>NC_140503.1:30605112-31810945 GCF_964339955.1 Pipistrellus hanaki
GGGAGGAAGAGAAGAGGCTAATGTTTCTATGGTAATTAGAAAGATAACACACAAACACACACGTCCCAACTTCTTCACCATTAGACTAGATAATTGCAAGAAAAACACACATAGTTCTATTACTGTCTGAGTCTCAGGGCTAGGAACATCCTGGATCTTTTCATTATCAAGAAATCCCCCCCCCTTTTTTTTAATCTGGTTCCTTGAGAATAATTAAAATGGAATTTAAGTTTATTCCTGTAATCCATCCCTAATGATGGTAAGAATGGGAAAATAGAAGATGGACTTTATTTTCTCATTTTAAACCTGACCTTAAAAAAAGTTCTAGCATTTATTATTAAACACCCAGAAATCAAAGGTAAACATTGAATCAATATTTTGATCATGTGTATAGTTACATGTTCTAACTTCTGGCCATGTAGGATTTTGTTACATGCCTGAAATGTCATTTTAAAATGACAACAATGGCAAAATGCCTAACCAAGGGCAATAACAAAGTCCATGCCTTAATGTCAAGGCTCTGAAAACTGTGTCAGCTTTTAGTGTGGTCATTAACACCTAGCTTTTCTAAAACGTGCACAACACAGCAAGAAAACTAACTTCATGAAGCTTTTCATAAACAAAAATGAAGCTTTTTTTCAGACTAAAACTTTTAGTGGACAATTCTAGATAACTGACGAGCATGATGGCAAATGCAATCAAATGAAGTATTAACAAATGAAGGTAAATTTAACCAGGAATAGATTTATCCTCAAGACAGCACTTGTGCAATGAAAACAAGTGAAGTGCCAGCATTACAAATAAAGAAACGGCAGGATGTAACATCTTATGTGCAGTCACGCATCCTACAGAAAGGCAATGAAGCCTATATGATTTATATATCAACTGCGTTACATTCGCTGGTACCATTTAGTCTCAACCACCACAAGTCATCCTAAGAGCATTGACAGAAAAAAAAATACCTTCAAGCCATCAAAGCTCCACACCAACCAGCAACTAAGAACAGTGGGGGATTTTCCCTTCCTTGTCATACTAACTGGTAGAAAAATCTGTTTGAAAGTCAAATTATAACTCCCTTGTTTCTACTATTCTACTTTTTAAATACATTCCAGGTAGCCAAAAAGTGTGTCTGAAGTTCTATGTGCCCTTATACTTGGGACACATTAATTCCATTAGCAGGCTATTTCAGGAAATAGCATATTTCTTGGAAACAAATTCATGTGGTTAAAAGAAAAAAAAAAAAAAAACACAAAACAAAACAAAAAAAAAAACAGCCTAAAAAAAAAGAAGCATGAGATGAAAAACTGAAAACAAAGATGATTTTAAATGCAATTCGAACTCCTTCCCAATACATATCAAAGGTGTCTGTCACAACTGCTTCTTGACTGAGAAGTTGGTGTTTTGAATTTGGGTCTTTAAACCGAAAAGCCTATCTTGAGATGGCACTGTAAGGAGTCTCTCTGCCTCTTAATCAGAGGCAACTGCTAAATGAAGTGTATCTATTTTCTCTGCTACATTACTATTGGCAACCAGGTCCCCAGTAAGTGCCCAGAAATGTTTCCATGGTTACAAAAAGCATTCAGCATCCCTCTTGTTTTAGGCCAATTTAGCTGAAAATCTATTGTGCGGAAAAATATGGCACATTAAGGAACAAAATCAAGACACAGCGTTATGAAAAGAATTCAAGGTTAAATGGGAAAAGCAGGCTTGACAGGGCTTTTTAAAAAGTGCATATAAATCACGGAATAAAATGCTGCCTTTTCCTAGCATATCTCCAAATACATCTCTCTATAGACTGCAAAGCAGCCCATGGACTGTGTCTGACATGATCCCATGGTATAAAGGGGAAATAAGCATGTGAAAACTGTTAACAAGCAGGTATAATAAAAATTAAAAACACAAGTTTTTGAATATTCATAGAGATGAGAGTCCAGCCCCTTATCCTGGTTTCATAAAGTCCTGGGGTGTTCAAATATTTTAAGGAAAGAAAGAAATTAAGAGCTCCTGTCATTTTTGCTATAGGCATTGGGAATGAATTAGTGGGCTCTATCGCATCAGGGAAAGAGGTAACTGAGTAAAGTTCCTCCATCTATAAAGTCACAAGTAAATTGGGGCCCAGGACTGTCTCATCCTAGGTCCCTGCCTCCATCCCAACTCCCGCTGTCACCAAAGAGCAAGGGCATCAAAAACATTTTTACATTGTCTGGGACATACTAAGCCAATGGTGTAAGCTTTTCAATAATCTGAAGGACGGGCCCATGGCTTATCCTTGTATAAGAACTGTCCATTCCCAGTACTTTGTACAGGGTAGGCATTTAATTGTATTGGACTAACTGAGAAGGGCTATCATATAAGACCTCTCCTTACAGAGAAATATGTCTTTCATATTTACCTACACATGCATACCACCTTTTGTCATTTTCTATTGTTCTTATGTTCACTGTGAAGTGGAGAGGAATGGTAGGATTTTAAATCATAATGCTAGGAAGGACTAATTGGAAGACTTTCTTTTCCAGGAAGAGAGGATAGATGCTCATTCCTCTATTATTAGTCATACTTACACCGGGAAAACCCTAAAACAAAGAAGAGAAGACCCAATAGTCCATAGGAGAAAGCAGACTGGCTGGGGACCAGGAGACTCAAGGAAAACATGGTGGTGAGTGGCCTGGTTCTTTATCTCCTAGAGCACATGTGTCAAACACAAGGCCTGCGGGCCAAATCCGGCCGGCCAGGCCTTGCAATGTGGCCCGCACCGCGCTGTCATCACTGCACTCCGCTGTCAGTTTATGACATTGTCAGTTTATGACTGTTCAGTAAACCATTCGGCCCGCGATTTAGGCTGGATTTTAGATTTTGGCCCCTTCTCTGATTGAGTTCGACACCCCTATCCTAGAGCCTAGAATTGATGCTGAAAAATCTGGCAACTCTGGAATTTCAATTGGCACTGACAAAAAAAGCCCTCAAGAAAAGTCTGCTGTCTCTATGCAAAGGACAGGGAAAGGGCAGTCTAACTAAACAGAAAACTTTGGGACAATAAATGTTCTACTCAGGCCAAACAGCACAGAAAACGCTGTGTTCCCTATCCCAACCCATGCCAGCAGAGGCCAAGTGGAGAGCCTAGACTTGCATCCTCCCCAGCCTGGAAGGAGGCATCTTAACACCCTCACCAGGGAGTACAGAGAAGGCTGTGTAGGGATCCAGGTCTTTCTCCTTGATGGCCAGGAATGAGCATCTGCACCCTCCGCAGTATCAGAGGAAACCACATGGAGAGCCTGGACCCACGTCCACCTCTGCCCCTCCCAACTTGGGTGGTGTCAGAAGAGGACTGGTGGAGATTTCATATTTTCACCATCATCCAGCAGCAATAATGCTACCCTCAGCTTGGTATTAGTGGAGACCACGTGGGGAGACCACGTGGGGAGGCAGAACTCCCATCCCAACCCTGCATTCGTGAGGAGCACCTCTTCGAGTGTTAAGGAAGTGGAGGGGGAAGCCTGGACTTCTACCTCCAACTACCAATAATAAGTCCACCACCCCGCCAGTGCCCCGTCAAAAACTCTCTTTTTGAGATACCTTTTCAGGGGAAAAACATCAAAATAATGACAAGAATTTCTCCTTATATATTCACATTGATTTATACGCTGCTTCTTCTTCTTTTTTTTTTTTTAATATATTTTATTGATTTTTTTTTACCCCCTCCCTCCCTCCCACACATCCCCTCCCTCCCCAGAGTTCTCCCTAACATTTATTCTTTCCTCACATTTAGCCTCCAAAAAATGATGCCTGAGTTATCCTTCTAGCACAGAGCTCTGTTGGTGTCACTCTTAATTAAGATCTTTTTGAGTTTGGCAACTTAGAGTAAAGCCTAAATCCTTACTATGAAAAGCAAAGACCTTCCCATCTGCAGCCAAAACTCTGCCCTCATGATTCACCCCTGAAAACATCTGGCTTGTCCGCCTGTGTGCTCATGCCCTTTCTCCGCTGGACTGAATTCTCCTTCAGTCCACCTATTAAATTCTGACTGTGCTCAGAGTCTGCAGTCCTACATCATCTGCTCCGTGGAACTTTCTCTGATCACCTCTGGCAAAATCACCCCCAAAGCTCTCATGTACATAATTATGGTAACTCTACACAAACTTTTTTTATACTACTTGTGGCACCTATTTCTTAGTCATTTCAGAATTACTTAAGGGAAAACCAAGAAAATCATCTACACAGACAGACAACCCACCCTCAGAAAAAAGAAAAAGAAAAAAATTACCAATACCAAAAAATAAAGAGGGATATCACTATAAACCCTACAAGCATTAAAAAGATAACCAGAAAATACTATGTCTATATATTTAACAAGATAGATGCAAAGGAAATAATCCTTAAAAAACACAAGTTGGCAAAAATGACTCCAGAAGATAGATAGCTTGAACAGTTCTATATTTACTAAAGAAATTGAATGTTTTTACTGAATTTGTTGGGGTGACATTGGTTAATGAAATTATATAGCACTCAGGTGTACAGTACTAGAGAGGACAGTTGGCATACTCCCAGGGAGAGGGCCAGGAGTCTTGCTGAGACAAAGATACCTCAAGAATCTCAGCCAGTTCTTTGTCCTCTCCAGAAGAGCCCTGATCTGTGGCAGATGCCTCGGAGGCTTTGGTACCCTTCCTGACCCCCTCTTTTCTAAGTCCTGAGCAGTGGGGCTGGTGATGGTGGCTCTTGTCACAGACTCTGGGTCTCCAAGGGTGTTCAGAGTTGCCCAGAGCCCATGTCCTGGCCAGACTCAGCTTGCAGTATGAGGTGTTGGTCCCAGCCTGGTGCAGGTTTACAAGTTTTAAAAGTACAGTGCCCTGGTCACCTGGGGAATTGTTCCTCACTCCCACTCCCTATCCTCAAAAGCAGAAGACCGGTTCAGGCTGCCTCAGAGTTGGGTAGGGGGAGAGGTATCAGGCAGCCTGGGTTGTAAAGGCTAAAATAAAATAAACCAAGGTTTGTCAAGTTGAAAGTAAAATAAACTAAATTGAATTTGTATTTCAAAATCTTCCCACAAAATAAAACTCCAAGGTCAGTTGGCTTCACTGGAAAATTTCTAGCAAACATTTAATAAATAAACAATATTAATTTAACACAAATGTGTCTCAACTATAGAAAAAGAGAAACATTTCCTAACTCATTTTATAAGGCCAGCATTACCCAGACACGAAAACCAAAGAGAGAGAGAGAGATTGCAAGAAAACAAAACTACAGACTAATACTTCTAATGAAAAAATATATATATTTAAAATCCTCAACACAATATTAGGAAATCATTTCAATAAACTAAACAATAAAAATCATATTATCTGCTCAAGAGATGCAATATAGCAATGGCCAGCCTGGCCAGCATGGCCAGTGGTTTAGCATCAACCTATGAACCAGAAGGTCACAGTTCGATTCTCAATCAGGGCCTTCACTGGGGTTGTGGACTGGGTCCCCATTGTAGGACATGTAGGATGCAGCCGATCAATGATTCTCATCATTGATGTTTCTATCTCTTTCTCCCTTTCCCTTCCTCTCTGAAATCAATAAAAATATTTTTAAAAAGATAAAGCTAAGAAGAATCATGAAAATAGATAAAGAGGTTATTAAATATTCCATAAAAGTCTTCTCCTTCTAATAAGAGAATTAATTACTACACCATTATCCTATATAATAAAAGAGAAACATGTAAATTGACCGTACCTCAGCTATGCTCACCAGCCAATCAAGAGTGAGTATGTAAATTAACTGGACAAAGATGGTGGGTTAATTTGCATGCACAGTCGCCTAGCAGCCTGGGTCCTGGGAACATTCTCGGGACCCAGGCTGATCCTAGCCTGTAGGCCCATACATAGGCCCTAAGCGGCCGGGGTCCCAGAATATCCCCCGGCCACTCTGAGCCTACAAGCACAGGCGCCAAGCAGCTGGAGGGGGGCAGCCACTTGCGCTTGTGCTTGACCCTGCACCAAACAGTAGCCTGGGTCCACACCCCCAGCCCCGGTGCCAACAACGCAGGGCTGACTGCCAGCCTCAGGGGAGTGCCTCCAAGGCACAAGGACACCCCCCTAGACCAGTGAACACAACCCAGTGGGTCCTCTGTGCATGAGCTGCAAAGGAAACACCTTTCCTTTTCTTTAAAAATATACTTTATTGATTTTTTACAGAGAAGAGGGGAGAGGGATAGACAGTCAAAAACATCTATGAGAGAGAAACACTGATCAGCTGCCTCCTGCACACTCTCTACTGGGGATGTTCCCTCAACCAAGGTACATGACCTTAACAGGAATCAAATCTAGGACCCTTTAGTCTTTAGGCCAATGCTCTACCCACTGAGGCAAACCAGTGAGACAAGCATAAACACCTTTTCTGACAGCTCACTGGCTAAGCTCCCTGTATACCACCATTTGTAGTGTTCTTGGGTTATAAGAATCAAAGAAGGTGATCTAGGGTTTTTCCATCTTTCTCCTGGAGGAAAAAATAAAGGTCCACTGCTGGAGGGGCTAAGAAATGTCATATCCTACCCTAGCCAGTTTGGCTCAGTGAATAGAGCCTCAGCCTGCCGACTGCAGGGTCCGGGGTCGATTCTGATCAAGGGTATGTACCTAGGTTGCAGGCTCCTCCCTGTCAAGGGCCCAGGTCAGGGCACATGCAGGAGGCAACCAATCAAAGTGTCTCCCTCAAATTGATGTTTCTCTCTGTCTCTCTCTCTTGGACACTCTCTAAAAATCAATGGAAACATATCCTCAGGTGAGGAGGAAAGAAAGGAAAAAAGAAAGGAAGGAAAGAGGGAAGGAAGGAAGGAAGGAAGAAAGAAAGGAAGGAAGGAAAGGAGGGAGGGAGGGAGAGAGGGAGGGAGAAAGGGAGGGAGGGAGGGAGGGAAGGAAAAAAGAAAAATGTCTCTTTCATATCCTATGAAAGAGACATCTTGAAAATGCCTAAAGAAAGTTGTCATTTTTTCATGGTGAAGGACCTGAAGTCTGTGTTGATGAAAACATCTTTGTGGCTGAGGTGGCTGGCAGTGGCTGCAGCAGTGGGGTGAGGGGACTAGCACCTTCCCCTGATTAGTCTGGTCACCTCCCACAGAGGGAGGCCAGACTGCAGCTTAGGACCCTGAGGGCTCCCAGTCTGTGAGAGAGGCCAGGCTGGGCTGGGGGACTCCCCCCCGTCCCCCCACCACCACCACCCCAGTGCATGAATTTTGTGCACCAGGCCTGTAGTATTACAGAAAAGATCCAATAATCTGTGTGAGCTATGTACACATCGTACATACACACTCAACACCTTTCTCCGCATAGCATGTACTTCTCTGTCCCTAACCAGGTGGAATGTCCTAACTTCAGGCTTAGAGTATTAGAAGTATGAAAAATCTATGCCAGCACATACTATAGCTGCCTTTACAGAGTTAATCATAGTCTCACCATATGAATTTTACATTTATTGAATGCCCATTATATGCTCCATTCTGACAGGATAAAGCTTTATAGGCAGTTTGTTTTAAATATATCCTTTCCATTCAAGGCTAAAAGAAAATCAAGCTATTCTTATTTCAAAGATTTTCTATCTACTGTCATCTCACATCACGTCTCAGTGAAATACTGTGAGAAGTGTTCTTGGAGTGTTTTCAACTAAAAAATTTTGCAACAAGTATGGCTTTCTGAACAGGATTTCACACTGAATAATATAGTAACATCTAGAGATTCCTAACCTAGTGGAAAAAAAGAGAACAATTTAAAAGATATTTTAAAAAGCATGACATGCACAAGGGGCTTCTCAAACAGAACCCACAGACTCATTTTCAACATTTCACTTGCTTGGAACTCTTCCTTTGGAATATGAGTCCCAAAAGTATGGATATTCCAAAATTGTATACACTGAAAATATTCCTAAGGATTACATCTCTCAATAAAAAGCCAGCATGTGGAAAGGTAGAAGAGGGAGCAAAATCAAAGTCATATGACAACTAAAACATGTCAAAATAAAATGAGCAGAAATGTTCTTTGGAAGAACCCAGAGAAAATGACTACTGGCTAGCTTACCTTGCTTTTTTCCATAAACATTTTCTAAAATACCAGAGAGCTGGCTCTCAAAGTCATGTTGAAGGCCACTCCTTTGCTGTTCAAGGTGATGTTCTTCCTCAGCAATAGAAGAAAGCACATGTGGTGGCTTTTGGTCATCACAAGTCTGATTGGGCCACTGGGATATTACGGAATATGAGTCCTTTGCAGGTTGGCTAAGTCTAGGGCTTGAGTTTGGGGCAGAGCCCTGCAAACCACTATTGCAACAAGAAAAATGATCCACTTCAAGAAACAAGGAATTTGTGTCCTCTTGACTCCCATCATTGATTTGTTCTTCAACTTCAAAGTACGTTTCCTGAATCTGAATATCATCTAAGTCCTGGTCTACCTTGTCATTCAATTTAGAGTCTTGTTTGCTTAAGTTAACCAATGAGGCAGATAACACACCTCCTGCTTGCTGGAGAGCTTCATACACCCGAGATATCCAGGAAGAGAGAGGCTGGAACAGGCTCTGAGTATCCTGAGACGCCATGGCAAACACCATGGTCAGTGATCTGATGTCTAAAAGTCCACTTGTTCAGTTCCTTCAGCACTGTGGAGTTAATATGAACTACAGAATAAGCAGGATGAGAAATTAAATTGGAGGTCTCTTAATGGCTGTGAATATTTCACTCTCAAAACTTCTCAGCTGAAACAGAGGAAAGAAACACTTACACCCATTAAAGTTACAAGCTCGGACTCATCACCAAATGCCTACAATCAATGTCAAACAGCAATTAGGGGCAAAAAAGAGATCATCATTGAAATCTTAAGACAGCTAAATAAAAATGACTATGAAAGATTAAATGTGAATTATTTTTATGTGTATTCACCTCCATGGGCATGTATAAGACTTCATTACCAATAATGGGCTCTATTCATGTGGACTGACAGAAGTCTATCCCCACAGACTATACCTAACGGTGTGAAAAAAATAAATGAATCTTCATTAAAAGGCAGTTGGATTTAACATTTTCAAATACGAGAAAGCCAAGATGCTTCATCCATGAACATACAGATCCCAGAGAGCAGGCTAATAAGCATTTCTGCTTCATGACACAAAGATTTATCCTTTCAAAAGAAATGTATTGCCTGGAATTAAAAAGTTTCAACAAACCTAAAAGTAGGATTTTACATTTTTATGCAAGTTCTAGAAATTATGTCTATTCTTGGGGAGCAGGCAATCACTGAAAAACTGAAGATGGCAAGTTTATTATGCAGCTTACTGGAGACACTAGTATTTATACACCTTTGTCTCTTTTCCAGCCTCTTCAAGATACTACTCCCTAGCCTGTGAGACTCCTGAGAGACACTTCTTCCCATCAGATGCACAACCTGAAGAAGGCAGCTAGAGGACATCAACAGAACAACAGGGAACAATGAAGGCTGTAGGACTAAATATCATATTTTACATATATACATGTACTCAAACATATACATGCTACACATACCTATGTGTATATAGCCTTTAACTGCTCATCAACAGCTCAGGATGAGTGTTATAAATGACAGCAGAGCCTAAATTCACTCTTGTACTTAATTACCCCATCTCTTTTACAGCAATAGCTTCCTTCTGACCAAATCTACCCAGAAATCCCATAAGTTTCAGCTTTTTTGACCTCAGGCTACTGCATTTAATATGACTGCCTATATTCTCCTAAAAATTTCTCTTTAGCTTTTGTGAAAATCATGCATGTATGCCTTGATTTGTTCAATAAACAAATATTGATTAAATGCCTATTAAGTGCTGGGCACAGTGCCAGGTATAAGGTAACTCTGAGGTCTCTGTCCCCATGGAGCCCGAATTCCAGTTAAAGGGAAACTGAGCTCTCTGCACTTTCCCCTTATGCTGAATAATTCATGGGTCTGTCTTCCAGGTTCTTCTTCATCTCCCCACCAGCTGCATTTATGTAACCACTCATTTTCCTCTTTCCCTGAGAGAGTTGATCCATCCATAAGTCTCAATGAACACTTTTTTTAAAACCCCAAAATACACATCTTCAGCCCTTAGCTTCTCCCTCTTTCCAGGCTTGAATCTATGGTTACCTAAGTCAGTGGCTCTCAAACTTCACTGCCAGTACCAACAGGTGAGAAAACAAAACAAAACAACAACAACAACAACAACAACAACAACAACAAACGCACACACATACACACAGAGGCCCAGGCTGTCTGAAGGAAGAAGCCCTGGACCTTTGTATTTCTTTTGTCCCTCCGACACCACCAAAGTTTCAGAAAAGATCTACACATAGGTGTCTTACTAAACTCTCAAATTCAGCTCATCAAAACCTAGCAGATCGTACGTTTGCAACTACCACTATTCAATGGCATTCTAGTGACTATGAATTTCTCTCTTGGACACTTCCCCATTCCACTTCAAGTTCTGCTAATTTTCCATTATGTTTTGTATAATGATCACCGTTGCCTGGTTGGTTTCCATCTTTAGTCTTCCCCAGGCTCAATCCATCCCCTAGGTTTACTTAACATAACCTGACCTGTACTAGATTTATTGACCATCTCCTCTCCTAGAATGAAAGTTTCATGGGAGGGAGGAATAGTAAATTCTCAATAAATGAATTAAGAAATCCTACTTAAAATTGTGCCTAGAGAAGTATTTAACATATAGTATACACTCAATTTTGTGAAACTGATGAATAAAACCAACACAGAATTGTTGAAAACACTTTCATTTTCCCACACTAATCCCCTGCTTGGTAACACTCAAGAGTTCTTTCAGCATTTGTTCCAGCCCATTTCACCACCCACAGTTTTTTAGTTTGTTTGTTCTCCACAAATATTTTGCTTAAGTTAATACGCTTCAGGGCATCCCAGATCCAGAATGTTCTCTGAAATCATTGGGTTTAGCTTCTACCACTGTCCTTTAGGTACTTGAAACTTTTAAAGACAAAAATGATGTATCTTCCTTAATAATCCAATAATCCTTTTTTATTGTGTTATCATACAGAAAGAAAAATACTTCCTTTTTAAAAATCTTTGAATTTAAGCCATCATATTCTTCTCCAGTCTTTAAAATAGGAAGAGCCATGCTCTCAGTCTCATATCTCCATGTCTCTGTAATCTCTGTCTATCAAATCCTCATGATAATTTTTTTTTAAATCTTATATCACTTCTCTAGTTTAATGAATTGTGGTTTCCTTTTTCTTATATTGCAAAATTTGAGCGCTGGTACATATCGATGCTTGTTGACAAAGAGTCTTTAAAAATTAATTTTAATTTCTCTAATTCACTATAGTCCTCAACTTTCCCTGTTCTTTGTACACAGTTGCTTCACTCCTTTCTGTGTAGCTTCCTTACCCATGGAGGCATTTGCATTTTCAAATCCTAACCTAAAGGATCAAATTTACATTCTTTATAAGGTAGATGAGAGGAGAGATGCTCAAAAAGTTAATAATCAGCACAAACAAGAAGAAAGATGCTAAAAAAAAAAAATTAATGATCAGCATCATGTAACTCGTCTAAAGGCCTCCTATAAAAATTAAATTTAATTCCTGAATCACTGGGTGTGGGTAGTCTCGGGGATGCAACAAGACAAGGGACCTTAGATGAGTGGCTATTTATCAACCAGGTTGAAACTATTTCTACATTTTCACAACTCATAGAGCCCTCCCTTTTGTCCTGAATGAATGTGCATGAGCTGTCCCCAGTAATACTGGAGACTCAGCCACTCCTCACCACTCATCGCTCTACAGCCACACTAACACACTCAGCATTTTCCAAGGTTACTGCTCTTTCCTGACTTCTGATTACTCTGCCTTGATGCCTTCTCTCTCTGGACAGCCTGATAAATACTCCTATACATTGAGATTCTGGTGCCAACTCTTCATCCACAGCCAAGGATGTGGCTTCAAGTGCTTTGAATGTGCTTTTGTGATATAAGGTTTCACTTGATGTGGTAACTATTTGTCAATCTTCTTACTCCAATGAACTATGAGACCATAAATGCTGGGGCTATGTTTATACTTAATAAGTTCAAAACCAACACAGGGTAGGAACTCAATAGGTATTTGCTGAATGAATGAGTGAGTGAGTGAATGAATGCTATTAATGAAAATGTTTAAAGCTACATAGTCCTGACTCTTTCATTTTTCTTCATCTGTAAAGTGAAATTAAATTACTAGATAACCTCAAACAGTTCATTTCTGCTTTGAAACCCAAGAATTCACCAGGGTGGGCCAGAAAGCGCTATAATATTGATGCTGGATATATTCATCAGTAAATTGCCTTTTCGGGCATTGGTTCTGTACTTTTCTCAATAACCACTGTCAGATTATCTCAGAGTGACTGGAAAGAGGCCAAATTTCAGTCTATATATGAAACATTGTTCAGCTGTTATATCCCAAAATACTGGGGGGAGGAGGGAAAGGAAGGACATCTACAACTAGGACCTGGAAAACTATCTAGTTAGCAACACCTTTCATGTTTTGCTAAAGCAGTCTAAAGCCAAAAGGGCTATGCCCTGATGCCCTGGCATAGTAACCGTAGAGATAGCTTTGCTGCTTGGGTAAATTTCAATTTGATTGTGAGGCACACCAAGGGTGATACCAGGTGTATACCTGGCAATCTGGTTCTCTGGGTGCTTTCTTACAGTTGAGAAGACAAAGTGGCTTCTTGGTATTGTAATAATAATTTTTAAAAACAAGAAAAATAAAATAGATAAGAAAAAAACAGTCTGAGTCCCTGGATTAAAAGGAAAAATACATATAATGCCTGTGGTAGTTGAGAAAGCTCATTATTTGAATAAAATAATTCATGATACTTCATTATTATGAGAAGCTAAAACAAAACAACAAAAAACAATGTGTGTATGTTTATGTGTATATGTTTAAGATAACAAGTTCCTACTACAAACATACCCAAGGAAGGTCTGCAAGCTCTCCAAATACTAAATAAACTAATAAAAATTTAGCGACAATTAATAAAAAACAGGAGTAAAACCATTGATGTATTCCTAGGGGCTGAATTTCTTTATATTCTGCTTTAATTAGAATTATTTAGTTCTAAAAGTATTTAATTTAATAAAGGTTATTTTAAACACAGAAAACAACTAAACAATAAACAGTAAAGAGCTGTGTTTCTGTAAGGGAAAGGCTATCAAATTCCTGAGCCATATGCTTTATCACATATTTTGATCATCCTCACCAAGGGTAATTATAAACAGAAGTGTTCCATACCCACAATAATAATGCTCAAGGTCCTCAAAGGCTGCTTAGTTGGATCTTCCTGCCCCCATTTTCTCTCTGAGGACAGATGCTTGAAGGGCAGTGGAGAGCTATGACCTAACAAGAAATGCCAGCTTCTAGGGGCTGTGCCTTAAAAGCCATGTTATCTTGGTTAAAGTTCAAGTGAAAGCCTGTATGCCTCTGGGATTTGTAAAGGATTATCAGCTCCTGGAGAGAGTCACACAAATTCTGAGAGAAACCAGGTAACCAACCCTCAAATCAAAATCTTATGCAAGTCCAGCTACTAATGTGCCTTAATGTTTAGCATTTTTTGAAGAAGAATTTTTTTCTTGGAAAATCTTCTTCTCTACCAAGACCCGTAAAACAGTCATGAGTGAAAGTCAAGAACACCAGTTTATTTTAAGTGTCCTCTCGCAGCCACCAGTTCACTTCCTGGTGTCATCTAGCAGGTGTGGGTTATGAATTATTGACTTCCTAGAGTGGTCATGAGGCTAATGAAGTCTACAGTTTTCGTGACAATGATCATGCCTTTCAGAAAAAGGCATTTTCCATTACCTAGTATGAACAAGAAGGTTTAAGAAGATGAATAATGCATGGACTCAAAATAAGAACTACAAAATGGGCTGCAATCCATTTTTAACATGCTTCAAAAAGAGGATACAGGTGTTTCTGGGAAGAGCAAATTTGTTATGTGGCTAGGAATATGTGCCATTGAGATGAAATACCTTTTGTAGCATTTGTCCAAAATGTGTTCTAAATGCTGGAATTTTAACAAATATAAAAATGGACTACTGGGGACTCTATATGTCAACAATATGGATACAATTCAGCCATGTTGTCATTGCTGGGGCATGGGCAATCCATCAGGCTCTTTACCTCTGGGCTTCAGGAGGGGCAGTTAATGTAAAGTGAAATTATAACTGCCCTAAAACTAAAAATATACTTTTCTCAGTAGACACTGAGAAAAAAGAGAGACGGGGTGAAGAAAAGAAATAGCAACGGCTTTGGTATCATAAAAAGCAAGGTTCGGGGTTGGATTTTCTCTCAGTTATGCCACTGCATAGGGCAAATCATGTTACCTGGGGCACCTAAACGTCCTCATCTGTACTGCAGGGAGCACTGGCCCCTTGCTGCCATTCACTATGGAAATTACATTACACAATGTTTCTGAAGCTCCCAGAATAGGCTCTCAGTACCAGTCATTATTACTAAACCAAAATGTGAGACAAAAAAAAAAGGTTAAAGTCTTATAGTCTTCTCCATAATGCGCTTGGAATTCAGAAAAATGACACTGTTTAAAAGCTAACATTTGCCATCACATTAAAGCATGCAATTCTTTTTGACAACTTATCCGAATAAAAACTTTTTGTGAGGGATATTAGCCTTCCCATTATACAGTTGGAATAACTGAGGCTCCAAAAGGATAAGTGACTTGCTCCAAGGTTCATATCTATTATAAAGAGGGAAGCTGGGCTTCCAATTCTCCTTTATTGAATCCCAGATTCTTGCTTTTACTGCTATTTTAAATCTTCACAAAATGCCAATAAAACATAGAAGACACTAGAAATAAAAAAATTGAATGCATTTTTTCTAATAAATGGCCAATGTGGGGGTTCAAGTCCAGGTTTGCGTAACTCCAAGGTCTATTTTCATTCTGCTTCCACTCTTCCATGGCTGCCTATTGCACTAATGGACTCTTCTAAAAATGAGTAATACCTTAATCAGTAAAGAAAATTGTTTTAAAAAAATAGTCACACCAAAATAAAATGAAAACTGTTGCAATTGCCGAAACCAGTTTGGCTCAGCGGTAGAGCGTCGTTCTGCGGACTGAAAGGTCCCAGGTTCGATTCCGGTCAAGGGCATGTATGTTGGTTGCGGGCACATCCCCAGTAGGGGGTGTGCAAGAGGCAGCTGGTCGATGTTTCTCTCTCATCGATGTTTCTAGCTCTCTATCTCTCTCCCTTCCTCTCTGTAAAAAATCAATAAAATATATTTTTTAAAAAAACTGTTGCAATTATTTTTCCAAAATATATGAAATAAAGTAAAAAAAAAATTAACTATTTCTTAAGTCAAGGAATGACTATTTTAAAACATATTTTTCAAGCTCTGTCCACCAGACAGCTTTGTATTTGAGCAGGAAGCTCTCAAAAGGAATAGGGTTGGTTTGAGTTTTAAATTGTTCAAGGTTTTTGCCATTATAACAATAGCACCTTTCAAATATTCTCCAAATTGCATAGGCCCATGGAGTATTTTGGAACATCTATTATATCCAAGGCAGAGACTTACATATGCTGCTCCACAAATACTCAGTGGTTATATAAACACAAAGTCTTCAGCATTTCCAGAGGGACGATTTAAAGTGGCTTTAACCACACAATTTCCTTAAGAGACTGTTGTTGCTCTTGCACAGAAACCCATTTTCAGAATAACATATAATAAAACTTTAACTGAGAATTTAAAAGTAAGTCATATCTACTTAATATTTACCTTTTTAAAGACCCAACCAAAATGAGAAAAAAATCTAATTTTGCATCACTCTAGCTGAATTGGTCACAACAGACCCACACGTACACCTGTGGTCCAAGGCCATTGGCACATAACAAATGGCCCCAACTAAAGGGGATCCTAAAATCCCAAATAAAATCCACAGTATGAAGAGATGTAATTAGAAGGTAATGTAATGAAATTGAGGGAGGCAAAATGCAGGCACAATTAACAGGAATTACTCTCAGACTTGAAGATTTACCAGGTTGTTGATTTTTGTTCCATGAGAAGAGATAGAAATATCATTTGCATCATTTGAAATTGTAGGCTCAAATGTAGGCTCAAAAATAGGGGGAAATTATGGAATAAATGTAATTGCAGCCCTCTGGATATAGAGTAAGCAATGATCTAAATATCAGCAATAATTCAGTGTTTTGTTAGATTTTTTATTAGTTATGGAAGTAATCTTAGCCTTATAAAAATTAGGTTAAAAGAGGGGTGGGTATCATTTATAACCTCTACACCATAATACAACTCTGATGTTCATATTTCTTCTATCTTTTTTTTTTTTTGTAATTTGCCGAGCTGTAAGCATATTATATAGGAAGTTAAGAGTTATCTTTGCCCTGACCAGTTTGGCTCAGTGGATAGAGCATCGGCCTGTGGACTGAAGGGTCCTAGGTTTGATTCCAATCAAGGGCATGTACATTGGTTATGGGCACATTCCCAGTAGGGGGCATACAAGAGGCAGCTGATCAATGTTTCTCTCTCATCAATTTTTCTAAATCTCTATCCCTCTCCCTTCCTCTCTGTAAAAACATAAATTAATAAAATATATTTAAATATATATTTTTTAAAAAGAGTTATCTTTAACAACTCCTTATCCTTTACCTAGAATTCATTACAAAGGCCTACCCATTTTTCCATCTAAATACTCTTTTTTTTCTATTGTCTAAAGTTTTACATATGTTTCCTTTCCCCCCAATTGATACACCTCCCACCCAGCCATTCCCACCCTGGGTAAGCCCCCACCACCCTAGTGTCTGTGTCCATTGGTTATGCTAATAAGCATTCATATGAATCCTTTGGTTGCTCTTTAACCCACCCACCCCCCTCACTTCACTGCCATTTGTCTCTGGCTCTGTTTTTAGTTCATCAAATTATCTTGATCATTATATCCCACATATGAATGAGATCATGTGATATTTATCTTTCTCTCGACTGGCTTATTTTGCTTAGCACAATGCTCTCCAGTTCCACCCATGCTGTTGTAAATGGTAAAAGATCCTTCTTTTTTATATCAGTGTAGAATTCCATTGTATAGATGTACCACAGTTTTTTAATCCACTCATCTGCTGATGGGCACTTAGCCATCTAAATACTCTTGAATCTCTTGAATCTCTTAAATCTACCTGCTTTTTTTCTCACCTACACAGATAATACCTGAATCCAAGTCACTATTATTCCTCCTCCCAGAGATTTGGCTGGCAAATCTCTCCTCCCTCCAAGCTTCCTTTCTCTGTCTCCCAATACCCATTCATCTCCTTTCAGGGCTCAGTTTACACTTCACTTGATAGAATGCTTTGCCATACAACCAGTCCCTGATAATCCAGACTCCATTGTGTTCCCCTGAAATAGTCTCTCAGAGTACCTCTTACTTACTCTTAATACTTATTATAATTGTAGCTTATTGATGACTTGTGTAATTATTTCATTTAACTAAACTAGCAGCTCCATGAGATCAGTTAGCACATTAATTTTTGTCTTTGCTCTGCTCTCAGCATCTAGTTAAATGACTATCATAGAATCGGCAATCAAGTTTTGATTATCTGAACATACACATATATTATATCCTTCTTTCATTTAAGATTTTTAATTTATTTTTAGAGAGAGGGGAGGATGGAGGGAGAAAGAAAAAGAAACATCAATCTGAGAGCAAAACATCCATCTGCTGCCTCCTGCATGTCCCCTACTGGATATCTGCCTCCTGCATGTCCCCTACTGGATATCGAGACTGCAACCTGGGTATGTGCCCTGACTGGGTATCAAAACTGGCAACCCTTCAGTGCATAGGATCATGCCCAACCAACTTAGTTACACCAGCCAGGGCTCATTTAACATTTGTAACACATTTTACTTCCAATCTTTTGTGTTTCTCATTCTTAATCATTTAATATTTTAATGAGGACTTTAACACATTTTTTCAAACTCAAATCTATGAAGGTGCCTATTCTTATAAAAATATGCAATCCTTTACATCGCAAAAAAAAATATCCACTATTCTTCATTAGAACAAGAATATTATTAAATCACATTAATTTAGATATCATAAAATTGACAGTAATAAGAACTTTGACTAGAGGTAGGCTAAAGTTGACTTCTATATTTACTATTAAAATAAAACAAAAATGTATAGCTGGCTAACCAAGATAACAATCATCATCATAAAATATTTCAGTGGACTATTAACCATACAATTATTATTATGTTCTTCACTAAGAGGTTAGGAGAGAGGCTTATGGTTTCTCTTTCCTAACCAGTCCCAGATCATGCTTATACTGCTGGCCCACTGACACACTTTGAACAGCAAGGTTTTATTGAGGTACAATTCACAGGAGAAAACCCGCCCATCTCAGTGCACAGCTCAACACGTTTTAGTAAGTTTATCGAGTTGTACAGCCATCATTATAACCCAGTGCAAGAACATTTTCATCATCCAATAAAACCTCTCATGACCATATATAATTAATCCCCATTCCCACTCCAGCCCCAGGCAACCACTAATCTACTTTCTGTTTTTATAATTTGCCTTTTCTGGGAATTCTATATAAATGGAATAATATGATTTTTTAAAAGGTTATCAGAGACAGTGGAAATAATACCGTAAGCTAACTTCCTATAAGACCCATAGATGGTTTTTATATATTTTAAACTATATTCAAAATATTAAATGAATAAGCTTTTTCCTGAATATATTTCTATTTTTTGAGTCTCAAAAGGGTCCCTTCTCCCCCATTGACATTGCTATACATAGCCCAGATGAGCGAGGTTAGACTGTACCCTATGACCAATAATTACACAAGTTTTAATCAGGTTCCAACTGTTTGTGATGGGGAAAATATAAATGTTTCATCTAATGAAATTTTCACCTTTAGCCTGAAAACAATTCTCACACAAATTACTAATCCATTGCACATGTTTCTGCTGCATCCTAGGACACAGCCTTACATTCTTGTTTGCCCTGGCCCTCTCTGTTTATGAATGGACACATCAAAACTCTTAAGTTGGAACTCTCAACCTAAATCAATGCTAGCGAGTGCTCAACCTTTTCCCTTCTGTTTCCCTTTCACTTGTTTATGCAAGCCTCAACCTAAGCAGGTATTAAAATTGTTCATTACTAAAATGATTATTGCTACAAATTTTATCTCCTTCATTAGCAGTTATCAAAATAAGTTCTCCTGGGGTCCTTGATGACTGGGCTCTTAGAATAGTAATGCTAATAACACCACAATGTCAATACTTCTGTGTCTGGCAAACATTAATAATTAGATCCCCCTGGGATCCCATCAAAAGCAGCAGCCTTAATGGGATCTTTGTGGTTGAAGACAAAAGTAGGTTAGGTGGGTGGTACATGACGTCTCTCAGATCTGCCCATCCAAAGTGTCCCCAATCAAAGAACATTTAAAAATACTCCGTCTGCATTTCCCTTTCCATTGGCAGGGAATATCCTAAAAGAACTAGGTAGCACTGTTTTCTAAGCATGAGTGTAGATCCAAACATTCTTAACTAATTCTACATACACGTATGACCTATTTTATACCATCCTGTATAGTTATACAGATTGTGTCTTTTCAGTTAAAACAAAATGAAGTTGTACTGCCATTGTAAGCTACTAATGCTTGTCTTTTACCTTTTTCTCTTCTTCTTTCAATCCTTCCAATCTCTTATAAAATATATGGAAGCTTACCTGCAGAGAAACAGCAAATACCTCCACAGTTCAGTTCCACTACAATTTACTACCATCACCTATAATGAATGGATTCTACCTTTTTGGTAACAAAATACTGATAATGCATTCCAAAAAATACACTAGTGTAAATATGGGTATTCTTATATTTATCATCTGCAATAAAGCAAATAATAGAAATAAAAATCCTCCAACTGACATGGAAAATGATATTTCAGGCCAGGCTAGCATGGCTCAGGGATTGAGCCTGAGCCATAAGGTCACAAGATTACATTCCTGGTCAGGCCATATGCCTGGGTTGTGGGCTTGATCCTCAGTGTGAGGCATGCAAGAGGCAGCTAATCAATGATTCTCTCTCATCATTAATGTTTCTATCTCTCTCCCTCTCCCTTCCTCTCTGAAATCAATAAAAATTTGTTTTTAAAAAGAAAATTATACTGCATGTTGATATCCTGTTTCTAAACCTAATCCCATACAAAATACACATTTTGGTTAGTTTCAGATTCTTTGGGGAAATTCCCTGAAATATTCTTAAAACCAACTGTAATTAGGTCTTGGGCTATAAAGCCAACCCATGGGAAACATAACATGTAAAAGGTCTCTGACATCTTTCCCACATAGAACAATGTGGGAGTGATGGAGGGATTGGAGAAGATCAAATAACAACTTTAAAAAGACAGAACTTTGTGCTAAAGAGTACAGGTAAGACATTGTGAGTTTCACCATACGTTCTATAATGTGCCTTATAATGCTATGATTTATATTTTGCTTCAATATAATTTTAAAAGAAACATGCAGCCCCAGCCTGTTTGGCTAAGTGGGTATCAACCCATGGACTGAAGGGTTCTGGGTTTGATTCTGGTCAAGTGCAAGTACCTTGGTTGCAGGCTTGATCCCCTGCCCTGGTTAGATCCCCTGCCCTGATCCCTTCCCCTCCTGTATTGGTTTCCCATACAGGAGGAAACCAATTGGTGTTTCTTTTCCTCTCTCTTCCATTCTCTAAAAATCAATGGGAAAATATCCTCAGGTGAGAATTAACCAAAAAAAATTATAAAAACATTCAATTGATGCCCTAAAAGGATTTTCTCCATCACTCTCTTCTGTATCAAGTGGCCCACACTTCTGTGGAATGACAAATATAAATTACCATTCTGCTGTCAATGCTTGCTTGGAAAAACAAAAAGGAACAGAAGTAGGTAGCAATTTTATTCTATAAAACTGACATTAATTGTTCTTAAGTATTAAGAGATGTTTTTGAGAATTCAGAGTATAGAAACTAAGAAAATAAGATTCTTAATGTTTTTGGAATTTCTAAATTCACACACTTCAAATAATATCTGTCATCTTGTCATTAAACCTCAATCAAACAGCCTGAAATAATACAGGCTTGAAATTATTGTGAGAGCTTTTGTAAATAAGACACTTGCTTTTGTAAGTGGGTTTTAGGAGAATGCACAATATTATAATAGATACACATAACCATAGAAATGCCCCCTTTTTTAACTTTAATCTGTCAGGTTTTAAAAAAATGATGATATTTTAAACATATTACTTTGATAAGTAGTTTAAAACAGATTACTCTAATAGCTAGTTAAGCATATAAACTCATAGACAACCACTTCAATGCAGAAACAGTGATCTCTGCTACTAACTCTTTTACTCAAACAATAATCCTTTTTCCCTGCTTTCCACCCATCAACTGATTTATTTTAATTTATGGCATGTGTCCCTTTAAAGTATTATGAGCATTACTGTCTTGCTGACAAATGAGTACACAAAAACAATATTCTCCAATAAATGTAACGTATGCCACCACCCATGGTATCCTCCAAGCACAAATGTATCTCTGGAAGATATCACAGAGAGAACCACTGCTGTTCATGATGCCATTCTGTAGCACATGCAAACAAATGCACAAGCTTTAAACTTGTGAGCCTTTTCCTCGTCTATAAATGTTTGTTCATCTCCACTATATCAAAATCCCTCAAAGCTACCCCAAAAGTTGATGAGATAGCTTCACTATCTCCAGCAAAAGGAAGAGTATATGCTTAAGGCTTCCTCTGATCATCCTGGGAACCCATGCTGCAGAATTAGGCAAGAACTTCAGTCCACCAAGCAATTTACTGGTGCTTCTACTTCATCTACCAAGGTTTACTGAGGTCTACTTAGAATGCTCCTAAAAATTCCATGCAATGGCTATTTCATATGCAAAAAGACTCAGAATTTCTGCCAAAAATTAAGACTTGAACTGTGTGTGTGTGTGTGTGTGTGTGTGTGTGTGTGTGTGTGTATGAGAAAGAGAGAGAGAGAGAGAGAGAGAGAGAGAGAGAGAGAGAGAGAGAGAGAGAGATGCTCTACAGTCATTGGCAAACCTCTCCACAGTAATTCATAGTTACAGAAGAGAGTTTCCAATTTTATTAATATCCTAATATCACAAAGGAAGCTCAAATGCCACAAGAAGCATGCTAAGCACCCTCATGTAAATAGCTCAGAAAGTAGACTCGCTTATATTCCAATTAGTGAATATAATCATATTGTGCAAGAATATAATCATATAATCCGCTGTATGGATTCTTGCACATTAAAAGGAAATTAATTAGAAAGGGTGGCCAGCGGAGTGGGACTGAGCAAGACGGCTGGACACACCCTGGGGTCCCTCCAGCAGATGGGGTCTCTCAGCCTGGCCTGCAGGGATTGGGGCTGAAATCGGCTGTCCAATATCCCCTGAGGGGTCCCGGTGTGCGAGAGGGCACTCTGCAAAGTTACTGTCCTACAGGGTGTGGAACGCAAATGCAAGTGTGCAATAAACCAGATACAGGACGGACAATACCCCAGCAACAACATAACCCACAGCCAAAGGTGGAATCGCAAGGCCCTGCAAGAAATCGAGTTCCTTCCTCTCTGGTTTTGGGGTGCGTTACCCAAACCACCACTGCCAACTCACTGCAGCTTGGCAGCTCTTGCATTGAGTGTCTGCCCCCTGGTGGTCAGTGCACATCACAGAGATGGTCAGACAGTAGGAGGGACACTTAGCATATTAGCCTTTTATATGTATAGATTGTGCCCAGATTTGTCAAATTACTTTTAGTATCCTCCCAACCTTTAATCTAATGTCACCATTTCCAGCAATCAGCTAGCTGTGTAACATGTTCATTTGCTGAGTCAAATTCTTCAGCCGGGGACTATAATCCATTGTGTAATTTTCACACACAAAAATAATAACCAAAAAAAAAAAAAAAAAATAGGAAAAGATGGAGATTTTCAAGGGACATATCTATTTCCTTTTGTGCAAGGGAAACAAGAAAATGGAGACAATAGAGTATAACATAAATGGTCTTTCTTTCTTTTTTTTTTTTCCTTTGTTACTTTTCACCAGAGGATATTTTTCCAATGATTTTTAGAGAGAGTGGAAGAGATGAGGAAAGACAGAGAGAGAAACATGGATGTGAGAGAGACACATTGATTGATTGCCTTCCTCACACACCCCAGCTAGGCCCAGGGGTCAAGCCTGCAACCGAGGTACGTTCCCTTGACCAGAATCTAACTCAGGACCCTTCAGCCTTCAGGTTGATTCTCTATCCACAGAGCAATGGTAAACAGGGCATCTATAATAATAAAAGGGTAATATGCTAATTAGACTGAAAGTCCTTCCAAATTTCTTTCAGGATAAAACTTGGGGGGAAGCAAAGCCAGCCCAGGTCCCGGGTGAGAGAAGGAACCCAGTGCTGGCAGCCAGAGGAAGGAAGGCCTACTCATGCATGATTTTCATGCATCAGGCCTCTAGTCTTTCTTAATAATTTCTGGGTAATGGGCACATGAGGTTCTTATACCATTCTAGAGAGAATGGTAAAAAGCTTGTAGTAGCCATTGGGAACTATATTAGTAATTATTCTCTAAGAGAAAGAGAACCAATATGGTGTGTGTGTGTGTGTGTGTGTGTATCTCTATATCGCTAGCAATGAGCAAAATGTGCTCAAACTTCTCTAAGGCAAATCTCCCCATTCTGTCAATTAGACTTTATTTTAGGCCCTCGTAGCATTTATAACAACCTAGATCTACTTCACTTGCCTCTTTCAGTTTTGTTTTGTTTTTGTCTTCATCCATATTTCCAGCATGTTATACACTATATAGCATAATACAGATTCTCAATAAATAATACTGAGTGGATGAATGAATATTCTCAAACCAATAACTTCCCACTGAGTTCTTTGAAATTTGTACTCATCAAGCGAGGTTCAATTAGTCATACTTCAATAGGCCCCACTGAAAGTATTCTCAATTATTTATATCTCAAGCAAGTCATCAGAACAAGTAACTGGCTAGTATGAGATACATCAAGGCTTGTCCTGTTATTCAAACAACCTTTTACAGTTCCTCAACTCTCAGTTTTCATTTCATGTAATAGGTTGAACCATATGAAAACCATATGAAACGTCTAACCTATAAAAACAGTGACTTCATAGAATTCAACCAAATACAATAGACAAATGTGTTTTCTTTACAAATTAAGCATTAAAATTAGAAGAGCAAATGCTTTTCAACAAAGAGTGTTAACGAAGGTGTCTCTACTCTAGGTACCACCTTAAGTTGGGTCTTGTTTTGCATATGAGCCATTGGGGAAGGGTCATTACTATTTCAGGACAAAAAAAGTACAAAGTAGGGAAGAGGTGGGGGTAGAAGGTGTTTGCTTCTTAGATATTATAATCTGGAGATTCTCCTGGTTAAACTATTTTTAAAGCCCCTTTATAACCTTATTCTAGGCTTCTTCCAATTTCCACTATGCAATCCTATTTTATTCTTAGGGCTAACATAGAAATTTCTATGGTTCAACCTAAGATTTTATTTTTTAATATATTTTATTGATTTTTTTACAGAGAGGAAAAGAGAGAGAGAGAGAGAGAGAGAGAGAGAGAGAGAGAGAGAGAGAGAGAGTTAGAAACATTGATGAGAGAGAATCATTGATCAGCTGTCTCCTGCCTACCCCCCACTGGGGATGTGCCCACAACCAAGGTACATGCCCTTAACTGGAATCAAACCTGGGACCTTTCAGTCTGCAGGTTGACGCTCTATCCACTGAGCCAAACCAGTTTTGGCCAACCTAAGATTTTTAAATTATTTTTATTAGGCCTCTTTCATTTATAGACTGAGGCCTAGAGAAGAAATTTCTATGTTAGTCCTAAGAATCAAATAGGATTGCATAGTGGGAATTGGGAGAAGCCTAGACAGACTCATCGATTTGCAAATGAGGACTTAAGGCCCTAAATATCATGGCCAATTAGCAGCAGAGCTAAGCCCTGGCTGTCTGCACTGCGCTTCTCTCCACCACATCAGGATGCCTTCCTTCCTTTTGACATTTCTCAAAAGAATGTTAACAACATCATATGAGAACTAAGTGCTCTGAGGATGAAGGCAGATATCAAAAGTTAGATAAAATCTGGGATAGAAGTATGTTTTTCAAAGACTTTTGATGAATGATAATTAAACTTTTAAAAGGAGAAATGTCAATCATAATGAAAGTGTTTGCTTCTTAGACATTATTATCTGGAGATTCTCCTGGTTAAACTGTTTTTAAAGCCCCCTTTATGACCCTACTCTGAGTTTTCAGACATGTTTTTCAGTGTTTCCTGAGCTAACAGCTTCTGAGTTGTGCTTTATTGTTATCATTTCAACACTACCATCAACCCTCAATTTATTTGCAAGTATAATTCATAATTGTCTCTAAAATACTGTGCCAAACAAGACAAAAGGCAAATGTCTTAAATAGCTCTAACCTTAGTTATCTGTAGCCATAATAGCTTGCAAAGGAGAAAGCATCACCAACTTTAATCTTCCAATTTAAATAGTTTTATGTGACGTCATTCCTAGAAGCCGTTACTGTGACTGGTATTTGGATAATGCTGCACAGCTATGGGGAAAGCTCTATCAAGACTTTCTCCACAGGCATCATGCTGGTATCTATACAAAATTGATTCATTTATCTATATTAGGGGTGTCGAACTCAATCAGAGAAGGGGCCAAAATCTAAAATCCAGCCTAAATCGCGGGCCGAATGGTTTACTGAACAGTCATAAACTGACAATGTCATAAACTGACAGCGGAGTGCAGTGATGACAGCGCGGTGCGGGCCACATTGCAAGGCCTGGCGGGCTGGATTTGGCCCGCAGGCCTTGTGTTTGACACATGTGATCTATATCAACACTAAAAGGGCTACATTAATATTCCCAATATGCAGATAAGGAAACTGAAGTTTGGAAAGGTTCCATAATTTTCCAAGGAACCACGACCAGTGACAGGGAGCTGCTTCAGGAAGAAAAGAAGAATCACTAGAATCCTACCTCCACGCCACCTCGTGACCAAAAAGAAGTCTATTCATGCTCCTCATTTATGTCCCAGGTGGGACAGTAGTGGCTAAACCATTTGTAAGTCCCATTTTCACCTGACAGTATTGTAAACACTTTCTATTTAAAGTATTCCAGTCTATTTTCAGAAGACGAGTCAGATATCCCAGGTAGAGTTCAAAACATAAGGCCACTACAGCAGCAGCAATGCCAAAACTGAAGGCCGAATCTGAAACTTGCACCCCTCCCATAATCATCTCCTATGGAGATTTTTAAATATGTCAACATGCTCTTTGATACTCTTCCCTTAAATATGGAGCCTAATTCCCCTTCCCCTTAGTGAATGAATAGCATGTGGTAGAATGTCTGACTTCCCAGACCAGCTCATAAAAGGAACTGTGGCTTCCTCCTTGCTCTCCTCTCTTGCAGGGCTCACTGTGGGGGAAGACAGATGCATGTCATAGCTACATCCCAGCAGCCCTGTGGGCAGGATCGGGAGCTTCCTGCCATCCTGGAAGTGAGTCCACCAGTTCCAGTGGAGCCTCCAGATGACTGTAGGAGAAATTTCAACCGCAGCTTGATGAAAACCCTTAATTTAGAACCACCCAACTAAGGTGATCCCCAATCCCCGAACTTCAGAAACTGAGAGATAATGAATATGTGTTTTAAGCTTTCAAGTTTGGGAGTAATTTGTTATGAAGCAATAGATAATGAATTCACATTTATGCCTGAATTATGTCTTTTCTTATAACAAAGCAAAAAGTTGAAGTATCCATGGCTACAAAAGCTGCTCTATTCATAAGCCAAATATTTCCTTGGTCCAGGTTTACTTAGAACATACCCAGAAGTGAGATGATTGTAACGAGTGTTCTCCTCAAGATTTTGTCCCTGATCAAAAATATAATGTAAGAGCCCTAGCTAGTTTGACTCAGTGGATAGAGCGTCAGCCTGTGGACTGAAAGGTCCTGAGTTTGATATTCTAGTCAAGGACATACATGTACCTCGGTTGCAAACTCAGTCCCAGATCCTGGTAGGGACACGTGCAAGAGGCAACTAATCAATGTGTCTTTCTCATATCAATGTTTCTCTCTCTCCTCGTTCCTTCCACTATCTCTAGAAATCAAGGGGAAATATCCTTGGGTGAGGATTAAAAAATAAAACAAAAAAACAAAAAATATATATTGTAAGAAAAAAAAAGAAAAAAAAAATATATATATATATATTCCTCCACCAGTTACATCATGCCCCATACCCTATTAGAATAAGATTGATTAAAAAAGAGAAAATTGTTACCTGTAAGATAACAGCACTATCTTTGAATGTCCAGCGTGCATGCGCTGATAACCATTGCTCTGTGATAACACTCTATATCACAAAGTTCTACCGTTCAGCAATTGAAAACAGAATTTGTCCTTTAAGAGCAGGAAGCCAATTATTTCCTTAACTATGTTATTCTCTCCCATCAGACTGAAGGCAGCTAGTAAATGATGCAGTGGATTCGGTGAGCTTAATGAGAAGAAACCTCCCTTTGAAGTGAGGAGTGGTCCTGAAGCACCAGAAATCTCTGAAATAGCAAACTGGAGTGAAATGTCAACTCTGTCCCAACATAATGAGACCAAAATGCATCAAGGCTCTTGTCAATCAAAAAAAAAAAAACATTTTTTCCTTCAAGCTTCAGTCAGAGGAAAACTCAACGCAGACATTTACAAAGCTAAGAAGATGGGAAGTGGTGGTCAGGTTTTTCCCATCTGCTCTTCAGGCTCAAAGGAGAGCATTGCTTTCATAAGGTTAATGTATCCTTTAGCAATGTCCATTCATCATGCCCACCACAGTGGCGGCCAAACGTCTCATGTGCAATTTCTGAATGGGGCTCATCCTAGAAACACTAACCCTCCTCCCTGGACCCTAACCACAGCCCGTTGCCAGGCTCGGGAGAATGTGAAGCGTGTTGCTTACCCAGCCCTTCGTGGATCCCCGTCTGGTCTTTAGAGTGCTTTCTTTTCCCTTGTTGCTCCAAACATGGAAGAACTATCTTTTCAAAACACAGCTTCTTGCTGATAAAGAGGAACAGGACAGCCAGAAGGATGATAAAGATCCCAACTGCAGACAAGAAGCCAATGGCTTCGAGAGGAACTGGCAAGAGAACACAGAGGAAAAAAATATCATCTCAATGAAGTGACCCAGCTTTTAGTTCTAACACATGATTAAATTCGCTCTGAATTGTTACGTTTACTAATAGGTATGTGGCAAATACTCTACAGGTCCTGACTGGCTGGCATCCCCAGGAATGTATGCGGGAAGAAGGAAAAGGACCGTTGCCAGGTACATTCTACAAGGATGGTTCCTCAGACAACAGACCTGCGTACCTTTGCACATGTGGTTTCTTCTCCCTGGATTACACCTCTGTCACCCCTCAGCCTCATATTCAACTTCAAGTATGTAAACTACAATATAAAGTAGATCTCCATCAAATGTATTGAGCTGTAAATGGTTGACCAGTGTCACAAAAGCAAGCCTCTTAATAGTACAGCTGCCTAAGCTTAAAAAATAAGCACTTGGACCCGGCCGGCATGGCTCAGTGGTTGATTATCAACCTATGAACCAGGAGGTCAAGGTTCCATTCCTGGTCAGTGCACATGCTTAGATTGTGAGCTCAATCCACAGTGTGGGACATGCAGGAGGCAGCCAATCAATAATTCTGTCTCATCATTGATGTTTCTATCTCTCTCTCCCTCCCTCTGCTTTCCTCACAAATGTCTGTGGATTAATGTGGCAGGAAAATAATCAAACTTTATTTTTCTGAACTTGTTTGCCATCGCACTATATAATGCATAGTGTGTATGATATTGGTGATTGTAGATTGTATCTTGACTTCAAAATTGGGGGGGGGGGGAGATAAAAATTAAAATATTTTACTTTTTAAAAAAATGAAATCAATAAAAATATATTTTTTAATAAAAATAATCACTTGGGATAAACTTTCAGACATATACACTCATCAATATTAGTGATTGAAGCCAAAGTCATTTCCTGGATATATGTTTGCAAATCCAACTATGCAATATGACGATGATGATTATCTATGGTGACAAAATTTCTAATCCATGCCATCCATAGAAATTAGAATTATATTTGACTGTTAATATTTTAGAATTTTGAAAGATGAAATTCCTTCATCCTCTTTCTCCTTATTAAAAAAAATACTGCCAAAACCTGTTTTGCCCAGTGGATAGAGCATCGGCCTGTGGACTGAAGGTCCCGGATTCGATTCAGGTCGAGGGCATGTACCTTGTAGCGAGCACATCCCCTGTGGGGTTGGGGGTGCAGAAGGCAGCTGATAGATGTTTCTCTCTCATCAATGTTTCTGCTCTCTATTCCTCTCTCTTCCTTTCTGTAAAAAATCAATAAAATATAGGGGGGCGGAAATCCTAAACATTAAATAACCCTGATTAAGTGTTATCTGTATGCCTTAGATTCTCAGCCACCATATTCAGCCATGTGATGTATATACTAGTAACAGAGACCAGAGCTAGTTTGGAGCTGAAGAAAGACTCCACTAAGGAAATGACATTTGCGTCTAAACAACATTCAGTAAAGAAAACCAGACATCACCCTGGCCGGTGGGCTCATTTGGTTGAAACATGGTCCTGTACACCAAAAAGTGGCAGGTTCAATTCCCCTGTCAGGGCACATGCTCAGGTTGCAGGTTCAATCCCGGGTCAGAGTATGTGAGGGAGGTAGTGAATCGATGTTTCTTTATATATATCCCTTCCTATAAAAAAAAATCAATTAAAAAAATTTAGAGAAATCCAGACATCAAATAGCATAGAGAAAGCGATTACAAAACAAGTGTCAATAGGAGTTATTCAAGGAGGTTGGGTATATGTAAAAGCTTATGAAGATGAATCTCCTAAGAGCAGCTTTAACCCTTGGGCAGGTTTAATATGAACATTAATAATATAAAAGAATCATATTCACCTTGCCCTACCATCCAGATAAATAGAAAAAGGATGAATCCAACCAGCCCTAACTCCATGAAAAGATAAAGAAAATGAATAGTACTGCCTCACTAAATCTATCTAGTGGCAAGCCAATAAAAGAACAAATGAAACAAAAAATCAGAGATAAGATAATAGCTTTGTGGTCTGTAAAAATGATAATAGTGCCTGCTACCAAAACCAACACATACCATGAAAAAAAAAAAAAAAAGGTGTAACGATTATTCCCTCGCCCTTCTGAGGCAGCATAGACAGCGGTGCTCACTGGCATGTGTTCAGTAGTCACACTGCCAGGAAAAAAAATTGCACTCTACCACTTCTTATCAGTGTGGCCTTAGGCAAGTTATATAACCTCTCTGTGCTTCTCGTTCCTAAACAATGAAAGGAGATAATAAATATAGCTACATCCAAGAATAAACGAGGTAACACAGGGAAATAGTCTGGCATCTGGCACATAGAGAGTTCTCAAACGGGAATAACCAACCTCCTCAGCATCACCATCACCATCTTTACAGAGCTGTCATATTATGTAGGAGCAGTCCAATATGGGAAAGATGCACTGCTTTAGACGCATTCTGTGCTTTGGACCCATCCCCGTCCCTTTACCAAAACAATTATCTCTGCTTCTTTTGCCCCTCACTTCTGTATTTTCAATTTCTTTCCCTTGGAGATACACCATCTTTCTCATCTGCATTAAAAATGCACCAAATATCTCCCTTCCTTTAAAAGCCCTTCCTGACCACTATGTGCTCCTCAACCATAGCCTTCTCTCTTCTCCCCTTCAAAACTAACCACCTTTAGTGCATTTCCTACACTCATCTCCACTTCCTGACCATCAAAGCCACTAGCATCCTTTACCCAGATTCCCACTGCTCTCCACGGGCCCAGCCTTATCCCCTCAAGTCCCTTCTCCACACAGTAGCCAGAGTAATCTTCCAAAATTTAAGTCTGACTTGTTCAACTGCCCTCTCCTAAAACCCTCCCTAGTGGACTAAATCATGGTCCCCCAAAAGGCACATCCACCCTGAATCTCAGAATGTGACCTTATTTGAAATAAAAGTTCTTTGCATATACAGTCAGGGTAGGATCTTAAGACGGGATCATCCTGGATTAGAGTGGGCCCTAATTTCAATAAGTATCACTATAAGAGACTGGGGAAAGAAAAAAAAGAGAAGACACAGAAGAAAGAGATGTGAATATGGGGCAGAGACTGGAGTTATGAAGCCTATGGCTGAGGAATGCCAAGAGTTGCCAGCAGGCACCAGAATCTAGGAGACAGTCATGAAGCAGATTCTCCCTCAGAGATTCCAGAGGAACCAACCCTGCTGACACAGGGTATTGGATTTTTGGTCTCTAAAACTCTGAAAGGATCAATTTCTGTTGTTTTAAGCCATCAAGTTGGTGTAATGTCATGGTGACTTTAGGGAACTAATATACCCTTTGATGGCTTTCTATTACCCATAGGACAAAATTTGAATTCCTTTACTTGGTTACAAGGTCTTTCATGACCTAGCTACCAATTCTAGCCTTTGTCACTTGTCACTCACCAACATCAAACTCTATTGTCAGTGTATTCATCTATTTCTGGGTCCCCAACAGAGCTCACCTCCAGACTTTTAAATAGGTTAGTCCAACTCTGCAGGGCAAATGCTTACCTCTCTTCTGGCTAACTCTGATACTATTCTTCTCTGAACACCTTTCTTGTTCTTCTTGGCCAGGCTGGATGCTTGTGCTGTACGTTCCCACCCACTGAGCCCTTGACAGCTTTTTCAACAGTTTTCAAATAAGTTTTAAACTTCCTAATAACAGAGACTAGGCCTCAGTTACTCACTGTACTCCCAGCAACTAGCACAGAGTAGGCACTCAGTAGATATTTCATCCCTGAATAAGTCTTAAATCTTCTCTGTTACAACATGGCAAAAAAAAAAAAATGTACCTATCAATGGAGACTTCTGGAAAGAGAAGATATACCTCCAGTGGGTCAGTAACACCAATCAAACAAAATATGATTTATATAAAATCAGGTCTTATCAAAAAGAGGGTTCATATCATTCATAAGTAGAAATATTTGCACCTAATAATTCTATTCATTAATGAAACTAGATTATTACTTTTGAATAAAGTCTATTTTTCCATTATAAAGCAACATGAGGCTCATCACATAAAATCTGAAAAACAGAGAAAAAGACAAAGACAATCACTGTTAAGGCTTTGTGCTCTTCCAATCACTTGGACTTTTCAAGTTAGTGGAAAAAAACAGAAATGAGTACAAATCTAGCTGAAACAGAAAGTTTAGATTGGAAAGTTTGGTTATGTTTCTCCCAGAATCTGCCAATTCCAACTTCATTCTCTTCTATACGCTCAGGAGTACGCAGTGGGAAGTTTGAAGAGATGCATAAGGGGCTCAAAGCCAAGTGCTTTGTGAAATGTAGGTCAGCTTGCGTGCTTTCTGCATGAGTAGAGTATCATCCAAACGGCTAAGAAGTTGGCAGTGATCCCAGTCTTGTAGGAATGGCTTACCCAAGGTTCTACACAGACTGTCCTCTTTCAAAGTGATTTATAATTCCAACCATAACCCAGCAATTCCAATCCTAGGTATATACGCAAGAGAACTCAACATACATGTTCACACAAAAATGTATACATGCATGTTCATAACAGAATTATTTCTCTAATAGCCAGGAAGTGGAAATAGCCCAAATGTCCATAAACTGAAAATTTTATAAACAGCATGTGTTATGTGCAAACAATATAATATTATCCTGAAATAAGAGATGAAGCACTGATACACGGTACAACATGGATGAACCTTAAACACATTATGCTAAGTGAAAGAAGTCCATATCTTGTATGATTCCAGTTATATGAAATGTCCAGAATAGGCAAACCCATGGAGATAGAAAGTATATTTTGTTGTTCCCAGGAGCTGGGGGGAGGGGTAACGGAAGAATGACTGCCAATAGGTATCAGTTTTCTTTCTGATAATAAAATTATGCTGGAATTAGATAGTGATGATGGTTGTGCAAACTTTGCAAATATACTAAAACCAGTGAACTGTATACTTTAAAAGGATATTAATTTTATGGAATTTGAATCTTATCTCAAAAAAGGTTTAAATTCCAAATATATCATTTTAATAAAGATTGGAAGAAAATATGAGAAAATGTATCATTGTTTGCTTAGGTTTTGGTTTGAAATTGATTCTCTTCATGTTAAAATACTCTGTGATTTTATTATTCAACTAGAGGCCTGGTGCACAGTTTTGCGCACCAGTGTGGTTCCTTGGCCTGGCCTGCAGGGATCAAGCCAAAACTGGCTCTCTGATATCCCCCGAGAGATCCCAGATTTCCAGAGAGAGCATAGGCCAGGCTTAGGGACTCCACATGTGCATGGAATCCATGCACTGGGCCTCTAGTATGCATATAAGATCTTTGGTTAATTTCTTTCACTTTTCCCCTCCCCCCATCCCTCTGAGGTTCATCAGTCTGTCCCATGTTTCCATGCCTGTGGTTTCCACTCCTGCATTGAGTGTCTGCCCCCTGGTGATCAGTGTGCATCATAGCTACTGGCCTGATGGCTGAATGGTCATCTGGTCAGCCAGTCACTTAGGCATATAGAATTAAAAATAAAGTTTAAATATAATAGGCTCTGGCCATCAAACCTCAGAGGGAAGGTAGGGGAGTATGAGGGTAAGGGGGAGAGATCAACCAAAGGACTTGTATGCATGCATATAGGCTAACCAATAGATACAGACATCAGGGAGGTGATGGCATGAGTCAGGGGATGGGGGGGAATGGAGGAATAAGGAGACATATGTAATAACTTAATCAATAAAGAAATTAAAAAAAACTCATAGACACAGACAACAGTCTAGTGATTATGAGAGGGAAAGGGAGGTGGTGGGGAGGTAGTAAAGGGTAAAGGGGATCAAACATATGGTGATGAAAGGAGATTTGACTTTGGGTGGTAAACTCACATGCAAGATGGAGACGATGTGTTGTAGAATTGTACACTTGAAACCTATGTAAATTTATTAAGCAATGTCACCCCAATAAATTCAATTAAAAAAATAAAATGGGGTTGATGAAAATAAATAGATAAATAAATAAATAAATAAATAAATAAATAAATAAATAAATAAATAAGGTTCTGAGAACTGTAGTCAGCACAGCTCTATCATTGATATGTAGCACTGAATACCTCAAGCCATGGCTCTATCAGAATGAGCCAAAGAGGGTTTGATGCTGAATTCGAGTTTAAACAAAATTGGAAACTTTGGCAGGGACTTTTAAAGTCATTTTGCATCCCATCTATATAAAATGCTAGCGTGAAGAGCAAGCATCACATGCATCATCTGCAATCAATGACAAAGGCACATATGTGAAGAAACGTCAGTGCCATCTGCAGAATAACTCATCTAATTAGTCCAGTAATTGCTAAATTGGAAATCAGATGTCTATAAAGTTCAGTCACATAGTTCATATTGAAAACTTTCTCAAAGTTAAATATGTCTCATGTTCTACTGATAGCCCATCTTTTGATATTCAAGGCATGGCTCTAAGAGAAGCTTCTGCATGTCACACAGTCACTAGATGTTTGTAAATGTCCTTCTATGGTTGGTGAAGAGGTTAAAAAAAAGGCCAACCAATTGCAGCCATCTGACTCACAGGAACTAGAAATAAGATGAGAGGAAGGTGAAAATTTAACAAAATGATCATGGGAGGGGATCAGAATTAAAGGAGGAAAGACACTAGAAATAATTTAAAAGTTCTAATTTCTCAGGAATAAACTTTCTTGGCAACACTCTGAAAAATGAGAAGTATATCATTAAAAACAAGAGGATCCCTTGCTGGTTTGGCTCAGTGGATAGAGCTTTGGCCTATGGACTGAAGGGCTCCAAGTTTGATTCCAGTCAAGGGCACGATCCCCACTGGGGGGCGTGCAGGAGGCAGCCAATCAATGATTCTTTCTCATCATTGGTTATCTATTTCTATCCCTCTCCCTTCCTCTCTAAAATCAATAAAAATATATTAAAATAAAATAAAATAAAAACAAGAGGAAAGTTCAGGGTAGGCACTACCTTGAGGTATATCTAGAACTCACTTATACACCCTTACCATCTTTGAGTATACATTAACCTGAAAGTCCTGTCTTCAGTGATATATTTCTATTTTAAATGTCCCTTTAAGAAATAGCATGACTTTAGAATTGTTTCTATGGAGTTCTCAAGCATGGTTATGCCGCAGAGGTTCCTGACTTGAACCTAAGTTTGTCTGTCTTAGAATTCCAGGACTGATCTAATGCACAGCATAGAGACTATAGACAACAGTAGTATATTATAAACTTCTAAGCTACTAAAAGACTAGAACTTAATTGTCCCCACCACAAATAAAAGAAATAATAATTATGTAACATGATAGATTATTAGCCAAAGATAGAGTGATAATCACATTGCTATATATAAGTGCATCAAATCAACACTGTAACCTTTTAAATCATGCAATATTATATGTCAATTATATCTCAATAAAAATAGATTTTAAAAAAAGAATTCAGGATCACCTGGGCATTTCCCCATCCTCCTCCAGGGATTCATCTGCCTGAGGATCCAGGGAATTTCCCAGGAGGACAGTGAACAAGTCAGAGTAGAGGACTTGAGTTCAGCACACGTGTCTACCACTCAGATTGACCCAATCCCAGAGTCTGTTGGTTGCAAGGCAAGAAGGTGACAATTACATCTATAGCATGATTTGAGCAACTTTTGCAAAACAAGCTGTTTTCAAAAGCAATTTTGGCACAGTAAGATTTGAGGCCTTTGACCTACAGTTTATGTTCAAACTTTCTTTGAAACCACCAAAAAGAACAGAAGGTGGAAAATGAGAAACTTTTTAAGAGTTTCAATGTGCCAACTCCATATACAGATACTTCGGTGCACAAATTCAAAATATTTGTACAAAGAACTAGACTCATTTATAACATTAGCTGTGTTTTTTTACAACCAACTACAAAACTAAATGTCACTTAAGAAAATAGTACAGAATAAGTTAAACTGAAGGCTTTAATTTTCATTTTTTCCTACAGTGATGCTTCTGGAACTAAAAAATAAAAGAACAAAGCTTTTGATACTTAGCAACCTATTATCTTGCCAATATCCTAAATTTGGGTTGAGTTAAGCATTATATAATAACCTCAACAACCTCATGGATAGTCAATCATTTTTCTAAAAATTTGTAGGAATATGAAATATAAATATATATATATTTAATGTAAGAAAAATAGGTAGTTCCATTTAAATGTTCTTCCTAGTAATAGCTAACAAGGATATGGTAACTACATATTTAAACAATTTATTTGGAAGGAAAAAAACAGACCTTTCAAAAAATAGGAAAAAATTGGCTTATTGAAACCTAAGAGAGATTTTAACATGTTCCAAAATAAAACATAGCAACATATGGAGTCACTAGCAACCAATCATTTCTCAAAAACACTGGAGAACACAGCATTTGGGAGTATGTGTGGGGTGCTATCTATATATGTGTGTTGAAACGTGTCCATCTTCTGAGAAGTAACCTAACCTATCTGACTTATGTGTTTAAAATATAAACTTTCCCTTAACATTCACATTCACACACACACACACACACACACACACACACACACACGTGCACATCTAGAAGCCAAAAATTATTAGCAAGCTTGTTCTCTTTTCTCTTAATATTCAGATCATTATCTGAGAAGCAGAAAGTAATGAAGAAAATGGATGAAATGCACCAATGTGTCCATAGAGGGAATCTTTAAGATTTTCTTCACTCATCTGAGTTTGTCTGGATACTTTAGTGATTATTCATTGTCCCCATCCTCTCTATTTCCCTATGTATTCCAAGAAAGCAAAGAGGATAGAAAAAGAGCAAATAGAATTAGATGATGCTGATGGTTTATAAGCCTAGATTCAACATTTTTGGACTGGTAAATTTTTCATGGCATGCTATGTTGCTGAATTTAATTGAGCAATATATGGGCCTTGTGCCATTTATGGATCATTTGCCAAACAATGTAATATATTATTATATACTAGAGGCCTGATGCACAAAATTCATGCAAGGGGCTCGGTCCTCACAGCCCTGGCTGCCTCGGCCCTCGCAGCCCCGGCTTCCTCCAGAAGGTCGTCTGGACAGTCATCCCGAAGGTTGTCTGGAAAGTTGTTCTGCTATTTGGTCTAATTAGCATATTAGCTTTTTAGCATATAGGATAATAATATGATAAAATTATGAGCATATCCCCAACAAAAGCATGTTGTGTTAAAACATCAGAGAAAAAACTTATATGATTTTGGTGGAATGGTTGTTGAATCAATGTAGTAATTTAACTTTCAAGTAAAAAGATAGTATTTTTATAAATGAGAGAAATTGAGAAACAAGTCTACTTCAGAGAGACAGGATTTATCACAGAAGAAGGATGCCCAATTTTCTTCCAACTCCCCAAAACAAAGGCATTTGGAGAACATTTGGAGTGAAATATAATTTTGATTTGTTTATTACTTCTTTACTTTTCAACTTACGGAAGACTGCCCACACAGTCAGGCTGAAACTTTAACAGAATTGTTTTTGCCAATCGAATACTCTCAAAAAAATAGAAAACATTTTTCTTGCAGTCTAAAACAATTAGTTTTTAATGATTATTATAAAATGTCTTCAAATTTTAATTATTGACCCTGAAAATTTGTATGCAGAGATTTGTGTTCAAGGACTAAACAGCATGTGGAATATCTGGAAATAGGAAAAATATTCAAGGGCAATTTACATACCCAATTTCTCAGACAATAAAAATATTTCCTGTATTCAGAAAGTTATCCAGCCACAAATATACAAGTTCACCCTGTTACTAATAATTTGTTGGAACACTCAAAATGTACTGACATTTGAGATGAGAAAAAAAATGTATAGCCCTACCAGTAAAATCAATTCTCCAGTGTTAACATCCCTTTCTAAAGTTCAGACCACCTGAAACTATTTAGATATCAACAAATAAGAAAAATGATCATTGTATTCAAATGAAATAGGTATCTTTTACCTATCCTAATTCCTTGGTAAAAGCTAAGAAGCTTCTCTGTATTTGATTTATGAATAAAAACAGATTAGATTCTATTCAATTCTCGGATTTCTCTAATAGAACTATTTACTGATTCTTTTTAATTAAAAAAAAAAAGCAAATGACCATAAATTGTCTGTTTTACTGTCTGTGCTAATTTCATTTCATTATATACTTGGAATAAGCTATTATTTTCCCACTGGTTCCCATGGCATTCTTCATTATCAGCTGCTAATTGTCTAGCGTTCACAGAGGACTGTGAACCAAATAGGCTGCTGTGTGGGCTAAAGTTCTAGGGGAAGCTTAACAGCACTGGGATTCTGCATTGTTATTATTGTGACACATTAGAAAGCTGCCACCCACTCACATACCCACATCACTCCACTGCACAGCAGCCAGACCCAGGGGGCCGTGCACTGAAGCAGGGGAAGCCATTTGCACTAGGTATTCCACATGGTGATTATCACACCCATCAAGGGGAGATTACACAGGGCCAATTTGTGGCAGCCATGAAAGACCAGAAGTCTGGCAGACACAATGAGAGGTCCATCCTAAAGGGTTCCTTTATTCCCAACCTTGACAAGTGCCTGAATAAGCCCAATTATTCTCTCAAACTTCTCCTCAATGACCCTTCCAGAATAAAAGCCAAGTTAGAAATGTCAACATTTTTTTCCCCCCCGAAGAAATGAAGACTTTTAAGTAGATTTGAAGATGTGCTGCTCCTTGAAGCTATTCCCAAGTGGAGACTTAGATATCTGGAGCTAATTACATTTGACCTTATAAATTCAGGATGTGCCAAACAAAAGCTATTAGAAGAGCCAAAACAACAAGCAACGTTTCACACATTTAGGTCTAGAGGGAGTTGTGAAAGTCTCTTAATTAACAAAGCAAATAAGAACTACAAAAGTGGGAGTTGGAGGCACAGGAGGTGGTCCTTTTACTCCTCCTGCTCTGCAGGCACCCTGTTGCAAAGTCTTGTGAAATAAAACGCTGATTTCATAGCATGCTACATGCTGATCACTTTCCTCAGAAAATTATGCCTCTTCAGACACCTGTACCTCACCGAGGAGAGTCACAGGGAGCCAATATTTTTCAGGATCACTCCAACACCATAGAACACGAAAGAGGTGGGGTGATGTTAGAGGTAGAAAGAGGATGCTGTAAACTGGGCATCCTGGTGAGACTGCCACAGTGCTAATACTATTCCAGGGCTTTAAATCTTAGGAAGATGATATTTGAAGTTTTCCTCAAGATGCTCAACCTCTTGAGGACAAGTTCACTCTATTTAAACCAGCCAGAGAGACAGAGTAAATACAAAAGAGCATTTGGCCCTGAGTTCGGAAATTCAGGTCCTGTATGGTACAACCTAATTCTATAAACTTCCTAGGGTGATGTGAGGCCCTGAGGGGAGGACTGTATGGGATCTATGTGCTTTTCCAACAATCATATATGGTGATACATCAGGACACCAACTTTTATATTCATAATGATTATTTCTGGCCCAAGAACTAGAACCAAAGAACCAACCTTATATCTATAGAACTACAGCCAACCTTGTATCTTGGGGTGGCTTCACTTAAGGTGGAATTATGGGTCAAAGGGTTGCAATGAATATGAGCAAGAGTAGTTGGATCTTTTCGAGGCCTAATGCCACCCAACTACCAGGTAGATTAGTTCATAATTTCTCCCAAGGACTCTCTTGCTCAGATCCCAGAATGGCCATTTAAAATCAGAACATCTAAATCTCTGGACAGAGCTAAAACCCACATCACCCATCCTATATCTTTAAGTTTTCTTTTTACATGTCTAAGTCATTGCAGAATCTTCTGGTGTAGTGTTGGTCCTCTCCTTTTCTCTTCAACCAGTCTTTCAAAGCTCTATTTCTCTGCTCACTTCTCAGAAATTTTATGTTTGGGTCCCACTACCATTTTAATAATCATTTTCTCAGATATTGTATCTTTTATCATGGCTTCAACCATCATTGAGGGCTACCAGGTATATATCTTTAAGGTAAAACTCAAATTTGAAATAGATATCTCTACCAGGACGTCCTATAGGCATTCCCCCAACCATCAAGCCTAGGAGTTAATGCATTGTCCTCTTCAAAAGTCCTCTGAAACCTCCCAAATCCCCACCATTCCATCCTTAGTGCAGCCCTTTAGTCAGACCCTTACAGGCTGGACCACTACAAAAAGCCCACAGAGTGATGCTGTCTTCCATCTCCTTTCCCTTTTACCTTTTTATTTCATATTTTTTTATTAAAAAAAAAAAAAAAAAAAAAAAAAAAAAAAAAAACTAGCTTGCCCAGGCCAGTTTGAGCATCAACTTGCAGACTGAAGGGTCCCAGGTTTGATTCTGGTCAAGGGCATGTACCTTGGCTGTGGGCACATCCCCAGTAGGGGGTGTGCAGGAGGCAGCTGATTGATGATTCTCTCTCATTGATGTTTCCAACTCTTTATCCTTCTCCTGTATTGTTTTCTGTAAAAAAACAATAAAATATATTTTTAAAAAATAAATAATAATAAAAAACCTAGCTCAATTTTCAACTACTTAATTTCTCAACAAACTGTAATTAAAAAATAAAGTTAAAAAAAGAAAATATACATACTATCTATAGTTAGGTCTTTGGTGGAGAGGTCTTAGCTGGGCTAAACTACTTTAATATACTTACAGAATAATGAGGTTCAGCTAGAGATCATTTCAGGCAAATGGTTGAACATTAATTATTACACACACACACCTATGCTAGATACTCCCAGAGCCCTCAGAACTCCCATCCATTCTACTAACCCCTAACAAAGTTGGCCATATATATCACAGACCCACAGACATGTATAAAAAAATACTAGGATTCTCCACTGCCTAAGGATTAAAGCTCAAAATATTACCATAACATTTGAGACCCTTTCCAAACTAATGCAAACTACCTTTCCAGTTTGGTTACCAAGCACACCTCCCAGGTACACTGTGCTTAGATTAACCAGATACTCACTGTTCTCTAAACATGCCATGTACTTTCTTTTTTCTTTTTCTTTTTTTTTTATATATATATTTTATTGATTTTTTACAGATAGGAAGAGAGAGGGATAGAGAGTTAAAAACATCGATGAGAGAGAATCATCGATCAGCTGCCTCTTGCACACCCCCTATCGGGGATGTGCCCGCAACCAACGTACATGCCCTTGACCGGAATCGAACCCGGGACCTTTCAGTCGGCAGGCAGACGCTCTATCACTGAGCCAAACCGGTTTCGGCGATACCATGTACTTTCAAACCTCTGTGCATTTCTTCATAGAAATCCCTCAACCTTGAATGACCTTTTCCGACAGGCAAAGGTCATTGAAGGTAATGGGTTTTCATGTAAAAAAAAAAAACACTACAATATCAACTCTACTGCAAAGCTTATCCCTGCCCCACCAGGTAGAATATATTATTGTGCCCTTTATTTGTATCTTTACACATAACTCATAACATTGCATTGTTGTTAGTTTAATCCAGATGTGATCCCAACTAGAATGTAAATTTTCTGAAACCAGAGATAGTGATTTCTTACTATATTCCTTTTTTTTATTGAATGTATTGGGGTGACATTGGTTAACGAAATTATATAGATTACAGGGGTACAATTCTATAATACATCATCTGTAAATTGTATTGTGGGTTCACTGCCCCAAGCCAAGCCCCTTCATTTTGTCTTTATATTCCTGATGTTCATAATAGATCCATAATGTATGCTAGTTTAATTAAATTAATAATTATAATCTCCAAGATTATATTTTATTTTAAATTAGTAGACTGTGGGTGTTATTATATATAAACTATTACTAAATTAGGAGTATGGAAAGAGGCAGTCTCTGGAAGATTCCTTATGAAAACAAATCCCATATATTACGTGTCCTAGATGGCTTCAACAAGCATATTGTTCTGTGGTGCTTGCATGATGGTTCAGGGCACCAACGTTTCTGTAGTCAACTATTTATTTAGAAGGGAACCTGGAGAACATTGGTTTGATTCTTCATTAAACAGAAATAAAGACTGAAGGCCAAAGAGTCCAGGAGATCTGCCCAGAATACCCAAAAATATGGTGGCAGACCAACAACCAGAGACAGGCACCCCCATGCATTCTGACAGTGCTGATGTCCCCACTCTCCACTGCTTATTCCTGACATCACAGCATCTTTGGAGTATTGCGTTTATTTCCACAAGAATACCTCAAACATCTCATTAAATGAGGGAATCCAGTGTACACCAACCTGGGTTAACAGCCCTCAGCATCTACTTGAATAATTCTAGTGGCTGGGAAGCTCACATCACTGCCAAGCAACCCATTCCCTCTTTGTCCATATCTTCTTTTTCACAGAGAAAGTTAGGGTCAACCTTGCCAAAAGCCAAAGACAGCACTTATTCCTCCTAATGTTTTTCTCTAACCTAAAAAACTGTAGTTTCTTCAACTATTCCTCAAAACATATGGTTGTGATTCTATAATTCTACTGGCTGCCCTCCCCTATCCCACAGAACATGACCTACTCCTAAACAGCTTTTGGTTTTGAAAAGAAAAGAAAAATGAAGTATTTGGAGAAAATGTCCTTCAATGCCTATCTCATTTTTTCAATGCAAAATTATTATTTCCATCAGCTTCACAGGATGTCTGAACAGTGATATGCAGGATCCATCAACAGAAAATATTATATAGCTGAGAATGTTTTGCTTTCAAACCAGTTTATATTTGGTAGAGATGTAAGAAGGAGATACTGAAAGCATTAGGCATATACAAGAAAATATATCTTGTCCAGCCAGCATAGCTCAGTAGTTGAGCATCCACCTAAGAACCAGAAGATCACAGTTCAATTCCCAGTCAGAGCACATAACTGTGTTGCAGGCTCGATCCCCAGTATGGGACATGCAAGAGGCAGCCAATCAATGATTCTCTCTCATTATTGGTGTTTCAATCTCTCTTTTCCTCTCCCTTCCTCTCTGAAATCAATAAAAAATAATATATTTATAACAAAAACAAGAAAACACATATTTTGGGTCATACTGTCCGAGAATATAAGCAAATCAAAATCAAACTATAACTTTTCAGAACAATTAAAACATCTCAAGACATTCTCTCCTATTTTTCTCCTTTCAACTGCCATCCCAAGTTTAGGAAAGCACTCACTAAAATATCAATTCAAAACCAAAAATATTATGTACATATATTTGCTATGATCACAACCATCTAAACTCCTGCAGAGATTCTGTTGCAGAATCCCACTGTGAGCAAGAAAACAGAAAAAATTTACCTCTCAGCTTATCTAACACCTCTCTGAGCTAAATTTCCATTATTTAAACCTATGGAGTCCCATTTTGATAGCTCCACTGACAACTCCACAAAGAGAATGAAAGTTGAATAAAGCCTGTTCTCCCACATGGAATACCAACCTGAGATTATTCCTCCAATAATTCATATTTTTGCTGATTGGAGTTGATTCCTAATTCCAAGAAGCCTAATAAAAATTTTCAAGGAAGTTTTCATCCATTTAAATTTTATTCCAGGGGAGAAACCAAGATGGTGACAAAGGTAAACACCTAAACTGGGGCGTTGCACAACAATTTCAAAACTACAACTAAAAGACAAAATGGACAACAACCAGAACCACAAGAAGACTGGCTGAGTGGAAAGTCTACAACTAGAAGGAAAAGGAAAAGCACACTGAGACTCAGAGGAGCTGCAGAAGTAAAGTACAGAGTACAGAGGCGCACAAGCGCAGAGACGGCTGGCTTTCTCAATCAGGAGAAAGACAAAAGCTCCTGACTGCTCTGAACTCCAGTTCCAGGTGAGACTCTGGGGACCCAGACTCATTTGGGGAGAAACTGGACTGTCTGGCAGTGGGCAAAACTCAAAGGCGGCCTGCTCTCAAAGGTGCTTGCAGCGATTACCACAGGACACTGAGACTCAGGGGCCTTTTAGGGCAGGGCTGACTGGAAGCCATTGCTGTTTTCTCTGAGACTCCACCCCATCCAAGCTGAGCACAGAGGCTTTTGCAAGTCTTGTCTCATAAGGGTGTCACCAGCACAGAAGTTCTCCCATCGTAGACCCAGCTGATCCTCACAGCCAATTGGCCTGGAGGTCAATTCCTCCCAGTGATATCAACAACAATCAAAGATTAACTACAACAAGACTGTGCACACAGCCCACAAAGACTGTCCACCTCAGGTAACTGGGGAGGCTGAGGCACTGGGCCCTATAGGATACCTAGCATACAAAGTCACTCTATCAACTCAGGGAAGCAGCCAAATGCAAAGACAAAGAAACAGGTCACAAATGAAAGAAATAGAGGAAATCAAACAACTGGATATAGCGTTTAAAACCATGGTAATAAGGTTTTTCAAGAATTTCCTACAAAAGGCGGATAAATTTAGCAAGACCCTTGAGGATATGAAAAAGGACCTACTAGAAATTAAGCATACACTGACTGAAATAAAAGTAATATACAGAGATCCAACAGAGATCTAGAGGATTGTAAGAATCAAGTCAAAGATTTTAAATACGAAGAAGCAAAAAAAAAAAAAAAAAAAAAAAAAAAACCAACTGGGAAAGCAAAAAGAAAAAGAATCCTATTTGAAGAAATAATGACAGAAAATTTCCCCTACCTGGTGAAAGAAATAGACTTACAAGTCCAGAAAGCACACAGAAACCCAAACTAAAAGAATCCAAAGAGGACCACAACACACACCATAATTAAAATGCCAAGAGCAAAAGACAAAGAGAATCTTACAAGCAGCAATAGAAAAAGTTAAGTTACCTAAAGGGAGCACCCATATGATTGTCAGCTGATTTCTCAACAGAAACTATGCAGGCCAGGTGGGAGTGTTAAGAAATATTCAAAGTGATGAATAGCAAGAATCTACAACCAAGATTACTCTACACAGCAAAGTTATCATTCAGAATTGAAGGGCAGATAAAGAGCTTCACAGATAAGAAAAAGCTAAAGCAGTTCATCACCACCAAAACAGTATTATATGAAATGCTGAAAGATATTCTTTAAGAAGAGAAAGAAGAAAAAGGTAAAGATAAAAATTATCAACAACAAATACATATCTATCAACAAGTGAATCTAAAAATCAAGTGAACAAAAAATCTGAGAATCAGAATAAACTGGTGGATATAATAGAATCAGAGGCATAGAAAAGGAGTGGACTGACAATTCTCTGGGGGAAAGGGGTGTAGGGGACTGCAGGAAGAGATTGGACAATAATCATAAACCTATGGATAAGGACAGTGGGGGAGGCAGAGGGTGGGGTGGGAATCAGGTGGAGGGGAGCTGTTGGGGGGAAACAGAGGAACAATTGTAATAATCTGAATAAAGATAAATAATAAATAAATAAATAAATAAATAAATAAATAAATAAATAAAATTTATTCCACATAAAACAAGACTTGAAGAAGGGAATACAAGGACCAATTGTTGTAACATAAAATAAAAAATTTTAAAGGAGGTTGAGTGAATTAGCAATAATCATTCCAACAACTTTATCTAAAAACATAATCATTGTGCCTGACCGTTGTTGTTCAGTGGTTGAGCATCAGACCATGAACCAGGAGGTCATGGTTTGATTCCTGATCGGGGCATATGTCTGGATTGTGGGCTCGATCCCCAGTGAGTATCATGCAGGAGGCAGCCGATCAATGTTTCTTCCCTCTATCCCTCTCCCTTCCTCTGTCTGATGTCAATAAAAGTTTATTAAAAACATCCCATTATTACATCCATAGGCAGTGCCTTATCTTATTATTAATAGTTCTAAAAATATGAGTCAAATATCTGAAACTTCTAATTTATATAATATACTCTGTCAAATTGCAGGAAGGCAGTGTGCTCTGCCAATATTTTTGAGCATCTTTAATATTGGTAAACAAATTAGTTTGACTGATGAGTAATATTTCCAGAGAAGCACTGCCTGACAGAGGCCAAGAACCTCTTCTTCTCTTGGATGAGTTTCATCTGGCCCCAGAAATTTTCTGGAATGTTTGTTGGCTTGTCTCTAGATACTGTCTTTAAGATAAATCATTTCAATTGTCCAAAAACTGGAAATTAAAGGCCTTCCCACACTTCATTGAGGCAGAAGCATGACAATTTGCTATGGGGGAAAATTCACTACTGCAGTAGTGGCATCCGCTCATCCAGGGAAGGGATGGAGACTGGGAAGGGAGCACTAGAGTGAGCCACAAAGCTAGCTAAGAAGAGGGGAAAAGGAGATTCTATTTGACTAGGTAAGGAGGAAATCACAGGCTGGAGCAAGAGAGAATACAGCAAAATGAGCCAGGTAGGAGGCTCTATCTTATGAAGAATGGTGGCATGCTAGAGAAAGAGAGAAGGACTAAGAAATTCTCACAGCGTCACTAAGCACTGCAAGAAGAACCCCATATTGCAGGGAAGAAGTGGTGGATTAATAATGCAGAATTCCAAGATTTAAAAAAAAATAAAAATAAATTGTTTCCCCTTCCTCAGGCAAAGAATAACCTGAAGTGTGAGGACATTTGTGTAGACCCGAATTACTACTGATTTATGTATGAACTGGTGCCTTGACAGTAGAGCTGTGAATGTCAGAGCTTTTGGCAGTCCCGTAATAATGCAATGTCTCACTAAGGGATCCCTAGGGGCCAGTTAGTGACCTGTAAGGTCCCAGCAGTGGCCAGCCCAAGGCAGGCCATGAGCACAGGGAGAAAGCTGATGTGTGTGTTGCCTGACAAGCAGAAGCCTGTTAATCTCAGAGGTAGACAATCTTACCCTCAACACCAACAGGGATGTATTTGTCCTGTAGATCCCAACTAAATAACAAGAAGAGAAATAGCTTTCCTAGCAACTGTGGCGCTGTGATTGAGCATCAACCTATGAATCAGGAGATCACAGTTTGATTCCTGGTCAGGGCACATGCCCTGATTGCAGGCTCTATCCCCAGTGTGGGTCCTGCAGGAGGCAGTTGATCAATGATTCTCTCTCATCATTGATGTTTCTATTCCTCTCTATGCCTCTCCCCTCCTCTCTGAAATCAATAAAAATATATTTTTTTAATTAAGGGGTACAACCCCTCCACATTGTGACAGATCATTCCAAACTTTCCCTTGGATAATAACAGGCTCCCAGTTCCAAAAAGTTGCTACTTGTGCACAAGTAAATGACAAACATCTCAGCTGAGGCCCGGGGAGCCCCTCCTTTCTGGGAGTCTTCAAGGGCCCGTGGTGGCTTTGTAGGGAACTGGCCTGAGAGGAAGGCAAGACTTCAGCAGAATTGCCCCCACGGTGAACAAAATTTATAGACCTTGTCAACAACTTCCGGTTATCAGTTATTGGTGGGATATATGGGCAGTTCGTCTGGCAAAGATTCCAGTGAAACCTGCCCACCCCTAAGTGGGCTTCGCAAGGGAAACCTGGTGGGGGAAACAGAAGGAGCCAAACAAGATCTGAATCCCCAAGGAAGCTACTCAGAACAAAGGCAAGCCTAATAGTAATTACATGTTTCACATGTGCATGGCATTTACTACATGCCAGGCCCTTTGTACTCATTCAAATCTCACAACAGTCCTCTGAGGTTGGAACTATTATTATTGTCATTTAACTGATGAGACAAAAAGTGAGGTTCAGAGAATATGATCCAAATTGAAGGGTCATAGTATCAGAGCCATGATTTGACCCTGGCAGCAAGTCTGGCTCCAGTCCCCTGTTTTAATCACTCCACAGCCCTGCCTCCTCATGGGGTTGTTTTTGGTGTGTGTGTTTTTTGAGACTAGAATGCAATAGACTGCCAGTAGGAGTTCAGATGACTGTACGGAAAGCAGTTATATAGCCTAAAATTCAGAGTGGAATAAGAATTTAGAAGTGAGAGCATAAGGACCTGAGGCCTCAGCCTGAACCAGACAATAGCAATGGAGAACAGTAGAAATAAAAAGGGTGTGGGGGAAGGTGGGGGTAAAGGGGAGAGATCAACCAAAGCACTTGTATGTATGCATTTAAGCCTAATCAATGGCCACAGACACCAGAGGGGTGAGGACATCAGTATGTGTGTGTGTGGGGGGGGGGGGGGGGGGGGCGCGCGCAATGGGAGGGATAAGGACACATATGTAACACCTTAATCAATAAAATAAAAAAAATTTAAAGAGGGTGTCACCTCAGAGGTCAAGGTGAAAGAAGTCAAAAACAAGTGCTAACCCTGGAAGGAGGAAAATGATGACAACTATGTAGCTGTAACTTACTGCACCTGTTTATTCTGTATATTCTGTTCATCTTCAGAGATCTCCCATCATTATACAAATTACCATGCACATGACTACAGTAAATATGGTAAGAAACTAGCATGGCCAGAACAGTTAAAAAGAAAAAAAAGAAAAAAAAGAAAAAAAGAAAGACAGCTGCTAATCATAAAATTGGGAGCTGAAAACCTCCAGATGACAGCCACCTAATTTCTCCTACAAAAGAATGACAGAAAGCTGACTTGGGAACCTTCTGTTAGGGGATAACCATTTACCACAGGGGGTGGATGGGAAGCCAGGGCCTGGAGAAGGGCCATTGGGAGAGAGGCTTGGTGTCCGTGCTCCTGTTCCCCTCATATCACTCCTCCTTTGGTGCTGCTATGGATTGAACTCTGTTCCCCCAAAATTCATATGTTGAAGTCCTAACCCCAGGACCTCAGAATGTGACCCTATTTGAAGATAGGGTCTTTAAAGAGGCAATTAAGTTAAAATTATGTTTCACAAGTGGGCCCCAATCCCCTCTGATGGGTGTCCTTCTAAGAGGAGGAAATTTGGGCACACATGTCTGCACAGAAAGACCATGTGATGACACAGGGAGCATACAGCCATCTAGAAGTCAAGGAGAGAGGACTCTGAATAAAATCAACCCTGCCAGCACCTTGCTCTGTGACTCCCAGCCTCCCAAACTATGGGAGAAAACATTTTTGTTGTGAAACTAGATGCTCTAGGTTATTGTTATGCCAGCCCCAGATGACTAACAAAGGTGCCTTCCCTTGATCTACAGATGTATAATGTATGTGAGAGTGTTATTTGCCTTCTCACTGAATAAACATGCATATTTTTACTGTTGACTCTAAAACAGTGGCATTCAGTGCTTCACAGGGATTATGCATCTAGTGGAGACAGAGGAGAAAATTATTAAAGTCCCTGCTGGCTTCTGCAGCCAAGTTCCCAAGGACTGTGACCCCTCAGTTAATGTCCTTAATGTATCTCTTATGAACTACCACAAAGTCCCTTTAGATTCGGTTTCCATGCTCTTCCAGTCTGCCAGATGCATCTTTCTTAGACTCCACTGAGCTCATCTTCCTTGAGTACTGTTTTTACCATGTCACTATCCCTCCTTAGCTACAAGATAACGCCCAAATCCCTTTGCTTGTCTCTTAAGGCTATCTGGGGTCCCCCCCATGACACCTCTCCAAGCTATACCTCTAAGGGTAACTTCCAGTTCAACAAAATTAGCATATTTAACTCAATGCCCAGGACAGAGTGGTACTTGCTTACTTCTAGGCATCTGGTCCCACCTCTCCTAGAGAATGCCTCCCCAGTCTAATGCTACTCCAAGTCCCCTCTTATGTGACTCCTTCCCAGCTAACTCTGAAGGTGACTATATAGCATTTCCATACTACTTACGTAAGAAACACTTAATACTTGGCAAGCTTTGTACAGCTAAAGCTTTCTGCACCATGAAGACCTTGAAGGAAAGTCTAATAGTCCTTGCACCTGGCCCTATCGTCACAGCCTCAGCCGTGGTCTTCTTATACAGTACTAAACACTATTCACTAAACACCATGGGAGGGGAAAGGAGGAAAACAAGAGAGAGCCTGTAGCAGTCGCTATTCTGTTTAAGCATCTGTTTTATTAATAGTTTCTTTATCCTTAGATAATTAAAACTTAAACTAAACTTACAGTCTATGCCGAAACCGGTTTGGCTCAGTGGTAGAGCGTTGGTCTGCAGACTGAAAGGTCCCAGCTTCGATTCCTGTCAAGGGCATGTACATTGGTTGCGGGCACATCCCCAATAGGGGGTGTGCAAGAGGCAGGTCGATGTTTCTCTCTCATTGATGTTTCTAGCTCTCTATCTCTCTCCCTTCCTCCTCTCTGTAAAATATCAATAAAATATATTTAAAAAACTAAACTTACGACTCAGGACTTCCTGGAAGATGGCAGCCAGGTAAACACTTGTACGGGCTGCCTCCCACAACCATATCAGTGCTGCAATGGGGGATCTTACCTGAGACCTGAAAGGACTACAACTGTGGGGCCCCGACCGGCGCGGACACGCAGATTCCACAGAAAGGTTGGATTTTGCCGGGGATAACGTGGGGTGTCTGTGTCCCAACAACGAAAGCGAAAGCGGCAGCTGTGGCAGCCGCAGAAGCTAGGGCCACTGGGGTGGCAGAGACAAAAGCGTGCACTGGGACCCCAGAAATCTGCGTCCACAGAAGCCCCCCACTGTTGGGTCTGGCGTGATTCGAGAGTGTGGACAGGGGTCCCCAAGGTTGCTACTAGTGGGGTTCTCTAGAGATCAACTCATTCTGAGCCGACACGGTGGGAGAACAGAGGAGTTGGAAAGCAGTCTGTTTGTAAGTGCGGTCAGACTCGCCCATCGCGCACCTAGGCTGGTTCCCCTGCAACACTTTGCTTCTGATTACAAAGGAGAGATCACCCAGATTGGCTGACCCTAAGAGACAGCAAGGGGAAACTGCTTTTTGGAAACTGAGGAGCAGAGCAGGGAGAAATCATCCAGGATTCAGCTCCGAGGCAAAAAGAATAAAAATAAACAAACAAACCAAAAAAACCGGTATTGAGTGCCACAGAAAAAGAAGGCTAGAGCAGCCAAAAAGATGGGACATCAATCCACATACACTGCCACCTAGGGTCTGGAGTACAAACTGACTGTGTTTATTATTAGTTTTATTTGATCAAAAACCAAGAAACTAAGGAATCGCCACTGAGATGCAGCAGAACTCAGGGAACTGCAATACGGTCTGGACTGAGAAACGGGCATGTCAAATAGAATAACAGAAGTGAATGGCCTTCACAACTGCACACTTTTTTTTGCTAAATTTATTTTTTATTTATTTTTTCATTTTTTGCATCTTTTACTTAAGAAACAATTTTTTTTCCTTTTTTCCTCACTAGATTTTAACTTTTTAATTATTTCATTTTTAGGTTAAATAAGCATTTTTACTACTGCTATTTTAATTTTTTTAAGTGCCATTTTATTTTCTCTTTATTTTACATCAGGATTAGTGTTCTTCATTTTATTTTCATTTCTCCTTTAACATTGTTTACCCGTATCTCAACACGATCTTTACACCATCACTCTCTTTCTAACCTTCCCCCTTTTGCTTTCCTGTTTATCTTAACCATTTCCTGTTTTAGATTTCCTTACTCTTTCTGTATCCCCCCCTGCTAAAATTTCTACCCTACTTATATATCTACTTTCCAATCCCCTGTGCCAAGTGCATATACACCCCTCTCTGAGCTGTATTAACTAGCAAAAAAAAAAAATTGTTTTCCTCACTGTTCTTTTGATGCTGTTTGGGGGAATGATGATTATATTGTATTTTTATGCTTTTTAGTGAGAGTATTTTGCTTATTCTTTTGTTGTTGCTGTTGCTTGGTATTTACTTATTTGATTGGTTTTTGTTCCTTGTTAGTTTATTACTTCTGTTTTCCCTTCCTGTGCTGGAAATTAGAGGGTGTTGTAGATTGTATTATTCTCCAGGTACTGCTGACAGGATTTGTTGGGGTTAGTGGTTGTTCAACTGAAATTCTTTCCCCATATATATAGTTTATCCCCCTTTTATCTCTTACTCTCTTTCTCTCTCTCTCTCTCTCTCTCTCTCTCTCTCTCTCTCTCTCTCTTTCTTCTCCCTGTTTCCCAATTTCATTTTGACACTCTTTTTTCTATCTTTTTCTTTTGCTCCCTACCTCTTCTCTTTTTACTCTTCCTCTTTCTCTCCTATTCCCTAATTTTCCTTTCCCTAGTGACTACCTTTAGTGGAGGTTATTAATATTGCAAATACATTTCTGTTCAGTGCCTTGTGGGTTGTACCTGGTTGTGTTGTATTTTGTGCCTTTAAATCAATGCAGGAGAGAGAAATCAACACAGGAGAGAGTCATCCTGAAAAGAGAGACCATGGGGAGACAAAAAAACAGCCCACAAATAAAAGAAAAGCAGACATCACCAGAAAAGGAAGTAAACGAGTTAGAGGTAAGCAACCTACCAGAGCAAGAATTCAGAGTAACGATCATAAGATGGCTAAATAGAATGGAAGACAAATTTGACAATATGAGTAAGACCCAAGAGGAAATGAAGAAAAACCAAGAGGTAATGAAGATGACTCAAGAAGAAATGAAGAAGAACTCAATAGAAAGCATCAAGAGCATACTAGAAGAAGCAGAGGGCCACATCAGTGAACTAGAAGACAAGATGGAAAAAAATACCCAATCAGAGCAGCTTCTAGAAAAAAAAATTAAAAAGCAGGAGGAGAGCCTAAGGGAGCTTTGGGACAATGCAAAACAAAGCAATATTCAAATAATAGGGGTTCCAGAAGGAAAGGAAACTGAGGTAGACATGGAAAATGTATTTCAAGAAATAATGACAGAAAACTCCCTAATAGAGAAGAAAAAACCCACACAAATCCAAGATGCTGGCAGAGTCCCAAGCAAAATGAATCCCAGAAGACCGACACCAAGGCACATTATAATTAAATTGGCAAACACCAACGACAAAGAAAGAATCTTAAAAGCAGCCAGAGAGAGACAGAAAGTTACATACAAAGGAACCCCCATCAGACTAGCAACTGATTTCTCCACAGAAACTTATCAGTCCAGAAGGGAATGGGAAGAAATATACAAAATCATGCAAAGGAAGGGTCTGAATCCAAGAATACTGTACCCAACAAGGCTATCAATTAAAATTGAAGGTGAAATCAGGAGCTTCACAGACAAAAAAAGACTAAAGGAATTTATCTCCACCAAACCAGCAATGCAAGAAATGCTAAAGGGTCTACTGTAAAAATAAATAAATAGGAAGCAAAGAAGGAACACAGGGGTATAGAATAAAAATGGCATCAAATGAGTACCTATCATTAATAACTTTAAATGTAAATGGTTTAAATGCTCCAATAAAAAGACATAGGGTAACAGATTGGATAAGAAAACAAGACCAATACATCTGTTGTCTACAAGAAACCCACATCAGAAAAAAAGATGCACACAGACTGAGGGTGAAGGGATGGAAAAAGGTTTTCCAGGCAAATGGAAATGAAAAAAAAGCTGGGGTAGCAATACTTATATCTGACAAATTAGATCTCAGAGTGAAGGACATAACAAGAGATAATGAAGGCCACTTCATAATACTAAAGGGAACAATCCAACAAGAAGAAATAACCCTGGTAAATATATATGCACCCAATACGGGAGCACCCCATTATATAAAAAAACTGCTGGAGGACATTAAGGGAGAGATTAATAGCAATACAATCATAGTAGGAGATTTTAATACCCCACTGTCACCCTTCCACAAATCATCTAAACAAAAAATCAGCAAAGAAATATCAATCCTAAATGACTCACTAGACCAGATGGAATTAATCAACATCTTCAGAACATTCCACCCCAAAGCCACAGAATATACATTCTTCTCAAGTGCACATGGGACATTCTCAAAGATAGACCACATTTTGGGACATAGGCAAAGTCTCTTCAAATTCAAGAAGATAGAAATCATATCAAGCATCTTCTCAGATCATAATGGCATAAAACTGGAAATTAACTACAATAAAAATAATCCAAAGAAATCAAACACATGGAGACTAAACAGCATGCTATTAAACAAGGACTGGGTTACCAGAGAAATCAAGGAAGAAATTAAAAACATCCTGGAAACAAATGACAATGAAAACACAACAATCCAAAATCTATGGGACACAGCAAAAGCAGTTTTGAGAGGGAAGTTCATATCCCTACAAGCTTATTGCAAAAGACTAGAAAAAAATGGTAACAAATGATCTAACTCTATAACTCAAAGAGTTAGAAAAAGAGCAACAAGAAAAGCCCAGTGTAAGCAGAAGGAAGGAAATAACAAAAATTAGAGCAGAGATAAACGACATAGAGACCAAAGAAACAATACATAAGACCAACAAAACCAAGAGCTGGTTCTTTGAAAGGATAAACAAGATAGATGAACCTCTAGCCAGGCTAACCAAGAAACAAAGAGAGAGGACCCAAATAAACAAAATCAGAAACGAAAGAGGTAAAATAACAACAGACCCCACCGAAATACAAAGGATTGTTACAAAATATTACGAACAACTCTATTCCAACAAACTGAACAACCTGGAGGAAATGGACATATTCCTAGAAAAATACAGCCTTCCAAAACTCAATCAGGAAGAATCTATAAATCTCAATAGAACAGTAACTTGGGAAGAAATTGAAACAGTCATCAAAAAGCTTCCAGCAAACAAAAGCCCAGGGCCAGATGGCTTCACAGGAGAGTTTTACCAAACATTCAAGGAAAAACTAAAACCTATCCTCCTCAGACTATTCCAAAAAATCCAAGAGGAAGGAACACTTCCAAACTCCTTCTATGAAGCCAGCATCACCCTAATACCAAAACCAGATAAAGACAACTCAATGAAAGAGAATTACAGGCCAATATCCCTCATGAACATAGATGCCAAAATCCTCAACAAAATTCTAGCAAATCAGCTCCAGCAGAGCATCACAAAGATTATACACCACGACCAAGTAGGATTTATACCGGGAATGCAAGGATGGTACAATTTCCGCAAATCAATAAATGTGATACATCACATAAACAAATTGAAAGATAAAAATCATATAGTCATATCAATTGATGCAGAAAAAGCATTTGATAAAATCCAACACCCTTTCCTGATAAAAACTCTCAACAAGGTAGGAGTACAAGGATCATACCTCAACATAATAAAAGCTATATATGATAAACCCACATCCAACATCATACTCAATGGGCAAAAACTAAAACCATTCCCTCTAAGAACAGGAACAAGACAGGGTTGCCCACTCTCATCACTCCTGTTTGACATAGTACTGGAAGTACTAGCCATTGCAATTAGACAAGAAGAGGATATAAAAGGCATCCAAATTGGAAAAGAAGAAGTAAAGTTATCCTTATTTGCAGATGACATGATATTGTACATAAAAAAACCAAAAGACTCCATTAAAAAACTAATTGACTTAATAAATGAATTTGGCGCCGGGACCAGTTTGGTTCAATGGATAGAGTGTCGGTTTGGGAACTGAAGGGTCCCGGGTTCGATTCCGGTCAAGGGCATGTACCTTGGTTGCAGGCATATCCCCAGTAGGGGGTGTGCAAGAGGCAGCTGATCGATGACTCTCTCTCATCGATGTTTCTAACTCTCTATCTCTCTCCCTTCCTCTCCGTACAAAATCAATAAAATATATTTTTTTAAAAAATGAATTTGGTAATGTAGCAGGATATAAAATTAACGCCAAGAAATCTATGGCATTTCTATACACCATTATGAACTTGTAGAAACAGAGACTAAAAAGGCAATCCCATTTACCATCGCACCAAAAAATTAAGATACCTTGGAATAAATTTAACTAAGGAGGTAAAAGACCTATACACGGAAAACTACACGACACTGAAAAAAGAGATAGAGGAAGATGTAAACAGATGGAAGAACATAACATATTCATGGATTGGTAGAATCAACATCATCAAAATGTCCATACTTCCCAAAGCAATCTATACATTCAATGCACTCCCAATTAAAATACCAACAGCATATTTCACTGACCTAGAAAAAAATCTTCAAAAGTTCATTTGGAACAACAAAAGACCCCGAATAGCCACAGCAATCCTGAGAAAGAAGAGTAAAGTAGGAGGGATCTCAATACCAGATTTCAAGCTGTATTACAAAGCCACTGTTCTCAAAACAGACTGGTACTGGCACAAGAACAGACATATAGATCAATGGAATAGAATTGAGAACCCAGATATCAACCCAAATCACTATGTTCAGTTAATATTTGACAAAGGAGGCACAAACATACAATACAATGGAGTCAAGACAGTCTCTTCAATAAATGGTGTTGGGAAAATTGGACACATACATGCAAAAGAATGAAACTGGATCACCAACTTACACCATATACAAAAATAAACTCAAAATAGATACAGGACTTAAACATAAGACGGGAAATCATAAAAATACTAGAGGCATCCACAGACAGCAAAATCTCAGACATATGCCAAAAGAACTTCTTCACTGATACTTCCCCTAGGGCAATGGAAGCTAAAGAGAAAATAAACAAATGGGACTACATCAAAATAAAAAGCTTTTTTACAGCAAAGGAAACCATCAACAAAACAACAAGAAAGCCCTCTGTATGGGAGAACATATTTGCAAATGTTATCACTAATAAAGGTTTAATCTCCAACATCTACAGACAGCTTATACAACTTAATAAAAGGAAGATAAATGACCCAATTAAAAAATGGTCAATGGATCTAAATAGAATCTTCTCAAAAGAAGACAGAAGGAAGGCCAAGATGCACATGAAAACATGCTCAAAGTCACTAATTATCCGAGAAATGCAAATCAAAACAACAATGCGGTACCATCTCACACCTGTCAGAATGGCCAACATCAACAAATCAACAAACGACAAGTGTTGGCGAGGTTGCGGAGAAAAAGGAACCCTCGTGCACTGCTGGTGGGGATGCAGACTGGTGCAACCACTGTGGAGAACAGTATGGAGTTTCCTCAAAAAACTGAAAATGGAACTCTCATTTGACCCAGTAATCCCACTCCTAGGAATATATCCCAAGAAGCTAAAAACATCAAGCAGAAAGGATATATGCTCCCCTATGTCCATAGCAGCACAATTTATAATAGCTAGGATTTGGAAACAGCCTCAGTGTCCATCAGCAGATGATTGGATCCAAAAACTATGGTACATTTACACAATGGAATATTATGCTGCCATAAAAAAGAAAAAATTCTCATTGTTTGCAGCAACCTGGATAGAATTGGAGAACATCATGCTGAGTGAAACAAGCCAGTCAATGAAAGAGAGACACCACATGACCTCACTTATTTATGGATGATAAAGAACATTATAAACTGAAGAACCAAAAGATAGATATAGAGACAATAAAGCAACAAGCAGACTGTCAAATTACAGCGGGGAGGTTGGGGAGATCTGGGGGAGATAATAGATCAAACAAAGGACTTGTATACATGCATATAGGTACAACCAATGGGCACAAAACTCTGAGGAGGGAGAGTATGTATGGAAGGGGGGAGGAGCATTGGTATATGTACAAAAATAATAATTTAATAAAAAATATATTTTAAAAAAGAGAAAAAGAAGAGAAAGACCAAAAAAAAAAAAAAGTTGGCCACTCAGAGCTTATCACGGGCTTATGAAGAGGATGCTCTGCATGTTAAGGTTAATGTTCAACAGGACAGGGAAGCTGACCAAGATGCAGGGAAACTCTAGGAGAGTGTGCACTCAGCTGGAATAATTTCCTATATTTTACTTTTTGTGAATTAAAGCACAGCAATAGGCAATAGGCCGGATTCAAATGCACCTAAGGAGGGGAAACTCAATAAATATACTTAGAAACTAAAAAAACAAAAAAAAACAAAAAAAAACCTAAACTTACAGTCTAGATATGTGTGATTTATTCTGTTAACGTTTCCCTTCTAAAATACTGCATGTGTGTCTGGAGGCAGAGGACAGGGAGGCTTAGAAGAGGCATGGGATGAAAGAGTTGTTGTTCCTCACTGGACCACAAGCCCCTTGAAGGCAGGACACTAGTGTGTCATGCTTACCCTCCTATTGCCTGTGCAAGTGCTGTCCCTCAGTATACGCCAGATGGATTCCTGGATGATGGACAGATTCTATGCCTGACTATGAATATGTGACTCTAGGGTATCTCACGATCTCAGCACAAAGAATGTCCCATTCTTCCTCTTTCCTCCATTTTTCTAAACCAATAAACCCAAAAGCCCCATCATATCTGGGAAGTCTGATACCTAAACAAACTCCATTTCTACCACTGAAACCACAATAACAACAATCTACTCATATTGGAACTGTCCTAAAGCTCCCCAGGCCTGCATGTAAAGGAGAGGAAGGGCTTCCTGCTCATCTAAAGTACCCATGTGCCAAGACAATGACCTTGACTGCTCCTGAGGTCATCAGCAACTTTATAATTTTAACAAAAGAGCAGTCGGAGGTAGAGCATAAGTAGTTGACACTTGTTAAATAAAATATAAAAGCTAAGTAAGGCTTACAGCTCTTATGTCTACTACTACTTCTAATCGGCTTCCCTTCATGGATTTCAAGGTAAGAAAGTTGGTTTTCTCCTGAGGCAAAGAACCACCTGGACTTTTCTAGAACTCACTGAATCACTTGACTCTTTCTTAAATAAGCAGAGAGAACATTTTCATACTGTGAAGTACGGTTCCTATTAACACTGTGATTGACCCAGAGATTATGAATTATAACTAACTGTAAAAATCACGATGGAATACTACTTTAAATTAAAATTAGTTTAAAGAGAATGTGAACTATGAAGCTCTTGGGAATGGAATCATAGAGACATTACTGCCATGGGGAAGTCCCCACCCCTGACCACCACTGAGGTAGGTGATAACATTGCTCCTGGCACAAGCCTTTCTGCTGGCTTTGTCCTCTGTAAAGAAGTCTACGCCTACCCTGGACAGCTGCTGAGGAGGCTTTTATAGTGCCTCAAAATCTGCCAACGGAAACAATTTGTTCGGATTTAACAAAACAAGGATGCACAGGTACACCCTGTGACATGAGGTAAAATGCTGCTATTTTTAGAAAATCTGAAAATAGGCTGAATTGTTACAAGAAAGGGAACATGCCAGGTCTGCCAGCCTCAGGGTGATAAAAAGATGTCAAGGACAATGCCAGAGATGGTGCCCCTGCATGTGACTCCACTCTCTGGGGCTCAACCAGCATCCTGGCGCTCTTTCCTCTGCCTTCTGAGCAGCTGAGATCATGGCTGTAGGGGCAGACCCAAAAGTGAGAAGGGGGAATGATGGGTCAGGGAACAGAGAGAAGTGTTGGAAGAAGCAAAGAGAAAAAGTGAGAGGGGGGGAAGAGAGGGGAGAAGAAGTTGGAGGAGACGCAGCAACGTCAGTATTACCTCAAATGCAAACTCTCTGTTGAATCTCAGGACCAATATGATAGGACCCCTACCTGTCTGACCCCTATCATTTCTCCGACATTGCCACTGGATGATCAGCAAACACATTATCCACCTTGTGAATTGGGAGTCAGTCACCTTCAGTTGATAGCACAACAGCCAGAACAAATTTCCAATAGCCTACTATTATCTTTTTCACTTATATTAAACCAAAGTTACAAATGCTCCTCTCTTTGCTGGGAAATCATGGCAGAAAAGGATGATTCCTCATGCATTACTATGGAAACCCTAAAACTTCTAGAAAGAAAAAAAAAGGCAGCATATAACCCCACTCTGACTTTCAATCATGATTCTCTCTAAGGAAGAAAACTGAAAATTAGATGGATTCATTCCAAGGTCCCCTTTCCAATCAAACAGATGGGATTTAGATAAGCTCGTAAAGCAAACTGTGATTCATATAATAATACGTAAACTTATCTCTCAAGTCTCAGAGGCTTTTTCTAAAGAAGATTCCGATAATTAAAATGTTCCTGTAGAACCCAAATTCCATTAACGTGATACAGTTAAATAAAGGCTCTGTCAGCTAAAATATTTCCACATCCTGGTCAAAGGGCCAGAATATGTGTGCCCTTTGCTCAGTTTGTTAAAACACTGATGATTAGGAAAAGTGTAATACTAAGAACCTGCATAACAAGTTTTTCCTATGTCCTTGCTTAATGGTTTTAAGTTATACAAAAAAAATGTATATTTAGAAAACACCTACATGATGCCTAACATAATGCAAAAAAAGATCAAGAATAAATTAAGCACAATTATAAAAAACATCCTTCTAAGTGTGTTGATTTAGGGTGCATATGTGACATATTCAAATGAAGGTCCTACATTCATAAGACCTTCCCCATGAAGCCCCACATTAAAGAGAAACTAGCATTCATCATGCTCTTTATGGATCCTGACCCTGTGCTTGCAGTCACGTGGTCAGTTCCATCCCATACCAAAAAGAAAAAAGAAAAAAAGGGGAAAAAAAAAAACATACTAGGTTGGTTTTGCTACCATCAATGACATAGATCATGACACATAGGCTTAGATTGACACAGTGACCTGATGACTGGTCACAAAGGTCTGGTCAGCTGGAGAACCAAGACTAGGCCAGCACCCATAATGAAGAGGTAGGGTTTTTCTGTAGCAGACAGCAGAGATCTGACTCTGGCTAAAAAGTGAAAGCAGAATATGGTAAAAAAAAAAAAAAAAAAAAAAAAAAAAAAAAAAAAAAAAAAAAAAAAAAAAAGATATGCAGCCCCGCTGGTATAGCTGAGTGGTTGAGTGTGACCTCTGAACCACAGTTCGATTCCCTGTCAGGGCACATGCTGGGATTGTGGGCTTGACCCCCACTGGGGGGTGTATAGGAGGCAGTCCAATGATTCTCTCTCATCACTAATGTTACTTTCTCTCTCTCCTCTCCCTTTCTCTCTCTGAAATCAATAAAAACAATTTTTTAAAAAAGAAGATATTGAAAGTCTACAGATTAGAAAGAAATGAGAATAGTTAAGACAAGAAGACAGCCAGAATGAAGGGAGTCTGGGCATCTGGGTGGAAGGGATGAAAGAGAGCCACTGTCAGCACGAACTGGCTTCTGTTATTGCAGGGCCCTGAGTATCCGCTGAAGGGTCATGCAGGCCTCTTGGCTGGAGAGGCAGGACGGCCTGAAGGACAATGCCACCCAAACTGCTGCAATAGGGACCAGTGACAACCCAGGAAAAATCGGGAGGAATGGACCGTGGAGAAATAAAAATATCCCTTCACTAAATAGTATTGAGTTCATTCCCATAAATGTGCGGTCATTTGCCCAGTCCAGAGTTTTAAATTCTAGGAGCTATCTTTTTATTATTATTATTATTATTATTATTGATTAAGGTATTGCATATGTATCCTTATTCCCCCATTGCTCCCCACCCCCACTCCCATTCATGCCCTCACCTTCCTGGTGTCTATGTCCATTGGTTATGCTTACCCTGTTTCCCCGAAAATTAGACAGTGTCTTATATTAATTTTTTCTCCCAAAGTTGCACTAGGTCTTATTTTTAGGGGATGTCTTATCTTTCCATGCGCTAGGTCTTATTTTCGGAGGATGTTTTATTTTCGGGGGAACACGGTAGATGCATGCATACAAGTCCTTTGGTTGACCTCTACCCCTTACCCCCACCCTCCCCTACCTTCCCTCTGAGGTTTGAGCATCTAGGAGTTATCTTAACAGTCCATGCTGTTTCTTTCTCCACAGGTTACTGCAAATGAATTCAACACAGCAGAGTCAGCTTCAGACTACTGAGATTTACCTGAAAGGAACTTCAGAGGTGAACTAGAATTCTATCACTTTGCAGGTAAGGAAACTGAGGACTGGACAAGGAGAAGCTAGTTAGTGGCAGAACCAGGGAGACTTGGCCCCAGGCCAATCTCATTTGCTCTGCTGCACCACGTGCTCCAGGGTCATCACAGTCAAGCTGGCGCAGTAGAGGCATCCGGCACCCCCATGGCGCTGGCTGGCATCCTACGCACATTGTACCCACCAGTTTAGTCCCAAATCACGTCCTCTCTTCCTGAAGCTTCCTTTGCATAATTGTGCCTCAGTTCTGGAGCTTTCAGATTTAAACATTCACAAAGCGCTCTATGTTTTTAGTCATTAGAGAGACTTTCTGAGGCTGATTCACCAGTTTACAACAATTAAACACATAACATTTATTTAATGGGCACTTGCTGATTTGTAGGGTACTTTTTAAAAGCCATTTACATCTAAGTATATGAGAATGTAAGCCCTGAAGTGTTTAAAGAAATGGAAAATCAGAAATAATCTAAGGGTCAAGCATTAAAGGAAGGGTTGAATCAAATCATAGTATGTCTATATTATTTTTTAAAAGGTTATATAATCATTAAAGTTATAGGCATGGAAATATCTGATGCTACAGAGTTGAATGAAAAATGTGTGCAGGAAAAGCAGTATTTGCAGCAAAATTCTATATTTCTACAAAAACAATAGCAAATGCACATTTATGAATGCAGGCATATATATGAATACATATGTAAATAAACACAGATATGAACATATACATATATGTTCACTCGTATATATACACACATATGAAATTTGTACCAAAATGTTAATTTTGGGGTGTGGGGGAGTGAAATACAGGTGGTTTTTTAAATTTTTCTCCTTATTTTTCTAATTTTTCTCCTATGGAAATTTATTTTTTCCTTAAATAGAAAACGAGTTGTCTTTCAAAATGTTGGTCAGCTAGGCAGTCCTAGGTGTGTCTGATCACCTAACCCTCACGCTCCACACAGGCCCACCTGCATTGAAGAGATTCAGGGGCCCTGGGACTGAGGGACTGTGCTGGCCCCTGCCCAGGACTAGCTTGCTTTAGCTGGGAAAGGGCACGCTCTCCTCTGAGCATAGGCAAGGAAGGTAAGGGGTGGGGTCTCCCACCCCAAAAAGGGCCAACCTTGTTTTGTTTTTCCAAGCACCTCTTTTGTTTCAGAGCCCAGGGACTGACTAGAACAACCTTGGACTTCCTAGAGAAAACAACTGTCCTACAAACTCCCACATCTAGGGATGGGGTGGAGAGGTGGGAAAACAAGACGAAAAAGATAGGTTCAGTGGTTCTGAGTTTCACCGGTTTCCTCTTGCATTTCCGAGACCCGGAGTGCACCTCCCACTCCAGATTCAGTGCCTGTCTCCAAAGCCGGAGCCTTGTAAAAACATGGTGAGGGAAGGAGCTCTGTGGCTGTTCCCGCCCGCCTTCTCCCAGCTCGCCTCCCTGACAGGCAGCGTGGTGATTTAACTGTCAAACACGGAGCTGCACTTCTCCTTTCAAGGGGCTCCACAGACCACTTCAGAAACTGACAAAGGAATATAACAAACAAACAAGTGCCTGGAAGCTTTCGTGTTGCCATGGCAACTAGCTGAGCTTTTTCCCAAACTCACAAGGTAAAAACTATTCCACCAAAAAAGGAGAATGTAACTTAGAAACCTGACATTTTTTAATGCTTCTGTAGGTGCCAGACAAGTGTTCCCAGAAATAGCAGCCACCAAGGCTAACTACCAACCAGGTCAAAACTGCCCTGGACCTGGAAGTCCAACAGGAGGTTTTTGCTCTTCACGTTGCCTGAGCAGAGATGTCAGGCTGGTTGTAGGTTGATAGTTGTTTGTATGGAAAAAGACGCGCGGGTTACAATTATGACAATAACTTCAATAACTCTGGCATACTCACAACTGTACACCTACTTTTGCCCCACCCTGTATAAATGGATTATGAGTAGCTCAACTTCGTGAATAAATAAGATCTGGAGTAAAGAAGGGGCAAAGGGAGGTCAGGGAGATAGGAGAGTCTATGTAGTTGGTCCATACTGAGTTTCCTTTAAGGTTCCTGCCAGAGACCAGAAGCCTATTAAATCATCTGGGGACTGTGATTTCTACCCTTGGTTTCCAGTATATGATGTGGTGGGAAGGGGTAGGCCAACCCACAGACTTCACTGAGGAGTAATGGTACCAGTCTCTGGGAGGGATGAGAGGAAGATGTCTCAAGTACTAAGGAGCTGGGTGTGCTGGTTGGGAAACAAGGTGTCCGGTTAGTATCCAACTGGTTGACATGGCGCCCGTGCCATTCCAAAGTAGAATCATCCTCTTGCCACCTTTGATGTCATGCTCTCTAATCCTCCCATAGCTCCAAAAGATGGCAAGAGCATGAAGGTCAATTTGATGAAAGGACACTGCTGATACAGTTTTCCTAGAGGGCATCAAACACCATAATAATTCCAATCTCTCTGACCCAGCTATTACTCTCAGTGAGTTTAATTCTAAGACAGGGGTGGGGAACCTTTTTTCTGCTAAGGGCCATTTATAACATCATTCAAGGACCATACAAAATTATCAACTTGAAAATTAGCCTGCTATACTTGGTCAAACATTTAATTAACTCACCCCTAATGCTTTGGAGGGCCAGGCCAAATCATTTTGCAGGCCTTACATGGCCTGCAAGTCGGATGTTCCCCACCCCTGTTTTAATGGAATAATAACAGACACACACAAGATACTGAAAAGATATTACTGGCAGTGCCACTCCTAAAAGAGAAAAATTGGAAATAACATAACAGTTTAATGAGAAAGGTGTTAAATTTTAGTACAACCAAAAGAAAAATTCTGTGTAACCACCAAATGACTGTAGAAAATGTTAACATTATCCTAAGTCAAAAGTTTCAAAATACATAAAATACATTTTTAAAAAATACATAGATGTAGGTTATAAATAACTAGGAAGCTACACACCAAAATAATACAAATATTTATTTTTTTTAATATATTTTATTGTTTGGGTTTTTTTTACAGAGAGGAAGGGAGAGAGATAGAGAGCTAGAAACATCGACCAGCTGCCTCCTGCACACCCCCTAGCGGGGATGTGCCTGCTACCAATGTACATGCCCTTGACTAGAATTGAACCTGGGACCTTTCAGTCCCCAGACTGATGCTCTATCCACTGAGCCAAACCGGTTTCAGCCAAATATTTATTTTTTGAGTGGCTTCATTTTAGGGTGTTTTTTCTTGTGTTTTTTCTTTTTCATTTATCAAATTGGTGACAATAAAATGCTGTTGTATAAATGAAAAAAAACACAATAAAAATATTTTTAAAAAGAAGAAAAGAAATTAAGGACAAAATGTATTTTTTATCCCATCATGTTCCCAGAAAGAGGTATATAAAAATAAGGTAACTACTTGGTTTTTAACCTATCTCCTCAAATTAAAAATCATGAATCAGACCAAGGTGCTGGAACGTGGGCTGTTTTCATGTATTTGTTGCCTCTTATGTATAAAAGTGTTGTGATGCCAAGAAAACAATGGCGAGGAAGGGGTGGGGACTATGGAAAGGTTGTAAAGACCAGGAAGTAGCAGGAAGTCTGCATGTGGACATGGATGGTGGGCACAGCAGAGGTAGGAAGATTAGTATGTTAGTTTTCTATCGGTGCTGTAACAGATGATCACAAACCAAGTCACTTAAAACCACACAAACTTACTTTCTCACAGTTCTATAGGTCAGAAATGCCAAATAGGTCTTACTGGGCTAACAACAAGGTGTCAGAAGGGCTCTCTTCCTTTCTGAAGGCTCTAGGACAGAATTCACTTCCTGCCTTTTTCTACTTCCTTTGGTTAACGATCCTTTCCTTCATCTTCAAAGCCAGCAAGGGCAGGTCAAGCCTTCTCCCATCACAGCACTCTGAGGCCCACCTCTGCTTTCCTCTTCCACTCATATGGACTCTTGGGGTATATTGGTCCTACCTGGATAATCCAGAATTCTCTCCCTATTTTAAGGTCAGTTGATTAGCAAATTTCATTTCCTTTTGTCATGGAACATAACATATTCCCACGTTCTGGGGGTTAGGATGTGAACAGCTTTGGGGGCCATTATTCTGCCTACTAGCACCAGCTAGAAAATCATTACAATGACCTAAATGAGAGTCTGAAGTACAGCAATAGCAGTGGTGAAGAGTGGAGGAGGCAATTCATCAGATATATGGTTGAAACCTCTAGGATTTGGAAATGGGGAGTGAGCCGAAACTGGTTTGGCTCAGTGGATAGAGCATCCGTCTGTGGACTAAAAGGTCCCAGGTTCAATTCCAATCAAGGGCATGTACTTTGGTTGCGGGAACATCCCTGGTAAGGGGTGTGCAGGAGGCAGCTGGTTGATGTTTCTCTCTCATTGATGTTTCTAGCTCTCTATCCCTCTCCCTTCCTCTCTGTAAAAAAATCAATAAAATATTTTTTTTAATGGAGACTGAGCTGTATCCTAGGTCCCAGGTTGAGCTGTTACCACTCACAGAGACAGGAAACACATGCAAGGGGCCAGCTGGGGGAGGAGGCCAGCATGTGGTAGGCATGTAGAACTTGAGGGGCTCCTGGGACTGGGAATAGACATGACCAGTAACATCTGGCTCTATGAGCAGGTAGTCTGGAGACAGGTCTGGGCTGGATTATAGAAAGTTGGAGAGAATAGTTTAAAGCTCCATTATGAAGCTAGGGAGATGAGCATATGAGCTGTCTGCTCTAGTGTGAATGACATAGAAAGAACAGAAAAGCCTTTCTTTATGGATATCTCCCATTTGTACTAAGCATCCATTGAGTAGCCCTTGGTAAGGTGTGAGCACTACATAGGGCAAGAAGGATTATTCTCAAGCTGATTAACCAAGCTGACCCCTTCCTCCCTCAATTAGAGCCATAGAAAAAGATGTCTATGTTTCCAGAAGTTCTAAAGTACTTCTCTAAATTGGCAGACACAAAATAGTCATAGGACATAAAGTACTGCATGGAGCAGGGGTCCTCAAACTTTTTAAAGTGGGGGCCAGATCACGGTCCCTCAGAGAGCTGGAGGACCGGACTATATGAACTACTAATTCCTACTGTAACACCTCGGCTGCGCTCACTGCCCAAAAAACCTGGCGGGCCGGATCAGACTCCTCTGCGGGCCGCATGTGGCCCACGGGCCGTAGTTTGAAGACCCCTGGAGAATAGAGTCAGTAAGAGTGTAATAGTGCCAGGTGGGTACTAGTCTTACGGGGGAATTGCTTTGTAAGTTATATAAATGTCTAACCACTATGCTGTACACCGGAAACTAATATAATATTGAATGGCAACTGTAATTGATTTTTTTTTTCTAAAAATTTTAAGTACCTCTCTAAGTTAACCATACCACATAACTGCCTTATATATAATTCAACCTGGTGAGCTAGGTTATAGAAAAGCCACAGTAAATTTCCAGCAGTTGTAACTACTTTTTAAGCTTAAGAGGGGGAGCTATTAAACAACATTTAAAAACAACATAAGTTTTAAATCATTCTTATAGCTAATTTGGGGAACACCCCTGCTAAGACACTGTCTTTAAGAAGAGCTCATGGAGGAAAATATGTAAAAGCCCATTTGGCCTCCCACAGTCTCATTCAAGTTCCCACAACACACATTCCCCCAGGGACACAAATGCTCTAGCAATGCAGTCGTCACATAGACCGAAGGTGTTTCAGATGTGCTTCACTGTAAACTCAGGAATCAAAGGCAAAAGAAAAAGAAAAAGAAAAAAAAGAATATATATATATATATATATATATATTTGTTTTAATTATTGGTTGGATCAGTTTTAGTTTTGTCCAATTACTACTGAAGCATATATTCTCTCCCCTGAACGAGGGGTGTGGGTAGCAATTAGATCCAAAAGAGGCCTGAGAGAGAATTCGGTGAAGTCAACCTCCTCTTAAATACGAGGCCACTGAGGAACAGAGAGAATTAATGACTTGCCTGGGGTCACTTTCCTAACGGCAGCAGCAGCCCTCGGATGCTGGGCCCAGCTCCCCAGATACAATGGTATTCCTCACAGGGCCCCATGCACATCTCTCCTCCTCTCCTGTCCATTCACATTCTCCATTACATACAACAAACACATCTTATCTACTCCTGTCCATCTCTCTGTGTGAAATTATAGATGCCTGGAATTTTCTTTCCTCATTCCATACCCACCACTCACACCTCTGGTCACCCCACAATGATTTCCTGGTCTGCCCAACCTGAGAGGTCAGGGAGCATGCATGACTAGCAAAGTTCACAGAATCTGTTCTGCCAGTTGTTACAGATACACCGAGTGTACCTGGAGGAACTGAATACATAAAAGATTACCAGAGCCCGACTGCTGTAGCTCAGTGGTTGAGTGTTGACCCATGAACCAGGAGGTCACAGTTCAATTCCTGGTCAGGGCACATGCCTGGATTGTGGGCTCGATCCCCAGGGTTGGGAGTACAGGAGGCAGCCAATCAATGATTAAATATCATCATTGATGTTTCCATCTTTCCCTCTTCCTCTCTGTAATCAATAAAAAATACATTTAAAAAACAAAAAAAAGATTACTCCAGTTTCTTTACTAGTACTCTCTGGATCACTTTCCTTTGGGCCTCAGAAAGGATAGGAAAGCAGAATTAAATGATTGCTGAAGAGGCAAAGCAGAAAAAAAATTGTAGTGCAGGGATTTTTTATACACATTTAGCGATGTTATTGCTCCACAGTAGAAAGTGCATTTCCCCCACACCTACAGGCTGTCACTAATGACTACACACACAGGAAGTGTCAGGCTTACATCTATTAAATCACCGTGCTTCCTGCAAGAGACAGAGCTTTGGGATGTGCTTTTATCCTTATTTATGTACTTATCCTCATTACCGTGTTCCTGATAACCAGCTGTATGCGATGCTCCAGCCCCCTAAGGAAGCAGTGCTCAGTTCTCAACCCAGCTTATTAAAAAATAACCAGACGCCTCCAGTGTGCCTTTGAACAGAGGAGTATCCAGTGTCTACAAACATGAGCCAATCTTAGAGAAAGAAACAAGCTTTGCAAATGGGAACAAAATGTAATTGCCACCATCTGCTCTGCCAATCCCCAGAAGACTGGCCTTCTCACCTAGATGTAAGAAAAGCAGGTGTCCACAAACGCCAGAGCGTGTTGCCATGGGACTTCTGATGACTATAGCTCACTGGTCCTCGCATGCCATGCCACCCCACCTGGCGAGGTATTCAGACACACAAGGGGACTATACATAGGCTCACTTGGCTCTACGTTCTGTGCCAAGGCCAAAACTAGTTTAAAAACTGACACAAGCATAGGGGAGCGAAAGTTTGGTTATATTCCCTCTTCCTGCCAATTGTACAGCATACAGCTTTCTACCACCTACTTCCCTAGGGTCCCTGGTCCATGCCTGTCTCTCAAGACGCAGCTCTGGGCAGCATCCTTTCCTTCTCTCCAGGCTTCATACCAGCCTCTGTCTGACTCACAACCTCCCTCCATTTTCTGTAATGCTCAGGTGAACCCAAATGGGGTTGAAACTTCCAGCACTAAAAATCTCTCAAATTAATTAAAAATAAGTCAAAATTGTAATAGCTTTATTATCCATTTTGCATCTATTATACACTGAGTGGCCAGATTTTATCATCTCTGAATAATCCTATATCATAAAAGGCTAATATGCAAATTGTCCCCTTGACCAGGAGTTCTACCAGCAGGCTGGCCAAACCCCACCCATGCAAGAATTTATGCACCAGGACTCTAACATCTAGATAGATAGATAGATAGATAGATAGATAGATAGATATACACTGAGTGGCCAGATTATTATGCATTCAGAGATAATCTAGCTACTCAGTGTAGTTCTTATACTATTTTCAAAGAAAATGCCCCTCTTCCCTCAGAACACCAAAGTTAGCCCCAGAATCGTTCAGAACAACCAACTCACCTAGCTCTGTGTAACATTCACAACTGCAAGGCACGTGAAACCCGGCATGGCATTTCCTTGAGAGAGTTGATTCAACAATTGCTTTGAAGCTACCTAAATACTTCCTGAAAATGCACCTCCACTCCCCCTTCTTCTCCTAACTGCAGGTTATGAGGTTTTTCTAACTCTGGGTCATAATGACTCTTTATCTTCCTTGGAGTTAATATGCCCTCCAACTGCGCAAAACTGCAGTTCCCACCTGAAAGGGGTAAAAGAGAGCGAGTTGTTTATTTGAGGGTGAGAAGCACCAAAGGAATGTTTGCGAAAGAGGAGGTAGAGAGACCAGTCTGACTCACCGGGAGAGCTATTAGAACCTTCTGCCTTCATAATTTAATATTTTTTTTGTAAATCCATAACCACCTGTTCAGTGGCATTATTATTTCTCCCTTTATGAGCAAAATTATCTTCCTGATAAATGTGCTCCACGTTATTATTCATTTGCTATCAACCTCTAAGTAATTATTCCCTTTAGGGGACAGATGTAATTTGCTGCCCTGACGAAACTCAGACTCTGGCCACCTATATTTTGGTTAATCATGAAAGTACTTTGTTTTTCTTATTTGTGCCTACAACCCCTGCGATAAAAAGCAAGTGCAAGAGAGCAGCTGGGATTCTGAGGGAGACAAAATGCCTAGTCTCCCATAAATATCATAACCGAAAATAAAAATACAGAAGTTCCCAATCTCTAGCTATTCCTTTCTTCACTGGATAGCTCCGTAGAGCTTCAGGCTGAGATGAAGCCAAGCTTCCTGGGATTTAAAACCTGGAGGGTCACAGAAAGTCAGAGGTTAAACTGTGAAGCCGGAAGCAACATCTGAGCTGTTACTCTGTGGAACCTAAACATGTGAAGTGATGTGTCATGAAGGGCCATTGTTGTTGAGTTGGAACACATCTTATTTTTTTCAATTTTGTTTTATTTTTCCCCCATCACCATTTATCCCTCCTATACCCTCTTCTACCTCCACCCACCCAATCATCTCACAATCACCACACTGTTGTCTATGTTGGAATGCATTTGAAATATCCTGCTTCAAACAAGAGGAGTCAAAAAAATTACAGCTGAGAAATTGTTACAGAATGTCTGGTTAGTCTGTTTTCCCTATGTATGAAAGAAAGAGAACTGATATTTTATTTTCATGCACACTTTTTAAAAAGCACATAGAAACTCAGAGTTGTAGAAGACCTCACTGCAGTGCTCACATCTCTAGGGGAAATAATTCTATTTGAAGTCTGAACCCCCTCCAAGGGGAAAAAAATACACAAAAAAATTAGTAAATACATTCATAGAATGTATTGATGCTCCCTTAAAAGTCCATCCAAAAAAAAAAAAAAAAAAAAAGCCCTTTCAGGCTCTCAAACTCCAGGTTAAGAATTTTTGCTTCAGAGATAGTACCTGGTCCAATTCTCCCATCAACTCAACTCAACACACACACACACACACACACACACACACACACACACAAAAAAAAAAAAAAAAAAAAAAAAAAATCCTCTTTCACTTTACAACTCTTCAAAAGAGTGGAAGCTGCTTACCTTCCAAATGACCTTGATTAGACACCATTTTTACACTTCTTTCTCTTCCCAAAGCATACAATCCGAATGTTTGGAGAAATAAAATGGCATGCCTCAAACTGAACTGAACTGCCCATCACTGGAATGTACACAGAATGGACTCTCACTCGTTAGGAGTGTTGCAGAGCAGACCCAAGAATTGGGCTGGGGAAGGGGGAGGCACTGGCATAAATAGCTTCTGAATCCACTCCACTCTGAGATTCCCTGATGACATTGTACTGGAGTCCAATGCCTGCCTGTCTAGGTCCTTCAAGGGATGGCACTAAGAACTAAGTACTGCTGAAACCAGTTTGGCTCAATGGATAGAGCGTCAGCTTGGGGACTGAAAGGTCCCGGGTTCGATTCCAGTCAAGGGCATGTACCTTGGTTGCGGGCATATCCCCAGTAGGGGGTGTGCAAGAGGCAGCTGATCGATGACTCTCTCTCGTTGATATTTCTAACTCTATCTCTCTTCCTTCCTCTCTGTACAAAATCAATAAAATATATTAAATAAAAAAAAGAACTAAGTACTGTGCTTCCTGTGAGGTTCAACCAGGCAGGGCACATATCCTACTTTGATTCTGTGCAGTAATTTGGGCAGAATCAACCTATTTTTACCCCCAAGGTAAGTAATCTTACCTCCTACCATCTAAGGTCTTATAACTTGTGGAAGTCACAACTTAGTTCTTATTGAATTCCAAGTTGATGAAACCCTCTCTTTTACACATGTGCTGCTAAGACCATTGTTGGCAATTCATTTATTCAGTGTGTTCACTTTGATAATATATTTTTATTGATAACTTATGATGCACCAAGCACATCCTAGACAAACAGCCAGGATTGAGGCAGACAAAATCCCTGTGGACATAATTCTACATAGCGGTCTGAAACATGACTCTGGTCCTAAAATTTGCAAGTTTTTCATTCTCATGAAATATTCATGAGCATAGAGGCTAAAACACTTCCTTTTCCTTGAGGATAAAACAGGAACTCTGTAAGTCCCACAGAGCTTTAAGGTAATTCTTCTGGAACTTCACTTTCAAGGTGTGAAAGTCTGACTCATTCACTTCAAGTAAAGAGCCAGAGGAATATAATCATAGCATCATAGAACATGAGAAAAAAATAAAGCAAAGACATAAAGATATCCATAATAAAGCCAAACCTTGAAATTATCTTAAGAATAGACCATCTAATATATGTGCACAGGAAAACTGTAATTATCCACTCCTACAAATCTTGGACAATAATCTTTTCTTTTTCATCTATTAATTACAATAGGTCTAGGCCAGTGGTCGGCAAACTGAGGCTCTGTTGACTAATGAGTTTGCCAAGCACTGACCTAGACTCTCCATTCCAATAATTACAGGCTGTTGTTGTTCCTTGTGATTAAGGCCCTATCCCAGTGGCCGGCAAACTCATTAGTGAACAGAGCGGCAAACCGTGGCTCACAAGCCCCAGTTTGCCGACCATTTGTCAAGGCAATTCTAAATAGTTTCTGAAGCAGTTTTGAAAAGTGTTTGTTTTCCATAATATTAAATGCTAAGAACATAATTAGCTACTTAAATGTGAATGCTAATACATTAGTTGTGTCCACAGTGAACATTCTTTGCACAACACACCATTTGATGCAAATCTGTGCCAAGATTTTCTTCTGCAATCACAAATTAACTGAAACTGGCCACAGGAATTCCTTACTTACTGCCAAAAGCTCTCTTTTTAGGCTTAACGCTTTCCAATCTAAACAAGAAGAGTCACTACAGATGTAAAGAGCTAAGAGAAGAGAAAGGGGGATGGAGAAGGAAACAAACAGTTGAACATCTTATGCAGACACTATCCTAGGCTACCATGCCAGAGATTGCTAGTTGCCCTCAATATCCACTATCTCCTTCTTCCTTAGGACTAGAACCATCAAATATTAGCTAGGTAAATGGCTGTCCCAAATAAAGATGGCATTTCTTAGCAACTCTATGAGGCCATGCAACTAAGGAGATTCAAAGTGCAACTTATGGGCAACTTTGAGGGTGGTGAAGCAACAAGACGAGTGATCCTGGGTCCCTGAGGCCAACACAGTGCCCACAAACTAAGCTTCCATGTAGGCTTGGCTTGGATAAGAGAGAAATTAACTTAAGGCACTGTTATGTGGCGCTTTCTGTTGCTCATAGCTGAATTTAGGACATAATGGACTTATTTTATCCACACAATACATGCATTAGATTAGTATTATTGTCCCCTTTTTTACACAATCAGAAAGAATAGCTCTTCAAGGTCCCTCATAAACAAAAGAATCCCATACATGAAAAAGAAAATGTGGCAGGTTGTCTGAGAAGCAAACAGCACTTTTTGGTGCAAAAGATAAACAACAACAGCAATTAGGTTGTCATGGAAGTTCTCAACATAGAAATTTGAGGATTCAATAAGTACCCAAATCTAGATTTAGTTTGAGGCACTTGATTTAATACCAAAAAGGAAATATATCCTAGTTCTGAATGCAAAATATACTAATTATTTACACACTAAATTGCTGCTGCTGCTGTTGCTGCTGCTGCTGCTGCTGCTGCTGCTGCTGCTGCTGCTGCTGACGACAACACCTTGACTCTTAGGTTAAATTGCAATGAAGTTTCCTAGGTTTACTTTACAATTTCATCCAAATGCCAACTCAGAGCCTTACATATCATAGTTAAATATTCCATATATGGTAACAACTTCTGCCCCCTTTCTTCACTATATTTTTCTTTTTTATATATCCAGGGCCCTTCACAACATTTTTGGTATAACTAGGAATACCAAAAAAGTCACTTGGAGGAATTGTCTAGCATGCAAGAATCACCAACTCATTTCAGTCAAAATAATTTCAGCATCTTCATACCCCTTTCCTTCCACCCTGATTCTGCATGGACAGTGGTCTTAGATAGCACTGTGTAAGTATTTACTTTGCTTGACTGAGATTTTATTTTTAAGGGAAACTATGCATTTCTCCAAACAACAAGAACAAAGGCTGATGGCAATCTCAAAATATATTGTAGTCTTAATGAAGAATGTAGTCCTAGAATCATTTTGTTGATATGGTTTTGAAGAAAGATCAAATCCCTAATCATAATATGTTGGATTTTAATCTTTATGAAGAAGCGACAGCATGATTTTCAAGAACTTTAGAAAACATAGCAAATACAGATAATTAAGTTGTGTCAGTCAAACATTTTAAGATGAAATTTCCTTTCCATTTGTCTAGGTCGGGTATTTAACTGTGCTGTGTCCCAATGATTGCATTAAGAAGTTCAGAAGCTATAAATAACGTTTCCTTCCAGACCTTAGCCTAGTAGGATACAATTATACAATTATACAATTATACAATTAGCTCATAGCATTCACCTTCACTCACTGGCCAAAACATAGGAAGGGAGGGTCATCAGGTGGTGAAGTCAAGAAGAGATTGGGGAAGAGGAGTTTGGGGTTTGTGCAATTGTTGTTTGACTGTGTGATAACCCAGAGTAGTGCAAGTCAATAACTTATCACTTAAATCAATATACTTTTTAAGAGAAAAATATAAAAAGATAGCTGTTTGATTACCTTGATATATTTCCAATGAATTCATTTGGTACCATAATTCCATTAAGTTGTAGCCCAACTAATTGGAATATATTTTGCTACCCTAATAACTTACTATGTAATTTAAAAATTCACAGGCATTCCAGAATGAACAGAAATAATGTTATAATATTAATCCCTCCACTCCTTTCTAACATTAGTTTCATCATCACCAGTAAGAATTTATAAAGCATTTTCTTTACTTCTTTACACATGGCACTAGTTGGGCCCTAAGCGTGATCTTTTTTTTGAAACCCTGTGTTGACTGTTAAGTAAGTTCCAAATAGTCTCATTTTATAGATAAGAACCCAGGGCTCAATTTAATGCCAAGTTAATAAACCCATAAAGCATTTCCTTTGGATAAAACAACTAGTATTTTATTAAAGCTAGGATTTAAAACCAGGTCTGTCTGTTCCTAGGAAGCTTTTTCTTAACCATTGTACTATTACTGGCTTGTTCATCTCATTTCCATTAGGACGTATGCTGTGAGGTTGTTGCCACACAGGTGACAAAATGTTATCTTTCTCTTGCTGGGTTCCCCATATGACTAATCACAATTTGCAGAGTAGCTGGTTTGGGTTAGACAATGTTGACACAGAAGAGGCATAAACATATGGTTCTTCAATGGCTCTGAGTCCCTAACTCTAATCAACAAAGCCAGCAGGGCTCAGGCAAGCAGCTCACAACCTGAAGTGACACTACACAATATGGAATACAGGCAGCTAAGGAGAGAACCCAGAGTGAATATATAAATAGGGCAGACACAAAATTAAATATTGACACTGCCTACAGAGCAAAGGTTATGAACACAATGATACACAGCAGTTTCCTAATGGAGAGAATGGGACTAGGAAAATGGCCCCTTGCTTAGGATTAGTCACAGACAGCTTCTCAGAGGAGAATTTCGGGTGCTGTCAGAATGAAGAAGTGGCTAGTGGCTTTGCAGTAAAGAGTGATTATGTTGGAACCAATACAAAGGGCAAAGTGAGTGGGAGCAGAAGGTTCTAAGACAACCCACCACTACAAGAACACAAGGCTGTGATGATAATGAAGCAACATAAGAGTGTTTATTTGGGTCAACAAATAAGATCTCCCATGCTTATTGTGCCAGACTCTGTGCTAAACACAGAGGGAACAAAGATGAATAAGTCAATGAGTATTTTCCAGAGGAAGACAAGACACAAACACAGATGTAACTATCACATGTCAGCTGCTGTGCTGGAAGTGAGCACAGAGGGCTGAGGGAACATAGAGGAGGTGCTCCTGAAGGTGGAAGAAGAATCAGAAATAAGGCTGAGACTGTTTAGCTGTTAAATCGGGTCGTTGGGAGTACAAGATCTGCACTCAAAAAAATTCAGCTCTACCACCCACTGCGCTGCAAAGGAGGCAGACCACCTAACTTTTCTGGGCCTCAATTTCTTCATCTATAAAATGAAAATAAGAACAGTATCTACTGCCCTGGCTGGGTGACTCAGTTGGTTGGAGCATCATCCCATAACCAAAAAGTTGCAGGTTTGATTCCTGGTCAAGAGCACATACCTGGGTTGCAGGTCCTATCCCCAGTCGGGGTACATGCAGGAGGCAATCAATCATTGTTTCTCTCTCACATTAATGTTCCTCTCTCTCTCTCTCCCTTCTCCCTCTCAAATAAATAAAAACATATCCTCGGATGAGGATTTTTTTTAAAAATATATTTTATTGATTTTTTTACAGAGAGGAAGGGAGAGAGAAAGAGAGTTAGAAACATCAATGAGAGAGAGTCATCAATCAGCTGCCTCTTGCACACCCCCTACTGTGGATATGCCCGCAACCAAGGTACATGCCCTTGACCGGAATCGAACCCGGGACCTTTCAGTCCCCAAGCCGACACTCTATCCATTGATCCAAACCGGTTTCGGCTAAAAAAAAGAAGAACAGTGTCTATCTCATGTAGATGTCCTAAAGATTAAAACTTAAGAGAGCCGAAACTTAAGTTTAAACTTAAGAGAGCCGAAACTTAAGTTTAAACTTAAGTTTAAAACTTAAGAGAGCCGAAACTTGTGGTTGCGGGCACATCCCCAGTGGGAGGTGTGCAGGAGGCAGCTGATCAATGTTTCTCTCTCATCGATGTTTCTAACTCTCTATCCCTCTCTCTTATTTTAAATATATTTTTTAAATAATAATAAAACTTAAAAGAGAGTCTAGCAAATGCAGTGAACAATAAAAGTTACCTACTTGCATTGCTGAATAGAATAATGTACATTTATTCAACAAATGAATGAATTCAATAATTTGGGAAGTGAAAGGGATCAAAGGGAAGTGTGTTTTGAATGTTAAGTGGCCACAATGCCTATGAACACCAAAGTAAAGGTTTCTAATAGGCAGCTGTATATGCAGGTCTAGAGACATGAATAGAGCTAGAGATATAAATTTGAGAATCATCAGGACACTAAAGTCATGGGAATGAATGAGATCATTTAAAATGAAAGAGAGGACGAACAGGAAGGTTAGGACCACATTCTGAACAGATCAAACATTTAATAATCAGGAAACGATGAGGAACCAGCAAAGGAAAGCAAGGGGGTAGGAAGAAAATCAGGCGTATGGTAACCAGATGAATAAAAGGCACAGGGACCAGCATCAGCAAAGGCAGAGGGTGTGTATGTGTAAGGTGGGAGTGGGAGGAAAACTACTACAATGTCAGTACTACCTGAGCATAAACTGAGAGGCAGGAGAGAGGTGAAGACTGAGATAAAAGTAAAGCCAAAGGATGAGAAACTTTGTATGTCAGGTCAAGGACTTTGGATGATTAAGAAGCTCAAAGAGGTTTTAACCAGGACAGAGGTCTGATGGGATATGCATACTAGACAGCTTGTTCAGTAGCTATGAGGATGATGTCTATGCGAAGCAGAATAATGTCCCCCCACACACACAAAAAAAAATGTCTATGTCTTAATCTCTGGTACTTGTGAATATTTTAGGTTACATGGCAAAGGGGCATCAAGATTGCAAGTGGAATTTAAGCTACTAATCAGATGACCTTAAAATAGGAGGGTTATCCTAGATTATCTAGAGACAGACCCAATGTAATCACAAGGGCCCTTAAAAATGGGAGAGGGGATCAGAAGAGAGAATCAAAGAAATGGCAGCAGGAGAACATGACCTGCTGTTGTTGGCTTTGAAGATGAAGGAAACTGGCCACAAGCCAAGGGATAAGAGCAGCCTCGAGTCTAGAACCTGGAAAAGGCAAGAAAATTCATCCCAAATAAACTTTCAGAAAGAAATGTAGTCTTGCTGATACCATGTGAGATGCATTTTTTGGACTTCTGAACCACAGAACTAAATGGTGATAAATTTATGTGCTTTTAAGCTACTAAATTTGTGGTCACTTGTCACAGTAACAATAAGAGATCAACCAAAGGACTTGTATGCATGCATATAAGCATAACCAATAGACACAGACACTAGAGGGGTGAGAGCATGTGCTGGGGTGGGGGTGGTTGAGGGGAGAAAAAAGAAGTAAAAGTAAAATTATGTGGAAAAGAAGAAAAAAATCTAAGAATAAAATTTGATATTTGAAAGAGAAAAAAGAAACTAATACAATGTCCTTAAAAGCTAAAAATATTGGAATCAGAAAAACCTAAGAGACCTTCACATTAGTGCGGAGGAGAGATGATAAAGGTCTATCTTTGGAAAATGAAATTGGGTAGGAATGAGACTGGTGCTTCTCTGAGCATCTATTGTTTACTATTCTTGTGATTCTCAACACATCAGATAGACAGGTAGGTCTCTTCATAGAACATGTGTTTCTACAAAGTTGAGATATATTCCCATTGAAGAAGAACCTACCTACTAAGTTGAATTGGAAACTACTGCCAAAGGAAGTTTAAAATACCTGTTATCATGCTTTTAAGACTGTATCCAGGATCTGCCTCTTCTTCTAGGAATCCTCCCCCATACGTTGAACTTAGTTTTGTATTATTTCCAAAAGTTAGGAAAAATGTTTTTATAACTGTGTCTTCTCTCCTCTACATTTCTCTGACAACTAAAACTGCCTTGCCTACATGTTTGCAGTACTGGTGGTTTTCTCTCTCAGAAGCTACCTTCAGCTTCCCTTATTTTATTCAAGTAACTCATACTCATTGTAGAAATTTTAGAACACAAGCAAGCAAAAGAAAAATAAAAGGTATGTAATTCTAATCCCACCCCCTGGAGATAATCATGTCTTGCATTTTCAGAGGATCTTTGATAATGTTTTATTAATACTTATACATATTTATTTATTTTGTTTTAAAAGAAAGGAAACATATTCTACTGAAATGTCATGTTATTCTTGCCAGGCAATATATTATGAATCATTCCATGAATATAAGTGAACTTTTAAAATATAATGCTTAAAAGAGCATTAGATATTTCTTCAAAAGCACATATCATAATTTATTTACTCCATCTCTGTATCACTGGATGTTGATTTCATTTTCCTTTACCCTCCATCTTCTGTGCCCTCTCCCTCTTTACCCTCTGTTCATCTAGGTGTTCTCAGACATCACCACTGGGTGACTTTGTCAGCCTTGCTGAGGCCTACGGCTCCTACTACCAGCACTGCCCTGGGTGGCCGCCAGGTCTTCTCGACCCAATTGATTACTCAGATCTCCTAGACCTCTTACCAGCATGGCACTGGGTAGCATGGAAACAAAGTGACCTTTAAACAGATCAGCAAACTTGACCTTTCTCAATATTGTTAGTAGTGACCAGCAATATATACCAGTTCTGAAAAGTCCTCAATTCCAAAGCTTTGGTTATTAAGACTGAAAAGTTCCCTGCTTTATTATTGCTTATAGCTTACAGGTCTGTGCTAAAAGCCTTGCTATATCAGAGTCCTTACTTTTATTTGCAAGCAACAAAAAATGCCAATGCAAGCAAACAAACAAGGTTGTTACAGCTAACTTAAATCAGGTAGGATCAAATCCAGATGCTCAGACAATTCTGGGAAACTGGTGATCTCTTGGCTCTGCTATCTGTTGTGCTGGCTTTACTTTCAGCTTGGGAGGGTTTCCCCTCAAGATAGCAAGCACTTCCAGGTTTCTATCATTACAGCTCCAAGTCCAGTAGAAGATGCTTCCTTCCTCGATACCTCTAAAAATATACATCTTGGAACTGGCTCTACTCAGACCACTAAGGTCATGTACTTGTCCCTGTGTTAGCTAGAGACATGGATAGGCTCACTTATTTCATTAGAGCTGGGTAACAGGCCTCCCATACCATATACGAAGTATGGCCAAAGACATTAGATATCAGGAAGAAGGAAATGGATGCTGTGTAAGCAATAAAATAGATATCCATGCAAGGGCAGAACTCTCGAGGACAGTGACGTCAACTTTTGGAGTTACAAACCCTAAAAGACGATTTAATTAAGCTCTTAATGGAGGAAAATGAGCAAAAGCACACACATTTTGCTTATGACACCCTTGTAGATTGAAATGTTCGTTCCTTCAATAGGTAGAAAATACAAGCAGCCTTACAAAGAGTTATGTTTCTCACTCATTTTTCATAAAAATTAATGGATATTTCCTGAACAATAATTGAAATAAATCCAAATTTTGCACCCTCCCAAAAAAAATATGCTCAAAGGTAAATTTCAAAAAGAGGACTGAATTAGAATTTAAAATTTTGAAATAGAATGCAAGTCATTTTTAATATTTAAGCAACTTTTCATTTTGATAGCAACTAGTCCTGAAAAAAATTACTCATACACACAGAGAAGCCAAGAATCAAAGCACCCATCTTTCACCTTGACAGACAGGCAGGCTTATATCAAGGAACGCAAGAATGCGCCAAGATTTGGGTTGAATATATGAACCGTTTTCTTTGTCCTCAAACCCATGAGATAATCTTTGGCAAAGACTGTATCATTGATGCACTGATGCCAGCAGGAAGAGAATTCATAATCCATGCTTTAATACAAAGGTCTTCCAAGTAGAAAGCAACCTTCAAACAAGTTCTGCAGTGTTTCCAGAGGTCTACAGAGTTCTACCCACAGAAAGATCAACTACCAGATACTGTCACCCTACACTCCAGTGCACAGGAACAATTTTTCCAGCAGTGGGATTCATATGAATATCTACTTCCTTTATAGAGGCAACCTGATGAAAAACAATCACCCAACATGGTGACTTGGGAAATAAAACATATACCTAATTAATGCGTATACACACACATACTCAAAAAGAAAGCCAATAGCCGAAGCCAGTTTGGCTCAGTGGTGGAACGTCGGCCTGCGGACTGAAGGGTTCAGGGTTCGATTCCGGTCAAGGGCATGTATCTTGGTTGCGGGCGCATACCCGTGGGGGATGTGCAAGAGGCAGCTGGTCGATGTTTCTCTCTCATCGACATTTCTAGCTCTCTGTCTCTCTCCCTTTCTCTCTGTAAAGAATCAATAAAATATATATTTTTTTAAAAGCCAATAAAGAATTTACTCCTCCCTGCCATGTATCCAACTGGGTTTTTATTTCTCTCAAAATAAGTTTGTTTATTTGTTCAATTGGGTGCCTCAAAAATTTGATGTCTAAAACCTCAAAGACTTTTATAGTAGAGAGTTTCATATTGTGGTTCTATTTTATGGTATATATCTTTAATAGATACACATATATGTATTTGTATATACCAGTATATTAAATAGATAGATACTTTTTATCATCTTAAAATATAAGTTCCATGAGAACAGGGTCTTTATTCTCTTTGCTGCTATATTTCTCTTTGCCATAAATCTAAAGCCATTGTTCATCCATCAGTTTTTTCATGAAAAAGACTGATGACATTTTGTTCAACATAAGTCTGTCTTTCGTGTCCTATTTATAAAATTCAGAATATGACAGGAAAAGAGTGGTATTATTTTATGTCTCCCCAAAACCACAAACCTGAAAAAATTAGCAGACTCAGAGAATGACAAGGTTTTCTTCTAGACTAAGTGAGCAGGAGCATAGTAAATAGAGTTGGAAGAAATTGGGCTGAACAAAGTCACATGTGACCCTCTAGGCCATGATGAGTCTGTGGATCTGATTCTACTAGTAGATATAATGGAAGCCATTGGAAGGTTCTGAGCCAGAATATAACAGGCCTGATTTACAGCTTAAGATGCTCACTTTGCTGCTATGCAGAGGATAGGCTAGAAGGGCAGGTGATCACGTAGGACCCTTCCTCAGTAGTTCAAGTAGGTCATGGTGGCTTGTACCTAGATGACAGCGATGAAGGTAAATATATTTTTGAAGGTAGAGTGAAGCCAACAGGTATGACTGAAAGATTGGATATGTGCTGTGAAGAAAATGAAAGAGTCAAGGATAACTCCAAGGACTTGGACTCAGCAGACATATAGTGCCTCCTTACACAATTGGAAAATGCTTTCAGAGGAATACGTGATGAGGAAGAATCAAGAATTTGTCTTGGACATGTTCAATCACAGATGCCTACTGGATACCCAAGTGAACATGTTACCTGAATCAATGAGTCTGGATTTCAAGTCAAGCCTGGAGATAAAAATGGAGAGTCCTAAGAGTGTGCTAAAATAGTATGCATGTGACTGAATAAGATTCCTTTAAACAGACCTCAAGATTCAGCAACAACATAACATGTGAAACTTTTGCTTCACCGAAGTGGCAAAAATAGAGATATTTTATCTGTGCTCCATCTGGGTTCAGAGGACAAGCTTTTCCTTCCCCTTGGAATTCAGCCTGGCAAAAAGCTTTGCTTGGATCTCAGCCTCAGAAATCATAAGGCTTCTCCAATCCTGAAGTGACATAACAATATATATTACAAAGAGATTAATGCTGTCCCAAACTGAACAAGTTATAACTCCCCATACCATTTCAAAGATATTAATAGCTTTTTAAAGTTTCTAATAAGAGCCCTGGAAAATTTGGCTTAGTGGATAGAATGTTAGCCTGCAGAATGAAGATCTCAGATTTGATTCTGGTCAAGGACACATGCCCACGTTGTGAGCTCAATCCCCAGTAAGGGATGCGCAGGAAGCAGCCAGTCAATGATTCTCTCTCATCATTGATATTTCTTTCTCTCTCCCTCTCTCCCTTTCTCTCTGAAATCAATAAAAATATATTTTTTTAAAAAATAAAGTTTCAAAGAAAGATGCCTCAAATAAGAAAAACAAGACAGACCATCCTGAAAGAGCTCAGTAATGTCATCCATCTGCATGCTAAAGTGTTTTGACTTAACTGAGTTCTACAAAGCCTGCTTCTAAATATTAGATTGGCCAGTAATTCTGGAGCTTCTCCAACTATGTGTGACTTCTTGTCTTCAGCAATAAAAAATGTAAACAAGACTTCTTGTTGGGCAAAACCAAGTTTGGTCACTTCCCATGAAGAAGACCTGTTTTGCCTGGTGTGTTTTCAACATGCAGAGATATAAGGTCCTCCCTTCAGCTTTATTGCCTCCAAGCTTTTTCAGCCAGAAAAAAAAAAAGAAAAAAGATTTCATTTTCATTTCTGTTATTTTCTGTTAAGGCTAAACCAGTGTAAAAAAGTCTAATGTCCATAATCATAACCATAGGGTGTATTTTCTTTTATTTCTACCAACAGAAAATTATTTAATTTCAAAACATAAAAATGGCAATAAGTATATGGATATCACCTAGCAGTATAAATCAGCATTTCATGCCATCCGACTCTTAATGTATTACATGACATTCATTTTTCTTTAAGAACAATCTTAATAGGGTAAAACAAAAGTAGTTTTTTTGGGCAGTCCACCAATTTCCTTAAGGCCATAGACTGTCTTATAAAAAATATAAAGGAAGTCCTCATGCTTCCATGGTGGCAAATTGTATTCCCAGAATCCATCATTCATTCATTCATTCATTCATCCTTTCAACAAGTAGTTGGTGGTCATGTACTATGCGCTGAGCACTATGACTCTGGGCAAAGCAGCAAACCAGACAAAAACCCTACTTTCATGAACCTACAGTCTAGTGGTAGAAACAGACAAACTAGTAAACAAATATACTGTGTGGACAGATTTTTAATATATTTTCTTGATTTTACACAGACAGGAATTGAGAGGACAGAGAGTTAGAAACATCAATGAGAGAGAATTATCGATCAGCTGCCTCTTGCACACCCCCCACTGGGGATGTGCCCGCAACCAAGGTACATGCCCTTGACCGGAATTGAACCTAGGACCTTTCAGTCCGCAGGCCAACGCTCTATCCACTCAGCCAAACCGGTCCTGGCATGTGTGGACAGATTATTATGATCTCTGAATGCATAATAATCTGGCCACTCAGTATATATATATATATATATATATATATATATATATATATATATATATATATATATGGACTGGTGCATGAATTCATACATGGGTGGGGTCCAGCCAGTCTGGCCAAGGGGAGGGGACATGGTCTGTTGGCCGGCCTGCCTGCTGGTCGAACTCCTAGTCGAAGGGACAATTTGCATATTAGCCTTTTATACACTGAGTGGCCAGATTATTAAGTGTTCAGAGACCAAAATAATCTGGCCACTCAGTGTAAATATACGATATATTTTCAGAGAGTGACAAGTACTAAAAAGACAAATATAGTGAGGTAAGGAAATAAAGATAGATTTGAGCTGTCTGCAGGGTGAGGAGAGGGTGTGGGGGAGGATTTTAAAAGGATGTCACATTTAAGCCAAGATCTGGAAGACCAAGACTCCAGATTCTCCAGAAGAATTCATCACCCCCTTCTTCATGTTTCTATTGCACTTTCAATCTCCATTCATTCATTTTGACAGATATTTCTTGAGTGGCCTACTGCATCCCAGGCACTGTTCCCAGAACTTCATTGTAGCTCCAGTTCATCCTGTTTCTATCTGTTCCTACCAAGAGATTGCAGTGATGGGGACTCGGTCTTTGTAGCTCCTTTAGTGTTTTGTATTTTGGGAAATAAAGTGTCTGATAGAGAGGTGAATAGATGGATAACTGGGCAGACAGTCCAAACCTCAAGCACTTCCAAGAGTCAATTGTGTTATTTTCCTTGCTGCTCCCCTAGTCAATATTCATCTTCTCTCAGAAGAAAACCAAGGTTACACAGACTCCTCCTACAGAACTCGGCAAAATAAATCAGGTTGGGCCTCTTGGGAAATAAAGGATTCGAGTAAAAGGAAATCTTTGATTTAAAATTTAGTTTATTATTCAACACTCTTTGCTAGACAGCCAATATAAAGGCCATAAACCTTGTCTTAGCTCAATAATTCAAAGAGCTCCCCAAACACAGAGTAAAACACTGACTTACTTGAAACTGTACCCAACAAGTGGCTCCTTGGTCACAAGGGCACACAATGTCACGCTTGTGTGTGGCACTGCCAGCACAACATTTCTCAGATGTCAAAAGCAAAAAATGAAAATGAATTTGGTAATCCTATCCAATCCTTAATTTTAAAGAAGCCCACATATTTCTCTCTTTTTCATGTTTCATTCTATGTTTCTGAGTGTTTAAAAAAAAAAAAAAAAAAAACCTTTGCAAATTAGAAGTTTTAATAAATCATCAGTCTCTCAGGAGGGGACATGTACCAAGAAAAGTTCAAAATATTAGCTGGTTGATCAAATTCGTTATAAAATGGCATCAAAGCTTGAGAACATCCCTCGCATCATCAAACTGAAAATATACATGACATTAATGAATTTGCAGTTGAATCTCCGCCAGCATTTCTTGTAAGGTCCGTACCAAATGCCTTTCTAGCAATTTTCTGCCACTCTAATCACTTGGTAAATTGCGATAATAGCACACTTGTTTCCCCCTAACTGCACTTTTTGGCTAAGGCAGATAATATTCTTCATATAAACCCCTGTTTCTGTTGTTTTAAAGATCAAACATCCTTTCACCTGAAAAGCACAGAGGAGCTGGTTTCCCTGGCAACAACGTAATTTGCTTCCAGTTCAATGGAACATCGAGTTCTTTTTCATGGGTTCACTGCACTGAGAGGCCAATCATCGCTCCCAGAGCCCCACTTCCTTTGCAAAGCACTATTAAAAACACAGTCTGTTGCTAAGGTGTTTTTGTTATGGTTAAATGAATCTCTTAAATATTGATTTTAATGCTTTCCTTTTTTTTTTTTTTTTTAAGCAGCTCTGCTTTCAGCTTTCTCTTAAACACATAGGACACAGCTTCTCTGAGTTTCTTATTCATCTGCTGTGGCTCTCTCATTTCAATTATGCAAATCCACTGGCATCTTCTTTTGTAGATTTTGTTTCTTTTTCAACTAAAAACAACAATCACTTGTCTAAATGGGGATGGGCTTGGAAGAGAACTGTTTTTCCAAGCCTGGTTTAAATAATCCAGAACTGTAACAAAGTGAATGCCTCTGAATTGGCCAACCCTTGCCGTCTAAATGAAAATACTGAAAGGTACATTAATTGGGGCTGAATTTGTATTGAAGGTAATTACCTTGGACCATTCTGGCACTTGCCTCCTCGTTCTGAGAGATCTTCAAAGCTAGTTAGGTGCTAGTCTGTGGCTGGTCCTACAAAATGCAACCTCTGCTCCCATTACAGGGGTATCTAGTTGTCCAGCTGGAATTCCCATGAAATACTTGTCCTTAAATGAAATCTGTCTGAGGTAATACCTTACCAGTTTTACTCAGGAAAGTTCAGGTGAGTCAATTAAAAGTGCTGCGTATATAGTTAGTAAATAGGCAAAAAATAATAATAGTAACAATTTTTAAACTCTCCTATAACAAAATCCCAGTGAAATGGCATGGTTTTGCCAAAGGACAAACAGCAGCTCAGGGTAACATATAAAAATGAAATACAGAAAACAAACCCAAGGAAACAGCTTCTGAAAATGGCGGAAAACAGCTTCTGGAAAAGGGGGCTTATTACCTCATTTCACCAAAGCTGGCTTAACATTTCAGAACACACTTAAAGACACTGGACGTTTCAGAGAAAGTATTAAGAAAGATGACGTATTTGAAAAAATTACATAGAGTGCATGCATTTATATGAATATGCATGATAACAAGTAGGAGTAGAAATAGCTATTATAATAGAAGTAATTGTCAAATTTGGGGCAAGAATTTTCTATTTTTTAAGACTGAACTTTAAGTGACTGTAAACAGAAGTTGAAGTCTCTCTAACAGTCACTGTGTCAAAAAGCAACAAAGCCCATGTGATACACAGTTCAGCGTGGAGTGTGGAAATGGATTAAGGCGCATCAGGGACTGATGCAGAGGGAGCTTAGAAGAAATAAAAATACAGGTATGGACAAGACCACGGACATGGCTAAATGCTGCATTAGCCATTCTTTTTCTTTTTTTTAAGTATGTGTTTATTGATTTTGGAGAGAGGAAGAAAGAGGGAGAGAGAGGTAGAAACATCAATAAAAGAGAACATCAATTGGCTGTCTCCTACATGCTTTCTACTGTGGATCACCCTGCAATACAGGCATGAGCCCTGATGAGGAATTGAACCAGCATCCTCTTGTTGCATGGGTTAATGCTGAACCACTTAGCCACACCAGCCAAGCTGCATTAGCCATTCTTATGAAAAGCTCTGCCAAGATGCAGTAAAGAAAATATAATCGTTAACTCTAGGCATTCCAAGTTATCTTATATAGAGTTTGCTTTCAGTTTTTCAGTAGAGTAGTATAGTGGATTTGAATGGTGGCTTCCCAAAAAGATATGTCCATATCTATCCCCCAGTTCCTATGAATATGGCCTTACTTGAAATAAAAAAGTCTTTGCAGATGTAATGAAGTAAAGGATCCCAAAATAAAATAATCATGAATTCTCCAAGTGAGCTCTAAATCTAATGACAAATGTCCTTCTAAGAGATGCAGAGGAGAGACACACAGGAGAAGGCAGGAATGCTATATAAAAACAGAGATTGAGTTATGCAATCACAGTGAAGGGACATCTGGAGCCATGAAATGGTATAAGAGGCAAGGAAATAGTCTCTCCTGAGCCTTCAGTGGCAATCAACACCACAGTTTTGTACTCTGGCCTCCATAAATGTGAGAGAATAAATTCCTGTTGTTCTAAGCCACCATTATCGTGGTCACATGAAATAAACAAGTAGTATTATACATAGCATGCATACCATGCAGTAGTACCTCTTGTGGAGTTTTAAAGTTAGCACATGATGTAAAATTTGCATACAGTCTAGTTCTGGATGGTTGCTCAATGGTTAGAGCATCAGCCTGCTGACTGAAGGATCACAGGTTCAATTCCCAGTCAAGGTCATGTACCTCAGGTGCAGGCTCAATCCCCAGCCCCCGTGGGAGCAGGTGCAGGAGACAACTAATTGATGTATCTCTCTCTCATTGATTGTTGTTTTTTCTCTCTCTTTCTCCCTCCTACCTCCCCTCCACTCTCTCTTAAAAAAAAAAATCAATTAAAAAAATACCTTCTGGTAAGAATTTTTAAAATTTGCATATAGTTTAAAAACAGTTGCCAACCTTTTGGACTTCACAGACAACCCACCGGATGACAACTGCTGGTCTAAATTACCTTGAAAATTCTTTGAATTACTCTGAAAGTATTTTGAAAAATATATAGCTTGGCACACTTTGACTTCAACTTCACTTGAATGGTTGCTGCTTCGTGGTTGAGCACCAGATGAAGAAACTGGCTTGAGTTTCAGGAACACTTATCTAAATCAATGTTGTTTAATCATATGGGACTTTAAATTACCTGAAGTGCTTTTTGAAAAACACAGGCCTCTCCTCAGAAGATTCTGACTCTATAGGTCTGCGCCAGATTGAGAATCTGCATGTCTAACAAGTGGCAGGTCATTATGACCTGACGCGTCTGTAAATCACTAAGTTAGTCCATAGCATATGCTAGGTTCTCCTCATCTCAGTTTGCTGTCTTTATAAAGTATAAATTAAAGGAGCACCTTGTGATTTCACTAAGCAGCTAAACCTGGTACACCCATATCAACTCTGCATTCAGCACCCTGGGGGAGAAATTGGGAAGAAAGAAAAGATAGGTAGACAATAACAGCAGCATAGGCAAACACCTGTACTTGCTGCCTCCCACAACCCCATCAAAATGACAACTAAAAAATAGAACAATAATCATCCAGAACCACCAGAAATCTGGCTGAATGAAAGTCCTACAAATAAAGAAGTAAAGAAGAAAGCACAGTGAGATTAGCAGAAAGGGCGGAATGGGCTGGTCCAGTACCCACGTATGTCACTTTTTTAATCATGGGGGAAATCATCTCTGCTAAGGCTGCCCAGAGGAGTAAGGGACCCTAACCCCACACCAAACCCCCAGCCCAGGGTCCCAGAGCTGGGAAAAGAAGTCTTAATGGGCAGTAGGAACTATGGGTAATTAAAACAGTGCAGATTGGGGCTTAGTGACTCAGAGGCTGCTGGCGATCCAGCTGTTCCTCTTAAAAGGCCAGCACCACAAACTGAACTTACAAGGTCCTGCTCCCTCTGAGGTCCAGCACCAGTGCAAGGCTTTGAGGGACACAAACACATATGAGGAGGAACTGGTTTGTCTGGCATCAGGGCAGGAACTCGGGGTGGCTTTCTCTCAGATGAAGGTTGCTTACAGGGGTCATTATTCCTTTTCTGGGACCTTCCCTTTTGCTCCTTTCTAGTATTCCCTGAGATCCCACCCCATCCAACTTGCAGATCCACACAACCTGTGTGCAGTGGCTTTTGCATATTAATGGCCTGTCTTGGTTCAGGCTAAAACCTGTCAAATAAGCTGCATCTGGGTCAGCCCCAAACCTATCAATAAAAGGCCCAAGACCTGACACGAGCACCAGCACCAGATTTGAAGTATAAGGAAGCAAAAAACACTCAACTAGAAGAGCAAAAATAAAAAAGAATCCGAAAATATGAAGATAGTGTAAGGAGCCTCTGGGACTAACATCTGCATTATGGGGGTGCCAGAAGAAGAGAGAGAGCAATATATTGAAAACCTATTTGAAGAAATAATGACAGAAAACTTCCCCCACCTGGTGAAAGAAATATACTTACAAGACCCAGAAGCACAGAGAACCCCAAACAAGAGGAACCCAAAGAGGACCACATCAAGAAAAATCATAATTAAAGTGCAAAGGGCAAAAGACAAAGGAGAAACTTAAAAGCAGCAAGAGAAAAGCAGTTAGTTACCTACAAGGGAATGCCCATATGACTGTCAGCTGATTTCTCAACAGAAATTATGCAAGCCAGAGGGAGTGGCAAGTAATATGCAAAGTGATGAATACCAAGGACCTACAATCAAGATTACTCTACCCATCAAAGCTATTATTTAGAATTGAAGGTCACACAAACAAGAAAAAGTTAAAGGAGTTATCACCACCAAACTAGTATTATATGAAATATTGAAGAATATTTTTTAAGAAGAGGAAGAAGAAGAAAAAGAAAAAGATAAAAAATATGACAACAAAATGGCAACAAATACATATCTATCAACAATTGAATCTAAAAAATCAAAATAAAAGAATAAGAAATATAATGAACAGGATAAACTGGTGAATAAAATAGAATCAGAGCCATGGTAATGGAACAGACTGAGGATTCTCAGGGTGAAAGGGGGTGGGAGAACAGGAAGAGATTAAACAAAGATCTTATATGCATATATGCATTATCCATCAACCCAGACAATAAGGTGGTGAAGGCCTAGGTGGGGAGGGGCCCAGGTGGAGGAGGGCTATGGGGAGAAAAAAAGAGGGACATCTGTAATAATCCTATCTAATAAAAAAGTAATATTCAAATTGACCATCACTCCAACACACAAGATGGCTGCCCCCATGTGGTCAAAGATCCTGCCCCCGGATGGTCACCACAAGATGGTCAGCAAGGGAGGGCAGATAGGGGGGACTAGGCCTGCAAGGAAGGGCAGTTGGGGGCAATCAAGCATGCAGGGGAGGGCAGTTAGGGGTAACAAGGCCAGCAGAGGAGGGAAGTTGGAGGCAAACAGGCTGGCAGGGGAGCAGTTAGACATCAATTAGGCTGGCATGGGAGTGGTTAGGGCGTGATCAGGCTGGCAGGCAGAAGCGGTTAGGGGCAATCAGGAAGGCAGGCAGGCGAGCAGTTGGGAGCCAGCAGTCCTGGGTTGTGAGATGGATGCCCAACTGCCCGTTTAGGCCCTATTCCGGTGGGACACCCCCTTACCCCCATGCACGAATTTCATGCACCGGGCCTCTAATCTCAACAATAAAGAATTTTTAAAAAATAAGAAGGAAGCCTAAACCAGTTTGGCTCAATGGATAGAGCATCGGCTTGGAGACTGAAGCGTCCCGGGTTCGATTCCAATCAAGGGCATGTACCTTGGTTGCGGGCATGTACCTTGGTTGCGGGCATATCCCCAGTAGGGGGTGTGCAAGAGGCAGCTGATCGATGACTCTCTCTCATCGATGTTTCTAACCCTCTATCTCTCTCCCTTCCTCTCCGTACAAAATCAATAAAATATATTAAAAAAAAAAAAAAAAAAGAAGAAGAAGAAGAAGAAGAAAGAAAAGACAGGTAAACAGCAGCCTTTAAAGACCAATGGCTGGTCTCATCCTACAGGGGTGTCCCATGGCCTTATTCAAGTGAAGATTATGAAGCAATGTGGCCCATGTTTTCTTTGTTGTTGTTTTTTCATATCCTTGCTCAAATATATGTTTTTATTGATTTTAAAAATATATTTTATTGATATTTTACAGAGAGGAAGGGAGAGGAATAGAGAGCTAGAAACATCGATGAGAGAGAAACATCAACCAGCTGCCTCTTGCACACCCCCTACCGGGGCTGTGCCCGCAACCAAGGTACATGCCCTTGACCGGAATTGAACCCGGGACCTTTCAGTCCGCAGACCGACGCTCTACCACTGAGCCAAACCGGTATCGGCTGTTTTTATTGATTTTAGAGAAAGAGAAAAGGAAATAGAGAGAGAATTATTAACCGGGATCAAACCCGAAACCATAACCTAGGTATGTGCGCTGACTGACAATTGAACCCACAACTCTTTGGTGCAAAGGATGACATTCCAACCAACTGAGTCACTCAATCTTAAAGTCACAATGTATTTTTTTAAAGAGGTTACAAAATGAAAACTGTATGGTTATGAACACACTTCCACCTAAACACAAAAGGAGCCTTTAATGCTCTTTGACTTTGCAAATGGTCCTTAGATCCCCAAAATGGCCTGAATCATTTTGTAGGAACATGGTCATATGCTCACTTTATTAAAGAGGTCTTTTAAAGAGCGAAGAAGAAAAAAAAGTTATGGAGAAAGGATAGTATGGTAGCCAGCCAGCCTTCAAGAGGGCCTGCAATGACCTCCACTGACTTGTAACTTGTGCCTTTACTTAATCCCTCCCCATACTATATCAGGGTTACCTGTATGACCACTAAAACAGAAAGAGTAATGTCAGTCCTGCAGCTATGTCATAAAAGAGATTATACCCTTGCTCTCACTTTTGGATTGCACTCTTTGGGGGAACGGAACAGGCATGTCATGAGCAGCACTATGGAGACGTAAGGGCCTGTGGTTTCCAGCCAACAGCCATGTGAGTGCATCTGCTTAGCAGCAGATCCTCCAGCCCCAGTCAAACCTTCAGATGACTGCAGTCCCTGCTGACATTCGTGAGAGACTCTGAGCTAAAACCACATAGTTCAGTCTCTCCTGGGTTCTTGATATCAGAAACTATGAAATAAGAAATGTTGTTTTTGAACTGCCAGCTTGTAGGGTAATTTGTTATATGCCAAAAGATAACTAATGCAGATTTCATTTACAAATAAAGTATTTTCACTGGTAATTATCATTCATAAGAACATCATCTCTAGTTATTATATAGGTCTTGCTCAGCTGTTTTACTGAAAATTTTCAAAGCAGCTATCCCCCAGAACAAAGTGATCAGACATTTAAAAGCCATGAGCCAAGTGGCTATTGAGGGAACTGAACCACTCTGTCCATCTCCTCTCCACCTTATTGCAGTTCTGTTGGTTGTGAAGACAAAGAGGTTTTTGGGTCCATCTTTGCCTCAACCAGATCTTAAAAGCATAGATTCTATATACTGATATCCACCGCAGCTTCTAGCACAGGTGATAAGCATTTACTACACTAATTCACTTCTAAAATAATTTCTAAGTTTCAGAATGTGAGCTCCATAACACAAGAGTCTCATTCATCACAATGTCCTCAGAGCCTCTCAGAGCTCCTGGCACAAAATAGCATGTACAAATAATGGGTGGGTGGGTGGGTGGGTGGATGTGTGGGTGGATGTGTGGATGATGGATGGATGAACAGTACATCCTAAGCTATTTAGTGCAACTATTTATATAGAGGCCAGGTGCACAAAATTCATGCATGGGGGGTGTTCCTCAGCCCAGCCTACCCCCTCTCCATACTGGGACCTCTAGAGGGATGTCTGACTGCCCATTTAGGTCTGATCCCAGTTGAACATCCCTTTCACAATCCAGGACTGCTGGCTCCCAACCACTCACCTGTGTGCCTGATTGCTCCTAACTGTTTCTGCCTGCCAGCCTGATCACCCCTAACCACTCTCCTGCCAGCCTGATAGATGCCTAACTGCTCCCCTGCTGGCCCGATTGCCCCTTACTGCCCTCCCTTGCCAGCTAACTGCCCTCCCCTGCTGGCTTGGTCACCCCCAACTACCATCCCCCGTTGGCCCAGTTATCCCTAATGCCCTCCCTTACCAAACTGGTTGCCCCCAATTGCCCTACCCTGCTGGCCTGGTCCCCCCAACTGCCCTCCCCTGCAGGCCTGGCCCCCCAACTCCCCTCCCTTGCAGGTCTGGTCCCCCTAACTGCCCTCCCCTGCTGGCCTGATCACACACAACTTCCTTCCCCTGCTGACCATCTTGTGGAGGCCATCTTGTGTCCACATGGGGGTGGCCATCTCTGACCACATGGGGGCAACCTTCTTGTGTGTTGGGGTGATAGTCAATTTGCATATTACTTCTTTATTATATATGAAGATTTCAATTTTGACATGGGAGCCAGGAATAAGAGTAAACTAAGACACCTGTGCTCTATAGCTTAGGACAAGAGGAGATGGTTTACACATACTGTATTCACTCAGATTATGAAAATAAGAGAAAGAGGAACATTACTCTAAGAAATCTAAAGAGTGAAAGAAGAGCCTTAAACATTAACACAGTGAGAAATCCCTTTTAACCAATCGGCTACGGCAGTACACAGTTCTAGGGAAAAGAATAAGGTAAAGAAATGTATTTTGTGGCTCACTGCTAGATCCTTTCTCCTTCACCCCTGGCCACAACCCATTCCTCCTCTTCCCTGAAGAACATGGCTATCTCAAATTATCAATCAGTATATTTTTAATAAAGTGTTTTACAACTTTATTAGTTAGGATAGCACTAGATATAGAAATAGATAAACCCAAATTCTCAGTAGCTTATCACAGCAGAAATCCAATTGCAGCAGAAAGTAGAAGTGGAAGGGACTTGTTCCACATGATTATTCAGGGACCTGGACCCTGCTGCCACAACTCGTCCAGGTAGATCCTGGGTGTGGACAGCCTGCAGGTATAAGAAGAGGACAAGTGGATAATAGTGTAGAAGATAGTCCTAGGCTAGACCTGGAAGCAGCTTACATCACTTCCATCCATATTCTGCTGGCCAGAACTCAATCATGGGGCCTCAGATAGATACAAGAAGAGCTGGGAAATGTAGTTCCTGCCTAGAGAGTCATTTCCCAGCAATAACTCTACACTATAAAGTGAGAGCATGAATCTTTGGACATCCCTACTCACAAAATTCATTCACACAAAGGTGTTAATATTTGATAAGAGCTTAAAGCTCCCCAAAGAGATTTGTTAGCAGAATTCAAGACTATAACACGACTTGGGTAGAATTTTAGGCATCTGAGAACAGTATTGGGTTTCACTCATCTTTATGGGCCTCGGGCATAAATCAGTGCTGCTGCATCCTCTATATTAGGTTGTCAAAGGAACAAGGAAGAAATGTAAGGGAGAGGTTTTAGAGTGGGTAACAAGTGAACTCATGCTGCTCTACTTCGACCCCAACTAAAATAGAAGCAATTAGATGGCATCCCAAGTCTGAGGCCACCTAACAAAAATGTGTTCATGATTATTCTTTCATCTCCTGTAAGTGAATTTTAATATCTCTCTCTTTCAATAATTGCTATGTTTCTAACCTCCCAGTGGTCCCGCATATTCAAGTGCATTATGATTAGGAACTGCTAATTATAGTAATGAGAAATAGGAAAGACAAATGGAAAAATTCACAAATACATGTGACAAAAGTGGGTCACAGCTTCTGCCAATCAACCTTTAGAGACCCTAGAGATCGATTGGCAGAAGCCAATTGGTGAGAAAAATGGGAAATTCAATGAACATTCCCAAAGCTTTGACTTGCTTCACCTATTCGTGCACACAGATTTTCTCTTTTCCTGGTAGTTCCTCTTTATCCAAAATCACTACAACGCATGGTGCCCAGCCAACTATTCAAATAACCACCCAGCAAATGGGAAAGAGCATGCTTCAGTGAGAACACACTCTGACCATGCACCTCTGAAGGAAGGGATATAGGACTGCTGCTAATGTTCTTAATCCAGAGATAAAAAAAATTAGCTCCACACACTGCATTCCCAAGACACAAGACTCAAACCAGAGAACACCAGCATTCAAGGCACTTCCTAAAAGTTTGATTTAAACATAATTATTAAGAAATACAAACCTCCTAACATCATGGCAACTGGAAAACTGACTCTACATTGGCTCTAAGGTAGAGGGAATCCCAGATTGTCACCTCACTGCGCTGCTCTCAATGCGGTCCAAGAGGGACACTGGCGTCCACCTCTGCGACAGACTGCAGTGTGTGGAAGCTGACCACATGCCTAGGGAAGAAGACTCTAGAGAGGAAAGCAGGCATGTGAAGGAAACAAGTTCTGACCTCCTCAGAGTTTATAGTCCTAAATCAAGTCCCAAATGTGGCATAGCTGAAGGCACCCATAGTATTAAACTCCACATAAGTGGGAGACCCTGGGAAAAGCCAAGGATGGCCATTGCCAGTAGGACCAGGCAATTATTAGTTAATTCCAGATTGTGGGTGAGGGTGTTAAGCTAAATATTCAGTCTGGGCAGTACATGGGAGCAAAGCTGGGTTTCAGTCTCCTGTAATTGGGAGGTTGTAGGGACAAATAGATAAAAGCAGGGTCAACCTCTCTCAGGAATTATTGGCAAAACTTCCCTCATTGGTGATACCCTTAGAGGACATGAAGAAGCCACAAAGTCTTCTGAAGAATGCTGATCTACAGAAAAAAAAAAAATTCCAGTGTCTTCATACCCTGGCAGTGATTACCTAGTATAATACCAGGTTCCTCCTCTATTCCCCCACTGGCTGGCAGCTAGCAAAAAAATCAATTTTACTTGCCAAAGCTTGTGAGTTGATCTAAACAACCACAGCAAGGACCTGGCTGGAGTAAAGGCTAGTGTTTCTACAATCCTATATAATGAAAGGATAATATGCAAAATGACTGTTTGCTATGATGCACATTGACTACCAGGGGGCAGATGTTCAATGCAGGAGCTTCTGGCTCAGCCAGATGTTCAATGCAGGGAGCCTCTCCTGCCTCTGTGGCAGCACTAAGGGTGTCTGACTGCTTGCTTAGTCCTGCTCCCTATCAGCTGGACATCCCTTGAGGACTCCCAGACTGCGAGAGGGTGCAGGTCGGGCTAAGGGACCACTCCCCCTCGAGTGCACAAATATTGTGCACCAGGCCTCTAGTTACCTATAATTTATTTCCTATGCTTTTAATCCGCTCATTCAACAGTTTCCACCCAACTAAAAAAATATGGACAATTAGTAAATTTTTATTTAACACCTACTCCATGCTGAGCATGCTCTAAGCACTAAGGATGTGTTAGTCAAATAGGCAGAGTCACTGCTTTTGCGGAGCTTCCATGATAGTGAGAAGAAATCCCAATCTACTTTCTGCTTCATTTCTAATGAAGAAAGCACAGATCCTCTCTTTTCTTCATAATTTACTATCTCACAGAGAGAGCCAGTGGCACAGCGATGAGTAAGGTGTGATTCACAGTCCATACACTCACAAAAGGTGACCCTATAACCAGACAGTATGGGTTTACCTGTGTCCTCACCTCAAAAAGACACGCTAATGTCTTCACCTCACTACCTCAAAATGTGACCCTTTGCTTTCAGAACAGAGGTACCCACAAGAAAACGGCGGAAAGCTGGAGGATGTCTGTCACTCACTGCCCGGCAACCAAAACCATCATGACGTTGGAGCCAGCTGCTTCTCTCCCTTTGAGAAACGCTAAGCCTCGCCGTATATCCTGTACTCAACAGACATGTGCTGTGGGACAACAGAAGTTATAACATGACCTAGATTTCCTACCTATACCAGTCATTGCATTAATCCCTTTTTTCATTTTGTGGACACCAAAAAAAAAAAAAAAAAAAAGAGTGCTGTTTCCAGAAATGAGTTCTCTCTTCTGAACACTGTCCCATGCTGGGAGATTCACGGGCTCCGGTGTCCCTCATCAATACTGGTGTAAAGAACAAAGGAATCTTCTCAGGTCAGATCAGCCTGTCTCTCTGCTCTGTGCCCAATTGTTCCCCAGGGCTTTGTTCAGCCAAGATCGGGTTTCCAACCAACAGGCTTTCCACACCACCGAGCCAGGGACCATCCTGACACCAAATCTGCATTTCCACCACCATCAGTGTTCTGATTCTTTCAAGTTTGCCTCCTGTGAGCATGGTTGCAATATTCTTGATGCTACATCTGACATGAAGACATTCTTTCCCTTACTGATGCTTCTGTGCCTTTCAAGTGTGTTCACTCAACCAGTCCACACAGTGCTTTGCATGTGTTAGAACTAAAGGTAGGCAGATTGTTACATCCCTGGAGAGAAAGGAGTGTTACTCATTTTGCATCCCATGCCTAGCAGCGCACCTGGCACATGATAAAAGTTTCCTTGTCGAAGGAAAGGTTTGCTTCACTGACAGATATATGCAAAGTAGATTACAACGGCCTATCAAAAATCCTACCCAAATCTCAAGTCTTAGGGTATGTAGACTGGGCGGAACACCAAAGTCATACTGCCTGGCCCAAAATCCTAGCTGCACCCCTCTGACCATGTGATCTTAGACTAACTTTGAACGCCTTAATTTTCTCTGTAGAATAGAATTAGAATACCTGCCTCACAAAGTCATGAAAAGAATTAAACGAGAAAATGCTTGAAAATCATCCAGTATAATACTTAGCTCATAGTATTTAATAAATGTGACTACACCTGGTATAAATTTTACAAATCATAAACTCTGGTGCATAAGAAATATAACTTTATTTCCCATAACTTAGCTTAATTTCTGACTTATAGCCCCTATCCTGCCTGACATGAAAAATAAAACTCAGAAAAGTAGAAAAATGTTCCCCTTTGTCCCACCCGTCTCTGAAGTTGTCCCTAAGCTCCAGACAAGGCCATGCTGGCGGTGGTGAGAATGAGGGCTATGGCCTCCTTTGCAGGATATAACTCACCCATCTAATCCTTCACACAGGAAATGAGCAGTGCTTTCTCAGATGGCTCCCCACTGACCCACTGAGGTGTTGGCACAGCATGGGCAGAGACTGCCCATGTCACATCTTTCCAACATATATCCTTGTGTACCATCTGAAGACTCTTTCAGGTCTGGGTTGCACACTCTCATATGGTGTCATGCCCCACTGGAGAGAGCCACAGAGTACCTGCAGAGATTGCCAACGCTTTCTGCAGTGCAGACACACCTAGCAACTGGCTCTACTATACAACAGTACTGTGACAGCAACAGGAATTCCTCCGTGACAGCCATCTCATGAACCCACCCAGGACACCCGGCCTGGATCCTATCTCCTATCATTTCCCCAATCAAAGTGGGGAACAGTAATTGTGTCCCTGTAACCTCAGGACTCAACCTGAAATGGGAATCAAAAACAGGACACAAACAGGGTGGGGGATGGAGGAGAGAGGACAGGGGAGGTGGGAGGAAGAAAAGAAAGGAGAAAGGAGGGGAAGTAGAGGAGGGGTAAAAGACCAGAAAGGGGAGGAGGAGAGGAAGAGAAGACACAGAAGGGAGAGTTCCTTCTTACTTCTTCTCTCCCATTCCTCTCTCTCTTTCCCTGGTCAGAAGGTCTTTCCTCCAAAGAAGAGGAGAGAGGAAGGTCAAGGAGGAACTCGAGAGAATTGTTCTGACTCCTCACATTTACTTTTTCAACCCTTGTTTCACTCTTCTATTTTGCATTTAGGAGCTAAGAATTGCCACGTTTTCTGTAATTTGCTTCTGACAACTCCCCTGGGGGTACATGGTGACTAGGAGTGTGGTTAGAGAACAGATGAATCCAATCATTAAGACAAAAGCATCATAAAATGGGACTTGAGCCCAGATGTTGAAACCTTCTCTGATGGGAGTACCTACAGGAAAGCCCCCTGTGCAACAGGTACAGCCCCCGAGATGGGGCTCACACTGTTATGAAAGCCTGCCAGGCCTTGGGAGGCGAGAAGCCTGAACCCGCCAAGGCACGGGGGTTCAGGATGACAGACAAGCTGTGGCCAAGTCCAAGTGTGCCTCTGGGTTTCAAGTGGCTTTTATTTTGCCTTTTTCTTCCAGATGGTTCCCGCCCGCCTCCCTTATCTTGTCAATACTGAGATTTCTTTAGAAGTTTCTTGACTTGGGAAGCAGATCAGCTGTGTGACTCTCTTGCTGCGCACTCGCTCCTTCAATCACACATTCCAGGGCTGTTGTTAGCTGCTATTTATTTTTCATCTACAGATGGCTTCATAAAAGCCATTCTCCTTATTTGCACAAAAAAAAATAAAAATCCAAGTGGTAGCTGGATACGCATTTAAGATGCAAATCAGGTTATGCAGGTGGCATAAAATAACAGCAGCTTGAAGAGTGGCCACGGGAGGTGGGACTGACACAAACACCACACACAGCGCCGCGTGCTGAAAGAGCACCTTCTCCGCCTCCTTCCTCAGATCCACACCTCCGCGTGGGATTGCTCCACTCTTACCTGGAAAAATCTAACAGAGTGCTCTCCCTTACATTCCTCTTCATGGTACATCCACATCCTAGACCAGGGTCAGCACACGTTTTCTGGTGAGGATCCAAGAGTAAGTATGTTTGGTTTCGCAGGCCACCCACATCCTAGACCAGGGTCAGCACACGTTTTCTGGTGAGGATCCAAGAGTAAGTATGTTTGGTTTCGCAGGCCACACACTCTCCATTTCAACTATTGGACTCTGCCAGTGTAGTGGGAAAGCAGCCAACCGCAGCCATGGCTGTGATCCAATAAAACTTTATAGATGCCGACATCTGCATTCCACGTAGTAATGTTCACATGTCATAAAATATTATTCTTTTGATTTTGTTCTAACCATCTGAGCCCGTAAAAACTATTCTTTGCTCCTAAGTCCTACAAAGCAGACAGTGGACTGGGTTTGGCCCACCGGCCACAATTTGCTACCTTTGACTCTAAGATCATCACTGTCTAATAGGATAAATCTCAATTCTAACAAATTAATTCTGATCCCAAGTAATACATGAAAGGAAACATTATTAAATTCATCTCTTCTTGAATATATTATGAAAGAGAAGGGGGACTAAAGTTTATATATTTATTTTATAGAAATAATGCAAGATTATAAGATGACCACAAACTGCGAAAAATGTTTTCAAGTACAAAGTCTATAAGTGGAGATGCATTCTTATTTACTTGTTAAAGTGTGACAGGGTCCCTTTGGGCAGTGTGTTATTGGCCTATGTTGAGTGGACCTGCATGCAGTAGAAGAGAGTGTATTTCTCTGTATAGTCTACAGCCCCAAATTTTCATGTGTTCATTCTAGCCTTCCACCACCACCTACTGTCAGTTTGAATTGGTGAGTTGCCCATATACAAGAATTTTGTCCCAGAACGACTGTTAAGGACATGTTGCTCATGGTTGACAACATGTTTGAGCCCTCATTGGTCATGTCCATGCTATAATTTCAGAGGCGTAGCTTAAGAAACCTCCCCCAACATGCTTCCCACAAAAATAAAGAGGGGGTGGGGTATTTATGTGGGACTGGGAGAGTGGGAGTTCCTACTCCACACTTGAATTTCCTCCATGAGTGATGAGTTTTGATTTGAGGATTTCTGAAATAAAATAATAAAATAAAATGTGGAGGGTGCTGTATTGTACCAGGGGCTGGAAATGCAAATGCAGAGATGAAGCAGGAAAGTATAAAATGTCCCTTACACTTGGGGACTCGAGGACAAGGGAATCTGTGCCTCATTGTGAGCCTATAGGCCTTACAGGGCAACCTCTACTCCAGCTTGGTCCCCACAAGTACCAGGACAAGGAGCCTGAGCTCAGCCTCACAGGGAGGAGGCCAGCATGAAGCCAGAGAACATTCTCATTGGCATTTGTCCATCCCACCCCCTACAGGTCCAAAAATGGCTCAGAAGACACCAGCCCAGACTCAGAGGTGTGCAAGGACTGAGGCCAAAGAACTAACTGAAGTCAAAACAAGGTACCTCCATGTGGATGGACAATAATTATGGACCACACAGCCCTGCACCCACGGTAGGGTCAGATGTAAACCCCAGATGGTTAGCTCATCCTCTGAGGAAAAGAAAAGTGGTTGAAAGGGGATTTTTCCAAATTAACCACTTGCCTAAAAACCCAAAAGAGAATAAATTTACCTTGAAATGGACAAGATTGGATATTTTCTGAAATTGGGAGAAACTGGAGCTCAAAATTTAAAGTAAGAGCAGAAGTAAAACAAAAGAAAGAGTAAGAATCATAGTAATATAGTAGCAATGACATAGTCATAGCAATAATACAATAGTAGTAGCCAGAGTAATAGCAGAAAGTAATACAGTAGTATATAGCAGTAATAGTACAATAGTAGGTAGTGGTGGTGGTAATAATAGAACTACTAAATAGCTAATATTTATTGGATATTTTCTATTTGCCAGGTTTTGTTCTAAGTATTTTACCTAACAGTGCTCATTTAATCCCTACAACAACTCTATGATACAGGTATTCATCCCCATTTTACAGATAAGAAAACTGAGTCACAAGAAAAAGATAAAAGCTTGAACAAAGACTCAACGGATATTTGTTAAATGGATGAATGGGTTCATTTATGAAATCAGACATAAAGAGAAAGTGGTTCTGACATCAACTCAAAAGGATGTGAGCATCCTAATGTTGCTGACAAAGCTTCTTGGAGCTCTGGCTTTGGAAATCAAAATTTTAAAAAAATAAAGAGGAAGGAAGGAAACTTTAAAACAGAGATAAGGCTAGGTAACCATCACAGGCTAACTTGCTATCAACTCACCTTTTCTATCTTCTCATTTCCTGCATCTCCCACATTAGTTCACAATGGATTCCTTTCTTTTTCCTCTGACATAACGTAATCGAAGCTTCTAAAGCCAGTGTTTTTCCTGCTGTTCTGCACTGGGAACAGTGGGCAAGGCTGAGGAGGGAGAAGCCAGCAGGGAGAAGGTGTCTTTAGGTCCAGGAGGGCCTGTGATTGAAAGATTATTGGAACCCACAGCTACCCTTGGCCCCATCTCTTTAGTGATTTAAGACCCTTGTCACCTGATTGCTTTTTCTCTATGCCAAAGTCCTTAGCAGCATATATTGACTATATAATTAAAGTGATTTTAAGTGTTTTGTTTTTTTTTAATGGTGGTTTCCTACTCAGTCACAGGGAAGGTTAGCAGTCCCAAACAGAGCATGAAGGACGGAAATCTTCCCTGTGCACAGAATCTGGGGCTCCCTCTCCCAGAGAAGACAAACGCCGGGCCCTGGATGATCACGCCACCTAGCGGCACACGCGTTCTTCTGTGCGCCTCCCTCCATCCGAAATGAGGGAGCCCAGCAATCAGTTAAATTATTCCATCTCACAGCCTATGAATTTCAATAAATACACCATCTGTTCACCTTCTGTGTGGGAGTTCAATCATCTTCCTGGCAGCCGTATTCTTCTACAGCAATTACCTATGTCTTTATTACCCCTCATTGCGCTGCAGCAGCATTCTGCAAAGAGCACAGGTTCTAAACCACCGTCTCTGTGCTCAGGACAGTCTCTATGGTTGGAGCACAGAAAAATCTCTACGCTTAACTGCCTGTTGGGCGGGGGAGGGGAAATGGGAAGGGAGCAAAACCTTATGAAATGGGCAGGCTTCCCTTGAGCCACGGCATAGAGCTGAGGAGCCTTCTTTTCAGGCAGCTTAGGTCTTGCCTTGATCTGTTGAAGCAACAAGACTGGCCAAAGGGAAAGGCCCCGCTGGAGGGAGGAGCCTCCTGCTGACAGACATGCAATCAGGCGTGTGGGATCCAACTGCAGCTCTGCCACCACACCACGGAGTGATGGTGTGCACAGCCACGTATCCTCTGTGGACCTCAGTGTCCTCCTCCATAAGATGAGGAGGTTGGAATGAGTGGCCACAGAGAGCAAACCTCCCGTGGGCTCTGAAACTGTCAGATTCTAGTGGCTGGAGAACTAGAGCATACAGCACAGCCCACGCCCAGATGCACCACTGAGTTGTTGAGCTCCATTGAGTTGCTAAGTAAAATTACAGCTAGAAAAAAACTGTCACATGTACCAAAGTGATTTGAATGCTTTTTTTTTAAAATTTAGATATAATTGGCATGTAACTTCATATGTTTTCATTTCAGGTGAGTGCTTTTTAAATTTGGGTTGTTATTAATGACATTTTCCTGCGTGGTATATGAGGAAAAGAAACAAAGGCTTCGAAAGGCTAATTTCTTCATAATTACCCCTTAGAAACTGGGAAAGCTAGAGGTTAACTCATGCCATTTGGTTCTGAAGTCCAAGCTCTTCAATACAGTGCCCTATCCGAAGGCTTCATGAAAAAAAAAAAAAAAAAAAAAAAAAAAAAAAACATAATTTTAGGACAAGGTGTTGATCCAAAGAAAGAACGGAAGCCCAGCTGGTGTGGCTAAGTGGTTGAGCATTGACCTATGAACCAGATGATCATGGTTTGATTCCTGGTCAGGGCACATGCCCAGGTTGCTTGACCTCCAGTAGGGGGCATGCAGGAGGCAGTCAATCAATGATTCTCTCTCATCATTGATGTTTCTCTGTTTCTCTCTCCTTTCCTCTCTGAAATCATTAAAAAAAAAAAAAATGTTTGTTTTTTTTTAAAGAATGGAAGGCATTTGTAATATTTCACAAATACCCAGTATTAACTTTACATTGGTTCCTTTCAATCACATATCTAAACAAACTGACTATGGCCCAGACAGTGCTATGCATTCCTCAAACCCCATTCATTTCCTCTCTGGGCACATAAAAACACTACATTACCAGCATCCCTTGGAGCTGGAATGGGAACAAGGGATTGGGTTCTGACCAATTGGATGTGGACAGGAACTCTGTATACCATCTGAGTGTGTCCTTAAGACCCTGTGTCTTCTACACTCTTTCCCTCCTGCTCATGCAGCTGGAATTGAAGGCCTCAACACAACAGCACCATGTGATGCAAATCCTCAATCCCTGTGCTGTCCCTTCAGGAAGTCTTACAGAGAAGGCTGCTCCACCTACATTGGGCTGTGGAGATGGGGAAATAAACACTGAAAACAAGTCTTTATTTGAGAATTATTACTGATTTTTAAATTTGGTAGATTATTAATGATATTTTCTTATAGAAAAGTAGTCAGTAATGGGATGCTATAAAGGAACAGTATTTACATTAAGGAAAGAAAAGAAAAAGAGAAAGAAACAAAAAATATATTTAAGGCATTAATGGCTGAAAAATTCCCAAACTTGGAAAGAGAAATGGACATCTAGATTAACAACACCGAAGGACCCCAAGTAAGTTGAACCTGAACAGGGCAACACTGAAATACATTATAATTAAATTGTCAACAAAGACAAAGAGAGAATATTAAAAGCATCAGGAGAAAAGTGACTCATCACATACAAGAAAATGTCCATAGGAGTATGGGCAGGTTTCGCAACAGAAACTTTGTAGGCCAGGAAAGAGTGGAATTCAAAATATTGAAAGAGAAAACCTGTCAACCAAGAATGCAGTACCTGGTAAAGCTGTCCTTCAGAAACAAAGGAGAGAAGAAGACTTTCTTGAACATAGAAAAGTGGAGGGAGTACATAAATGCTAAAGGGTGTTCTTTAAGTGGAAATAAAGGATGCTAATTAACATTTAAAAAAAAAAAAAAAAAAACATAGTCAGTAGACCACTAGTCAGTAGACTAGACAATGGGAATAGCAAAGGCACCTTATTTTTTGCCTGCCCAGTATCCAGTACTCTTTCTTCTGAATCCAATCCCCAATTCCCCTTCTCTAGCACCTTGATTTTCCTGAACTTCAATCCACATGGTTCAGAAAGTGAAGTCACCACTCATGCTCAGCTCCAAGATCTGTCTTCATATCCCAGCCCTGCATCAGCCAAATGAGAGGCTATGTTGGGACTTCCTGCTGAAACTAATGGGAAAGAGAAACTCTTTTTTCCTCTGGGAAGTCTAAGGTGAAGTAAATCTGAAGCTATAGGGAGGTTCACCACAGAAGAAAGCCTGCCCTGGAATCAAGTTAGCATGGGGGACAACAGAACAAGGAGGCAAAGGGCAGCCAAGAAAGATGGAAGGAACAGAGCAGGGCAAAGAGAGGAAGGGGTTGAGGTGGGAAGGATAGAGGGATGGACAGAAGGAGCAGAGAGAGAGAAGGTAGTAGGATGGGGGAGAGTGAAAGGAAGAAGGAGGAAAAGTGAGATCAGAGTGAGAAATTGTCAGGGACCAGAGAGATCAGGCACAGGGAGCATGCAAGAGGGAGAATTAAGTGCGGGGTTGCCAGAGTCTGTGAGAGAAAGTCAAGGGAAAGGAGAGGAAGAAGAGAGAAAGAAAGAAAGAAGAGAGTATTAATGGTTGGGGTGGGGGCTAAGGAGAAGAGGCAGAGGTGCAGAGAGAGAGGCAGGGAAACAGAAAGGGGAGAAAGAGAAAGGAAGGGGAGGAGAGAGGGAGAGAAGTAAGATCCTTATTTGAGTCCCTGGGTCCAGCCATACCTAGACAGCCTTACCCCAGAATTTCTCTATTACGTAACTTACATTCTTTTTGGCATTTATCCATTTTAATGGGGCTCTGCCACCTGCTAAAGAGATTTTTTTTCATATTTTCCAAAACAACCTTAAGAATAGATGAAAGCAAATTGTAAGTATCAAAACATGGACACAAGGTTACATAATATATTCAACAAAAATTAATTGATGACCTTCTACCCAATTGAGAAATTTCATTATATAAAGTGGTTCTATCAACTTATCCTTTCAGCATTTCCCATTTGACTTCAGTTCTCTTCTAGCCTGGGATTACATTCTATTATGATTTCTGCCTGGATTCCTTTCTCTCTCTCCCTCTCCCTCTCCCTCTCCCTCTCCCTCTCCCTCTCCCTCTCCCTCTCCCTCTCCCTCTCCCTCTCCCTCTCCCTCTCCCTCTCCCTCTCCCTCTCCCTCTCCCTCTCCCTCTCCCTCTCCCTCTCCCTCTCCCTCTCCCTCTCCCTCTCCCTCTCCCTCTCCCTCTCCCTCTCCCTCTCCCTCTCCCTCTCTCTCTCTCTCTCTCTCTCTCTCTCTCCCTCTCTTTCCCTCTCTCTCTCTTTCTCCTCCTTGGATCTTACTCCCTATTCCAATAAGTTGTTCTGTCTTTATTGCCTCTTCCCCATGCAACTTTCCTTGTGTCTGTCTTTCATACAATGGTTTAGAAGTGTGCAAGGGTCCTGGGTGTCAGTCCCTTCAGGCCCAGATGTACTCTCAGCACTGCAGTGGCAGCTACTGAGGCCTGAACTTGACCCCACAGGCTACCAGCACAAGCTGCTGCCACCCAAATCATCTCAATCTCCCAACATCACATTCTTAAGAGTAGAAGCAAGAGACAACTGAATTGAAATGAAAGTCAATGCTCCAATTTCCAAGGGCCAAAAAAAAGGGGTGAAATGATGTGCTAGGCACAAATTGCAAATGCAAGAGAGACAGACACAGAGAGAGACTGTGTCTGCCCAAGGGCACATATCCTGGAAGGAGGGGGTAAAAGGTCAATCAAAGGACCCAGCTCTCAAATGCTCTCAGGAAGTAAAACACCTGGCTTTCTGTAGAGCCAGAAGAAAAATAATCAGTGGAATTTTAAAAAGCAAGAGAAGAAAAGTACCTTAGCGGAAGCTAAGGGAGCAGTTTTACAAGTTGGGGTCAAACATCACCTTCTCTCTGAAGCAGAGTTGCCAACAGGGAGTCCCTGCACACTGGAACTTATTTATTTTCCCAGCATATATCCATTCAAGCAAAATTTTATATATGTGACATTTGGGCACCAGGGTCTTGTCCAAGGAGAAAAGTTAACCCAGCCAAGCTCATTTTCCTCCTTCACAGCCACCACCCCGCCACCCACCTCCAGGCCTCTACCATTCACTCCCACAACACAGCCAGGAAAGTTCAATACATCCCAGGGTCGGGTGCTTTTTCTGCTACTCATATGCATAATTTATTCATATACACACTTCCTGTCAACAGTGGCCTCGGTTTTTCATGTATCAATGAATTTCAAGGCTCTGTAAAAATCTGGATCCAGATAAAAGAACAGTATAGAGGGGAAAAACTCAGTTTTTTCCTAAAAAGAAATGAAAATTATATTTCTAGAGAAGGTTAAGTTTCCGTTGTTGTTTCGGGGTGTTATTAATAAAATACTCCTGATAGATTGAAGACCACCTAACTCCTGCCTTCCTGTGGAGCTCCACACTCAGGGACCCAGGGAACAAAGGTAGCCCCTTCACTTTGGACAGGACGGTGAGATTGAATCCTTGCTCCTCTTCTCCATGTGTGAAATAGGCAACTTGAAAAGAAACTCAAAGCACCTTCTCTCTCATTCTCTGATTTGCATCCATAATTCTGCGAGCTGCCCAGGCCCCTCCTTTTATCCATGGCAGCAATCTGCCTTCTAAACTCCCCCACACACACACACAACCCAGATTACCCACAGCCACCAGGCCCCCAGACCCATCTATACTTCCACCAGACATATCCACCCAGTCTTGTCATGTATGAAACTGAAGGTGGGAGAAGAGGGAAAGCTCACCCAAAGCAGAGCAATAGCCTACTTCTTCTTGATCTTTCTCCACTTGTTACCTTCATTCGTCAAGGGCTGGTCTGAGCTGTATGTACCTGGTGGCTGCAAACCCTCATTTCTCTTCAGTGGCTGCCAGAACCTCTCCTTGGACCTCCTAGGGTGTGTGTGTGTGTGTGTGTGTGTGTGTGTGTGTGTGTGTGTGTGTGATCCTTATGCCTTTTCCCAAAGCTGGCAGGAACTCTAATGTGAGAGATTGCAAGATGTGATTTATATTGAGAGCTACCAGCTTTAGCTCCATCATTGTAGTTTTTTTTTAGTAAAAAATAGTTCAAAATAAGTTCTATCTATTAAGACATAAGTGGGACATAAAACTAAAAGCAACAAATGAACAAACAAGAAAAAAAAAATTCATAGACACAAACAACAGTATGATGGTTACCAGAGGGAAAGGGGGGAGTAAGAGATAGAAAAGGGTAAAGGAGGCCAAATATATGGTAACATAAGGAGATATGATTTTGGGTAGTAAACACACAAGGCAATATACAGATGATGTATCATAGAATTGCACACGAGAAACCTGTATAATCTTATTAACCAATGTCATCCCGATAAATTTAGTAAAAAAAAAAATTGTAAAAGATACCATAAAACAAGGATTTGATTTCATTTCCAAATATTTACTTGCTTTGTCAAGCCTCGATTGACCAATAATAAACATTAAACTGACTATAAGTGCAAGGATTCATCTATCCATAGATGTTAATACCAGGCCGAATTTATCTCCAATGTCCCCTAAAAGACCAAAAGATAATTTTGGGCGATTCCCCAGTAATATCAACAACAATAATAATAATAATAATAATAATAATTTTATATCCATCACTACCTGCCACACATTTTACATAAATACATTTAACTATCACAAAAACACTCTATGTAGAAGGTACTGCTATCTTCCCTCGTTTTATAAAGAAATGAAGGTAAAGAGTAGGTGAGTTGCTCACCCAAGCTCATATAACCGAGACAAGTTTGAATCCAGATCTCTGGTTGTGCCCTCGCCTCCTTGTGTCCATTTAAATTTAAGAAAAGGAATCTTGTTACCCAATATTAGACAGGTAATGCATGATTTATGCCACTTTCTGAAATAGCACCTAAGAAGAAAAGAAAGCTAGCTGGGTGTGACCCAATCAAAGAAATCAGTAGAGATTACTTTGCTCAGATCTTTCCTGGGAGAAATCATGCCATTATGTTTATGGCCCTGTGTCAAAAGAAGACAGTTTGACTTTATTTCCTGGAGTCCTCTGGTTGTTAGTGGGTCCCAAGTGAGAAATCTGCTGGAGACTTTTCAATGTAGCACAAAGCCGCCAATCACTGGTATTGACTTTCTGCCCTACAAACAGTTGGGAAGAGTGACTTCATCCCCCAATCAGCATAACAGATCTTGACACTGAATGAGCAAAAGCTTTTTGCACTCCAGAAAAGCAATTATTTTCTGGAAAAAGACCCAGCCAACTTCTTAGGCATAATAAACCCACCTATTAATCTTGTCCCGCCACTCTTGTTAATTCTAAAAAAAAAAAAAAAAAAAAAAAAAAGGAAAGCAGTCACGCCTTGTTGCTCTCAAATTTTAAAACTGTGCACATCCTCAACAACAAAGGACTTTGCAATTTTGTCCTTCAATTGGTCAAGCTTTCCTGCGAGCAGCTACTTAGGCACCAACGAAGGAGAAGAGAAGCTATTTAATTAAACACTTTAATTAGGGCATCTAAATATCATTGAAAGCACTTTAAAGAACCCTTTACAAAATGCACTTCCTTCACTAGTTGAAAATCTATGTCTAACAAAATAAGGAAAGCAATAATAAATTGACTGTGACTCACTAGCAATCCTCAATATTAATGTAGGGAGCCTGAGAAGTTCTATTTCCGATGTTTTTACAAGGCAGCTGTGGATGAATGAACTCCTGGGTGGTGCATCAACCCCATATTACTAGTTCTGCTTATACATTTCCTTCCAACGACTGTGCCAATCTGCCCTGTTCCTGAAAAAGCATCTACAGGCTGCAGTTTAAAGAAGAGGCAGGGTGCAGAAAGAGAAAAGCACCTGGTAGGATGATAGTTATCAAAGATACTATAGTTGTATGGAAATTTAAAGGATGCTTCAATATTTTGGAAAAAATGGTGGTACTGAAATTAAATACAAATTACTGATCAAGTCATTCATATTTGATAGTGCCGTCCTGTGCTGTCTTGCTTACCCTGTGTTAATTCTGTTTTTATATTCTGGGGGTGGTATCTGACACAATGTATATCATATGAGAGTGCTTTAATTATACTAGTATTTTTAAAGGACCACTGTGGCTATCATGTTGAGAACCAATTAAAGAGAAGTAATATCAGAGTTTAGAGCAAAAACAGTTCAGAAGCTACTGCAGTAACTTGACATGGTGGCATACCAGAAGGATGAAAGAGGAAACAGAGGAAAATTAATGTATTCAGGAAAGGTATAGGCTGTAGTATAGTCAGATATTAGTGATGCATTGAATGTGGGGATGAGAAAGGAGGTAAGGTTTCTGGTTTATTGTTTGGTAGTGGTGTATAATGAAATAGAGAACAGTAGGAAAGGAAGGAGTTTGTGGGCAAAGATGATAAACACATTTTGGATCTGTTGAATTTGAGGTGCCAGCAAGACATTCAAGTAGACATGAGACAAAAGTGATTGGATATGCATTGTGATCCCTAAGGCCCAGACAACAAATACTTGTCAATCTAGATGCTGGGGATGGAACCGTGAAAATGTTAGGCATTAACCCTGCCCTTGTGGAACTCGGAGTCTAGGTGAAGAGAAGGGCATTAAACAAGTAATCACCTAAATCAGTGGTCGGCAAGCTGAGGCTTGCAAGCCACATGAGGCTCTTTGGCCCCTTGAATGTGGCTCTTTCACAAAATACCACGGCCTGGGCAAGTCTATTTTGAAGAAGTGGTGTTGGAAGAAGTATAAGTTTAAAAAAAAAATTGGCTCTCAAAAGAAATTTCAATCATTGTACTGTTGATATTTGGCTTTGTTAACTTATAGTTTGCTGACCACTGACCTAAATGAGTAATAAATGGAAGCCACTAAAAAGATGTATTCCAGGATGGGTTTGGGCCAATGACATCAAATGATGCTAAGAGACAGAAAAGGATGCTATTGTGTTTGATAACAATAGCGGTCACTGTAATCTTGTCAAGAGCTGTTTCCGTAGAATACCAAGGCAGAAGCCAGATTCCAGTGAGTTGAAAAGGAAAGCATAAAGTGAGGAAGTAGAGACAGTGACTATAGAACATTTGTTCAAAAGGTTTCCTTGAGAAGAGGAGCAGCAAAATGGAGCAGTGACTAGTAAGAGGACAGTAGTAATGGAAGGGCTATTTAAGATGGATGATTTTAAAGCATATTTGTGTGTTACTGAGAATATTCCAGCAAAAGGTAGAAAGTGATATGCTAGAGAGAGGGGGCTCTGCATGATCCAAGTCAAAAAATATTAAAAACACAAGGGTTATTCTTTGAAGAGGTAGTGATGGAAGGAGCAGGAGGGATGTGGGGGATTCCATTTCCTGATCTGGTACTAGTTAAATAAGAGTGTTCATTCCCGTGTCTATGCTATATGTCAATTAAATATAGTTTTTTAAAGCAAAAGGATTGAAAAGGAGGAAACAAAACCATCATTTTTTGTGTGTGTGTGATAGTACTCTCTGCATAAAAAACCCTGACAAATTTATATAAACTACTAGAGGCCCAGTGTAGGGATTCATGCACCAGAGGGGTCTCTCAGTCTGGCCTGTGGAGATCGTGCCAAAACTAGCTCCCTGACATTCCCCGAGAGGTCCCAGATTGCAAGAGGTTGGTTCTTGGGTGATGCAGCCCTGAATCAGGCTCTCTCTTCTCTAATTCCAGGTGTGTCACCTAAAAACCACAGCTCTTCTGTTGATTGTCTGTCCCCTGGTGGTCAGTGCATGTCATAGCTACCAATTGAACAGTTGAACAGTGGGTCGGTCACTTAGGCTTTTATATATATATATATATATATATATAGATATAGATATAGATATAGATATAGATATAGATATAGATATAGATATAGATATAGATATAGATATAGATATATATATATTATAAACAAAAGGAAATTTTACCAAAGTGACTACATATAAGAAAAACGTCCTATGTCCAAGGCCCTGTGTCACATTAAAAAATATGAGACATAATTTTTAATGCACTGTTTACAATAGAAATAAAAACTATAAAAAACCTTGTAAGAAATAAACAAGATATAGGTTCAACCTGGATACAGAAAATTGTGACTTTTTTTTGAAAGATATTAAAGAAAAGCAAATAGAGCACTATAGGTATTAGCAAACAAGGAGATTTGATGTTGTGATGATGTGAATTCTCCCCCAAACTGATGTAAAGTCTCATTTAGCATCTCTGCACCTGCCACTACAGGTTGTCTAAAATCTGTCTACTGTTCTCCCTGACTCTTCCACATCACCCAAAGAGGGAGAACTTCAGGTTCATTTTGGATTCTATGCTGATATGAAGGAAGTGGGAACTGAATTTAAAAAAAAAGAATTGAAAATTCAAATTACTTCAAAACCCAGGTTCTGCTGTGAGTCTGGTTGAAATGTCTTATTTTTCTTCTTTCTGAAACTGAAGTCAGTATTTGGCAAGCCAGTATGAGACAGGAGTTTGTTCAAGGGTAACCATGTAGCCACTGAGATTGACTTCACGGTCAGGTACACCTGAAAATCAGGCCCACTGTGCTTTAGTCACATACCTGTATTTGGGAACCATGCAAATGAGAGCTGCCCACAGAGTTTCCTTTCTTGCACGTGGTAAAGGGCTATATCTCAGTTCTCTTCAAAACGAGATTTCTGGATCAACTCTAAGTGTTCCCTCAAATGGGCGTTTATATAACTGGGCCAAAAAAAGCCAAGTAATAGCTGCCTTTAGCTTGTGGTCAGAGAAATACTCAGCATTTCTTTTATCATTATACTAAAAATGTTTTAAAGATTATGTAATCAACTTCATTTTCAATGTAATAATCATCACTGACTTTCCCTATGAAGACAAAAAAGTGGTAAGCAAGAATAACATCTCTTTTTAAACGACTTGTTGCAACTATAATGCTCTTATTTAAGCTATTTGATTTTCCTTGGATCTCTAGACAAGGGTGAGTGAAAGTAAGTGGTGTTTATACACTCCCAGGACCTTGCTCAAGCCTATGATGTTTGCCTAGGTGCTTAGAATATTCTGTTCTTATCACTCTTCCTGGTCAGCAACACCCAGGGATTAGGTCTCTTCTAATCAGCTTCCCATAATCTCGTCACCTCCTAAATATTTCCACTATGTTTCTACCCAACTGTGAGCCTCAAGTCTCCTTCTGGGTGCTCCTGAGAAAGTAAGTATTCCCACTCAGATTCTGCAGAGCAAGGAAACTACCCTTGCAGGATCCACATGACCATTCATGCAGCAAGCTGCCTGAGGACATAAGGCAAGTTCTCAGCTCTGGGCAGGCACAAGGAAGTCAAGATCTTCATGCCCAGGCCTTTCCCTTCCCAGCCTGGTTCTAGTGGTCCGGCACTCTTTAGCAGGGGCTGATAAGGGAGAAAATGGAAATGGCTTTTAAGCTTTAGTTACCTGGGAATTTTTTAAACCCACAAAGGCCCAGACTATATCAAAGACCCAATGAATCTGAATTTTGGAGTTAAGTCACAGGAGAGTATATTTTGTAAAGCTCCAAAAGAGATAGGTTGAGATTCCAAATGTTTGGTCCTACCTTCTTAATACCAGGAAGTGGGGCCCTCGGATCATTGTTTATTCTTCCCTTCTTGACTTCAGACCTAAATGGTAGTGTGTATGTGGTGTGTGTGTGTGTGTGTGTGTGTGAACCTTCCTTCGTTGAGGTGCAGGTGAAAATGCCAACAAGATATCAACCAGAACATGCCATTCAAATAAAAGACTGGGTGCTATGCTCATATGGGGCTCCACTAGCTTCCTGGCAGCAAAAATACCCAAGGGCCAGTTCCTTAAGAAAAGCTATTGTTACCACCACCACCACCACATACATAGTTAATACAAACTTTTGATCGGCACATTTGGAGACAAAGCACTAGGAGCAACAGAGAAGTTTACTGAGTGGAAGAAAGCTAAAGGATCTAATGAGACACCACACACACACACACCACAAAGCCAAGAAGAAAAGCGGGCTCACTCCAGTTCTGTCTGAATAACCGACAGGTGAACTCTGGAAGTAAATGACTGGTTCCCCCCGCTGTAGCAGAGGCACAAGATATTTCTGTTCCTAGGCAACAGACAGCCACCTTTATTTCCCATCATTGCTCAGGCTGGAATAATTCATCTCCCTCATGGCTCAACTCCTGCTTCCTATCTGCCTGCAGAACAGAAGCTTTAAATGGTGCCCTGCCCCTCATCTGTTGCTTTCACATACACCACCACCACCATTTTCCAAAAAATTTGGTCCTGTTCTTTTTGGGTGCAAGGGAAGGAACATATCTAGAACGCCATCTGTCATCCTGAAATAGCCAATAGTGGCACTATTTTTACCCAGCAATTATCAAACAAATAGAGTCATTTGAAAGAGTCACAGCTGTTCCTCGGTGTTATCTCAGTACAAATATGACATAGTGCCTGCTGATTTTGTTTTCTGCTTTGTGTCTCGTGTACTGAGGCCGTGATAATCTCTCACCCGCCCATCAGAGCACAAGGCAAAGTGTGTACTCCACAGCTGAGTCACTCAGGCAAATTAAACATCTCTCATTATCTTGATTACATGGTCAAGGTCTCACTAAATATGATCTCATTGAGAAAGCAAATGCAATGAATTCCATATTTCAGAGGAAGTGTTAGGCAGCTTTTTTATTTCACAGAAAACATCAAGCTTACTGTTGGCTGAATATGACCTAAAAGAATGACTGACACTCATGGTTTTTATATATATTAGCTCTTTAAACAAAAAAAGCAGCAAAGTTCTGCAAAATGAAACATACTTTCCCATTATTGGCAGTCATCATAAAACCAGAAAGGTGTCCTATTGAAATAAATATCTCTGGTGAACACATCCATGCATGCACACATGTACACACTTACATACACACACACACACACACACACACACACACACACACAACTCAAACATCTGTCAATCTTCCTGTCCACCTGCATCTCAATCTTCTCCTTGTGCATGGGAAATCCCCAACCTAACGAAGCAGTGCTCAGCTCTCACAATAAAAGTGAAAATGCAAGGCTTGCTTTCCTAGCTCCCCTTGCAGTTGGAACAAAGGCATAAGATCTAAGCACCACCAATCAGAAGAACCTGCCCAAGAGTTACAGAGATCACCCAGAGCTTCCTCTGGGAAGAGAGATGCTACAGGGAACATAGAGTCCCATGCAGGGCTCAATAGCATGGGGCCAGGTATGGGCTTCAACCTCCAAAGACATGCAGTAGTAACAGGAGTGTTAGCCAGATTAGGTCTGCAGGCTGACTTGGGCTCTGTCCTTGATATCATACTCACAGGCTGGCTCTCCAGCCTACCCAGAGACCATGTGAACAGGGCAAAACCCTTTCAATAGTCCATTTGCTGCTTAAATCAGCCAACACCAGTTGATTGTTACAACCAAGAACCCTAAGTCAAATGGTATTTATTCAATGTTTTTACCATGTGAAGACCAAGCAAATGCTTGGAGTCTTTGTTATCCTTCAAAATCTTCCAGCTCTTTCCCAACTCCTGAGTTTCTAGATTTTATTTTATATAAACCCGATCCACAGAAATTTCCCTAACCCCTCAAAATCCCCTGATTCCTTCTTTTCAGTTAGAAATGTACCCAAAGTAGGAAGATAAAAATGATAGGAGGGCTGGAAGATGGTAGCATAGGCAAACGCCTGTACTCGCCACCTCCCACAATCACATCAAAAATTACAACTAAAATACAGAACAACCATTATCCGGAACCATTGGAAAGCTGGCTGAATGGAAGTCCTACAACTAGAGAAGTAAAGAAGAAAGCACACTGAGACTGGTAAGAGGTGCAGAGGCATGGAACGGGCTGGTCCAGCATCCACGTGTGCCACTTTTTTAATCATTAGGGAGACTGTCTTTGCCAAGGCTGCCTGGAGGAACAAGGGGTCCCAACCCCACACCAGACCCCCAGCACAGCATCTCAGAGCTGGTAAAAGAAGTCCCTAAGGGCAGTCAGAACTATGGGCTGTAAAAAACAGTGTGGACTGGGGCTCAGTGACATAGAGGCTGCTAAATACCCAGCTGTTCCTCTTAAAAGGCTGGCACATGAACTGAACTTACAAGGTCCCACTTCCTCTGAGCTCCAGGACCAAGGTAAGGCTCTGGGGAACACAGACACATACGAGGAGGAAGTGGATTGTCTGGCATCGACGCAGGAACTCAGGAGAAACTTTCTCCCAGATGCTTGTAGGGATCATTGCTCCTATGCTGGGACCTTCCTGGTTGCAGGGCTGACTGGCAGCCATTTCTGTTTGCTTCGCCCTTATGATTCCCTAAGATCCCGCCTCAGCCAATTTACATCCCCACCAAAGCTGCCTATAGCAGCTTTTTCATATAAATGGCCTGTCCTTGCTCAGGCTAAAATGTCTCAAACAAGCTGCAGCTGGGTCAGAAAGACCCAAACCTATCAATAAAAGGCCCCAGACCCAGCACCAGCACCAGCCTGCCTTGCTTCACAGCTGGGCTTCGTCTGGGCACTCCCAGATCTGATACAAATAGGAGGAATCTGAAGATCTCTCTGTAGCTCTTGCTGGGTGGCCCCAGGTAGTGGCTGACTTTACACCTCCCTGGAGACCCAAGAGCCAGTGTACCCAGTGGTCAATGTCAGACCAGACCAGGTTACAACTCTACACATACATAAGCAACACACTCAGGGGCAGACTCAGTGAGCACGAAAACCCCACTGAAGCAAATCCTGCTCCATAAGGTGTCTCTTCCAGAGCAGCTCTCCCACTGTAGTCACAGCTGATCCTCACAGCCAATTGGCCTGGAGATCAATTCCTCTCAGTGACACCAACAGCAATCAAGTTTCAACTAGAACAAGACTGTGCACACAGCCCACAAAGGGGTGCATCTAGAGTGCCCAACTCAGGTGACTGGGGAAGCTGAGCCACTGGGCCCTATAGAACACCTACTACACAAGGCCACTCTATCAACTCAAAGAGGCGTAGTGACTCTACTCAGTATGTAGAAACAAACACAGGAAAGTATGGAGACAAAGAAACATGTTACAAATGAAAGAAATGGAAGAAAGCAAACTACTGGATATAGAGTTCAAAACCACAGTTATAAGGTTACTCAAGAATCTTCTAGGAACCTCAAAAAAAAAATGGCAAAGAACCAATCAGAAATTAAGCATATACTGACTGAAATAAAGAATAATATACAGGGATTCAACAATAGAGTAGAGAATTCTGAAAATCAAATCAATGATTTGAAAAACACCCAACCAGAAGAGCAAAAGGAATCCAAAACTATGAAGATAGTGTAAGAAGCTTCTGGGACAACTTCAAGTGTACCAACATTTGAATTATGGGGGTGCCAGAAGAGAGAGAGCCAGATATTGAAAACCTATTTGAAGAAATAATGACAAAAAACTTCCACTCTCTGGTGAAATAGACTTAAAAGTCCATGAAGCACAGAGAGTCTGAAACAGGAGGAACCAAAAGAGGACCACACCAAGACACATCATAATTAAAATGCCAAGGGCTAAAGAAAAAGAGAGAACCTTAAAAGCAACAGGAGAAAAACAGTTAGTTACCTACAAGGGAATGCCCATATGACTGTCAGTTTATTTCTCAACAGAAACTATGCAAGCCAGAAAGGAGTGGAAAGTAATATTTAAAGTAATGAATAGCAAGTACCTACAACCAAGACTATCTACCCAGCGAAGCTATCATTTGGAATTGAAGGTCAGATAAAGAGTTTTACAGACAAGAAAAAAGCTAAAGGAGTTCATCACCACCAAACCAGTAATATATGAAATGTTGAAGAGTAGTCTTTAAGAAGAGGAAGAAGAAAAAAAAAATAGATAAAAAATATGCACAACAAAATGGCAACAAACATATCAATAATTGAATCTAAAAATCAAAATAAGTGAATAAGAAATCTAATGAACAGAATAAACCAGTGAATAAAATAGAACAGACTTAGGATTATCAGAGGGAAGGTAGGTGGGGATGGGAAGAGATTAAACAAAGATCTTATATGCATTATCCATGGACACAGACAATAGGGTGGCAAAGGCCTGGGGTAGGGCGGGAATTGGGTGGAGAGGAGCAATGGGGGTAAAAAAGAGGGACAGCTATAATAATCTCAATAATAAAGATTTAAAAAACAATAATTTTAGAAGAAGTTAAAAAAATGATAGGAGGAAGATGCAGATTGACATGTTACTTTCTTATGAAACTAGTCCCTAGGGAATTAAGAAGGATTCAATACCTACATGCTAAAACCACAGCACCGTACGGGTGGATCTCCTCATTTTTGAGCAGTGCCTCTCAAACTTACATGTGCCTTTGAATCTCATGGGGATCGTGTTAAAATGCAAGCCCTGAGTCCATAGGTCTGAGGTTCTACTGCTCCCCCAAACTCCCCGTGCTGCCTGGACTGCTACTCTGCCACTGCACTTTGCATAGCCAGACTGCCAAGTACTCAGGCACTACTCCTAAGTCACCAAAATAAAACCAGACCAGAAAAACTCAGTGTGTTCTCTCTCCATTTTCTGGAGCTCAGCTTCTCCACATCTCTTTTTAAGTTTATATTTCAAATAACTAGACTCATCATTTGGCCCACGACTCACACCAAATGGACAATTTCTTACATGCAAAGTGCTAGAACACATCAAACAAATTAGATCTTGCTTCATTGGTTCTGAAAATGTCAAGTGCTCTAAAACTAGCCGATTTAACACAAAGGCCACTTGGGTTTTCAGTTTGGATCCCACAGAGAAAATGGAGTTAGAGATTTCTACTATCTTTATGGTTCCCAAGATTCTCACCTGGATGGATTTCAATATTGTTTCAATGAAAATTAAAATCATAAAGGCTTATCTTTGATGCATAACAACCCCTGGGCACAAAGGTGTGGTGTGAGCACGCAGACACACACACACACACACACACACACACACACACACACAAATCTCTGTACCTCATTCCCATGAAAAATACATTTTTTTAATGTAATTTCTTATCTTTCTTTCCTCTCATGCCTTTGATGGAATTTTCCATAGCAATGTTTTCCAAAGGGGGAAGGCCTGTTTCTTTTCAATATCAACCAAATTGTCTTGCAACATGCTGTGCAGTTGGAGTTCATATCCTCATCCTCTATGAAGCTCAGAAACATTTACCCCCCAAGTTGGCCATCATACTTTTCTAGTCAGTGTAATTTCTGAAGGCAGAACATATTCTGCTTTATTTGTAACACTGATAATCCTCACTAAACATGTCCAAAATTCCACAATACATAAGAAATTTAGAAAATCACCAACAACCCTTTTTTTAATACCGCTAGAAACAACTATAGTCAGTTTATACTTTCCCAGAAGGCCACAGGGTGGGTAAGAACATATTGCTTCTAGCTATGTTAACACAAAATTTAACCTTTTTTATATTATAATGCATGGTTTCAATTAGCCAAAAGTAGGAAATAGTTCATAAATTATGGGCACTGTAGCACTTTTATTGTGTATATTACTCCTTTGTGTGTTATTAGGGGATTCTCTGCCTCCATTGCCCTTTTTGTACTGTCCCTATTCAGGTGGAAAGAGATTTTTAGCATAAAAATATATCAACGTTATGATATGAATAAGTTTTTCGGAAAAGAGAATTGTTTCCTGGTGACTAGTCTACAAAATGCCCATGGCCAATGGGACTGGACAGAAGGAACAAGACAGAGACTTGGCAGCCAGGGCCTTGGTGGAGAGAGTAGAGGAAGATGAAGAGGGGCTTGTTAAGGAAATGCCAGGCGAACCAGCACTGAAAACCAGGAGCTATGGAAGAAATGCCTGGACATCTTCTGGACCCCAAATTCATTCGTGGTTGGCTGTGAGCATAGCAGGTTCCCTTCGAATAATGGGATAAGCCTATGAATCTTTCCCTCTGGGTGGGAATAGAAGAAAATTGCCTCAACCTGATAAAGGGCAACTATGAAAAACCTATAGGTAGCATCAGACTTACAGTTAAAGACTGAATGGTCTCCCCCTAAGACTGGGATCAAGGTCAAGGTCATTCTCTTCAACTTACAATCTTCTGTTACCTTGTTCCCTGAGTAATTCACATTTTTCACTTTAGTATACGTAGTAGTGTTTTTCATTGTAAGTGTAGTGTATTTAAGTTAAGCGTTAGTATAGAAAAAAATTGTTTTACACATGTTTTGCCTTGAATATTCTCCTGTGAAACTGTGAGACTGACATCATTTCTAGTAGCTTTTATGTAGAGTCCAATTCATAGCTCAGGGTCTATGGGTCTTCTCAGTATTGATAGGGGAACTCTCGCTGAGTCTGAGGTAGCAAAGCTCTCACAAACTACATGAGAAAATAAGTCACCATGACGATGGATCTGTAAATAATTTTATTTCTTCCTTTTCAATATGTATACCTTCTATTTCTTTTCCTCACCATATTGCATTGTACAATATAAAAAGAAAACCCAGCCAAAACTGGTTTGGCTCAGTGGATAGAGCGTTGGCCTGCAGACTGAAAGGTCCCGGGTTCAATTCCCGTCAAGGGCATGTACATTGGTTGCAGGCACATCCCCAGTGGGGGGTGTGCAAGAGGCAGCTGGTTGATGTTTCTCTCTCATCAATGTTTCTAACTCTCTATCCCTCTCAATTCCACACTGTGTAAAATCAATAAAATATATTTTTTTTAAAAAAAGAAAGAAAGGAAGGAAGGAAGGAAGGAAGGAAGGAAGGAAGGAAGGAAGGAAGGAAGGAAGGAAGAAAAGATAACCCAAAGAGAACTTATTTATAGAAAATGACAAGCTGGTCCTAAAATTTATATGGCAACACAAATTGCCCTGATTACCCAAAACAGAGTTGAAAAGAGTAGAAAAAATTAAGAGGCGTTATAAAACCCGATTGCAACACTTTTTTTTTAATATATTTTATTGATTTTTTACAGAGAGGAAGGGAGAGAGATAGAGAGCCAGAAACATCGATGAGAGAGAAACATCGACCAGCTGCCCCCTGCACACCCCCTACCGGGGGATGTGCCCGCAACCAACGTACATGCCTCTGACCGGAATCGAACCTGGGACCCTTCAGTCCGCAGACCGACGCTCTACCACTGAGCCAAACCAGTTTCGGCGCAACACTTATTTAAAGTATATAAATTACTTTATATCTACCTATAGTAATCAAGGCAGTGTGGCACTAATATAAAATAAACTCATAGATTGATGAAAAAGAATATAGGGACTCCAAAATAATCACACACATATATGTCAACTACTTTCCAACAAAAGTGCCCAGGCAATTCAATGAGGAAAGAGTAATCTTTTTCAACAATTGTTGCTAAAATTCTTAGATGTCCATGTGTAAAATAAATGAACTTTGACCCTTAGTTCACAACATAAACAAAAATATAAACGGATCATCATAAACCTACTTATAATAGCTGAAACTTTAAAACTACTAGGAAAAAACTAGAGAAAATACTTGTGACTTGAGGTAAGGCAAATATTTCTTAAAGTAGAACAAAGTAACACAATGTATAAATATATTTTAAAAGTAGACTTTATCTTCAGAACACAGTGGTTGGAAAATGAAAAGGCAAGCCACAGGTGACAAAACAAAAAAAAATATTTACAAAACACATATCTGACAAAGAACTTGTATGCAGTTACATAAAGAACCTTCATAACACAATAAAAAGACAAACACAATTTTAAAATGGACAGAAGATTTGAATACATACTTGATCAAAGAAGATGTACAGATGGCAAATAAACACATAAGGTGTTTGAGATCATTAGTCCTTAGAAAAATGCAAATTAAAACCACAGTGAGATATCTTTTCATAACTACTAGAATAGCTAACATCACAATAAATTGACAATATAAAGTATTACAGAGGATGTAAAGCAACTGGGAATCTTATACATTGCTGGTGAGGATATGAAAAGGTACACCGACTTTGGAAAACATTTTTGGCAATTTTTTTATAGAGTTAAATGCACACAGCAACGCTTAGGTATTTGTTGAAGATAAATAAAACTATATGTCCATTCAAACACTCATATGTGAGCACTTGTAGCAGCTTTATTCATATCATAATAGTAAAAAACTTGAAACTTCAAGTCCACCAACTGGTTTGATAAACAAACTGGTATATTCATACAACAGAGCATTCCTCCATGTAAAAGGGAGCAAACCACCGATACACCCAAGAACAATGATGAATCTCTAAAACATTATGTAAAGTGAAAGGATCCAGTCACAAAAGGCTACATATATATGAATCCATCTATATGAAATTGCAGAAAAGTCATAATTATAGTGATGGAAAACAGATTACTAGTTGCCAGAGGTCAGAGAATGGAGGGAATTGTCTAAATAGGGGCAAAAGCAAAAAATTGGGGGTGAGAAAAATGTCCTGCGTTATAAATGTGGTGATTGTTATGAAACTGTACATTTGTCAAGATGCGTAAAACAGTGCACTTAAAACTGATAAATTTTACCGCATGTAATGTATACATAAATAAAGCTATACCAATATCACAATAAAGTATAACAATACCATCCAGCAGAAAGTTAAAAGCACCTGACAGAGACAAGATGGCGACTGGCAAGAAAGTAGGGAGTGAGAGTGTGTGAGAGAGTGAGGAAGGGATAAAGGAGGGTGTGGACATATGAGGTGTGTGTGTATAAGAGAGAGCTAGGGACAGTTAGATCCTGCAGGGCTTCCAAGAGGCTGCAAAACTGGGCAGTTTTAGATGGCGAAACCCCACTGCTACCACAAACACTCCAGGGAGATCACCACCAGCACAGAGACCATGCCATCTTGAAGAACAGAACTGCTTGAGACTAGGATCCTAGACTTGCCACTATCCAATCTGGTCTCAGTCACAAACCAGGACCCTACAGCCACTCAGGTAAAAGACCTGTGACCACAGCTGCAGATCCACGGATACCAAGACCCCAGGCACCCTGGCCCCAGATTTCTGTGAGTCACGGAGCCAATCCCCCTCCCCACCGGCCTGCGGCAGTGGCATAGGAACTGCCAGACCCTCTCTGTGCAAACAGGCCTCCTGCCCACACACAGAAGCAGCAGCTCTACCTGAATTTGAGCCTGGATATGCAAACTCGAGGAGTTTGTTTCCCGCGACCATTCCCCACAACCATTCCCCACACCCACACAGGGAAGCTGCACTGAATTTGAACCTGTGCATGTGAGCACAGGGAGTTTGTTTCCCTCAGTGCACACTCCTCTGACCAGGCGCCACGCCTACACAGGGCGGCAGTGCTACCTGACTTTGATTCAGGGCAAGCACACACAGAAGGCTATTTTCCCCAGGACAGGAGTGGGCCTCCTGCCAACACAGTGTAACTGCAACCCAGTCCCCGAAGCAGACCATGGACCCTGATTCTGCGTGCAAGAGGCAGCAATGAGCACCATTGAGTTGACTCAGTTTCTCATCGCACGCGACTGGGATTCCTGATTCCCAATGATTCACTGATTCACACTATGATTCACTGATTCACACTATGAGCCAGTGACTCTAATTCTTGGCGCATGCACACACAGGGACCCTGATTCTCAGTGCAAGGCCACACCAAGCAACAGAGACTTTGATACTTGATTCTTGGCAAGGGTACAGGGGGTCTCTGACTCCTGACAAGCGTTAGGGGACTGTGATTTTTGGCACATACCAGTGGGGTCTCTATTTCAGTACAGCGCAGGTGGGGTCTTTGATTCTAGGTGTGCACACAAGGCCACACTAAGCGCTGGTGACTCTGATCCTGGGTGAGCCACTAACCCATGGCAGCCACACGTCTTGGCGTCGGAGCTCTTCAGTGACACTCGGGGATTGCAAAGCTCTCACTGCACACGGCCCAGGCCCCTGCAACTCGATATTTGAACCTTCTGGTGATAGTTACAATGGGGAGACAACGAAACAATCAACAGAGGAAAGAAAATGAGGAATTGCCAAGAAAGGAAATAAGTGAAACAAAAGCATGCAACTTGATAGAAAAAGAATTCAGAGTAACAGTCTTACAGTTCATACACTGGATGGATAAGAAAATCAACAACCTATGCAAAAATCAGGAAGAAATGAAGAGCAATATAGCTACAATCAAAAACACCATGGAAGGTTTCAACAGTAGACTAGAAGAAGCAGAGGTCAGAATTAGTGAGTTAGAAGATAAGGTACAGAAACAAGCCCAATCTGAACAGCAACTGGAGGAAAAAAATTAAAAAACAAGAGGAAAGCCTAAGGGAGCTTTGGGACATTGCAAAATGAAGTAACATACGTATAAATTCAGGTAGAGCTGAAGGACAAGAAGAGCAGCAAGGATTAGAAAATATATTTGAAGAAATAATGACGGAAAACTTCCCTGCTGTGGGGAAGAAAACAGTTACACAGTAAAGAGAGTCCCAAGCAAGATGAATCCCAAAAGACCCACACCAAGACACATCATAATTATCAATACAATGGCAAATGTTAATGACAAAGAGAGAATCTTAAAGGCTGCTAAGAGAGAGACAGAGAATTACATACAAAGGATTCCTCATCAGATTATCAAATGATTTCTCAACAGAAACACATCAAGCTAGAAGGGAATGGAAGGAGGTATACAAACTGATGCAAAGCAAAGGACTGAATCCAAGAATACTCATCCAGCAAGACTATCAATTAAAATTGAAGGGGAAATCAGGAGCTTTGCAGACAAAAAAAAAAAGTCTAAGGGAGTTTATCTCTACCAAGCCAGCAATGCAAGAAATGCTAAATGGAATGCTGTAAAAAGAAGAAATAGAAAGAGAGGAAGGAACACAGGCATAAAATACAGAAATGACTACAAATAGTAACTGTCAATAATAACATTAAATGTAAATGGATTAAACGATCCAATCAAAAGACATTAAGTGACTGAATGGATAAGAAAATATAACCCATATATATGCTGTCTACAGGAGACCCACCTCAGAACAAGGGACTCACACAGAATGAAAGTGAAGGGATGGAAAAATATCTATCAGGCAAATGGAAATAAAAAAAAAAAAAAGCTGTGATAGCAATACTTAAACCTGACAACATGGACCTCAAAGTGAAGACCATAACAAGAGACAAGAAAGGCCACTTCATAATTCTAAAGGGATCAATACAACAAGAGGATATAATTCTGGTAAACATTTATGGACCAAATGCAGGAGCACCCAAATACATAAAATAAATAAATAAATAAATAAATAAACTCTGGAAGATATCAGGGGGTGAGATTGACAGCAACACAGTCATAGTAGGAGACTTTAATACCCCATTAACATCACTGGATAAATCCTCCAGACAAAAAAATTAGCAAAGAAACATCAATCCTAAATGACTCACTAGAAAACTTCATTTTTCTCCATGCCTGAGTTTCCCAATTTGCAAAATGTAGGCTTCCCACTGTGCCTAACTCACCTGAGCACAGCAGCAGACACAAGAGACTGAGCCTAACATTATTTCAATCCTTCCGCCTGTACAGCTGCTTTTGGTCAGGACAAGGAAAGAACAACAAAAAGTCACACTCCACACTTTAAATCATTAGCAATTCAACAGGCAACAAAACTGTGTTTACAGTTTCAACTCGACTCAAAAAAAAAAACAACTCTAATTAACTTTCAAATTAAAAAAAAGATGTCTTGCATTTTTTAGTAACCCTCCAGAGTAACTGTCATTGTCAAAACAGCCAGTTCAGCCCCTTAACCCTGTCACAGAGTCAAAAAGAAGACATGAACTTGGCCTCAAGAGAAATCAGAAGAGCGTTCAGATTCACTAATTATCACCAGCGCACACAAAGGGGAACAGAGGGACTGCAGGCATTTTCCTTTCCAGCCAAAGCAATAGATGCTTGTCAAATGCACCTGATGCAGAGAACACCGAAGGGGTAAACATGAGAGAAGTTCTTCCTTCAACGTGTTAAAATTTAGTTACTGGGTAGACATAATAAAAAAAATTTTTTTTAAACTAATTTTAATCCTCACCCAAGATACGTTTTTATTGATTTTTAGAGAGAAAGGGAGGGAAAGAGAGAAACATTGATCAACTGCCTCCTGTAGATACCCCAACCCCAATCAGGGATCGGACCTACAACCTAGGTATGTGCCCTTGACCAGGAATTGAACCCTCAACCTTTTTGGTGTATGGGATGACATTTCAACCAACTGAGCCACCTGGCCTGAGCTAGAAAAAAATTTTTTTCAAGATAATCAGTTAAAATGAAAGAATTCTAAATTAAGCATACTCAGAGATCCCGAAAGACATAAAAATTGCCAATGCTTCGAATTACATGCCAGTGGAGACGAAAACAATGACACAGGATAAAGTCATTCCTTTCTCCTACATCCCAACTGTGTCAGCTGGGCAGGTGCCAAGCATTCTCTGCAACATGCAGTGGAAGCCAGGACCGTAGCCGTAAGCATGCCCCAGAACAGTGACTGCGGAGAGTGGACCTGGCCCCCTGCACAGACCTGGGTACTTCTGGGAGACTGAGCTGCTCTCTCCAGCTAACCCTCGGAAACCTTTGGTTATCCTACGGCTACTGCTATTCAGCCTGGGGAGATGCCAGGGGATTTCTATGCCACCTCAATAGAGTCTCAAGCCAATGTGGTTCCAAATGACAGGGCCACAGGGCTAACCTAGTCCCACTGCCTTCCTCGCACTTGGGTGACTGTTCCATTAATTCTCCCGTTTTTCCCATCTTCAATCTCTCCCCCTCCACTGGCTTTTCCCTCCAAGCCCGTAAGTACAGCCAGAGCTCCCTTCTGAAGTCTTCTAATGGAATGCTGAGCTGCCCTCCCACCACCTTACCTTCTATCGATACAAACCCTGACAGGAGGGCCTGGGCTCACTACCTCTGCCTCTTCATCTCCTTTATCCCTTAAGAGATCGGCTGCTTCGCTCCAGGACATTGCTCAGCTAACCCTAACTCATCAGTCACCAGCCACCCTATCACTGCCTTTTTGGAGACCTTTGCTCTCTCCTCACCCTGTTTGGTCTCTAGGCTGCAAGACATTAAAATTGTAGCCTTTGGCCAAAACCGGTTTGGCTCAGTGGATAGAGCGTTGGCCTTCGGATTGAGGGGTCCAAGGTTTGATTTCGGTCAAGGGCATGTACATTGGTTGCGGGCACATCCCCAGTGGGGATGTGCAGGAGGCAGCTGATGGAGGTTTCTCTCTCATCGATGTTTCTAGCTCTCTGTCCCTCTCCCTTCCTCTCTGTAAAAAAAAAAAATCAATAAAATATTTAAAATAAAATAATAAAATTGTAGCCTTTGCCTTCTATAACCACACTCTTCCAAGCTCCCTCCTACCTCTGGCCACTCTTTCCTAGTCTCACTTGTGATCCTCCTACTCATAAAGCGTTTAGCCTTACCTCTTTTTCCTCCTCCACTCATTCTGGCCAAGAGATCTTATTCACTGGATGGCTTCCCTAAGGCCTATTCACTGATGTCTCACCAAACCACCAATCCTGTCCCAAGCTCTAGACTCATATTTCCAACAGTCTGCCTTGCTTATCTGCCCAAAATTCCCACAGGCATGAAGTGTACCCCCAAACTCTTCCCTTGGCCTCCAAATGTGCTTCTTCTCTTACTTTCTGTTTCGAACAATGAGATTTTCATCCAACCAGACCATATAATGTTTTCTTTCTCCTTCCCCCACGTATCTAATCCAAGATCTGTAAAGCCCTGGATTCTATCTCCAGAATGTCTCTTGCAGGAGTATGTTCTTCACATGTTGCCTGAGTTCAGCCCTTGAGCATCTTTTTCTCGGCCTGGTCCATCACCTGCTAACTCACCTCTCCTTCCCTCTTCTCTCCTCCCCTCCCCTCTCCCATGTATGTCCCACGACACTCCCTCCCTCCCGCGTTAATTACAGTTTTTTGAGCAGGAGAGAAATAGTACAAGTGGAATTAGCCCTGAGGAGCTCACACATTTCCGTAAGTAAGCCCCTGGGACTCTAACACAACAGCAAATGAACTGTGACTCGCTGGCCTGCAAGATAAATAATTTTCTTAGTATAGAGAATGAGATCCTCTGGGGTTAGGCTCCCACCCAGCTCACCTGCATTCACCGACTCCCCCAAATCATTCCTCACAGGCATCACACTGAGCCCCAAAGCATCCTGCACCAGCCCAGCGGTGTGGGGACTCCAGGCCAACGCTCCTGCAGCGCCCATTGCCTGGCCTGTGCTGGCCTCACCTCTTCCCCGTCTTGCAGATGCTTTCGCATATCTCCAGCCCAGCTCAAATGCCATCTCCTGTGGGCAACTCCTCCTGCCCCATCCAGGGAGATACTATAACTCTGGATCCCCCTCTCCTAGCCTCATCCCCCACTCTCATTATGTGATGTGACTGTGAGGTCATCTTTATCATGGGAGAAACCAGGAAGATACTCTGCCTCTGGTACAAACTCAATTAACAAAGATCAATTCCATGGCCGGGGCCTGGGGCTGACCCAAGTAAAGAGATGCTTCTGCCCTGCAGGAGCCTTGGGCCAGTTTCCAGCACCAAACATAACTGAACAGGGTGGTTTCCTGAGATGTGACCTTTCTTCCTGCTCCCTCTGCTGCTACCAGCATTTTCCCTTCTCTCTCCCAAGATGGTAGACGACTGTGTGATTGGAGTTCTGGACTCCTTGTCCAGATACATGAGATTTTTAATAGTTTTCATGCACCAGAGGGTCATCAATGGAAGTTGCAAGGTGCCCGCAAAAGTCCCCATCTAGATAGAGGAGGGCCTCTGCTGTAAGGGGAAAGGCATGGATCTTCCTAAGGCCAGGCAAGGAATGGGCTTGAGAGGTTACACTCTGTCAGAAACTCAGGCCTCATTCCCACTGTGCCTGGATTTGGGGGGGTTGGGGGGGACTGCTACAGGAAGCATATGATGGATGGGCACTATGTTCTGTGTCCCAGAGGGATCCGTGGTGTGAACAGCCAGTCAGGGGGCGGGGGTGTCATCTGGCTCAGCCTAGATGCTGCTCATTTCAGCTGCAGCTTATCAGACCGGGCCCCACCCCGAATCCGTGGCACTGCCTTAGCCTGGGATTCTTGTCTGATTCCACAGAGTAGGTTAAGCTACCTCCGTGATGAATGAGATTGAATTTCCCTTCCAGCTGGCAACAATTTAGAAAAATAAGGGGATATGACCTAAAATAATATTTCGATCTAAAATCAATAGCAACTACACAGTGCCCTTTCAAATCCCCAGGAAAATTACAGGATCCCTCAGAGCATCCTGGAAACCGCTTTGGGACATACTGGTCCTTCTTACTCCCAAAACACATTATCTCATATGCCAAGGTACTATGACACAGGCGATACAATTTATCTGTTTCAAACTATTAGTTGTAGTATGTGCTGTGACATAACTCCTCAAATCACATCGGTTTGCAAGGCCAGAGGCCAAAACAATGCAGGGTGGCTGAATCCAGCTTTGCAGGACACTGGGTTCTAAGGAGGCAGACATTTGGGGAAGTGCAGTTCTCAAGCATGGCCACAAGGTGGCAGAGTGACTCTGTACACCAGAAGATATTCTCAACGGTCTGGAACCCAGACTGTGTGTTACAGGAGCCAAGAGACAGTTAACATAGGACAGTTGGAGAGCCTGTTGCTGAGGACAATTCTGCTGAGGACTTATTTTCATATTCCCGTTTTATAGAGGCAGGCTCGCCAAGAGCCTTTCAGAGGCCAGAGTCACTTTCAGGATCCGCCTTCCATACCCAGTGGGGAGTCAGTCCCTGTGATGAGATGGCCCTGCCCACTAGCACAGCGTTACCATAGAAAGGAGGTCTCATTTGAAACCCCTTCTCTCTGACGGGCCTCTAAAGGGGAAGAAAGACAAGCTCGACGTCAAACGTTTCATCAAAGGCAGGCTACCTGCCTCAGAAATAGGAAGGCAGCCTTGCCATCGCACATGAACCCACACTGACTTCAAACCCCGTCCCTGGCTCCTGGCAGTGTGGGGTAGCGCCCCTTCTGTGGGAGAGAATGGAAAATCCACAGACAGCAACCAGAACATCGCCATGAACTCGTGTCAGAAAATAAACACCTAACTCGATATTCATTTGAAGCTACCAGAAAATGTATTCAAAGAAATGTGGAAAATCCTAATGGAAGACATAAGGACAGACATAAATAAATGGAGATCTATTTTACCTATGGCTGAGTGAGTAGCAAACAAGCTCATTTCCCTGGCAACCCTCACATAATTCTGTAAACTGCAGTACACTCTATAGTTAAATCCCCTCTTCCTTAAAGTAGTTGAGTGAGTTCTATTGTCTGCAATAAAAACCCTGATTATTACAGAAGGCGAAGGAATAAATGAATTGCTAAATCACTCTGGCAGACAGCCTTTAAGATGATCTCCAATTGTCTCCACCTCCTAGAACTAATGCTCTTATTCAAGCAGGAGGAGGAAGAGGGGAAAACAAGGAGTGGATGGCTACGGGATGGAGAATGGGTTTTAGAATGGGAGTACCTGACATTCCGTTTTAAGCTGTTTGTGTTACTCAAACATAGATTTCTTCAGTCCCCCCAAACTATTCATTGATCTTCTATATATTTTTATATATTTTTATTGGTTTCAGAAAGGGAGAGAGAGCCGAAACCGGTTTGGCTCAATGGATAGAGCGTCGGCCTGCGGACTGAAAGGTCCCAGGTTCGGTTCCGGTGAATGGCATGTACCTTGGTTGCGGGCACATCCCCAGTAGGGGGTGTGCAAGAGGCAGCTGGTCGATGATTCTCTCTCATCGATGTTTCTAACTCTCTATCCCTCTTCCTTCCTCTCTGTAAAAAATCAATAAAATATATTTTTTTAAAAAAAAGAAAGAAAGGGAGAGATAGGAGCATCAATGATGAGAGAGAATCATTGATCAGCTGCCTCCTGCATGCCCCACACTGGGGATTGAGCCCACAACCCAGGCATGTAGCCTGACCACGATCGAACCATGACCTCCTGGTTCATAAGTCAATGCTCAACCATTGAGCCATGCCAGCCAGGAGGTCTGCTACATATTCAAATGCCTTTCAAGGGAATGGACTGCAGGTGTTTGGGTGAGTTACGAAATATGGATTCAGTTCCTCATCGGGGTCAGTGCAATGTAAACATAAGAGCAATCATCTTAGGAGAAGTGCAGAAATCAAAAGACACTTAGGATTAGGAGCAGGAACCGAGAGTTGGAAGAGACTATGATAAACCAAGCTCCAGGAATTCTATTTCTATGATTTATATAAAGAAGGATGTGGGAGTATAGGACTTGAGCTGACTTCTGAGTTAAGCAAGAATAAGCAGATTCTAACCCCGCGGTTCTCCAGCTAAGTGGCCTCAGGACTCACAGGGCTGGGTCACCCAAGCAGATGGCTGATTCTTGAGAGCTTCTCAGTAGGTCTGGTCCCAGCGATGTAACTTTGGTTAACATAATAGTATTTCTTCTCTGAGCAAGGCAGTTATCATTTCTGGCTCCACTATCCCAACAGTATCTAAAGGTTTAAAGAGGTATGTGCTACTCCAAACAAAAATCTAGTGGAAGAAGTAGATGCTAAAAGTTTCATGGGGAGTCTGTCAGACAGACTCCAAGATGATCTCCAATTGTCGCGCCTCCTAGGACTAATGTTCTTATTTAATCCCTTCCTTCTGACTCTAGGTAGAATCTATAACTTGCTTCTAGCCAACAGACTATGGCAAAGGGGATGAGATGTCACTTCCATGGTTCTATCACTAACATGTGTATGCCTGTCCTGCTGGGAGACTGCCTTGCTAGCATTGATTAAGTAAGTGGTCATGGTGGGGAGGCTCCGTATGAAGGTGGCCTCCAGCCAACAGCCAGCAAAAAAATGCAGTTCAGGCCATCAGATTGCAGGGCTCTGAATCCTGCCAACACCAAGCGAGTTTGGAAGTGGATTCTTCCCTAGTCAAGCCTCAGGCCTTTGGATGAGAAACCAGCCCGGGGCAGACACCTTAATTACAGCCTCACAGACTCCTGACTCCTAGGAGCCCTGCCCAGACTCCTGCCTTCCAGGGCTGTGAGCGACAAATGTGTCTTGTTAAAAGCCTCTGGGTTTGTGGCAATTTGTTATGCAGCGATAGATAAGAACTACTAGGGGAACACAAAGAAGAATACATATAACTATAATTATGGTTGTCACTATCACCACTAAATCTAACAAATGATTTTACACTAAGATATCATAATGCACCTCTAAAAAGCCTATGGGCAGGATGATAAGGCCTGAGGGCTTGTCTTCTTGTCCTCCCTGTGGAGAGGCGGGGGAGGTGGTTAAAGGCAGCTGAGCTGCTGTTGACTCCACAAACCTGAGACTGGCAGAGCCAGTGTGTCTCAGCCAAAATTTAAAGGAATCGTGAAACATAAGGAAATCACAGGCATGAGCTAGGAAGCAAGAGAAATAGGACAATCGAGCTGGGCAGTGGGCGGACCTCCCAGGGCAAGACTGAGACAGACGAAGGCTACCCTCAGAACCTGCATGGCCAAGTCAGAGCCATCAGACACCAGGCAGAGGAGGTCCTTCTGTACAGACATATGAGAAGATTAAGCCCTTCAAAAAGCTCAATAGTGGGATAACAGGCAATTGCCTCAGGTTTATCAATAGCATTAAAGACGTTGTATGAGACTTCAGAGCCAGGAGGGCATCCGACTCTGGGGAGGCCCCTGAAGTGGCATCTACTCCGTGCTACAGCCACGTCAGCCACGCCCAAGAGAGGCCGGCGGCAATGCAAAGACATCCCGAGAGCAAATCAGCAGCAGGGTCCCCTGGTTCTCCACGAAGGGGCAGTTGTGGTGGTTCCTGGGAGGGCCCATCACTGAAAGCTCCCTGGGTTATTCAAAGTTCTGTGTGTCCACATGCCCCACAAGCTCACAGGCTCACGGTACCTCCAGCAACACACGGTGCCAAACAGTGAGCAATGGGAACGACCCCTCCTGATGAGTAATGCTTCTGTGGAAGCCCGAGTTCTGCACCTTTGGGCAATCTCACCTAGCTTCTCTTCCCTGGAGTCTTACATTGCCAATTGGGTCATTAGGCCCCAATTTTATTCTATTTTTTTATTTTTAATCCTCACCCCAGGATATTTTTTCATTGATTTTTAGGGAGAGTGGGAGAGAGAGAAACATCGATGTGAGATAAACACATTGATTGGTTGCCTCCTGCATGAGACCAGGCTTCAGCCCAAAATGGAGCCTACAACTGACGCACGTGCCCTTGACCAGAATTGAACCCAGGACCCTTTGATCCACAAGCCGGCGCTCTATCCACTGAGCCAAACCCGCTAGGCTGGTCCTAATTTGGTATGTTTCACAGAGAAAAATGGAATCAATTACTGGGGACCTCATTCCTGAAAGTCAGATTTCTCTTGTCACATGAGGCACACACTGTGGGAAGGATCTCAGAGGGGTGAGGAGACAAACTGATTTAATGTCTGCTACGTGTGCCACCTCACTCAGTCCTTGCATCTCAGAGTGGAATAAGCCAACGCCTCCGGGAAGTGGAAGAACTTACCCAAGGTTGTCCAGCCAGTGAGTGCAGACCCAGTCCTCTGGAACTAAGCCTGTGCTTTTTTCCACCCTCCCACATGGAGTTCATCCACCTTTGGAAATTTCTATGGAGTTAAGTCCATTGAAACCTAATGTGGCTGGTAACAGATTATGTTTAAAGTTAAGTCAGGGGAATTGTTAGATAGGGTGGAAAAATTATTTTTATGTCTCTTAACCTTTGCTCCATGATAAACCAAACTATAAAATGTGATTTATTGCTTTCCTAAAATTAGGACTCTCAAGAAAACGGTATGCTGGCCGTAAGAAAACCTACTGTAAAAGGGTGGTATCTATGCATAAATGTGAACTGCCAAAGTCGGATGTGCAGAATCCCTTTAGTGAAAGATGATGATGCGCAGAAGAATTTTATTTGCAGTATGTGCTTCAGATACTTCCTTAATTGATTAGAAAAAGCTGTTAGTGAGTTTTACCATCATATTAACTTACAGACAATCCTTCCCAAATGGCACAGTGGGCACCTTTTTTATCAATCCGTAATGCTAAATAATAGTGGATAATGACTAAATGATAGCCTAGTGCCCAAAAGGGACAAATGTCATCCAAATCTGCCAAACCCAGGAGGAGGCTGATTCCTCTGGGAGATTTGGCCCAGTTCTGTTACCCCACAGGAAGTAGGCTCACTCAATCAAAGATGCCGTCCTGGGAAGAAGGCATATGGAATTCTACTCAACGAGGGAGCCATTCGTCATCCTGACTGACTTCAGCAATGTTTTAGGAGGATATCATCTCATAAGGATCAGTCCGGATTGCTGTCTCCATATCACATTTAGGTTTTCTTCACGAATTGAATCCTTGGTTTGAAAAACAGGAGGAGGAGTTTGGAAAACAAAACCAGAACAAGCAGCTTCTGGGGCCCCTTTCTTCCACACCGTTTATAATTACCCAGGTGTAGTCAGCTCTGCAAACTGAAAACATACATACACACTCCCCATGCATGTCAAGTGAATGTGTTTCTCCGAACTTGCTATTCTATTAGCACTAATAACAAAAAGAGGAAACAAAAAAATGGAGGAGAATCCAAGATGGCTGCTCGGGTAGGCACCTAGCCGCAGCCGCACGCAACAATTTCAATAAAATACAACTAAAATATAAAATGGACATTACCCAGAACTACAGGAAAGTCGACTGACTGGAAATTCTACAACGAGCAGCAAGGAGAAAACCAGAAGGAAGCGCGGAGGAGCTGTAAAAGCCCAAGGTACGGAGACACGCGGCGCACGCGGAGAGGACGGAGCCGGAGAGGAGGGAGGCCGAGTGCCTGGCTGGCGTTCCCTAGCGGGAAGGAGATAAAACTCCGACTGTGCTGGGCCCCCGACTGCTCTGAACCCCAGTTCTACGCCAGACCCCGGGGACCCAGGCTCATCCATAGGGAGCTGGGCTGTAAGGCGAAACCCCGGGGAAGTGGCGAAAGGAGGTCCCTGCGGCGAGCACACTGCGTGCGCGCAGAGAAGGGCCGGCCGGCTGTGCCGTAGGACTGCCCTGGCGGGAAGGAGACAGGGGCTCCAGACTGCTCTGAACTCCATCTCCAACTCCACTTCCAACTGAACTGAACCCCAGTTTCGGGCCCATTGCGGGAGAGCCTACACTGTTGGGTAGCAGGCAAAAATCGAGGGCACCTTTCTCTCAGAGGTGCTTACAACAAGTACTGAAGGACCCTGAGTCTCAGGAGTCGCATAGGGCGGGGCTGACAGAAGCCAAGGCTGTAGGCTCCACCCTGAAACTCCGCCCCATCAGAAAAGCTGCCTGCGAAAATGCCTAAACCAAATAGATCACAAACGAAAGAAATGGAGGACAAAAAGCAACTGGATATAGAGTTCAAAACCACACTTATAAGGTTTTTCAAGAGTATCCTAGAAAAGGCCGATAAAATAAATGAGACCTATGAGGATATGAAAAGGAATCAACAAGAAATAAAGAATACATTGTCTGAAATAAAAAATATTATACAGAGTCCTAAAAACAGAATAGAAGATCGCAAGAATCAAGTCAAAGATTTGGAACATAAAGAGCCAGAAGACATTCCCCTGCAGAAGCTAGAAGGCAAGAGAATCCAGAAAATTGAAGATAATGTAAGAAACCTCTGGGACAACTTCAAACGATCCAACATCAGAATCATGGGGGTCCCAGAAGATGAGAGAGAGCAAGATATCGAAAACATACTGAAAGAAATAGTGACAGAAAACTTCCCCCACCTGGGGAAAGAATTGGACTTACAAGTCCAGGAAGCACACAGAACTCCAAATAAGAGGAATCCAAAGAGGACCACACCAAGACAAATCATAATTAAGATTCCAAGAGCAAAGGACAAAGAGAGAATATTAAAAGCAGCAAGAGCTAAGCAGGTGGTTACCTATAAAGGAGCTCCTATACGATTGTCAGCTGATTTCTCAACAGAAACCATGCAGGCCAGACGGGAATGGCAAGAAATATTCAAGGTGATGAATAGCAAGAACCTACAGCCCAAAATACTCTACCCAGCAAAGCTATCACTCAGAATCGAAGGTCAGATAAAGAGCTTCACTAATAAAAAAAAGCTAAAGGAGTTCATCACCACCAAACCAGAATTATATGAATTGCTGAAGGGGGTTCTTTCAGAAGAGAAAGTAAATAAAGATAAAAATTATGAACAACAAATATGTAACTATCAACAAGTGAATCTAAAAACCAAGGAAATTAAAAAAAAAATCTGATGAACAATATTAACTGTTGAATATAATAGAATCAGAGGTATGGAAGGGGAGTGAACTGATGATTCTTGGGGAAAAGGGGACAGGGCAATGTGGGAAGAGACTGAACATAAACTGTGCACCTATGGATGAGGACAATGGGGGTTGGGGAAAGGGCAGAGGGTGGGGTGGGAAGGGGGGGGGGGGAAAGGAACACTTGTAATAATATGAACAATAAAAATTTATTTAAAAAAAAAAAGAAATTAAAAAAAAAAAAGAAAAAAAAAGAAAAAAAAATGGAAAAGAGATGGTTACAGTAAGATGATGTCTTGCATTTGCTTTCAGAATACCTCCTCCCAAAAGGAGGGGGAGCCCTGGCTGGGTAGTGAGTTTTACCATCATATTAACTTACAGACAATCCTTCCAGTAGTTAGTTAGAGCATCATCCCGCACACCGAAAGGTTCCGTTCCCAGTCAGGGCACATAGCTCTCTTTCGAGTTCAGTCCTTGGTCAGGGTGTGTTTGGGAGGCAACCAAAAGATATTTCTCTCTCATGTCAACGTTTCTCCTCTCCTCCCCTCCTCCCCCCTCCCCTCCCTTCTCTTCCCCTCTCCTCCCTCCCCTTTCTTTCCTTTCCCTCTCTCTCTCTCTCTCTCTCTCTCTCTCTCTCTCTCTCTCCCTCCCTCTCTCTCTCTCTCTCTCTCTCTCTCTCATCAATAAACACATCCTCAGATGAGGATTTTTTTTAAGCGGGAGAAAGATGTTACAGATTGACAGCAATGCTCTTCATTGACAAACCTGAGTCACCTGAGTACATGAGGGTTCCTTACATTAGTCTCCCTTCTTTTATATGTATATGAAATTTTCTGCAAGAAACATTTTTGTTCATGTTATCATCTCAAACCAGAATTAGGAGTCCTCCAACCTTATTTCTTTCGAAAAGTAAACTCAAGAGTATTAAGTCACAATGCCTAGAATTACAGATCCACAGCCAAGGGCTGTAATTTTTTTTTTTTTTTTTTTCAAATTTACTTAAGAGTTGCAAGAATAGTACAAAGAACTCCTAGATTCACCAAATGTTAAAATATACCACTTTTTCTTTACCTCTTTCTTTCCTGCATAACACATATATGCATATAAATGTGCCCACATATACATACATTTTTTTCTAAGCCATTCGAGATTTAGGTGCAGCCATCGTGTCTCCTTTCCCCTAAATTCTTAGTTTCCCCTAAGAAGAAAGATATTCCCCTCCAAACGGCAATGAAAATATAACACTAAGGGAATTTATCCTTGATATAAAACTATTATCCAACATCCAATCCATATTTTAAAAAATCATCAATTATGATTCTTAGTTGAATCAAAGACTACTGTTTTGTTGCAAAGTAGTAATTTTCTAACTTCCCATTTTTAGGTGACATCATTTGTACACTCTTCAATAACTATGATTAGAAATAATTTTACTCAAGGATCTGAGTCCATTTTCAATCAAAGTCAAGCAATTTTCTTTTATATCGAAAACATCCCAAGTGCTGCACATCTCAACTAACGGGCAGAGGTTCACAACCTTTACCTGCTTAGGGCCTACATTTGCTTTTAACCTCCCTTGCTCTCCCTCCTGTCCTCCAGCACAAAGCACGGAGTGGAAATTGCTGATGGAGTAGGTGGGATGGGAAGAAAGGAAACTGCAGGCTGCTGACCAGTAAATAGACGGGAGGGAATGACCACTGAGGAGGTTACCTGTGGGTTAGCAACAATCGACCAGGCAAAATGACCTCAGATCTACCAATCAGCCAGGAGCAACCAGATGGGGAACCAAGCAGTCATCAACAACAGCTCCCAACACCCACACCCCCAAGATTTCTGGGGCATACTACAGTTACATATTTCCCACATTGCCCAAACTTGCCTGGCTGTTCCTGAGAAATTATTCTTATCAACAGAACGCAGTGAGTTCAACAGTAAAGACTCACAAGGAGACGCAATAACAATGCGACAAATGACATAAACGGAAGAAAAAGAGAAAGATACTTCACTGTGATCTAGAAACACACAATTATCTGGAACACTTGTCACAGAGGAAGTCATGAAGCATTGTTTACATATCTAAGTCTCAGCACTTTATACTACTATAATAAACCGCTGCTCATGCAAACAGGGTTTTACCTATTAGTCTCATCTTTTTTTTTTTTTTTTTTTTTTTAGTACAAGTCCTCCCAACTTTTTCTATCTCTTATAAGCCTGACTTATCCCAATAAAAATATGACTAGCTCAAGGGGAATTTAATTTGAGGATTTCTAAGTTCCATTTCCCTAAAACCAAATTGAGGCGCTCAGATTCCCCATCCTCCTCTGGAATCTGCCCTCAGGCTGCATGCTATTCGGACACAAGGACATTTTCTTTCCATTGGTTACATTCTTTCCTGTGAATATTATAAGTTCCCAGGCAAATATTTTTCAACTATCTTTGTATTTATATACATTTACATACCACATTCATAAAGAAAGTCCCTCTGGATTGCTTCCAGAAATGACTGACATAGAGGACTCAGATTTTGCCTGGTTTTAGAACCAATTTTTCCCTCAAGGGAAATTTTCTTGGGGAGAAAAATGGAGAAAGCCCTCAGCTACAGCCCAAGGCAATGCTGTACCCAGGTTTGATGTGGCCTTAATGAGGCGGTGTATTCCCAGCGCGGTGACAGGACAGGGCTGCCAAAGAAGTGACTGTCTCTCGTAATCCTGCCTGCCTCTCACCTGTCATGCCCTCCCCTACAAAGGTAAGGAGCAGAATAGGGAGCGTGGTGGCTTAATTAGCACCTGGAACTTGGTGAGAAGTGGAAATTCTCAGGCTATGACCCAGACTTACTGAATTGGAGACTTGGGGAGAGGCCAAAACAAAATCAATAATAAATGATTTTTTTACAGAGAGGAAGGGAGAGGGATAGAGAACCAGAAACATCGATGAGAGAGAAACATCAATCAGCTGCTTCCTGCACACCCCCCACTGGGAGAGGGATAGAGAACCAGAAACTGTGGATGTGCCCACAACCAAGGTACATGCCCTAGGCCGGAATCGAACTCAGGACCCTCCAGTCTGCAGGCTGACACTTTATTCACTGAGCCAAACCGGTTTGGGCGGCAATCTGTTTTTAACAAACCCTTCAGGTGATTATAATACACATTAAAGTCTGAGACTACATAATATATATATATATATATATATATATGTGTGTGTGTGTGTGTGTGTGTGTGTAGACATATATATGTATACACACACACACACACATATATATATATTGATATATATATAGTGTCCCCAAAATTTTTATACTCACACTGAATAACTGATATCTCTCTCTCTCTCTCTCTCTCTCTCTCTCTCTCTCTCTCTGTTTCTCTCTCTCTCTCTCAAATCATTAATAAAAAAAATGTAAGAGTAAATTAAAAAAACACACACACTAAAACCAGCATGCCCTGGCCAGTATGGCTCAGTTGGAATGTCGCCCTGTGCACCAAAGCGTTGTAGGTTTAATTCCCAGTCAGGGCACATGCCCAGGTTTCAGTCCAATCCATGTCCAGGTGTGTGTGGGAGGCCACTAATCCATGTTTCTCTCTCCTACCAATGTTCCTCTCTCTCCCTCCCCCTTCCTCTCTCTCTAAAAATCAGTGGAAACATATCCATGATGAGTATTAAAAAAAAAAAAAAAAAAAAAAAAAACTAAAGCTAGCATATTTTAAAAGCTCTAATATGCATCCAGGCTGAGAGCCAGTGCTAGCCAAACCCATGTAGGGGAGGAGTCCTGGGCTACAGCTTCAGGGTCAGCTCTATGTTGAGGACCATGGGGCTTTAAGGTGCAGACGTGGTCAAGATTTGTGGAGACTTTTTCAAGACACTGGCTGCGATTATGTCCCTTCTCTCCATGTCCACGATAGGGACTTCCTACTTCTGAAAAAGAACAAAAATGAACTAATGATCCCCTACGCTCCAGAGTTTCAGCTCCATCCCAGCTGAGAATGAACGTAATTAAGATTGAGCCTAAAAATCAGCGCAAGAGCTGAGCTGGTTGAATATCATCATCATTTTTTCCCATAAACAAATAAAACCAATGGGATAAAGTTTGATTCTTCAGTAGAGTTGAACCTACCATGTAAGGAAGTGGAAGAAACAATTATCTAAATAAATTGGTACAGAGCATGGGCAATATTTCTAGGAAACGAAATGTACTATCTTTACTTGCCTGCATTTTTCTTAAGAAATATAGTAATGGACTAAATCAAATTATTTTCCTCTTTATTGAGTCTGATTTTGTTACTTAAATCCATTATTTCTTTTCTTAGAAAAAAAAAATTAAGCCAGAGTACACTTTTTATAAATGAGCAGAGAAAAGGGGAGCCCTAGTTCAGTTTAGTTGATTTTATTATAAACATGATCTACATTTATTTAATTTAAAAAGGAGGAGAAGCCTGGCTGGCATGGCTCAGTGGTTAAGTGTTGAGCTATGAACCAGGAGGTCACCATTTGATTCTTGGTCAGGGCATATGCCGATTGTAGGCTCCATCCCCAATGGGGGGCATGCAGGAGACAGCCGATCAATGATTCTCTCTCATCGTTGATGGTTTGATCTCCCTTTCCCTCTCCCTTCCTCTCTGAAATCAATAAAAATATATTTTAAAGAATAAAAACAAGAAGGAGGTGAACGTTTGGTGTCTCCACACACATATAAAATGCTGGCAAAGAGAGAGGGCGAGGGCAGCCACCCTTTCCTGGAGGCCAGCTATGTGCTCATCACTGAACAAGAGGCAGGCTAGCTTTGTCCTGACGTCAGAGGCAAAGAGCCTGCGGACACCTTCCCGGCCCCACTTCCAGTGAGTTTCAGAGTTTGAAACACAGGTCTGTTTGGCTACAAAAACCCATGCTCCCTGTACTATACCAAAGCTGTGTTCTTGGCTGCGATAATAAATGGTTTAAAATAAAACTAATAAATTATTGTAGAGACGTTGACCCCCATCTTTGTCCCTTCTCATCTCTCAGAAATGTCCGCCAAAGGGTGTCTCTAACCAGTACACCATCCATTCACTCAGCGAGCCTCTGCTATGTGCCAGGTGTGTGCTATGGGCTCTGAGCACAGCTCCTTATCTACAGGTAGGCATGCAGCAGGTGGGACTGGTGGTTTTACTCTGATCTCCCTGTAAGGCTCCGCTAATACATATCATTCATGTATACTGTAATAATACTATCTAGCGTCCCCTACCTCTAAATTAACTGGCTTTCATAGACATGACTCCAAAAAGCACTGGGCCAATGAAAGCAGTGGTGCCAAGATGTCCAAAGCAGGCCAACCCGACGCCTTCCAGCACTTCCATTCAGTGGTCTTACCCTGAAAGTCCACGCGCTCATCACATTCACCTTCCACGGTGACCAGACGTGGCTCTGGCCGGGGCACAGCTGCTGCTAGAGCATGGCCCAAGCGGGGCCACAGGGCAGCCCCGCAGTCCGGATACCCTTGTTCCCAAAGGCAAGACCACAAACCCAACCCAGAACTCCAGGCGGACCTTGAACTCACAGCACCATGGGCTAGTGGTGCCTTGGTGGCAGGGCTCCACGAAGCCTGGCCCTGGGCCTGAGGGCACTGCCCCCAAACGACTGCAAGGGCAGGCCCCTCTGCCCCTCTGCCCACCGCATCTCAGCATCCCCTCCATCCACCTCCGTGCGGCGCACGCCCTCTGCCACATCCCTCCCGAGGGGGCTTCCAGGACCACCTGTGCCTCTGAGTCCTGCCTGGTGGCCAGGGTGATGGGCAGAGGACCAAGCGTCCTCCGGGGGCGAGGGGGCCCCCAGATGCTGGTCCGCGCGCCCGCCATAAGGACAGGTGTGCAAAGAGGAGAACTTCCCGCCCCTGGGCCCCGCAGCCGCCCACCCGGGGCCTCCAGGCCCAGCGCACACTCACTGTCAGTCGCCATGGTCCGGCGGGGCTGCGGGGCGGCCGCGGCTGCCGGGGACCCTGCGCGGAGCCAGCCAGGCGCGCGCTCCGCACCAGGCCCCGCGCGCGGGGGGCCTCGCGCTCACAGCCCCTCCCGCCGCGCGCCCCCGCCGCCCGCCCGCCCGCGCCGCCGCCGCCTCCCGCCGCGGCCCTCCGAGCCCGGGAGCCCAGCCCTGCGGGCAGAGCCCAGGGAGTGGGGGGCGCCGGGCAGCTCACCCACCCACCCACCCACCCCCGCTTCGCAGCATCCCCCCCCCGCACCTCCCCACCCCCAAGACAATGGATGCAAGCAACTTGGGAACGCTCTCCGGGCCACGCCAGGGCCACCTCTCTCTCCAGGTTCCCTTTCCCAGGACAGCCCTTTTCCAGCTCATTCCTCCCTGGAGCTTCTTCCTACCTGTGGCTTGGGATGCATGGATCAGGGCTCAACCCCACTGGGTGTGGAGGGCAATGCTGAGCCAGATGCTGCCGTGAACCCTGCAGCCTCCAGCGCACAGGAACTTTGGGGAGCCCTGCCCAGCACACCATCCTGGCAGGTCCGTCCCAAGGTCCTGTGCTCCCGGTGTTACCGTCTATTGTGTCTCCAATGGGAAAAGAGCGTCTGGCACACATAGTAGGCTCTCAGTAAGTGTGTGCTGGGTGGGTGACTATGTGACTGCAGGCCTGCAGGAGCAAATGAATGAATGGCCAACTAACTGATGGGCTGCCAACCGGATGAGCAACGAACTGGCATATGATCAGGGGCCAACCTCAGCCAACTGACGGCGTGGACGCAGGCTTCAGTGGGTCAGCCTGAGTGAGTGAGCCTGACCGCTCTGTGCCTCACAGGCCATGTGTTTCAGGAGGGCTCTGCACTGAAGCTGCCTATGAAAGCTGAATGCATCTTCTTGAAGCCCAGCAACCAATTTCTGATGGACTCTTGAAATGTCACTGGAGTAGTACACGAGGACCCCAGATCCTCATGTAAAGAATCAAATGGCTCAGCCGAAACCGGTTTGGCTCAGTGGATAGAGCATCGGCTGTGGACTGAAAGGTCCCAGGTTCGAATCTGGTCAAAGGCATGTAATATTTGGTTGCAGGCACATTCCCAGTAGGGGATGTGCAAGAGGCAGCTGATCGATGTTTCTCTCTATCCCTCTCTCTTCCTCTCTGTAAAAAAATCAATATATTTTTTTAAATCATAAAAAAAAAAAAAAATCAAATGGCTCAAACGTGTGTCACTTCTTACCGGTACAGTCTGTTGGATGCATTTGGGGATACACATTCCCCCCAGTGAGGGGCATCCAGCCCTGGCTAGATGCTGAGAATACACTGGAGTAGGTGTCGTCAGAAGCAGCTGCCATTTGGCTGGGCAGACACAGGAAACCACCAGAGAACAAGGCAGGCCTCCTTTCTGGGGAGGTCACAGAGCACAGAGAAGGGAGACGCGGGCATCCTGAGGGGGCTCACCTCCAGTCAGTACATCTGGAGTGGGACTGAGGGGATTGGTGTGTTTTGTTTTTAATATTTGTGTGTTTAGCACAGGTGATTCTCAAAACCCCCTAGTTATCAACCACAGAGATCTGGCCCATCTGTCTTTCACAACAGCGCTCTGTGGTAGGGCCACGAAGGCAAAAGATTTGAAATGGGTTATGTGGGGGGAAAAGAATTAAAAATGAGCCTGGTGCTTTGAACTATTTGAAGTTCAGAAATCAGGAGATGAAGCTGGTCTGAAGGGAAAGATGGGCGAGTTGGCAGTGGACTCATTTGAAGAGTCAGTAGAACATCTGTGAGGCTCTTGATTCATTAACTGAACTACCTTTCTAAGTCAGGAAAAGGAAAAATGGTAAGTCAAAGTATGCTTTTAATAAATGTACTCTGAATGACCCGTTAGACAGCAGGCTCATAGTCTGGAGCCAGATGTCCGGTGAGAAGGGGTGAAAGTAGGCTGTAGAAGTGAAGGCCCCCAGTGGAGATAATTCTCTCAAAGTTTGGCAGGGAAGGAATGAAAGGGAATGGAGAGCTTTAGGGGAGAGCAGGACTGAGGGAAGACTGAGATGGGGAACATTTATTTAAGATAGAGGATTATTCAGCAACAAACACATTTCTGTTTGCAAACTACACTTTTCTAATAACTAAATTAACTTTGGGGCCCAAGTCCCTGGTCTACCTGTTATTAAGAAGTTTGGTTTTTAGTCAGGTTTTCCTCAGGCAATTCAGAGTTTCCCTTCCCCACTTCTTCTTGGGGCTGCATCCCTTTTGGAGGACTGGGTTGGGTGGCATCAGGGCTGTGAAGAGGTCTCTGGCCCCGGGCACTGTGTCCACACTGTGTGGACCTCCTGTGGCTGGACTTCTGAGCTCATCACACCTTCTCAGTGGTGGATGGCCTCCTGACATGAGTCCTGAGTGTGGCGTCCACAGCTCTGGTCTCTGGCCCACACTCAAAGCCTCTCCGAGTCTGACTTTTCCTCCTTGACTTTCCCCTGGAGAAATTCGGCGATTTGCCCACGTCATTCTCTGGAAATCTGTGACATCGCAGGCCTTTCTAGCAGGTCATACAACCATTCCTTTCTTGCCGTTCCCCTACCATGGTGGCTAAGGGGAACTATACTTTGCCAACAAACAAGATGTTTGTCCCCTTAGGTCTCAGCTCCTCCAACTTGTTAGCTCAATCTCTACCCCCAAGCCCTTGGCAATGGGCCTTTCCTCTAAGAAAGGGAGTGGAAGAAGTGGGTATGGGGCATTTTCAACTCCATGTAACTGCAGAAAGGTGGCCTACACAGAAAGAACTGCTTATTATCTCATGTAACAAGGAGCAGAGCGGTGGGTGGCCCCGTGGTTGGTTTAGCATCTCAACAACATCCTGAAGACTCAGTGTCTCTCCATCTTCCTACTCTGCCATCTGCAATCTGTCAGCAGGTCCCCTTCATGACCACAAAAGATTGCTGCAGCACAAAACATCATGTCCTTACACAAAACATTCCAAAAGTCAGGGAAGGATATAATTCCTTCTCTCTCTTTTTATTAATGTAGACAATCTTTGCAAAAGCCCTCAGAAGCCTGCTTCATCAATTCTAGCTGCAATTAAGGCTGGAAAAGCCAAAGTCTGTTCATTCCAGCTTTTATGACATGTAGTGGGTTTTGCTAGCAAGGAAGAAGGGGGTGGGGAAGAGAGTTGGCATCATCAATGTCTGCCTTTATATTCCCTAGAATCTCACCTCATTGCTCCCCTTAATGACCCTTCCTCTCTCCATGGCCCAGGAAATCTATCTCTTAAGGAACTGGAAGACTGACTTTTAAAAAAAGATCCTGTATTCTTGCAAATCTTTGTTTCTTTCACCTGGTCCTTAGCTTTTAAAATTTAAAAGCCAAGATTTGGGCTCCTATGGTTCTCTTAAATGCCAGGTCTAGTTAGAGTCACGGAGACCCACAGGGTAAATGAAATTACGTTAACAAGGATGAAAAATACATGTCAGTATCGAGCTAGCATGCCAGTAGTTCCAAGGGAAGGAGCCATTGGAGGGGAGGATCTAAAGTATAAAGAGAGCCGTTGGATGAAAGAACGGCTGGCATTGCCAGCATAGGCAGAGTTTTACCTTAGAGAGAAAGACCCATTTTCAGTTCCAAAAACTTGAGACAAAGGAAGTAATGATGCAAAAGGATTTGGGAGAGGGAGCTTGAGGGAGCGTAGGCATGCTATCATATGTGGTCCCTGAGTTATCTATAATGTAGGACATATGCTTAGTTGCCCAGGAAAGAAGCAGAGATGAGGTTGAGGACTTAGGATAGCAGGAAAGGTTTAGTGCTGGGAAAGCAGATAATGGAAGATGGGACTTGAAGGAAGGCCAAATAAGGAGGGGTTCCAAGTCACTGTGTCCTCACCATAGCCAGCAGCAGGGCTGAGGGTGGGGGTGGTTGGAGGGCTAAATGAAGCCACAGCAGGAGTAAGGAGGGCCTGGGGGGATAAAGACCCTGAGGATGGTAAGTAGGAAGACAGGCTCAAATTGGGGAACATTAGCTTTGGAGTGTACACAGGAGGAAGGACAGGACTAGCAATCTATATATATAAAAGCCTAAGCGACCGGTTGATCATTCAACCAGTCAACCGATCAACTGGTCACTATGATGCAGATTGACCACCAGGGGACAGATGCTCAATGCAGGAGCTGCCCCCTGGTGGTCAGTGCGCTCCCACAGTGGGAGTGCCGCTCGGCAAGCTTACCAAGCGGCGGCAGCAGCAGGTGCAGTGGGGCTGAGATGAGCAGGAGCGGTGTGGCACCCAGCTCAGGCTCTGGCTCCTCTCCGGCCGCCTGCCACTTTGCACACTACTACATCCCTCGGGGTCCCAGACTGTGAGACGGCACAGACCAAGCTGAGGGACCCCATCAGTGCACGAATCTGTGCACCGGGCCTCTAGTTGATTATAAAATGTTTTAGCTACGGTACAAATTGATGGTCAGCAGATGGGAACCATCCCCAACCTCCTTCCCTAATTGCCAGTTTATAGTCAAGGGAATATAAAGCACAGCATGGGAAATATAGTCAATACTATTGGGATATCTATGTATGATGCCCAATGGGTTCTAGACTAATAGGGTGATCACTTCTTAAGTTACATAAATACCTAATCACTATGTTGTACACCTGGAACTAATATAATATTGTATGTCAACTGTAATTGAAAAATAAAAATTTTTAAATAATTTTAAACAAAATAAAGTGCTTTAGCTAAGGTAATTTGCGATTATTGCAAGGCTCTTCTGACCTATTATTTGCCACAATTGTGATTCAGATGACACCATCTACATTACTTGAGTTTATTTTCAGTGTAATACAGGTCATCATCGCTGATACACACTGCATGGAAATTACCATATAGGCTCTCTGACCCCTGGCCTATGGCCACATCCTGTTGACTTTATCAACACTCAGGCTATAACAAGCAGAGAGGGCAGGGAAGGGGGAAAGGCTGGAGCCACACACCCGGTGGGTCTGCGTCACTGCAGAGACTATTTTTGGTTGAAATGGCCAGTGCTTTGTCTCTTTGTTGGAGTGGGTGAAAATAGAAAACTTACTTTAACTATGATTTGTGCATGTAGCTGGCAAGCTACTGAGCATTTCATCTGACAAGAGTTTTTTATTGTTTTGTGTAAAACTTGACTTATATTTTCAGTCTATATGTCCTCAGCTTCTGAATTCAAATGCTGCAGTACACTCAAACATGGCATGGTTTATGGTAATAAACCAATAAAGCTTTTCAAACTTCTTCCAAGCCATTGGGTATTATGACACTAAATTATGATCATATAGCACTTGGGTGACTTAAATGACTTAATAAAATTCCCAAAGAATACTAAGTGGAATCTTGGAAACCTAGGAGACACTCAGTGCACAAACCCAGTGAAGGTCCAATAACTTCTGGATAAATAGGGGGCAATGGTCTCATTCATTTTTGCAGCAAAAACTGTCGAGGATGCAACCTTTGACAGAAGGAGAGATCCACGCCTATACAACTGTGCCCTGCATGCACACCCCTGTTCATGGAAAGCCTGAGTCCTACAAACTGAGGAATCAGAGACTGGAGACAGGGCTCTCAAGGTTGTTGGAAATCAAGACGGGAAATACCTGAAAGCAGCAATTATAGAGAGGAGAATAAAAGCCCCCAAATGTGAGAGTAAAATCCCCTATAATCTTAGGCTGCAAGAGGGACAAGAACTCCACTGATTCAGGCAGGCAGAGCAGAGAGTGCTGAGCAGATATTTCTGCAGCTGCCCACTCAGGGGTCTCCTGAGTTCAAACTTCAAGCCCTGCCAGGACAGACAATGTGGCAAACACTTCAGGCTTCCCATGAAAACTTGAAATGGGCCACATACCAGGACTAAGATATTTACCATAAAACTAAGGACAAAAACAAAACAAAGCCAACTAACAAAGCCAACAATCAAACCGCTATAAGTTTAAGATGCTCTATCAGTAATATAACCATCTCCAAAACAACATTCAACATGCTTCAGAGAGAGGTAAGAGTCCAGCACCTTTAATATGAATCATCAGACAATAACTACTGGATGGGGGGTGGAGAGGAGCCCACAGGAAAATGTGACCCATAGTCTATAAGGGGAAAAAAATCATTCAACAGAAACACATTGATGACCCAAATGTTGGAACCAGCAAAAACTTCAAAATAACTAGATAAGTATATTAAACAATCTGCAGTAAAAGATGGATATAATTGGTAAAGAAATGGAGAATTTAAGCAGAGATATGAAAATCATAAAAAAAGAATTATGGAGACATCCAGAATTTGAAAAATCCTACATCTAAAATTTAAAAGTTATGGATGAGATTAACAGCAGATTAAATACATGAGAAGAAAGGATTTGTGAGCTTGAAAAAAAGATGAAAAGAATCATCCATTATGAAAAACAGAGAAAAATTATGGTGGGAAAAAGTCACAATAACCTGTGGGACTGTATCAAACACACATGTAAATTGAGTCCTAAAAGGAGAATAGTGAGACCAATGCAGAAAAACACATATGATAGACTGAGAAAATAAACCACAATAGACACACGTCAAACTGCTGAAAACCAAAAATAAAGAAAAAAAAATTTTTTTTAAAGCAGCCAGAAAAAAAGGGAACAGCAGTGAGAATTAAAACTTCTCATCAGAAACAATTAAGGCTGAAGACATTGGAACAATTTTTAAAGTGCTAAAAGAAAAAAAAAGCTGTCAACTTAGAATTCTAAAGCCAGCAAAAATATCTTTCAAACATGTAAGTGAAATAAAGACATTTTCAGACAAACAAAAGCTCACAGAATTTGTCTTCAACAGAGTTAAGCTACAAGAAATTAATATTAGAAGAAATTCTTCAGAAAAGGAAATTTATTCCAAAATGCAAGTAGATTTAAATGGAGGAAAGAAGAGCCCTGGAAAAGCTTCAGGTTATTATTTTTTCTTTGTTTACAGCAGTGTTTTTCAACCTTTTTTGGGCAAAGGCACACTTGTTTCATGAAAAAAATCACGAGGCACACCACCATTAGAAAATGTTAAAAAATTTAACTCTGTGCCTATATTGACTATATATAAAGTAATTCTCTTGAATAGGAATCAAATAAACACAAAGAAAGTATTTTATAATTACTTTATTATGAAATATTAAGTAAACAAAATAGTGAAAAATTATAAAATTCTTGTCTTGTCTGCACCTATGGCACACCAGGCAACATCTCGAGGCACACTAGTGTGCCGCGGAACAGCGGTTGAAAAACGCTGGTTTACAGCATGAAAAATGTATAATGAGATTTATAACATAGAGAAATAAAACACTGTCACAAGAGATAGAAGGGGGTTTAAATGGAATTATATTAAATGAAGGATATCCATCCCTATGCCACCAGGCAGTCTAGCCCCAAACAATTTCTCTTAACCACTGTGCAATGCTGCTGTTTGTCAAATGAACACTTTGCCACTACTTGATCTTTCACCAAGTTGCAATATTGACAATAATGTATAGCATCATTATCATTTTAATCAAATCATTATTGGATAGAGAAATCCATAAGATTCCAAAGGCCTGTCCTGCTCACAATATTTTCTAAGTTGCCAGAGTGGGTCCTTCCACATACTTTGCGCTGCCCTGTGGCTTGTGACACTGCTATACTGGCCACAATAAACTGTACCAGGAATTTGTGCCTTAAAGACAGTTGTCCTCTGGGGGACATCAGAGAGACCAGAATGACCCAATAATCTGTGCCCAGTCAGGGGGCTCTCTTTTGGATTACAACTAGTCGAGCCAATCAGACCTCTTTCAGAGACAGAAGTAGCAGAGGAAATGTGCAGAGAAGCTGGAAAACACAGGAATAAGAGTGTGCATATTGTGGCAATGTAGCAATGGACAGCTATTTCAAGACGAGGCTACACTCACAACTGGGCCATCCAAACTGCTGGGTGCACTACAAGACAAAGACCTATTTTTTCAGCTTTCCAAAGAGCTGTGCTTCTGATGAGATGATGGCCTTACTGTTCTCTACATTCTTTATTATTATTATTATTATTATTATTATTATTATTATTGATTTTAGAGAGGGAAAGAAACATAAACATCAGAGTGAAACATCAACCAATTGCCTCCTGAATTCACCCCACCGGGATAAAAATCACAACCTTTTAGTGAATGGGACAACAATCCAATCTACTGAGCCATACCAGCCAGTGATGTCCTCTTATTCTCAAAATAAACCCCCAGCATTTTATGTAACTTGCCTTTGTTCCTTGCAATCTCAAAGAGCCTGTCCAAATTTATCATAAAAAAATTTTAAAAAGCCAGACCTGCAACATACAGCACATTAAACCAAATGATTCAGGAATAAAAAATACCATGTAAAAGGGGGTTATATAGCCTGAGGCAGTGGCATTTACTTCAATACAGGGAATTTTTAAATGTGTTATGAAAATTACTACATGGTAGTTCAAAGGTAAATGAAAATGTGAATAGTTAAGCACCCACAGAGTCCTCTCAATGCCATTTAAAAAACAAGCATTCTTCAAACTGTAATTGAGTTCAAGAATCAAGGGTAAATTTGGGAAGGCATTAATCTCTCTGCATATTTTCCTACGCTTTTTATATCAAAGCTAAAATGATTTTCAGCTCATAAAGATCCTTTTTACTGATACCTCAGTTAAAAACATTGTCTCTATATATATCTGTGAATCTTTTTGTCAAAACCATAATAAGCTATTAGGAAGAGGGCATATATTGTATCTAATTCAACTTGAAAAAAGAAAACCATGCGCTCCTTAAATTGTCAACTGAGCTGCAAAGGTTTGTCTCCTACCAATCTGAGGATCTTTGTAAACACAAAAGCTTTCAATTGTTCTGACTTAAGAAAATGGCATGAAACACTAATAACCACTCTGGTTTCCTTAGCATCCCAGTACATTTAAAAAGCTTACACTTTTCGGTGGTAATTATTTTGAAGTTTAGCATTCATAGCATTTTCAAAGCAGTACATAGTTCTTAATATTTTTGACAAGTCAGTAATACAGCTCTGAATTTACAACTGAGAAAAGGATCTAAACAAAACAAAATTAATGCTTTAAGGTTATACCATGAATCAGTGGCAGAACTACAATAGGATACACATTTTTTACTTTATAGTTTCCAGATGAGAAAAACCATACGTATTCAAACCATTTAGATAAATGAATTTTCAATACATTTTCCCATTGATATCACTGTCCCTGAAGACAAAGTATTTGCCTAAGTGTTGGCTCATTATCCCTCCCTTGGCAGTAGACAATAGCTGGCAGGTGGTACACCTGTTTGTTTCAGGGAAGGGGCACTTTAATTGGGTGTTAAAGAGATTGGGAGTGTTTCCCTCACTGAAGGCACCCACTCAGGAAACCTCTGAGGCATTAAGAGAAAGAGGTTAGAAACCCAGATGGGAGCTTAGGTGTGCTTACAACATAAACCCTAACAATACCAGAAAAGAAAAAAAAGATAACACACAAGAATTGCTCATACAGAACTGCTAACTTCTAAAGAAATAAATTACAATACTTTATTTTCAAAGTGAAAAGTATTCCCCCAATAAGTATCCATACAAGTTCCATTTTATTTATGGTCCCACTTTTTTTATTCATAGTTTGTTTTTTAGATCCTCCAAGTAAGCCTGGAATATAACGTTAAAACTACTATAATTCCAATTCTCTACTTTGAATAATATTTTTATATATTAAGATTTCTGAAAACTAAGTGGTGTGACTTTAAAATACAGCTTGTTTATAAACACTGCTACAATGCTGCTTTCCTTACAAAACATTAATGTAGTAAATATTTAATATTAAAATCACTTACTTATGACTTGGTGCAGTTATTTTTATTATAATTAAGTTGAAAATGTAAACAGCTTAATTTAATAAATAACTAGTATTTGAACACATTTTGCTTCTGAAAACCCACTGTTAAACACAAATATTTTCTATTTTAACCCAGTTCAATAAATTTCAAGTGATTCATACAGCATTTTCATAATATATTCATGATAAACTTGCTACCAGCTAAAGCATTACATTCTCAGATGTAACTACATAAGTCAGATCTGCTTAATATAATTTTATTACTTTTATCTTTCTTTCTACATTTTCTGTTGTTAAGATTCAGGCTGTATTCAACTGACAATTACAAAGATAACCTGTGGAATGGAGGTGTGGAGTCCCTTGCAAATACAGCTAGTAGGAGTAGGAATGTAAATTGGTAGCCTTTTTGGAGTTCAATTTGGCAACAATTATCAATTAGGTATCTGTGTGTGTGTGTGTGTGTGTGTGTGTGTGTGTGTAAGTGAGCCAAGATATGCACAAAAAGGTCACCTCAGCATTGTTTGAAATAGTGAAAAGTGAAATGAACCCACCTGTGCGGAAGAGGGAGTAGAAGGCCTTGAGACTGCTATCCTTGGGAAGGCTTGCTTGCAAGGTTGGCCTGTGACTAGTGTCTGGGAACTTGGCTGGTGAACAGAGCCCTGCATTGACATAAAGCTTTCCCCAAGGACCCAAACCTGGAAGGCCCTAGAAGCCACAATGGAACTGATGTACTTCAACATAAAACCCAGGCCACTCCCACTGAGACTCAACCGGTTTTAAAATAAACTTTCCTAATTGTTTAAGCCATTTTGAAATAGCTTAATGCTTGCAGTCAATAGTACTCCTCTGGATTTCCGTTTCTGTTGGCTTTTGTGAAACTAGAGGCCCAGTGCATGGATTTGTGCATGGTTGGGTTCCAGCCAGCCTGCCCCAATCAGACCGAGACAGCAGGGGGGAGGAGCCATGGGTGGTTGGCTGGCAGGCCCTGCCCCTAATCTGGGGCGGGGGAGAAAGGAGGGTGACCAGGGGGAGGGCCAGCAAGAGGGCGGAGCTATGGGTGGTTGGCCTGTGGTCAAATTCCGGGTCAAACGCCCAGTTGAGGGGAAATTTGCATATTAGCCTTTTATTATATAAGATGACAACTATAGGCCAGAGTCTGTTTTGGTATCTCTAGATGTACCACTTACTAACTTTGTGAATGTAGGGAAGGCATCCTGAGGTACTTTCTTCATTGTTCATGTGAAATGATATCTTGATTTTATTAGCACTGTTATGAAAAAAATAGAGGGCTACTCACTGTGTTTGCTGTACCAGGTTTGTAAACTTTAATGATCAGACAAGTTTCTTCAAATAACTTGGTATATAAGTGGCCAATAATGGCTCCATATCTCCAAGTGCCCTAACCCTAGAATATTTAAATCTCAGAAGTTCTGCCCAATGTCCACATTATGAAAACTGCCCCATCTATTACTGGAAACATCTTAAGTCAGTCATGGGAAATAATTCTGTTTAGTAGCTAGCATGATGACTAGATTCTAATAAATCAAAGTCTTATTTGGGCTAGTGTTAGCATTTTGATTTTAAAAGATTACAGATATCACACAGTCACTCACTACACACTTGTAGAATTCCTGAATATACAATGCTGGGAAAATGCATGAATAGAATCAACTGTAAGACAGGCTCAGCACAAATGATGTGGAAGTGATCTGCTACTGGCAGCAATTTAACATGGCTCAAGCAATCTCCATTTAAATGTCTCAAATGAGAAATTAACAGGGAGGCACATTCAGGAAGCTATAGAATATTTTTCTGAGTTCCAACTATTCTGTACCACAAATTATGAAAATTGCATTACCACTCAAAGTTTTTATCTGAAATAATCAACATTTAAGTGTACTTAATGTATTTACTAATCCTATATAATAAAGCCATAATATGCAAATTGACCCTCACGCTCTCACACAAGATGGCCGCCCCATGTGGTCAAAGATGGCTGCCACAAGATGGCTGGCAGGGGAGGGCACTTGGGGGTAGGGGGACCAACTCTGCAGGAGAGGGCAGTTAGGGGTGACCTGGCCTGCAAGGGAGGACAGTTGGGGGCAACGGGTCAGCAGGGGACCAGTTAGGCATCGATCAGGCTGGCAGGGGAGTGGTTAGAGGGTGATGAGGCTGGCAGGCAGGCAGGCGAGTGGTTGGAAGCCCGCAGTCCCAGCTTGTGAGACAGATGTCCAACTGCTGGTTTAGACCCAATCCCATGGGCAGTCGGACATCCCCCAAGGGGTTCCAGATTGGGAAGGGTGCAGGCTAGGCTGAGAGAACCCCCCCACCCCCGCTAGTGCACAAATTTTGTTCACTGGGCGTCTAGTCATGTTATAATATGTATTGTATATATATAGAGAGAGAGAGTGAGAGAGAGATGCATACATATATCTATACATATATAAACAGAATATATACATACATAAATGTTAAGCCAAAGGGAGCTTTAAAACAAGCACCAAAAAATATTTAATTGATGACAGAAGCAGAAACTGAGCTTCCTAAGATATCAATCACATAAGTTACTGACCACATAAGTTTCATATATTAAAAAACTAAAGCAAATAAGACAAAAACTTTAGTGCACTTATATAATATACAAAATAAATCCATTACCAGAGTGTAGATACAAAACAATTAGCATTAATAATTCAAGAAAAAAAGATTTTAAGAATAATATTACCAAAACTGTACTAACATAGTATAATAGCACAAAAGCTGTAGGAAATATTAAAAATCTGCAAATAATAGGATTATTCTATTATATTATAAATCAAATTTTCTCTCCACTTACACAGATTTCATAAAAGAATATGTGGGAAATAAATTTGATTGAGTTCTTACTCTAAGTATTTGTATTTTGGTTCTAGAACTATATTAAAGTATTGTCATTTCAAAGATATCACCTCCATTTCCCAGAAGGATTGTTTTTAATAGTGGCAGTCTTCCTATTAAATACACAAAATGTAACTCCCCTGTTGGAAAGCTCAAAATTAAACTACACCAGCCTCTTTGTTCTGGGTTTTCTTTTCCTCTTGAGTGACGCCACCTCTAAAAATATAAAATTAAGAAGTCTGTCAGGTCTAAAAAAATAATAACATACATTGAAACTATATAGATATTTAATTGGTATTAAATAAGAATGCCATCACAGCAAAACTCCCAACAAGAAATCTTAAACCTGACATATATATGATTTTCCCCCTCAAAATGATATTGTAGTTGAAAACTTACTAATGTAGACTCTAGTCATCCTAAATCCTACTTAACAATAAACATATGGGTATGCCCTCCCTATAATTAGCATGGATCCAGTGTGCCAATCTGAAAGGTACCCATACCAGTGCTAAGAGAGATGAAGAGCCTAAGACTTCAGTTTCACTTCACTTAAACCTGAAAATGTAACCCAGGATACTAGTACCATATATCTTTTTGGCTACCATAGCAGACCCCAGATCCAACACGATAATAGGTGTCCCTCTAGAAATAGCTGTAAACCTTCTAGTTACTGGTAATTAAAAACAATAGAAGATTCAAAAACATAAAAAATGAAAATATTCCCCTCCAGTGCAAAACAAAAGGGGAGTAATAGGAAGAGGAATAAGGAAAGACAAAAGATTAAGAGAAAAGAGATTGCTAGAAGAGAACAGCAGTCAGCACAGAGTGCAGCAGGCCACGTAAACAAACTGTCCGGAGTAGAGCGTCACAGGTCTGGGAGAAACTTCATTAAAAAGATGAAAGTGGCCTGGCCTATGTGGCTCAGTTGGTTGGGTATCTGTCCCATGCACAGAATGGTTGTAGCTCGATTTCTGATCTGGGCACAAACCCTGGTTGTGGGCTCGATCCCCAATAGGGGGTGTGCAAGAGGCAGCTGATCAATGTTTTTGCTGTCACATCGATGTTTCTCTCTTTCCCCCTCTCTAAAAATCAATTTTAAAATCTTTAAAAAAAAAAGAAAGATAAAACTGATAAAATGCCTAACGTGTTTGAATATATCAAGAGGAGATTTATACAATCAAAGAGTGGTCTAGGGCAGTGTTTCCCAAACTTTTGACATATGTGTACCCCTTCTCTAATTTTCGTAATGCTGAGTACCCCTCGTACTCATGAGAACTTAGAATTAGGTGCAGCTAAGCACTGTGCAGTGCATATTCCCACCAAACTCTTCCCATACCCCTGGGGGTACACATACCACTTTGGGAAACACTGGTCTAGGGGTAAATCATGACAAGCACATGAAAGAAAGAAAAATCAGGCAAAAAGGTTATTAACTCTCTAGGGGAAATAATAAACGCACAGATTAAGAAAAAATTACAGTCTATTCCATGGCCAATAATGTTTTGTAAATGTTGAATACCAATACAAATAAAATAATCATCATATTGGGAGGGTGGGGCTGGGAAGCATTCATGTGTTTGGGGTGAGAGGTAAAGAATATGAGAGAATTAAACCCTCACCTTCCTTGGTGGGAGGCCAACAGATAATTCACAGAATTGAAATATGAAGAAATGGCAATATCATAAACTTGTTATTTAGAGACACAAAGGTAATTAGTAATTAATTACCACTGTCAAAAGTGGTTGTCTCTGGGGATTAATAAATGGGAGTCAGAGTTAGAAGACTGGTTTCTTATGAGTACTAAAAAATTATTTGAACTTTAAAATAAATTATGTGCATATGTAATAATGATCAATGAAAACCAAATTTTTAACAATAACAAGCTGATAGATTTTCAAGCAGGACTTCTCAGCTGGCCATAAGGTATGTGTGTGATTAATAGTTTATACACAGTAAAAGCCCCAAGCAAGACTGGAGAGAAACTAAGATCTGAAATTCACTACAAGACTGTAAAGGACTGTTTTATGCTGACATAAGCTAACCACAGAAATGCTCAGATTTCTGAGGGAACAAATAATCCCTTTTAATGGTCTATTTTTTGTCTTCCATATGCTTCTATAGCACCCTGCCTCTCTTCACCATAGTATCCTGGCTTATTTTCCTCCCACACTAAACTTTAAGGTCCTTGGGGACACAGACTGATATAAACCATTCAACAACTATTTACTTAGGTCCACCATGGGCAAGTCACTATGCTCAGATCCACTCAGATCTATTGTACAATCACCGTGATTAAAATAATATGGTTCTTAAATTATTATAGTATGTATCTTTATATACTATAAAAATTTAGCTAAGTACTTGAAAAACAAGAGGCACCCAATAAATGCTTGCTGAATAAATACATAGCCCAAATGACAAGCTGGTGTGGCTCAGTCCATCTAGAAATAGCTGTCTAGGGGTAAATCAGATAAGCATAGTGGTTGAATGTCAACCTATGAACCAGGAGGTCACAGTTCAATTCCCAGTCAGGGCATAACCTGGTTGCAGGCTCAATCCCAAGTGTCGGAGGCAGCTGATCAATGAGTCTCTCTCATCATTGATTGCTTCTATCTCTCTTTCCCTCTCCATTTCTGAGATCAATTCAAAACAAAAATATTTTAAAGAAACTTAAAAGCCGAAACCGGTTTGGCTCAGTGGTAGAGCGTCGGTCTGCGGCCTGAAGGGTCCCAGGTTCGATTCTGGTCAGGGGCATGTACATTGGTTGCGGGCACATCCCCAGTAGGGGGTGTGCAAGAGGCAGCTGGTTGATGTTTCTCTCTCATCGACGTTTCTAGCTCTCTATCTCTCTCCCTTCCTCTCTGTAAAAAATCAATAAAATATATTAAAAAAAAAGAAAAAAGAAAAAAAAGAAACTTAAAAAAAGAAAGTCATTAGGCATTATCCTATATGGATTACCAATTCTACTCTTAAGTGTTTTCCTTAACAGTGTGATTAATACTAAAATTTTCCAATGTGCCAAAGATAAAAACAAAAACACAGAACCATCATTATCTTCAAGGTTGTAAAGTAAACCTTAATACTCTGAGCATAGCTTTCTTTCCCAGTTTGACAAAACCACATCTGTACCTGTTTCACTCTGATTTCCATTCTCCTCATCATCCTCTGTAATTACAGGCATACTCAGACTCAAACATCTATCTTCCTTATGTGCATTCTGTTTGTCATCTGGAAATAAACAAAAAATGGTTTTATGTCCATTTTCTTAATTTTTAAGAAAAAACAAATTTATACAAGTAATGTCACTATTATAAAAAAAAATAGATGTTTAAACTAAAAGCTTAAACTGTAATGGTAAACAGAAATATGCACATTAAAATATCTATCTTTAAGTATTAATACATTTGTATCTATGATTTGAAACAGTCTCTAATTCTTCCATTAAAAAAAAATGGAGGAAAGGGGAAGAAACAAAATTAGCCAAATACAGGTATTTTATTTAATCCTTTTCATACACAGCAGAGTATGTTATCTGCTGCTAACAGGGGATAATCACATGTGTTACTTTGACTATATTAATTAATCATAAATGAATTTTAAAGTTAACAGCCTTGTTTTTGAATGAAGACACACTTCCTTTTATCACCACATATGCTCTATAAGACATATTTCTCTCGTTATAATTTGCCATTGACTTTGCATTTTCCAAAACATTGCAGATTTTCTGCATCAGCCATCTATTGTCTGAAGAAATTTATTCAAATTTATCAGATACCATTGTCAGAACAAGTCTCATTTAGAGCATAACACCCATGGCCCAAGAGTAATCCCCTCCCAAGAGTCACTATTCCTTACTAGAGGCCCGATGCACAAAAATTCCCGCAAGAGTAGGCCTTCCTTCTCCTGGCTGCCAGCACTGGCTTCCCTCTGGCACCTGGGACCCAGGCTTCCCTCCTCCCGCTGCCAGCAGGCACATGAGACCTGACTGGCTTCGCCCAGGCCACCGCAGGCACCCGGGACCCCAACTGACTTCACCTGGGCCGCCCACAGGTACCCAGGACCCTGGCTGAGTTTGCCCAGGCCACCTGCAGGCACCCGGGACCCCAGCTAGCTTCACCTGAGCCCAGCTTCATCAGAAAGGAAATCCGAATGATGTCGGAAGACATCTGGTCTAATTAGCATATTACCCTTTTATTAGTAAAGATGCTTCCTCATTCTTCTCTGTTAACACTTCTACTATCTGACATACTGTTTATTTATAGTCTGCCTCTCCCACTAGGATGTAAGCCTCATGACGATAGGTTTTGGTTTAAGTTGATGTACTCCAGCACTTAGAAAAGTGCCTGGCAGTCGAAACCAGTTTGGCTCAGCGGTAGAGCGTCGGTCTGCGGACTGAAAGGTCCCAGGTTCGATTGCGGCCAAGGGCATATACATTGGTTGCGGGCACATCCCCGGTAGGGGGTGTGCAGGAGGCAGCTGGTCGATGTTTCTCTCTCATCGATGTTTCTGGCTCTCTATCTCTCTCCCTTCCTCTCTATAAGAAAATCAATAAAATATATTTAAAAAAAAAAAAAAAAAAAAAAAGAAAGAAAAGTGCCTGGCATATAGGTGAGCTTCAATAAGTATTTGTTAAATGATTACATATGATTCAACTATTTTATAATGCAATATTTCATACAAACTTCTATTGGGTCTAGTAATAATTAATGTCGTTTTTAAACATTCGTTTAAAATCTTGCTTGGCATTGACTTGTATTGACATAACCTTCAAACACGTGGTATCTACAGAACGTGTGAAGTGCAATTAACAAGTTTTGCTTGAAAAAGTTTGTGTTTGGTTTGTTTTTTGTTGCAAAACTAGGGCTAAGAAGATGGCGGATGAAGAGCATATTCGGCACTGCATGCTTTACGAGTTCCAATTAGGAAGAAAAGCAAGTGAGGCTGCAAAAAACATCTGTAGTGCTCTTGGTCAAGATGCAGTTAGCGCCAGAAAATGCCAACGTTGGTTTGAGAAATTTCGCGAGGGAAATTTTTCGTTAGATGACAAGAGTGGTCGAGGCCGTGTGTCCAATTTTGATCAAGAAGCTCTTCAAGCTCTTTTGGTGCAAAATACTCAAATTACCCAACTTGCAACAACTTTAAATTGTTCACAAAAAACAATTTCCAATCAATTGCGTGCACTTGGCAAAGTCAAAAAGTTTGGAAAATGGGTTCCTCATGAGTTGACCGACAACAACCGTAATCAAAGAGTCACAATTTGCAGTTCGCTCCTCTCTCGTCAAAACCGTTTGCCGTTTTTAGAGCAAATTGTTACCGGAGATGAAAAATGGGTGCTGTATGTTAATTTGAAAAGGCGGCCTCAATGGTTGGACAAAAATGAGGCTCCGCAGCCCACGCCAAAACCTGACTTGCATGCGAAAAAAGTGATGTTGTGTGTTTGGTGGAATTTTAAAGGAATTCTTCATTATGAACTTTTACCATCTAACCAAACCATTACAAGTGCAGTGTATAGTGCCCAATTGGAAAGGTTAGCCCAAGCTTTAAGAGAAAAAGAACCCGCGCTGATTAATCGGAAGGGTGTAATTCTTCACCTCGATAACGCACGACCGCATACTGCAAGAATCACTCATGAAAAACTGCGCCAGTTGGAATGGGAAGTTCTCCCTCAACCTGCATATTCTCCTGATATTGCCCCTTCCGATTACCATTTGTTTCGTTCTTTGCAAAACTTTCTTCTTGGAAAAAAATTTAATAATGAAGAATGCCTCAAAAATGCATTGACCGAATTTTTTGCATCAAAATCACAAGAATTTTACAACAGAGGGATTAAAATGCTTCCTGAGCGTTGGGCACAAGTAGTAGAAAACAAGGGCAACTATATTGTTGATTAAATTTTGTTGTATTGTTTAAATAAATTTGATTTAAAAAAGGTATTAGAAAACGACATTAATTATTACTAGACCAAATATACTGATAATAGCCTAGGTGGTCATCATGCCCTCATGTTGTCACAAGATGGCCGTTACAAATTGGCTGTAACAAGATGGCTGCACGCATAGCAGAGGCGGGGCCCAGTGGCCGCTCTGCGCAGTGAGGCCTGGGGGTCTCGTGGCTCCATGCAGCATGGAGGAGGCTGGTCCCAGTGTCTCCAAGAGGCGGCGGGTCCAGGCAAAAGAGGTGGGTCATGGCAGGGGAGGGAAGCTGTGGGCAATCAGGCTGGCAGGGGAGGGCAACTGGGGGTGATGAGGCCATCAGGGGAGCAGGAATCTAACCGCTGGCTCCTAACTGCTCGCCTGCCTGCCTGATTGCCCCTAACCACCTACCTGCCTGCTTGATCATCCCCTAACTGGTCCCCTGCCACCCTGGTCACCCCTAAATGCCCCCCTGCTGGCCTGGTCACCCCCTAACTGCCCCCCTTGCTGGCCTGGCTGCCCCCTAACTGCCAGCCTGGCCATCCCCTAACTGCTCCCTTGCCAGCTGACCTGATTGCCCCTAACCACTCTACCTGCATGCCTGATTGCTCCTAACCACCTCTACCTGCATGTCTGATTGCCCCTAACTGCCTCTGCTTGGTGGCCTGATCACCCCCTAATTGCCCCTACTGTCCTCTGCCAGCCTCGTCACCCCCTAATTGCCCCCCTGCCATCCTGGCCACCCACTAACTACCCCCTCTCCCAGCTTGGCAGGAAGTTGGATGTCCAGAAGATGCCCAGTCAACCTGGTCTAAGTAGCATATTACCCTTTATTAATATAGATATTGTCCAAAATTTCATCATCTATGAAATAATGGATTTTATGACTCTCTTAGGGTCTCTTTTAGCAGTAAGATTCTAAGAATCTAAGATAATTTATTTTTAATATTAAATCTCATAAGGTTCTCAGTCAAGCAAGTATTTAATCCTTTTTAATAATAAAAAATCAGTGAGGGGAGATTATAAATAAAATCCATTCTCCCTTGTAGAGTCTCAAAAACGCTTTAAAAAGTTACCGCTTTTATTGGAAAACTTCTTCCTTCCTGGGGAATTCAATGAATCTTTTTTTCTTTTTCCCCTGGTTGCTTTTATTGGTCCTTGACCAGAAGCAGAATCAGAGTCGGAAGAGTCAAGTTTGACTTGGCGATGCCTCCTTGACTTGGAAGCCTTAAGAGTAAGAAATCCAATTAACCATAATGAATTACAAAATGAATACAGCTCATAAAGACAAAATACACAAATATGAGGAAAGATTTACAATATTTGTCATATGGAGGCACTTGGGAGGGGGGGGGGGGCTCTCAGCCTGGCCTGTGCCCAGTCTGGGAACCCTCGGGAAATGTCCACCTGCCAGCTTACGCCCAATACCCCAGGGGATCGGGCCTAAGCTGGCAGTCAGACATCCCTCTGGCAGCCCAGGAGCCCTCAGGGGATGTCCAGCTGATGGTTTAGGCCCACTGCCAAGGAGGCGGGAGAGGCTCCCACCACCACTGCTGTGCTCACAGCCATCAGCCCGGCTTGTGGCTGAGCAGAGCTCCCCCTGTGGAAGTGCACTGACCACAAGGGGGCAGCTCCTGCTTTGAGTAACCAGTTGTTCCTGGCCATTCCAATGGTAGGGTCAATTTGTATGTTACCCTTTTATTATATAGGATTATTATATAGGATAGGAAAAGTTCTTAACAGTTGTCATCACCATCTACTCAAACTTGGTTAAGATATAGTTGTAGCCGCATGGTTGGGAAATGGAGGCATAAAGGACAAGTACTATGCTTTACTGCCTGATAACCTATTTTCTTTTCTTCTAATATTCTATTTTCCTTAATTTCCACCATGTGCTTTGAGTGGAACTATTTTATGCCTGGCTCCAGGTCTGGCCTTGTGGCCCTGATCTAGTAAAATATGAATTTTGCAACCCAGTGGTCACAGGGTTTTTGTTCAGGGGTGGGCATATGATCTGTATCATAACTGACATAACTCAATTTTAGAATTCTGTTGAACTGTTAGGAAACAAATTCTCCCTTTCCTGAATCTAGGATAAGCAAGGCAGGAGCAGTCAGGAATAGCATTTGAAGACAGTGAAGGCAACATCAAAGATGAGAAATGGAGGGACAGTCCAAGGACATTTTAGTTAGACCAGACCAGTCAATGCTTAAGCAGAGTACTGACTAACTGAAAAAGAATTATTGAGATTAAAATGCTGTATCTCCACATGACTATTCTTAAAAATGATCCAAGAATCTTCAAACATTTGAAAAAGTCAGCAAAATAGGAACTCCAAGAGAAAAGGAGGAAACTTAAAAAAACAACTGATAATTAACATCCATAGAGATAAGATGATGCATCCAGAAAAAAAAAAGAAGACTTTTAACTAGAAAAAGATTCAAAGAAGAAAAAATCAGTAATGAAAAATGACAGTAGAAATAAAATAATTCAATGTAATGTTCAGAAGAGAAAGTTTAAGAAATCTCTCTGAAAACAGATTAAAAACAGAAGAAAAAAAATTCAAGAAAAGCAAAAGCAAAAATGCAGCAAAGAACTCTATCAAAGAAATAATACAAAAAAATTCCTCCAAACTGAAGGCTATCATGAGAGTCAAAGACACTAATGGAAAATTACCTACATCAAGTTACATAATCATGAACTTTCAGATCACCAGGGATTAAGAGAAAATCCTAAAACCTTCAAAGAACAAGAAAACAAAAGCTGGAAGACAATTAAGAACAACAGCATCGCCCTAACCAGTTTTACTCATTAGATAGAGCATCAGCCAATGGATTGAAGGGTCCTGAGTTAAATTCCAGTCAAGGGCACAGTTGCAGGTTCATCCCTGCCTTGGTCAGAATGAGTGCAGAAGGCAATCAATCTATGTGTTTCTCTCACATCCATGATCCTCTGTCTCTCCCCTTCCCTTCCATTCTTTCTAAAAATCAATGGAGCCCTAACTGGTTTGGCTCAGTGGATAGAGCATCAGCCTGCAGACTCAAGGGTCCCAGGTTCGATTCGGGTCAAAGGTATATACCTCGGTTGTGGGCACATCCACAGTAGGGCGCGTGCAAGAGGCAGCATATTGATGTTTTTCTCTCATCAATCTTTCTAGCTCTCTCTCCCTTTCCCTTCCTCTCTGTAAAGAATAAAATATATTAAAAATAAAAAAAATTTTTTTTAAATCAATGGAAAAATATCCTCAGGTTAGGATTAAAATAAAAGGAACAATGGCATCAAAATTCCAAGTAAATACCAGAAGTAATTTAAAAAGTTTAAAAAAATAAAAATAGCTTCAGCCAATTTTGTTCATTGAATAGAATGCCTGCCAGCCTGTGGACTGAAGGGTCCTGGGCTCATTTCCGGTCAAGGGCACATGCCCAGGTTGTAGGCTTGATTCTTAGCAAGAACCAGGCAAGAGATAGCAGATTAATGATTCTCTCTCATCGATATTTCTATCTCTCTCCCCCTGTTCTTTCCTCTCTGAAACCAATAAAAATATATTTTTAAAAATTTTATCTTTAAAAATATTAAAAAGTAAATAAACAAATAAAACAGAAAAAGTTGAAGACAGGTCCCTTGAGATTAGGAATACAGTGATGGGAAGTGGGGAGCAGGAAACGGTTTGGTTATACAAACTATATAGTGTTATCAGCCATTTAAAACTATGTATATGTATTACTCAGATGAATAAGGAAAGTGTAATTAAAAAAGCATCAAGTCGAAAGGACCTGACCTGCTGACCGCTGACCTGAGGCTGTGCGCCCAGGGAAGAGGAGGGTCTATTATTTTATATAGTTGCCTAACAGAAATTGAAGACCAGAGGCAGGTTTGACACCTGTAGGCTATCTTAATGTAGCCTCCCATTATTCAGATGAATTGTGTTGTGCCTCTGCCAAACTTGCATCACTTGGAAACAGAACTGCCAGCCTGGAGGAAAAAAAAACTAGAATCAGGAGAGAGAGAACTATATAATCAGACACCTGGAGAGACCATGGGGAGACAAAGAAACAGCCCGCATATGAAAGAAAAGCAGGCATTAAGCAGAAAAGGAAGTAAACAAAATGGAGGCAAGCAACCTGTCAGAGAAAGAATTCAGAGAAATGGTCAAAGGTGGATGAAAAGAATGGACGACAAATTCAATAATATGCGTAAGAACCAAGAAAAAATGAAAAATGATATCGCTGCTATAAAGAAGTCAATAGAAAGCATCAACAGTAGAAGCAAAGGACCACATCAGTGAGCTAGAAAACAAGGTAGGAAAAAATACCCAAGCAGAGCAGCTTCTAGAAAAAAAAATTTTAAAGTAGGAGGAGAGCCTAAGGCCGTGGTCAGCAAACTGCAGCCTGCGAGCCACATGCGGTTCTTTGGCCCCTTGAGTGTGGCTCTTCCACAAAATGCCACGGCCTAGGTGAGTCTATTTTGAAGAAGTGACATTAGAAGAAGTTTAAGTTTAAAAAATTTGGTTCTCAAAAGAAATTTCAATCCTTGTAAGGTTGAATTTGGCTCTGTTGACTATTGAGTTTGCTGATCACTGGCCTAAGGGAACTTTACAACAACACAAAAATGAAACAACATCTACATAATAGGGGTGCCAGAAGGAGAGGAAACTGAGCAAGAAATAGAAAACCTGCTTGAAGAAATAATAACAGAAAACTTCCCTGATATAGGAAAGAAAATATTCATGTAAATCTAAGAAGCTCACAGAATCCCAAACAAAATGAACCCCAAAAGATCGACCCCAATCACATTATAATTAAGTTGGCAAATACCAAGGACAAAATAAGAATCTTAAAAGTGGCCAGAGACAGACAGAAAGTTACCTAACAAAGGATCCCTCATCAGACTAGCAAATGATTTCTCAACAGAAACACATCAAGCAAGAAGGGAATGGAATGAAATATACAAAGTTATGCAAAGGAAGGGTCTGAGTCCAAGAATACTACACCCAGCAAGGATATCAATGAAAATTGAGGTTGAAATCAGGAGCTGCACAGACAAAAAAGGACTAAGGGTGTTTATTACCACAAAACCAGCAATGCAAGAAATGCTAAAGGGTCTGCTGTAAATAGAAGAAATAGGAAGCTAAGATGGATACAGGGGTAAAGAATAAAAATGGTGACAAACAAGTGACTAACAATATCTTTAAATGCAAATGGATTAAATGGCCCAATCAAAAGATGTAGGGTAACTGAGTGGATAAGAAAACATGACTCATATATCTGCTGTCTACAGGAAACCCGCCTCAGGAAAAAAAAAGACGCACATAGCCTGGTGGTGAAGGGATGGAAAAAGGATTTTCAGGCAAATGGAAATGGAAAAAAAGCGGTGGTAGCAATACTTATATCTGACAAATTAGATCTCAGAGTGAAAGTCATAAAAAAAAGATAAGGAGGGCCACTTCATTATACTAAAGGCAGCAATCCAACAAGAAGAAATAACTCTGGTAAACATACGCACCCAAGACAGGAGCCACCCAAATACATAAAAAAAACTTCTGGAGGATATCAAGGGAGAGAGTGACAGCAATACATTCATAGTAGGGACTTGAATACCCCACTATCACCAATGGACAAATGCTCTGAACAAAAAAATCAGCAAAGGAGCATCAATCCTAAATGACTCACTAGGTCAGATGGAATTAATTGACATCTTCAGAACATTTCACCTCAAAGCCACAGAATATACATTCTTCTCAAGTGCACATGGGTCATTTTCAAAGATAGACCATATATTGAGTCACAGGCAAAGTCTCTTCAAATTCAAGAAGATAGATCATAACAAGTATCTTCTCAGATCACAATGGCATAAAACTGGAAATCAACTACAATAAAAACAATCCAAAAAAATCAAATAGATAGGGACTAAATAGCATGCTATTAAACAATGATTGGGTTACCAGAGAGATCAAAGAAGAAATAAAAAACATCATGGCGACAAACGACAATGAAAACACAATCCAAAATCTATGGGACAGAGCGAAAGCAGTCTTGAGAGGGAAGTTCATAGCACTACAAATCTACTGCAAAAAACAATAAACAATGATAATAAATTACCTAAACCTACACTCAAAGAGTTAGAAAGAGAGCAACAAGAAAAGCCCAGGGTAAGCAGAAGGAAGGAAATAATAAAGATCAGAGTGGGTATAAACGACACAGAGATAACAACAAAAAAATAATACAAAAGATCAACAAAACCAAGAGCTGGTTCTTTGAAAGGATAAACAAGACTGATGAACCTCTAGCCAGGCTCACTAAGAAGCAAAGAGAGAGGACTCAAATAAACAAAATCAAAATGAAAGAGGAGAAATAACAACAGAACCCTCAGAAATCAAAAGATTGTTTAAAAAACAAAACAAAACAAAACAAAAAACCAAAAAACTATGAACAACTTTATTCCAACAAATTGGACAACCTAGAGGAAATGGACATATTCCTAGAAAAATACACCTTCCAAAACTCAATCGAGAAGAATCTAAACATCTCAATAGGCCAATAACTATGGAAGAAATTGAAGCAGTCATCAAAAAGCTTCCTGCAAAAAGAAGCCTGGGGCCAGATGGCTTCACCGGGGAATTTCACCAAACATATAAGGAAGAACTAAAACCTATCCTCCTCAGACTATTTAAAAAAATTCAAGAGGGAGGAACACTTCTAAGCTCATTCTATGAAGCCAGAATCACCCTAATATCAAAACCAGATAAAGACAACACAATGAGAGAATTACAGGCCAATATCCCTCAGGAACATAGGTGCCAAAATCCTCAACAAAATTCTAGCAAATCAGATCCAACAGTACATCATAAAGATTATACACCATAACCAAGTAGCATTTATCCCAGGGATGTAAGGATGGTACAATATCTGCAAATCAATAAATGTGATACATCACATAAACAAATTGAGAGAGAAAAACAAGTCGTATCAATTGATGCAGAAAAAGCATTTGACAAAATCCAACACCCTTTCTTGATAAAAAGTCTTTGCAAGGTGAGAATAGAAAGATCATACCTCAACATAATAAAAGCTATATATGACAAACTCAGTCAACATCATATTCAATGGGAAAAAACTAAAACCATTTTCCCTGAGAACAGGAACAAGACAGGGATGCCCACTCTCACCACTCCTGTTCGACACAGAACTAGAAATATTAGCCATTGCAATTAGTAAAGAAGAAGAAATAAAAGGCATCCAAATTGGAAAAGAAGTAAAGCTGTCCTTATTTGCAGATGACATGATATTGTACATAAAAAACCTGAAGGACTCCATCAAAAAACTATTAGATTTAATAAATTAATTCGGCAATGTAGCAGGATACAAAATTAATGCCAAGAAATCTATGGCATTTCTATACACCAATAGTCAACTTACAAAAAGAGAGACTCAAAAACCAATCCTATTTACCATCAAAACAAAAAAAATTGAGATACCTAGCAATAAACTAAAGAGGTAAAATACGTATACATGGAAAATTACAGGACACTAAAAAAAGAGATATAGACATAAATAGATGGAAAAACATACCATGTTCATACTACACAAAACAATCTATAGATTCAATGTACTTCCCATTAAAATACCAACAGCATATTTCACAGACCTAGAAAGAACTCTCCAAAAATCCATCTGGAATAAATAAAGACCCCAAATAGCCACAGCAATCCTAAGAAAGAAGAACAAAGTAGGTGGGATCTCAATACCCGATTTCAAGCCATATTACAAAGCCACTGTTTTCAAATCAGCCTGGTACTAGCACAAGAACAGACATATAGACAAATGGAATAGAATAGAGAACCCAGATATCAACCCAAACCAAAATGCTAGATTAATATTTGACAAAGGAGGCATGAACATACAAGACAGTCTCTTCAATAAATGGTGTTGGGAAAATTAGACAAATATTATACATGTAAAAAAATGAAACTAGAACACCAACTAACACCATACACAAAAATAAACTCAAAATGGATAAAGGACTTAAACATAAGATGGGAAACCATAAAAATACTAGAGGAATCCACAGGCAGAGAAATCTCAGACATATGCTGAAGCAATTTCTTCACCCTAGGGCAATCGAAACTAAAGAGAAAACAAACAAATGAAATTACATCAAAATAAAAAGCTTTTGCACAGCAAAAGAAACCAACAACAAGAAAGCCAACTGTCTAGGAAAACATATTTGCCAGTGTTATCACAGATAAATGTTTAATCTCCAACATTTACAGGGATCTCATACAACTTAATAAAAGATAAATGACCCAATAAAAAAATGGGTAACGGACCTAAATAGATACTTTTTGAAAGAAGACAGAAGGAAGGAAAGAGACATAAGAAAACATGCTCAAAGTCACTAATTATCTGAGAGATGCAAATCAAAATGACAATGAGGTACCATCTCACACCTGTAGAATGGTTATCATCAACAAATCAACAAATGACAAGTGCTGGTGAGGATGTGAAGAAAAAGGAACCCTCTGTGCACTGCTGGTGGGAATGCAGACTTGGTGCAGCCACTATGGAGAACATTATGGGGTTTCCTCAAAAAACTAAAAATGGAACTCCCATTTGACCCAGTAATCCCATTTCTAGGAATATATCCCAAGAAGCTAGAAACACTAATCAGAAAGGATATATGCACCCATATGTTCATAGCAGCACAATTCACCATAGCTAAGATTTGGAAACATCCTAAATGCCAATCAGCAGATGAGTGCATTAGAAAACTATGGAACCTCTACACAATGGGATATTATGCTGCTATAAAAAAGGAATTCTTAACCCATTTAGCTCAGTGAATAGAGGGTCAGCCTGTTAACTGAAAGGTCCCAGGTTTGATTTTGGTCCAGGGTATGTACCTTGTTTGCAGGCACATCCTCAGTAGGAGGTGTGCAAGAGGCAGCTGATCGATGTTTCTCTCTCATCGGTGTTTCTAACTCTCTATCCCTCTTCCTTCCTCTCTGTAAAAAAAAAAATCAATAAAATATATTTAAAAAAGAAAGCATTCTTACCATTTGCAGCAGCATGGATGGAACTGGAGAGCATTACGCTAAGTGAAATAAGCCAGGCAATGAAAGAACAATACCACATGATCTCATTCATTTATGGAAAATAAAGAGCATTATAAACTGATGAACAAAAAGATAGATACAGAGGCAGTAAAGCCTCAAACAGACTGTCAAATTATAGCAGTAAGGCTGGGGAGTGTTGGGGAAGAGGGGGAAGAGATCAACCGAAGGACTTGTAAGCATGCATATAAGCGCAACCAATGGACACAGATACTGGGGAGGGAGGCGGGTGGGGGAGGGGGGAATGAGGGCATGCCACAGGGGGTAGTGAAGATTGTGGGAAGGTCAATGGGGAAAAAAATGGAGATATATATACTACTATGTGCAATACTTTAAACAATAAAATAAATCTTAAAAAAGCATCAAGTCAATTTCTAAATTACCTTAATAAAGACGTAACTTACCTGAGGAACAACTGCAAAGGCCTTTGATTTTATTTTTGCTAATGATGCTGCCCTGTCACACGACTGGAAATAAAAATACAAAGGAAGGGGAAAAGTTAAAACACAAACATTAAGTGAAATTATGAATACCCACAGAAGTCAGATTTTAGACAGAAGTAGGGTACAAGAAAGTAAAGATACAGAAACACACACCACATTTTCACAGCAGGTACCATAGCTACTGATTATTTTCATTCAGGACTTAAGGAGGATAACATGAACAAAAGCCTTGGTGATAAAGCCATTCCCACTTCATTGGCCTATGCCCAAAGACAGCTCTTATCTCATCCATTAAGATGGATGAAACCTCTAGAAGTAGGAAGCAGTACTGAGTAGCCTGAACTCCACACCAGCTGAAAGGCTGACAGGAAGTGAGAAAAGACATAATACAAAACCCTAATTCTGCCCTTGGCACTCCAGAATCATCTTTCCCTTCCTCTGCATAAAAATGTCAACATTGTCACTCCCAATGGACACCTGATGTGGTCTCACACAAAGTTTCCAGTAAAAGCAGACTATCTCGTGACAGAACCCAGGTTTCAGAATTTTCTAAGATTTTTATTAACACTGAGCAAATATCATGATGCTTAGTATATAGAATCATAGCCACACATAAAATAAAAAGCCAATCAAATACTGCCCTATCAGCAATCACAGTGAATTTTCCTGACCTCTGCTTCTTGTGAATTTCCTTTCCTCTTTTCTTCTCCATCTTTATCTTTCAATTTTAAGGATGAATTCTGAAAGAGCAAAAAAATTTATATAAACACACTAACAACTCAAATAATCTAAACATTAATTGCAAGTCATTTTCAGAACAATGAGAATCATTTACTTAATTACTGAAAAGCTAAAAGATCATTTCACATTATTGAAGTACTAGAGGTTCCGTGCATGAAATTCATGCACTGGGGGGGAGGGAGGGTCCCTCAGACCAGCCTGCTCCCTCTCACAATCTGGGAGCCCCGCCCCCTAGTCAAACTCCCAAGTCAAGGGACAATTTGCATCTTAGCCTTTGATTATATAGGATGGTTCACCACCTGACAATTAAGATCATGGTTAGGTTTCAGAATAATCCTAAAATTCATCAAAAAAATGCCTTAATCCTCCTAATGAAGGAGGATTTTATGTGGGGGGAAAAATTGGTTTATTCTCCTTTTCTTCAGATTTTCAGAGGTCTTAGTAATCATTAAAGATAGTTTGTTGAAAGGATGAACTATTCAAACATTCTAAAATGTTCTACCTCATGAAAATAAATGTGAAAGCAAAGTATTTCCTTCTCTTCATCACTTTTTCTTCTATTTTTTTTTTTCTAAAATGAATTTGAGCCAGCTCCTTTTATAGAATGGAAAGCCAAAGAAGCAACAAATATTTCTGAAATCTTACCTAGCATTTGAGAACACATTAACACATTATCACAATCACAGTAAGTAATCAGAAATTGCTTTTTACTTTTTTTTTTTTTTTTAAAGTATTTAATAAATAAGATGGCGTAGTGGTTTCAAAGGCTGGCCTTTAGGTTTCCAGAATAAAAAAGTTTCTCCAGCTGAAAAGGTTAATGTGGAATATGAGTAGCTCTAGCCTTAGCATTTGGGTCAGAAAATTGAAGTGCAGATGAGTTGATGAGACTTGTAAATGAATAAACCGAGGCTGGCAGAGCAGAGTGGAGGCAGCCACCACTCAGGTCTAGCTATCTGCTGCCATGCAACAAAACAGGACCAGGAGTGCCAAAACTCTGACTTTTACCAGAAACTGGGTGTCTGGAATTTTGCATGAAGTCTACAAATATTTACATGTTAGTAATTAACTCACATTTTAAAAACAATGTTAGGAACAATGCTGTGCCAAACAAAACACATCTGTATGCAGGGTTTGGCCCACAGAGCACAACCTCCAGAAGATGCTAAATTTTAAAGAACGCAATAAACCTGTGGTACACCAGGACAACTCATTCCTCTATAATTATACAGTTATATATATATTACTTAATTATACATATATAATTGTTATTATTAGTTATAGATGTAATCTATATAGAATCTGTTTAAGGTTAAATAACATCACATAGCTAATAAGTGGCTAAAAAAAGTAAAGCCCTCCAAATCTTAGCTCCACAGAAATGCAGCCACTCAGCTAGCTGCCTTTCACAACATTATCACCCTTGTGCAGCCTTCTGTGCTTACTGCAATTGCAAAGGCGAGGTATCAAACAAGCAGTCACATACCTTCCTGTCTTTGTGCCATTGCTGATGCTCCAAAATTATGGTCTTAATATTATCAAAGAAATCATCCTTTACCAAGCTGAGGGTTTTGTTTGGATTGGACTTATCAGCTGAAATTACATGTTTTTTGTTCTGATAATGATCATGAACATTCAGCATTTCCTAAAGGTGAAAACACGAGTCTTTCATTCAGTTTTATAGGAAAAACTGACAGGCAAAACCAACACAAAATAAAATGGCATTCCAAAGTGACTATGTTTATAAGAAATAACATGCCTTAGTATACTGAAAATAGTATTTAATTAAGAGGCTGCTTTCCAGAGGTATGGATTCATTCAATTCAACTCAAAAACATTAACATATGCTACATGGGGAAAGACTAATGTTTAATAAATGAATGCATTCCTGGATATAACAAAAATTATTTGTAGTATAAATATCATTAAATATCATTACTGATTAAAAAAAAACATTTTTATTTTATATTATCATACCAAGGGTATGCATATAGTTCTTTTCTTTAATATATTTTATTGATTTTTTACAGGAGGAAGAGAGAGGGATAGAGAGTTAGAAACATCGATGAGAGAGAATCATCGATCAGCTGCCTCCTGCACACCCCCTATTAGGGATGTGCCCGCAACCAAGGTACATGCCCTTGACTGAAATCGAACCTGAGACCCTTCAGACTGCAGGCCGACTCACTATCCACTGAGCCAAACTGGTTAGGGCTGCACACAGTTCTTTATGCTCAGCTGGAAGTTCCTGTATGATCCACCTAATCCCCACAGAGATGTGCTGGCTTTCACAAGTCTCAAAGTCTATGCGCCTATACCCAAAACTTCATCATTACTTCAGTATTAAAATTCAGGATTAAAAAAAATAGAGGGTATTTATGACACCATTTGAAGGATTGTTCATTAATTAGACCCTTCTCCCCCCAGAAACCTTCAGCTAAATTGGCAAACCTATGGGGTAAGGAGAAAGACAGCACACTTTAGAAATCAAATAAAACTGGTATTGGGACTTGGCTCAAAATTCAGCAGGGAACTAGTGACATCTGAGTTATCCCTAAGTTGGGATACTCAATTCATTTCTAAATTTTGATATAATAACAGACATCTGTTCAGAGTATCAGAACCTGCTCAGGAGTGGTGAGTGCTCATATATGCAAGATTTTCCAAGGGGAATAACATCCAGACATGGGAGCCCATAACTTCTAGTTTACAATGTGCTGTACTCCCGTTATTTTACCACGTGCAATACAACACAGGGGAAAGACCATTAGTAGGACCTGGTTTTGGCTTGAGTTCTGTCACTTGCTAGCTAGACTGTGACCTTGAGCAAATCCCTCAATCTTAGAATCATGTTCCACATTTGTACAAAATTAAGTAATGCCACCTAACCTACTGATTTTCTAAAAGTGAGAGTTCTCTGTATAATGTACTAAATATACAAAATTAAAGTGTTAAGACACAAAATAAAGTGCTTGGACTTTGGAGCCCTATAGACTTGGACATTCAAATCCAGTGTCCATACCTTACTTTATTTATTTACTTTTAAATATGTTTTTATTGATTTTTTAGAGAGAGAAATGAGGATAGATGAGAGAGAAACATCCATCAGCTGCCCCCTGCATATCCCCTACTGGGGATGGAGCCAGCAACCTGGGCTTGTGCCTTTACTGGGAATTAAGCTGGCGACCTCTTAGTTCATGGGTGGACTCTCAACCACGGAGCAACACCAGCCAAGCTGCACCTTACTTTTTTGCAAATTACATAACTTCTCTTAGTTTCCTTGTTTTTAAAATCAGGAAAATACCGCCTCCTCTGCAAGGTTACTATGATGATTAGGGAGATAACATAAATATTTAACATAATTCCTGGTACATGTTGAAAATTCAGCACATAATGGCAATTATTTTAATTGTATAAATGAGAAACAAAAAGACTTATAAATAAAACAATTAGCTGAAGGTCATATTTAAGTAGCAGAGTTCGAATTAAAAATCAGATGTTTGCCCTAACAGGTTTGGCTCAGTGAATAGAGTGTAGGCCTGCTGACTCAGGGGTCCCAGGTTCGATTCCGATCAAGGGCATGTACCTTGGTTGCAGACATATAGCCAGCAGGGAGTGTGCAGGAGGCAGGTGATCAATGTTTCTAACTCTCTATCCCTCTCCCTTCCTCTCTGTAAAAAAAATCAATAAAATATATATATTTTTAAATCAGATGTTTGATTCAATATCCTATCCTTTTCATTTTATATGCCTCCTTAACCACAAAACTAAAACTAATGAGTAGCAGAATCATAACCAGAATTCAGGTCTGCTGACATAGAGACAAAAAAGCATTTCCAAGTAGAAAATTATTAAATTTAAGGATTATCAATGAGTATGGGTCAAAGGCTAGTCAAGGTCATGACAAATAGAATTAACAGAGGAATTAAGAGAAAAGGCTCCCAAAGCAGATCTGTGACGAGCCAAAGATGTGAGATAAAGTGAGGATGCCTTCAGAGTACTCGATTTCTAGAAGCTTCTAAGAGTAGCCATCTCGTAGCCTGGTCCTCAGACCCTCCTCTCCAATCACCCTAAAAGATAGGTCTTTGTGCCTATCTTCTCTTAAATCTTCCTAGTTTTCAACAGTGGGCTTTCAAATAAGCATTGTAAAAAGGAACTTAGGAAATAAATACACATTGTTAAAAAAAAATAAAGTCACTTTAAATTCCTGTTTTATCATCTACCTAAAAAATCAAATACAAATGGTGGTTTCAGTATCTGAACCTAAATATCCGGAGTTGAAATCCAGTCTTCCACATCTTTGTTTCTTACTGTATTTTGTGATTTATTCCATAAACTTTGATATATTTAGGGTGTATTATTCCTGATACTTTAGAGAAAATAATATTCATTCTATGGTTAAAATCATTCAAAATTTTTCAGTATCCAGTAGATAAAGGTATAAACTCAATATATAGTTAACAATAAAACAATTTATTTTTAAATTTCAAGAAATAAAAGAAACTTACCTCTAATACATCAGAATTGATAAGTTTCATTACACGATCATTTGGTTCCTTAAATTCTTCCGTAACTTGAGTTCGATGAACTTTTTTCTTCATTCTAAATGACAGCTATTTGATAATGAATGTCTTTTAAAGTGTATTTTAAGTATGAAAATAAGTTAGACAGCAGCAAAAATTGTCTATCAGTAAACATGGATGAAACAAAAGCAACAGTAAGTACATATTTACTAAATAATCCATTTTTTAAAGACTGTTAGACTTTTGAGACAATCCTTAAGACACCATGCCAAGTACTTACAGATTCAGATATTCAAAGAAGTTCCATATTTGCCAGGTGATGACAGAGCCAGAACTAGAACCTAGTGTTCTTCTAATCTAGTTTCTCAATTGTCGTAAGATCAAAGAAATATTATATTTTATTAGTGGAAGTTTCAGCTTTACACCAACTGACATTAAAATTCTTTGGTCCTCTTTCAGCCGCATCGTCTCTGATGTTTGAATAAAGAATGAACAAATGCAGATACTGAATTTAATGTCCTCTCCTAACAATCTGCCTAACAGATGGCATTTGGAAATACACTGCATTTAAAAAGAGAGCCTGGATTTTGATTGCAACAAAAAGTAACAGAAAGCACTTTCTCCTATTTTAGGAAGCCTTTCTACACATATTGGAAACTATATAATAATCTTTCCACATTATGGAGACTGAGGTACTTTATGGACAATGAAGTATAATTTTTCCTTTTGAAGAAACAATTTATTTTAGGTAACATACCAATTTGGGCATTGCTGTAAAGTGAAATGCTTTGTCTAGTCGTAGCTTCCTAAAAATATAGGCTACGTCAAAATGTTCCGAATTTATCAAATCTTGTTGAAATTTTAAAATTTCATCCCAGTCTCTCAGGGCAACTCTAATCTGCAAACAAGAGAAGCAAAAAAAAAAAAAAAAAGTAGTTACTACATGTAAATCTTCTTTCACAGATGTTTTATATTTTGCAACAATGGCATTTCTGTATACATCAAGTTTATTGCAAAAATATTGTACCCGTTTAGTGTTTCTGCTAGTGGAAAACAACTCATCAAGTTTTACCTTTTGTTTTGGTTGACACAGTTGGGTGTTATATAATCCATACAACAGATACAAAGCACCAACTCTGATCTGGAAGGCGTATGGAGGTAAGAAATATTGCCAAGCCAAAGCTAAAGCTTCTTTTGTAAATGTGTTCTTTTCTAAATTTCTCATTTTGCCGCTAGGAAACAAAGAGAAAATAAGTTATGACTTTAAGTAAATACATAATGAACAAAAATTACAAGAGGTATATTCTAGCAGCTGCTAGAAATGGAGTAGGTGTTCCATACCTTTATTTTTTTTAAAATATATTTTATTGACTTTTTACAGAGAGGAAGAGAGAGGGATAGAGAGTTAAAAACATCAATGAGAAAGAATCATCGATCAGCTGCCTATTGCACACTCCCTACTAGGGATGTGCCCCCAACAAAGGAACATGCCCTTGACCAGAATCGAACCTGGGACCCTTCAGTCACAGGCGACGCTCTATCCACTGAGCCAAACCGGTTTCAGCAGGTGTTCCATATTTAATCCCTTCCTAATTCAAGCACAAAGACCTAATCTTTTTTTTTTTTAAGCCAAACTAAGAATTTTTTATTTACTTTAACAGTGTTCCCTTCCTGTCATTATATAACAAAATATTCTCTAACCCTGTTCCCACACCTTCACATGGGAATAATAGATTACTATGAGAATTCATCAGGATCTTCGCTTGCAAGCCTTCTCATCTACCACTAATTAATTTTATTTTTTATTGAATTATTGTATGTGTACATATCTTACCAATGCCCCCTCCCACTCCGATACATGCCCTCCCTCCCCAGTTTTGTGTCCATTGGTTGTACTTATATGCATACATACAAGTCCTTTGGTTGATCTATTACCTCCCCCAGGTCTCTCTACCCTACCTGCTGTAATTTCACAGTCTGCTTGTTGCTTTACTGTCTCTATATCTATCTTTTGGTTCATCAGTTTATAATGTTCTTTATTATCCATAAATGAGTGAGGTCATGTGGTGTTTCTCTTTCATTGACTGGCTTATTTCACTAAGACCTAATCTTTAGTTGTATTTCCTCCACTGAGGCACAGGTGTACACTAGATAAACATGATGCAACTTCATAAAGCATCAATGTGACTTGCTGAATTAGGGAGCAAAGGGGGTGGGGCATGCATATTATTCCTGGTTAAGAATTCTAAATCAAAATAAGCAGGATTGTTACAGAATAAAATACACATGCTACATGTATTTTAATATATAATGGATATTTTCCCCAGTACACTCAGGGATTCACATTAAACCTCCTTTGTCCTTGGGACACCTAGATTAAAAAAAAAAAAAAAAAAAAAAAAAAAAGTTAGATACCACAAATACATTCCACCCCCTCCTTTCAATTCTTCAGGGCAAAAGCTCACCAAAGTAAACAAGGAACAGGAGCAGGATAGGAACAGGATAGGAACGTAGACTCCACTTTACTCCCAAAGCCTGGGCTCTTCAAATAATCAATACAATGAAAGGATGCAAAATACCTACTTTAAGTACAGGCAGCCAAAGTGACTTCTAAAAAAAAAGCCCCTACTCCTCATGTGGTCTCCATTTATCCCTTCATTTTAGTTTTTTCTCACTAGCTAAAAAATGAGGTAACCCAGCAAAATGTTCCTGAACCACCACATTTCCCATGAGGGTTACAGTGAAAGTTCATGGGTTTTGCAAACAGGCAAACATACAGGTTTCCATATCTGCTCTACCATCTACTTACTAGCTGTGTGATCAGGGAGAATTACTTTACCTCCTTAAACCTCATTTTCCTCATCTATAAAACATCCATTATACCAGCTTTTCAGAGTTGTCCTATGCATTAAATACATTAAGCTATAAATGCATTACATGTAGTAGCTATTAAAAAAGTTTCTCTCCTATCATTAACTGTACAACAAGCAGCTCTCCACCCTCCATCCGCTGCAATGTACAAACTACGTAGGTAATTATTTTATATCAACAGAGAGGAAAAAAAGGTAACTTTCCCATTTTATTCAGCAACGTTTTAATCCCAAGAACTCATTCATTCAATTACTTAGCCTTTTCAGCATTCTGTGTATTATGCTAATGGATACCAGATGCATCCAGTTACTGTCCTCACAGAGCTCTGTGTAATGGAGGGCAATATTAAAAATAATAGCAATAATGAGGGCCACTTAACACATATTAATTACCTCCTTGAATCCTCAGAACTACACTACAGGTATTACCGTTGTCCCTCTTTCATAGGTTAAGGAAGCTCAGGCCAGTAACTTACCAAAAGTCACAGTAGGTGGACTCTGATTCAAATCAGCCAGGTGGGCTCCATAATCTGTGCTCTTAAACCCTAATACTGTCTTTCAAACTACGCACTTATAATAAAATGTAGTTAAGTTGAGAGATAAAATAAGCAGAATGCTGCAGGGGGGGGGGGAAAGAGCAGGACCCCTTACTTGGCATACATAGAAGGGTGAAGGAAGGCTTCCATGAGGAACTGTCATTTGAACTTAAATCTGAGTGAGGAATACGGTGGGCAGACAAAAGGGTGTTGTTGAGGAAAGCTCCAGGCAGAGGACCACAAACACCTGCAGAGTTTGGAGGCGAGAGGGCGCGAAGCGGGGGATTGGTGGATGAAGCTGCAGAGAAGGGCAGAGGCCAATCACAGAGGGTCTGGCCAACCACGTTAGGGAATTGGAACTGTGTCCCCAGGGCCATAGAAACCACGGAAGGGCTGCAAGCAAGGGAGTGCCAAGATCAAGTGTGCACTTCAGAAGGAGAACTCTGGTTGTTATAGGTAACGTGAATTCAATCGTGCTTCTGGTCTTTGCTAGTTGTTTCTTTTGTTTTGAAATTACGGGGGCTCTAGAAGAACCGGACTGGAGAAGGACAAGCGATAGGGCCCTCGGCCAGTCTGGGGCAGTGGAGAAGAGAGGAGCGGAGAGGAGGGCCAGGCACACATACACGTTCGGGAAGAGGCCGCAGAAGGATGCGACCGAAGCCTAGGAAACGGGCCAAGGAGCGCGCGCCGCCGGAGCACCAGAGGAGACCCGGGAGACGTGGAGGGGGGTTTCGGAGACTGCCACCTCTCCAGCCCTCACCGGGGCGGCGGGAGGCGGGAGGGAGGCGGAGAGAGGAGGACTGCACGGGACAGAGGCGGGTGGCGCCCAGGAGACACCCACCAGAAGATGGCCCCAAACTTCATGCTCCTCCAGAGCTCCGAGAAGTCCTCGAAGCGCACGCTGTCCGTGTCCTGGAAGCGGCTGAGCAGCTCCTCGAAGTCGGCCTGCAGGCCCGGAGGGGCCCCCATGGCGGCAAAGCCCCAGCGCCCCGCGAGCGGTCCAGCCCGCGGCGGTAGCCGAGGAAACGCAGCCCGGACGCCCCACCTCCTACGACCTGACACCGCGCACGCTCCGTGACGTCACATCCGGCTCCTTCCGCCCTACCTCCAGCCGGACCGAGCGCCAATCCTCGATGCTTACTGCGCGTGCGCGGCGTGTAGCGTTCAACTCTCCGTTAGTACAGGATTAAGATCAGTCCTTTTCGATTCTTTGAAGATGTGTACATCTCCAGTGTCTGTGAGCCCACGAAGGAATCAGGTCTACATTAGGCTAACTCAGTGGTCGGCAAACTCATCTGTCAACAGAGCGGCCGACCACTGGGCTAGCTTATGAAAATTGGCTTTACCTCTATTATCACTCTTCCTTAAAGCGGCAGAGAGACAAAAAGCCAACTTTTATAGCTGGGGAAGAACAGTTCGGAGCCTCAGCCCACCCCCTCGTGGCCAGAGGATGTAAAGAGAGTTTACTAGGAAAATGAACTGGACTCATGATGCTCTTACAGTTTATAACCACACAATAGGGAGCTGTGTGGCTCTCTCCGTGGAACCCTAGCAGTCTTCTGCAAGCACTCTGAAGAAACTGTTTTGTAAATATCTCCTCACCGCCTGCCCTATGCTACATTAGCACAGTGCTTAACAACAACAACAACACAAAAAATACAGTATAGATACTTATTGGTTATATGGCCAAATTGGCTTTGAGTACACACCAACCTCCTAGCTTATCCCTGTACTTTTCACCATTCTCTGATTGCAGGGCATGCTGTTTTATTTTTCAGGATAATCGTAGCCTGATATATATAAAGAGCTAGGTGGCCTCACGACTGAACGGGTGACTGGTCACCATGAAGTACATGGAGACCTCTCAGTCCACCTCTCTCCAGCCCCAAAGGGGGGTGCAGGCGGGGTGGGACTGGGGACTGTTGAGCAGGGTAGTGTGCTGCTTGGCAGGGTGGCTGTGAGCTTATCGAAGCAGTCACCCCAGGGGGCAGAGAGTTTCATGACTCAGCGGTGGGGCAGGGGAGTTTCACAGAGCATTTGTGGTGGAAGTTGGGGGGAGGGGAGCCTCACAGAGCAGGGCGGGGTGGGGTAGTTTCCTGGAGCAGTGGAGGGGCCACGGGCATCCTGGAGCATCCAGGGGCGGGAAGCTTCACCTAGAGTCCCAGGGTGGCAGAGGCCATGTAATGGAAGCCAGGCTAGGCCTAGGGACCCATACCATGCACGATTTGGTGTGTGCCCTGAGCCTCTAGTATGATAGAAAAGCCTAGGACCCAGCCAAGGTGGCTCAGTGGGTGAGTGTGGACCCATCAACGGTTTGATTCTGGTCAGGGCATATGCCTAGGTTGTGGGCTCGATCCCCAGTGTGGGGCATGCAGGAGGCAGCTGATCAATGATTCTCTCTCATTGCATCCTCACATGGCCAAAGGGGCAATGGGAATTCCTGGAGCCTCTTTTATAAGGGTATGAATCCCCTTCATGAGGGCTCCATCCTCATGATCTAATCACCTCCCAAAGGCCCCCAGCTCCTAATACTAACCATCGTGGAGGTTAAGTTTCAACATATGAATTTGAGGGCACACAAACATTCAGGGCAAAAGCAAACATCTTGGACTCACTCAACCCTCAGTAATTGTTCACTGAATGGATTTCACTGGGAGGGCTAGAAAATGGTTGGCAAGAGATAAATTCTGCAATGTCCTAAATCGGTGGTCGGCAAACTGCGGCTCGAGAGCCACATGTGGCTCTTTTGCCCCTTGAGTGTGGCTCTTCCACAAAATACCACGGCCTGGGCGAGTCTATTTTGAAGAAGTGGCATTAGAAGAAGTTTAAGTTTTAAAAATTTGGCTCTCAAAAGAAATTTCAATCATTGTACTGTTGATATTTGGCTCTGTTGACTAATGAGTTTGCCGACCACTGTCCTAAATTAAATTACAGTGGATTGGAGAGTAGGAGACAACGGAAGCCCTCAGCTAATATGTGTGCTAAAACTAAGAAAAAGTATTCACATTCCTGAATGTTTGTTGAAACTGAACCAATCAGAGACCACCAAGTCCTTCTTTATGCATGAACTTTCTGACTCTTCCCCACAACTAATAAAAAAAAAAAAAAAAAAGAAAATATTTCTTCCTTATGGACTAGACACCTATCCTAGAACTGCCCCTGCTTCATCTTTTCTTCATCCCACCCCTTTATCTACAGCCAATGTCAATTCTTTCAAAAACAACTTACATCTCTCTTCCCTAAACTCATCGTATAAAAGGGTTCCATCAGCTCCAGAATGGCAGACGTGTGTGTATTTTCCAACTGGCCCTGCTGTCACTGGTTTAGACTGCATGTCCCAGGGCCTGGCCATATGGCTGAACAAACTCTTTCACACAAGTTTCGGGCGGTGAAGGTTTTTGTTTAACATGATCCTGTAGTCCTGATTCTACAACTCTGATCCCCGTTCACAGGAATTCCTCTCCCACCTCAGTCATGTGTGAGCTGTCCTTGCAAACAGAGGAGGCTTTGTAACAAAGATGAATCAGATGGGAATCATGCTCTGATGGAACTATGAGTTTAGTAGGGGAGATAAGATACATAAATGATCAGAGAAGGTAAAAAATGAGCCGTAAAGTAAGAAAGCTGAAGTTCGCAGGGGTAGCAAAATATTGGCAGGTGAATTTGCCCAGAGACATATTGGCTGAGCTGGCTCCTCACTGATTTGCAGAGTTAGCAGGTAACATTGTTTTTTGTTTGTTTGTTTGTTTGTTTTTAGCTTTAAATATTCTTCAAGCAGACCAGGCAGTGAGGTCTGGTCTGCTTGAAGACCAGAAGTTTATAATGGCTCACCCTGCAGCTAGTTTAGTGCTCCTATTAAAGTTTGTCACTGCAGTTGTGTGTAGAAACACTGAAATCTATTTCAAAGACCAATATTATCCAGAAATATTTGGAAAGGAGTTTCTACCTAAGATAATGTTTCTTTGATGTTTTACTATTTCAAAATCTCTAAAAAATAGATTTGACTTAACAGTCTAGTTTACTTGCTAGGCCAGCGGTCAGCAAACTCATTAGTCAACAGAGCCAAATATCAACAGTACAATGATTGAAATGTCTTTTGAGAGCCGAAAACTGACTTCTGCCCATGGGCCACAAAGTTTCCATCGTACTGTACGTGCACACCCGCACGTGGTATTTTGTGGAAGAGCCACACTCAAGGGGCCAAAGAGCCGCATGTGCCTCGTGAGCTTTGGTTTGCCGACCACTGTGTTAGGCTATATGCTTCCTCAATGTTTTAAAAGGCATTACCCATTGTGATTAAACACTGTACAATCCCTTTACTCCCCATCCCCATACACACCCCAGCTTGTTCTTCTTTGTGGAGAATCACCATTTTATATTGATTTATTAAGGGTTCAGAAAGCCAAAAGAGTTTATCACTCTCCTGATATGGCACCTTTGCAATCAAACACACCATGACTGAGGCTACCGATCAGTTTTTATTAGTAAAATAAGTAATTAAAACACCTTGACTACTTCTTAAAAAACAGACCATTACTTTCTGGTAAATTCTATTTGATAACCTATAAATTTCCCTTTAGAAAACAATTTACAATTTAAAATGTATATTGTAGTCACCCAAGACGATGCAGAGGGGAGGTTATTTATTCTAAACAACACTGCCTTTGTACTTTACAACTGCGCAATCCTAACACTAATTACAGCCGATTATTTTAGAGCCCCAAGCTTTCCTGTACCCATAAACTCACCTCCTTTCTGTCCATCAAGATTATCTTCTCCCAGAGAACTCTCAATATCTGGCCTCAATAAGGTGCAGGCACACAAGAAATGAAAAAAAAAAATACACACGACAATCAAATCAACAACAAAAAACACACACCTGGGGCTGCTAAAGTTTCCATTTCCTTCACCTGAGACATCTCAATAACATTTAAAATAAACTGTCTTTGGGTGCCTTAAGGGGAATATATTTAAACTCCTCTATTTTTGATCAGATTAGTAGATGATATTAAAAAAACAAACTGTTATACAGGTAACCAAGGTCCAACCTGTTAGGAGACCTCAGATATTTTTTTCTATTCTACAAAGCACAACAGCTTCACACCCCAAAGCATTAGACTGGCCATTTCGGATACAGTCCCAGGGCAACACCTATTCCGCCCCGACCGACCGACCACGCATCCAAACAACAAGTTCGGGGAAGAGCTAGGCACCAGCACCAGAATCGGACAAGTCACCGGAGACAAAGGGCAGCGCTGACCCTCCGGTGCCCGCCGGCTCCCACATGCGCTCACACACGTAGGCAGCAGCAGCCGGGAGTGGACGCGGGGGCCCTGCGCCGGCCGCACACCCAGGGGGCGCGGAGCGGAGGGCGGGGCGGGCTGCGGTGCTGCGGCCCAGCACGTACCGGGGCGGGGCCTCCGTGCGGGGGGCGGGACGGGGCGGGGCGGGGCCAAGTTTCGCCCCGCGGCTCGGGTTTCACATCCGTAAGTAGTACTTGGGGCACCGGGAACCACAGGGATGCCAGGTCCCTTCGCATCCTTGGTCCTTTGCTGCGGAGGGTCTGACCACTGCCGCTCTCAGGCACCTGCCTTCCCTCTCCGTGCAGGAATGGAGCCCAGACGAGGGAATAAAGGAAATAAAATTAATACAAGGAGATCGGGTGTCTGAGCAGCGTCTTGGGTAAAACCGTCCGTTACAGGTAAGAATAAAACTTATGTCCAAACCTCGGAAAGGAGTGAACACAACAAAGCTCCAGAAGGCTTTTCAGATTGGTGGCGAGGTGTAGCGTTTATCTTACAGGTAGAACTATTTCGTATCAATTCTACAGATTGCACTAATTCTCGGTAAAATGCTCTGGGGACGACGGGTGTGGCGCTATTTAAAGGGATGAAATATACGAGCAAAGTGGTAAGTGAAAGACTTAAAAAAAAAAAACACCCGAGAAAAAATGTTCTTCACATTTTTGTTGGTTCCAGTTAGCAGTATGTTTGCAAAGGTTTTATTTAACCAAACTCAATGGTTAAAAAAAAAATAAAGTAAATCCATATTCTTTGCAACTTGTTTTTGATGTTGCTGCAATGGAAATTTGAAATTTTATAATTTTTTAGATTCTGGGAAGCCAGTAACTTTAAAGTCCATCCTTTTTGTGTTTTAGAGGTTTTGGGGGAAGTCAAGATTTGCAATGAAACAAGAAAAGGGGAACTATTTGCAATAATTGTGAAGTTATACAAACTTATTAGAAAATTAAGTCAAACGATTCTGGGAGAACCATACCATACATTCCTATGGCGGGTTAGTTTGCTGTCATACGTTGTTTTTCATACATTATCTCATCTACCTTATGTCTCCATAACCAGACATTATGGAGACATAATTCAGACTATTTTTTGAACCTGTAGTTCAAACTAAAGCCCGGCTAAATAGCATATCAAAATACCACTTTTATTAATTTCCATTTGTCTTGCCATTCCTCTTAGGACAGCCCCTCAAAGCTCTGTATGGTTTCATTACCTTCAAGGGACACCTTCAGTGCCTACACCCCATTGTTTTTTTCCTGTTTGCTGTTTAAAGTTAATGAGGGAAAGGACTGAGTAGCACTGTAAGGTGGTCAGCACCAGCCGCTATGGAGTTACTACTGATGGCTGGCTCAAATGCTCTAAACTTAGGGCACCTCTCCAAGACTATTTTCTCATCCACAGAACGAGATGCGAAAAGTACTAATGCAATAGGTTCTTTTTTAAGATTGTGATAATATGCAGAACGCTTAGCACAAAGTCTAGCATATAATACTTATCAGAGGTTAGCTTCATTTTAACTCCTAATCTTTTGTGTCATTTCACCAAGCAGTGCTAGCTGTCCGGGGTCCTGTTCCAAGGTTAATAATGAGGCTCTAGAACACATGAACAAAGTACACCATATTCTTTACCATACTTTCTTCAAGTATGAAAATAATACAATGGTCATTCATTCACAGAAGTATCAGAGAATGGGAAGTAGGCATGCATAGGAGGGGACAGGAACATTAAGGGGAGAAGACCTATTATAGAATTGTAATTGTTAGGGTAAGGCTATACTTCATAGATACAGATATTTTTTAAAAGTCTGTGATTCTGAGAGAGGGAGAGAGAAAACAATGAATGCTGGGAAGGAAGGGCTGTTTCTATTTCAGCCTCAAGCACTCCATGGGGCTTGTTTTTGGCATGACCAGAGGTTGTTTCTTCCAGCTCTACTGTCCTTTAAAGGTGGCTTTCTTTTCTAAATCATTGCTCTCTCAAGTCTTCTCAGACCTGGTCATTACATAATCTGACCATTAATATTTGAAAACTACATCAACTTCTAGTTTTCAACTCAAGATAACTTGCTATCAGAAAAATTTTTTATTTTGACCTGGGAATATTAAACTATTTTATTCTGAAATACCACCTCTAGTGCAATCTGTAATTAAACACACAAGAACTTGGATCATATTATTTATAGTGAAGTATACTATAAATATATGTGAAGTGCCCCAAAATATTGGGCTTTTAGTATTGTAAACGTTTGTTCCAAAAATTTCACGTAACCGAAATCACCTTTTCTTCATTTTTAAGATAAAAACAGTCCCCTAAGATATGTGGTTAATTTTGTTCAGGATATTTTGTTCCTATAACCTCAGGCTTAGATAGTATCTAAGATCTGGCATTATCTATATAGTTTGTCCATAAAAGTAATTTGCAGTTACTTCTCAGTACAGGGATTCAGTGATTTTTCTGCTTCTTTAAAATATTTTTTTAAAATATATATTTTATTGATTTTTTTCCAGAGAGGAAGGGAGAGGGAGAATTAGAAACATCAATGAGAGAGAAATAGTGATCAGCTGCCTCCTGCACACCTCCTACTGGGGATGTGCCTGCAACCAAGGTACATGCCCTTGATCGGAATCGAACCTGGGACCTTTCAATCTGCAGGCCGACACTCTATACACTGAGCCAAACTGGTTAGGACCTTTTTATGCTTTTTAAAAATTGAGAATGTATTACTTTTATAGTCAGAAAATAACAGCAATTTCATAATATATGGAAGAAAAACAAAGCTATTTTTTAAAATTTAAATATACAGTATCATAAAAACAAAAACAAGGTTATTTCTGTTTCATATTAGAGTAAGAAGACCTAAGTTTAAATCTCTGGTCTGGCATTTATTACCTTTAAGGCTTAGACAAATCATTTACCATTTGAGGTCTAAATTTCTTCATCTATAAAAGAGATAGATTAGAAATCTTTATTATTTAAAAAAAAATTTTTGTTGATTTTAGAGAGGAATGGAGAGAAATTGATTTGCTGTTCCACTTATTTATGCATTCATTGATTGATTCTTGTATGTGTGCTGACCTGGGATTGAACCCACAATTTTGGGAAGATGCTCTAACCAAGTGAGTTATCCGGCCAGGGGTAGAAATCTTTAGAGGACATTCTAGTAGCCCTTATAACACTATGTTACTATAATACTTAGGATTTGTTTCATCCACCCCATTCATATTAAACTATTAAAATTACTACAAAATTCGTGCAAGAGTAGGCCTTCCTTTCTCTGGCTTCCCATTGCACCCAGGATCTGGGCTTTCCTCAGTCCTGGCTTCCTACAGAAAGTCATCAGGTCTAATTAGCATTTTATGCTTTTATTATTATAGATTTTACTTGAATTAACCAATCCATGTCAATGTAATCTTCATAAAATACATAAATTGTTGGCAAACAGTTTTGGAGTCAGAGGTATTAAAATAAACATTAACTTAAAAGCTGATCAAGGAGGGTCTGGTCCACAGAAGATGTTTATTTGAAGTAACAAACAATACAGTTAGTGTTAGATCCAACCACAAAGAGCAAAAGGAACGAAAATTTTGTACAATGCACATAGAAAAACAAGATATTTACTGTGACAACTATATATTTCTAAAACAATACCTCTAAAATCACTCAATTATTGAAATCTATATCAAAACAGAAGAATATTAATCGCGACAAAGTGCATAAAACCAAACATCAAATTTTGAGCAAATTAACACACTAGGCAATTTTGCTAACAAAGCATGATTTGTTTGTTTGTACACAATTTGCTCAAAACATCTTTATACCAACAGGGTGAGCAGAACATTTAGGTTTAATATCAATTACACAATATTAGCATAAATTTCCACAACTACAGATAGGGTATTTTTTTGTTTTTGAGCTGGCAAAGTTACTATACAAACATCAAATTCATTTCTCTGAATTGAGAATTTTATCCAAATAAATGTTACATACCTTCCAGATATATGCATCTTTCTATATCATGTAAATGGCTTTACCCATTTAATAATAAACCATATAAGCATTTAAGAATCATTATATAATTAACAATATCATGTTCCAGGTTTAACAATTTCATAGGCCAAAAACAAGTTCTTCTTAAAAACTAGTTTTATAAATGCAGTATATATTGCATGAGTAACTGCTGGTATTTTTTAAGAAAATATATGTGCAATCGAGGCTATCATGTACTGCTGGCAAAACACTATTGTTTATGTAAATGTGTAAAACTGAGTAAAAATTTTTCAAGCTGATCATGATGAAAGGTTACTGCCTTCTTAAAAGATTATATTGGCATCTTATTAAAAATAATTCAATAAGGGACAAACTAGGTCCCTAGCCCAAAATAAATAAATAAAAAGGTGCATTTTAAAAATTATGCTACTGCAATGCAATGGTTTAAATACCAAAGAACTGTGAAAATGTGCTGTCTGTGATCTGGCATTAACGTAAATTAAGTAAAAAGGGGATCAAAACTGAACTAACAGAGTTTGTGCAGTATTGTAGCCAGGCTTCTAAAATTAGATATAGAAAATATAAATAGACTGCTTTAGGTAATGAGCCACCAGTGTCCAAAATAAAGGAATGAGATTATGAAAAAGCTCAGTTAACTTGATCCAGCGCTCTGAGTAATTCTTCACCCTGCAGTAGGTTTCTGCTGCCTTGTATAGGAGCATTCACTTCACAATCATAACTGGTCAGCTGTGGTAATCCACTCTCATCCATTGATTGCCCAAGGAGTCTACATGCTAAGTCTGGAAAACAAAGAGATATCTAAGTATTCATTCATCTAGTCAATGATTATTATTAAACACCCACTATGCGCTAGGCATTGGGAACATACAGCAAATAAACTTTCTGGAAGGGTTTTTAGTCTATGGTGTAACCATCGCTATGTAAACAAGTAAGTGCAATCAAGTGTTACTGGTACTAAATCATAAATGTTTACAGGATACAAGGAAGGACAAAGGAGTGCTAAATCAATTTACAAGGTTCAGCTTCTATTCAATATTAATAATACATAGACATATCAACGATAATTATTAAAAAATAAAGTTCTATCTTGAAATAGCTGTTACAGACACTAGATAAAATGCTACCTTACTTTTTAATCTTGGTAAGGAATAAAAACCACTCTCACTTAGAACAAAGCTCCTAAATAAAAAGCCATATAATTCTCCTATTGATATTTAGGACAAAAATAATAAACTAACCAGAGGGTATTAAAATAATAGTCTTTTGCTCCATTCCATTCTGTTCATTAGATTTGCATCCTTTTACGCGTTTCCAAGAAAGTGATGTGGTAGTTGCAGGATCATCTGGCTGCTGTAATAATGTTCCCTAAAAAGAGGAAACTTATTTCAATTTTACTATGTTGTTTTTTAAAAAAATAAAAAACTTTGATATTAATGCAAGTTTAATAACACGGAGAAGGCAGGTTTCTTAAATCAAATACTACCCTTAATTGTTTTTAATTCTTTTTTTTAGCACTACTATGATCAAGACATTTATTAGTCATACATTATGGCTAACAACTTCTCTGTAAATTCTTTCCAGTTAATCTGGTTAATTTAAAATACCGGTATGGGTTATTGATGAACAATGACTTAAGAAAACTATTGTGTTTTGGGAATAAGAAGGGGAAATTAACTTAAATGAAAGAGAACAAGGCAGGTGGTGATGTTAGGTGGAAAAAGGGGAGAACATCACTTTTTACTCAAAATATATCTGTATTATCTGAAATTTTTACACCAAAAATGTATTCGTTGTTTTTAAGAGAGTGTACAAAGTGAAAGAAAAAAAAAAAGATCAATGTTTAATTCTAAAAATACAACTTTGGTATTTAGAAGAAACATGGAATTATCTATATATGTAACTTATAAATAGAACATTAGCTAGACTAGAAAAAGCAAAAACATACTCTTACACTTACAATTCCTACTGCTTGAAAAAGTGAACCATCATGTTCTATTTTTCGTTTTCTTTGAGCATTCTGCAAAGCTAGTATCTTTGGATTTAGTTCTTCCTCAGGAACAGTAGTTCTGAAAAAAAGTTTTAATAAAAATATGGTTGTTTTATTATTTTTAAAAGAATTATCCAAATAGCTTTTTTCAACAAAATATATTTGTATTAGAGGCCTGGTGAACAAATTTGTGCACCAGTGGGGTCCCTTGGCCTGGCTGGTGATTGGGGCAGATTGGGGTTGATAGGGGCCGGATGGCTGGAGGGAGGGACCTCGGGAGATTGGCTGGCAACAGGAGGTTGGCTGTGGAAGTGCACTAACCACCAGGGGGCAGACACTTAATGCCAAAGCTCAATTTTTGAAACAAAATATCCTAAAATTTGCATTTCCCTAATCAAAGTGAACTAGATTGATATTTTTGTAAGTCAAAAACTTAAATATTGGCTTTTTATTCCATCTAATATAATTCAGATAATCTTGGGACGTAATACGAAATTAATTTCACACTTGCATAGCATTTTCAGTTCATAAAACATTTAATGTTCATTAGTTTATTTTAATTTCATTCCAATCCCAAAGATAGTAATACTCATTTTATAAATGAGAAACCTGAGGCCTGTTAGGTAACTATCTCAAAGTCCCACTGCTAATTAGTTGTGGATATGGAAGTATATTCTAGATCTTTAGACCCATGTCCCCCCATCCTTCCCCAGTGATCTTCCTCCTAAGTCAAATTGCCTCCAGTATTGGTATGTTACCAAACCTGCACCTAAAATTAGTATTAAATAGTGAAGAACTACTTGATTAAAATACATCAATTTTATCATAGCTACTTTATCTTCTCAAGAACTCCCCCAGCAATACATTAATCATAAATGGCTCCTTGCTCTGTTTCATATATAATTGAGAATGTATATGGGTAGGTAATATATTACTCTCCTTCCCACATGCAGTTTTATAAAACCTCCAATATCAGACAGGCAGGTTTTAAAATTCTTACTTAACTATATTATCTTTATGAAGTATAATTCTGTGTATAGTATAAATATCACCTTTTTAAAAAAATGACTTTAGAGAGAAGAAAGGATGGAGGGGGGAGAGAAAGGGAAACATCCACGTGAGAAAAAAACAGTCACCTTTTGGTGCACGGAACAATGCTCCAGCCAAGTGAGCCACACTGGCCCGGGCAGTAACAGTTTTAATGGTTATCTTTAATCTTTGCTGTAAAGCTGTCTGTCTGGCTTAGTACAGCACTTTGATTTTGTGAATAACAAACTAGAGAATTAGTAATGAAAAAGCCTCCATATAGTTCATAAAATTCATCTCGTAAGGTATTTAGTGCATATTATAGTGGAACTATTGTAAAAAAAAATTGCTAACGTGATTTGATAAGATGACTTTGGTTTTGACAAGAATACAGTTGTTCAGAAAACTGAATATCTATAGTCTCCTGTAGCTAATAGTAAACTGTCATCACCATTGTATTACCACTAGAGACTCGGGGCACAAACATTTGTGCGGGGGGGGGGGGGCCGTGGAGGGTCGAGGAGGGGTGTCCCTCAGCCTGGCCTGCCCCCTCTCACAGTCTGGGAGCCCTCAGGGGATGTCCTACTGATGGCTTAGGCCTGGAGTGGGCCTAAACTGCAGTCTGGCCTCCCTCTGCGAGAGGCAACTGAGCCATCAAGGGAAGGCACTGTGCCCCATCACCCTGCCGCTGCCACAGCCTCCTACAGCTGCTTCAGGCCTCTCTGTGCAGGAGGCAACCTGGTCAATGCTGCCCCCATGACCCCGCTGCTGCTGCTGCTGCTGCTGCTGCGGGCCACCATGGATGACTGCCCTTGGCCCTTGCAGCCACCAAGGCTTTATCCAGAAGGATGTTTGGCTGTCTGGTTTAATTAGCATATTATGCTTTTATTATTATAGGGGATATTCATTCATCTATCCACACAATAACCATTTATTGAAATAGCTAGTACACGATAGGTACTGAATTTAGTGTTAATACCACTAAACTGTCAACAAGACACTGTCATTGCCCTAAAGCAGTGGTCACCAATCGGTGGTGTGGGGACCACTGGTGGTCCATGAGGTCCAAAAGATTGGCGAATGGTGCCCTAAAGGAACTCAGAGTTTAAATTTTAAAGTCAGTTGGTCACATGGTAATTTATAAAATTATATAAAATGCTCCTTTTTAAATCTAAAGCTCCAAGATCTTTTCTTAGGTCTAGGAAAAGGCCTCTCCCAGCACTCTAGGTCAAAGCAACGATGCAAGGCAGAAGCAATATGCCATGAGCCCTGGCTACGGCAGTGCCTTTTCCTATCGCTACTGATATCTGGATCAGTCTAGGCACAGTAGAAAAAGAATCATTTCTCTCCTACACACATATTGCCTCACTGACTAGCTAAAACTTATTTCCTGTAACTAGAGCTTTAAATTTAAAACATGTTAAATCCCATTACAAATTACATACAGAAGGTATAATTTAAAATGTATTTGGTGTCCAGATATTCGCTCAAATTTACTTCATAGAGGCAATGTCATAACATCAGGCTTAGATTCCTGCTGTAGCTCTTAAAACCCTATTTGACCTATAAAATATAATGTTCTATAAATAAGTAATGAAAAATATATCTGGCTGGTGTGGCTCAGTGGTTAAGCACTGACCTATGAACTAGTCACAGGGGTCCTCAAACTTTTTAAAGTGGGGGCCAGATCGCGGTCCCTCAGAGAGCTGGAGGGCCGGACTATATGAACTACTAATCCCTACTGTAACACCTTGGCTGCGCTCACTGCCCAAAAAACCTGGCGGGCAGGATCAGACTCCCCTGGGGGCTGCATGTGGCCCTCGGGCCGTAGTTTGAAGACCCCTGAACTAGGAGATCATGGTTTGATTCTCGGTCAGGGCACATGCCCAGTTGCAGGAGGCAGCCAATCAATGATTCTTTCTCATCGATATTTTTTTCTCTCTCCTCTCTCCATCTCGGAAATCAGTGAAAATGCATTTTAAAAAAAAGTAAAGGCAATTATAAATATATAAGTAAAGGCAATTATAAAGGCAAATATGAAAGTAAAGGCAATTATACATAAAATTTAAAAAGAAGTCTTATAAATATTTATACTGAATACTGAGGACTGAAGACCATCAGGCTCACTATGGAATTGGAAATACCCTTAAGTAGGAAGGACATTTTTTCAGGCTTAAAAAGTGCTCCATGAAACAGAAGCAGCGAGGATTAACCAACTTGATTTAACCAAGCATAAGAAACCAAGCCAGCCCTAGCTGGTTTGGCTCAGTGGATAGAATGTTGGGCTGTGGACTGGAAGGTCCTGGGTTTGATTCCAGTCAAGGGCACATGCAAGAGGCAGCCAATCAATAATACTCTCTCATCATTGATGTTTCTATCTCTCTCTCCCTCTCTCTTCCTCTCTCAAATCAATTTAAAAGAAAAAGAAAAAGAAAAAGAAACCAAGCTAGTTTTTGTACATTTACAGAACTTACTGGCTAGATTTTATTTTTGGAGGTATTAGAAGATCCTACATTCAGATAGGTGATATGACTATTTTGAAGAAAATAAATACATAAGCTAATTTAGAAATAGTTCCTAGAGTGCTTATTCTAAGTTCAAAAATTTATGTATCAATTTTATGTACTTTAAGGAAAATACATCAGAAAGTTTGCTACATTTAGAAATAATTTACCATATACACATTTTCTAAAAAAATAAAAGAACTATAATTTTAATATTACATATAAATAAATACCTTTGACTCAAAGTGATAGATAACACGTTAGGGCTTCTTGGATGAGATTTTTCTGTCTGTTCTATAACTCCTTTTCCTGCTCTGTTTGGTGAGGCTGTCCGACTTCGATTATCACTATATGGTGATGTTGTGGTATTAGAAGTTTCTTTAGGTACGTGGGTAAGAGATGGAGATGCAATCAATATTTTAACGTCTTCCATACCATCTTTTGTAAGTGTTTTTAATTCATCAGTGATGGCAGTGGTAGTGGTGGTGGTAACAGGTGGTTCTTCCGTTTGAGACAGCTGGAATACTGTAACTGTGTTCGAACTTTGAGGGCTTGTAGAACTGCTTTCCAATGGTGACAACTGATCGAAGGAACGTAATTGGAAGTCATCATCCATTGGGATATAAGGAGCTAACATCTCCAAGTCCAAATCAGTGTCCTATAGAACAGCAAATGTATGAGTTTTTACAATGGCAACATCTCACAAAAGAAAAACAAGTTAAACTCAGTAATTAAATGAAAAATTTAATAAAGATTAATGGAAAATATAATAAACAAATTCATATACCTGAGTAGAAAATGGATTCTTTGCCTCCGTGTCTTCAGCAAAAAGTTTCTCAACCAATTCCAACTTGAATTCATTGACCATATCACTATCAACATCAAAACAATACTCACTGGGACTGGTAGGCTGTAAAGGAATTAAATGTATTCACTTTCCCAGAATAAGCCTCTGTGTTTTGCTATTTGTTAGAATTCTACAATCAGATCTCAGAGAATACACAACAAAATCCATTTGTTATATCAAATTTTACCTCACTAGTGAAAAGTTCAATTTTAATAATTTTTAATAATTTTTGCTAATACAATAGCTTCTCCTTACTGGGGCTTTCACTTTCTGCAATTTCTCAGTTACCTGTGGACAACTCAGGTTTGAAAACATCAAATAGGAAATCCCAAAAGTACTTTTAAATTTTGCATTGTTCTGAGTAGTGTAATGAAATCTTGCACTGTCCCACTATGTCCGGCCACGGACATGAATCATCCCTTTGTCCAAGATATCCACACTATATACATTACCTACCCATTAGTCACTTAGTAGCCATCTTGGTTATCAGATCAATTGTCACAGTGTTGCAGGGCTTATGTTTAAAGTAACTTTTATTTTACTTAACAAGGTCTGAAGTGCCAAGAGTGGTGATGCTGGCAATTTAGATAAGCCAGAGAGAAGCTGTACAGTGGTTCCTTTAAGTAAAAATGTATAAATTCTTAACTTAACAATACACACACACATACACACACTGAAGTTGCTAAGATCTACAGTAAGACTAAATCTTATATCCAGGAAATTGTGAAGGAAAAAGAAATGCATGCTAGTTTTGCTGTCACATCTTAAACTGCAAATTATAGGCATAGTGCATAAATATTTAGTTAAGATGGTAAAGGTATTAAATTTATGAGTGCAAGACATGAACAGAAAACATATTCCATCTGACAGCAATGTGTTGTGCCAGAAAGCACCAAGCCCATATGAATGCTTCAGCAAGGGATCTCCTGAAATGAATAAGCCATTTACTGCAAGCAAGTAAGGGATGAAAATATAACAATTACTAGTAGCTTGCATATGCCAATGAAGAAGCTGCTGCCACATTTCTAGCAGGGCTGAGGAAGTAGATTAAGGTTCATTACTATCCAAGATTTCAGGCCTAGGAATGTGCCCCCATGGATAAGGGGAACTCTATATATACATATTTCTTTTTTTTCTTTTTTTTTTTTTTTAAATAATTTTATTGATTTTTCACAGAGAGAAAGGGAGAGAGATAGAGAGCTAGAAACGTCGATGAGAGAGAAACATCGACCAGCTGCCTCTTGCACACCCCGATGTGCCCGCAACCAATGTACATGCCCTTGACCAGAATCGAACCTGGGACCTTTCAGTCCGCAGGCCGCCGCTCTATCCACTGAGCCAAACCGGTTTCGGCTCCTTTACATTTTTGTTAAGTCAGTTCTTTCCCATGTTCCACTGACTCTTAACAATTATTGCATAATTTAATAAAAGATCTTAAAATGTTCCTTCATAAAGGAGAATTTTTAAAGAGATAAGAGTCCCTAAAATGCACACAAAGTCCATGACATGTGGCTCAAATTAATGTTTGAATAAAATCTATAAATACATTCTTTCCTGAACATTAAAATCTGAAATTTATCCTTTTCTTATTACATCAGGACACCTACCTCAGGCGAACTTTGTCTAGTACTTCCATCAGAAGGACTAGCTGGCTGATCCTGAATCTGGGGCATGGTAAAAGAAAGTTCCAATGACTCTGAATTTGGTTCTAATTTTAATGCAACTTCTTCATTGAGTGCAGGGTCAGTACTACTTCGAAGTGGCTCTGGAGTTTCAGAGGCAGGTAATGGAGACATTGCCAAATTTATACTCTGTAATTTTTCATTAGATGAGGGGAGCATTACATCATTATATAATGGAACTTCCTCAAGTTGTTGGTCATCAGTTTCTGTGTCTGTAGGGGGGGAAAAAAATCAGTCAATTTAAAGAATATCTAGATTTTAACATATATAGAATATGTCCTTTTTTACCAAAGGTTTGTCTAGTTCACTCAAACAACAAAAATGTTACCTAATTATCCTTAATCAGAACCTTTACAGATTCTATGGTATAACAATAAGTCTGAGTTATCTTTCCAACCCACTACTGACAACTCCTATTAATCGACATGACATAAAAACCCCAGTAATTCCAACTGGTTCTTCATTAAAATTTAACCTAGTTTGAAATTACAAATTTCATTTTTAATGTTTGATATTGATATGACTGCTTATTTATCCTTTAATGCAATCATACATACTGCAACATAATTTTGCTAAATTGTGGAGAAAATATGACATTAGGATATAGAAATAGTAGAGTAGTTGAGAAAAGTTAAAGTTAGGAGAAGAAATACCTTAAAGACACTTGGAAGCACAATTTCCAACAATGTGACAAAAACAGGAATGCTGAGAAATTACAGAGGCAAAATATTTAAGCAAATATTTTTAAGAAGACTATGAAAAATGAAATACATAAGAACATCATGTCCAAATGATTACCAACAAAAAAAATGTTAGCATCAAGTTCAGTTAAAATGGGCTTGCATCAGCAGACACAATTTAGGCAATTAACAAACTAACTAAAGACCCACCATTGCTGCCAAAATCTAAAGAAATGATTGTGTCTCCAGCAGCTGGGGCCAGCAAAGTTAAAGCATCAGGTTCCTTCTTAAGTTTATCAAAGAGGCTACTTGTATCTTCTGATTCAACTTTGGTGAATAGCTGAGTCATTTTCATATCTGAAGATTCAACTGGTTTGAGGACACATTCTGTTTGTTGAAGGGAGAAGATCAAGTCGTGCTGAATAATACCACTGTCAAAAAGAGAGATCAGTAATTCTTAAATGAGCAGTTGACAAAATGGGGGTAGAGGAAAAGGGACTCTTAACTCTTTAAAAATTCTCCTTTATGAAAAGGGAACATTTTAAGATCTTTTGACCTAATCTCTCATTCATTCAGGGTTTAAAATACCAGTATGAAATAAAGACTTATTAAAATTCACGGTATAAGATAATTCAAATATTTGAATGGTTTCAATTAAGAAACTTCAACTATCTTTTTGGGGAGAGTGGTGGTGACAAAGAAATGTAATAGTCAAGTACATGAAAGACATAAATAGATCTTCCCAATTTTTATGCTTACTCATATAATGACAGCTCCATATTCATTTGGCTTAAATATAAATGTTATTTCTCCTTTCATCAACAAATAGTATTTACTATGTGAAATAAACTGATACAAAAATAAAATATCCAAACCAAGCATGTCAAACTCAAAAGGCTAACACGGGCCAAATAAACAAGGTTTAAGTTTATGCAGACCACAAAAAAAAAAAAAGCTTCAATTTTCATAGAAATGTAAGTTTATTTCTATAGAGACATGCTGAATACAAAGGGCTGAAATAAATGAGTAAGCATTAACATAAAATAATAGAACATTTTAATAAAAATTAATATTTTTTCTTTAACATTAAGTTACCAGTGTATGAATTAGTTAAGTGTAAGGCAAATAAACATATTTTTTTCTTCTTTTCCAAAAGTGAAATATTTCTTGTTGAGCATGCCAAACGAGTCAGTATAAGACTAATGATGTAGCCATCAGCTGCTAAAATATTAGCTGCTAGTATTAGTGGAGAGAAATGGTGTAATTGCGCGTAAGGCGCATAAGGGAAATGAACATAACACAATTCTAGTAATCAGTCATTAGTGAATGTTGTAGTTCATTTTTAATAATCTATATAAAAGGCTAATGTGTAAAGTGTCCCCTTGGGAATTAGATTGGGAGACCAGGAGTTCAATCGCTCCCTATAACATGTGCTGACCATCATGGGGTGGCATGGAATGAAGGTCCCGGCCAGAAGCCACAATGCCCTGATCAGCCCTGATCACCAGCCAGGCCTAGGGACCCTACCCATGTGCAAATTTTGTGCATCAGGCCTCTAGTTATGTATAACAGGATATTGTAAAAATTGGATTACAAATTTTTTATTAAAAAGCTTCTTATATACTTTTATATTGGCTGGGCCGCAAAATTATTCATTGTGGGCCGCATACGGCCTGGGGCCCGAAAGTTTGACATGCTTGATCCAGCCCTTTCCTTCAAGTTTATAAACCACCTAATCCTTTCCCTCAAGTTTTATAGACCAGTGTGAAAATAAATGTGCAAATAAAGTGAATGCTAAAATGGAGAAGGCTTTCTTGAGAGGCCTACAAGCTGGAACTTGGCCTCAAATAGTATTTGTTAGGTAGACTGCAGTGAGGGGGTAAAAGGCATTCCAAGTAATTGATTCTTATATAATAGGAAAGTCACCAACTCTTTGGCACTAATATTAAAACATTAAAGGATGGTGTCAGAATTGGCAAAAATAAAAACAAATGACCAAAGTCTTCCTAGGAGAGGTAGCCATAGATGTTAGAAAAAGGGTTACAATTATGAATGCATGGGAGTATAGAAGATAATAACAAGAAATGATATTCTGCAAGTAGGTGAGGCTTTATCATGGAGGTGACCAAGTGATCTTTAAAATAATTCTAAAGAAAATGAGATGAGCAGGTATATATATGCAAGAAAAAACAGCCTGGTGGTAATGTGGAAGATGGACTAAAAGGGGGCATTTGCCTACTGAAATTGATCAAATGAAGGATTAGTTTATGATATCTCTAACATTCACAAGTCCATCAGCTAAGAGAAGAACTCAAGAATATTCACATTATATAGTCTTTTATAGTAATCTCACATAGATTTTCATTTAGTTCTCATATAACCTTTTGAATTAAGTATTATCATCTCTAAAATATGGATGAAATTCAGAGAAATTAGATTTTCCCAAGTTTATGGAGACATAACAGAGCTACGACACAAGCCTAACTATTCCAAGGCTAGTATTGTTCCTAAAAAAATAACATAGCTGCTGTGAGGTAATACTAGCTGACAGCTGCATGACTAGAACAAACTAATCCTTAGGTCTGGTATTTTTTAGGGTTTTTTAAAATATCAAAGTGAAAAGAATGGAAGTAGATAGCTATTGGTAGTAGTGGAATCACTGTAGAAAAGCTGGCTTACAAACAAAGATTAGAGTACTGAAAACCAGTATCAGATGGAAATGAGAAAATAAAGTTCAGTTAATGTTGAAAATTTTTTTCTCCCTTTAAAAGTAGAGTATCTGAAAAGAGTTATTACTTATTTTCCCCAAATATTTATTTTCCAAGCTTACCTCACAACAAAATTTACGCAGACAATGCATTGTGGTTGAGAGTTCTTAGTGTTATATATGACAGTTGCTTGAGTTTCAACCCAGACATATCCACCTCTTTTGGCAAGCATCCTGTACTGTCCTGTAGTTACCTGTCCTTTAGTAAACACTAGAAGTAAAATGGAAAGAGTCATGCAGAGAAAATAACAACTGAACTTCAATCAAATGGATGCTAAATGTTGATCACTGTTTTAGAAAAGGAGAGATGCTTATATTAATGGAATCAGTTGTAATTATTTAAATTGAAAGATAAAAAGCCCAAGGAAACTAGTAGCTGAAAATGTACCCAATTTTATTTTTCTACCCGCCCTCCCCCCAAATAAACTCCTGTCACTTTAAATAAAATCAAAGCCAGGAATGAAGGACAACAGTGACTAAAATTCCTTTACTGACTATCTCTAGCAAGAACATTTAAGAAAAAAGTACTACTATTATTTTCTTAAGTTCCCACTACAGTTTCCAGATAACCAAAGATGCTTCAAGTAGCTATGCTAACATATTTGAATCTCAATTGATATGCTGAAGTCTTTGGCACTTTAGGTAATCTTAATTACTGACAGGAAAAAGTAGTAGAGAAATAATAAAGATATTATCATGAATATTGGTGGGTATTTGGTAGTTCAAGACTAATTATATTCAGTGACACTGAGGCATCCCCAATTATACTGCGAAGTCATGTTCAAGTACAGATTCAACAGTCAAGTGAAAAATTCTAATATTTTAATTATTGTGGGATCTTTAAATAACATTTGAGTAAAATTGGGAAACATATCTTATGTCCAGGGTACTTATTACCACTAGTACATGCTGTTAATCACCTTCACTTTACTAAACAATTCACTTCATTGCACAAATATTTTCTGAATGCTTTGTACTCAAACCATTGTTTTTAATATTTAAGTATGAATTCTGAAAATGATGCTACAATATCCTGCAATGTATTTTTTGAGCCTTTGTATTTAAAATGCCTGGCAAGTTTTAGATATCAAATGATTCTACTTTACTTAGTATTGTTTAAACAAATATAAAACATACCTAGATTTATTGGTCAAGATCCTTTAGGAAGAGTTTTGTTAAGATAGTTTAGAAAGAATGGTTAATATTAACCAAAAAGTTAAATCTACTTAGCTGTGTATGACCAAAAAGTAAAGAGACCGAAAAGAGTTAAACAGAATATCAATGAGTTCATCCATTCTGCTTACTATCATGATGAGTTTTGGTTAGATGATCAGAGTCCAAAGCATGATAATATTCATAAATTGAGCGGCCCAAAAGTTCTTCTGGTTCATATCCCATCAATTCAGTAATTCTGTTAAGTAAAAAATGTAATAAGAAAAAAGAGAAATTAACTCATGAGAAACTCTGCTTCTTTACTGTAATGAATATGCATTAATATTATGAACAAGTGAATTTTAAAAAATAAAGAGCATTTTTCTTTGCTGAAAATAAATTTACATCTCCCCTTTAGTAACTCTGCAGTTACTAAATATGGCACCATCCGTTTAAGTTCTCTGGACTCACCCTGTTATCTAACCTTGTAATCCCCTTCATTCAAACATGTTACTCATTTTTATCACATTGTATTGTATATACTTTTGGTAACAAGACAAGTTATTAATAAATAGATATGAAATACTGCAAAATTAAATGGTAAATGTCATAAAGGTAGTTACTTAAAATATATAGATTAAATCCGTAACATTATCTTGCCGTAAAATCAGATTCGTGCGTGTGTGTGTGTGTGTGTGTGTGTGCGCGCGCGCGCGCGCGTCTATACACAAAATCACATTCTTCATAAAACAGGTCCACTAGGCAAGGCTTCATTTTGGGGGATCAATATCCACTACAAAATTTCAGTATTATTAACCAGAGTATCTACATTAAATGGGAATAAAGGAATACCTATTCTGTTGGTTTTAGAAGATGCTCTTATACTTCATTTTGGAAATTAATTACATAAGATTACAGAAATTCATTTCAGATGAAACAATGCTATCAAACTGAAAATTGACTAGAACAAAATCCTTCTGATTTTCTCACAGTTCCTTTAGGACAGAGACTAAATCTTACTATTCTCTGTAGCCAGTCTGAAATGGGAACCTTTTTATGGCAAAGAGAAAGCTCTTCTTAGCACTTCTTAGAAGAGAAATGTTCTCTTCTGAAAGCAAAACATGAGTTAAGCTTTTTTATTTCTCAGAGTTTAGATTTCAAGGGACTTTCTGAGGTGTAAACAAAGGTTACATAACAATTATTGTGTCCAAAAATCTGCCCCCTCCCCCAATGAAATCACACCTCAGTTAATGACAGAAAGCACACAGGGAAGATATTCTTCTCCTAGGAAATGTGTAAAAATAAATGTGTAAAAATGTGTCACACTTTAAGGAAAGATCTGCTATAATTTATTCCAAAATAAACAAACAGAAAGTTGATTTGTAAAAACAAAACAAAAATTAAGCCAACTTAAGCCAAAATCCAAATTCTTTACAAAGGGATCTACCTAAACATATCTACACTAGGTGGCAGCATTTCAAAGGAAACCATTGTTTAAAAAAAAAAAGAAAGAAACTACAACAGTCTTCTTTAAATTATGCTTTAAAAATAATTTTAATTGGTTTTATGAAGGTTATATGTTTAAATAACGTTCTCATGAAATTAATTTTTTCATTATTTATACCTTTATATGTTTGTATGCCTGGCACTGTTCTAGGTGTAAAATGGAAAGACAAATTCAACATGTGGCTAATCTTCGAGTACACTTACTATACTACTTAAGAAATAATGTGGTAAGCAGAAACACTGCCCTTGCCCACAAGAAGGAATGGTGGGATAAAGGATGTTTTCTATAGGAGATTTATGAGTTGAGTATAGAAGAGAGTCAAAGAACAAAACCACTTCAGGAAGAAGGTACACCACAAGCAAAGACAGAGGTGAGAAAATGCTTGGCATTGTATAGCCAACAAAGACTGGTATGGTTAGAAGGGGCAAGCAGAAAGAGATGAGGCCAGAAAAGGTAAAAAGTTAACTTCAGGAAATTACAAACCTTATATTCTGTACCAAAAAGGAGAGGAGTGATCCAGAAAATCTGATAAAAAGTACTTTTAATGGACTAGAAAAGCTGTGATCTAAAACAATTATGCAGTGTACCACTTATTCATTGTAAATGTCGGAGGGCAGACCTGTTAATCTTCATTTCCACTTTAGTGCCAGTTACAGTGTCATGCACATAGCAGGTGCTCAAATTAACGTGTTGAATGATTGATTCTAAGTGGAAATTGGTATAGTAAATAATAGCTACGTGTGGAATATTTTAGATGTTAGAAGTTTGATATGTTAGATTTTAATTTTTTTTTATCTTTTTCTTAAGGGTTATAGATGTGAAGTATCTACAAAGACCTCTAAGCAGAAAAATAACTAGTCAAACTCAAAATCTTACTTTGCCAAACTCTAAACTAGCTATTTTTTCTCCTCTGTCATGATCATTTTGTTAAATTTTCTGAAATAATCTTTCTCTTTTTAGCTTCATCACTTTCTTTTTTTCAGCCTATCCCTATACTTTGTAACTAAGTTAAAAAAATAAAAAAATAATTTCTCAAAAAAGGAGGGCATTTCTGTTCTATCATATATTCAAATGAATACTGCAAATTAATGTCATAAAATACTTCTTAGCTCTATCTTCATTTTTCTTAAAGATGACACCAGTGTTCGTTAAGCACTCAACAAACTCTTTTGATCCTAGCAACAGCCTTTTGAAATATCACCCTCATTTTAGATAAGAAACAAGATTTAGAACAGTTCAGTTCTAAGACCAAGGCTACACTGTAAGTACCAGAGCAGGAGGCCAGGAATGAATCCAGGATTATGTGATTCCAAAACCAGCACTCTTAACATTTCCTTGTCCAATGGGGGTGAGGCATTCTTATCTACATGATGGTTAAACTAGAGGCCCAGTACACGAAATTCATGCACTGGAGTGAGGTGTGTGTGTGTGTGTGTGTGTATGTGTATGTGTGTGTGTGTATATGTGTGTGTGTGTGTGTGGGGGTGGTGGTGGTGGTGGTGGTAGTAGTGGTGGTCGTGGTGTCTCTCAGCCCAACCTGCACCCTCTCCAATCTGGGATCCCTCGAGGGGTGTCCGATTGTCTATTTATTAAATATGTCCACCGGTATTGTGCCTAAACAGGCAGTCGGACATCCCTGTCACAATCCAGGACTGCTGGCTCAAAACTGCTCACCTGCATGCCTTCCTGACTGCCCCTATCTGCTTCTGCCTGCCAGCCTGTTTGCCCCCAACTTCCCTCCTCTGCCAGCCTGGTCACCCCTAACTGCCCTCCCCTGCAGACCTGGTCCCTCTCAATAGTTTTTTAAAAATTGTAGACTAACGAAAATTTTCAAATTGTATTTTGTATCTCACTTACCTTTCATCACAATAAGAAAATTTCATATCCAGACTGTGTCGACTGAGAAAAGTCTTGCTATCTAATGGAATTTCAATATTTGATGGATGAGGAATGGGTTCACAAATCAGCACCAAGCACGTCATGGGTGGTTTCTTATACCCACACTGAGATTGGTTACCATTGGTATTGTACACATGAATATGTCCTGTGCAGTGAAGTACCTGTGTATGGAGAAACAGCAGTTTTTTTTTAAATATACAATGCTAGAAAAAAATATACAGCAGTAAGTAGTTGAGTCTGATATGGCAAGTAAGCATTGGTAAAAATTTACTGTCATTAGTAGGTAAACTATATTCTGAAAATCAATAAATGTTTTCCCTACACCACGCCTGGCCTATACCGCAGGCATCACAGATTAATTACTCTTTTTAAAATCTCATACAACAAATCTGGGCTGATTTTTCATTCAGCTGGTCATCATAGCTGTGTGATGGTTATTTCTTGCTTTAATGACTATTTTAACACTGAGCAAAACAAATGATACAACAATGAATTAAAAATTAAGCTCTATAAAGATTCAAACTCTGGATGGTTGGCAAAGCGAACTGACTACGTTAGCTCAATAAGCCAGTGTTAATTCCCATTATGCCTCAAACTGGCAAATTAATATACTATTTGTATGTTAAATCTGCAAATGCCAAGGAACAACAAATCTGTTTTCCTTCACAGTGCTAAAGCTACTTAATGCTAGCAATGCCAAGATGCATGAAGTTCTCTATAAATCAAGTGCATCACCATTCACAACCCATTTTTACTTACCTTCCATGTTGCAGACTTGATGTTCATAGTTCTCCCCCGGCTAGTTAGGGTACACTTCATTCTGAGAAAAAAGCTTCGCTGTGTATTTTGCTCTTTACCCTTTTTCACAAGGCCTAAGGAAAGCAGAAAATAAAATTTAAAGGTTTAGTTTAATATGTAAATTTGTTATAGTAAGAGTATGTAAATTTGTTATAGTAAGAGTAGCACACCTGGGAGCTGCTCAATTAAATATCCCAGCATGAACAAAAACAGTCACACTCGCTTTGCACACTCCAACACATCCAGCAACCTAACACCCTGAGCCAGCACTGGGTTTGTAACAGCAGTGATTCCCTGCGTTGGTAGAAGAATTCCCTGAGTTGGTAATTGAGTAACAGTAATCACTTCACATTCAAGCCAGTAATGTTGATCAAATTGCAAAGAAATATAAATATGGTATGAATTTGTCCGCAAACTATGCTATCAGTTCCCCCAAAAAGGAACTTCAACAAACTCTTCCAAACCTTTACTAAATATATTAGTTCAATTTATAATAAGTACTCCATTATTTACAGAACTTCTAAAATAAAAAATTTCTTCAATAGCAAATAAACATTTTTATATATCTAATTTTTCCTTAAATCTTTCTATGAAGCAGGCAGGAAGCTATTTCTATCTTGTTATGGGGGGGAGAGGGAGAGAGTAAATGACTTTTCAGAGCCAATTTGGAATTAAATCAACTCAGGTCTATTTACTCATATTCCAAACCTTATATAACTAAAAAATGAGATTACAACCCTCAAATAGCAACTTGATTTCTTATCTTCATTGATCAGTCTGATTGAGTATTTATTATTCAGGAACTGGACTAGATAGTGAAGGCAATACAAAGATGAGTAAGACACACAGCCTTAAGAAATTAAACATTTAGATGTGGGGAAGTTAATGATAACAATACAATGCAGAGTTAAGTGCCCAAGACTTACAAGAACAATTTAAAGAAGTATAGAGAGAGCTTTGTAACTTCTAGTCCAGGGGAAATTAGGAAGCTCTTCTTAGAAAGAAACTTAGCATTTCAATAAGTAGAGATGAGTTGAAGGGTATTATTCCAGATAGAAGAGAAGGAAAAGCACATAGGTGGGGAAATCAGCAAATTTGGGCACAAGTACCAGAAAGTTCAGTTTGGCCACAATATAAAGAGTAATGAGACAAAATGAGAAGAGAAGAGAAGAGAAGAGAAGGTTAGAGCTGTAGCTATGGAGGGCTACAATGAATTCAGCCTTAAATATACAACATGGAGTTTCTAAAAAATTCTGAAGTGGGAAGCACAACCAGGAACTTAAATAACATTAATTTAGCAGCAACATATAGAATGCATAAGAATTAGAATACATGATGGCAATGAGGGACTGAACAGTAGCAGAAGTAAAAAGGATGACAAAGATAAAAAGGCAGAACCTATAAAAACTTATTAAAAATTGATAGAAATAAGGCAACAGAGAAATTTTTAATTTTGAAGATTTTTAAGGCTAGTATATTGAAAGAAAAGTGTCAAGTAGAAAAGAAACAAGTTAAATTTAAATTTTGGCCAGGTTAGCTAGAAATGTTAGACTCTTGAGAAAGAAGAGTTATAGCTCAGACTTATAATAATAGAACTAGGTAAGTTGGGGCAGTCTTGGTGCTAACACAGTTATTTGGATTTATTTAAATAAGGATTTAATTTGCTCTCCTTAGAAGTGCTTGAGAATGGATTTTAAAAAGATGCCTCACATCATACTGGTCTTAATTATGGTATAAGGGCATGCATGTGGGGTATGTATGGAGTGGGGGGAGGGGGGCGCAGGGGGGAGGGGGGAGGAGGGAGACTGATGGTGGCAGCAATGATCCACATGTAAACTCTTTGGGGGTATTTTCAGTCTTTCATAATCTAAGCTTAAATTGGATTGACCTTTGAAACCCAAAGCCGTTGAATTATAACATGAAGATAAATTTAAATACCAAGGTAGTAGAAAAGTACTAGCATTTTCCTAATGGAAGAAACATTTCTCAAGAAATAGATTTTTAGCCTTCTAAAAATAAATTGTATTTTATAATTTCTTATGATATCTAAAGAATCTTTTTAACAGAAGAATAATAGGATTAGTGCTGGCTAGGAGCTCAGTCAGTTACAGCACTGTCCTGATATGCCATGGTTGTGGGTTCTACCCCTGGTCAGGGTACATACAACAATCAACCAATGAATGCATACATACGTGGAACAACAAATCAATGCTCTCTCTCTTCCTCTCTCTCCCCAAAAACAGAATAATACATTGTGTAAATGTATTACATTGTGTAACTACATTGTGTAAATACACCAATAACAGCTCTCAGTGTATCATTAAAATGTGATGCACTATAGCAGCCCCTCTTTTTTAAAAGTGAAAATTTGGCTGAAATCAGTTTGGCTCAATTAATAGAGCATCAGCCTGCGGACTGAAAGTTCCCAGGTTCGATTCTGGTTAAGGGCATATACACTGGTTGCAGGCACATCCCCAGTGTGGGGTGTGCAGGAGGCAGCTGGTCGATGTTTCTCTCTCATCAATGTTTCTAACTCTCTATCCCTCTCCCTTCTTCTTTGTAAAAAATCAAATATATTTTTTTAAAAATTAATAAAAACGAAAGTGAAAATCTGCATTTTTTTCCTCCTCAATGAAACATCAAAAATTCATGAACTGCATTAGGAATGATTTTTTAAAATGTTTATGTGCTTGGTTTAAAACATATATTTAAACTATATTAAGCAGACTATATCTGATTTAGAATAACACATTATTACCAAATCAAAACATGACTTCCTAATATCCATCCACTTATAGTCTAGTCCAGTGGTCAGCAAACCGTAGTTCACAAGCCATATGCGTCTCTTTGGCCCCTTGAGTGTGGCTCTTCCACAAAATACCACGTGAGGGTGCGCACATACAGTGAGATTGAAACTTCGTGGCCCATGAGCAGAAGTTGGTTTTCAGCTCTCAAAAGAAATTTTAATTGTACTGTTGATATTTGGCTCTGTTGACTAATGAGTTTGCCGACCACTGGTCTAGTCTAATGGAAGCACTGAGCTGCCAATAGAAATCCTCAAATCTAATCACCTGAACTCATATACTGAACTAATTGACAATCTACTTAGGTCTTTGCTCAGAATTTATTTACTCCTCCTTTATACAGAATTATAAAAAATACGCATTTGCTTTCCAAGTTCACAGTAAACACACAGTATGAAATTTAAAAACAGGAGAGGGCTCCTGCTGACAAGATTCCTTGGCAAATGGCAGTAGAAGGTAGTGAGAGTTGCTAAATATGAAAAGAGCTCTACAATGTGAACTCTAGAGCCAGTCCACCCGAATTTAAGTCATGCTCTACCATTTACCCACCCAGTAATTGTGGGCAAACTGCTCAATAACTCCGTGCCCCAATTTCCTCAGTAAAACAACAAGTAACAACAGTATCTTCACAGTACTTTTGTGAGGAATAAAGGAGTTAGAAAGCACATAAATTCAGAGAACAGTGTCCTGGCACAGCATAATCTCTGAATAGAGGTTAACTATTATCATAAATGAGATAAGATGAAAAAGAAACCATTAACAAAACTATTGAAAAGTACTATAATTTTAATGCACAATGACAAATTTTCATTATAACTTTCAGTCATGAAAGATACAATGAAAATTTACAAATTATGATCAGGATACTCTATTTAAGAGGGCATGCATATGAAAACAGTCTTGTTAAGTTTTTAAGTGCAGATTCCTGATAGGCTGTAGAGTACAGCAGTCACCTCCTTATCTGGCGTTTTGCTTTGGTTTCCTTTACCCACAATCAACCTCGGGTCCAAAAATAGTAAATGGGAAAATTCCAAATAAATAATTCATGTTTTGAATTTCAGGGGGGAAAGCGGTACTTTCCCAAAATCTTGGAACATTTGGTTACTTTTAACAATTCATTCTTAAGAGTTAGAGGTGTTAGCATAGGGGTGTCAAACTCAATCAGAGAAGGGGCCAAAATCTAAAATCCAGCCTAAATCGCGGGCCGAATGGTTTACTGAACAGTCATAAACTGACAATGTCATAAACTGACAGCGGAGTGCAGTGATGACAGTGCGGTGCGGGCCACATTGCAAGGCCTGGCGGGCTGGATTTGGCCAGCGGGCCTTGTGTTTGACATATGTGTGTTAGCAGGTCTTTTTGTTGTTGATAATGTGGGGCATCCATAATGTAATACTTCATAATTAATTACATATTCTCAAGTTATTTCAAACTTCATGAAAGGTCAAATAAGCAAGTATCACATTCTTTAAATTCCGGTGAACCTTCTCTTTTCTTTTTCTTGAGCCTTTAGAAAGCTAAAATCCAAACTGGCACCTCAACTTTAGTTAATTGTCTAAGATTCTATAATCTGCCATTTGAATTGACTTCTTGTCTTAAAGTTGTATTTTAATCTATAACTTCCTTAGTCCTGATCTTTATTTATTTTTCCATTTTATTTTATACGAATAGCATCTATTCTTATAGCTATATATTTATGGAATTAGGTGGCTTTAAAAACATTTTTTACATACTTTAATGAAATTCTTTAAAAATAGAATGAATTTAACCAAGAATAGAGTAACATTTAATTAACATGAAATGATGTTTTGCCTTAGATAGTACAATAACAGAATCTAAAAATTAGTAACAGTATCTGATCAGGTAAAACCACCTGTCACATTATATCAAACAATAGACTTTTCTTCTCACCATTTCTGTGTGTAAGCATTTCTCTCATTTCCTCATGGTCACACGGATGAGTAAAATCAAACACACTGTGTCCAGTTAGTTCAAACTGTAAACACATTTTAAAAAATTAGATCTACATCATAAAATCATAAATATATAAAGAAGCTCTCTTAATATAAGGGTATTTTACCTGAGTCAACCCCATGTATTTGTTCACATTATCAGAAATGTAAATCATGTCACCATCATCTGTGAGAACCATAACAAAACCATCCAGGGCTTTCAAATAAAAGCAATTCATTTGCGCCTTCATTTCATCTTCAGTATCCAAATCACCTAAAAAGAGCACAAACAAAAGGAAAATAATTTAAAAATTATACTTAAATGAATACTCAGATGTTTCAATAAAGTTTTCTCCACTTACTTAAGATACACAACATATATTTTTTCTGCATATTAATATCCTCCCCACCCCCCCATCACTCTCCTTTTAACATAGAACAATCAAGGTCAGAGAACAGGAAGACTAAAATTAGATTTTTCAGCTGCTTTTATTTTTATTTATTTATTTTTAAAATATATTTTATTGATTTTTTACAGAGAGGAAGGGAGAGAGAGATAGAGAGCTAAAAACGTCAATGAGAGAGAAACATCGACCAGCTGCCTCTTGCACACCCCCCACCAGGGATGTGCCCGCAACCAAGGTACATGCCCTTGACCGGAATCGAACCTGGGACCTTTCAGTCCACAGACGGACGCTCTACCACTGAGCCAAACAGGTTTCGGCGAGATTTTTCAGCTACTTTTAAGGATTATTTAAAGTAATACAGCAAGGCAAGGCAAACTGGAAAGAGAAAGAATGGTCATGTTAAAAAAAAAAAATAGGTAGGGCCCTGGCCAAGAGGATCAGTTTGTTGGGAGCATTGTCCTCAACCAGAAGGTTGAGGGTTCGATTCCTGGTTGGGGCACAAGCCTGATATTTCTCCTTTATATAGATCTCTCTCAAATAAACAAACATATTCTTCAGTGAGAAGAGGCGGGGGAGGAAATACCCACCTAGGTGGGTAGGTGGGGCAGGAAATAAAGAGGGGCAAAAGGCCTGAAGCTTTAAAAGCATGTAATAAAAAGGCAATCGTATTAAAGAACAAGTGAGAGTATGACCAGCCTCTAAATATAATTTCTAATTACTTTTAATTTCTAATTTTTAGGCCTAGCATGCCCCAATAAAACAACTCACCAGCATCCAGAAGTTTCCTCACACGCAGATAACTGATGGTAAGCCTCATAACAGAAGCCTTATCAAGATGCGAACTCACGTTATGGGGAAGTGGCAACTGATGAGCAAGCTCATAAAAAACTTCAGACTCTTTACTTCGCCGAGATCTGGCTGCATCTCTAGACTTCTCTTTTCGACGTTCAGAACTTATCCTATATAACAAAAAGGAATGGGAGAGGGGAGAAAAGAGACAGAAAATTTGTTAGTGTGCCTTTGCTTGAATAAAAATTTACATTCTGCTTACCATAGAAGGATTAGAAGATGCAATGTAATTAAATTATATAGAGATTTTTCTACTACATGAAATGTATTTTTAATAGAGAGCTATAGAAATTTTTGGATAGAGAATTATAGAAATTTCTGGATTATTGCAGACATGAAAACTCTCAACAAGAAGTCCAAGATGAAGCTTTAAACCTGTCTGAAACAGGTGTTTCCTCTCTGGCATGTCAAATTGAAGAGAGTGTTTTTGTTTTAGTCCAAATCATAGTCTGTATATGAAAAATAGTCTGTATATGAAGGCTGTACCACCTTTACAGCCATTCAAAAAGTCTCAACATAGAGAATTCATGATTAAGTTTAGAGAAATGGAAGTTGTGCATAGTAACTTGAAAGCAGGTGTTTTTAAACAGAACAATAATAGCTACAAATACATTTTTGACTCTACTCTCCCACCCTCCCTTTTACTATATGAGCAGTAGTGACTATAAGGTATAGGAATTTACATTAGCAGCTATAATAAACTACTGTTTTCAGGTTGTTTACTCCCTTAACAGCCCCTTATCTATGACTAGCACAACAGGTACTAAGTAAATGTGGGGTTATGAAAAACAAAGATGTAGCACAGTAATAAGAATTTAAAGGAATGTATTAATAAAGATTAAGAAAGGTATTAATTAATAAGGTATCTTTGGGGAACTCTTCCAAGAATCAGGTCAGTAAAAAAGATTTTCATAAATCCAATCATGCAGAGTCAGTTTCTCTGCTTAGCTGCATAGCAACAAAGTTAAACTGGGTTCTGTCCTTAATTTCTTTAAAAAAAAAAATACATTTTATTGATTTTTTTTTTTTTTACAGAGAGGGAGGGAGAGGGATATAGAGTTAGAAACAACGATGAGAGAGAAACATCCACCAGCTGTCTCCTGCACACCTCCTACTGGGGATGTGCCCACAACCAAGGTACAAGCCCTTGACTGGAAACCCAAGGTACATGCCCTGGGACCCTTTAGTCCGCAGGCCAACGCTCTATCCACTGAGCCAAACCGGTTCCAGCCTTAACTTCTTTAACACGTGTTTCCCCGAAAATAAGACATCCTCTGAAAATAAGACCTAGCGCATGGAAAGATAAGACATCCCCTGAAAATAAGACCTAGCGCAACTTTGGGAGAAAAAATTAATATAAGACACTGTCTTATTTTTGGGGAAACAGAGTAGCTATGGGCCAAACACTGCCCTCTACAAGATGGGCCAAACACTGCCCTCTACAAGATGCTTAGTTCTATCAACCTATGGATTGGTTAAATATTATCAGATGATAAAATTGGGATGCAGCTGTTCAAAAATTGCCAGTATGTAGCGGATGGGATTGAACCCAGGTGTAATAACATGTGAATAACAAGTTGTATTGTAACAACAATGGTAAGATAGTTTTTAGAACTTATTCAGGTTCATATGCTTCTCTTTTATGCTTTAATAAGGAATATCAACATTTACTGTTGTTAGAGCTGAACTTCGATATAAAAATTTCAATTCAAACATCTAGATCAATTTAACTTGAATATTTTTAGATTTAAGGCGAACTATTAAAAACTATTACTACTTATAACTACTTACCTATGTGAACCCGATTTTCTCAATGCTATACAATTTAAATTAAAAAAACTAAAATAGACGAGGATATGAAAAAGTAACAATGTTAATAACACGAAACATTACTTTTTTAAAAATATATTTTATTGATTTTTTACAGAGAGGAAGAGAGAGGGATAGAGAGTTAGGAACATCAATGAGAGAATCATCGATCAGCTGCCTCTTGCACACCCCCTACTGGGGATGTGCCTGCAACCAAGGTACACGCCCTTGACCAGAATCAAACCCGGGACCTTTCAGTCCGCAGGCCTAAGCTCTATCCATTGAGCCAAACCGGTCTCGGCAACGAAACATTATTTATGTGCCTTAAAACTGCCCCATTATCCTTATTGATTTAAGAAAATGTTTTAAATTTGAACTTAAAAATAAAGTGTACAAGAATAAAAGTATTAAAAATATATTTTATACATATACTAGAGTTCTGGGGAGGGAGGGGGATGGAGGAGAGATCCTGTGTGTCTGTCCCCTAGCTTCTGGGATACTGTTTCCCTCATTTCTTTCCCCCTCTGAAATTGGCAAGCTGAGATGCAGCAATGACAGAGGAAAACAGAATCCTATCTGGTTCAAGCAAAACCACCAAATAGAGTGCCAATCAATGACCTCATGATAAACATGAATATTAGTTCAAAGGCCACAACTACTAGATGATCCGAATTTTATCAGCAACTTTCAGACTTAGTAGTCCTTTCTTTTAATACTCAACCAAATCTAAGTTACCAAAATGACTACCCAAACAAAACTCTATGGAAAATTTAAATCCTTTTCATTACCTGTGTCTGAACAAGCTAACCATAACCATGGTGATGGATTATCTCCATAACTTTAGAAATATTTGTATGGTCCGGAATTTTGAAGATTATGATTGATCAAGATGTGGCAACTAAATTTATAAGACAAAGCCATTAGAAATGTGAGCTTGGATAAAGCACTTAAAAGACAATATTTTAAACTAGTGAAGACTGTAAGGATAAGAATTTGAATATGTGCCAAATTTTGGAAAATAACCCTAATTGAAATAAGTAACATGATACTTCAAGTGTTGACAAACCTATATTAGATGAAGGTAATAAAAATTAGTAAATCTTCAATTATATAATCAATCTAGACCACATGTGTCAAACACAAGGCCCGCGGGCCAAATCCAGCCCGCCAGGCCTTGCAATGTGGCCCGCACCACGCTGTCATCACTGCACTCCGCTGTCAGTTTATGACATTGTCAGTTTATGACTGTTCAGTAAACCATTCGGCCCGCGATTTAGGCTGGATTTTAGATTTTGGCCCCTTCTCTGATTGAGTTCGACACCCCTAATCTAGACATAAAATAATTCAGAGACCTGTAATAAAAATTTAATAAAATTTATCTGATGTTCTTCATATGTTACTATGGGAGCTCTTAAAATATTTCTAAGCTTAAAGCTTCCAAAGTTCTTATGAGTTTCAGCATCTGCACTGCCCGTATTTCTACAAGATAGACATAGTGAAGTGAAATTTCATGATCTGAAGAATGTGGCATTTAAATATTCCTTTCCAAAAAGGTCTATACCCATTTTTGTCTCTGCCAACCCATGAACATGTGTATCCATTTCTCCAAGCAGTCTGCAGTAACATAAATTACTAGAGGCCCAGTGCATGAAATTCGTGCCGGGGTGTCCCTCAGCCCAGCCTGCACCCTCAATCTGGGACCCCTCGAAGGATGTTAAACTGCCCGTTTACATGGACAGTCAGACATTCCTCTCACAATCCAGGACTGCTGGCTCCCAACTGCTCGCCTGCCTGCCTTCCTGATTGCCCCTAACCACTTCTGCCTACCAGCCTGATCACCCCCTAACCACTCCCCTGCCAGCCTGATTGATGTCTAACTGCTCCCCTGCCAGCCTGTTTGCCCCCAACTTCCCTCCTCTGTCAGCCTGGTCACCCCTAACTGCCCTTCCCTACAGGGTTGATCACCTCCAACTGCCCTCCCTTGCAGGCCTGGTCCCTCTCAACTGCCCTCCCCTGCAGGCCATCTTGTGTCCACATAGGAGCAGGATCTTTGACTGCATGGGGGCAGTCATCTTGTGTGTTGGAGTGATGGTTAATCTGCATATTACTCTTTTATTAGATAGGATAGAGGCCTGGTGCATGGGTGGGGGCCAGCTGGTTTGCCCTGAAGCGTGTCCCGGATCAGGGTGGGGTTCTCTTGGGATGTGGGGGGGTCTAGGTGAGGGGCCCGTGGTGGTTTGCAGGCTGGCCACACCTCCTGGCGACCCAAGTAGAGGCCCTGGTATCTGAGATTTATTTATCTTCTACAATTGAAACTTTGTAGTTTGGAGCAGAGCCAAGCCTCCTGCTTGCTCCATGGCTGCAGCCATTTCTGTTTGGTTTACCTTCTGTAATTGGAACTTTGTATCCTTGAGTGGAGGCTTAGGCCAGTCAGGGTGTGTGGAAAGCTTGGCTTTCTCTATTGTCAGAGAAACCCAAGCCTCTCAACTGCTGCTGCCATCTTGGTAGGGGTTAATTTGCATACTAGCTCTGATTGGCTGGTGGGCGTGGCTTGAGTGGAGTGACGGTTAATTTGCACATTACTCTTTTATTAGGTAGGATGGACCCTTTGTATCTTTTTAATTTTTTCCAAGCTGATAGGTGAAAATTGTTATTTCATTGCTTTAACTGCATGTACTTCTTAAGTCTCATGCCAAAGGAAAATTTTCATGTTCCTTAGTTGGCATTTTGGCCTTGCAGCTTTAAATTCAAACATTTCTACATGGTGCATAATATTACACAGTGGTATTCTAAATATTTTTCATCTACCATGTTTCCCCGAAAATAAGACATCCTCTGAAAATAAGACCTCCTTACAGGTTTCTTTCTGAGTGAAATATAAGGCATCCCCCCGAAAATAAGGCCCCCCTAGGCTAAACATGAGAGATTTGGTCACTGATTCTGAAAGAAATGGAGTCACAAGAAATTAACCAGGAAATTCAGGAATTGGATTGTTATGATGATGTTCCAGAAGATGATGACATGATTGTCTTAACAATAAATGTGTACCATATTCTTCATGGAAAAATAAGACATCCCCTGAAAATAAGACCTAGCGCATCTTTGGGAGAAAAAATTAATATAAGACACTGTCTTATTTTCGGGGAAACAGGGTACTAACTTATTTAATAATTATTATCATAACCATGTTATAAATAGGAACCTGGTTACTAAGTAGATTAATGGTAGAGCCTATAATCAAATTCAAACCATCTGGCTCTAAAAACTATGCTACTAACAATAGTCTATGCTGCCTCTCAGAAATTTATTCTAATTACCAAGATAAGTATTCTTAAATCATTATTATAAAGTTCAAAATGTGTTTTCTGCACATCTCCAAAGACATAAAAGAGGTACAGGGGTTGGCTTTAAATTTATGACTTGACTCTAAGCAATTTGGAGAGACTTATGGCTAGGATCTTTCTTGGAGTCTTCTCATAATCCAAAATCCTAATTGAAAGGCATTTACAATGGCAATGCTCTCTGCTTCACTGTCGACCATTTCTTCAAAACAAGGCAACTTTTAACCGGTACTGCCAACCACAAAGGAGAGAGAATCAGCATATTACCTCATATACTCCCAATATACTTTATTTTTAATTTGTACAGAGAAACTATGTGAACATCTTCGCTCACTAATGTTGGTGGTGTATTTGCTCAATATCTGGATCCCTACAATAAAAGCAATCTGCATACTCACTTCAAGATATCTGGCTAGGCATAAGCAAGTGCCAAGATACCTAAATCACACAAAGTATCATGAGAGAAAAGATGAAGAGAATTTTCCCCTTCTAACATTTACTTACTATGCACCAGGCACTGTGCTAAGTGCTTTTATGTATTAGCTAATTTAATGTTCATAACTCTAGTGAACCAAAACACAAGAGGGGAAGTAGCCTTCCTGAAACTCAGAATAACCTCCTCTACTCAAGACACAGTCATTGGATAAATATTTATTGACCATCTATCAAGTACCATGGACTATGCTGGGTACTAGGACTATATTGATAAGCAAAACAGCCCAGATGAGGCTTAAACATCCTCCTACTTCATCTACTAAAACAGCTATATCCCCAAATGCAGGTCTAGTTGCATGATAATCACTTAAGGGACATTAAGCAACATTTCAAACTTCTCGGCTCTATCTTTGTAAATTCTGATTCAGTAGATCTGAAGCAGGCCCACAAATCTGGATTTTTAAAAGCTCCAAAGGTGTAGATACACAGTGAAATTTGGGAACCACTGACTGAACTTTCTTCCCTTACTTCACTTTAATTTTTCCCTCAAATTATTATCACAATGATCCTTCCAAAATAAGAAACCTGATATTATGTCCTTACAATTCCATCAGATGTACACAGGGCAAAGTATAATTATTTCCAACAAAACCCATCCTTATCTAGCTCCCTGCCCATCTCTTCACCCTCATCATTTCCCACGTTCTTCAGACACACTGCAGTTAAATCAAAAGCATAATGCAAGACAGTCCTCGGGTTCCATTGGACTCAACGAACATCGTTTCATGGTTACGTTGTCATCTCCCATTTATTTATATATAAAAAAGTTCCGTCATTTCGATGTATGTACGTATGTGTTTTATGTTTTTTTATTATTTATTTACCACAAGGTCAGGAATTGTTGTCTTTTAATTTTTTTTTTTAACTGTTTCACTTCATTACTGCTGTGTATGTGCTCCATGTGAGTGACAGTTGCTTATGTAGGTGAGTTCCGACTTAGGGCAAAAATCACATTACATCACGCCATAGGAACGGATCTCTGATGTAATCTGAGGACCTATTGTATTCCATTTCTTCTGGCTCACTCACCCCAATCTCTCTGCCTGGAGTACTCTTGAATATGTGACCTGTTAAGTTTATGTGAGACTGCATTTTTAACTCTAGCATCACTTTGTTTCTGTTCTGTCTTCTCAAACTGCTCCTCTCTCCTAGATCTGACCACTTTGGTTATTTTGCTGTATTTTATCTTCCTCAACAATCCTTAAAAGCTTCTTGAAGATAGGAAACAGGCTTATTTATCTTTGTACTATTAGTAGGGACATGTGTAAGTTTTACTTGGCTTTAGTACTAGCTCAAATCTGCTATTTGACCTTGACTTCAGTTCATGGAAGGTTGAGACTGTCCTTTGAATATTCTTTTTGGGATCCCTGAATTTGTGCTTTACCAGTGCTCCTGTGATCCTACAGATTACAATAATAATTAAACAGCATAATAATGTCAGAACTATGAATAAGGCATACAATTTGGATTTACTGTGATTATCTGGATAAGCATTTACAAATACAGGTAAATAGATGTAAGTAGGAGGGAAAAAAATCAACCAAGCAGCATAAAGTGAATAGCACAAATATCACCAAGGAGAGTTAAGTGATCTTTTGAGAGAAGAGATTTAGAGGCACAGGGAGAGGAGAGCTGAGAATGTAGGACACAAATTTGCTGAAAAGAGGTTCAAGGTTTAAAGATTATTTTCTTCATCACTATGACCTACAATGTCTTTTATTGTTTTGTCCTAAGCTTACTAGTATGTGGTCAGAGCAATACATCAGTGGAAGTTAACGTTGTTAAACTATTTACAATCAACACCTTTATCACTTTTATAAATGTCTTTCTAACCCATCTGGAAACACGAGAGGACTCATTTTGTTTTCTATAGTCTTTTTCAAGAAAGTGTTGGAATTTTCATCATTAAGACATGAAAGTTTCTTTAAGTTGATTTCTAATCCTAGTGGTGTTTCCTCCAAGCCTGGTTACTCTTAGACAAGTATTTTATATTTTTATATTTATTAAAAGTATTCTTATCATTAATAAGATCTGTTGTTTTGTGTTCCATCTGATAATTGCTACAAAACCAGAACACTTCAAACAGATGTTTACTTTTTAAAAATCCATACTTAATAAAAAAAAATAGTAAAAATCTGACACTTCAAATTAAATATAAATTACACTTTTAGGGCATCTAAATATGATTCATAATTATTTTCTCCAGAAAGATGTCTTGAGTTCTAATCATTATCAGTAAGCTGAAAAATGAAATTTTACTATAATCATGTTAGAGAATGCCATTCAGTCAATAAATATTTCTTAATCATCTCCTATGAGCCAAACCTTGTTGTCAGCATGGAGCATAGTTCAATAAACAAAAGAGACCAAGTTGCTACCCTCATGGCGCATATATTCTAGTTAAATTTATGTTTCTTGCCTTTATTCAATAGTAGTGGCCGGGGTCAATCCCTAACTGATAAAACATTAGTTACAGCAATAATCTTTTTATAAAATCAAGTAACATAATATTTTAGGAAACAAGGAAACATCTACAAAAGTTAATCTGTGCTTACTATAGATGTTACAATATAGTACTATATAAAAAGAGCAATTTATGCAATGAAATTTGAGCATGAATCCATTTCTCTGTATGGATATGTAATGGATGTATACAAGTATATAGAGAAATAAATGTGTATATATGTATAAACACATACATATGGTCATATCTATAAACGCAGATAAAACCAGAAAGATACAATTATGTTAGTAAAGTTTACAAAATATTAGCAACAGATTTTCAAGATGACAGAATTAGATTTCATACTTTAAAATTCACTAATAAACTAACACCATCAATGTACCTGCATTTGTTAGAAAAGCCAGAAAGACTTTTAGTATAAACTAACTTTTAAACTTATTTTCCAAGAAGAGAAAAGTTAAGAACAAGTAAGCAGTATAATTTAATATTTTCAACTTTGCATTCTAATCTAATTTTCAGGTTTTGAAAATTCAGCATTTCATAATTTGAAATTCTAAAAATACAGGTGAAATGGTTTGTTTCTAAAGGAAAACATTCAGAACATATACACAGTTATTTCATTTTTGAAAGCAACTTCAATTTCTTGTTTTAGGTGATTATTATCTTACTAATATGGAAACATCTCTTAAATATCCACAATTAGAGAAGATTATTCACCTTCCAATAACCTCATAAAAAGGTTTAAATACTAGATATTCTAATGTTGCAGTAAAATAAATAGGGGGAAAGAATCACTATTTTAAATTAGAGGGTACATTCTGAAAATGAAATCTTTATCACATCTATTTATACATTAATTAGCTAATAGACTTATAACTAATATTAATGTATATTTATGTTCTGTTTATTTTTAAAAATATGCTTGCCCTAGCCACTTTGGCTCAATGGATAGAGCATTGGCCTGCAGACTGACAAGTCCCCAGTTTGATTCCAGTCAAGAGCACATGCCAGAGTTGCAGGCTCAATCCCAAGTAGGGAGCGTGCAGGAAGCAACTGATCAATGATTCTCTCTCACTATTGATGTTTCTATCTCTCCCTCTCCCTTCCTCTCTGAAATCAACTCTTTTTAAAAAAATGCTTTTGGTTCTGGCCAGTGTGCTAAGTGGTTAGAGCATAGGCCAGTGGTTGGCAAACTCATTAGTCAACAGAGCCAAATATCAACAGTACAACGACTGAAATTTCTTTTGAGAGCGAAAACCAACTTCTGTGCACGGGCCACGAAGTTTCAATAGCACTGTAGGTGCACACTCACACATGGTATTTTGTGGAAGAGCCATACTCAAGGGGCCAAAGAGCCGCATGTGGCTCGCGAGCCATGGTTTGCTGACCATGGCATAGGCCCTTGAACCAAAGGCTTTTTGGGTTTCCCTGGTCAAGGGCAGTACCTTCGTTGCAGTTTCTATCCCTGGCTAGGTTGGGGCACATATGGAAGGCAACCCCCTCCCCCCCGACCCCCCCCCCCCCCCCCCTCTCTCTCTCTCTCTCTCTCTCTCTCTCTCTCTCTCTCTCTCGTTTGTATGGATGTTTATCTGTTTCTCTCCCTCACTCCCTCTCTCCCTTCCATTCTCTTTAAAAAAATCAACAGAAACACAAGAAAAAACTCAAAATGGATTAAAAAAAAACACAATTTAAATGTAAGGTGTAAAACCATTAAAAAAAAAAAAAAACTAGAAAAAAAACCATAGGCCCCAAAATCTCAGACATCTCTCATATCGATAAGTTTACTGATACATCTCCAATGGAAACTAAGGATAAAATAAACAAATGGGACTACATTACAATAAAAAGCTTCTACGCTGCAAAAGAAACCATCAATAAAATAACAAAAGAGCCCACTACATGAGAGAACATATTTATTTGCCAATTATACATCCAATAAGGGATTAATCTCCAAAATATATAGGGAATTCATACAACTTAACAAAAGGAAAACAAACAAAACAATTTAAAAATGGGCAAAGGACCTAAATAGACATTTCTCCAAAGTGGACATAGAGAAAGCCAAGAGTCATATGAAAAAATGCTCAAAATCACTAATCATCCAAGAAGAGCAGATCAAAACAACTATGAGATATCACCTCGCACCTGTCAGAATAGCTGACATCAACAAGTCAACAAAGGACAAGTGTTGGTGAGGTTGTGGAGAAAAGAGAACCCTATAGTACACTGATGGTGGGAATGCAGACTGGTGCAGCCACTGTGGAAAACAATATAAAGTTTCCTCAAAAAATTAAATATGAAATTCCCATTTGATCCTGTGAATCCACTTCTAGGAATATATCCCAAGAAACCCAAAACACACATCAGAAAGAATATATGCCGAGACCGGTTTGGCTCAATGAATAGAGCGTCGGCTTGGGGACTGAAGGGTCCCGGGTTCGATTCCGGTCAAGGGCATGTACTACCTTGGTTGCGGGCATATCCCCAGTAGGGGGTGTGCAAGAGGCAGCTGATCGATGACTCTCATCGATGTTTCTAACTCTCTATCTCTCTTCCTTCCTCTCTGTACAAAATCAATAAAATAAAAAAAAATAAAAAAAAAGAAAGAATATATGCACCCCTAAGTTCATAGCAGCAACTATTTACAATAGCAAAGATCTGGAAACAGCCTAAGGGCCCATCAGCAGATGAGCGGATAAAAAAAAACTATGGTACATCTGCACAATGGAATACTACATAGCAGTAAAAAAAGAACTCTTACTACTTGCAACAGCATGGTTAGACCTGGAGAATATTATGCTGAGAGAAATAAGCCACTGAGAGAAAGATAAGTATCATATGATCTCACTCATATGTGGAATCTAATGAACCAAATAAACTAATGATCAAAAAAAGACCCAGACACACCCTAGGGTAGAAGCATGAACTATTGAAACTCAGAAGGAAGGCAGGGGAAGGCAGGTGGGAAGAGATCAAGCAATGAACTTGTATGCATATACTAGTATGTATAACCTGTGGACATAGAAAATGAAGTGGTGAGGGATTGGGGGGAGAGGAGGGGAACGACATTGGGCTGGAAGAGGTTAATGTGGGAGAAAGGACTTATGTAATACTTTCAACAATAAAAGATTTTTTAAAAATAGAGGCAAAAAAAATCAACAATAAATACAAATACAAATTAATGGAAAATATTTATTTTTATTTTATTTATTTAAATAGGGTGAGGATTGATGACCACACACACACACACACACACTTTAGATTATTCCTAAATAGTGGTTTCAATCAATTCTCTCCTGATTCAGAATTGGTATTGATTCTCTCAAAAAATCCCTGATCACTTACAATGTAAAGTACCAGATAAATAACACAAAAATTGTTGATATGAAACTTTTTCTCTAAGATGGAGGTTCTCAAGATTTAGCTTGCACCACAACCAATGGAGGGATTCTTAAAACACAAATTACTGGGCTTTACCCCCAGAGTCTCTGATTCAGGAGCTCTGTATAAGTGCCTGAAAATCTGCATTTCTAACAAGTTAGTATTATTCATGCTGGTCTGGAGAACACTTTGAGCCACTCTGCTCTAAGATGATACTTCTTGCCCTGGACAGGTGGCTCAGGTGGTTGGAACATCTGCTCAGGAGGCAACCTATCAAGTGTTTCTCTATCCTCGTGTGAGGATTAAAAAAAAAAAAAAAAAAAAAAAAAAAAAAAAAAAAAAAAAAAAGATTGTTCATTCACACTCAAAATCGTCTATTAAAACTTTCTCTTTATAAAAATAAATTAAAAAAAAAAAAACACACAAAACTTGGTCTTAAAAAATCTGCCCAAATGCTTTATAAATATAGGAAACAGAGCGAGCCTCTGAGACATTTACATTGCCACATATTAAAACTCAATAACTATATACACTAAGGACTTAGACCAGATTAGTCAATGGTTGACTGGTGGTAAATATCACAATCACCAACAGAATTTTTAGCCCCCAGATATATATGTGCTAGATCCCAACCTTAAAAATTCAAATTATAAGCTTGGCATGTCTGTCTAAAAACAGTTTCACAGGTGATTCTGAGGAACATTCTTATCTGTTCAAGGTGTATGTTCATCTATTGATGCTTGTTAAATTTAGATTCCTGAATTACCAAATCAGAATCTCTAAAGGTGGGTACCTCGGATTCCTCATATTAACTAAACACCCAGGTGATTCTTAAGCAACACAAGTTTTAGAACCATTAGCAAGTCTTATAGCAGAGATTTAACAGGTTAACTAGCAAATTCTGAAAAAATAGGAAAAATTTATTTTTAGCTGTAACTACATATGCATAATATGACAATTATGTTTCTTAGGAAGAACACTGAGAAGAGTGGGTTGGGCAATACTACATAGAGCTAGGTACAATTACTGGGAATAATAAGCTAAAGGTACAATTTAAGGACAGGCCAGTAATAAAGTGTGTACTTAATAAAATCTAATGACTTGGCTTCAAAAATATTAGATTATGATCAGGCTTCATAGATGACCAAATGAAAAATGTGGTAATGTGGAATGATTTTCTCAATTCTTTGAAATAATTTTTATAAAGTAACCCTTGAATAAGAGCTGTATTAATTGCTTTCCCAAAATCATATCACCTACTCTACCACTCTTCTCCCTTTCCATGACCTCCCTTTCTCAGCTGGTAAATGTTTTTCTTTCCATTTCCCTTATTATATAGTTTCTGACAGTAACAGACCTGAGAATGGAACTTAAGAAGTCACTGGCACTAAACTAGTGCCCCCCACACACACACACACATACCCCAAGGGAACCCCCACCTGATCCGGAACACCCTTCGGGGAAAACCATATATATAATTACTAAATTTTAAAATTAAAGTAAATTGCTTTTTCTTACAAATAGAAGAGACATGATAACTACCTTCAGATATTTCAAAAGGATGTCATGTGGAAGACAGATTCAAGCAATTAGTAAGTGGGAGTTACAACATGGCAGGGCTTTGTTTAACAGTTAAAGGTAAACGCAATCAGAATTTTAAAACTTATTTTGTTGGCCATCTAAGAAGAAAAAGCATATTCTTTTTTTAAAAAAGGTATATGTTATGGATGAATCAATTAACACTCAAAACTGAATATTCAACTGTGGCCTGAGCCATCAACAATTCAATGCTTTGCTTGGCAAGTTACATGCACAAAATAAATGAATGTACAACAATATGTTATAGATTAGAGTGGTTAGGTGCTAGAGTAGTGGTCAAGGGTTGAAACAAAAATTTTGAACCATTGAAATAAATCACCTTATTTACATTATCCAAGAAATACCCCTTCTTCCATTCACAGTGAATGCTTTGACTATTGGTTTGACATATTTAAACATTTTAGCTTCATTCTCTGCAAAGGCAGGCAATTTCCAACTCTTTTCTGCTAGCAGGTTAAATACAAGACATTTAATGAATTGATACCAATAGAAAAGTAGGCTTTCTTAATTTCCCAACCTTTGACAACCAACTAAACAACCTTGAGAATATATTGTATTTCTTCTTTTACTATTATAATATGGAAAAATGAATATTTTAGGGTAACATGTATATACAAACAAACAAAACAAAAGCAAAAACAAATAACCCCTTCATTTAATTTGCAAAGACCAGATATTCATGGGGAAAAGTATCAACATAGAGGAAAAGCAGCACTAACTATTCTACCACTATTCGAAGTTCACAATAGTTTGAACCAAAAGGACTACATTAGCCTTTGTCAGACTGTCCCAAAGAAGGCTTGAGTGAGTCTTGACTGAGCAATATCTAGAGATTTCAAGGAAGTGAAACTCTTTTGAAAACAACTTAATAATTACAATAATATGAATGTAATAACAGTTCCTAATTGAGCCCTTACTTTGTGCCAAGAAATGTTCCGTTTCATATGGGTTAATGTCTCTTTTATCCTCATGACAAGGCTTATAATAAGGTAATTATTCTTACTGTAATTTACAAATGAAGAAAGCGAGAGGTAGAAAGAGGAAAAAGCAACTGGTGCAAAATCACAGTTAGTATATGGCAAACTAAGCAGCCAATTTCTAGAGCCTACTCTTTTAACCATTAGTCCTCTTTCTTAAGGAATTGAAATGAAAACTTTAATCATCCATGGTAGAAGAGACTTAAGCTTCCCAAAAGGCAAAGCAAGAACATTTCCTGAATGACTATGCTTGGTAGAAAACGCTATAAAATATGAATTCAAGTGATTTGCAACAAAAACCTATAGCCCATTCATTACAATCCAGTGCTGATTCAAAGTACTGTATAAGGAAATAATTAATCTATATCAAGATAAACAAATAATCTACAATAAGCCATTTGACTCAAGTAATCAGGGAATCCCATTGGCATGGTCAAAAATAAATAGCCCACATAGGGCAAACTGGCATTCGCCTAGAAAACTGATACATGGATAATAGAAGTGAAAGTTTCTTTTGATTTTTACTACCACAAACTATAGATACAGGCACAGAAGGCTAATGGCCATCTTTCATACCATATAGATAGCCAATTAGTGACAGAATGAGGCCAACATGCAAACAGAGCAAAGGCATATAAACCAAGTAATACTCAAGAGAAAGTCAGGGATGATACTCTGAGGACAGCACCTGAGACTTAATATCTAATTGTTCCTTAAACCAAAGCTAGATTGTGAGCCAAAAACTGCCTTATTTCCTCCTTAAACTAGTTTGAGTTGTGTTTCATCACTTGAAATAACAATACTAATACACTTATCAAAATGCTAATGTTTCAAATTAAAAAAGCAAACTTTAGTGATGATAAAGTAAAAGAAAACGGCATTCTCATATATTATACTTCTAGAGTATAAACTGGTCCAAACTTTCTGGAAGTTTACAGTAGACTTAAGAAATATTTGCTAAAGATAAGGATAAAGATACTTTCCACACATTAACCAAGCTGATTTTCTGCATAGTCATATACCTCTTTCAGCAAACTTTTTTACTCAGTGTTATGATATATAGATTGGCAGCCACTTAACTTTTCTTTCTGAATAGATAGATAATAATTTATTTTGTTGGAAAGGACATAGAAATGAGATTCAAATCATAAGAGCTATGTATTTTTTTATTCTTTATTGTTAAAGTATTACATATAGTATTACATATGTCTCCTTTTCCCCCCATTGACCTCTCTCAGGCCACTCCCAACCCTCAGCATATGCCCTCACCCCCCTAAGTGTTTGTGTCCATTGGTTATGGTTATATGCATGCATACAAATCTTTGGTTGATCTCTTACCCCCACCCCAATCCCCTGCCTTCCCTCTGAAGTTTGAGGGTCTATTTGATGCTTCTCTGTCTCTGGATCTATTTCTTTCTCTTTTTTAAAAAAAAATACTTTACTTATTTATTTTTTTTTACAGAGAGGAAGGAAGAGGAGAGTTAGAAACATGAATGAGAGAGAAACATCTATCCTGCACACCCCCTAACGGGGATGTGCCTGCAATCAAAGTACATGCTCTAGACCAGAATCGAACCTGGAACCCGAGCCAGACCTGCTAGGGCTCTGGATCAATTTCTAATAATCAGTTTATGTTGTTCATTATATTCCACAAATGAATGTGATCATGTGATATTTATCTTTCTCTGACTGGCTTATTTTGCTTAGCATAATGTTCTCTATGTCCATCCATGTTGTTGCAAATTTTAAGAATTCCTTTTTTTTTTTTTACAGCAGTCTATTATAGTATTCCATTGCGTAGATGTACCACAGTTTTCTAATCCACTCATCATCTGATGGGCACTTAGGCTGTTTCCAAATCTTGGCCATTATAAATTGTGCTGCTATGAATATAGGGGTGCATATATCCTTTCGGGTTGGTGTTTCTGATTTCTTGGGATATATTCCTGGAAGTGGGCTCACAAGGTCAAATGGGAGTTCCATTTTTAATTTTTTGAGGAAACTCCATACTGTTTTCCACAGTGACAGCCACTAACTTTTAACATTTTAAAGTAGGGTTCTGAGTTACTTTCAAGGGCAAGTATATGTTACTAAGCAGTATTTATTAACAAAATGTTTAGCCTGGTTCTAACATGACAGTTGAGATCAGCTGAACAACTAAAAGGTTACATCCTAGGAACAATTTTCTTATAAAAACAAGTCTTTCAAGTATTGCATAAATCTTTTTAAAACAAAGTTACTAGTTAAATGGAACTTACTGACAATAGATATAGAATATTTTAAACAGTAAGCATTTTCCCAGAAAACAAACAAAACAAAACAAAGAAACCCCCTGGCAAACCAAATTTTTCTAAGAAACTAGGAAAACTATTATTATTTTAGAGGTGCTTAACCTTACTTCTGATAAAGCTTCCACTGGCAACTGTTCTCTTTAAGTTGGTTAACAAAGCCTTAAAAATACAATCAGTTCAACACATCCATTAAAATGGCTACAATGAAAAAAAAAAACCTCTCAGAAAATATAACAATAACTCGTGTTGAGGAGAAAGTGGACAAAACCTATGTACACCGTTCTTGGAAAAATAAAATGGTGCAGCCACTACTGGAAAGAAAACAGTATGGTGGTTCCTTCCAAAATTAAAAAATAGAGTTATCACATGATCCATGCTCTAGGAGACAATCCCACTTCTGGAAATTGTATCACAACTGAAATTAAGATCTTGAAGGGATGTTTATAAACTCATGCTCATAGTAGCACTATTCACAATTACCAACAGGTGGGAGCATCCGAAGTGTTCATGGAATAAACAAAATGTGGTATACAACAGGATATTATTCAGTCTTAAAAAGGAAGGAAATCTTCATACTTGCTACAACAAAGATTAACCTTGAGGACAATATGTTAAATGAAACAAACCAGTCAACTGTATGATTCCACATATAGGCAGTTTTTAGTTATCAAATCCACAGGAAAGCAGAATGATGGTTGCCAGGGACAAGGAGGAGGAGGAAATTGATAGTAGTTGTTCAGTGGTTATAAAGTTTCAATTTTACAAGATGAAGAATTCTGGAGATTGGTTACACTTCAACACTACTGAATTGTACACTAGGAAGTGATTAAGATGGGAAATTTTATGGGTCTTTTTAAAAAAACCACAATTGTAGATTTTACATGTTATATTTTTCTAAAAAAGGTCATGTCTGGCAAACTCATATGGTTTATTTATTTTTAGTGCAAAAAACACAAATTTCTATATAAAACTCAATGGACATACAAAAATAGTTCAATCTTCATGCTCTAGGAGACACAGAAGGATACAATTATTTTTAAAATTCCAAGACCTATAGTTAACTTAAAAATCTCATCATACTTTTACCAAAAATACTGAGCAACAAGAAGATTGGCTTATCTTAGTTTCAAATTATTTTTTTAATCCTCTAGTTAAGCAGAAAACATACACAGCACATACACAAGTAGCAGAAGGCTAAATAAAATCCATCAACTGGATAATTAGTTCAACAGTAAAAAAAAAAAGTTATTTTTATTAAGATCAGTTTCTTAATAGAAAACGAATGCAACAACACATTTAGATTATTTCTTCTAGTTGAGAAACAGGTATGCTAGTCTTAGATAAGATTTTAATGTTTCTAAAGAAATACCTAAAAATTTTTAAAATGTATTTTAAGACACATCTACGAACGTGCACAGTAACCTAACCCAACTCTTTTTTTTTTTAAAAAATTTTAAATTGATTTCATTCTAAGCCCCACACTGGGGATCCAGCCAGCAACCAGGGCTTGGCTGGGCAAACCCAACTCTTTAACATGTTTGCATAACAATTTTTAATTTCACCACCAAACACATTATTGCAAGTTCTTTAAAAAATAAATAAAAGAGTAATTCTCCTGCACTTTCTTACATACTATTCTTAATACACAACAAAATGTACCACAAAAATCTTAACCTTGAGCCTAAATACCAATGAATTGCAAAGATGATGTAAGTCAGCATGTAGAAAGATTGGAAGAGTGGGCATTCTTCAAACTGCACAAAATGCTTTTCAGTGGAACACATGAACTACCACACTTATCAGACTAAAACAACATACATCAGTGATACATACATGTGGAAGAGTGCACTAATATTGATTTCATATAAATTGAGCCACAAAAATTAGACATATAATACATGCTTAAAGCTTTGCCTTGAGATGGAAGCCAGTGGTCTTAACCCTACAGAAATTCATAAGCAAAGGTCAGTTTTTCTACCAGGTAGGTTCATATGCTCTACTGGAAACTTTATCAACTCATGTTTAGCAAAAATTAACTATTTAAAAAATAATCTAAACTGTAACATAAAAACAAAAGTGTTTTAAGTTACTGCCAGTCCTAACACAGCATTGCCTTTCACAATGCCTTGTTGAAAAGATCTGTGCGACTAGAACGATTCTAGTTTCTAAAGTTCAAAGTAAATTAAAAATAATCTATTTGGGGAGAAAACAAATTGTGAAGGGGAACTAGAATAGACAAATCTGATGCTCAAAAAATAATTGGTGCTAGATGCCAACTTAGGAATGTACTGTTTTAACCAGAAAGAACCCCGTTTAAAGCAGTGAATCCAATGTTTGTCTTTTAATTTTAAGAGGCACAGAAAAGATGTATGAGGTGATGAGTAGAGGAACTAAAACAGATATTTGGAAGAACTTGCAAGAGTTTTTAAGTGAATGGAAGTGTAAAGGTTCTAGTTTAAATGCTTTGTTTTCCAAGTACTCAATGTTACCACTCCTAAACCAAGCAGTGGGCATTATCTCATTTAATCTTCACAATAACTGCTAATTTAGCCATTATTGCCATCATTTCAAAAGGAGGACATAGGCTCAGAAGCATTCAGTAATTTGCCCAAGCTCACAAAGCAAACAGAGTGAAAAGGGTGGACTCTCACTCAGTGGTGTTTGGCTCAAGATTCTATGCTCCTAACCACCAGACAAGTCTTCAAACAAGTGGAAATCAAAGTAAAATTGTAACAAGAAAAAAGTTATTAATGAACTAGAGGGGTTCTTGATTTTTTAATGACCTAAATTAAAGAGGAAGTTAAGGAATGCTCATTCTCAGAAATTTTACTTCGGTGATTCAATAACAGTTTTTTAAAAAATTCGAAGGAGTCTGGTCTGAAACCTAAAAAAGAGCCTTTTGACATTCCTTTGAAATCTAAAAATCTTTATCAATTTCTGTTAAATAAAGCTAGTCCCCAACCCCAAGGAAGCAACATTCAAGGTCCTATGTTAAATCTATTGTAACCATGCCCATTCTCTGTTCTGAGTCCTTCTAATTCTTCAACTATCAGTTTCCTAGACCTTCTGTTAAAAAGACAAAATTGTCTCCCTCACCCAGATACTGGCTGCTCATTTAAAATGGAAAAGTTGTAAAGAGAAAACCCCTGCTCCTCAATCTCTCAGTTATCTTTTCAAAAGTCTAAAAATTATCAGTTAGGAAAGGACAATAGCAAGACATCTATAACAAGCAGCATCTAAAATCGTTAAGTAGCCACCATTTATTAGGCACTGAACTCAATTTCTCAGTTTTAAGAACCTCTGTATTAAGAAATATGATTCAATCTTATCTCAATTTTTGCTGATTTTTCAAATGAGAAAAAGTTTAAAATAACAGATGGGACTGAGGAAAATCTAAGAACTAAGAGTTAGGGTGATGCATAATAACTAATTAATTCATTTATATTAAAGCCACTTAGGATATTCTCAACTGATGAATTACAAAAAAACAAGTACAATATTGCCTATGAAAAGGAAGTGACTGGTGCATAACTTGCTGCACAGTATTAAGTATGATTCAGCATATAAAACGGACAGATAATTGGCACTACACAAAGGTAATCTGCCTTAGGTTGATCACTTTTGCAAAATTAATTGCAATTTATTTTTGGCAACTCTTGGAAGTCAGTCTAGACCTGTTTAGTCACTTTTAAATTTTATAAGTGCTTTCTCTGGTATATACAAACTTAGAATTTATCTTGAATTAGGTAAACAATTTTTCTTGAATTTTGGCCTTACAGAATAAGGAACAAAAAGGCACCTACAAAATAGCAAGAACATAAACAAGTTTATCTCCTGTTGGTATTGATAAGGGTAAAATTAATCTCTCCTTGAAAAGTGGAAGGATTTTAACCGTAAAGCCAATCTACTAACCATAACTCTTACCATAAATCTCCAATCCCTTAAAATAATTGCCTCAAAGGCTAAAATAACAAACTGGATCAAACTGTGTGTGTGTGTGTGTGTGTGTGTGTGTGTGTATGCGTTCGCGTGCAGGGGCTGGGATAAGAGGGTGTCACGCTTAATCCCACCGGTTCACCTAACAATTCTTAATCCTGCACTATACCACTTAGCCTCAAACTCGCATGAAGTTCTAACAAGAATGATTATTTACTCCGGATATTTTTGAAGATCTTCTTTTAATATACTTCGTTCAGGAAAACGGGGCAGTCCTACAATTTTTAGAGATGCATTTCACTTGCTCTGATCACATTACTTTTTTTCCCCCCTCAATCTCATTTAAAAAAAAAATGTTTGCCTAAAATACAGACAGCCGCTACATGTTCACTCACACGCTTCAAGAACTACCGAGGCACCTATTCCTTCCTAATGTCTGGGCTCCCTCTTGACAGACAGGAGAACACGAACTCCCAATGCTGACGTTCTCTTTAAAATGTGGCTATTTCTCTCCATCGCCGCCGTTACTCCGAACCTCCCAGTCCCGGCAACTTTTTCTTTCGAGGCGGTTCAACACAAAACAAAACCCGCACGTGCACACTGGAAAAAAGTTAGCGTCTCGGGCCGTCGCGGCAAACCCCCGCCGGCACAAAGGCAGGGACCCCGCCGCCGCGGGGCAGCCCGTGAGCCCGACCCCGCGGGCCCCTCGGCGGGGAACCCGGACCGCGATGCCCCCTCAGGAGCCGGGACCCTCGAGCGGGGTCCGCCCGGGGCCGAGCGCTCAATGGAAACAGAGAGGATGGGGGCGGGAAGGAGCGGAAGCTCGGGTACAAACGGCGGCGGCGGCGGCGGCTCCCTCGCCCGTGGCTCCAGGCGAGGGACCTCGATTCCCACCCGAATCGGGGTCGGGGCAAGCGGGCTTCCGGCGGCGGGCAAGGAGGGCGGTGCGAGGCCCCGGCGGCCGCGGAGGGCGGGCGGGCCGGGCCCAGCCCCCGACCCCGGGAAGCACTTTGGAGCGTCTCCCGCCCCCCTCGCCAAGATGGCGACGTGGACAGAGGGGGAGCCCGGCCCGCGAGGCTGGGGGAGCGAGGGGAGGGGAGAGGAGGGAAGGAAAAGACAGACACAAAAAGGCGGCCCCCCGAACGAACGCCGAGGCCGGCCCGCGAGCCCGGGCGGCGGCGGCGGCGGCGCCGGCGGCGGCGCCGGCGGCGGACGCGGCGGGCGGAGGGCAGGGGCTTACTTTTTCTTGTCGTTCGCGCCGCCGGCGCCCTCCATGGCGAATCGGTGGCCGCGATGCCTTCACGGCCAGCGCCCCCCCAGGCTCGCTCCGGCCTAAGCTCGCTCTCTCTCTCCGCACGCGGGGGAGAGGAGGAGAGGCACGTCCGGAGGCGCGCAGCCCCTCGGCGGCTCAGACGCGGGAGGAACCGGCCGGCGGCGGCGGCGGTCGCAGGACTCCGGGATGGGCTCCGAGGAGCCTGCCCTCCGGCAGCTTGTCAGGGCCGGGCCGGGCGACCGACCGAGTGCTGCGGCGACGAGCGCGATCCTCGCGTCCCCTCGGACGAGGCTGCTCTGCGCTCTGTGGCGCTGAGGCAGCGGCAGGGGGCGGGCAAGGGCGGCGGCGCGCGCGGGGGCGCGCGAGGGGGGGGGGCGGAGGAGAGAGTCGGGGACGCGTCTGCCCGCGGAGCCCTGCGCGCGTTCCCGCAAACCCGCCTCACCTGAGGGGGAGGCGGGTTCCCGGGCAGCCAATGGCGAGCGACGCAGGCGGCCAGGCCCCACCCCAGCCCACGTTTGCCTCAGCCAATGGGGGGCCGGTCAGCTGAGGCACAGCTGGGCAGCGCTCACGTGCTCGTCTGTGTGCAGCTGCGGAGGAAAGAGAAAGGGTTTGGGCTGCGGCCAGCCCTGTCTGGGAACCTGCGCTTTTTTTTCTTTATTTTTTCCCCCTCAAAACCAGGGAAGGCAGTGGCTGACTTTGGGAGGCGCTGGCTGAAAAGGGGATTTCGATATGTGGGTTTCAAGTCTGCAGCACATTTCCTGCTCTCCTTTCTCCCTCGGCGGCTGTGCTTCTCTGCAGGTTTGCCGCCAGCTCTATGGAGCCCCAGTTCAGAAAGCAGAATTTTCAACGCGTAGAAGCAAGCCCTTTGGTCCCTTTGCTCAGATTGTGTTACAACGAGGTCTTTCTTGTCAGGTTACCTAACCACGGGCCATGCCACGGACCACACACTCTTTGCCAGAGAACACACGGATAACTACTCTCCTTGTCCATTTTGTGTGTGTGTGTGTGTGTGTGTGTGTGTGTGTGTGTGTGTGTGTGTGAGATGAAGTTTAATTACTGAGTAAATGGCAAACAAGAAATATAAAATAAATTATTTTTGCTGCAAACCTCTCAAGGGAAGTAGGTTAAGGTGGTAGGGGAATCTTAAAATCTGAAATTATTGTAAGCACTTATAAATATATTTGTAAGTGCTTACAATAATGTATGTATGTATGTATGTATGTATGTATAGCTTTAATTAAAGAGCATAAACCTGAATATCGGAGTAGGAAAAATGGCTTTCGGTATACTTCTTTCTTGTTGCTTTAAAACGAGCCAAAAGATTATCATAGATGAATTGGAGAGGGAGGGAGGGGGGGAGAGAGAGAGAGAGAGAGAGAGAGAGAGAGAGAGAGAGAGAGAGAGAGAGAACCCTTAGTTCAAGACTTACCACCTGGAGTTGAGTTAACTATGGACTAGGAAGAGGAAGGATTCTCCACATCCCCATCAAATCCTGACAGGGGACCTCTGAACCAGAGTTAACTGGTTAAGCTAGCGGCCAGTTTTACCTGTTTGCTTAATATGCTTGCTCTTTCTTTGAAAATTACTGAATAAAACTTAATCACTTTTTTACTTTGGAAGCACACATTTCAAGTCTGTCAGTCTTCTAAATGAAAAAAATAATGTATTCTGAGCTCAGTAAAGAAGCATTGTACATATATCTCCACTTAACACTAGATTATTTTACTTCTCACCTTTGCCTTATTAGTAATACTAGAGGCCCAGTGCACAAAATTCGTGCACTGAAGGGGGGAGGTCCCTCAACCTGGCCTGTGCCCTCTCGCAGTCCGGGACCCCTCATTTCTTACTGCCCGCCTGCTCAATGCTCCTTAGCACTGCCATGGAGCCTCTCCCACGACCCCTGCTGTGTTCACCAGCCATCAGCCAAGCTTCTGACTGAGCAGTGCTCCCCCTATGTTGAGCATCTTCCCCCTGGTGGTTAGTGCTGTCATAGTGACCAGTTGTTCCACCATTTGGTTGGTTTGCATATCAGCCTTTTATTATATAGGATTGTTACAGTCTAGCTTTGGGTTGTGAATTAATGTGGATATTTGTAATGAATTTCAAATTCATTGTGTATGGCCAGCGAATAGTGTTACAAATATCCTTGACAGAAAGAAGGTGTGTAAAAGCAATGGCCTATAAAACAAAGCATTAAATTCTGGTAAAACAACAGTCAGTTCACATAGCACCTTTTTTTAATTGAGCAATAAACCCATAAGGATAATGGTTAAATATTGATCTTAATGTACTTTGTTCTTCAGATCTACAATACTAAATGGCATGTCCTTTTAAAAAAAAAATACTGTGGGAAATGCCTGAAAACAAAAAGGGACCAAAAACAACTAGTCATTTTTCAGTTTAATTTTGGAAGGAACAACAGTACCTGGGACCTGCAGACTATCATGCTAAGCAAAACAAGCCAGAGAGAGACAAGTATTACATGATCTCACTTATATGTGGAATCTAATGAACAAAATAGATCCAGAGACATAGAAGCATGGAACGGACTGTTGTAACTCAGAGGGAAGGTGGGGTTGGATAAGTGGGTGGAAAGAGATCCACCAAAGAACTTCTATGCATGTATACATAACCCATGAACACAGACACAGGGTGGTGAAGGCCTGGATTTGGGGACTGGGGTGGGCAAGAGGAGGTCAGTGGGGGGAAAAAAGAGCTTTCTAAGTAGACTTGCAGATGACTCAGTTGGCCCTTAACCCATATTTAGTAGGAAGTTGGACAGTGATTCAGGAAGAGGCAACTTAATTTGGATTACTACTAAATGATACAGAACACTGAGTCTTTTAAAGAGTGAAACACATCAGATTCAGATAGTTTAGAATGTATTAGACTATGTAAGAAAACCTAGTGTTTAATAAGTAGTTCTTGGCTTATTATTATCCTTAGTTTTCACTGCCCTCCCTTTGCCCTATTCTATTACAAGAACAACACAATGTATAACATTTGGAAGGACAGTGCTTAGAAGATAATAGTCATACAAAGTCCTTTTTTTCCTTTCAAGGATCAACACAAAATAAATGTGCATCTTTGCATTTATGGAGAATAAGAATAGACTGAAAATTTGACACTAGCACTTTTCAATTTAGACATTTTAAGCATAAAATTACAAAGGGAGCCCAAGGTTTTTTTGTTTGTTTGTTTGTTTGTTTGTTTGTTTTTGTTTGTTTTTTTATCCAACATGTAAAGAGTTTGGAACCTCCCATCCTCACAATAAGAAAAAAATGCTGAACAAACTGGAAAGCAACAACTCTTCTTAGATCTAACAGGGAATATTGAGGTGACAGAGAAAACTGCTGCTCCAAAAACTGGGGAGACAGAGGGATATGAAGAATCACCGCTTACCAGAGGACCACAATTGACTAGGAATGGAAGTCAGCAGCTGAAGCAACAATTGGAGCCAATATCAGTAGGAACAATTTAAACCTGGGTGGGGAACCTTCTTTCTGTCAAGGATATTTGTAACACTATTCGCTGGCCATACACAATTGGTAACTTAAAAATTAGCTTGTTATATTTGGTCAAACATTTCATTAATTCACCCCTAATATCTTGGTAGAGCCAAACCAAATGATTTCCTGGGCCTTATAAGGTTCCCTGATCGGATGTTCCCCACCCCTGCAAGTTTAAAGTGTAATTGAGGAATTGCTGGAGATTTTGTGTGGACCAGTTTGAGTTAAAAACTCCAAGGGGCCTCAGCCTTAGAGGCCCCCCTTACCCAGGTTTTCTGAGTTTTACCTCCAGGAACTCTTTTTTTTTTTTTTTTTTTTTTTTTTTTTAAACTTCATGTCGTATTTTTTTTTCTTTTAAAAAAATATATTTTATTGATTTTTTACAGAGAGGAAGAGAGAGAGATAGTTAGAAACATCGATGAGAGAGAATCATCCATCAGCTGCCTCTTGCACACCCCCTACTGGGGATGTGCCTGCAACCAAGGTACATGCCCTTGACCAGAATCGAACCCAGGACCTTTCAGTCCGCAGGCCAATGCTCTATCCACTGAGCCAAACTTGTTTCGGCTCCAGGAACTCTTAGCAGATTCTCACTGTGAAGATATGAGAAAACCTCCAATTGCTCTCAAGGGAAACTATTTTATCAGAGCGTAACCAATGTTGGGGATGGAATCACCCATTTCCAGCCCTCTCTAGCCTCCTACATGGGAGGAGGAGAATATAACTCCAGCTCACTGGAAGACTGAGACCTAATCATAGGACCATATAGGATGCTTTCCCTCCTCCCACACTTTACCATATCGCAACAGTAGGGTTTTTATGTAATAACGGGATTCTAGCTAAAAGAACTGCAAGCCTCAGACCCTATTTAATGAGTCAATAGGGACATCCAACGACAAGAAGAGACACAAAAACAAGAACACCAGAGCAAATTTTAGCCTCAGACACCACAGCTACAGCAAACAAAAACACAGCCTAACTCCTAGCCAGAACCACATAAAACCTGACAATAAAGGTCTATTGTCCTAAGTTTCTTTTACCTGATATAATATGTTTGCCTTTCAACAAAAATATTACGAGACAAGCTAAAAAGAAGAAAAAGAAATCACAGTGTGAAGAGATAAATGGGTAGAGGACATAAAGTGACACTTCTCCAAAGAAGACAAAGTAATGGCCAAGAGACATATGAAAATATGCTCAACATCACTAATCATCAGAGACATGCAGATTAAAACAATGAGGTGCCACCTGACACCTGCCAGAATGGCTAGCATCAATACATCAACAAACAAGTGCTGGTGAGAATGTGGAGAAAATGAACCCTGGTACACCGCTGGTGCGAATGCAGATGATACACCACTATGGAAAACAGTAGGGAATTTCCTCAAAAAATTAAAAATAGACCTGCCATCTGAATATATCCTAAGAATCCCAAAAAATAAATCAGAAAGAATATATACCTCTCTATGTTCATAGCATTATTATGTATAATAAGATCTGGAAACAGCCCAAGTGCCCATCAGTAGATGAATGGATAAAAAACAACTGTGATACACTTATACAATGGAATACTATGCAGCTGTAAAAAAAGAAGGATATCTTATCCTTTGAGACAGCATGGAGGGAACTGGAAGGTATTATACTAAGTGAAATAAGCCAATCTCTCTCTCATTCATTCATTCATTCATTCAACATGCATTATGTCCATTCTATTATGGGCCAGACATGTGCTTTTTGTTTAATCTGCAGGTTTGCATGCCATTGTAGAGTGTGAGTTCCTTATGGACTGGGACACTTATCTTGGCAGCCCCAGAACCTAGGACGGTGCCCAGCACACACAGTACAATCATCTTTTGAGCACTATAATAAGCATTGTTTATTTAAGCACTCTGACAGCCCTGTGAGGTAGGACTTGTGGTGAGCATATTATGAATTAGTAAGTTAATGGTCAAATATTATGAATTAGTAAGTTAATGGTCAAATAGGTAAAAATACCAAGTCACAAAAGTAGGAGTCAGTGGAACCAGAATTACAAACCATTTCACTCCTTTATAGGATTCAAACTGTGATACTCGTGTGTCAGGAAATGCCCAAAGCAATGGAAGGTGTGTGGGGAGAAAAAAAAACCAACATAGTTCATCTTCCCTAGTGGGTCACTTTTAGAATGGGGAAAGGTTGGATAATATATAACTACATGTGTGTTTATGGGTATGTTATGCATTTGGCTAGAAAAAAATTTCAATATAGCACATGAGCAAATATGAAAAAACTCTCCTGACCTCCTTTGCCTCTTCCTTCTCCATAGAGGAACCAACTGCCACCAATTTTCATGTCTGTCCAAAGATATTCACTTAGTATACCAAAAGATCTGTTTTGTGTTGTTTCCATTTTGTACAAATGATAGAGTAGTACACACTTTGCTTTGTCTAGCTGCTGAATTTATTTGATGCAACAATGTTGTTTGGAGATTATCTCTTATCAGTTCATACATGTCTAACATTTTAATATTTATAATACATAGATGCACAATGAAGTAGAATGCACAGTCATAGAATTTTAAAATAAAATTAATGTAATTATCTATGGACAAAGATCTTTTAAATTTGATTACATGTAAAATTGTGTTTCTGTAGGCAGATTATTAGAGACATTTAACAGCTAGAAGACAAACTTTTAAAAAAATATATATTTTATTGATTTTTTACAGAGAGGAAGAGAAAGGGATAGAGAGGTAGAAACATTGATGAGAGAGAAACATCGATCAGCTGCCTCCTGCACACCCCCCACTGGGGATGTGCCAGCAACCAAGGTATATGCCCTTGACCAGAATCGAATCTGGGACCCTTGAGTCCGCAGGCTGACGCTCTATCCGCTGAGCCAAACCAGTCAGGGCTAGAAAAACAAACTTTTATATTAGAGTTTGCTTGGGGGAAACCCTACCATGGTATACCTTATCTCTTTGTGAAAGCTACCAACATTAAATTAATTACAAGTAGAGAGTATTGCTTTCTATCTGTATTTACTATTATAATCAGTTAAAAATTATGTTTTCTTTCCTATGTCCTTACTACCTTTAAAACAACTATTTTAATTTTGCATAGCGTACATCACTTTTTTTTGGGGGGGCGGGGCTGCAAGGACACAAAACCTCTTTGTTATGGATAACTCTTTCAAAATGTAGTTCAACCAGCTTAGCTTCATCTGATTCTTATGAAAATGAAGAGTGAAAAGTACAGTCTGAATCTAAGAATTTGATAATAGGTGTTTTAAGACTTCTCTGGCTAGATGAGTTGATATTATGTAATTAGTCTTTATTTAGGGCCAAAATTCAGAGTTGTTCATATATCTGTAGAGGAGAAGCATCTTCAAGATTTACATACTGTCTGCTGACATTCCACCAAAACCCTGCTTAAGGATAAACTCTTGCTCTTCCAGAATTTCTGCGCATCTCCATCCAGCTGTGTTTCTCTGTCACAGGGAAGACATTTCTTTTTCTTTTAATAATATGGGCAGCCGGATGATGGAGGGTAGGTGAGAGAATCTCAAAGTAAATCTGAGGATAGAAGTGCTTATTTCTAGAAACTGTTTGTGTGATACAGTCATTCTCTCCAAAACAACTGTGGTTTCTATCAGTAAAAAAAAAAACAAAAACACAAAAAACCCCACACTATCAAAGTATTAAAAGTGCCAGGGAACCTGGTATTTAAAAGGTACCTTCCTCCAGATGTTAATTTTCAGTATATACAACTTGTACCTTTTTTTATCCGGGGATTTTAAAACAACTATTTTAAATGGAAAACTGTGAAAGAAAAATTAAAGCAGAAAGAAAAGAAGCCTCTTCTAATGCTTAACATTTATCCTAGCCTGGTTTTCTTTCCATGTACACAAAGCCACTGGCAACTCACAGTTTCCAAATTTTGGATAATGTTTTCCCTTTGATTGTGTGTGTGTGTGTGTGTGTGTGTGTGTGTGTAATGCAAAAACATTAGCTGTTTGGCTCTTCTATTGGAAAACTTATAAAGGCTCTTTTGGTTCAGTATGTTAGAACTTGTCTAACGAAGAACCAGAGGCAGTCACAAGAAGTTGATTAATTTATACCTGGACTTGCAAAGACAAGTTAGCTACTCTCCTGTATGAGTGTAAATGACATGGCAATGCCAAGCAAGCCAAAGTTTCACGGCATTATCTTATTATCAGGGCTTGTGATATTAAACATCTACTAGGTGCCCAGGGTTAGCTTGAATCTTGGGAATTACAGACATTGTCTAGCATTACTTCAGCCAATACCTTCTAGTCTTGACCCTCACCTCTACTCCCCACTTCCTGTCCTCTCTTCTGGGATTGTGAGGGATAAAAGAAAGACAATTCAGTGAATTGTTGAAAGTTTTTTTTATGTGTGGCCTGGCCAGTGTGGCTCAGTGATTGAGTGTCACCTATGAACCAGGTCATGGTTTGATTCCTGGTCAGGGCACGTGTCTCAGTTGCAGGCTGGATCCCCAACAGGGGGTGTGCAGGAGGCAACTGATCAATGATTCTCTCTCATTGATGTTTCTATCTTTCTCTCCTTCTCCCATCCTTCCTGAAATCAATAAAACAATATATTTTTTAAAGTTTTGTGTGTGGATAGGTAAGTGTCTGGATCCATGAACTGTTCCCTATACGTTCCCCCTGTGGCCAGGCAGCAGAACATCTGTGATCCTTGCCACATGGATGGTCTGTCATTTGCAGATCCTGTTAGTAAGATCTGTGGCAATTAGGTTCAGGGACAAGAAAATACCTCAAGGTCTTGTTGCTACTCATACTTCACTGATAATTCTGTTGGAGCAAAGACAAATCCCAGAGCTTGGCTATCCTAGAATTTGCAGAAGGAAATAGCTGAGATGATTATGTGGTGAGAAAACAGGCATATCATCCAAAACACTTTGATATTGGCATGGTGGTGGATACAAAGGTATATATATATATTTCAAAAAGTACACATAAAACTCACATTTACTGTATTCTCAGTACTTAAATGCAAAGAATATGTACAGCAGCTAATTGTCAGCTGGCGTAAAGGAGAATAATTCAGGAGGATAGGATAGCTGACTGAATTCCCTCTGCTCTAAAATGTGGAGGGGCAGTACAGTGTCTAGCATTAGCTGTGTGTTCTAAAAGAGAACAGGTAACTTTCCTTTGATTTTTTAAATTTATCTTTATGATTGAGAGCATAGACATGTCCCGTCCCCATTTCTCCCAACTTCCCCCTTCGCCAGGTTCCCGCTATGCTCAGGCCTTCACCACCCTATTGTCTATGGCATGCCCATGCCTTTTGGGGAAATAATTGGGAGAGTGTCAAATACTGGATTTTAAGCCTATTTAAGCAACTATCCTATATAATAAAGGCCTAATATGAAAATCAACTGAATGGCAGAATGACCAGTGGAACAACCAGTTGCTATGATGCACACTAACCACCAGGGGGGAGACGCTCAACACAGGAGCTGCCCCCAGCAGCAGACCCCAGGCCAGTGAAGGCAGGTGCTAACTCGCCCTCCTCCCCCGTCCCGATCGCCCTTCAGGTCACCCTGCAGATCAACCCTGATCACTGGCCAGGCCTAGGGATGCTACCTGTGCACACACTTAATGCAGTGGGCCTCCAGTAGAATGTAAAGAACTCAATGGAAGCAAATTGCAATAAATGGAGAGCTGAATCTTTAAATATAATTTATCCTACAGAGAGAATATCTGGTGTGGATTGGATTTAGCAACATAAGGATTGAAGGGAGCAATTCTGGATTTTTATTTATTTACTAGAGGCCCAGTGCACAAAATTTGTGCATGGGTAGGGTTCCTAGTGGCTGCCAGCTACTGGCCAGGGCCTCCCTTCCCTGGCTGCCAGTTTCTGGCTGGGGACTTCTCTTCATGCCACGCCACCCCCTGGTGGTCAGCACACATCATAGCAAGTGATCAAACTCCTGGTTGGTCGAACTCCTGAAGGGACAATTTGCATATTAGGCTTTTATATAGAGAGATTTTTTTTTTTTTTTTTACATACTAGAAGTTAAGAATCCTGCTGTGAGACCATCTAACATGCAATATAGAGGGGGAAACACTGTTTCCCTTCTCACTTTGCAGCTCACTGCTGCTATACTATTACCCTCAGCAAGGGCTGAGAGCCCTGGTAGCTGGAGTGGCTGGCAAGGATCTGAACTTTGTGTAGAACATCAACAGGCAGACGTGAACAACAGCACTGAAGCAGATCTTCAGCTGGCATTTAATCACAACAGAAGCCCCAGCCAGGCAGAGGCCAGCCATAGTAAGGAAAGTAAATGACCTGAATTTCTTAAAACATATGGATATGCCCCTGCAACTCTCAGAAATACTTTGATCTGGAGTTCCTACCTAAATGGGTGGAGACTTCTATTAACAAAATGCCATGTAGGATTACAAGACTATGAAATTTTTTTGTCCCTGGATTTTGACTCTTACACCATGCTGCTCTAGGCTGCTTTGTGGTTAGAAATTTGACTTCTTAAACTATCTGACAAATTCTTTTTAAAAAATGTTATTTTATTGATTTTACAGAGGAAGGGAGAAGGGTAATTAGAAACATTGATGAGAAACATTCACCAGCTGCCTCCTGCATGCCTCTTACTGGGGATGGAGCCTGCAACCAAGGTACATGCCCTTGACCAGAATAAAACCCAGGAACCTTCAGTCCCCGAGCCAATGCCCTATCTACTGAACTAAACCGGTCAGGGCTGAAAAATTCTTAAGCTTATTTTCAGTGAGTAATCCATTGATTTCAGTGAACTCCTGCATACCATGAAACCATTTTCTCATTACATTGATTGAAAATATTTTAATTTTTCAGTGAAAGTTGCTAAATTTATGTGTTTATTATCATTTCACTTGAAGTTCAAATGATACTTCATTAGATCTGAAAAATTCAAATCATGATGTACAAGCTGTTTTTTGTTTGCTGATCTTCTTTACTAAATCTGTCCCCTTTGCTGAAAAAATGAATTATCATGTCAAAAAGGTTTATAAATCTTGTTAGACAGTTTCCTTCAGAGAGCACTCTAACTTCTGTTTGTAGAAGAAACCTCCCATTCTGTTCTTTATCAATGTTAAATTTTCTAAAAAGGTGGTCATACTTGCTATGTGACTTTGTTTTATCCATGGTTCTGATTACAATAGAGAGAGAAAGAACTGCACTAACATTTTTTTTTTTTTTTTTTTTGCTTCAGCCTCATTCATTCACATACTCATTCATTTATGCATGCATTCATTCATTTAGTGCATGACTTGCTGGCTCTGATTCCCAGGCTCTCATGTCAGCTGGCTTCTGGCTTGGTTTGGGCAAGGGGAAACTACTCCTAGATGGAGCAAATATGTAAGAAACAAGTGGACTACGCTGTGTGCTGGTGGGCTTTAGTGGATTCCATGGTGCTCCACTCAGACCCCCTCTTTGGGGGTTAGCTCATTTAATCCCAGCTGCTGGGAATAGCAGCTACAGCTTGCACCTTTGTCTCTCACAGGTATTGCCTTCAGCTACAGAGAATGGCCTTGCCACATGCTGTATGCTCCCCTATGGAATGTCCTGTAGCCAAAGCCTGGCTGGTGTGGGGGTACAAAGGCACAGCCCAATGGCCCCATTCAAGTCAACTCTGAAAGTTTAACTCAGCCTTAGAGCTCGCTGTTGGATTAGTTGAAGTCTCAATTGCAAACGCGCTGTGGCCTGACTTTTTCCTCCATCCTGTTCTACTTTCCTCTCTTCTTTCTATGTATATATCTCCTTAGCAAACTTTGCTTATGACATGATTATTATTGATGTTGACTTCAGAAAAAGTGAATGTTTATTGACTCATTCATATTTTAAGAAGTCTTAAAATATCCACAACAAATATTGGTAGAACAGTAGCAGAGCTTTGTGGAAAAGTATACAGTTACATATCATTTAACAACGGGGATACATTCTAAGCAATGTAGGGTTGTGCAATTTTATCATTGTGTGAACATCATGGAGTGCACTTATACAAACCCAGGTCGTACAGCCCACACTCCTAGGCTATATGGTATCACCTATTCCTCTTGGGCTCTAAACCTGTACAGCATGTTATTGCATTAAATACTGTACAGTATTTGTGGTGTTTGTGTGTCTACACATGCCTAAACATAGAAAAGGTACAATACAAATACAACAGGAAAGATTTAAAAATAGTGTAGGGTGATTTCCATGAGTGAAGCTTGCAGGGCTGGCAGTTGCTCTGGGTGAGTCAGTGAGTGAACGTAAAGGTGTAGGAAGTTAATGTACACAATCATGGGCTTTATCAACACTGTATGCTTAGGCTACACTAGATTTATGAGGAAAATGTTCTTCCTTCAATAATAAATTAACCTTAGCCTACTAAAATGTGTTTACTTTATAAACTTAAATTTTAAAAAGTTTTTGACATTTTTATAATAACACTTAGTTGAAAACATGAACACATTGTATAGCTGTACAAAAATATTTCTTTTTTATATCCTTATTCTATATTAATATTCAATAGCTGTGAGTAATGCATTGCCCTGCGATGCTGCGCCAGCTATGATGTTTTGAAGGCTATAACGTTACGATGGCTGTAATTGTACCACATCTATGACATGACTAGGCAATAGGAAATTTTCAGCTCCATTGTAATCTTATGGGAACACCATCATTGTCATATATGCTATTCATTGCTGATAAAAAAAAAAAGTTGTTATGCGGCATGACTGTGTTTATCACCAAGTAGAAAGTTGATGGATTTTTTAGGGGGAAATACAATGAGGTGGTAGAGATAAAGGGCATAAAAGACCTGTTCTTTCATATACTTATTTCATGAATGTTGTTTTAAAAATAATGACTTTTGTTACTAATGACTAAGAAAAAAGTGCTTCTTGTTTAAGTCACATTAAAAAAAAAGAGGGGGGGGGGGTGTTTCCCCTAGACTTACAGTAGTCTTAAGACAGTGTCTTGTCATTAAACACTTCTGCTAAGTTTTAAGTATAAGGCTTTTTGGTTTAGTATTTATTCTTTTAAAAATGAGCTTTTCAACTTTCCATCTGATAATTACTCATCATTTAAAAAATGCATTTATAGAAGGATTGACCTAAACCCAGTCTGACTTCAATTATATTCTGTGCTGTTTAGGAGGGAGAATACTGAGGTAACTTGCACTGAAATGGATTCTTAGCCCAGAGCAATTTTATGCTAAGTGGAAGCTGTTAAGACTTTTTAAAAAAATATATTTTATTGATTTTTCACAGAGAGGAAAAGAGAGGGATAGAGAGTTAGAAACATTGATGAGAGAGAATCATCGATCAGCTGCCTCCTGCACACCCCCCACTGGGGACGCGCCCGCAACCAAGGTACACGCCCTTGTCCGGAATCAAACCCGGGACCTTTCAGTCTGCAGGCCGATGCTCTATCCACTGAGCCAAACCGGTCCTGGCTGTTAAGACTTTTGTAAAAAAAATAAATAAATAAAATAAAAAATACTTCTCAAGAAAACATCATAAAAAATACTGCCCTGAGACTAAAGTATCCAGCACATTGCATAGGCACACTCAACCCTCCTCACATGTATTAACCATAAGAATTGATGGTGGCCTAGCGCTTTTGGTTTACAGAGCACTGTGAAGCACTGGGAGATCATATCAACCAGCACTTCTTTAAGCAGATTGTACTGTAATTATGATTGATGTTTGTACCAATAATCCTCCAGGCAATGAAAACCTTAAGGAAAGATTAAGTCATGTATGGACAGTTTAGTATAGTATTGATTGCATTCTACCCAACAGTTCTCTAATTCCATGAAAATTGGTAAACACACACAGGTGCACGGAAGCTCTATTAAGCAGATGGTCCTGTTCTATCGCCTTGCTCTTTGGGTTGTTTCCTCCCATCCCTGTCGGCAAACATTCTTGTCAACATTTCACAGAGACACTAGCGGTAGATGGACAAGAATTCACTCTACTTCTAATATCCTCTTAAACTTTACTCCTATCCTTACCGCTTTGTCATTAGGAAGAGATCTCTCTCCTGCTTCCAGCAGCTAATCTCTGCTCTTCATCACCCATCCTTTCTTCAGGAATCTGGAAATACTATTTATCTCCTCTCTCACCTGCAATCTCTGCTCTCATTCTTTCCCACTGAGTACAAATAGGCTCAGATGCCTCCCAACTAAAAAAGAGATTCTTTCAATAGCCCTTCTAGCTGTCACCTGATATTGCTTTCTCTTCACATCCAATTTTTTTCTTAAAAGATTAGTCAACAGTCATTGTTTCCACTTTTCACTTCCTGCTCATTGCTTATTCCCGCTGTCTTCTATTCTCACTAATCCAGGAACTGTTTTACCTAGGTTTTAAGTTGCTTATCTCACATGATGTAGCTTTCTCACTTTATTGGTCTGCAGAATTTGACACTGTTACTTGCTTCCTCCTTCATGAAACACTTCCCTTGGTTTCTAGGATACTACCTTTTGTTGTTTTCCCATCTTCCTCTTGAGTGACATCTTCTTTATTTTATTTTATTTTATTATTTTTATTCTGTTCTATTTTTCATTCATCCTCTTGTCACTTTTCAACCTTGACATTTTATTACAAAAAAAAATTGAGTAAGAGAAAAGTGGGAAGAATTGTTCAGTGGACATCCATATACTCATCCCTTTCTTACTCCAATAGACACTCCTATCCCATATATCCAGTTCAAACTATTTCTGAGATCAGACCTGTCCAATCCAAATGGATATTTCTCCCTTGGTGGCCAAGAGGTATCTCAAACCCAACATATGAAATTGAACTCATAATTCTAGATTCACTCTTTTTTTTTTTCCTTTACCTTATAAGTCAGTCACCAAGTTGAGTCAATTGTTTTATATCTACAATATTCACCATGCCAAACTCTGGCCTTAATCATTTATCTCAACTGTACTTCTTGCAACCAGCCTTGTTCATCTTTAATTTATTCACCTCAGAGTGGCCAGAGTGTCATTTGTAAATGCAAGTGTGATCACAAGATTTCCTTGTTTAACATCTTTTAGGAATTTCAGTTTAAGCTCTTAACCCTCTAGCATAGTGATTATACCTAGTTAGCCTCATAGTTCACTATCTTTCCTCTCAAATGTTATGAATCAGGCATAATAAAGCTACCTTAAATTCTGGAATAAGCCTCCGTGTTCATACCATGCTAATTTTCCTCACTGACATGCTTTGCTTTTACCTAATTTTTTTCCTCCTGACTTCTGGCAAATTTTCAAAGTTCTTCAAAATACAGTTTCTATACTACCTTCCCCAAGATAATACTTCCTCAATTGTCCCTTCTACCATTCTACCACCCACAGGTCTATGTGAGATGCTTTGGATAGAAGACCTTCTTACAGCATTTTGTATTGATTAGTTAATTAAGTGAATAATTTAATAAAGATTTGAAGTCCTACAGTGTACTGAACACTGTGTTAGGTAATGGGAATAAAGCAGTGAGTGAAATAGAGCTCCCACTTTAAAGGGATTTACGCACTGTCTGAAGATTTAGATTTGTAAAAGAACTTTTGATGAAGTAGGCATAGGAAGTTAATGAAAGACACTCTAGGGATGCTTAGAAGGGACACAAGTCCAGACATAGAGAATGAGTTACAGCTTCTTGGAGGAAGATTTAACGAAGGCATGAAGGAAGAATGGGAATAAGCTTGGGAAAGGGAAGAGGGAGGGGGTGTGGCTGGGGAAGAGGAAGGAGAGAGCAAACAAGGTTCAGAGTGCTGGTTAGTGATAACCTGGCTTGTTCAGGGAAAGGAGTGTCCCCAGTGCATGCCCCAGTGCTCGACACAGCAGGCACTCAACAAACACATACTAAATGGAATAAATGCATGAATGAATGAATGAATGAGTGAATGAATGAGGCTGAAGAACAAGGGGTCAGATTAGAAGGACCACATATGAAAGAGTTTAGATTTTATTCTGAGGACACACCATAGGTTCTAGAAGAAAGATTTTAAGCAAGAGGTTGCCATAATCAGATTTGTACTTTATTAAATAAATTGGAAGGAGAGCAAGAGGCAAATCTATCAGTAGGAGATCAGTGAGGAGGCTAGTGTGGTCATTGATGTCAGAGATAATGGTGACCTGATGAAGGATATGCAGTTGGGATGGAGAACAACTGTTTTTGAGAGATTAAGGGGACAGAGATCAAACAGCATGGTGATTGTCAGAATGAGGATGAAAAAGCAATCAAGGATAACATTCAAGATTTTGTCTGGGGCAATTGTTGGCCGCAGTCATTAAGGTAGGGAACAGAGGAGGATGAAGAGGTTTCTGGAGATAATGTTGGACTGAGAGAGAGAGAGAGAGAGAGAGAGAGAGAGAGAGAGAGAGAGAGGAAGAGCTTAGTTTTGGACATTTTGAGTGAGTCTGGGACTTAGGTTGGTCCTGGGCCTGTTTGCCCACATATCATTTTCCTAGACCAGTCCCTGTTGTTGTGGGACTTGCTGGCTCTGAGTCCAAGGATCCCAAGTCAACTGACTTCTGGTTTGTTCTGAACAAAAGGAGGCACTGACTTGCAAGGGATTAGAAAACAAGAGGAGGGAAAAGCCAGGATATGGTTTTCCTTTCCTTTCTATCTCAACAGTATCTCCTGTAGCAGCCGTGTCTGCTCTGAGGCCCCGGCTCCCTGCTGACAGGCTTGTCCCAGTCTCCTCTAGTAGCCCCATGCCCAGCATTCTGGGGTGACACAATCACCTTCCTAAGTCCCTCCAGTCTAAGGGGTGGTAGTGGCTCCTGTGGTTGCCAGACTCAGGGTTCCCTCAGAGTCTCCTGTTGGTCCTCTCAGCTTTTCTCTTACCCGTGTAGCATTAAACTCTGTTTTAAGTACTCAGAGTGAGTTCTGTTTTGCTAAGGACTTCCTAATCAAGATATCCCAGTGAGCAGATGAGCATGTGGATAGGAGAATGGGCCAAGAGTCATCAATACAGAGATAATGAGTTTCTATCATATCACTTACTTCCCTAGGGCTAATAGTCTCCTTACTTGACTGTCTGGCACCCGCCTGAGAGATCCTTAAATGCAGAAAGACTATCTTATCTCTGTCCATGTTCCCAGGGCCAACTTAACACCTGACACAGAATAGGGATTCAATAATGTTTGTTAATTGAATGAAGAAGAGAAGGCACAAAACCTATGCATTATTTTTAGGTGATATTAATTGGTGGATACATTTTTATAATAATGCATTTTTATAATAAAATTTTTATAATCATCTGAATTAAGGAATTGGAATTGGAAGCATGGCTCAATGGATGAGTATTGACCTATGAACTAGGAGGTCTCAGTTGGATTTCTGAACAGGAGACGTGCCTCGGCTGCGGGTTCCCCTGTGTAAGGAGAGCAAGAGGCAGCTAATCAATGGTTCTACAATATCTCTCCCTCTCCCTTCCTCTGAAATCAATTAAAAATATATATATTTAAAAAAAGAAATAGGAACCACTGAATATTTGTTAGAATATGCAGTTTGACTGCCCTCAGGATTGCCAGGATACAAATAAATGAGCAGGTGTTAAATCATCTATTGAGCAAATAAGAATAATTAGAAATCATTGCAGTTGAGTGTACACTGAAGATAGAAAGCTTGTTTAAGTGGGTTAAACATTCCTCTGAATCTTTTAATCTTGGGAACATAATCAATTTTCCTGGAAATGATTTACAGAAGTAACCTCATCCAGGTTCCACATTACCAGCAAGGAGTTGTAGCTGAGTAAACCGGATGTTACAAACAGGGCATTACAAAATGTAGGTGTTGACTTTGGCCCCAAAAAATCAGGTCAGTCCCAGAGAGCTATAGATCTTTGCTTCTGTCCCCAGAGGGCGGTTCCATGCTAAGCTTTAGGGGCTGTGCATATTTGCATGCTGCTAGATTTGTCTTTGCGAAGTTGGGTGGGGGAAGGAGGAAGGAACAAGGCCAGTGACAGCTTCTGTGTGTCTTCTGTTTCCTGGTGGTTGAGAACCCATCAGAAATATTTTTTCTTGCTACCTACATTATGATATTATGATTGATAAGAAATATATATTTGGCCACTCAGACTTTATATATATAATATATTTGGTCTTTGTCCATAATTCCTAGCTCATAGCTCCCAGAACTCTTGGAATTTCCTAAGTGTTGAGAAGTGGTGTTTTTATTTTATTTATTTTTAAGTGTCTTTTGCTATGTTAATGAAATGACTTGGAAGGCACCTAAGAGTGGGAATTGTTTGCTAGGGGAACCAACCTTGGAATAGAGGGTTGGACCGTTCAGGCCTGCTCTTTGATTTCTGGAAAGGGCAGAGGAGCTGGAGATTGAATAAATCGCCAATGGCAAGTGATTTAAGCAATCATTCCTATGTAATGCAATCTCCATAAAAGGACAGGGTTTGGAGAACTTCCAGGTTGGTGAACATGTGGAGATGTGGAGAGAGGGATGTTCCTGGAAGTGGCACGCAAGTTTTACAGCCTTTCTCCATATCTTGCCCTGTGTATTCTTCCATCTGGCTGTTTCTGAGTTATATCCTTTTTTCAATAAGCCAGTGATCTAATAAGTAACATGTTTCTCTGAGTTCTGTGAGCCATTCCAGTAAATTAATAAAAACCAATGAGGGTTTTGTGGGAGACTTTGCTTGGTGAGAAGTGCAGGTGACAACGTGGACTTCCAATTGGAATTTGGAGTTGGAAGGAATGGTTGCAACATCCAAAAATGTGGCCAGTCAGAATTACAGGTAGCCTGGGCTTGTGCCTGGCATCTGGTGTGTGGCAGTGGTGGGGTCAGTTTTGTAGGACTGAACCCTTAACCTGTGGATTTGTATGTTATCTCTGGGTAGACAGTGTCAGAATTGAGTTAAATTCTCAGATACACTGCAGGTGTCTGAGCATTGTTTGTTGGTATGGGGGAATTCCCCTGATACTGTTGTAGTTAACCAAGTTATTAATAGTAGGAGAAGAGCAAAGAGAAGGAAAACTATTATAGGCATACGCAGTAGAGTTGAGGGGATTAGCAAAGGTGCTTGCTGTCAATCATATCTGGGAATAGAGGTCATTGTTCAGAATAGGTGTGGGAAGATTTGAGATATTTACTCCCCTAAAAAAGATGTTCCCTTTCTTGGTCTCTCTTGGTTCCTCTTGGTGACCCTTGGGACTCTTGTTACAGGGAGTGCACTTTCTTGGTTCCTCTGCATTTATCCACATGGCCCACAACGGTCAAATGGATCCCACACACAATGGATTAATGCTGATGCTAGCCTGATGCTGAACTGGATCCGGCTGAAACATGGAACGGAAACTCTGTACACTGGCTTTGCTTCTAGCTCTACTGAAGCCTGAACTGTACTTCATCCAAGACTGGATTAAGGGAAATGGGACTTTGGAAACCCAGGGATGTAATTTCATGCAAATAAAAATCACCCATCTTCTCATGCAAGTCTCAGAAAATTCTTTCTCTCAAAATATCACAAGGACTCCACTTCCAGCACTCAGAGGGGAAAAGGATACTCCACCTCCGCCCACAGCACTCCTGTTCCCACCCCATGTTGAAATTGGGTCTGGTGCATGAAAACAACCAAAGTGTCCTGTGATAGAGGACTGGATAAAGAAGATGTGGTACATATTCTCAATGGGATACTACTCAGCCATAAGATAGGATGAAATGGTGCTATTTGCATGGACCTTGAGAACATTATGCTAAGTGAAATAAGTCAGTCAGAAAAGCTAAGAACTATATTATTTCACTCATATGTGGAATATAAAACTGAAACTCCTGAACACAAGTAGAATCAAATTATTATTAACTCTGCTATAAAAAAAAAAGAGGATTTATGATGATTGCCAAACATAATCTCATTCATCTAGGGGAAATGGTGAATAACATAGACTAATGAACAAGAACAGACCCAGAGATAAGGAGCCATGGGTCAGACTGTTGGACCTCAAAGGGAGGGTGGGGATAAAAGGAGAGATCAACCAAACAAAACAGTTTTGGACATTCAAGTGCTGATATATCATTGCATGAATGATATGGGAGACAAATTGCACCAAGTCAGAGGGGAACTTTTTTGGTTATCAGGGTAGATACAGAGTAAACTTTTTAAAACTCTGAAACAAAAGAAAAATAATGATTAGGAAGTCTCATTCTACTTCACTTAATTCACACACCCACACCTTTATGCATATCATGTGTTGATCGCTGTCATTAAAAAACATAGCTTTTTAAACCCTTGTCTCAGATACTGTTAATTATATTTTCTCTTATGGTGATTGATTGGGGTGAACATATTTTTGCATCATTGCTTAGCATCACTGCACCAGAGAAAACAAAAGAAGAAGGAGTTAGCTTCCCCTTCCTCCTACTGTGGTATAGAGCTTCCTGTTTCAGGGAAATTAAAATTAGGTGTGAGCAGCCACTTTCTCTTGAAAATCATTCTCCTGTACATTTTGGGTGTGTGCATGTGGGGGCTGGCAGAAGGCCTCTATTACCAAACTTCCTGTACTGTATACTCTCGTAAGGAACAAAGACAAGCACTTGTACAATGAACATCGCTTATACACATGTTCCAGGGCATTCAATGTTTTAACAAGGTTACCTTATGTAAAGAGAAACCATTCTGGCATCTCATAAGAAGCTGTGAGGCAGGAACTCATGACATTATTTAAGTGGAAGTGTTTTTGCAAACTCTAAAAGTCAGGACAAGTGGGATGTCTTTTTGATGATTGGCCCTCATCCTACCCTGGCATTGGCAAAATCTTATCAAACCCAGAAAGTTTTGCTACTTTTCCACACCTAGAGGCTGGGATGGGGAAATCTGTTCACAAAAAAACTTGCCCTTTGCTCTCTCCCAATGTGATCTTTTACATGGGACAGAAAAATCAGGAAAGTGCTTAATCCTTTGTCAGATTTCTTTTCTTCCATTAGAAAAGTAAATCTACTCAAGATTGGCTCAGATTAACTGCATTCAGAGTAGAACTCTGTCTGGTGTCACTGAGCAAAAAAGAAAGAGGGTGGGGTCGTTGCTTCCAAAAGCTCTTAAGGACACTTTAATTAAAGCACTAATGCTACATGCCCAACAAGTTTAGCATGACCCAGCAAGGTTAGTCACTTATGTCATCCTACCCCAGGAGTATACAAAGCATGGCCAATCACATGACCTTGGAGAACAGGGATACTAAATCAGACTGGGTCAGCTGATTCTTCAAGTCAGCTGTGTTCCTGAGCCACAATCTGAGGAGTAGTGCAGGCTGCAGGTGGCATAGACCATTGTGGATCCTCGTTACAATATCTCTGTATCACGTTACCTTGTGTCTAACCGAGTGTGTGCCAACCACCTGCATAGGGGGGGAAGAGGGGCTGAGGCACACCTCCTCAGACAAAGATTCTAATTTGTATCTTCCATTTGGAAAGGACTTTTATTCTGTTCGTATTTGTGGCTTTTCTCTGTTCCATGAAGGACGAATGAGTCCAAAGTATTTTAAGTGGGGAAAAAAGCTCCAAGCTCCACCTTTGTCAACTACACTTACTACCTCATCAATTTTGGATAATAACTACATAATTTAGTACTCACCTAGCATTTTCCCTCTGAAAGTGTAAGCGCCATATGTGTGATTTGCTTGCCTCGTCATTCTGAAATCTTTTATTCATGGTTCACACATCCTGTTTGTTTAGTGGGTACAATGCCAATTTAATTACTGTGAAAAACATACTTCTGAGTTCTTCTGGGGGAAAAGGAAAATGAAATACAACACACACACACACACACACACACACACACACACACACACACATGTAAGCTGTTGCTTGTTCCAGTCTAACACAGATGCTGCTGATGAAATAATTAAATGCCATGTCGGGGGATACCGCATCTTGTTTACTTTTTGTTTTTATATTGCATGTTTTTTTTTTTTTTAATGTTATATTGTTTAATTACTACAGCACAGGGTAGAAGGACATTTTGTGTCTGGATGATGCGTAGTCTCTTCATTCACTTCAGAAGTTTGAAAATGGGCCGATTCTGATAGAGTATTCAAGAAAACGAACCTATGTGGTCAATTTGTACTTTTTATGACTCAGCTTGGTGTTTCAGAGATGTTATAATCTCGTTAAACACAAGCAAACAAACAAACAAACACATCTGCAACTGCTCCAGCGATTCTGGAATATGAGGTGTTTGTTGGTTTTGTGTAGGAGCTTTATAATGTGCTTGCTATCACTCATCTGCATTTGTGGGTTTGGATGGGGGGAGGATTTTGCCACTTGGTAAATTTTACCCCGTTTGCTTCTTGGAATTTTTGTATTCAGCTCAAAAATCTCGAATATCTGCTCCCTTGGGCTTTAGGTATCCCCTGGACTCTACATTTATATTTTTGCCTTCCTCCTTATTCCCCCCCACACACCAAAAACAAACAAACAAACAAACAAAAAACCCCCCAAAAAAACAAAAAACAAAAAAAACCTTGATGAATGTTTTGGGAAGTCTCCTGCACAGATTCACTCGCCTCTATAGCTGAGAGATGTTTTTTTCTTCCGACCCTCTCCCACTTGATTTTCCTTAAACAAACTGCCCAGCAGCTTGTCCTGTGACATGTTTAGACCTCAGAGTCTAGCCCTGGTGGTAAGTAATATCTGAAATTCTAATATATGTAAATGTTGCTTTCTGAACACTTGGAAAATGTGGTCTTTGAGAAGTTGAGTTGAAACCCATGCAGGCTTTCAAATGCTAGCTGGTTTCAAAGTCAACATCATTTCCTTTGAGGTTTATGCTAGGAAATGATTTGACTAACAAGTTTAGTCATCATATCCCGATAACTCGCCAGGAAGATAAATTACTTCCTGTAAGTTATGACAGTTCACCTCCACCCACGGCAGTTCATGATATTACCCAGTTGTCTTCTAAGTAAGTGATAGCTCTGAAAATGGTTACACAGAATCTGATTGAAAATATACCCACAAGTACTCACCTAGCACAAAGACATAGTATTGAAAAATTAGCAAACGCGGCCTTTTCTCCCTTTAAGTGTGTCAATTATTAAAGCTCTCAATGGCCTGTTGATCTAAAATGAGCCTCAGAAAGTAATTTAATCCATTCCCAGATATCTGGACAGACCAGCTAGCATTATGTGAGTCTTCCACAAATACTGCCAAAGCTCCTCAAGTCCTTTACCATTTTTGCTTTATTTGTGGGTTTTTCCTCTCTCAGTTGAATATATCTGGTGCAGAGTATTTGGCCAATGATAAGTCCCACCTAAAAGGGTATAAAAGAGAAAAATTTGCCAGGACAAACTTAATGGGAACAAACACCATATTTTAATTTGGAAATTGGTCGCAGACAATTTATACAAGCAGACAAGGACATGCACATTATTCTGCAAAGCTCTAAGTGTGGCCCTAAAACTACTTCCTAACGGTTCTAATGGCCTGACTATGCTGTCCTCACTGGATCAGAAAGGGATCTTTCACTACTTCCTTCTAACAGCTGGGTGTTGATTGCAGTTGAGGAGTGACCTGACATTCGATCCATGTTGAAATGGCCCAGGTGCTAGGCATGTTTTAGGGGTGGAAAAGACAGGTCACTTAATATATAGCAAATGTGTCCTGTCCCTTCTCTGATCCAACTAGTTGGGCAGGCCTGTCTATGGCTATCTCCCAACGCTGTAAGCTTATCTCGTGCAGTTTCTTTCTGCATGCTTGAATCCTCCCGCCACTTTTCAATGTCCAGGTGAAATTTAGCATGCCGCCAATCAGACTTTCTGTGCTTGTTTTCTATAATGTGTTTGCTTGGTCATACAAAGAAAATCTTTTTCACTTTTAACCCAGAGTCCTATTTATTTTGGGCCAATTTATTCACTTTAGCAATATTTGTGTTTGTTTGTTTTCTAAATATAGTTTTACTGGTTTCAGGGAGAAAGGGAGAGGAGAAGAAGAGAGAGAAACATCAATGATGAGATTCATTGATTGGCTGCCTCCTGCACACTCTCTACTGGGGATTGAGCTCCCAACCCGGGCATATGCCCTTGACAGAAATCAGTCCACAGGCCAAAGCTCTACCTAGTGAGGCAAACCGGAGAGGGCAATATTTGTTTTTGTTGTCATAAAAAGTATTGATTATTATTTTATTTTATTTTATTTTTATCCTAAAGGGAATCTATTAATCTAGTCCTCTCATTTCAGGGTTGAAAAAACTGAGCCCGAAGGAACTAAGTGAACTCTCTAAAGTTAACAGACTCGGGGGTAGTTGACAAGAGTTGATACTAGAACCTAGAGCCTCTTAATTTCTAGTCCAGGGTTTTTTGTTGTGTTTTTTTTTTTTTTTTTTTTGGGGGGGGGGGAGTGTGGTGGGGTTTATCACCTAATGTATTTTACCATAGGGATTTCAAAAATCCTACTGATTGTTTAAATAAGTGGCTAATTTTTGCGGATTATTAAGATTATATCAATAATTCTTAAATTATTTAAAATTTAGGGCAAGTGGAGCTTTTTCTCACTTGAAAGTAGGGACAGCATTTTCCAGACTCCCTTTTCTGGGGGGGCGCTACTGAAAAATAAGCAAAATATTTACACTTGGATGTATATGGTGTTGCACCATTAACTTGCAAGTGATCCCTCTGGACCCATACTTGGAATAGCTTTGTTCACATTTTACTTTGTCCTTCCAGAGAGTGCCAAGAATACAAAGCCACTCCCATTTACCTGCAGAGGCCTCTAAAATCACCCCCAAATCACCCTGGAAGCCCTGCTCCTGAGCTGTCCTCAACCGGAAACCTATGGGCAGACATGGTCCGTGGTGGGAATACATCCTCAGTCACTCTCTCAGGCTCCCTCATCCCCCTCTCAAAAGGCCATGCTATGAAAACACACCCCAAGGCCCCAAAGCCTAGCCCCATTCTTGGAGGTGACGTCATGCATGTAGCAAAGATCTGAAAACATGACAGGGGAGTAGGCACCATGGTCATCAGGGATGATATTCCAGTTAGAAAGCACCAGGGAGAGCAGCACCAGAAAGCAAAGGGATGAGACTAAAATAAGGGAACAGTTGCAAAAGCCGTTGGGGTGCCAGGGTGGACCTGGGCAGTGGGGTCTGTGCCAGGTCACACAGTTGGCGTTGGGTGCCTGGAGCCCCCTTGAGGTTTGGCCATGCAAACCTCCTGTACACCTGGCTGCACGATCCCATTTGGACGGCAGGCAGGAGGGATGCAGGATTATAAAGGATGGGGGTGAAATCGGCTTCACTCACTCATCTTCACAGGCTGAGGGCTGAATGTAACGAAGGGATCTCAGGATTCCCAACCCAGCCCCACTCCTGCTCTCAGCCCTTCATCCAGGACTCAGGGGTCTTCAAACTACTGCCCGCGGGCCACATGCAGCCCCCAGGGGAGTCTGATCCTGCCCGCCAGGTTTTTTGGGCAGTGAGCGCAGCCAAGGTGTTACAGTAGGAATTAGTAGTTCATATAGTCCGGTCCTCCAGCTCTCTGAGGGACCGTGATCTGGCCCCCACTTTAAAAAGTTTGAGGACCCCTGATCCAGGTGGACTCCATGGGTACCAGAAAGGACCAGGGACCTTCCTCCAGCCCTGCCCTTCCCTGACCACCAGACTCTCTGGGTGAAGCCTGCTAACCTCCAAACTAGTCTCACATCTAACACCAAACTAGCATACAAATCCAGAAACAACTAGGGGAAACAATAAACAAAATCTAGATAATGTAAATGGAAAATCACTTTCCTAACCTATTTGGTTCTGAACAGAACCTTCTGCCTAACCTTTGTACTAGCCATGGTATCTGATATTTCTTCCAAAGAGAGTTAATTAAGGTTCTTTATTTAGGGTGGGAGTATCACTGACTAAGGCATGTGGATTAATTTATACCAACATTCACAAGGTTCACTAATTATCTCAGAAGCAGAAATGGGGCTTTTCTGCATTTGGATCCATTTTGGGGGAGTTAGATGGTTAAAACCATGATCTTCAACCTTAAGTCACTTGTCAATCATCTTCATAATGTTCACCACTTGTGATTTTTTACCACTTACATAATCAGAGAAAGAGAAACATTAATTTGTTGTTCCACTTATTGATGCATTCGTTGATTGATTCTTATCTGTGTCCTGACCAGAGATTAAACTTGAAATCTTGGCGTATCAAGATGACACTCTAACCTACTGAGTTACCCAGCCAGGGCCTATCATAAATTTTTTTTTTTTTAAGTTGATTTAATTTAAAAGTTAAATGTTTATTTAAAAATAAACGTTATCCCTTATATAAATGGGAAACCAGCATTACTAGTCATAACAGATAGTAACTGTGAAAAATAAAATGAAAACCAAACAACGATGTTATATTTTAACTAAATACTGTCTCCTCCAAAGGCTGTGATTCCCCCAATCTGCCATCCTTTTGTTAAAAGGTAGAGGAGCGGACATCAGAAGACTGTTCAGCACACACTGCTTCAAACTGAGACCTTTCCCTTGAGACAACAGAAGAACTGCAAGAAAGTCAGAAAGGGGAAAGCCTGCCTTTGCAATGTACTTTCCTGCCACTCTCTCTCCTGAGCATCCTCACAGTTCCAGCGGCCTCCCTGCTATTCCCCCAAGGGCTCGAGCTGGCCTCAGCCCCCTCACACTCTGTTCCTCCACTGGATGAATTCTCCCTACCAGCTCCCTCTCTACCTGGCCTCAACTCTGCTTTTCCAGAGAGGTCTTTCCTGACTGACTACACTCAATCAAATAGCTTCTCACTTATTACCCAGCTATCTATCCTGCCATTCATTCATTCAGTCTGCGTTAACTTTCATTGCAGGCCATCCATCCTGCTCCCTTTCCTATCTGACTCTGTTCCTCCCTGAATGGCTGGCTTCTCTTTAATATACACCAACCGGGGAAAAAAGTAATTTATTCTCCTCTTGTTAGCTAAATAATATTGTATGTCATGAACAGTAGGATTGATTTTCTAAAAAAGAAATATGCAAATGCAAAGAGTGCCAGAGTGTGCAAAACCTCTTCGGCATTTAATCTCCTGATAATGCGACTTTCTGTTTCTTTGTTATGCTTTTATGCATTGACTGATTGAATTCCCAGTAAAAATCAATCAGAGATGACACAATTTCTGGTTTTGCAATCAGAAAAAACACATAATAGTGCTAGTTCCATGTGGACAAAAAGAAGGATGTTAAACGTTAAGTCCGCAGAGCATTCCACTAGGGAGCCAGCACAAAATCAAGCTTCTTTTAGGTGGATAAATTGAGTGCCAATCTATTCTACAGAGCTGCAATTTGAATCCTTACCTCCAGGCAGCCATTTTATAATGGGTTTCTTTGGTCATAAAAGGTGACTGTGGGTCACATGAGGTGATGTTAGTTAGAAAAGCAAAGCAGGGCTTCAGTGGCACTGGTGGTGATTAGTTATCTTTCTCTCCAGGGAAGAAAGGCTGCCCTGTGATGCCAATAAGCTTGTCAAGTCTTCAGACTCACCCACCCCAAGCCAGTTCTGTGTGGAACATTACAAGGCAGGCTAATGCTTCAAAGTTAAGATCTGTTAAATTAGCAATTCCATTCTCCCCAATTAGGAATTTGTTTTGCACTTATGAAATTGAACTACAGCCTCATGTTTATTTTTAATGCAGGAAAATTCTAGTGGAGCAAATTTGTCTTCTTCATTTATGTATAATGGAGCGAGGTTTATTTATACTCAGTGAAATAAAAGCTTTTTTGGTCGTTTCTCCTTTTCCCAGGAAAGAAACCTTAATCGCCTTTCTGAAAATGATTCTATTTGGGCAGCAAATCCTACATTGAAAATTGTTCCAGATCTCCAGTTATGTAACCTGAACAGATGGCATAGGCATGGCTTTGACATGTCAGGCCACAGTCACAAGACACGCTGAGGAGCCTGGTCTGGAGCCGTGCAGTGAACAAGCAGGCAGATCCCGTGAGCAAGCAGACATGTATGGGATAGCATTTAAGTGAGCAAATTCCTCAGGATCGTGAAACAGGTACCAATAGTCCTGGACAAACTAGTGGTACATTTGGTTGAATTGTAAAAATAAACGAATATCTTCTGTGGGAGCAAAGTCTCTCAGGGAATGTTATACCAGAAGAGATATTTTGGTTTGGCAATCGTTTAAATGTCACAGGCAGATGGACATTGAGCTGACTGTGTTCTAATTGTGCCTTGGGCTTGGAGCACAAAGGCGCAAAATCGCTAACAATCCTCATCTTCACAGAGCTTGCAATTTAGTGGGGGAGAAAGACAAGCAATCAAACAAACAAACAACAAATGAACAAACAAACACACAACAGCGATAAATGTCAAGAAAAATAATAATCCAGAGAAAAGGCATGAGAAGACGTTTATAGGAAATTTAAATAGAGTGGCCACCGAAGTCCTCTATTAAAAAGATGACGCTGGAGTAAAGATCTGAAGGGAATGAGAGTGCAAGTCTTGTGCACAGGGGAAAGCATGCTAGAGAGAGGGATCAGCAAGTGCAAATGCCTGGAGTCAGGGGAGACCGAGAGTGTCCAAGGAACCACAAAAAGTCCAATGTGGTTGAAGCAGAGTACACCAAGGGAGTGTCGAGCAAGATGAGATCTGAGAGATAATGTGAGGTCAGATCATATGTAGTTTTAAAGATTATAGTTTGGAATCTACCTTTTAGTCTCAGTGTTACAGAAACTATGAGAAGGGTTTGAGCAGACAAAACCTATGGTCTGAATTACTATTTAACAGGATCACTCTATGTAGGAAATACACGATAGGGTAGTAAGAACAGAGCTAAAGGGTGAGGGGGTGAGGGACAGAAAAGGAATGTAGGAGGTGATTGAGAGAGAATGAGGTGAGAGACAGCAGTGGTTTGAGGCAGCAGTAGGGGTGGTAGGAAGTGGGCAAAGCCTGGCTGTATTTTGAAAGTAGAGCCAACAATTCTGGTTGATGATCAGATGCAGCAGTGTGTAAGACAAAGAGAGGAGTCTAGGGTCATGCCAAGGTTTTGGGCTGTGCGACTGGAAGATGGAATAGAACTGAGAAGCTTAATGAAAAGAAGAAGAATGTGGGAGGGAGGAATAGGTTTGGAGGATATTAGTCGTTCAGTGTGAGAGATATTGTTTGAGATGTCTATTGTACATCCAAGTAGAGATGTTGAGTGAACAGTGGGATGGACAAGTCTGATGTCCCAAAGAGAGATTTGGGTTAAAGAAAAACATTTGGAAGTCATAGGGTGATACATGGTATTTAAAGCCACAAGGCTTAATGAGTTCACCTTGGCAGTGGTTCTCAACCTTTCTAATGCCATGACCCTTTAATACAGTTCTTCATGTTGTGGTAACCCCCAACCATAAAATTATTTTTGTTGCTACTTCATTACTGTAATTTTGCTACTGTTAATGAATTATAATGTAAATATCTGTGTTTTCTGATGGTCTTAGATGACCCTGCTAGCGGTTCTCAACCTGTGGGTCGTGACCATCAGGGATACAGGTATACAGCACAGTAGATAGATTACAAAGTATTTCCTCTGATAATTCAAGTGCCCACCTGGCACCATAGAATATTAATACAATATTGTTAACTATAATCTCTATACTTTACCTCACATCCTCATGTCTATTTTATACCTACCATTTAGTACTTCTTAATCCCATTGCCTTATTTCACCCTGTTCCCCAATACCCCCTTCTCTCTGGCCTTCGTCAGTTTGTTCTCTGTATCTGTCAGTCTGTTTTGACTTTGTTCTTTAGATTCTGCCTATAAGTGATATCATATGGTATTTGTTCACTGCTTCCAATGTCTCCATTCTCTCTTTGACATTTTTTTAAAATTGTTTTTTTATTATTTTATTTTTTGATTATAGGTTGCATTTAACACTCAGCTCCATAGGAAACAACTCTACTCAATCATAAATACAGTTGGAGGGACATTTTCTTCTGCCTTTAGCCATATAGATTCCACCTATTTCCAAAATCACTTAGATCAGCACCTTTTCCCGCCTACCTCCTCCAGTGAAGTTGTTTATATATTTTTTGAAAAGTTAGATTGTATCTGTTACTTCCTGCATTCTATTCTGGAATCCCTCAATCTCAAGTTTGCATACATTAAGGTTCACTCTTTGTGCTGTGAAGTTCTGTGGGTTTTGACACATGCATAGTGTCACGTATCCATAATTACAGTATCATACACAATAGTTTCACCACCTGGAGAAATTGCCTGTGCTTAATCTTTTTAACTCTTCCACCCCTGGAAATTACTGATCTATTTACTGTCTCTCCAAAATGTCATATAATTGAAACCAACAGTGTATAGCTTTTTCAGCCTGGCTTCTTTCATTTAGCACTATGCATGTAAGATCCAGCCATGCCTTCTTGTGCCTTGATAGATTATTGACTTTTTTACCTCTGAATAATATCCCACGAGATGTGTGGATGGGCCAAAGTTTATTCAATCACCTACTGAAGAACATTTTGATTGCTTCCAATTTTTGGTGATTATAAAAATAAAAAGCTTCTATGAACATTCATGTGCAGGTTTTTGTGTGGATATAAATTCATAGATCAGTTGGGTAATACCTAGGAGTGCAATCACTGAATTACATGCTAAGACTATGTTTAAATAGCTACCCATGTAACTAACTTTTGCCACTATTCAAAATCACCCCTATAACCATCGATAGCCATCACCTTTAGTTATCTCATTCTTCTACCCCCATTCCAATTTTCAGCACATGAATATTGTTACTGAGCTTCCTTCCTGTGTCAGAATAACTATTCATTATACTTTTTAAAGTCCTTTAATGTACACAATCACAGTAGCAGTCTAGTAGTCAATCTGTTCAAGGGTGAACCCTGACTCTGCCCTCAAACTATGCCCCAACCCTGGGAACGTATCTAAGTCCTTTCACCTATAAAAGGGGCTGCAGCCCTAGTCTAGCCAGTTTGGCTCAGTGGATTGAGTGTCAGCCCATGGACTAAAGAATCTAACCGAACCTGTGACTCTTTAGTCCATGGGTTGACACTCAATCCACTGAGCCAAACTGGCTAGGGCATGTCCGTCAGTTGCAGGCTCAATCCCTGGCTGGCCCCAGTAGAGACATATGAGGGAGGCAACTAATTGATGTGTCTCTCTCACATTGATGTTTCTCTCTGTCTCTCCCCCTCTCTTTGACTCTCTCTAAAAAAATCAATGAAAAAAATTCCTAGGTGAGGATTAATAACAACAACAACAAAAAAGCGGGGGAGGATACTAATAGCACCTATCTAAACCTTGCTCCAAGTGTTGTGAGGATTTAATGTGCTCAGAGCAGTGCCTTTCTTTCACAAAGCCACGCTGCTGTTTGAAGGCTCAGCCGAGATTAGAACGCAAATCTGCTCTCCTATTCCTGTGCTTCTTCCACTAGAGAGGAGATAATACCCAACTTTACATACTTTTTATTTATTTATTTATTTTTATTAATTTTTAGAGATAGAGGAAGGGAGTGCGATATAGAGGTGGAAACATTGTAGAGAGAAAAACATCTGCCTCCTGCATACCCCCTACTGAGGATTGAGCCTGCAACCTGGGCATGTGGCCTGACAGGGAATGGAACTGGTGACCTCTTGGTTCATTGGTCCACTCTCAAACACTGAATCAGATGGGCTGGGTGATAATGCCCAACTTTATTTTCCTGCTACCTTACTAATATGTAGATCTCAATGACACCAAAGCAACTATTCAATTGAGGAAAGCCTATGGTTATTTTTGGATACAGGTATGGTAGGCAACAGGTCTGTTTTTAGTTAGATAGTAGAATCAAAGTCATTGGTAGAAATAGTCTTTTCTCATCTTTAAATGGAAGGGAAAGAACAATAGACTTCATTTTAAGTCACAGATCAATGAATGGGCTAAGCACTGAAGTAGTTTAATGATCCATGAATTAAACTGTATGAACATGAATTGTGCATTAAACTCTATGGACACAAATGGATCTGTTTAGAAACAAGTTTGGGCAGTTCACATCTGGTACATAGTGTTTTCAGAGTAAGGTTTAATTATTTTAAGAGGTTTGAGAGCTCTGTATTCCAGCCAGAGAATGCTTATCTGTTTTATGCTAGTTTTTACCTGCAGAGATTTTGTCCCTGTGACATCATTTCTTTGCTCCTGTATTTTTTTAAATCTCACCAAAGGTTATGTTTTTATTTATTTTTAGAGAGAGGAATAAAGATAAAGAGAGAGAGAAAGGGAGGGAGGGAGAGAGATAGAAACATCAATGTGAGAGAGAAACATTGATGCACTGCCTTCTGTACTCATCCCAACTGGGGATCGAACCCATAACCAATTTATATGCATGACCAGGAATTGACCTTGAAACCATATAGTATCTGGGATGATGCTCCAACCAATTGAGCTACTGGGCCAAGGCTGCTTCTGTATTTTCAAGTGCATAGTACAAAGGTTGTGACTGAGTATGCTGGCAGTTATTAGAAAAATTTTCTAAGTATGTTATTTCAGGATACACTAGCATTTCCCCTATATGGTCAAGTTGACTTCCTATGATTATTTAGTTGCTTATGTAAAAGGTAAATGTGCAAAAATTCTCAAGGACTGAAATGCAGAGATTAATATTATGTAATCAAAATAAGCAAACAAAAAATTCATAAATGCTTTCACACATGTACACACATGCACTCATATATGCATATATGTGTATACACACATGCATGCACAAGTATATCTTTGTTGCAATCTGTGTGGCTTGGACTAGATGTATGTGTAGCATGTGACTGGAACTATCAAAAAGGATTACCGGGTTTACAAGTCACTTGCAATAATTCATATCAGTTAAAAATGCTTAAATTATCCAATTAATCAGAGTCACAATCTAGTTTGGAATCCATTTATAGATAAAAATTCTAGACACAACAGAAAAATTTAATTATGCAGATGTATTTATAAAGATATTAATTTTCCAGCAAAGTGCTAATTATATCCTAGGTCTTTATCAGAGAAGAATTCTGATCAAATTATCCAGTGTTCTGTTTAAATGATAATGTGAAGTATAGCTCTCCATTGAGGGGCATCAAATGTTTGCACCTTGAATATCGGTATGAGAATTCAGAAGTATTTAAAGACCTATATATTTTTATCAGGAAAGCAGAAGGTATGGAATTTTTGTTTATTAATTCACTTACCTCATCATTCTACAAATATTCAGTACTTACTATGTACCTGGCATTGGACTTCACACTAGGGAACAGATAATCCAATAGTGTTCGGGGAATTGAAACAGTTATAGAGCCAAGTGATTTGATTGACTAAATGTTTTTATGTGAAGTTGAAGACTTAAGTGAATTTAAATGGCCAAAAAGTTTTGACCAGTTTTACCTGTGTATACCCAATATGACCACAGCCACCTTCCACTAAATCTCTCTTGCCTGCTTTCTAACCATTGGCTATTGGCTGTAACTCTAACAAGTCTATTGGCTATAGTTGAAAAACTGCAAACAACCTTTAATCTATTCACATCAACTTCTCTAAGTACAATGAAAGTCACACAAATGTGCCATTTCATCCCATAAAATGGGGCTTGAGGTTTTTAATTTTCACTTAAAAAACACAAAATGGACCCCCAAATGACTCTCCCAGAGGTGGGTAAACATTCCTTAGAACCTCTTTCTACTGTCCATTTCTTGGCACTGTTTTTCCTTTAATGCATTTCTTCTTCTGTATCACAGACAACTATTTGGTAAGTGTATTTCATTCCCTTGCAATTATATTTGCAGAACATGTCATTTTATTTTAATGAAAACTTTCTGAACTGCAGCCAAATTGCTGTAGGACAAGCAGATTTTGTTTTCTTACAATTTCATTAGTTAAAAAAAATGAGAATACCAATATTGAAATGTCATAAATATGAAGTTTTAAGTTAAACATCTGTGTCTCCTTAAAGGAGAATATCATCCCTGAAGCTTGGGAATTTCTATTAGTCAACAAATCAGTTAAACATTTATTTGCAATGAGAGGAAATCCCCATTGGCTTGGTTGAATTCTTTTTGGTTTATTGCAGGATTATTTCATCATTATAAAAATAGGAACAAACACATAAAATGATAGAAGAAAAAGAAATAAAATAGCTAAACAGGCTCCACTATGTAAAGGGTTCTGTTGAGCTTCACTGAACACAAGATATAACCCAAGTTCCCAAGAAAGTGATTCCTCTTCCTGGCTTGACAGAGCATCTGTTTCTCACAGATGTCTGAAAGGATGCCCAGCCTCTCTGGATGGCTGAGGTTCATTTCTGCTCATTGCACTGTTGTGATTACACATATTTTCTATGTAAGAGATGGAAGGTTGTTGGTGAACGTGCTGAATAGACTTTAAATTCAATGTATGCTCAATGCTGTGGACTGAATGTTTGGGTTCCCTCAAATTCATATAGCGAAGTCTTAATATCCCATATGATGTTATTTGGAGGTGGGGCCTTTGGGAGGTAATTAGGTCATGAGGGTGTAGCCCTCATGAAGGGGATTAGTGCCATATAAGAATAGACAGGAGAGAGAAGATCTCTTTTTCTGTCATGTGAGGATACAGCAAGAATGCGGCCATCTGTAAAGCAAGAAGTAGGCCCTCACCAGAAGCCAGTCATGCCGGCACCCTGATCTCAAACTTTCTCCAAAGAGACGAGAAATAAATTTCTTTCTTTAAAAAAAAATATATTTTATTGATTTTTTACAGAGAGAAAGGGAGAGGGATAGACAGCTAGAAACATTGATGAGAGAGAAACATCGATCAGCTGCCTCCTGCACACCCCACATTGGGGATGTGCCCGCAAACAAGGTACATGCCCTTGACCAGAATCAAACCTGGGACCCTTCAGTCTGAAGGCCAACGCTCTATCCACTGAGCCAAACCAGTTTCAACAGAAATAAATTTCTGTTTAAGTCACCCAGTCTATGGTATTTTGTTAGAGTAACCCAAGTAGACTAAGACATTCTTGTACCAAAAAGAAAAATCACAATTTATGGCCCATGGTTGTACAAACTCTGTGTCCAGTACCACCACCAAGTCAGTGAAAGGAATAATAAACTCTCACTTAGATATTATGAAAAGCTTATATCTAATACAATGGAAGGTGCATCTGCTCCTCTAAGTTCTGGAGATTGTTATCCAATATAATTAAAGACTAATATGCAAATAGTCCCCTTGCCCGGGAGTTTGACCAGGGGGCAGGGCTGGCCAGCCAACCACCCATGGCCCCTTCCCCTGGCTGGTCTGGCCCTATCATCTCTGATTGGGGCTGGCTGCCTATGCACAAATTCATGCACTGGGCCTCTAGTCTTTTATAACTTAAGAGAGATGCTGACAAGCTAGGATGAGAGCATGATTGTTGTGTTCCCCACTGAGTCCCAGTCCCAGTGCAGAGCACTCAGTGGACACACTCAAATACTTGAGTGAATGAGAGGAGATCACCTAGAACTGTGGTTTCTAAAATGGGCCATGTGGTTAAAGGAATGAAGATATTCATCCAGGGAGGGGGAGACTCAGTGGACATAGTAGTTCTCTTCAAAGTATTTGAAAGAAATTTTCATGTAGAAGAAGACTTTTAGACTCAATCTAGGGAACAAAAGAAGTGACTATATAAAGAAGAATTTAGAGTTACGGCTGCCCCAAATGGAAGAGTAACCACTATAGTAACTATTGATAACTCTCAACCATCCTAATTCTTAATTAGTTGCTCCATCTTCTTGTCCCTGGAGTCACTCATTCATTCATCTACTCATTCAAAAATACATACTGAGCACTTTCGATATACCAGGCACTCTATTAGGTGCTGGGGAAACAAGAGTGAACCCAAGAAACATGACCTCTTCCTTCCTTTAATTTACAAGCTAGTGAAGGAAACAGACAAAAACGAAATCACATACTGCAAAGTGAACTGCTTAAACAGAAACTGCATGTTCATTTGTTAAGAATAGCAAAAAGGGAAATTCTGAATCACATGTAAGGACAAAAATCCAAGGTAAGGATTTCGGGGGTTCTACATTTTCTCCCTGAATTCCCATATTCATTCCCCTCATCTTCAATTTAAGTCACCACTGGGTCTTTGGCATTTTAAGTCTAGTTTCCACACCCATATCACAAGGTCATCCCCATGGCTGCTGACACCCCCAACTGGGTTCACATCTCTAGCCCAGCAATGCACAAATGACAGTGCAATTATAGTCCCTTGCAATTATATTTACAGAACATATAATTTTATTTTAATGATAAAATGCATTCCAGGAAGTCCTGATGCAGCTGGTCTGCTTGTCACAGGTTGAGAAACAAGATTCTTTTGTGTAGTGGGCTGAATGATAGCTCCCCAAGAGATATGTCTACACCCAAATCCCTGAACATATGAATGCTACCTTATTTGGAAAAAAGTCCTTGCAGACATAATTGAGTTATGAATTTTGAGATCAGATCATCCTGGATTCCCCAGGTGGGCTCTAAATGTAATGACAAGTGTCCTTACAGGAGACAAAAGAGGAAAACATACAGAAGAGAGGGTGACTGAAGCCCAAGGCAGACTCTGAAGTGCTATGGCCACAAGCCAAGGGAGACAGGGATGGCTGACAGCCACAGGAGGCTGGAAGAGTAAGGAATGCTTCTTCCTGACACCTTGATTTTGGATTTACAATTCCCAGGACTTGGAAAAAATAAATTTCTGTTGTTTTAAGCCACACAGTTGGTGGTATTTGTTACAGCAGCCCTAGGAAACTAATGCATCATGCCTCCCACCATCCAACACAGACAACTCTTCACATAGCTGTCAAGGGGATCTTGTTAAATGCAAATGTAACCATCTCGCACTCCTGCTTCAACCCTTTGATGTGTCTTTGCAGCCTGTAGCAGCACTTCCTTTCCAGTGTTCACTTGAGTGACACGCTCCCTAGGGGTACACAGGTGATGCTCAATGGAGTTAATGCCGCTTATCCTCTCACTCAAGAATTCCTATCCGAATGGAACTGAGTGAAATGCAACTTTTATGGGGATGGATACTCTAATTGAATTATGAAAACAAAAGCAGGAAAGAAACTATTTTCAAACTACTGCAGGCCAGTAGGTTAACCTGGAACGCATCTCTGCGCTGATCACGCTTTGCTGACTGCCTGGCATTGCTTGGTGTTCACCTTCCTCTTGAGACTTCACCCCTGAGTGTGTTATGCTTCAGAGTGCCAACTCGCTTCCAGGTCCTGGGACACAACTTGCTCGTCCTGGCCTCTTTGCCTTTGCACACACTCTTCCCTTTGCTTGGAATGCCCTTCCACACTTAGCCACCACCTGCTAACTCCTATTCATCTTTTAAAGCCAAATTCAAAAGCCGTTTACTCTAGAAAGCCTTTGTATGCCCACAAAAGTTTTGATCATTCCCTCTCGTATGCAGTGACCTTACTTCCTATAAAATATAAATCTCATTTTACTTATAGTGCTATACTATAATCTTTTGTTTATGTGTCCCTTTCCTTAAAGACCAGGCCATTTAAAACTTGTCTTAGTATTCTGAGTGTCCAGCACATAGAAGAAACTCAGTTCTGGTCTATTGAATTATATTGATTCAGAACTCATGCTCTGGAATCAGCAATCATATTTGAGGCTTGTAATATTTCTTTTGTGAAGAAAACAGCACAAGTATCAATAATGACATTTTTCATAATTTCAAGGCAGCAGTTGTGAGACGCTGGTAGAGATGGGGAAGAAAACACATTTATTCCTTAGGACACTCATTTATTAGGCAGCTGAACTGGGTTTCTTAGAATCAATATGAGAACCGATAACATGATCATCTATTCTACAAAGACCTGGTAATAAAATTGAAAAGTACAATAGATACTTTTATTCCTCACCAAAAGAAACAACACACACACACACACACACACACACACACACACACACACACACCCCTAAATGTAGTTTTGAGAGTGAGACAGGGTTTTCTCCTCATGTTTCACATGCAGATTTGTCCTGGATCCCAGCCTTTGTAAACTGTCACTTGCCTGTGTCCCTTCACGTAGCTTTCTCGGCCCTCCCAGAATAGCCCGGTTTCCCACAGAGACACTGAAGGGCATTGTGGCTCAGGGTTCCTTTGGGAATGGATGCTGGGAATAAAAACAACATAACAATACCATTTCCACAAGTTCTCTACCATGGCTCAAAAGGAAGCCCCTGAGTGAAAGCACTGTTTCTATCCCTGTCCTGAAGCAGCGGTTCTGCCTGAGCTATTTTCGGCCTTATTTAGCCAGTTGCCGCTGGCCAGTGGCAGGATTTCACACTCGGCTGCCATTTCTTATTATTTCCCACTGCTTCCTCTCTCAGTAAGGCTTCTCCTGCCCAGCAGGCCAATCAGCCTTTCTGGGACAGATAGATACTGTTGGAGGTCTGGTGTATTTGCATTTGACCAGGTAGGCTCTGTACCTCACCTTTCAGGGGGAAAATGCATTCTCCCCTTCAGCTCCGAGTGCAGGAGATTTAACCACTTTCTTAGTAAGCTGTAGCCAGACATGTATCCAGGTAAATGCAAACAAAGTAGACTCCTCTACCTTGGGACCCCGAGCCTAGAGGTTTTCTTGCACTCTGGCTTCCTGTGGGGCGCAGCTAATGGGAGCCACAGAAGTACAGAGGGCAGGACTTACGGCTTACTACATCCCATACTCTCTCTGTGAAGTCACCTCAGGCTAGGTACATTTCTTGACCTAAATCACTGCTCCTCTCAAGGTGTTTCTCTCTTGATTCCAGTAACCGGTCATTCCCTTTGTTCTTTTGGGCTTAGGAGTGTTAAGTGCTCTGTGGTTACTAACCTTGGGTTTCAGTACCATCTTGTGTGGCTCTACTACGCCCGCGCCCCCCCCCCCTCCCCTTCCACACACATCTTTACAAACCTTTAAGTGAATGTGCCATTGGAGCTCTTACTGTTACATTTACCTAAACTGGAGTTACACTAAAAGGTTTCATGAACAGGATCTTTTTGGTTTTAAGGGATTATTTGGTTTCAAGAAACAGAGACTCACTGAGACTTCGAATAAAAAGAGGATTGATTGATAGGATACAGGGAATTGAAAAACAAATGAAATACTAGTACAATAAGGGCAAGTAACCCTCTAGGAGAACTTAGAAAGATTCCTCTTATTAATCTCAGATCTTGCTTTCAGTTTCTTATTTCTATCATCTCTTACATTTTCTTTATAGAGCATCTTCCCTTGAATTGATTCTTCCTTCACATCCTATCCCACAACTCCATCCTGTGTATGATTTTGGCTTGCAAAGAGACTAACTTAATTTTTCACACCTTACCTGGTAGTTGCCTTTAGAAACTAAGTAGAAATTATTGGATCATAAAGCAAATAAATAAGAAAACTAACAAGATTTTAGTTATCCCAATGAGGAGATGAAAGCAAACTGAAATCTTTTTTGGAAGAGATTTCAGTGAATGTTTTGCAAATAATGAGAAGTTGAGTTGATAAGACTGCCACCTAAAACTATTTCTAGAGTCATAAATGGTGACCCCTGTCTACTATGTCCCAGGTTTCTCAGAAATGAGAGTGGAGTCTTCCAGGCAGTTGAAGAGAACATTGCTCTCAGTCACGATACTTTAGGGACAACATGGAGTCGGAGGATGGAGTGTTCTGTACACAGCAGTCTGGCGGCTCTGCCTCCCTCAAGCTGGTCTGAATGTCTCTGGGACTCAGGATATGTTTGTCTGAACCTTAATATGGTGATAAAGAATCCACAGCCGTTTCATAATGGTTGAGTTTATTAGATTTCAAGAGAGACTTTGAATAGTCTATTATGAGACACCCGACCTTTCCTTCTGGTGTGCCTGGCCCTAGGGTTGAATTAGAGAAATGAGTAGTAGCCAAAACTGTATTGCTTTCAGCCAAAATGCCATTTATTGCTAAAAAAAAAAAAAAAAAAAAAAAAAAAAAAAAAAAAAGTCATTTGCACTAATGTCATTTTCCATGAGGAAATCAAGGCCCAGGAAATTTAAATGACCTAGTCATAGTCATAGTCATAAAGAGAGTTGATGTATACTGTCCCAATTGCTCTTCTTTAACTGATTACTTACAGTACTGAAGGCATTTTCAGATCTAGGATGGTCAGTAGAGAGACAGATTTCAGTGTTTATGGAATACCCTTGGAAGAGTGACTTTGACACAGTGTTGATAAGGCATGGGAGCAGCCATATAATTTACTGTCCCAACTGGGACCATTTTGAGAGTGAAAATGAGAGCTGCTCATAAGAGGGCCAGAACATCAGGCATAATCTCTCTAAATAAGAGGTCACGGCAGAGAAGCCAAGAAGAGGAAACTTTATGTTACTGCATAAACCTAGATAGTCCAGAAGAATAGGCATCTATGAGATGTGGACTTTGTCAGCAACATTTGCCAGTGTTCTGAACCTCTGGTTACTGAAATCTAGAAGATGGACTCATTTAAAACACAAAGCCTTGGGCTGAGGTTCTTTATGTAATTGGGGGTTTACTGTTCTCTTTGATGGGAAAAACGAGCCATTTCTCTCTCAAATTACAGACCACTAGTCTGTTGGATAGCTCTCAGAAGCACTCACGTCTTCTCAAATTATGGGGTTAAGTTTTTCAGTCTAGTACCTTGTGTGAGGAACAAAGAGGCTATGGCATCAATTCCACTAATGATTTTGCTCTGTTCCCTTTTATTTCAGGAGGGGAAAAAATAGCCACAAATAATGGAAGTCCTTTTATAGTGCAGATCAATTTTCTCATTTATCACACTTTTGTTGTAAAAAGAGGACTAAACTATTTAATTTGTCTCCAGGCTACTGGCCATTAATGTTTCTTCTATGTCTGTGTCATGGCATCACTGTCAAAGTCTTGCACCCATTGAACTCCAACCCTAAATTATAGCAAATAGGGCCATGTTCTAAGTCCTTTGTTTCTCTTTTTGTCTAATATATATTTAAATTAACTTGGTACCATTATGCAAATGAATAGGATCTATGTCTTCCAGATAGAGCAAAAAGAAAATCAAATTTCTGTTCAGGGCTGGTTTTATTTTTTTCAAAACAGAAGCTACTGATGAATAATTTCTAGAAAGAGCAATATGGCTGAAGATTACCAAAACTAAAACCTCTCCATTGTTAATCTTCCTCAATTAGTTGAAGTAGAAAACCACTCCATCAAATAGATAATTCATTCTGCCATTTGTTCTTTCTTTCCATCAGTAACCTTGAGTTCCTTTGGCCTGACCCTGTGCTAGATTAATTTATCATGTTAATTTTTGGTATATTTTTTCTTTTAATCTCTCTGTCTAACCTACCAAAACAAAATTATGTGAAAAATTAGATATTTTCCAGAAGACTGAGTGAAGTCCCATCATCATCATCAAGGCAATCAATTGTTAACCCTACTTTTAATAACTTTTTCTTGTCAAAATCATATTTTCCACGTTGGCCCAGAACTTTGCAGTGTCAACCACATCCCTGCCATGTAATCATGGATAGATTTTAAGATTTTTCTTTTGGAAAACATTAACCTAGATTCTAGGAACCCTCATAGTGTTGCCAGCATTGAAATGGAATGACTTTTTGGCCAGCTTTGAATGACAACTCTTCTGCCCTCATTCCCGCTTTCCCAGGTGCCTGGCTAAATCTCCCTACATTTAAAAATAGGGTTTCCACACTTTCCACTGTCAAAAAATGCCCTTCAACATTTTCCAAGGTTTCCCTGGCAGCATCTCATGTTTAAAAGGGACAATCCAAAGGAGATTACGTGGTTCTCTTTCCAGTTTCCTCTCTCTGTGTTGGGCTAGAGCAGCTCCTCAGCCAGTGTCTACACACCTACAGGACCTGTGGGAACTCTCAGCATTACATCAGCTGGGAGGCATTCTAGGACCTCATTATTAATGACATTATTTAATGAAACATACTGCATAACAAAGAAATTTAATGTTTAAATACAAAATTATAGTTATATATCATTGTATATCCTCTATGTAATAAAAGGAATCAGTTTTTTGTCATTTACTTTTCTAATTAAGAAAAGGGAATTACTCCCTCCTAATCCTTCAAGTCTAAGTTGAAGTCAGGCTGTTTCATATTTGACACCACTGAGAAAATATCAAAAGGAGGAAATCATGGAGAAGCCAGATTTAGGATTTTTTAATTTGTGATACTTCGTAGGTAAATTGTAGTTTTCCCTGAGTCATTCTCTCCACTCCTAGTTCTGGGAAAGTTGGGCCTATTGTTGGACTACTCTTTGTGTCTTAAAAATCCAAGTAGAGGTTTTTGCAAAGTTGTCATTTGTTATTAACTCTACTATGAGTAGAGGATTGAGTAAAGTTTAGTAAGTTTAAGGCAAAACCACAATCAAGATATGGAGTTCCTTGGAGGTAATTCTTTCTATTCCCTTTTATGAAAAAACATAAGGGTTGTATGTACTAAAAAATTAAATTGTCAACACATTTTGATCCTCATGAATTGGTAGTAAATAATCCTATTTAGTACATATTCATCACTTAAAAATTAAACATAGACTCTTTAAACAATTCAATAGTTAAGTTGACAGAGATCATGGGAATGGAAGAAGAGAGAATGACCATTTTGGTGTATGGGACAATGCTCTAACCAACAGTGCCACCCAGCCAGGGCAAGAAGGAAATTTCTATTTTGGAAAAGAGCTTATATTGCAAGTAATTTAGTATTAATACAGTTAGAGCTGACTTTTGCCAATGATTTACTTTATTTCCTAAATTAAAACAGTATTAATATGGAAGTGGAAGAGGGCACAGAGGGGATAAATGGTGATGAAAAAAATGAAAAAAAAAAGTATTAAGATTATACGCACAATAATGTCCCCCTAAATTGCACCTAAATGTGCTCTCTTGAATGGGAGAGAAACAGACAACATAACTGGAAGTTTCATGGCAATGTGATCTATTTATAAGCATATATATATATATATATATATATATATATATATATACTTCTGCTTTGATGAAATCACAGAATTAAATCATTATATTTCACATAATCTTTTCAATAAAATGCCATCACTGAGATACAATTTCATTTTATATCTTCAAGCTTTATATAGGATCACTATATGAAAGTTTTCTAAAACATTTTCCTAATTTTATAAAATAGTAGTTGGAGATATTGTGTCCCATTGTCTGAGGACCACACAATAATTAATCCTCAAATTCAGGTTAAGCATTTGTGCATTTACCTGAAATGTCATTTTTTTAGACAAAGGTCCAATATAGCCCAATATGTTTCTATTTTTGTCAAAGCTACTAAAAATCTTCAAATTAAATTCATTGCTTAACTGTAGCAAATCATTTAATTCAAGTATCTGGTGATTCTTATTTCTCCTATTCTAAAAGTTGACCATACATTTTTAAATATGATGATTTATATTAGCCACATTGAAATAAAAAAAGGTATAAATGTAAAATAGATCAGAGTAGGCATTGACAGTTATAAATTCTGTTTTTAATTGCTCTTTACAAAATTCTCATTATCAATGAGTTGTAATGTTTTATTTTGTAATGTTTTTGACGAGATGGGCACTACTTATAAGGCTGAAATATAACTTATTTGATAGTGTAAATGGGTATCATTATATATGGAAAGTTTGTTGAAAATATATATATCTTTTTTTGGCAGCATTATCAGAAGTGATAATAAAAATAACTTCCAATCCTTTGCCAAATCTGCTAATGGTCAAGAATAAATATTAGTTGCTTTGTTAAAGTGTTTATTTTCAGATCTTTGTGATCTTCCAGACATTATTGGCCTTAAAAATAATTATGGGTATGGGATTTTGTTCAATATTTTAAAGTTCACCTTGGTAAATTAATGCGTGCTTTCCTTTACCACGTCTTTATGGAAAAAGGAATATATTTGCATGAAGTAAGTAGCATATTGCCTGGGGAGAGATGAGTCTTGACTGAAAAGATGGAATTCGTTCTATGTGACAGCAGCTGTTCTGCAATATGTGTAGCAATATTAACTGATTTTGATTCTTGGCATAAGCATACTCATATTTCTTCCTATCTTCCAAACAAACTCATGCTTAGGCAGGGACTATAGTTCCACAGGGAGCACACATCTTCAATAATAAATATAATAACTCTAACTAAAAAATGTATATGACTTAACGGTTTACAATATAAATGGATAGGCAAGCAGCCAAAAATTTCGTCAACTTTTACATCAGTTAGGATTAAATTTGGCTACACAGACAACAACAATAAAAGAAGACAGACACACACACACACACACACACACACACACACACACACAACCACACAGTGGTTAAAGTAAGTAGGAGGGTAATTCTCTTCTTAACCTAAAAGAAGATCTGAAATAGGATGTTTGTAGTTCAGATACAGGTTCCAGAAAATCTTGCTCCTATCTCAAGCTTATTATGCCACTTCATGGTCCATAATAGCTACTTGCACTCCAGCCCTTGTGTCTGAATCGTAGTCAGAAGAAAGGAGAAGCAAGAGTAGGACCTGCTTCCCTCTGTGGTAAGGAAACCCCACAAAATTACTACATAGCAGTTCCACTTAAACACATTGGTCAGAATTTAGTCACATGATCATACCTCACTGCAAGAAAGGCTGGGAGTTATAGTCATTTAACTGGGTACATTGCTGCCCCAATAAGTGCAGGATTCTGCAACTAAGGAGGAGAGAGGGAATGGATATTGTGCCAGGCACTGTTTTGTTTACTGGATGAAGAGTATCATGTAATGGTTAAGGGTCAGAATGCCTAGTTTCAGATTCTGACTCCACCCATACTAGCTTTGTATCCTTAATCAAGTAACCTAACCTTTAATGCGGGTGTGGAGAACCTTTTCCTGCCAAAGGCCATTTGAATATTTATAACATCATATGCAGACCATACAAAATTATCAACTTAAAAGTTAGCCTGCTATTTGTGTTCAAACATTTAATTAACTCACCCCTAATGTGATGGCTGGAACTGCTTCTCTTTGGTGAGGTGGGTGATGGTAGCTGGTATTGATGATGTTGCTATTTGCAACTGTTTTTTCCAGGTTTGTGACAGTCAGTCTAGAGTGCAGTCAAGTCTTTGTGATGTTCCAAAATAGATGCGCATTTCAATGCATGTGTCCTCAGAGCGGGACATTCATCATTGCTTATGTCGAGTTTATAGAACTCAAGCAGTGGGAGGTTGTTGTACCTAGCTTTCAGCTCCTCATCGCTTTGCAGCTGAATGGTTTCGTGTTGTAGGTTATCAGGCACAGCAGCTGGTTCCTCATTGAACGGTGTGGCAAAGATGTTCAGTTCCATTTGTTTACTTCACGCGTCCTTGAATCTTTCGTTAAACGCCTCAATTAGTTTTGCACATTCATCAGCCTATTCAAGTGTCCTAGAAGGCTTTTGTCCTTCCAGAGCGGGGAAACGCACCGTGTTATTCCTTTCGAGTTGCACTTTCCACAGCCTTAATTTAGCGTCAAATGATTTCACGTTTGAAAGCAGGGAGCTGAGAAGCTGGTTGGGGCCCTATGGCTTGATGTTCAGCTCTGAGAGGTACTTGGTAAGGTCCACCATGAACGCTAGGTCACACAGCCACCTGCTTTCACTGAGTTCCCTGATAGGCTTTCCCTTCATGGACTGCTTGACTTCATCCTGCAGTTTGTGAAACCTTATGAGCATGTTCCTGAGACTTAGTCACTGCCCTTCACAGCGATAAACAAGTTCACTGTACTCAGAGTCAAGATCATTCAGTAACTCCTTACACTGGCGGCTGTTAAACCCTCTGTTTTTGACAAAATGTATGCATGACACTACTTTTGACATCACACCGTTGAGCCCCAATGACTGTGCACAGAGAGACTTCCTTGGTGTGTGATGCAGTGGCATGTAATTAAATCGCTTGGATCAAGACTGAGGCGATTCACCTCTTTCTTGACAACTGCTATAAATCCTTTTCATCAGCCAATCATTGCTGGAGCACCTAGATTTACTGAATGTCGAATTCCACCTGCAGTTGCCTTGGCAGAGCCAGATCAAATGATTTCGTGGGCCGTATATAGCCTGCAGGCCCAACGTTCCCCATCCCTGTTTTAATGCCTCAGCTGGTAAAATGGAGTTGATAATGGGATCCCATCCCTGGGTTTATTGAGAAGAATATAAATCACTTACTACAGTGCTCACACATAGAAAACTAGCAATGATAGATATTAATGTGCTTCTTACATATATATTATCTCTCTGAGTCTTCAGTACTCTAGGAAGTACACATTCTTATCCTCATCTCACAGAGGAAGACTCTGAAAGCCATAGAGGTTAAGCAATCTCTTTATGGCACTCAGTCAGCAAATGGTAGAGACTAGGCCAGAACCCAAGTCCCTTATTCTTTCTATCACACAGACTGCTTTATTGCTAGGTGTTGGTGATATGATACCTTAACCTGGGTTCCCCAGAAAGCAGAACCCCAGGTAAAATATGAGCACCACTTTATATTAAATACAACGGATTCCTTAATCCCCAAGGACTGTTTCATGAAAGGTCATATGAACTACTGCATCTCAGAACAGCCAGTATCAGAGGAGGAAAGGAACAAACTGTAATCGCCAGCTCCTCTCTCCCACTGGTGAAAAATTTCCTCCCTAAGAGCATCACATTTCAGCAGCAGTGAGAAAGTTCCAGGGTAGATGGTCAGACACATGTATTATGGACACGAGGCATTTTCAGGTTGTTCCTGTGCCAAACTGACTAAAACCCACACAGAGCTGGTACTACAGAAGTGGCTGGAGCAGAACCAGTGTCATGGGCCCTTGAGATAGGTGAGGTCAAGAGGATATGAGGAATGCATAAGAAATGTTCGACAAATATGGCAACTGATAGTTCCTCAATAAACCTTTTATAACTATTCGCTTATAGCTGGGCCAACAGGACATTGCTTAGAGTATTTTTCTGGTATGTGCTTACCATTCCAGGTTTTAATACAGTTAAATATAAACAGCAATGAATATACTGTTGACTAAAGCACCATGTAGCTAAGGTTTCGAGCTAAAGTAGAGTAGAAATTAAACTTGACTTTCAGACAAGCAAGGTATGTCTCACATAATCCATGGGTATCCTGTTGAATCTGACTTTCAGGTAAACAACAAATACCCAGTTCCCCAGGCCTTTATTTACTGCAGATATATCCCAAATATTGCATAGGACATATTTATATTTAAAACGTATGAAAAAGAAATTAGCCTTAAGGTAAGAGAATCAAGATACTTGCTACCTTACCTTAAGGTAAAGGAATCAAGATGCTTGGTTCAAGGACAATGGGTCATGTCCCAAGGACAAGGGAAAAATACATGGATTTCAATTTAATAAAACTTGTTCTCTATTCAGTATCTTAAATGTTTGGTTAAATCCTAGAAAGGGAGGGCAGCAATAAGAATTCAAGTTAAGAAAAACAACAGTGACAAGTTATTTTACAAAAACACTTGTTAAAGCCAGGACTGGTTTGGCTCAATGGATAGAGCGTCGGCTTGGAGACTGAAGAGTCCCGGGTTCGATTCCAGTTAAGGGCATGTACCTTGGTTGCGGGCATATCCCCAGTGGGGGGTGTGCAAGAGGCAGCTGATCGATGACTCTCTCATCGATGTTTCTGACTCTCTATCTCTCTCCCTTCCTCTCTGTATAAAATCAATAAAATAAATTAAAAAAACACACACACACACACACAAAAAAACACTTGTTAAAAATTGGGACCCCAAGACAGGTCTGTTTTGTAAACTTATATCACAAGGATGGTGAGCATTTGCCACACCTCCACATGTAGAGGCCAACACATCTTGGTAAGACATCGCAATAACTGGGGTCAAAAATTAGGGTCAAAAGGGCAAGTTAATGCTGGAGAGGAAGAGGTGGTCAGGATCAGGGAAGAAAGCACCCATGTGGGCATCCCAGACAGGTTAATAATTTGGCATCTCTTTCAGTTGACATATTGTGATATCAATTCCTTATAAAGTCCTAGCTACATGGGGAAAGGACTGCATGTTCACGAAAGGCTCTAATTAATTTTTGACAACTTACAGACTTTGAGATGCCTTGTTGAAAAGCCAAATTTCTGACATTTTCTGGAAGGCAATGTGCCCAACAGGCAACACAGAGATGTTATTGTTGCTTAATAGGTGTTTATATAGTGTGATTGACCCGCATCAGGAAAGTGCCTCTTCACTGTACCTTGAGATGGTAAATCAGATAATTAGAAATCTCTTTATACTAGTGGCCCGGTGCACAAAATTCATGCACAGGGTGGGGGGTGTCCTTCAGCCCAGCCTGCACCCTCTCCAATCTGGCAGTTGGACAGCCCTCTCACAATACAGGACCACTGTCTCCTAACTGTTCTCCTGCCTGCCTGCCTGATTGCTCCTAACCACTCTGCCTGCTGGCCTGATTGCCCCCAAATGCCCTCCTCTGCCACGACCCGCATCCTCCACTGGGATCTGCCTCCTCCACACAAGGCAGTGGAGATGCCAGGACACGCCTTCTCCACAAGGCACAGAGCCACAGGACTCCCAGGCCTCACCATGTGGAGCAGTCACCAGGTCCCACCTCCGCTGTGGATACGGCCATCTTGTGGCAGCCATCTTGTGTTGGCTATCTTGTGATGACATCGCATGTGAGGGCCACCTATGGTTTTATTAATATAGATGGCTTAGTGCTTTGTTGTTTCTTTTTCTTCTTCTTATAAAATGTAAATGTCTCAAGAGTTAGAACATCATTCATTTATTTAATTCTGTCATTAAACATTTGCTGGTTTATTATCTCTCAGTACTTTAAACATTGGAGTAACAAACATAAACAAGACAGTCCTTGTTTTCAAGGTGCTCAGAATCTAATGGAGATTGGACAAAGTAGTTAGGAACTCCAGAATTGGTTGGTACATGCTACGGTAGAGGTATCACAAGATACTATGGGGGAATGTCTAACTCTTTCTTAGAGGATAGAAGAAAGGAAGGAGAGTGGTGAGGGTGGAGAAAGACTCTTCACAACTAAAATAATAGATGGACTGAAGATAAATGTGAATGAACCAGGTGGATAGAGGTGAGTATAGAAATTAGAATTTGCAGGAAAAAATGAGCCCTTCAGATCATATTCAAAGGATAAAACTAGAAGACTATTCCTTGAATGCCATTGCAAGGAGTCAATGAAGGGTTAAGTGGAGGCATGCTCCTTTAATGACCTACAAAAAAATCATCCTTGAGACAGTGCAGAGGATTGGATGGAGGCAAGACTAGAGAATGAATCAGTTAAGAGGGCCTTGTAATAGTTTGGGCAAGACATGAGACAGTGGGAACCAATGAGGTGGCAGTGAAAGTAGAGAGGATGGAGGCATTCTCAAAATATTTAGTAGGTGAGCTAAACTGAGCATGACTTTGTAACAGACTCACTGTGGTGAAGATAGGAGAGAGTGTGAATGATTGAGGAAGAAAGATTAGAATGATAATCCATGTTTTTGTCTTAGATCACTGGGTTGAGCCTGTAGCATCTACTTGCAGAGGCTTTGCACATCTGCAAAGGAAAATGATTGAGTTTGATTTTAAATATCTTGAGATAAAGTTTGGAAGAGGGGTCTGAGGGGATCCGAGCATGCCAGAGTATGGGCAGTAATGATAGCAGTGGGCCCATAGGAGCTCTCCTCCATAGAGTAAGCAGGGAAGAGGTTTAAACATTAATCAATGGGAAGCATTTATATCTGAGAGAAATGTGAAGAAAGAGGAATGCATAAATGAGAACCAGAACCATGGAGAAAAGAGATTTTAAGGGAAAAGTGATCTATCATATCAAATGCTACAGGAGAGAGGGTGTATTAATTAGGATGCCTTTGGCTGCAAGTGTCAGAATAAAAGTGACTTACATCATTCCAAATGACTTATCAAGAAGTCTAAGGTAGGTAGTCTCTCCATGGGTTTTGTGACCCAGCAATGTTATGGGAGACCCAAGCACTCTCCATCCTCTGTTCTGCCACCCAAAGGCTTCCCTTGGGACCACAGGATGCACATGCTAAACAACTGAGAGCATTGCAAGCAGAAAGTTAGGAGGTGAAGACTATCAGGCTTTCTCTTTGTGTGCTTCATTTGCTTTCAAGGAGGAAAACCTTCTCAGGAGATCCATCAGACTTCCCCTTATGTCTCATTAACCAAGGCTCATGCCCACTCCTAGATTAATCATTGGTAAAGTGAATGCGGTTGCTGTGACTGGCTTCGGTTAATCATGACTCATCCCAGAGGGCTAGGCAAAAAAAAAAAAAAAAAAAAAAAAAAAAATGTTAGCAGAATGAATGGGAAAATAGCAATTTTCAATTTCTTTCTCCTACAAAAGTGTAGTAAAAATAGGACTGAGGAGTGTCTCTCAGATTTGGCAGTTAGGAGGGTGTTGGTGGCTTTAGTGAGAGTTGTTTTCATGAAGGTAGTTTAGGGATTAGCACTGGAGCCGGATGACCATGTGTTGACGAGTGTATAGAAGTTGGCCCTGGATTACTTTTCAACTCAATGTAAGTGTCTAATCCTTTTCTGAAAACATATCTTGATGAATGGAGAGATGACAGGGAAAAAGAAACTAAGAAGTTGGGATGTAGAAGACAAACATTACCCAATTTATCATTGAAGAAGGACCTCTCTTTGGCAAGGAAGATGGTTTTCTCCAAATTTGAATTTCTCCTCATGGCTAGGCTCAGCCACAGACTAAGTTTTACAAATCTGAGTCAGCAACAAGGATGGGAGGTTGTTTGGAACTATTCCACAGCTATGTACAATGGGGAGTTAGGAGGGAATGTGATTAAAAGGCTTCTATAAGATGCTGAAATTAAATTAGCTAGGAGGAGATTCAATTTTGAACTCCTTCCAATATTTCTAATAGATTATATGTTTCATTAAAAAATAGTAATAAGGCAGAGGATGGAGTGATACAACTAATTGAATAAGAGCACAGATTTTCTACTAATGCCAGGCACTGAGTTTTTTTCCTCTGGCACTAAGGAATAGTTTTTGGGTACCTGTTCATCCTCAAAATGCATCTTTTCCTCTGTCTGTCCATTAGTCAGGAGAATGGTAGGTAGCTGCCTTTTCATATCAATCAGCTGGGAACAGACAAAACCAGCTAATCTTATTGGTTGATGGGTCTCCTTTTGGCCTCTTATGTTTGTTTATTTTTAATAGACTTTAATTTTTAGAGTAGTTTTAGGTTCACAACAGTATTGAGCAGAAGATGCAGAGATTTCCCATATATCCCGTCTCCCACACTTGCACAGCCTTCACCATTATCAGCACCTCCCACTAAAGTGGTACATTTGTTACAATTGGTGAATCTACATTGACACATCATCACCTAAAGTCCATAGTTTACATTAGTGTTCTTGATATCGTATATTCTATGAGTTTGGACAAATGTATAATGACATGTATTCATCATTATAGTATTATACAAGGGTATTTATGCTCTAAAAATCCTCGGTGCTCATTCATTCTCCCCTAAAACCTGCTAGCAACCACTAATATTTTTACTGCCTATAGTTTCACCTTTTCCAGAATGCCATTTCGGTGAAATCATATAATATGTAACCTTCTCTGGCTTCTTCCACTTACTAATATGCATTTAAGGTTCCTTCTTCCACTTACTAATATGCATTTAAGGTTCCTTCATATCTTTGCATGGCTTGATTTATTTTTATTTTTATTTTTAATATGTTTTTCATTGATTTTTTTAGAGAGAAAGGAAAGGAGAGATATAGAAACATTGATAATAGAGAAACATCATCAAGAGGCTTCCTCCTGCACAACCCCCACTGAGAAGTTAGCCCAAAACCCGGCCATGTGCCCTGACCAGGAATCAAACTGGTGACCTCTTGGTTCATAGGTTGATGCTCAACCACTGAGCCACATCAGCCAGGACTCATTTCTTTTTAGTGATGAATAATATCCCATTGTCTGAATGTACCAGTTTATTCACTCACTTACTGAAGAATATCTGCTTCCAAGTTTTGCAATTATGAATAACAGACATAAGACGAACATAATCAGCCAGTTTTCTTGGTTGATGAATTGTTTCTTATGCAACTCTGGTCACTAGAGTCTTAGCTTTTGACCTTAATAAAATGTAAAGCAGTAGGAGAAAGGTTGTGGTTTGTAGATAAGTTTACCGGGTAGAGTAAACAGATGATAACAGATGACCTCATTTCCTGGTTGTATGGCACTATCTCCACACTGCATTGCAGTTAAAAAGTCTTAAGTACAGAGAAGTTAAATACAGAGTAAGTCAGTCAGACTCTAACCTACTGGCGCCGTTTTGAGCTGCTTTGACCAATTTGGGACAGAATTCACTCTGGATTTTAACAATTTAGAAATAGTGTATCAGAGACGAAGGACCCTAAGCAAGCATCTGATTGATATGAGGAAACAGAGACCTAGTAATCTGTCAGATATAGACCCAAACCAGTACCCGGGTCACCTGATGTCCAATTCAACATTTGCTTTATTTTACCTGGTGGCCTTGGTTTCATAATGTCTTATTTAATTAAGATAAAATCCTAAGAAAATCCTCAAATCTAAACCGTTGTCAAGCTCACTTTGATTTTCAGGCCCTTTAAATAGCTTAAGATGCATGTTGACCTTGCAGCTCTTGGTCTGGACAATAACAAGTAGCCTGCTCAGAAAAGCTTGTATGTTAGGAAATGCTAAAGGAAGGTTAAGCTGCTATTTACATATTTATCCAACTTCTTTCTTTTTTTAAAAAAATTGAAAGTTAAAGCCTGGCCTGTGTGGGTCAGTGGTTGAGAATTGACCTATGAACCAGGAAATCGTGGTTCAATTCCCCGTTAGGACACATGTCTGTGAGGTGTCCAGGAGGCAGCCAATCAATGAGTCTCTCTCATCATTGATGTTTCTATCTCTCTCTTCCTCTCCCTTCCTCTCTGAAGTCAATAAAAATATATTAAAAAATAATAAATGTTACTATTATCCCAAAACACCCTCACAGAAAGATCCAGAATAATGCTTGATCCGGTAGCATGGCCTAGCCAAATTAACACATGAAACTTACCATCACATGGGGTTATATGACACATAGGTAGAATTAGATGCAAAAGGTCAAAGGAAATGATAAGCTGATTTGATTGGCAGAGATGTTTTAAAAAATTAGATACATGTCAGTATCAATATCTGTCGGTGTCAGTCAGATTAGACACTGGCTGAAGTCTAAGTAAAATTTCTACATTCATTACCTATATAATTTCACTTATAACCAATACAGAAATACTCTATGCAGCTGAAAGTATGGTCGTTAGCATCAGACAGACCTAGTTTTGATCCCTAGCTTCATTCTTTGCTTGCTATGTGGAATTGGACAAACTCCTTGAACAATTTTGTTTTGGCTTCTTCATCTGTAAATCTTTTTTTTTTTTTTTAATGTGAAGATTCATTAGGAAATGTATATAAAGCTCTTAGCACCCAAAACTTACTCAATGCTAATATGAATATTATTAATATATAATCTTCAAAAAATATTGAATGCAAATTGCATTTTAACTCATCATCATATGAGAAGAGACAAATCATGGTGAAGTCTTTTAGATTTCATTTATTTTTTAAATTGAGAAATTGTGGTAATGACTTTTTTTTTTTTTTTTTTTTTTTTTTACCAGTTCCAGACTTTACTTCTGATATGCACTTACCATGACAGGCAGAGAAAGGGAGCTCAGCTAGGTCAGGGAGAACAGCTCAGATATCTTAGTGTCCATAATCCTTCTGTCTGGGAACAGTTTCAGATTTGGGATAGTTACATGGGTGTATTGGCAAAGAACCCTTCTCTCCTTTAACTAAGCACAGATGATTCATTCCGACTCTAAGTGGGAAACGAGAAAGGAAATGTGAGCCCCGAGTTGGCAGGAGAATCTATGTACACTGTCTTCTGCCTCTCAGCAAGCCAGTCTGAGACGTGTTACACAAATCTAGGCCTCTGCTCGTTCACAGGACAGGGATAATCTATGCCGATGGACCCGGTCTACATTCAATTTATGGCAAGAAAGGACTGGGGAAGAGATGAGTAGCAATCTTGTAGCTTTTATAGGCAGAGGCAACCAGAGCTAACCATGTGCTCCCCTCGATCATGTTCTTGGTCTTTGCCTCACCATTTTAGTTATTTGCAACATCTCTTCTGGACAGCAGCTAACATTTGAGATCATTAATCTGTAACCATCCCAAAGCATGTCTTTGCTAAATTGATTTAATCCCATGTTCCTTTAAGAAACAGTGGATCCAAATCAGTAGTCCTGAAACTGGGGAGGTAAAATTCCTTAGCTTCCTGCATTGCTCTGCTACTGCTACTGTTCTTTAGAAAGCTTTCAGATGGAACAGCCACTACGTGTTTCCCCCTTGGTGTAATGCTCTTAACTCTTTCTTACCTCACCGCATGTCAATTTACCCTATTGATTACCTAGGTCTTTGGAAATTGGCATCAAGTTCTGGTAAGAACTTCTTTGACTCTTTCAAGTGTCTGGTCATCTTCAAAATGCATTCCCACAAAACACTGATTTTTTTCTCTCTCTCTTCAGAAACATCCCTGTCTCACATTTTCCTATTCTTAAAAGTAAAAACCCCAAACAATGATCCCATGAACTTAGTATCAGAGAATGTCAGTTGGTTGTAAATATTTCACAACTATACAATATTCTATCATTCTTTCAGAAGGTCACTAGTTCTGCTTTTGAAAGAAACATCCCTCTAGATTCTCTAGAAGGATCACACTTCGCTTTCATTGTTGTCAGTGTTCTTCTTCTGTTCCTTCCTTTCCTCCACTACCTATTCCTCCAGCAAAAATAGTGTGGTTAAAAGAAGGAGAGCTGGTGGATAAATCGATAAGGAAATCTTAGACCCCAGCTCTCCTCAATCACATGGTCTAACGTTCGGATCTACAACTACAATGGACTTCCTGAGACACAGTAGAGAGCTACATCATCTTTAAGTCCCTCCAGCTCTACAACCCCATGAAGTATGTGAAGGCATGTTCCTCTTTAAATGAGGAAATGCTAGGCTTACTTAAAATGTTGCTTCACAGCTGTCTCATTAGTGGGGTATACTTTTATCCATGTTTTTGAAGACCTGGGTATTATCAATGAAAGAAAAATACCATATGATCTCACTCATTTGTGGATAATAAAAGACATTATAAACTGATGAACAAGAAGATAGATACAGAGGGAAGGTTATGGAGAGATGAGGGAGATAAGAGATCAACCGAAGGACTTGTATGCATGCATATAAGTATAACCAATGGACGCAAAACACTGGGGAGTGAGGGCATGTATGGGAGTGGGGTGGGGGTGGGGCAATGGTAAGATATGTACACATATAATACCTTAATTAAAAAATGGAAAAAGATAAATAGTTTTTAAAATATTAATATACAACTGGTTAATAGCTTACAGGGTTATCTTTTTTTGGCATTCTTTTATTGCAGTAAAAACCACATCCTATCTAATAAAGAGGGGATATGCTAACTGACCCTCACACCATTGTAAAGATGGTGGTATCCACAGCCAATAAGGAGGGAATATGCTAATTGACTGCCAAACCCTCAAAAGATGGCAGCACCCACAGTCACAAGATGGCAGTGTCCAATCCCCTTGCTGCGTGCCTGCCTCTGGAGTTCCCCAGTCCCTTCAGCCTCCAGCCGCCCAGGGCCACCCAAGGCTCAGGTAACCAGGGCCAGCCAAGGCTTGCGCTGCTGGCAGTGGTAGCAGCAGATGTGTGATGGGGGCGTTGCCTTCCCCTAATTGCCAGGTCACCTCCCACCCCTGAAGGCTCCCGGACTGTGAGAGGGGGCAGGCCAGGCTCAGGGACGCCCCCTCTAATGCATGAATTTTCATGAACCAGGCCTCTAGTAACATATAATTTGCCATCTTAACCATGTCTCAGTGTACAGTTCTATAGTGTTAAGTATATTAATATTGTTGCAAAACAAATCTCCAGAACTTTTTCATCTGGCAAAACTGAAATTCTGTATTAAATGATAACTCCCCCCTCTCCCCAGCCTTGTAGCCTCCATTTCACTTTTTGTTTCTTACGATACCGCATGCAAATGGAATCATATACGATTTGTTTTTATGACTGGCTAATTTCACTTGAAGGTCCATGCATGCTGTAACATGAGACAGGATGCCCTTCCTTTTCAAAGCTGAATAATACTGCATTGTATGTATACATATCACATTTTGTTTCTGCATTCATCGATCAGTGGACATTTGGTTTGCTTCCACCGCTGGGTTATTGTGATAACCCTGTTGATTACATATTGAAATCTAATTTAACTCTGACCTTCTGGTCCCCTCTGGAGGATTTAATAAACACAATATCATGTGCAAGGCACATCTGACCATTAGGGAGAATGTGAAATGAGAAGAATGTTGAAGGCAGAATCCCAGGGAACCTGGTCCTTTTAAGATGCCTGCAGATGGCCGAAGCCGGTTTGGCTCAGTGGTAGAGCATCGGTCAGTGGACTGAAAGGTCCCAGGTTCAATTCCGGCCAAGGGCATGTACATTGGTTGCGGGCACATCCCCGGTAGGGGGTGCGCAAGAGGCAGCTGGTAGATGTTTCTCTCTCATCGACGTTTCTAGCTCTCTAGCTCTCACCCTTCCTCTCTGTAAAAAATCAATAAAATATATTAAATAAATAAATAAAATCACATACTGATTAAAAAAAAAAAAAAAAAAGATGCCTGCAGATGGAGAAGGAGGCTGAGAAGGAAGGACTGGAGAGAAATAAACAGCCCAGGGGATGGGGTATTTCCAAGGGAAAGTAGACAAGTAGCAGAGATTTCAGGGAAGCCTAGTAAGATAACCACCAACGGGTGTCAGCAGTAACAGAGCTGGTAGGATGGTTTGCAATTTCAGAAGCGGTGGGAGCTTGGCTAAAGTGAGCGGAGGAGTGAGTAGGAGGTGAGAGAGCAGAGAAATCTGTTGAATATCACTTAAGTGCTTGGTAGCTATGAGTGAGAGGAAAGAGATTGGGTCTGAGCTGCGAGTGGCAGCTGCTGGCTCATCACACAGTTTTTTTTTATTGTTGTTTGGTTATTGTTGTTTCTTAAGCTAAGAGAGACTTGGGAATGGTTAAATTCTGGTTTCAGTTTAGCTATTTGTTACATAAAACAAAAACAAACAAAAAAAACCAACAAAACACTATCCCAAAACAGAATGGCTTAAAACTGTGGTCAGCAAACTGCGGCTCATGAGCCACATTTTGCTCTTTGGCCCCTTGAGTGTAGCTCTTCCACAAAACACCACGGCCTGGGTGAATTTATTTTGAAGAAGTGGCGTTAGAAGAAGTTTAAGTTTAAAAAATGTGGCTCTCAAAAGAAATTTCAATCGTTGTACTGTTGATAGTTGGCTCTGTTGACTAATGAGTTTGCCGACCACTGGCTTAAAGCAAGCATTTTATTTTGCCCCGGGATTTTGTGGATCCAGAATTTGAGAAGGGCTAGCCTGGGTGGTTTGGCTTTGACCTCCATGGTGCCAGCGGCGGTGAGTGGGATTGGAGGGTCAGTCCATCTTTAAGGTGGCAGTTTCACCCACAGGTGGGTTCCGGGGTGCTCCCTGGCATTGCTCTCTCTCCCAGGGCTCCCTATGTGCAGAGGGCTCCTCACAGACTGTCAGTCTCGGGATAGTCACAGTCATTACTCAGCAGTTCCCTTTCAGCAGCAGGTATTCGGAGAGACTCAGATGGGAGGAAGCAGCGAGGTTTCTTTTGACCGGACCTGAAAGCCAAAGAACCTCACCTCCCCTGCTTCCTACTGGGCTCACAGTCACCAGGCCCACCTGCCCTCAGCAGGAGGGAAGGTTGGGGCTGGCTCAGCCACAGCCACAGCCAGGGAAGGACTAGATGGCAGCCATTACGGAAATGAGTACAGAAAAAGGGGTTGGACTTACTGAGATTCCTGGAGTTGCAGGAGTGGGCGAGACTTTTGCAGTGTGAAACCAAATATGGGTACATTGAAAAGTCTCTGGCAAGAAGAGGAAGTTTCTTTTAATCTTTACAAACCACACTCGGGGAGGAAACCGAGGATCTCTCAGTATGCTGCAATGCAGAGTTCCTCTGACCTTTCTCAAGCACTTAGCGCACTCTGGTACCTAGGAATCCAGGTCCTTAGGGGCTCTTGGCTAAGCTGCAGGGTACATTGGAGGCCCCCAGGTAAATATACTAAGTCAGAGGTCGGCAGACTCATTAGTTCACAGAGCCAAATATCAACAGTACAAGACTGAAATTTCTATTGAGAGCCACATTTTTTAAACTTAAACTTCTTCTAATGCCACTTCTTCCAAATAGACTCACGTAGACTGTGGTATTTTGTGGAAGAGCCACACTCAAGGGGCCAAAGAGCCACATGTGGCTCGAGAGCCGTAGTTTGCTGACAACGGGACTAAGTAGCCTACTCCCTCAAGTTCATCTTCTGAACTGTTCCATCTTAAGGAAATGTCTGAGGTCAAAGACCTCCCTTGCTCTCTTTACCTGCCGACCGTTATGAGTGATCAGCTATAACACTTCAAACAAAACGATTATTCTCTCTCTTAGAGAGGAAGTGTAGTGTATCACCCCTAGAGTTAAGCTAAGTTCCCCATCTAGTACTTATTGACATTGGGGCAAATTATTGGACCTCCCAGAGCATCAGTTTTCCCATCTGTGAAATAGGCACCAACAAACTCAAAGGGTCGTTGTGAGAATAATGTAATCCATGTAAAGAGGCACTCGGTAAGCCCTCAGAAAAGGACAGGTATTTTGATGATTACAACTGTATCTTCAGTTGAGCTCCTCAGCTTTATCGTTGAGTGGGAAGCAGAAGTTAAGATCACTAACATGCAAAAGCATTTGCCAGACACCCGGAAGTCACTGTGACTCACTGTCTACCAGCGGTGCACTTTGAACAGGAGTGGAATTTTACGTGGCGAGCCACAAAGCTTTACAAGCTTCTCCAAGGGCTAATTCACAAGGAGAAAGTATCGTGGGCACTTACACAAGATAAAGCTCACTGAATCAGAGGAGTAAGAAAGGAACTTTGGCCTTAGCTAGTTTGACTCAGTGGATAGAGCATTGGCCTGTGGACTAAAGGGTCTCAATTAATGATTCTCTCATCATTGATGTTTCTATCTCTCTCCCATCTCCCTTCCTCTCCGAAATATATATATATATATTATATATATATATATATTATATATATATATATATATATATAGAGAGAGAGAGAGAGAGAGAGAGAGAGAGAGAGAAAGAGAAAAGAAAAGAAAGCTTTGAGCATCTGTCTAGTTTGCTACTGCCTAAGCCATACAGACGTGTGAAAATCTGCTTTTGTGTAAACAGCTCCCGGGTTTTACCAATTCTGTCTCTCTCCTTCCTCCCCCCAGGCAGCCCTGCTCTCCCTGGACCCAGTTGGTCTCCAGGAGCCCAGTCTGGCCCGAGTTAGATTTCTGGGCCTCCTCCTTCTGACCCAGGAGCAAAGTTAGGACAATGGTGTTCATCCATCTGTTGCCTTATGTTAAAATGAGATATGACAATAAAGCGCGTTGGCTAGCTTTTGTATAAATGCTATAAAAGAACATCTTTCTTGGGTCAGTTTCAAGAATTCAGGGCTTTGTGTTGCTGAGTAATGGTTTAGAACCGACTTGATCTCTTTGTTTTGGCTGCCAAATACCTGTGGTTGGTCCTCACCACCTGACTGGTTCCTCAACCTCCCCCTTGCCCTTCATGTATTCAGCTTTCTGCAGCTAGAGGAATTTCTCCACATGACACCCTGAGCTCCCCCAAAGCCGGCCATTCCTGTTTCCTAACCTCACTTCACCACTGACGACTACCTAAACAGCCTGACCCTGGAGCTGCCCCAGTGGCTGCTCTCACCTCTTGCACTTGCCCTGAAAGAACAGGGGACTCAGGTGGATCCTGGGTGGCTTCCCTCCAGCCTGTGCCTGGTCCAGGGCCTCTTCCCTCCTCATCTGAGAGGAAGGGCTTTCTGACCTCTTCCATCCTCGCCCTCTTCGTTCCCTAGAATGTCTGACCGCATTCCAGTTAACTCACTCTCATAAACACAGGGCTTCTTTGTATGTTTAAGTTTTGGGCTTTTTCTTGCTGGAGAAAAAGAAAGAAACCCTGATTCTAGCTCTTAATCCCAAATGATTCTACCAAGATCATCAGGGAAGGGGAATGAAAAATGGGGGTTGGGCGGGCAAGTGGGCAGGTAGCGGGGCAGTAAGTAGGTCAGTGAGGTTGGGAGGGCAGGACTCCCTAGTCAGGATGGTGACTAGTGTTTGTCTCCGGGTCGAGAGCCCTTGTAGGCCAGGCTAGTGCCTGTTTTTAAACATTAATATTTTATTATTATACAGATCACATAACTAACTGAGGCAAGAATTTATATTTGACCAGTCATTCTAACAAATGAAATATTTTAAATTTTTATTTGTGTTAAGTTTAGGTTCCCCCTGTTCACAGTCTTTCTCACACATCACCTCCCATCGCATAGTCACTCTTGGTGTTGTACATTCCAGAGGTTTTGACAAATGTAGGACATGCATCCATTGTTATAATGTTTTGCAGAACAGTTTCACTTCCCTAACAATCCTCGTACTCTGCCTATTCATCCTTCCCTCGCTGATGCATTAATTTTTGTTTCCTTCTCATCTGTGTCACCATGTTACCCAATTTTTACATAGTTGTAATTACAGTAGGGATATAATTTTGTACTGAGTTTTTTTCACTTGAAGTATTTTTCAGGTTGATACAGTTTTCCATAATTATAACCTTTAAAGACCGCATAATTATGCTTTATATGTGTATGCCATAACCTTCATAACCATTCCCCTATGTCAAGCATTTAGCTTACTATTTACATTTTTCTTGCTATCCTATATAATAAAGGCGAAAACGCAAATAGACCAAACGATGGAACAACTGGCACAACTGAACAACCAAACAAATGGTCACTATGTCATCCGTTGACCACCAGGGGTCGTGTGCGGAACATGGTGGGCATTGCCATGGCAGGATGGTGGAGCAGGTGAGCAAGGCCACCAGACCAAGGTGGGGCGCCGGTCGCTGACATGGGCGAGCCTCTGCTGGTTACTAAAAATTCTTTGCTCCCACGCTGCCACAGTACCTGCTGCCTGCACCAGAGCTGCCACTTGCACCCTCTGTTTACTCACACCCTTAGCCAGCACTGGAGCCACCACTGGCATCTGCTGCCGGTGCCCAGCACCAGTCCCGATCACTTGGCACCATCAGTGGGTGCGAGTGGCAGCTGCAGGCTCTGACCTCCCCCTGCTCCTGAGGGGCAATTGGGACAGCAGCTGCAGCCGGTACCCGCTGACGACATCAGCCCCACTCACACCCATTGCTGGCACTGGCCCCAATCACTCCGTGCCATCAGTGGGTATAAGTGGGACTAGCACCATCATCACATGGGAGCGGCAGTGGTGGGAGCGGGGCTACCAGCAGAGAGGGGACTGGGGACTGTGGAAGGAGGGGCCAGGAGGGGGCACAGAGGATGGGCTGAGACTTGCCCCTGTACCTACTGCAGCCTTGCGACCCACAGTTCTTTTCAAGGTGCATGAATTCGTGCACTGGGCCCCTAGTTATAAATAAGCTAGTAGCCCTCCACACGAATCTGTGTGCCAGTAGCTCGCCAGTACCTTGCTGCTGCCCTCCAGTAGCTCTCTGTCCACTTCCCCATCCTCCTATAACTCCTCCTGCTTCCCCTTCCCCTCCCCACCCCTCATAGCTTGCTGCTCTGCCCCCTGCTGTAGCTCGCTGCCCCACCCTTCTAACTGGTCCATAATCTAGTTGTTATGTAGTCAGTCATTATGCTTCACTGCATAACAACCATTTGCATATTATATCTTTTTTATAGAGGATGGCTAGAAAAGCAAAATTAGAAGGCACTCACTAAAACACAACAAAGTACTAATGGCTTGCCTGTTTGTGATAGAATTCCAGGCTTTTTATCTGTTCTGCCTATTTTTCTATAATTGCTTTTACAACAGGAAGAATAACAGTTTTCTGTGTTAATTTTGCTAGGCTAAACCTAGCAATTCCATCAAACATTAATCTAGGTGTTGGTGTAAAGGTATTTTATAGCCGTGCTTCACGCCTGCAATCAGTTAACATCCTCAATAATCTGGGTGTACCTGGTGCAATCAGCTGAAAGGCCTTTATAGCAGAACTGAAGTTTATGTGGAGAAGAAATTCCGCCTTGGACTGCAGCCTCAGCATCTGCCGAGGTCCCAGCCTGCCCTTCCGGATGGCTTGCCTTTCCTGACAGCCAGGCCTATGGATATTGGACTTGCCCAGTGAGCTCCCACAGTCACATAAGCCCATTCCTTGCAATAAACATATATCCCACCCCTTTGGAACCGTTAATGACCCAATGACCTCTCTCTGCCGCTCCCCTACTTCTTCAAAAGGGAACTGCAAAGAACAACTTAGGTATTGTTCTTATGAGATGTACTTTCTTTGTCTTCCCAGGATTGAGATTTCTGGATGTGGCATGAGCATATTCCATGAACACACACGATGAATATAAGAATGGAATCATTTTGGAAATGAGTAGAGTTGGAACTTATTTTTTATACTAATACTACTCATTCCTGTGGCATAGGTTGGAATTTATATGTATCTGCAGCTTACTGTTGAGCTTTCCATCCCTTTGATCCAAGAGCGTTCAGGGCAGAGTAAGCAATTAAAGATACACGGATACATGGTTGATGAGACATTTTTAGCTTGGCTTTCAGACTTTTGTTGACAAGCTACCTTCTGTTTCTCTATTTTTTTAATATATATATTTTTAATTTAATGATAACTTTTACCAAGTTTTTAAAAATGGTTTATGCCTATTAATTTATTTGGAGTAAACTATGAAAATCCCTCTCATGAAAAAAGAGCCTCTGGTGTTTGTCTTGCTAGATCTGCTGAGATCTGGCCAGGATGGTTGCGGACAGTTAGTGTGTAAAACATGCTTTGATAAGTTAGGAAGTATGTTTTGACATTTCCAGTAAGATTACTGCTCTGCATTTTTTAGGTTCCTGTTTGTCTGCTATACACAAATGATCTTGGCTTTAAAGTTCATTCTCAAAGTATTCCTCTGAGCTGGGAATATCAGTAAGAGTTCTTGACTGCAAATAACACATTGACTCTGGCTAACTGAAGCAGAGAAGAAATTCATGAGGAGGATGTCAGAGAGCTCAGAGAATCAATTGTGGGACCAGAGAATCAGGCTTGGCAAGTAGAAACCGAGCTAGGTAAGAAGGCCAGACTAGCCCTGTCTGGTTTGGCTCAGTGGATAGAGCGTTGGCCTGGGGACTGAAGTGTCCCAGGTTTGATTCCAGTCAAGGGCATGTACCTTGGTTGTGGGCACATCCCCAGTAGAGGGTGTGCAGGAGGCAGCTGATCGATGTTTCTCTCTCATTGATGTTTCTATCTCTCTATCCCTCTCTCTTCTTCTCTGTAAAAAATCAATAAAATATATTAACAACAACAAAAAAGAAGGCCAGACTTACAGCCAAAGTAGCAAGACAGCAAGGGCACCAATGCCATTCCTGGCACCATCACCACTCCCACGAGAACAGATCCCACACGGCCCTTGCATCTTTGAGTCATTTGCTCCAGACTCAGAGTTCCAGGTGGAATTCTGCCTTATTTGATGGGCAGGCTTAGGTCAAGGCCAGTGTTCTGGCTGCTGCAGCTCAGAGGGGCTCAGCTTAGAGTGGGGGGAAGCAGAAAATTAAAGGTACTCTCAGAGTCTTCAGTTTTTAAATAATTAACCATTTTGATAAAGAATGACTTCTAATTTTAAACGTTCAAATTCAGTGGAACATGTCATGCATGAAATGAAATTTGCACGTAAAAATATTACAACATGTTGCTTGCAATCTGTTCCATTGTCTTAAATTTTAAACACAAATGAAAACTCCTTATGGTCAAATACAATGGAAATAACTCACAGTCTGCTTCTTTACCTAGATAATTGCGGTTCTATCATTGTTTATTTCAAACCTGTTTAAATGTGGGATGGAGAGTATGGTGGGGGTGGGGGAAGTAGAAGGTGGGCGGGAGGGGGGGTTGGAGACACAAAATGTACCCAAGGGAGCTTGGATGATTCCAACCTGTTATAAATGTACTTTCATTTTTGTTTTTTAAAAAAATATATTTTATTGATTTTGTACAGAGAGGAAGGGAGAGAGATAGAGAGTTAGAAACATCAATAAGAGAGAGTATTGATCAGCTATATATATATATATATATAGATTTATTTTTTTACAGAGAGGAAGGTAGAGGGATAGAAAGCTAGAAACATCGATGAGAGAGAATCATAGATCAGCTGCCTCCTGCACACCCCCTACTGGGGATATGCCCGCAACCAAGGTACATGCCCTTGACCGGAATCGAACCCGGGACCCTTCAGTCCCCAAGCCGACGCTCTATCCATTGAGCCAAACCGGTCTCGGCACAAATGTACTTTCTAAAGGAACACCTGTGGCTGAGTGTACCCGCATCAGGAGCAGCCATTGTAATAGAGCTTATAGGGAGGAGTATTTTATCATGGCCACTTTAAATTGTCAGCATTGGTGGTGAGTAGCAAGCTGGCTTGTTGCCGGTTTTGTTACTGTTTTAGATGTCTCCACAGCAGTGCACCTCCATATTGCCTGTGGCCTCTCTGGCCTCGCTGGCCCATCACTGAGTGGACCATTCCACGACACGCTGGTAACAGACCTTGAGTGCAGGGAGGAGCTCTGGGGTACAGTGGAGGGAAGGAGACTTGATTTGTATCAGGCTTTTATATTACCTGTCCAAAAAAATTAAGCAACATGGTTTCTTAGGGGTGTCTTAGTTCTAGCTCTTTTCTTTTTTCTTTTTTTTTCTTTAAGTATATTTTTATTGATTTCAGAGAGCGAGGGAGAGGGAAAGAGAGGTAGAGACATCAATGATGAGAATAATTGGCCGACTGCCTCCTACATGCCCCCACACTGGGGATCAAGCCGGCAACATGGGCATGTGCCCTGACAGGGAATTGAACCGCGACCTCCTGATTCATAGGTCGATGCTCCACCACCCAGCCATGCTGGTCAGACCTCTAGACCTTATTGCAGAGCCCGGCTTCATGAACCATGTGGCCCCATGAGCTCCCCAAGCCCAGCACTGGCCAGCTGCCTCCGAAGGGAATGCCTCTGGCCATGGTAACCACAGGGGCGGGGGGGTGGTCGGTTCAGCGCACATTCCTTGCCGCTGTGAGAAAGACCAGAAACAACACTCAGCCTGCCCCTGAAAGACGGAACGCTGCTGATTAGAAGCAGATTCTATCCTAAAAGCAAATCTTTCGCTCATTAGGCACATTCGCTTTGTGCAAGTTCGGGTGTTAAATAACTTTCACTTCCCTCATTTCAGAAGACGGGGTTGATGAGGGCAAGAGGACACGCCCCACATAATGAAAGCCATTGTTCAGCCTTCAGGAAGGCGGCCCCTGTGCAAGGCAGCGCAGTCATCACAGCCGGACTCACCCCCCAGAAAAGATAATTTTATAAATAGTGTTCTTTAAAAAAAAATTTTTTCAACTTTATTAGAAAATATAAAAGATGCCTAAGCTTCCCCTTAACCCCCAGGTGAATAGACATAACGGATTCCCAGATGCGTAGACTTGGCAATAGCTGCCTCACCCCCGAAAGGGGGCTTTGCACTAAGCGCTTCTGACACTAATGTTCATGCTTAAGCAAACACATTACCGACAGAGAAGAATGGCTCTGTCAGCCCGCCCGGGCTGCACTGCTCGGCCCCACGGGAGCCGCAGCTGCACTGGGTCTCATTCAAACGGGCGCGGGAGACCCAGGCCCCTAGACATACGGGGATGCTCAGGCAGATTCGCACCCGCTAGCCTACACATCACACGCCATCAGCATCAAACAGCTGACCCCAAGAAGTTCCTCAGGAGAGAAAGAAAATTGTTACTGGTTATCGATAAGCCTGAACTATTTGCATCTCTGGATTCTCTGCCATTCTTTCTCTTTTTCCCTTTTCTTTTGCTTTGACATGAAAATGTTCGCATTTGTGAAAAGAGGCCTGTTGGAGAGAGAGCGAGCTATATTTGGGGCCTTTTCTTAATCTTTTCCACTGTCGCTAGTTCCTTGGAGCATCTGTGTTCCCATTAGCATTTCTGTCTGGGGCTATGAATTATGCTGTCAGAAGGAGTTGCACACTGGGTTTGTTACCTGGATACCCACAAATATGCCGGTCTGTTTGTATAAATCTGAAAAACCTTCCGTGTCCTCAGGAAACCAGGCCACTCTGCATATTAGGAAAGGGACCGTGAAGCGAAGCTTCCGTTGGTGCTCGGGGCCGTCAGGGGCAGGGTGCCTGGGTAAACAACGGCGGAAGGGAGCCCAGGGTCCACGCTTGGCGGGGGAGCTTGTATTCCATTCACTCGGAGGTAAATGTCTCTGTGGCCAGAGATGCAGGGTGAGCGTGCCATGGGCATTTCTAAAGTCAAGCTTGCGACCAATTCATATCTGCCTGCAATCAGAGCCGTCACTCTTAAAAACCTCCTCCACATGGTGCACACTCTCCCACAAAACAGTCCAGCTGTTGAAACACTGGCCAGAAGCAGGGACCAGAGGAGACAAGGGCACAGCAGGCACTGGAGGGCTGGCAGAGTCCTGCGGCGGCTGAAGTCCTGGACCGTCTGCGCATTGAAAGGGCCCCCCAGGAGATTGGCTGAGAGCTGATGATTCAGCCTGCGAGGCTCTCTTCAGCTCAGACTCAAGCATTTACATCTGACAATGTCTCACACATGTCATTCCCTTCTTTTCACAGCCACTCTTCTCTCCTCCCCTCCCCAGTCCCCCGAAGAATTATTTGTGGGTGAGAGGGATCCTGTGGAGCACAGGACCACTGGAGGCACCAAGCCCACTTCATCCTTGTGAGGAAGATGCCTCTGGGGCTTCCTGGCCACAGATGCTCTCCCCAGACGGCTGTTGTCAGTTTCCATCACCCAACCCTCCAGGCCAAGCCTACTAGGATCGGCTCACGCAAAAGGGAGGGGAGAAAGGCAGCCCATGCTGACGGGCCAGGTGCCTGAGCTCATCGTTTTCCCGGCTGCGGGTGCTGCACAGCTGTTCTACTGCCGATGCCCCTGCTCACTCCCTTTCAGTCATTCTCCTGACAGCTTGATTTTACCTCGTCCAGGGCATCTCCACATATGCCCGTGGTCCATTTGCAGGAGCATCATCCCTAGATCTTTAAATGCAGGTTCAGAATCTCTGGGTGTGAGTCCCACAGATTTATTCTTTCAGCAAGTACCTCCGATGATTGTCATGCTCATTCATGTGTGAGAGCCACTGCAGTTCTTTGGCCACCGGCCCCATGTATTTCTTTTATTTTATTCGGGGCTCAGGGAGATGGAATAGAGTTCATCACTCATCAGTTCAGGCATCACTGTCATTCTCCATCTACCCTCTTTACTGAGGTGTATGCAGTTAACATACAGAAATTGTATATTTTAAGCACATGTGTCAAACACAAGGCCCGCGGGCCAAATCCAGCCCGCCAGGCCTTGCAATGTGGCCCGCACCGCGCTGTCATCACTGCACTCCGCTGTCAGTTTATGACATTGTCAGTTTATGACTGTTCAGTAAACCATTCGGCCCGCGATTTAGGCTGGATTTTAGATTTTGGCCCCTTCTCTGATTGAGTTCGACACCTCTATATTTAAAGCGTACAATTTAGTAAGTTTGAACATCTGTATGTACCTGTAAAACTCCCACCATGATCAAGATAACCACTTCTTGTCCCCATTCCAAGTACCGACTTGAACTTCTATATATATCCTTCCAATCCACCTCTACATGTTAGATATATATTCTTAAAAATATACCATCTGGTGCCTTTTTTTTTTTTTTTTTTTTTGTATGTGTCCTCACTTCACAAATATGGTTCTGGGCTATGGAAGTGTGCTTCTTACCTATTTTTTGTTTATTATTAAGCTTTGGTGACCTATTCATACTGCTGTTTGTAAGTCTCCACTACTTCTTCTGGCTAGCATGGGCCTGTATTTTTTATGATATGGTTAACTAAACCATTGCCTTATTAATAAACACTAGGCTGCCTCTAAGTCCTTGCACATACACACACACACACACACACACACACGCTGTAAAGAATGTCCTTTACACTGCAGTGTCCTTTCGATCTGCACATTAAAGTTGCACTGGTAACATACTCAGGGCCGAGACAGCATCCGTGACCTTTCTTGGGACCAACTGCTCTGTAGACTGGCTCCTCCAGGTCACACTCTGGCAGTGCGTCTTTGCTATACTTGATATTTAACTTTCTCTGAAGTTAATGCTTTAATTAATCTCTCACTGATGCTTTAATTTGCATTTCTCAGATTGCCTGTGATGTTAAGCATCTCTTCATATGTGGACTGGCCACTCAGACCTTTCCCCTTCTATGAATTACCTATTCATTCATTGCACTAATTTTTTCTATTTCTCCCTTGCTAATTTTTTTCTATTTTCCATGTCTACTTCCTAGATATGGATCCTTTGGCGTGGGATGTTAATAACAACCTTTAGCCTACTATCTACCTATTGATTTTGCGGTATTTTTTTGTCATAATAAATCTCTAATTTTGACTTATAGACAAATCCAGTAATTTTTCTCCTGCATATGCTTTTGGGGTTTTCTTTAAGCTATAGACCTCCTCTCAAAAGTCACAGAAAATATTCACCCATATTTTTTTCTGTTACTAGAAAGTTTTACTTTTATCACGTAGGCCTTTAAACATTTGGAGTTTTTTATTTTTAAAAAATGTTTTGTTTTGTTTTATTGATTTCAGTGAGGAAGGGAGAGGGAGAGAGAAATAAAAAACATTAATGATGAGAGAAAATCATTGGTCGGCTTCCTCCTACATGCCCTCCTGAGGATCAAGCCCACCCTCTGCACATGTGCCCTGACTGAGAATCAGACCATGACCTCCTGGTTCATAGGTTGATGCTCAACCACTGAGCCATACTGGCCGGATTTAGGGTTTCTTTAAAATGATTGCCTGAGGGGAGATCAATGGGGGCAATTTTACTAACACTATTCACTACTCTCTTGCTTCCCCCAGTGATTCGCCAGACCCTCTCTTATCATATACCAAGATCCTATCTACAGCTACGTCTATTTCTGGGTTCTCTGATCTGCTCCATCCATCAACTTGCCCTCTTCCCCCTTTCTTTAAGTGTGGCTTTGTGATATACCTTAATATTTAGTAAGACAAATCTCTTTTTGCGCACATCTTTGTATTAGCTGTTTGTGGATTTTTTTTTTCTTCTGTATACATTTTAAAATCACTTTCTTAAAGTCCCCAAAATTGGAGGTGGGCATTTTACTGAAATTACATTCGATCTGTGGTTTAATATGTGAAGAAGAGATATTCTTAAAATATTAAATTGTCCCATATAATTGATGTATCACTCTATTTATTCAGTCTCTATTTATGTCTATTGTTGGAATGAAAATTTTCTCCAAAAATAGTCTTGTACATCTATGTTAGATTATTTACTAGGCAATTAAGAGATTAAAAATTTCCATTCCTGGTTACTCTGGCTCTTTCTGTTGCTGACTGTTTGCTTGGACTTTTCCTCTGTCCTGGGCTTATTTTCCCGTTTGGTTTTTATAGCCTTTTGATTTCTCTTTGCTTTTCTGGCTTCACCCTCACTCCTCTGCCTCTTCACTTCTACGTCCTCATCCCATTTCCCTTTCCCTGTGGCTTCCTGGTCACCAGCTGTGACCATTTAGATATTCTTTGTTCAGAGGGCTTTAGAGATGTTACCAGAAGGAAGGCATATTGACCTATTAATGAGGTCATGGCTGCAGCAGACTGTACTTATTTGGGGATACAACAGGGCCATTGATCTGCTCTCCTAGCTTTAGGTCACAGAATGTATATGAAATTGAAGTTGTTCCAAAGTGTATCAGTTAGAAAAAAAGGCGCCTATAATACGTTATTAAAAAAATAATAGTTGCCTAAATAATGAAGGCATTTATGATCACACATAACAAGAAGGCTGGAGGTAGTTGGTGGGAAGCTCAATGAAGTCATTTTGGCATATCCTCAGGCCTTTTCCTCATGGTTGCAAGATAGCTGCCATCGTTCTAAACATCACATCCTCACCCAAGCACAGTGGTCAGGAAACTGTGGCTAGCGAGCCACATGCGGCTCTTTGGCCCCTTGAGTGTGGCTCTTTCACAAAATACTATGGCCTGGGCGAGTCTATTTTGAAGAAGTGGTGTTAGAAGTTTAAGTTTAAAAAATTTGGCTCTCAAAAGAAATTTCAATTGTTGTACTGTTGATATTTGGCTCTGTTGACTAATGAGTTTGCCGACCACTGCTTTAGACCAATTCATAATTTAGTCTCTTGGCTGGACATTTTTCCAACCGAACAAAATCAATGCTCTGATAGCACAGAACACATAGCAAAGAGTTGTTAGGTAGAAAAACTAACAAAGATTCCCAATGAGGATGAGAAAAGACATCTGGCAAAACCTTCCATGTTCTTCAATCTTAAGGTCCTGAGGTTAGAGCTCCTGTTATAGGAGGCACCGGAATGAGCAAACTGGTCAGGGCACCCCCCACCACAAGGATTGCAATGTGGTATGGGAGCAAGCGTTAAGTGAATGTTCCCACAAAAATATAAAGTGGCCAATTTAGTAAAGTGCTATGAAGGACTGGGACAGGGAATGAGGGGCATATGTAATGAGGCACCTGTTCTGAAGCAGCGATAATTCTTTCACATCCCAGTGAGAAGACGTAGAAGTGCTAAGAAGGTTGGTGGCCAGGCAGAAAGGGGAGAGGGGTCTATGGGACTAGAAGCAAGAGGCTGGGGCTCTGGGATCCAGTGGTGAGCACCAGCCCATGGAGCCCAAACAGCCAGATGGGACCAAGGATGCATCCATGCTCACCTGTCCAGCGAGCTGACTTAGCTAGCTACTCCACAGCTAACTAAAAATTAAACACATTTTTATTGCAACTGAGTTAGTATATGAAAATAAGCATATGAGAAAAGTACTATTGTTGATTCCGTTTTGTAGGCAAGGAACTTGGGGCTCAAATAAGATAAGTAACTTATCCAAGGTCATGTTATTAAAGGGAGTTGATCTTAGATTTTAACCCAATGTGACTTCAAAACCTCCATGCTTTCAACTACTGACAGGATGCTGCTTTATAAGGCTGTAAGTGCAATAAGGACAGATAAACTGTTAGGATTATGTGGAGGGGAAAGAGGTGACTTCTAGATATGGAAGACCGGAGAAAGCTTCATAGCACTGGACTCCGTCTTTTCCTTTTAAACATGCAATGGTAATTCATTGACAGTCTTCTCAGCTCAGTTCAACATATGGATGACTTGTATCTTTTTTCCCCTCTGGGTTTTTAGTCACATGATCCTGCCTTTTTGTGTACATAGCAAATTTTAATCGAATGCCAGACATTGTGTATACTAAGTTATAGAGACTTCAGATGAAATCTTGTTTCAGAGAGAATTGACCATCTCCCTGTTGTCCAGACCGAATGGTGGGTGATCAAAATGTTATTCCATCTAGTTATTTGCTGAGTTAAGGCTGAAGTATAGATAGCGCCGGTGAGTCTCATTTTCCCATTGGTTTATTCTCTGACCTGCACTTTCAACAGAAAACCCATTCAATTCTGGGAGCCCCTCCCCCAGTGGGTGCTAAACTCTAACCTTGGTCTCACAGGAGTGCTGGAAAACTTCACTCTGCTTCTCAGAGGCAGGGTTTCCACCTGCATTTTAAAACCCCTGCTCTGAACAGCCCCAGTATTGGTGAGGTCCTTAGGGGGAGGCAGTCTGAATGCTCTAGGCCCTCCCAAGTCTCTCACCAAAATGCTGCTGCTTTCTCTCCCTCCGTACCTGCCAGGCTTGCACTTGCATCAGGTGCTGTGATTCTCAGCCTCCTGCAAATGCCCCGAGGGTAAGAGTGGCTGTGGAAGCAAATCTTTCTTCTCAAGTTTCCCTTCTCCTATGCCTCAGATCTTCCGGTTTTCCTTGCCCCACCAGTTCACAGCATCCTTCAAAGAGATAACATCTGCGTTTTACTTGGCTTTTCTGATGATTCTGTTGGGAGTGCAGATCTGATGACAGCAACTTCACCCATCCACCCAGAAGAGGAAGCCATTGACCTGGGAAGGGCGATGGATTTGAATATGGGAAGTAACCTGCTCTAAAGAGCAGCTCTCATCTTCCTGTCACCAATCCCGCTGTCCCTGGTGGTCTTTCTCAGAGACGTTGTCATCTTTTCCTAGTATTCCTTCCATTTCTTTTGCAGTTTCTCCTCTAGCTCCTCCTTCACACTTTTCTCTATCGGTTAATACAAATTTCAGCATCCATCGTCCTTCCTCTGCACATTCTTCTTGTAAATTAACACTGGGCTTCAGCAGCCACCGCTGTGTGAACGGCCCCTGAGGCTATGCTAAGAGCACTGCCCTGTCTCTGGAACTCCACTCTTCATAGCCACTCACCTCTGCCCACCTGAATGAGAGCAAGGATTGATGAAGGGAGGAACACAATTTGCAACTTCTCCTTAAAGGGGAAGAAAAGATACAAATAATCTTAAAAGTAGGGTATTATATATCAGGGAAAGCAGAAACACTGATGCTAATAATGTGAGAGAGGTTTTAGACGAGGAACTGGCCTGCAGAGTACAACTTTTGTGTCTTAAATATCTTTTTCTTTTTTTTTTTCAGAGAGAGTTTTAAATTCACTGCAAAACAGAGGAAGGTACAGAGATTTTGCATACACCCCTTGCCTCCACACATCCGTAGCCTCTTCCATAATCATTATCTCTCACCAAAGTGATATATTTGCTATAATTGATAAACTTACATTGACATACTATAGTCACCCAAAGTTCATAGTCTATATTAAAGTTCACTCTTGGTGTACGTTTTATGGGTGTGAACAAATGTGTAATATTATGTACCTCTCATTATAACATGTATTTTCATTGCCCTAAAAATCCTCTGTGCTCCTCCTATTCATATCTCCTCTCACCTCTGCAACCTACCCCCTGGCAACTATTAATCTTTTTACCTTTCCATAGTTTTGCCTTCCCAGAAAGTCATGCAGTTGAAACCTTACAGTATGAAGTCTTTTTAAAGTGGCTTCTTTCATTCAGTAATATGCATTTAAGATTCCTCCGGGTCTTTTCATGGCTGATAGCTCATTTCTTTTTAGCTGTGAATAAAATTTTGTTGTCTTGATGTGCTACAGTTTATTTAGCCATTTACCCACTAAAAGTCATCTTGGTGTCTTCCAAGTTTGACAGTTCACTGATGATGTTATGAATAAAGCTGCCGTAAACCTCTGTGTACAGGTTTTTGAAATTCCCTGATGACATAACATATGGGGCATCTTTTAATATACCTATTTGCTATCTGTATATCTTCCTTGATGAGATATCTGTTAAGGTTTGGGGCTCATTTTTGAAATTGTATTATTGTCTCTTTGTTGAGCTTTAAGATTTCTTTGTATATTTTAATTTTAGTGAAGTCTAGCTTATTAATTATTTCATTCATAGATTGTGCCTTTGGTGTTGTACTTAGTAATTGTCATACCCAAGGTCACCTATGTTTTCATCTATATTATCTTCTAACATTTTTAGTTTTGCATTTTACATTTATCTCTATAATGTGTTTTGATTTAATTTTTGTGAAGGGTATAAAATCTGTATCTAGATTCTTTTTTTTTTTTTGCATGTGGGTATCCAGTTGTTCTAGTGCTATTTACTGGGAAAACTATATTTTCTCTTTTGTATTTTCTTTGCTCCTTTGTCAAAGAGCAGTTATCTAGATTTATTTGGATCTATTTCTGGCTTTCTACTCCATTTTATTGATCCATTTGTCTATTTTTTTCATCAATACCACACTGTCTTTTTTGTTGTTGTTCTTTTTTGCTTTTTAAAAAATTGATTTGAGATAGAAAAACATCAATTTGTTGTTCCATTTATTTATGCATTCATTGGTTGACTCTTGTATGTGCCCTGATTCGGGATCAAACCCACAACCTTGTTATATTGGGTCAATGTTCTAACCAACTGAGATCTGGCCAGGGCTTACTACCACACTGTTTGAATTGCTGTTGCTTCATAGTAAGTTTTTTAGCTGGGTAGTGTCAGTCCTCCAATTTTTTTCTTCTTTCAATACTGTATTGGCAATTCTGGGTCTTTCGCCTCTCCATATAAATTTTAGAATCAGTTTGTTAGTATCCACAAAATTACTTGCTGGGATTTTGATTAGGATTCTATTGATCAAGTGGGAAGACCTGACACCTTGACAAAATTGAGTTTTTCTGTTTATGAACATGGAGTCTCTCTGTTCATTTATTTAGTACTTTGATTTCATTCACCAGAGTTTGATAATTTTCCTTATATAGGTCTTATACACATTTTGTTAGATTCATAACTAAATATTTAATTTAGGGGGTGTTATTATAAATAGTATTATGTTCTTATATTTAAATCCACTCATTTATTTCTGGTATATAGGAAAACAGTAGATTTTGTATATTAACTTTGTATCCTATAACCTTGTTATAATCACTTATTAGAGGCCTGGTGCCTGAAAATTTATGCACTGGAGGGGGTCCCTCAGCCCAGCCTGCCCCCTCTCACAGTCCAAGAGTCCTCAGGGGTGGGAGGCGACCCGGTGATTAGGGGAAGGCGATGCCCCCATCACATCTCTGCTGCTGCCATTGCCCGCAGTGCAAGCCTCAGCCTGCCCTGGTTACCTGAGCTTCGGGTGGCCCTGGGCGGCTGGGCAGCTGCCATCTGAGGCTTGCCTGCGCCTTGGGCAGCCCTGGGTGTCTGGGGGGGTCGGGGGGGGCGGCTGAAGGGACTGGGAAACTCCAGAAGCAGGAGCAGGGACTGGCCAGACCTGCCTAGGGGTGGGCCTGGACATGCCACACACCTGCTGCCCCAGCAGAGCTGAGGGGACTGGGCGTTACCATCTTGTGGCTGTGGGCACTGCCATCTTTAAAGGCATGGCAGTATATTCCCTCTTTATTAGATAGGATTAGTTGCAGCAATTGTTTTTGTTCATTCTTTAGGTTGTCTATGTAGATGATCATGTTATCTGTGAATAAAGAGTTATTTCTTCTTTCCCAATACATTTACTTCCTTTTTTTGTCTTATTAAATTAACTACAACTTCTAGAACAGTGTTGAAAAGGAGTGATGGCAGTGAACATCCCTTCCTTCTTCCTGATCTTAGTTGGAAAGTTTTTAGTATCTCATCCGTTAAGTATGATGTTAATTGTAAGATACTTGAAGTTTTGTGTGTGTTTGTGTGTTGCTGTTGTTTTTTAAGTTGAGTAAGTTTCCCTCTATTCCTGGATTGTTGATTTTTAATCATTACAGAGTATAACATTTTAAAGCAAAAAATAGAAAGGAAGTAAAAGGAAAAAATTATAAAAATGTGATTTTCTAGTGAAGCTGGTATGAAATCATTTTAAGATTTGTAAAGATTATGAGGACAGTTGTTACAAGGGGAAATGTTTTGTTATAAACTATAACCTACATACCTTGAAAATATAGATATTATAAAGACAGTATGTCAAATCAGTAGAGAAAATAAAGATTATTTAATAAATAGTGTTGAAATAACTGTTTAGCCATCTGAAAAATAAAATAAAAATATATCCAAACTTAAAAAACTTTAAATCAGGGTAAATTTTAGAAAGATCAATGATTTAAAAGTTGAAAATAAAATATTTATGGTTTATTTTTAAGTTTTAAATCATTGATCTTTCTAAAATTTACCCTGATTTAAAGTTTTTTAAATTTGTATATATTTTTATTTTTATTTTTTTTAAAAAGAGGCCATTGGAGATGACAAACAATAAGCTGGGGAAAATATGTACAGCTAAAAAGAGATATAAACTATATAAAAAGGTCAATAACATGCTAGACAAAAAAAGAGTAAGGGAATGAACATCGTATAGAAACAGTTTACAAATGAGAAGATTCTCAATCTCACTCATACAAAGAGAAATATATAATTTAAAACCATAGTGAGACACCATTATTCATCTATCACATTAACAAAGGTTAATAACTTTTAAGAAGTTGGCAACACACTATATTAGCAAAGGCATGAGGCAACAGGCACTTTCTACATTACTGAGGGTTTTTTTTAATTGGTATAATCTCTAAAAGGGGAAATTCGGCAATTTCTGTGAAAATTACAAATGCTCATATCCTCTTATCCAGCATTTCCCCTTCTAGGACTTAAATCTTTTTTTTTTTTTTTTTACATATTTTTTTTTGATTTTTTTTTTTGCCCCCCTCCCTCCCTCCCACATATCCCATCCCTACCCAGAGTTTTATGTCCATTGGTTGTACTTATATGCATGTATACAAGTCCTTCGGTTGATCTATTATCTCCCCCAGATCCTTCTCCCCTCCCCGCTGTAATTTAACAATCTGCTTGTTGCTTTACTGTCTCTATATCTATCTTTTGGTTCATCAGTTTATAATGATCTTTATTATCCACAAATGAGTGGGGTCATGTGGTGTTTCTCTTTCATTGATTGGCTTATTTCACTCAGCATAATCTTCTCCAATTCCATCCAGGTTGCTGCAAATGATGAGAATTCCTTCTTTTTTATGGCAGCATGGTATTCCACTGTGTAGATGTACCATAGTTTTTGGATCCAATCATCTACTGACGGGCACCTAGGCTGTTTCCAAATTCTGGCTATTGTAGATTGTGCTGCTATGAACATAGGGGTGCATATATCCTTTCTGATTGGTGTTTCTAGTTTCTTGGGATATATTCCTAGGAGTGGGATTACTGGGTCAAATGGGAGTTCCATTTTCAGTTTTTTGAGGAAACTCCACACTGTTCTCCACAGTGGTTGCACCAGTCTGCATTCCCACTAGGACTTAAATCTTGATATCAATTTGCTGATGTAAACAATCTATTAATTGTAGCATTGTGTGTGATGGAAAACTTTGGACAATAAATATCCACTTATGGAGAAATTGACTAAATAAAATATGCTTCATTTGGACCATCGAGTATAATGAGATGCAGCTGTAACAGAGCATCATGGAGCTCTTTTGTACAGATGCAGAATATCCCTAAGATGTATTGTCAATGTTGAGATGCAGAAAGCAGTGTGAAGAGTATATTACTCTTCATGTCAAACTTCCCACAAAGGAACATATGTATAGACTTACATAGTTTGGATATGCCTGAAATAACTGTAGAAGGGTAGAAAAGAAACTAGGACTTGCTTTTCCCCAAGGACAGGGCCCTGGGCGAGAGGGAAACTTTCTCCGTATAGCCTTTGCTATCTTTTGAATTTTAATCCACATGACTGTATTTCCTATTAAAAATAAATTACAAAATATATTTGGAAAAGTAAACAAACATTAAAACCTCAGTGAAGTCAGAAGGGAGTTTGCCAGAGAATGTATTTCCGCAAGGTGGGGGGTGGGCGAAAGAGCCTGGATGGCTTTTAAAGGACATAGTTGGAGAGTTTTCTCAAAAGGAAAAGAACAGAAACATATGCAAAGTCCTCCTCAGATTATCAGTGTTTCTTCTCAGGCCCATAAAAAATGTCCTCCTTTGCTGAGTTCACAGAGCAGCACTCATTTCCTGTCTCTCTGCTGCCTGCACTGGCTGGTGTCTGACCTAAATGACCTTTACTGTCAACCAGGGTGAGGGTGGTATTACTGAGAAACGCCTGAACTTCTCTTTGAAAGTTTAATGCTGAGTAAGCTGCTTCTACCGAATGTGCATGTGCACGTGTGATGTTTCCTTTAAAATAAATGTATTGTGGTGACATTGGTTAATAAAATGATACAGGTTTCAAGTGCACAAGTCTATGATAAATCATCTGTATATTTCAGTGTGTGCTTATCACCCCAAGTCAAATCTTCTGTTACCATATATTTGACTCCCTTTACTATCCCTTCACCCACACCCTTCAAAATAAAATATTTTATTGATTTCAGAGAGGAAGGGAGAGAGAGATTAAAAACATCAATCATTGATCAACTGCCTCCTGCACGCCTCTTCCTGGGGATCAAGCAGCAACCGTGCATGCTCCCTTGACTGGGATCGAACCTGGGACCTTTCAGTCCTCAGCCCCACACTCTATCCTAGGGGTGTCGAACTCAATCAGAGAAGGGGCCAAAATCTAAAATCCAGCCTAAATCGCGGGCCGAATGGTTTACTGAACAGTCATAAACTGACAATGTCATAAACTGACAGCGGAGTGCAGTGATGACAGCGCGGTGCGGGCCACATTGCAAGGCCTGGCCGGCCGGATTTGGCCCGCGGGCCTTGTGTTTGACACATGTGCTCTATCCACTGAACCAAACCAGCTAGGGCTCACCCCTTCTTATGCTGAGTTTTCTAAGGATTTAGTTAAAAGCAAGTGCTTCTATACCTTTCCTTCTTCTTTGAAGTTGGTGTTCCAGAAACCTCTCTTTTCCCTCAAGGTTGCTAGCTCTCAGAGACCTAGGACAAAAAGAACCATCCTTTTATTAAATCTGCTTTTGCTGTCTTTGATAGGCCCTCACTGTAAGCACCTTCCTCGTGGCTTTGGAAGACTATATCTTGGTTTCAACAGCACCTCTTCATTAACTAGCTCTGGTTCTAGTCCTGCTTCTACCTCAGGTCTGCATTGACAGCTTTATTAACTACAAGTAAGTCAATTAGTATTTCTAGCACTTACATATACAATTAGGATAATGGAATTTTAAGTCTTTAGACCTTTCCACATCTGAAGCTTTATGACTCCAGGGAGAAAAAAATTCTTACCTTTACCACAACTCCAATGTAAATAAATAAACCTTGTTCTTTCTATTTAAAAGTGGCATCTTGAAAAGTCTATGGAATAAGAACTTTCAATCTGGATAATTAAAAAATAATGGGTAGTTCTAAAAGACTAGTATGCTTGGATTTAGAGCTCAAATATTCATCAGAATTTAGAATATGGTAAAGAAGGCCTTTAATACTCAAAATTAATAGAAGGAATATGCACTGTTCAGTCCAAATGTTAATGAGAAAACTCATTAACAAGTTAGGGGGAAAAAAAAAAAGATCCCTACCTCACACCACACATCAAATAAATTCCGAAAGCATAAAATTATAAATGTAAAAAACCAAAGAGGATAGGGAAAAACATAGATAAAAGTTTATTTAATTTTAGAGTAAGAAATACCCTTCCAAGCATGATCCAAAAGTAAAAAAAAAAAAAAAAAAAAAAAAAATTAAAAAAAATATTGATATACTGGCTACTTAAAACAAAAGGAAAATGTCTAAACTACATATTTGAAGTTATGAAAACATGTAAAAAAAAGAATTTGCAACATAATATTTTAGAATTATGCATAATTCTTAGAAATCAATGAAAAGATTTAAAAACATTAGAAAATACAGTTAAAGCATGGTTAAGCAAGTTACATATTTTACTGCACTAGTAATAAGTGAAATGCCAATTAAAATAAAAATACCTTTTAACCTATAAAACTGAAAAAATTTGAAAAGAATGATAATAACTAGTGTTGATGAGGGTGTGAGATAATAGGTACTTTCATACACTTTAAAGAGAATATAAAATAGTTCAAACTTTCTGGAGGGCAATTTGGCAAATTGATATAGCATTTTAAAATGTGTATACTGACATCTAATTGTTCACTTCTAAGAATTTATCCTAAGGAATTAACAGGATAAATGCACAGAAATGTCTGTACAAGAAGTTTCTTTAGTGTGTCAGTTAGTAAAATACAAGATTGGGAAACCTAGACTTGCCAGCGTGGTTCTGTGGTTGAGAGACGATCTGTGAACTAGGAGATTATGGTTCAATTCCTGGTCAGTGCACATGTCTGGGTTGCAGGCTCAATCCCAAGTGTGGGGCTTGCAGGAAGCAGCCAATCAATGATTCTCTCTCATCATTGATGTTTCTGTCTCTCTCCCTCTGTTTTCCTCTCTGAAATCAATAAAAAAAGAAAAAAAGATTAAAAAAAACCCCCAAGATTGACAAACCTAAATATTTGCCAGTAGGGGAACAGGAAGTTATATAATAATGCAAGAAGATGTACAGATATGTCTTCAAGATATTAAGTAAAGCAAAAGATTGTGTAATGGAATGTATAGCATAATTATCTATATGTTCATTTTTTCTATATGTTTATAATAACATATAAAATCAGAACACCAAATGTTAATCACTATCATTTCTGGATGCTTCGAATAATAGGGAATCTTTACTTTCTTGTTTATGGCTATCCATATTTTCTAATTATTCAAAAATAATGAGCATTTATTATTTTTATTATTGGAGAAACAATATAACCATAACCCTCCTTCCCAAACAGATGTATGATCCTTAGAGATAAAATGAAAACAATGGTAGATGAGCAATGCAGATATTTCCGTCACATGGCTTTGGTTACCATAGCAAAGTGCACACAGGAGTAATGTGCAAGACTTAGCAACTGTGTGTCTGTCTGTCTGTCTGTCTGTCAGCTATTTCAGAAAGATTTGCTTCCTCTATTGCAGATGAGAAGCTGAATTTTCCAGTGAACTTCCAACAAAATTGTCATTTCACCAGATGGGTTCCAGAAATAATATTTTGGGAACAAGGTATGTCATAGAGATGGTCTTTGATTTCCATTTTCCACAGAGAAAGGACATCTAAGGCAAAGGCCGCATTACAGTTGTTTATTCTGTCTCACTTTCCTTACCCACCCCACCCAAGCCTCATTCCTTCCGTTTCTTCTTGGACCTTTCCCTCACTCTTCTTTCTTCTTTTCCTTCTCTCTCTACTGCCCCTTGGTTCCTGTTCAGTCATTTTCTCACCAGACATTTCCTGAGAGTTTTCCAGGTGCCACGCACTGAGCTGGGTGCTGAAAGCAACTTCAGACTCACTGAGGGGCATGGGGAAAAGTCTTGTCTCCACTCCCTGTAGATGCTGCCAGTTCCAAGGCAAAATGGAAATGCTGGGATGTTGTGATTTACTTCACTTAATGCTGAAATCCTGGCATGGATATTATTATATGTTTTTAACATTTTTTTCTTTATTGATTAAGGTATTACATATGTGTCCTTATCACCCCATTGCCCTTCCCACCCCCTACTCATGCCCCCCTGGTGGCTGTGTTCATTGGTTAGGCTCATATGCATGCATACAAGACCTTTGGTTAATCTACCACTCTTACCCCCATCCTCTCCTGCCTTCCCTCTGAGGTTTGATTGATGCTTCTCTGTCTCTGGATCTGTTTTTATCCATCAGTTTATATTGTTCATTATATTTCACAAATGAGTGAGATCATCTGATATTTATCTTTCTCTGAGCATAATGCTCCCCAATTCCATCCATGCTGTTGCAAATGGTAAGAATTCCGTAAGACAGAATACCACAAAAACATTAGAGGAATCCACAGGCAGCAAAATCTCAGCCATATGTCGAAGCAATATCTTTACTATACAGCTCCTAAGGCAATGAAAACTAAAGAAAACATAAATAAATGGAACTACATCAAAATAAAAAGCTTCTGCACAGCAAAAGAAACCATCAACAAAATAACAAGAAATCCCACTGCATGGGAGAACATATTTGCCAATGTTATCTCTGATTAGGGTTTAATCTCCAACATTTACAGGGAACTCATGCTACAGTTTCTTTCTGGTGCCCTTTGCCACCCATGTCCTCTTTATTTCTCATCCACTTTGTACAGTGCAGATTTGCATCCTGTTGGCATTTGTCTCTCATTCCCTCTTCGCTCAGCTTCTGAGGGGCAAAGGCACCAGAAAGAAACTACAGCATCTAAAATTCAGAAAAATGCAAAATATGCCTATTGAGCATCCAGAATCTTTCTGCAATGAAGAGGTTTAGGTCCAGGCTGGCTTTCTCCAGAAGAATCGTCTTTGGGAATTGCCTTATTCATTCAGCACTTATTCTGTAACCACATGCATAGTACTCATACAGAAATAGGCATGAAATACATGCTTTCTGAGTGTGGCCTATAGACCCACAGACCTATTCATTTACCATCTATTCAGCATACCACTTTGATGCACTGAATTACAAGGCAATTCCCATGTTTCATAGGTTTTAGAATACTGCATAAGTGTACCTTATATGACACTTTTAATTTTTACAAATATATCAGATTAATTCATGTGATCTAATGATTTCCTGAATTAATGGGAAAATATTCTTTCCATTTTTACAGGTATGTAATACTGAATTATCTGGATGGGCCCTATAATATAATCACAAGGGTCCTTATAAGAGGAAGGGAGGAGGGTCAGAGTGAGAGAACAGGATATGATGATGAAAGCAGGAGTTATAATTAGAGAGAGAGAGAGGTTTGAAGGTGCTCTGCTGCCAGCTTTGAAGCTAGAGGAAGGGGCCACAAGCCAAGAAATGCAGGTGGCCTCCAGGAGATAGGCACTTCCGGAAGAAACACAGCCCTGCCAATACCTTGTTTTAAGGTATTCTGACTCCCCAGAACTATAATAAATTTGTGTTGTTTTAAGCTACTAAATTGTGGTCACTTGTTATAGAGGCAATAGGAAACTATTATAATACATTCCTCTCAACAGTGCTTGACGTCAGCAGATAAAGAGATCAGACTATTTCTGGCATATTCCAGACCCCAGGCCTGGAGAGAAGAGTTGTGAGAGAGGTGTGAGAGAGGAAGTGGAGAGAGGTGACTATGCCGCAACGTTCTGCTCTCTCAGGGGCAGATGTGAGGCCTCGTGGCCCTCTGTAAAGTCTTCCAGTGCTTCAGGACATGGACAATAAAACCCAAACTCCCTGGCCCAGCCTATCTCTCTATCCTCTTCCTAACCTGTCCCACCCTCACTCACCACACCGCTGAGACACATACCTTCTTCCTATTCTTGGAAACCTTGGCACTTTCTCTTCCCTCCACTTGAAATGCTATCCTATAAGTTCACAGGGCACCTCCTCACCACCTCGTCAGAATGTATCTGACCACCTCTCCACAGTGGCCCCCAGCCATTCTCTACTTTCCTTTATAACACCCATCTCTACCTGAGACTATCCTCTTTACCCATCACTCATATTGTCGGGGCCCTTCACTAATAATGCATTTCAGGAGAACTCTCTGGCTCATAGCTCTATCCCAAGTGCCTGAGTGTATTAACTATTCACTAAGTATCTGTTGGTTGAGAGGACAGACCCGAAGCAGCCTTGAGACAAGAGCGCCCTGCTTCCCCAAGCCTCTCCTCCAGCCAGCCCTCAGGGAGGCATTTCTGCTGAGGAATGAGTATTGCGAACCCTCCGAATTTTTCTTTCTTCCCAGAGTTCCTGGCTGCCTTTAGACACAGGCCTTGGCTCTTACTGAGAAAGAGAAAAGCAGTCCCCAAGGGCCAGAATCTAGCCTGGCACTCACAGCTGGGCCATGGTGTTCTCCCGTTGAATATAAATATTTCCATAGACCATCAACATCAGACAAGGCTGCTCTGTGACCGAGATGGGGCAAAACAAACACAAAAAGATTACTCCACAGTCATGCAGGGACCCAGACAAAAATAAGGACATTTTCCAAACCACAGAAAATAACCAAAGATGCCCTTTTCCTGCTGTTTCTTTACCGATTATAGCTTTACCTTGTCTCATTCCTCCTTGCCTTCCGGGTAAGAATGATTAAGATACCCAATCATGCAATTACTCCTGATTCCTGATAACCTCCAATACGAAGCAAAGACCCTTCTTTGAACTCTCCCCCAAACCCCCAACCCAGGCCTAAATGCTCCAAGTTCTCTGGCATCTTCTTCTACTGAGATGCCCCTGGCTCCCACTGGTGTGTGTAACCCCTCATGGAAACTAGTCGGTAGATCCAACATGTTTCAACTCTGGTGACCCTGGTGGTATCTGGCTGGAGAGAATGGACACTCTGGACTGGAAGGCAGCCTCAGTTGCCTTACCATCTTGGAGGGAGAAATGTTAGTTGGGCCAGCTGGTTGGCTAGAAATCCCAAACCACTTTGCCAGTAAAAGAATACTAGGTGTATGCCAGGTGCGTATTACCCAACTGGTACCCTGTTTCCCCGAAAATAAGACAGTGTCTTATATTAATTTTTGCTCCCAAAGATGCACTAGGTCTTATTTTCAGGGGATGTCTTATTTTTCCATGAAGAAGAATATGGCACACATTTATTGTTAAATGAAAATAAAGGAAATTTATTACCTGTATACGGTACGGTAGTACGGTAGTTGTCAACACAAACTAGACAAACTGTGAATCCTACAGTATCAAGAATTTACTCATTTATTCAATGACAATCATGTCATCATCTTCTGGAACATCGTCATAACAATCCAATCCCTGAATTTCCTGGTGAATTTCTTGTGACTCCATTTCTTTCAGAATCAGTGGACCAAATCTTTCATGTTTAGCCTAGGGGGGCCTTATCTTTGGGGGGATGCCTTATATTTCACTCAGAAGGAAACCTGTAAGTAGGTCTTATTTTCAGAGGATGTCTTATTTTCGGGGAAACACGGTAGAAGAGAGGGGCTGGTGCAGTTCCTGGTGGAGCTGCTTCCTTGTAGGCACGTGGCAGGAAGGGCCAGCAGGTGCAGCTGTGGCCTGCCTGGCCAACTTCGGGGATGCCCCACCCCAGGCACAGCTGCTCTCTGTGGTCAGTCTACCCAAGGAAATCTCCTCCACACAGGTTCGAAAGCCTCTCTGCTTTCTGTCCCAATCCCCTTGCTGATTTCCTTTCTATCGTCCCACTCTTTAGCTACAGCCTCAGCCTGCACCTCCCCACAGACATGCGCTCTGTGCCCGCTGGGCTTTGATCTCTGGGCCTCCTTTCCTCCTTTAAGCCCTCACCTCTTCCCTAAAGCCTTCTTGGTTGAGCCTAGCTGGCTACCCAGCTTATAGTCTCAATGTTTACCAAGCAAGCTCGGTTACAGTAGCTGACTAGGTTGATTTATGGGTTTGGGATAACCATGTGGACAGTGATATGTTTGACTTGGGTGGGGTGGTAGGAGTGAAATTTACACCATTCATCTCACCACCCGGTGCTTGAACTGCCCAGTGCAGAGGCTAGACTTGCTGGCCTTCTTTTTTGACCACTTTCTCCCCACTGTCCAAGTCGGAGGGATGAGTGTCTGGCACCTCTCAGGCTCCCAATGCTCTAGGGAAAGACGAAGAAGGAGCAGGTTTTCTGTGGGCTTCTAGAATGAGACCATCACCCACCCCCAGGCCAGCGCCAGTGACAGCAGCTGCCAGAAAGGTGTCTGAGGAAGCCATTTTCAGGAATCCTAGAAGCTTATAGACTACTACTACTACCCTAGTGGCTGCTGGCTGCAGGCCAAAGCCTCTTCCCCCCCCCCCCCCCCCCAGCCTGCCTCCTGGTCAAACTCCCAGAAGAACTCCAGTTGGGGGGCAATTTGCATACTATGCTTTTATTATATAGGATCCTGACTAGCCCAAGTTGTTAGTTCCTAGCTCAAGACTTTATGGCTTTGTAACCACAAGGCATTCATTCTGGAATATTCTTCTCCCTCAAAAGGGATGTTTTCCAGCCTTTCTGACTATTCCAGGGCCCAACACCCTCCAGTTAGGAGTGAGAGCTAAGCTCCGATAGACACCTCGTGTACACACCTGATCACACTTTACAGCACAAAGTCAACAGAAAGGGGCAGAGTTGGGATAAAGGATACTCGGCTGTCTTAAATAGAACCAGGTTAATCAAAATGTAAGATATGTGGAAATGTCCAAGATATGATGTTAAGTTTAAAAAATAGGAAAGGTTGCTAAATAGAATATATATCATGAGCTAGCTCATTTTTATAACCCTATATATTTAAATATGTTTTTTGTTTTTAGGTACAGAAAAAGAGTTGAAAGGATATTTACTAATCTGTTATATAGCAGTTAGGAGAAGACTTTTATTTTCAATTTTTCACAATCATTTATTTTTGCAATTAGTAAAATAATAATAATAATAATAATTTAAAAAAAAAAGAAGTTGGGATAGCAACTCTTCCTTTCATCCCATTAAAATTTTTTAGTCTTTCGCACAAAAATATACAATTTTGCTTTATCATGAAAAGCATTATTAGTTAAATGAGGTTTTATGTGTATCTTTGTTTACATTTTTATCTGACACATTTAATTCACTCTTTCCTTTTTTTACTGTCTCAAAGCCCTGCAGGTTTCTCCCCAGCTCCTGCTGACACTGGCCTGGGGACATCTGAGAAGCAGGGGTCAGAAACAGTTCCTGCGGGAAATCTCGGCACGCAGCTCTCTGTTATATTCATTCAACATACACTATCGAGTGCCAAACAGTTGACAAAAAGGGATTAAAATTTCAAGGAAATGTGCTAGGCTCTTGGGTTACAGCTGGGCCACAAGCTTGCCCCAGTAGTCTAGGGCAGTGGTTCAGAATGTGGCTTGGAAAGTCACGCTGCTTGAGTTTAAATCTCAGCCCCATAATAACCTTGGGGCCCACTGCCAGTCAGGGACTGGGTCAGATGAGAGTAACAATAATGAGAGAAACAACAGAGGCTTAGTTAAGATAGAAGTTTGTTTTGCCTCCACTTAACAAACAAGTCTGCAGGGAGGTAGCCTGAGGCTGGTACAGATAGCCAGAGCCACGGTCATCAGGAACCCAGGCTCCTTCTGTCCTTCTTCCCCCCCCCTCCCTCCCCCCAACCCTTTAGCTACAGTCTCCCTTCTCAAGGTCCCCAGTTGGGTCTGATGCCTTAGCCATCAATCTGCCTTCTAGGCAGGAAGCAGGACAAAGGAGAAAAGATAAGAAAAAGCCCAGGAGGCAGGCTTTACCCTTTTTAAGAAACTTTTATGGAAGTCCAAATCCAATGACTTCTGCTTCCATTTCTCATGGGCCATAGTTACCAGCAAGGGAGTCTGGAAAAGTAGACTTGGAGCTGGCCATATGGCCTCCCCAAGGCAAGCCAGGTTCTCCTACTAAGTAAGAAGGGGCTAGTGTCCCTGTCCTAGGGTAACAATAGTGACCGTCTCCCCAAGAACAAGATCAAATGAGATAATGCTTGAAACCCCTCAGATGTCATCTCCCTTAAAGCCTTCTGCAGATTAAGTTGGTAATTTATTTTTTTGCTTAGGGATCCAGTAGCATATTCTTTTTTTTTTTTTTTTTTTTTTTTTTAATATATTTTATTGATTTTTTTACAGAGAGGAAGAGAGAGGGATAGAAAGCTAGAAACATCGATGAGAGAGAGACATCGATCAGCTGCCTCTTGCACACCCCCTACCGGGGGTGTGCCCGCAACCAAGGTACATGCCCTTGACCGGAATCGAACCCAGGACCCTTCAGTCTCCAAGCCGACGCTCTATCCATTGAGCCAAACCGGTCTTGGCCAGTAGCACATTCTTCACCCCTAAATTTTTACAGGACTGTCTCCCCCACTGGACTTTGAGGTCACAGGCAAGGCCTCTATTTACCTTTGTGCCTGGAGTGCCTTCAGCACACTGTAGATCCTCATTGTAACTAAGGAGCATGAGTACTTTATGAAAATCCGGACCCAATTTTACTTCTAAATCCAAATACTTTCCAGGCCCTATGCCTCCATCTTTAAAAAGTCACTTTCAGGCTTTGACCTTCTCAGGCCAGAGACAGAGAAGAAAGAGTGATAGCACTGGCCTCAGAGAGCTAGCTGCTCTGTCATTTATCTGCTGCGTGATATCAGAAAAATTGCTTAACCTCTCTAAGCTTTAATTTTGGGAAATAGAGATAATATTGGTGGTATTGTTTGTGTGACGTAAGTATTAAATAAATGAAAGTATTCAGCATGAATCTGGCATGGACCAGCCCTCAGCATATTGACATTAGCATCTTTGATCTTTTTTTTTTTTTTTTTTTTTTTTTTTTTTTTTTTGATATTTTCTGTCTTCCCCTAATGGAGCTAGCCAGCCAAGGAAGTTAAAAATAGCTTTCACTTTTGGAGCACTTAATATATGTCAGGTGCTACCCTCAGGTAGGTACTATTTGAATCCTCCCTTTCTACAGATGGGGATACAGAGGTTCAGGGAGTAACCTAGCTAAGGGACAGAGAGAGTCCGAGCAATCTGGCCACAGAGCTCACGATTCTGTCCACGATACCACGCTGCTTTTCTTGCTGCATCTGTCAACATAAATGTTGTTCCCCATGTTGTTCCCCATCAACACTTCCCATGTCCAGTCATTGAAATCTGGGTTCCCCAGAGCCCATGTCATGCTGGAGGTAGGCAAGAAGGATTCTGGGGCAGCTTACCCACAGGGGTGGTTTTCGCAGCTCAGAAGACCCCACAGAACCTGGCAGCTACTCATTCTCCCAAGAGAACATCATGAAAAACTGAGAACAGCTGAGACCTCATTGTAACTAAGGAGCATGCATACTTAATGAAAATCCTGTAAAACTTCACATTTAGAAAAAAAAAAATCCAATCAATGTGTGTACATGGGAAGGATACTGAACACTATATAAAGATAATCCACTTTATAGAGTCTAGCACTCCAAGTTCCCTTTATATAGCAATCTTTCCCTGTGCACATACTAGTGATTTAATTTTTTTAAAAATTCCTTTTATGTGAAACTTTACAGAGCCATGGCTCTTAAGCCAAGTGAGACACACCCATACAATTTCATGATCTTGACATTTCCAGGAAGTTGCTGCAAACGCTGCCCTATTTGATCCTTTCCCTATTTTTCTCTTCCAAATTTTCCTCTGAGGGGGTACTTTTTGAATCCAATTATAGGAAGAACTTCATTAAAAACCATTCAATTATCACAATAGAAAGAAGTTAATTTTGGCTGTGTTGGGAGCTCCCACCAGCCACTACCATCCTTTTTCAGCACTGGAAAATTACAACGTTTCTCTCCCTAGTGTTTTAAAACTTGATGAGGTTCTAGGAGAGAGCAGTTACGGTCTGGCCACCAGCCATTACCAGGGTCAGAGTGCTAATGACATCATGGAATTTCGAGGCCAGGGAAGGAAGACACCGTTCAAGGAGCTGCCTCCGAGGATGGCCTTGGGTGTTCCCGGGCGAGCTATTCTCGTCACTGCCTCCAGTGAGGACCAATGACGTGCCCTCCGACCACACTGCCAGCGACAGGGTATGGAATCACTGACAAGAAAGGGTGGAAAGCAGAGAGGAGGAGGAGGGAGAGTACGGATGAGAATCTATAAAGTTTTGGAGAGAAAAGGGAAGAATATACTTTCATTATGTTTTCAGAAAGTCAAAACCATCCTTGGAAATGAAATAGAAGCTACCGTAAAAAAATGAGGAGCCCAAGCATTTTTTAAAAATTTTATTATTTTTAAATTTTAAATTTTTTTTTTTTTTTTTTTTTTTTTTTTTTTTTTTTTTTTTTTTTTTTAGTGGCCTTGTAGAGGAAACGAGCCAGCTGCAAGTTTACGTTTCAGGAAAACGTGGCCTGGCAAAGCCCCTCCTGACTCAACACTTACGGGCTGGAGTTAGTGCCCGCAGCTGGAAAAGGCTGACATTTCCTTGTAAAGCAACAGGACGCAGAGAGGAGATCCAGAGTTGTTCAGAAATTCCCGCAAAGTCTTCTCCACAATCCTATGCGTGTACTTCTTTTGACAGGGCCTGACCAGGGGAGGCCAGCAGGTGTTCAGGACACAAGATTTAAGGAGGTTCTCTCTCTCTCTCTCTCTCTCTCTCTCTCTCTCTCTCTCTCTCTCTCTCTCTCTCTCTCTCTCTCTCTCTCATTCTCAAGGTTGTGTGAGCATAGGGTCAGTCCTGAGAGTGAGGGCCTCCTTAAATCTTGCTCCCTATATGCCTCACTTTCCTCACTCATGCCCTGACTTTCAAGCTCCCCATTCAGTAGATCTCTAGTTCTCAGTCTCTTATTTTAAGATGGGGTATAGGATTTTAAAAAGTTTCTGAGGCCCTGGACAGTTTGATGCAGTGGATAGACTGTCAGCCTTCTGACTGAAGGGTCCTGGGTTCAGTCCTGGTCAGGGCACATGCCTGGGTTATGGGCTTGGTCCCCTACCAGTAGAGGATATGCAGGAGGCAGCCAATCAATGATTCTCTCTCATCACTGATGTTTCTCTCTCTCTCTCTCTCTCTCTCTCTCTCTCTCTCTCTCTCTCTCTCTCTCTCTCTCTCTCTCTCTCTCCTCTCCCATAATCTGACATCAATAAAAATATTCTTTAAAAAAAGTTTCTGAGTTGATACTAATCTCTAGGGGGATAGAGAATCTGCTTTAAATAAATGAGGACTGGTGGCAAGTTAAAGTATTCCAATTGAAAGCCAAGAGTCATCCTTGACTTGATCTTTGCCTGCTATGTTAATTGGGATAAAAAAAAACCTTATCAAATTCATTTTGGTTCAGTGTGTTCACCATATTATGAGCACAAAGCACCCTGTATAGTGGGGGTAGGGAATGTCCTGCCCACAGGCCATATCAGACCCACAAAATCATTTGGTCTGGCCCACCCAAGGCATTAGGCGTGAATTAATTAAATGTTTGACCAAACATAGCAGGCTAATTTTTAAGTTGATAATTTTGTATGGCCTGAAAATTATGTGATAAATATCCAGATGGCCCTTGGCAGAAAAATGGTTACCCACCCATGCTGTATAGAGTTTCAGATAAAATACAGGACACCCAATTAATTTGAATTTTAGGTAAACAACAAATTATTTTTTAGACTTATCTAAAATTCAGATTTAACTAGGCATCCTGTAGTTTTGCTTGCCAAATCTGGTGACTCTCAACCTGCAGGACATGCCAGAGTATGTGGACTTGATTGTTGGGGGAAGCCTTTCCTGGTTTGTGTACCAGAACACAGCTGCAGTGGATAAAAGTGTATTATTAATATACTAAAAAAGAAAACTCCATAGTCAAATAAACTTGGCAAACGTTGGGTTAAATCCAGTTAACCAGGTGTTGTTGTTTGTTTGTTTTTAACTATAAAACGTCTTTAAGCCTTTAATGAGCAAATGTAAATCCAAATGTACATTGTGACATGCTCCCCACCCCTCAGGAGACTTTCAGAATTCCCAAACTTACGTAACTGGGGGCATCTTTTAGAAGTAATGTTCCAGAAAATTTACAGTGAGAGGTAGGGCGCTACTAAAGGGTTTTAAACAGACAAATAACAAAGTTGAACTAGTGAGTGAGACAGACAATTCTGACACCAATGTAAAGAACTTAGTAATGAATAAAAGGAAAGAAAAAGAGGGAAGACCAAATTTCATTGGCATGCCATTTGTGCAGCTTTTCCAGAAAGTCTGGAATTTAGATTCATGCCCAGGAAAGTCTGGGTGAAATAGGGAAGGCACTTGTCTGTCAGTCACACCTAGGAACAGGTCATTGGCCAGAGTAGATGTGGCCACTGATACATAAGCTCCTAAACAAAGGGGTTCTTTCTCTTGGTTTGCACTCCTGGCTTGTCTGGCTCTCATGCTGCTACATTCGCCCACATGGCCCGCTGCCATGTGAGCCTCACACACAATGGACTAATGGACTACATTGGACCCAGCTCCATCATGGAATGGAAATTCTAGACACTGGTTTTGCTTTTAGCTCTGCTGAATCCCCAACTTCACCTATTCCAAGAAATGGGACTTTACAAACCAACAGATGCAATTCCACACAAATAAAGCTTTCTACCAAATCTGATCTTCCTGTCTGGGGCCTCCAGAAATGTTTATTCCAGCAGGACCACAAGACCCTCACATCCACCCGCAATAGAGAAAGGCTATCCATGTCTTTCTCTGCTAACAATTCCACTTTTAGAAGTATTGATGTGAAAGGGGCAAGGCTGGAAGCAAGGAGTCCGGACAAGAGCCTATATTGGTTTACTCAGGCTGCCATAACAAAGTACCACAGAGTGAGTAACTAAAAAAAAATAGACATTTATTTTCTCACAATTCTGGAGACTAGAAGTCTGAGATAAAGGTGTTGGCAGGATTGTTGCTTATAAAGCTATATCCTTGGCTTGTAAATGTACATCTTCTCCCTCTGTCTTCATGTACTCTTTCCTCTGCATGTGTGCCGTACACTCCTCTTCTTATAATGACACCAATTATATTAGACTAGAGGCCTGGTGCATGAAATTCATGCATGGGTAGGGTCTTTAGGCCTGGCCAGCGATCAGGGCCCATCTGTGAGGCTACTGGTGGGGGGGTCAGGGGGCCCCCGCTGGCACCCACCTTGGCTGGCTTAGGGCCTGTGGACTGGGGGAAGCTCCTCAGTTTAGCATCAGCCCCCAGGTGGTCAATGAGCATTAGAGTGACTGGTTGTTCAATTTGCATATTAGGCTTTTATTATATAGGATTAAGTACTACTCACATGACATCATTTTACCTTAATTACTTCTTTGAATGTCCTCTCTTAAAATATGGTCACATCTGCCCAACTGGTGTGGCTCAGTGGTTGAACATCAGCCCATGAACCAGGATGTCACTGTTCAATTCCTGGTCAGGGCATATGCCTGGGCTGTGCTTGATCCACAGTGTTGCGTGAGCAGAAGACCACCAATCAATGATTCTCTCTCATCATTGATGTTTCTCTCTCTCCCTCTTCCTTCCTCACTGAAATCAATAAAAATCTTTTAAAAAATATGGTCACCTTCTGAGGTACTGGAGGTATGACTTCAACATACAAAAAAAATTTTTTTTTGGAGCGGGGGTGAGGGAGACACAATTCAGTCCATAACAGAGACTATTACAATAATTCTACTGAAAGATGATGAGGTTGTGCATTAAAGTGGTGGCAAATGCAGAGAAGGGGTTGGATCATAGAAATAATAGTGCAAAACTGAAAGGACAGGAGAATTGATTTGATGTGGTTGGTAAATGAGCCAAAGTAAAGCATAGTTTCTAGCACAGAGTCACACTCAAATCTATTTGTTTCCATCTCTTTACTCTTCCTGAGTCTAGAATAGAATTTTTCATGTAAAAATCCCACCTCCCCCAAATTCATACTCATAATGCAGTGTTGAATTCAATTCATTTCAGAGATGGAGCATAAACAACAGTTATTAAGTATTTGCTACATATTTCCAGAAATGTGCACTAGTTTTTGTATTGGGATGATTGAATAATCTCTGTATCATCTCTCCTCACTCTTGGGAAAAAATACTAAGCTTTATGGGAATGCCTGGTTTACCTGTGCCAGATTCATTCTGCTCCAGTGGGTGGAGTTCTGGTCGTTTCCAAGGGTAACAAAGTCTTGGTGAGGAGCAATGACTTAAATAGATATGGTTCTCTTGGGAGCTGTGGTCCTCAGGCCCTTTAAGACGCATTGAAGACCAGCCTTAATCCCTGCCTTCAACCTAAGAGTTAGCCAGAATAGTTAGTAACTTTTGGGAATAAAAATCCTAGTCAAACTTTAATAGTATGAAAAAAAATCACTGGGTAATTTAGACAAATGAAAAAGTAGCCAAAAGACATTTTGACTGGCAACCTTCAGTTCAGCAGAATTTATTGAACAAGCTACTGCCACAAAAAAGAAACTATTGAGATTGCTGGAGTCGTGGACTAAAGACCCACAGGTGAATGTTCCAGTCTCTAGGGTATCTTTCTGGACTCATTTGGCCTGGGCACCAACACCATCAACAACTGGATAGCTACGATATGAAAGGGGTGTCTGGGGAACACCCTGAAAATCTGCCAGAGCTACTACCACAAGCTAGGACCCATCTTTGCTGAGGTGGACAGAATTCTTGTTGATACAAGTGTTCTTTAAGTTAAAACCAATAAATTCCTTCTGGTTTAATTTAAAAAAAAATCAGTCTGGAGAACTTGGAGTCTTTTCCCTTTGTCTTCTGATGATTGATGTATTCCTCGGCATTTGGCCTCTCTACCAATTAAATAAGGTTGCTGGCCAAACTGTAACCACTGCCTGTAATCTTTGTTTCTTTTGAGTCTTTAATCTTCCCATGGCTTTTTCCTTTCAGCCTACATTTGAAGTCTACCTTCTTCCAAAGATATTCCCTTGGCCAGTCATCTTATAGCATTAATATTCTGCCTATAGAGCTGGAGGCTTGCCCTGCATTCCTTATTTAGTAAAAGATATTTGAAAGGCAGGAAGAAGTTCCTCTGTGACTCTCCCGTGGCTCCCAGCACATATCTTGATTGTAGCAAATACTCAATTGGTTGTTTTGAATCTGATGCAGAGCCTCTATCACAACATGCAATGCTCAAAAACTACTAGTATTGGGTTGACCTATTTTCTCTTTCTATCTGATTTAAATTCACCCCAGAATTGAAGTCCATTTCATATTCTATTTGGAGCACATTGTTTGAAAATTTAAGTCCAACTTAAGTCCATTTCATACTCTATGTGGAGCACATTGTTTGAAAATTTAAGTCCAACTTAAGTCCATTTCATACTCTATTTGGAGCACATTGTTTGCAAAAATGGCCCAACTCATTTTCTTCCTTGTATCCATACCTCTTCGTAATGTGGTTTCCCATCTCTCCCAGTCAAGAGATAGAATCTATTTTCCCATCCTTTCAATGTGGGCTGGCCATGTAACCTGCTTTGACTAATAATCCATAGCAGAAGTAACGTTGTACCACTTCCAAGGCTAGCCCTTAAGAGATCTTTGAGTTCTATCTTCTCTCTTAGAACTCTACGCAGCTACCACGTAAAGCACATGTGTCAAACACACGGCCCGCGGGCCAAATCCAGCCCACCAGGCCTTGCAATGTGGCCCGCACCACGCTGTCATCACTGCACTCCGCTGTCAGTTTATGACATTGTCAGTTTATGACTGTTCAGTAAACCATTCGGCCCGCGATTTAGGCTGGATTTTAGATTTTGGCCCCTTCTCTGATTGAGTTCGACACCGCTAACGTAAAGAGCTTGAACTACCCTGCTAGATAGTGAATGATCACGTGACCAAGTCAACCCTGTCACCCCTGCTGGTTTTAGCTGACAGCCAGTTAATTGCCAGAAGTAGAGCTCCTTAGCTGACCTGTAGCTGACCATGGATACATGAAAGAACCCAGCGAAGACCAGAAAATGTAGGGCTGATCCATCCTAAATTGCTGATTCTCAGATTCACGAGTTAAACAAATGGTTGCTACGTTAAGCCACTAAGTTTTAGGATTGTTTGTTTCACAGCAATAATTAACTAAGAAACCATTCAAAATGTTCAGGTGTTTGAAGAGTATAATCCAAACAATATGACTCCACAGATGTATGCTTTGATACAATGTTGATACTCTAAACTCATAGTAATAAGAAATAAAATAGAAAATAAAAACTGTAGAGCTAGCGCATGGGTAAACATCTCCACAAACCAGAAATCTACAGGGAGTTTGGTCTCTACAAAGTAAAGGAATTCCACCTGAGGCAGGGTATGAAAGCCAGTATATTTCTTGAGGGCAGGAGTTGGTGGGGTAAATAACACCCCCACATTTACTTGCTAATGAAAGGAGGCATTAAAAAATTGCCAAGTATTACTATTCCAATCAGGCATTCTCCTGTCTACCCACTCCACTGACTTTGCTGAAACCAATGGTCAGTTCTCAGTCCTCATTTTACTGAGCAAACTTTGTAGAGTTGCTTCTCTTAGACTTCTTTTCTGCGTGAAGATACATCACTTCCCTGGTTTTCCTCACTGGCCACTTTTCTCGGTTTCTTTCTTTCTTTCTTTCTTTCTTTCTTTCTTTCTTTCTTTCTTTCTTTCTTTCTTTCTTTCTTTCTTTCTTTCTTCCTTCCTCCCTCCCTCCCTCCCTCCCTCCCTCCCTCCCTCCCTCCCTCCCTCCCTCTCTCTCTCTCTCTCTCTCTTTCTTTCTTTCTTTCTTTCTTTCTTTCTTTCTTTCTTTCTTTCTTTCTTTCTTAATATATACATATTTCAGAGAAGAAGGATGAGGAAGAGAGAAATAGAAATATCAATGATAAGAGAGAATCACTAATTTCACTAATTGGCTGCCTCCTGCACGCACCCAAAGGGGATGGAGCCCACAACCTGGGCATGTGCCCTGACTGGGAATTGAACCATGACCTCCTGGTTCATAGGTCGATGCTTAACCACTGAACAATGCCAGTTGGGCTCTCGGTTAATTTCTTTCTTTCTTTCTTTCTTTCTTTCTTTCTTTCTTTCTTTCTTTCTTTCTTTCTTTCTTTAAATATATTTTATTGATTTTTCACAGAGAGGAAGGAAGAGGGATAGAGAGCTAGAAACATCGATGGGAAAGATACATCGACCAGCTGCCTCCTGCACACCCCCCACTGGGGATGTGCCCACAACCAAGGTACATGCTCTTGATTGGAATTGAACCTGGGATCTTTCAGTCTGCAGGTCAACGCTCCATCCACTGAGCCAAACCGGTTTCGGCTCAGTTTCTTTTTTTAATGGTTCCTTCTTTTCTATCCCAAATCTTAATGTTGGAGAATGCTTCGAGTCTGTCCTTGGGCCTATTCTCTATCCATATTCATTCCTGTAGTGCTCTTCTCCATGCTCATAGATTTAAATATCTATTTTCGAATCAGTTCTAATTTAAATCTTCAGCTCAGATCTCTCTGCAAACTCCAAACCAATATATCCAACAGCCTACTTAATATCTCCATTTGGATATCTAACAGAAATCTAAAACTCAAACAATTCCTGATTTTCCCTGGCCTCTATATCTACTTCCCCCTCAATTTTCCCCATCTCAGGTGATGGAAATTTCACCCTTCAGTTGCTGAGTCTCCAAACCTTGACATAACCATGCTCTCAACAAATATATCAGGAAATGATACTAAATCTACCTTCAACATTTATCTAGAATCTGATAATTTCTCATTTGGGATCATGGCTTTTGGCAAACTGTGAGCCTGGGGAAGTGAGAGGATATGACTACATTCTCATGAAGCTACCTGTTGGCTCAGTGCCTACATCCACTTATCACCAACCTCACTAGAAGACAGGAGCCTCACCTGGTCCTGTGCTAGGGGAGGGAACTGCAAACTACTATTTGGGAGAGGTAGGATAGAAAAGAGTAAAAATCTTCCCAAATAAGATTTGGAAAACCTGAAACCCAAAATTCCAAGTCCCACCTTCCACAAAGAATCTATTATTAATATTATAAAAGCAGTCAAGAAATTACTCCAAATAAAAATTTTTTTATAGTAGCCTGAAAATAATTGAAAAATAAGTATGCTTTTAGAGTGTTCAAAGAAATAAAGTGAAGAACTACCTCCCAATATTTAAAGAGCAGGAACTAAAGCACAAATAGGCATACATTAAATAAGATTATGTGAATATAAACATAAACAATTCAAAATATTCGACTAAAAATTATAGTAATTTGAATTAAAAATTCAGTAGATAGGACAAACTCTAGACTGAGCATAAGTACATAGAAAACTAATAAATTGGAAAAGAGCACTGAGGGATTTAATCTTATACAACCAATGACTCAGAAAGATATTACATATTTTAGAAAAAAGTGTAAGGAACATAATTTGGAAAATAGGAGCTCTGAAGAAAAAACAAAAACAAAAACGAGGGAAGCAGTATATGGAGAGATAATAGTAGGGACTTTTTCATGATTGACAGGAGCGTCCTCCTACGTAAGGAACTTTCTGAGTGCTAAGACGAGTAAATAAAGGAAGCCCAGGCCCACCAGGCACTTGAGGTAAGACTGCAGAGCACTGACAATGAGAAGAGCTCAGACATTTCAAGAGAGAAAATACATATTATATTAGCTACAAAACAGTGACAACTACATTGACAGCAGATTTTCTTATCAACTATAAGAGTCAAAAAGCCCACTAAAAATATATTAAAATGTGTTATTCACTAAGAAGGAAAGTGAGACCAAGGCATGAAATATAAAAAAAACAATGGCAAAATAGAAATTGTTAACATTTACTAAGGGAATACATATTAACTTTAAAAAAATTAAAGAGGGTAAAATTCAAGCTCTATAAGCAATAAGAAATAGAGAAAAATGAATACCATGTATCATCTCTCTGAGGCTTATGACATAGTAAAGAGAAGGACAGACATTCCAAATAACTTTAGCCTTTGCTATGGTTAAATGGTTTATGGTTAAATATGTATGCCCAAACAGTCAAAGGGAACCACTGAAATCAACAAATGTCCTTGTATTTATTAAAATACTTAAGTGTGTGAGAACTTTATTAATTGAGTAAAAGGCAGAAAAGGAGAAATTTACAAAGAAAAAACAAATGGTAAAGAGAAAAGCCCCCCAAAAAGGAGAAGTTCAAATATATCACAATAAATTTAAAAGGATTACATTTATCTACTAAAAATTGTTATCAGAGTGGAGTTTTACAAAATTCCAACTATATGTGTCACAGAATATGCAATCAAAATAAAATCAAAATAGAAAGTTTGAATATGAAGGAATAAAAAAGATACACCATGTCATAATAATAAAAATAAACCGGATACAGCAATATTTGTATCAGACTAAATAGAATCAAAGGCAAAAAGCACTACAAAATAATAGATGGAACAGCCTACCAAGATGTAGCTTTCATGAACCTGTATGCACTTACCAGAATAGCTCTGAAAACTACAGAGTCAAAGCTGAGAGAATGAGAAAGAGCAACCAGCAAGTCTACAATCAGTGTAGATTACTGAGATCAGGTAAAATGAAAATGAAGCAAGAATTTAAAAGGTTTGTACAAATCTATTAGACATTTAGGGAAACATTCTTACACCATCATATCCATTCTCTATGAAAGGATATAATGAAGACCGTGTTCTCTGTCTGTAATGCAATTAAATTAAAAGTAATAATAATTACAAAATGTGTTTGGAAACTAGTAAAGCAATCTTCTAAAATAATGCATGCATTGAAGACGAGTTCACAATAGAAATAACATATTTAAAAGTAAATTCCAATGAAAGTACCTCATATTACAACCCGTGGGAGGTGGTAAAAAAAAAAATGCTATTAAGGATATTTATGGCAAAATTGACAAAATTTGAATATGATCTAAAAATTAGATAATAGCATTATATTAATTTTCTAATCTTGATTATACTATATCAGCGCTAATGTCTTTGTTTTTAAAACATGTACACTAAAATATTTGGTGATAAAGGCATATAAAACATGTTCTCAAATGAATCAGATAATGGGGTGGAGATGGTGGTGATGAGGATACCCAGAGAGAAATAACAATTACTGTCTCAGAAATGGCGAATCTGGGTGAAGTGTATACAGGAATTTTTTACACTGTTTTTGTAAGTTTGAAATATTTCAGAATAAAAAGTTTTAAAAGGAAAAAAAATACTATAATATACAGCTAAAGCTAAAGGAGAACCTATTTTAAAACCTAAGTAGTTCTGTCTTTTAAGAGGGATAGTGATTTCCCAGACTTAACCTCCCTTCTGAAGGCCTCTGTTTTACTGATTGGTTAAAACAAAAACCTATTGTGTGAGAAAACTGCATGTTCTGCAAATGAGCAAAGCCTACCGACCGCGATGCCTGTTGTATATGAAACAGCATCTTGTGGTTGCCAGCACCATTAGGTTAGGGATCGCCTTGGGGATAAACATAGACTAGTGACTAAACAATGATGTCGCTGAATTGTTTTAAATAAATGAACCAAAAAGGCAACATGTGCCACATTCCAACTAGGTTATAAAACTTTATTTAAGAAGCTTTGACCCTAGGATTTCTCTAAGCCTTTTATAATACTTTGGGCTCCTCTCTCCATGTGCCATAACTCAAAACAGTGAAACCTGATCTCCTTTTAAATGTTTCCTGAGAAATCTGCCTCTTCCAGAAGAGCGCTGAAGTGTCAACACAGTTCTGAGAGATTGTTTCCAGATGCTCAGCATTCAGCAGACCGGTCCCGTGATGAAGGACAAGAGCAGGAAGTCGGTAACACACTGTGGGATTGCCCAGGAGTAAGCGTGAGGGTGGAGGAAGAGAGAGAGAGAGAGGAGAGAGTCAACATGTGGTTTTGAGGGGAGCTTTGGGCAATCTACCAGCCCCTACATGTTCACAAGATCTGTTACCAGCTAAACCTTTTTGATAAACAAGGAGAAAGTTCTAGATGAAGGTTCCCAGAAAGAGTGTGTGATGGAGAGTAATTGCTGGAGATGGAAGAGGAGTACAGAGTCTAGATGTGCTGATGTCACTGCTCTCACAGGCAGTTGACAATGATGAGCCTGATGGGAGGGCCCTATAAACTGCTTGGGGACCTTCCTCATTTTGCAGCAGACTCATTGTCGGGGGCTCCTTTGGGACAGCACTCTCCTTGTCCTGTCACAGTTTTGGTCCTGCAGTACTTGACAAAGTCATAACAACCTTTGGGTCAATGGTACTCATAGCACCCTGACAGCCAGAAGGAGACCAGAAAATTATTCCACTTCTACATATCTTGATGTGGGATTGGGGGATGAGAAGAAATAAACCAAAGAATTTATATACTTCCTAGAGGCCCTGTGCACAAAATTGGTATATGGGTAGGGTCCCTAGGCCTGGCCAGCAATCAGGGGTGATCAGGGCCTATTAGGGCCTTCCAGCTGCTAACTGCCAGCTGGGGTCTTTTTTCATTCTGTGCTGCCCCTAGTGATCAGCAAATGTCATAGTGAGCAATTGAACTTCCAATCTCCCAGTCAAACTCCCGGGGGGACAATTTGCATATTAGGCATAGATATAGATATAGATATAGATATAGATATAGATATAGATATAGATATAGATATGCATAGCCCATGGACATGGGCAATAGGGTAGTGAAGACCTGGGGGTGGATAGGGAGGGAGTGGGAGGAGAGGGGTGAATGGGGAAGAAATGGGAGACATCTGAAATACTATCAACAATGATATATACCTAGAGGCCTGATGCACGAAGATTCATGCAAGAATAGGCCTTCCTTCCCCTGGCTGCCAGCACCACCTTCACTCTGGCCAGAGGCACCTTTTTGCTCTGGCCCGGAATGGCCTTTCTGCCTTTTCACACTACCCAGAGGCCCAGAGCAGCTGGGGTGGTGCAGAATGCCTGCATCATCGCTATGGCAATGATGCAAGCGCCCACCCTGCCTTTGGCTGCTTGGTGCCTTCATATGCAAATTATCCATACTCTTTGTTGGGTTAATTTGCATACTCACTCCTGATTGGCTGGTGGGCATCATAAAGGTACAGTCAATTTTCATCTTATTCTTTTATTAGTATAGATTGTTTTTCATGAATTCTCTATCTCTGCATTGTAGGTTAAAGTCTGTCTATTTTAACTAAAACTACTTCAGAAGACAGAACCTGGGGCCAATTCCACAATTTCACATTTTATTATTGGCAAGTGTAGAGGTCAGGAAATCCTGGCAAATTCCTAAGCCATGCCTAAGCACCATCCTCTCTTGGGAGATGGCCATTCTGTGGAGTTTCCTGCCCTGGTCCCTGGTTCACCTGACCAAAGCCCTGTCACAGCTATTTCCTAGAGAAACCTTTCCAGGTTATACATGGGTCAAGTTGAGAATTCCTAACCTACCAGACATGATTGTAATGACCTCTTTCTAACCATTATTCCCCCAAAGTTATTAGCTTTGAAGGAAAAAAAAGGAAGGAAAACCTGATTGAATGAAAATATATATCTCTTATAGGAGCAATCAGTGAAGGTTCTGGCGAATTTTTTGGGCCATGGAAAACTAGTGTGAGAAGACAGCAGGGTTAAAACATTTCCTATTAGCCCTAAATGCTAAATATCAACAACAACAACAACAACAATAACCACCAATAACTCCTCCTCCTCTCACCAAAGGGTTTCACTGAACACCATTTGCAAACCTCCAACTTAAGAAAATGAGGTCCAGAGAATTTGAGAGCCATCCTCCAGGCATGCAGGTTAATTGATGACGGCACTGGGACCACAGCATTTCACCCACAGAAGCAGTTACTCATTGCCCAGGAGCCACTGCACCATGAAAGGTAGATGGGAGGCGCTGGTCTCTGCCCTGGTCATTTTCAGGGTAAGAAAGAAGACACTGTCAGAGTCAGCACATGCACAAAAAGTTTTCTCAAGCTCCCCGAATACAGGCAGCAGGCCTAAGCTGTTTGTGGCATTTATATTCATATCTCATAGACTGTGCCTCTGGGAATTTGCACAACTTCTTCTTCGCCCCAACATGAGGTAAGACTGTCGAGACTAAGAAAGACAACAAGGCAGCGAATGTGTATTCTTAGGAACCAGGGACGGATACACTCTGACCAGGACTTAACTGAGGCATGCCATCTCCTCGTGTGGCAAGATTTCCTTTCTTTGTTTTTCCCTCAGGAAGAACAGGGAGAGAGGGTAGGCAGACTGGATTTCACATAATATTGTAGTTATATTTATGCACTATTTCAACACTTTGCACGCTTCACCCACATACTACAAATTAAATAAGTTTCACAATAACGCTGTGAGAGCAGAGGAGCAGTATTCTCCTCATTCTACAAACAAAGAAAGGAAGGAGAGGGAGGCCATGTGGTTCCACAAGGCCACTCCATTCGCTGGTGACAGATGGGAGGATCAGTCAGTGACTAAAGGAGGAACACCCCATTTTATTTTTCACCAGACTCTAGACTGAATTCAGGCTCTGCCTTTCTGTGAGCATGTCGCAGACCCAAATAAAACAGAGGCTCTCCTAATTTCGAAGAACAGAGAAGGCGTTCCAATGGCGAATGGGTCACACAAAAAAAATGAAAAACATAGAAGGATGATGAACAGGACAGACATCACAGTGTTTCCTCTGACCTGTGTGTTCTTTTTAAAATCTTTATTGTTGAAAGATTATATTATTGGGAGATAATGGGGAGATAACATGCCTCCCTTCCCCCATCCCTAGCCCCTGCCCCAGGCCCTCACCACCCCAATGTCTTGTGTCCATGGCTTATGCCTATATGCATACAAGGTCTTTGGTTGATTACCTCTCATCCACCCTCTCCCGCCTTCCCTCCAAGATTTGGCATTTGTTCCATGCTTCCATGTCTCTGGATCCACTTCTTTCATCAGTTTATTTTGTTAATTAGTTTCCATATGTGAGATCATGTGATACTTGTCATTTTCTGAGTTATTTCACTTAGCATGATACTTTCCAGGTCCCTTTATGCTGTCTCAAAGTGACCTTGTGTTCTTCAGAATTATGAACAGGTCGTTCATATCCAAAAGCAGATTTGCATTTGGCAGATATAAGTTCTGGCACCATAGATTTACATATCCTCTGGAAACGATCTGCGAGCTGGAACTACCTTTTCCTATGAAGAGTTTTAGGTCAGTGTAATTCGCCCCTGAAGTACGACTGAGAAAGCTTTTTAAGGAGTGGACCTTGGAAGGGAAGATCTGCGGCAGCACCAAGCCTCAGGAGCCAGAGGACTGATCTGGCAGCTGTCAGGACAGATCAGCTCATAGGGTGAGAAGTGGGGTGCAGGGAGGGAGCTCGGTCTGCAAAGACAAAGCTGGGCATGTGGGTCCATTTTTTCAAGCTGCTCCTCTTCCTGGAGGAGACACCCTCCAGGAGACCCCCACATGCCTCGCCACCTCATCTGATGGGAGTAGAGCACTACCGCTGGCGCAGAAGTCATTTCTAATTTTAGTGGCATTACTGGGGCCTGAAACATTCAGACACATAGGTCTTGAAATAGCCCAGGCTTTTCAGTTGCTTGACTGAGCAGAGGATGAGTAACCCTGGGTCATCTCTGCACAGAGGGCTGGGGAAAGGCCCAGAGACAAGCTGCCTGCCGACAGTGCAAAATTTGGAAAGCACATCTAATGAACAAGCGATTTCTTTTCAGATCAAAACCTGCCGAGGATTAAGATGTCTTTCCAGCCACCCAGGGGTGGTTCATACGCCTGTTTCAACTATACCGGTAGCTTCAGGAAATGGCAAGATGGGGCAGCCCATAAGTAAGCTACCATCATACACAAAGGATGTTCACGGCTCAGGCAGAACCAGACTTGGTTAAAAATGCTTTTCAAATCGTGAATCATTTTCTACTGTGACCACCTCAGGAGGTGATCCTGGGAACTTCTGAATCTTAAAATAAACATGAAGTCATAAGACAAATTCAAGTGCTTGGGGAACATGAATTCTTTCTTTCTTTTTTTTTTTTCTTTCTAAGTCCCCCATTTTAGAACCTCTGGCAACATATCCCAGAACACATCTGCCTCATGTGCAGGGAGCTGGAAAGCTGTCCTTGGGGTGGCAGCTGATGATTCGGTTGACCTTGGCCTAATTATTTAATTTGGGATCGGTAATCCTCACGGTCAAAGCCATGATTACTATGATCCAACACAAGTGAGCCTGCCTGGGCATGGGCACCGAAGGGTTATAATTTTAAGAATGTATTTCTCGGAGTGGAGGCAAAATGCTGAGGGAATGAAAATGACCCAGATTTGAATCCTTTAGCAATGAGTTTTACCAGGGCTCCCACCATATTCAGCTCTGGGCTTTGCAGAGGGCCTGGGAAGGCATAACCCATGTTGGCTCAGGGGCACAGAAGCAAGACTTTGGTGGTTCGTTAGCCTCTACAGGGACTGTTGGAAGAGATGTGAGTGATGGTGTTTCTGGTCACCATTGTCTCACCAGGCAATCTTCTGGAAACATAAATTCAATGTCCTCATTCCCTGCCTGAAATGGCTTTCCATTGTTCCAAAATAAAAGCCAAACCCCTCAATACTGGTTTATATATCTTCATAGGACCCAACCTCTGCCTTCCTCTCCATATCCTTGCTTTCCTTGTTCCCTTTAATCCAGACACAAGGGCTTTATTTCAGTTCCTCTGATGATGAAGCTCTTTCTGTCTCAAGCACTCCTTTACCCCTTTACTTTTTTTTTTTAATATATATATTTTATTGATTTTTCTACAGAGAGGAAGAGAGAGGGATAGAGAGCTAGAAATGTTGATGAGATAGAATCATCAACCAACTGCCTCTTCACACCCCCCACTGGGGATGTGCCCGCAACCAATGTACATGCCCTTGACTGGAATCGAACTTGGGACCTTTCAGTCCGCAGACCGACGCTCTACCACTGAGCCAAACCGGTTTCGGCTACCCCTTTACTTTTTAATTTATATTTCTCTTAGTGCTCAGCTCACATGTGCTTCTCTCTGGAAATGCCTCCAGAGGAATCACCCTCTCCCCACCCTCACTGGATCAGATAAAACCTCTTACAAAGTTCTTGCAGAGCCTCCTATTCTTTTCCTTTAGGGCCTTTGTTCCAGATGGTAATTATACAGGTACTGTTTACTGATTGGATTAACTCCAGTCTCTCCCACTGGATTAGAGGCAATGCCTATTTACCACAGCATCTCCAGTGCCTACCACCGTGCCTTGCACGTAGCAGACACTCATGCGGCGATCTCCTTAGGATGATGGAGAAGTGGACTGATAGCAACCTTCCTGTAGAAATCCCGACCACTACTCTGACCCACACCGGCAGGTCTTCGTGACCAATGGCCATCGACAGTCCAGCTAGCCAAACAGCTGCTTGGGGAGGAGCGTTAACAACTGTGAATGAAACAGATCCATTCTTTCCATTAGTTCTGGCTGTTTGGAATGCTGCGGGAATTTGAGAAGATGCTGCCCTGTTCGTTTCACTTAAGCATAGAGCCAGCTCGTCACATCCCACCACCTGCCCAGTCTCTGGGAGTGCACAGGGCAAAGCGAGGGGATCTGTGTATGGGGATTCTGGCCTGATGGTGAGATCCAACAGAAGTAGATACTTAAAAATATGCTGATAGCTCTGACCGGTTTGGCTCAGTGGATAGAGCGTAGGGCTGTGGATTGAAGGGTCCCAGGTTTGATTCCAGTCAAGGACATGTACCTTGGTTGTGGGTACATCCCCAGTGGGGGGTGTGCAGGAGGCAGCTGATCAATGTTTCTCTCTCATCTATGTTTCTAACTATCCCTCTCCCTTCTTTGTAAAAAAAAAATCAAAATTATTTTTTTTAAAATATGCTCATAGTGAGGGTTATGTGTCTTCATTGCACTATCGGCAAAGACCTTTGTTTTAAAAACAGAGCACTCGTACAGAGCCAAGCATGTCCCTGAGTCAGCAGTCCTAATCCTTCCTCAGTCTGCCAAAGAGGCCCTGGGTCTCAGATGGATGAGCCAAGGACCGCCACTTGGAGATTACTGTCTCGGGAAACCCAGCTGACCCTGGTCAAGCACAGACTGTGTGTAGTAGGAGCCGTGTCCATGTAAGAAGATAAGAGCAAAATAATTAGAGAGTAATTCCAAGGTTGTGCAAAAACACGCCTGTGATGGGACAGTAGATTCTACTCCTGGCCCATGACTTTCTCCTGCATTAAGGATGAGGTCTCAAGACCTGAGATCATGCGGGAAATACAATGGAGTTTCCAAAGAAAAAAACTTGGATAGGCTAGGATTGCTGAGGAATGAATAGCTGGGCCCACAGTAACGAGGCTGCCTGGAGCTGAGATTCTGTGTTCAGAGTTGTTGTGATTCTGGATTCCTCCAATTAGCCATTTTGGGGGCAATAAATCCTGTTGTAGCACCTATCATAAACTGCTCAACGTCTATGAGATGTGGGAAAGTTTTTCTTTTCCATTGGAGCCTGGGATACTGCACAGTCCCACTAACCCAAGATTGCAAGTCCCACCAGCTGCATCAGGGCCTGAAAGAAAACCCTTGAAACTTGGACTTGACACTTTTCCTTACAGTTATTTCTCCTGGTCTGAATCATTCTTCCTGGACACACTGAAGCCCTACTGAATTTTAGGCAGCTGTGTCCACTTAGCTACTGTTCATCTAGGTCAGTGGTCGGCAAACTCATTAGTCAACAGAGCCAAATATCCACAGTACGACAATTAATATTTCTTTTGAGAGCCACATTTTTAAAATTTAAACTTCTTCTAACACCACTTCTTCAAAATAGACTCGCCCAGGCTGTGGTATTTTGTGGAAGAACCACTCAAGAGGCCAAAGAGTTGCATGTGGCTCGCGAGCCGCAGTTTGCCGACCACGGATCTAGGTAAAGAGGCAAGGATAAAAGGCACAGGGCACACCACAGCAGCAATTACTTTCCGCAAGGAGTCAGGGATTGGAGGCAAAGCTAAAACACCTTTAGCTATAATAGCATCTCTTTTAAGGCAAGCCATTTCCTCAGGGGGAGTGTGCAGCTCTGAGCAAAGGCAGGACAATAAAAGATCAAGGCTGTCTTTTCAAGGCTGCAAACCGAGCAGCTGACACCTTGAAGTTGGTCTGCTTTTGACCCCTTTAAAAGCCAGGACAGCAGCAAAGAGCCCACATTTCATTTTCTATAAACTGGCTAAGCATCTCTTTTCTAAATCCAGAAAAAAAACACACACCCATATTTGTAGAGAACAGGCAGGGAGGGACATCCCGGGAGGTCAGGCCTCTGTCTCAGCAGGTGTCCCTAACTAAGCCTATCTTCCCTTGGTGGTTTTCTGCACTTCTCTTCCACCCTCCTACCCCCTCCTCCTGTCCGTCCCACTCTGGGTCTGTGCTTACCTCATCTCCCATGGTTTCTGCACCTGCATTTATAAAGGCAAGTGAAAACAGTCCCGGGCTGTGCCAATGGGCAACTCCAGGGAGTTCTACTCCTCCCATTTCTCCTAGAGTATTTGGTCTTAGGCCCAGGAACTGATTCCAGCAGCAAAGCTAAAGCCAAACTGGGTTTTGTTCAGCAGGTGGTCTCTTGTCATTTTCACATCCTGATAAAAGACCTCTGTTTTCCCAAAAGATAAAATAATAGAACAGAATAGCTCCGGGTGGGTGACTCTGCAAATGGGTAGGTGAGGTCTCTGTTGAGGAAGGGGAGTCTGTAAGTCCCGGGTCCTCCCTGTGGGCATGTCCATCCTCTCCTGTGGTTTTCCCAGGTGGAAGAGAGGGATGACTGGGACTCTATCAATGACCATTCTCTATTATCGGGACCATTATCAGCTGACTTTGGGTTGGGTCTCTCCAACTTTAAAACATATGCAGATCTTTTCAAAATCTCTTTAAAATGCAGATTTCCCTTAAGCCCTTCTGGGACAGAAGACTCTGCCTAAGCTCCTGGTGATGTTGGTGCCACTGTCCCTGGCACATTTTGAGCAGCAAGAGCTTAGGGTGTGTGTGTGTGTGTGTGTGTGTGTGTGTGTGTGTGTGTGTGTGTGTTTCCTGCCTTCCTGAGCCCAGCTGGGCCATATCATTTAATCCAAACAATATGGTAGGAGGAAGGGTCAATTACTAGCCTCCTGAATCATCTATTGTTAGAGCTGTTTCTTGCAGTTACATCAAAAAGGCCCCTCCCAGTAGTTCCCCATTGCACAAGCGGCTCATTTGTAACAAGATCCTGTGGGCAAGCAAGCCAGCCACTATGCAAAACAGCCTTGGCTCTCTCAGCTCCCAGCCAGGTGGCTGCTGGTTGATGTTGGAGTAGAAAGTTTTACGTGATCCTGTTTACGGGGAGGATTCTGAAGGGGGTGGGGAGTACCTTTCCCAGCTCCTGGCACCAACGCCCCGCCGCCCAGGCTGGCAGGAAGGGAGGTGGAAGCCAGGAGAGAAGCCTTCAGTCAGGCAGGTTCTGCAGACGGAGGGTATTGGTTTTCACTTTCTCCACTATGGGACATCCCCTGCCTTTTATAAATATTTATAGGGCAGTTTCCCTCCCCAGGGTGCGCAAGTGTGGGGGATGGTGAGGAGGATGGTTGAAGGAAAGGAGACAAAGAGGGTGCTCCTGGTGTAAGAGAAGCTGGACTAGATTGGAAACGTCCAACCAGGAGTCTGTGATGTACATCAGTAACCCCCTGCCGTTGTCAGCAATATGTGTTCCGTGTGTAAAATTTTCTAGGGCGAGAGCCCACAGATTTCAACAGATTCTCGTAGAGGTTAATCAGCATGTTTCAATTAGGATTATCTGCCAGTCCCTCCCAGCGTGGCTATTTAGAGCGCTAGGCTTCTAGAAGTAGCCGGCATCAAGTTCAGGCCACGAGATTAGGAGGGACAGGGCAGCCACTTAGATTTTTCCAGCAGAGGCGGAATGGGGTCAGATAACCCTACTTAACAGAGGAAAAGCTGAGCTGCAGTCCATTCAAGGGACTCCCCTAAACCACAGAGTTAGACTCTGAGTGCGGACTAGAACCCGGGCCTCACACACACACACACAGAGCACAGGTCTGCGCCGGGTAAAGGCCACTCCAGTCGGGCCGTTGTTGTGGAAGGGCAAGACATCAGTGGCCACGGCGCCAGGAGCCCAGCTGGTTATTTCTGGCTTGCTGAATGTCAACAATGGAAGCAGCTTCTCACAACAGCCTCTACTTGTCAGACCAAATCAAGGCAGCAGCTCATCAAGCCGGCGAATCAGCTGCCCCCATTGCGGCCTCGTGGCTCCAGGCCCAGCTCGGCCCACAAGGTGCACCTGACCTCGAGGTGCCTGTCCAGTCCTCAAGCCCCGGGCAGCTCCCACCTGCAGCCCCCTCGTAAAGTCTGTGCAGTCATGAAGGATTTTTTTGTTTGTTTTTTAAAAAACATATACCCTGTTTCCCCGAAAAATAAGACAGTGTCTTATATTAATTTTTTCTCCCAAAGTTGTGCTAGGTCTTATTTTCAGGGGATGTCTTAGCTTTCCATGCGCTAGGTCTTATTTTCGGGGAAACACAGTGCCGTATTTTCCGGGGTATAAGACGACCCCCTAATTTTACAGTTAAAACATAGGTTTAGGCCTATATTCCCTGTATAAGACTACCCCCACTTCAAAGAAAAGACTTACTTTGCCGTCAAGATCTGCAGGTAATTTTTGTGCAATTTTGGTCTTTTGCCCCCGATTTTCGGTTGACTTTTTTTTCGTTTCAGAAGTCGTCTTATACGCCGGAAAATACGGGTGTATATATATTGATTTCAGAGAGGAAGAGAGAGAAACATTGATTGGCTACCTCCTGCACGCCCCCTTCTGGGGATCAAGCCCACAACCCGGGCATATGCCCTGACCCTAATCAAACCCTGGACCCTTTGGTCTGGAGGCCTATGCTCTATCCACTGAGCCAAACCAGCTAGAGCACCGCCATGGTTTTCAAAGTGTAAGGGCAGCTTGGCAGCCTTCCTTGGTCACGCATGACCACAGGCGATGATCTCCTATGGCCTTTGACCTCAGAGACAGATTGGGCAGAAAACAGAAAAGTCTGCCTTCTCCCTGGTCTTTTTTAGGAATCTCCCACCTTCACTCCTTCACTTGTTTTTCTCCTTCTCAACACCCCATCTCCCGCACCCCAATTGCTCTCCAGATCCAGATCCATGAATTTGTTTCTGTCTGCAGAATGCAGCTTTACAGGAACACAAGCAAACACCAACTCTCAGCATCTGCTGTAGGTTTCCCCCGTTCCAACTCCCGATCATCACACAAATATCGGAGCAGCTGTTGGCTAGGCTTTGGACACAGCAGACTGACCCACCCTCAGCGAGCTGGCGGCCTCCTGGGGGAAGAGAAGGTGAGGTTTAACGTGGTGATTTGATGGTCACATAGGAGTTTGCGGGCAGAGAGAGCACTTGGTGATTAAGACCGACAGGAAGGCAGGGTGGTCGTGCGTATGAAGAGATGGGAGCAAAGAGCATGTGAGGAGCCAAGAAGGGACCTGTGAGCCTGAGAATGGAGTATAGACTTTATCCTGACAATGCAAGCTTTTTAAAAATTTCTTTCTCTTTTTTTCTCCAAACAGGGAAGTGGCCAATTACATTTGCTTTCTCAGGTGGGACTAGAAGCAGAACTGCTTAAGCCCCAACATAGGGGCAGCAGCATCTTCAAGGGCAGGCGTCATGTTCTCTTGCTTGGCACTCAAATTGCCCTGTTTCCTTTGGCTCAGCCTGACCCCCGGCCCTCTGCTTTATTCTTATCCTCAGCCCCACTGTGGCTGGTTTGACCTTCCATATCCCACCAACCCTTGCTAGCCTTTAGGTAAGGTGCTAGGCTGACTGTACTTGTACTTCCAATCCACCACCCTGTTTTCAGTCATTTACTTACTCATTGACTCAATAAATATTTATTAAGGGGCTGCTACCCGTGTTTCCCCGAAAATAAGACATCCTCCGAAAATAAGACCTAGCGCATGGAAAGATAAGACATCCCCTGAAAATAAGACCTAGCACAACTTTGGGAGAAAAAATTAATATAAGACACTGTCTTATTTTCGGGGAAACAGGGTATGTGTCAGGTGTTGTGCTAATAATTGGGGGATACTGAAGGGGAGATTCATGTTTCCTGATCTCAAAGAGGCTGGAATTCACCCAGTGGTTCCCCAACTTGCCCATGAATCAGACTCATCTGTACACTTAAAACACACACACACACACACACACACACACACACAAAGCTGATGGAACATCACTTGGATTGACTAAATTGGAAATCGTTGGGGTATGAATTCTAGGGAGACATATTGTAAAAATCCCCTCCAGGTAATTCTGCTGAGCAGTGAGAGCCACTGATCCTTATAGGAAAGCTAACCTGGAATTTCTCTGGCGGCTGCTCTTCTGTGTGGCCAATGGGAAGAACAAACCCAGAGTCTGGCTCCTGACCATAGGCAGTCAGAAATCACCAGCAAGGAAGATAAGGACAAGCTCAGTCCAAGGAGCTGGATGCCTGGGACCTGCTCACGTGCCTTCAAAGAAGCAGGAGGGGCAGCAGGATGAATGAGAGGCTGGAAGAGAGCATATTGGGACGGTGGGATGGGCTATGCCTGCCTAGATTGGACAGTGTCTTTTTGTAGACCTAAATTATATAAATTGTCCAGTTAGAAAGCAGGAGACCAGCTCTCTGGCTTGTTGACACAAACCCTCCTGCATCACCTTAGTTGTCATGGACAAGAGCTAGGGATGATTACACCAGCCAGTTTCAAATGGCGACTGTAATAAATAACTAATAAAAAATAATCATCAAGCTCGTTATACACAAATCCATAGATCTCCACCAAATGAGTACTGGGGCAAACTGAAGCAAATAGGGTAGGTTAGCTCACGGTCCCCAGAGATAGCTCTCATCTGCTCCTGGCCACCCTTTGAGGAACTCCAGGAAGGGGCGATATTGTCTAATCATGCCTGGAATTTCACGTGGGTTTCAGAGGATTCACTTTCCAGTTCCAGTTAATTTTCTGTCTCTTGGGGAGGACTGTTTTGAGAAACCTAGTCAATGGGCCAAATACTCTGAAGCCTCAAACACGAATACATATACTATCCATTTGGGAAGTCAGGGTACACTTGTTGTATGTAAAAGTAGACCACACTAGAACTGGTTTTGTGGTTGTTTTGGGGTTTTGCATCTTGACCATGCATCCACACAGCATGTATTTGAGTGCAATGTACTCTGTGTGAGCTACAGACCTGAAAGACTCAATCTTTGCCCTCAAGAAGCTTAAATCTAATAGGAAAGACAGGACATAGCAGCATAAATGTAATAGGAAATAGGATAGGCTGGGACAAATGAGTGAAACAGTGTCACAGAAAGAGTCAATTTTCTTCCACGCCCTGCACATCTTTCAGGAAGACAGTGCTGGCTATTCTGGGATGTATCTTACTGGAATTAGTGGTCAGAAGGCTACAGGCTCTTGCATCAACATTATCAGATGCTGCGGGCCAGCGCAGGTGCTGGCTCTCGCTTCCCTCTCCATGCACCACCTCCATTTCAGTTGTGCACCCATCTCTGCTACAGGAGCTGAGTCATTGCAGGCAGGAGAGTGAGAAAAAGGGAGAAAAGTCATTTCATACCTGATCATCTCTAGAAAAGGGGTAAGGACAATGCCCCTTATCAGTAATAGAGTCTTACATTGCCAGTAATGTGAACGCTTCATGGGAGTTCACACTAAGTTCTCTCAGTTATTTCTTAGTGATACCCGTGATTTAAAGTGACAGGAACCAAAAGCTCTGAGCCCAGAAAAATTGGTGACAAGAGATTGCCACCTGGGGAAAGTCACCGGGTCCCTGCGCAGAGGCAGGTGTCCTGGTCTTTGCCTGAAAGCGGGGAGTTGGCTCAGAAGAGGCAGGTGGGAGAAGAGGCCACGTAGAATCTCCCAGGGAGGAGGTGAGCAGTGTGGCTCTTGGTGAAACATTAGAGTGATTTTTCAGGCCTGACCTTAGGCAATTACAAAGGCTTTTTCCGGCAGGCCTGGGGGCAGGTGCTGCCTTCCTCACAGCAGACTCAGTGCACAGCCTGTGAGCCATCTCCACCAGGATGTGCAGACTCAGGCCCCCAGGCTGGTCCTATGCTCTTTGCGTATTTACATTCCTAGTCCAGAGGTGCCTTCATTCCTAAATCTCTCTGTGTGAGGCCTTGGGCTAAATCTCTGCATGGGGCCTTGGGCAGAGGTCTGTTAAGGTCTCTGCTGGGCCTCTTTATGGGAGGAGGGAGGGAGGAAGACAAGCAATCACTTTCCCTATTCTGACTCAGTTCCCAGTACTTTTCCACTCCTAGAACTTCTCCCTTCTTCCCCATCTCAGGGTCCATAAAACTACTTTCAACACCCCCCTCCCCCCCCCCCCCCCCCCGCCCCGCTTGTGAGCGCCTTCAATGGTGAGATGACCTCCCCTCCCCCACCACGTCAATGCCGATCCACTAGATCCTGGGCCAAAACCTCCACTTAGATTAGATTTCCCCCAGTTCTCTGGGGATGGGGCTGGGGGGACTGGAACAGCGGGCTGGGCACTGTGAGTGATTAGAGGCTTGTTGCCTTTGCATAGCTCATTTTCTTTCTCCCAGCTGAGCTTCTGACACGAGGGACTCCTGCTGCAAGTGTTATGCCCAGACTTCGTGATCCCCAAGGACCACCAGGGAGCCGAGTCCGATGCAATAAACAAAAGAGCCTTTTCCATGCTAGCATGGGCTCTGTCCCACTCACGCTGGCAGCATGGCAGAAGAGAGAGCGAATTTCGCCCAGTCCAGGGGTTTTACTCCTGTCAGTGGTGATGTCACTGCCTCGGCTAACCCTGATTGGTTGGGTGAAGGCTAGGGATAACTCCACCCTGCCCTGCAGTGGAGTCTGGAGCTCATCCTCGCCCCGCCCTGCCCTCTCACAAGCTGCCTGCTGGGAGCCATGCCCATTTCTGCTGGAGGCTATAGCTTCTCCCACATGTTTCCACTCCATTTCTAGATTTGGTTTCTCTGTCTTTCTCACACATACACCAACACATACACCAACAGTAACTGACTGAGAACAAGAGGAAACCCAGGGTTGCCATGAGGGCTGGCCAGGAGTCAGCAGGAAAAAGGAGGTCAGATCCAGACCTCCAGAATGTGAGAACTACCTCCACCTCAGAGATCCACTTCTTTCTGTCTACACTGCAGAGGAGGAGCCAGAGGCTGAGAGGTTGGCGAGGGTCACCCAACCAAACCAGGTCCCCATTATTTCCAGGCTGCTCCCTGGGTCTTCTTCCTACTTCCTGCTACAGGTCTGGTGCAGGGCTGTGCCCCTGGGTGCCTGGGACTACACTAAGCCCTCTGCAGTCAGTATCTTGGGAGCCTGCAGCCTAATGGGGGAAGAGCATATGAGAGCAATGTTCTCAAACTCCTGTTCTTATAATCACCTGGAGGGCCAGTTAAAACACTGATTGCCAGCATGACGCCCAAATCTACTGATTCCATAGGTGTGGGATGGTGGCTGAGAATGTGCATTTTTAACAAGTTTCCATGTGGGGCTGATTCAAACCACAGGAATACCAAAACAACCAAAAAGCAATATTGAAAAGATGGAAACTGAGTAAAGGAAGATGTAAGGGTGACATTATTCATTAGAGCAAGAAATGGTCTCTAGGGCTGGTTCTCGGGAGGTTTTCCTCTTCCTCACTTACCCTGACCTGAGGCTTACTAGAAGTTTTCATTTTCTTTTCTTTTTTCTTTCTTTCTTTTCTTTTCTTTTCTTTTCTTTTTCTTTTTTAATATATATATTTCAGAGAGGAAGGGAAAGCGAGAGAGATAGAAACATTAATGATGAGAAAGAATCATTGATCAGTTGCTTCCTGCATGTCCCTACTGGGGATGGAGCCTGTAACCTGTGCATGTGCCATTGGCTGGAATCAAACCCAGGACCCTTCAGTCCACAGGCTGACGCTCTATCCAATAAACCAAACCAGGGCAGTGGTCGGCAAACTCATTAGTCAACAGAGCCAAATATCAACAATACAATGATTGAAATTTCTTTTGAGAGCCACATTTTTTAAACTTAAACTTTTTCTAACTCCACTTCTTTAAATAGACTCACCTAGGCTGTGGTATTTTGTGGAAGAGCCACACTCAAGGGGCCAAAGAGCCGCATGTGGCTCGCGTGCCACAGTTTGCCGATCACAAAGCTAGGGCCATGGTTTTCTTTAAATCCCCACAGGTGAGGCCAAAGCCTCTGCTTAGATTAGATTTTCTAGATTCTAAAAAAGCTCAGAGCTGGCTCCGGTTGCAACACCTCTCATCTCCATTTCCCTGTCCAGGTCCCAAAGGCCATGAGGCCAGAATATTGGGGGGTGGCTGTGGCCAGCTCACCCTGGCTCCCCTGTGCATTCCCACAAGCCCCGGAAGACCAAGGCTGCGGAGACTGGGAGAAAGGAAAGCCGGTGGCACAGGAAGTAGGGCAGGGGAGGGATGAAAGGCTCTACAGCTCACATGGACTCAGCTCATCTTTTAAGTTGAGTCATCAGTGAACTTGGACTTGCTTTCCTGTTCATCAGGTCTGGATGTGTGTCACTGAGGTCAAACCTGGTGTTTGAGTGTCATGGTATAAAGAGCAGCCAGATGCAGCCAGAAAAAAAAAAAAAAAAAAAAAAAACCACAACAATTTAGCCCTCAAGTGGGTGTGAACACCCAGCAGGTACCCTCCTCTCTTAAAGTATTACATATGTCTCCTTTTTCCCCATTGACCTCTCCCTGGCCTCTCCCCCCCCCCCCCACCCCCGGCCCCTTCTAACTGTCTGTGTCCATTGGTTATGCTAATATGCATGCAGACAAGTCATTTGGTTGATCTCTTTCCCTGTTTCACTAGCTCCATTTGGGGCACAAATGTTTATGTCCAAAGCTGTTTCAGCGAAAGCAGTAACCTCAGGAGGAGGCCAGTGCAAAGGCAGAGAGTAGGATTCCCCCCAACCGCCACGTCCACACCTGGAGCAGAGGCAATGAGGGCCCAGGGCGGGGCAGCTGGGACGGTTGCTTTGCCCAAGCTCTCCACACACACACACACACACACACACCCCCTTCCCAGCTGGGCCAGCCCCAGAACTTCTCAGACCGGGGCTGGCTCTGCAGGAAAGAGACTGCCATGGCATTGAGACGAATGCGAAACATGCTACCCAGAATATAGAGACTTGAACCTCATTCTGCTGTTGTGCACTTTAGAAAAGAGAATTAGAAACTGTGAATGGATTTTCTGTATCGAAAGCCTGAACCTATTTCCAGTTCCAGGGGCAGGGAGCTGCCACGGAGCCCTGGTGTTAGACCCTTTCCGAAGAGCCGGAAGAGCCGGTGTGTGGGTGGTGGGGCTTTCTCTCCCCGTGGGGAGGAGGTGGGCGAGGCTTTGGACGTGCTTCCCGAAGCCACCGGGAAGGAGGAGGCTGCTGACTCACCAACAGCTGCTCCCGAATTGCATTGTCGGGCTGGCCAGTGGACGGTATTTTTCCAAGGTGATCCAGAGCCGTTACAACATTCCTGCTCTTATCCCCATCAGACCTTCCTGTAAGTCACACCAGAAAGTTACCAAACCTTGCCTTCCTGAGCAGTCAAGCACATGAGACTCTAGACACAATGTTTCCACAATATGTTTTAGTATCCCGCTGGGGACCTGGGGTCCAGTCACCCCGTGACCTCTGAACTTCCTCAGCCGTTGACTGGCTGGCCTTGGAGTCATGTGGAAGCAAGTATGTGGCTCCCAGTCATCCGGGAAGCACAGGCCTGGCTTGATTCCCCTAACAGGGCGGTCAGCTGAGAGAGGCGCGGAGCCTTGAGCTCTCTTTGACCTGCATTTCACAAAGACCCTTTCTCTAGTCCTGCCCCGCTCTCTTGCTGGTCTGGACAGAAAGCTACCATGTCCGGTTCAGAATCATTCTTGGCTTTTTCTCAGAAAGAAGGCACTGGCTTAGAAGTCCCTCTGCCTGATCTTGGTGTCTGCTTCTCTTTCTCTCTCTCACTTATAAGGGGGACATGAAGGAGAGCCACATCTCTCTGCTGCTTTGGAGGTGCAGTGGCTTTCATTTGGGGTGGAAGCCGTCACGGGGGCAGCTGGGGATGAGCAGAGAGGGGCCAGAAGACATTCTGGGTTTCTCACGTTCTGCCTCTGAGATGGACTGCGGTGGGAAACATACAAGAAGAAAATGCCTTGGTTCCACTTATCCGTTCCCCAGCCGATGGAAAGGGAGTGAGAGGGGAGGTGACTGGGGAATAAGACAGATCGAGTTGAGAACTAGGCCCTCATTTTAGGGGGACTGAACTCCACAGCTCTCTCCCTCCTTGGCCAATGGCTTCTGGAGCCTCTGAGTAGGGAAATGCTGACTGAGCTAACCGTGTCTGCTTTTTTCTTTGAAAAATATATTTTAAAATTTAAATTCTTTATTGTTTAAAGTATTACATATGTCTCCTTTTTCCCCATTGACCTCTCCCTGGCCTCTCCCCCCCCACCCCCACCCCCGGCCCCCTCTAACTGTCTGTGTCCATTGGTTATGCTAATATGCATGCAGACAAGTCATTTGGTTGATCTCTTTCCACCCCCCTCCAGCTGCCTTCCCTCTGGGGTTTGACGATCTGTTCGATGTTTCTATGTTTTTGTTCATCAGTTTATGTCGCTCATTATATTCCACAGATGAGCTGTGCCTGCTTTTGCACCTAATTCCTCAGTTATGCTAAATGTTAAATAATTTTTATTGTGAAGTAAGGGTTTATAAATTATTGCTATTTCTTATCCTTGTTGCAGTCTTATTGGTGTTAATTGTTGTTATTGCTGTTACTAGGGGCCCAGTGAACTAATTTGGGAACCTTGAAAGGAACTGTGGGCCACGAGGCTGCAGTGGGCACAGGGACGGGTCTGGGCCCTTCTTCCACACACCCCCAGTCCCTTGTCTGCTGATGGTGCCGGTCCTGCTCGCACCCTCTGATTGTATATATATATATACTAACTAGTGACCCAGTGCACAAAGATTCATGCAAGAATAGGCCTTCCTTCCCCCTGGCTTCGCTCCCGGCCACCCTTAAAGTATTTTCACTCTTTCAAATTCCTTTTTCTTTTGTTCCACTGATTGGATGTATTATACTTCCCTGTCTTTGAGTTCACTAATCCTTTATGCCCTTCAGGTAGTCTGCTGCTAAATCCCTTTATTGAATTTTTCAGCTCAGTAATTGTATTCTTTACCTTGTGATTTTTCTTTGGTACTTTCTATATTTTCTCTTTTTATTGACATTCTTTGCTCATACATTGTTCTTCTGACCCTGCTGAGCAACTTTTTGATAATTATTTTGAACTTTTTATCAGGTAAATCACTCATCTCTGTTTTATTAATGTCTTTTTCTGGAGTCTTAGCTTGCTCTTTCATTTGGAACACGTTTCTTTTATTTTTCATCTTCCTTGACTCTGTAAGTAAGATTTTATACATTAGATGAAATGGCACCTCTCCTGTCTTGAAGAAGTAGCCCCATGTAGGAGGTAAACCTATTGTTCAACTTTGCCTTAGCTCTTGGTTGCTTGTCAGCCTTTATGCTTGTCCAAGCAGCCTATTTATGCTTAGTGGTTCCCAGTACTTGAGACTGTGCCAAGACCTGTCAGCCTTGTGAAGGGAACAATCTCAATCAACACCTAGATATAGGCTGATTAGAAGCTGGACCCTCAGGCAGGAGTTTTAAAAATACTTTTCAGGGGAAGACTGGAAGGTGTCTGTTCTCTCTGCACTGAGCCCTGGGGAAAGAGCTAGCTAAGACCTGTTTCTTTGTTTGCTACCATCTTGTTGAACCTGTTAACACAAGCCATGCTGGCTACCAGTCTCTCAGGAATGTGTCCTCTTGGTGACAATGACAAACATAAGCTCTTTTCTTGGTGACCTGGGGTGGGGCAGAGAGAGGACACAAAGATGGCACCCTCTGCCTCCCCAGTCTCTGGAGAGGATTGAAGTTAGTCCCTAAATGTTATGTTAAAGTCAAAGGTTGCAGGTTTAAGATTTATAAATAGGCCTATTTCACCAAAAGACTGGACATTTTAGTCTGCTGCCTCTGTGCAAAGTATTTCTTAGTTACAGGCATGTAGGACCTGGGAATGTAAGCCCTGCTGGCTGTTGTATCCCGTGGGCAGCAGCCACAAAAGTCAAGGTCCCAGATGGTGAACAAGCTCCTGTCCGGGATACACCAGCGGTCTCGGGTTGGCAGAGGGAAAATGCAAAGACAGCGTCCACCAGACTGTGGCCTCTGGAGAGGCTTGCAGTCAGTTCCCACATGTGTGTTAAGTTAAAAGCCTGCTCGTAAGGTGGTAACTTTTAAAATCTGCAGAGAAGATTGGCTTCTTTCAGAAAAAGACTAGGCAGTTATTTCTGCTTCCTTTGCTCTCTGGTAGCTATAGCCATGGGGAGTCCGCAGGAGCCTGTTAAGAGCTGTTTCTTAGTTTTCTACAGTCTTTTGGGTCTTGTGGCCTTCAGGGCTAGGTGTTTTCGGGGCCTGTCTCTCAGGTGGAAATCTTAAAAGTTGGGCACCAGCTGTGGGATCTAAACCCTTAGGTCCTCAGGGGGAAGCTCAGAGTTGTGTGTTCTTCCCAGGTTGTATTTCCCTGGGCTAGGGGTGGGGCTTATAGCAGGGTTCTAGCTTGGGCTCTGCTACCTGATTCAGTGTGGGGGTTTTCTTGTTCACCACATATGTAGGAGCATGTCGACCAGTTTCTGGATTTGTTTTGCATGTAGCTGTAGATTTGGTGTGTCCATTCGAGGAGGGGATTCAGAAGCCTCTTTCATTGCCATCTTGAACTGGAACTGCAAAAGCTTTCTTAACCCTCTCCCTCCCACTCCTTCGCTTTCCAAATCTTAATCCAAGACCTCATGTCTATTTTCAAACTGTTGCATGTCTTAATTCTAACAACAAGCATTTCTTAATGTATCTGTTTGTTTCCCAGAGCTCTGTGCACCAAGGAGATCCAGTAACTGGGAATGGAGAATGCGGCCAACACTGCTGGTTACCCGATAATCAGCCATCCCTCCTCTTCTGTCCCCTCCACACTCCTCGAGCTCTGATTGTGTCCTCCATTCTTGTCCTTCAGAGAATGAGTTCCTCTCTAACTCCCTGGGGCTAAGTTTCAGACTTACACTCTAAGCCACTGAGTCTATGTTCTAACTGCACATGGACCACCTGAGGAGCTTTAAAAACCCCACCAGGGCACTCTCAGAAGCTAGGCCATGGCCTCTATTCCTTGAAATGGGATGTTTTAGGTGTAATCATGTTATTGGCTTTAGATATAACCATGTTATGCTAAACTGGCCAAGGGGTTATGAATATATGAGGCTGGGAAGCTTCTGAGAAGGTTATGCACATTTTATTTAAAGTCATGATGTAGGAGTGTTCTTTTCCTGCCTCTGGAGTTGGTTGTCTGCATGTAATTCAAGATTGGAGCTTTGTTTAGTTGAGTCATTGATCTGTGGACCTAATCTCATTTAATCCTCATATACCTGCTAAGGTAGTTTGATTTTCATTGTCTCCATTTCACAGACAAGGAAACTAAAGTTCACAGAAATTTCAATACTTTCTCCCCAATGACAATAGCTAGTAGCAGCAGAGCTAAGATGAACCAAGCTCAGCCTGGCTCCTAAGACCATGATTCTCTCACTATTACCACCAGTGTGCTGTTACATAGTCAAATACATACATGCATACATACATAACATTTAAAAAATAAAATCACTGTGATCTGGCCGCTGTGGCTCAGTTGGCTGAGCATTGCCCATGCACCAAGAGGTTGCTGGTTTGATTCCAGGTCAGGGCACATGCAGGGGTTTTAGGCTTAATCCCCAGTAGTGGGCGTGCAGGAGGCAGCTGATTAATGTTTCTCTCCCTTCCTCTTTCTCTTAATGAAAACCAATAAAAACATTAAAAATAAAAATAAAAACAGCCTGATTTGTATTATTTTCCACTTTCCAGGGGTAAATATTCTTACCTTGGCCAATTTTAAGCTACCACTGTGAGCTCACTGAACACTAACTCGGGAAGAATTGTGTACATTTGATTCTTATGGGCCAGTGTGATGCAGTTCTAGCAAACCACTAAAAATTGGTCAAGGGCTCAAACTCAGTCTTTGATGCTAAGAACCAAAGAGAGCCTTTCCCTCACCACAGCTCCTCAGAGCAGATCTTTGCACTGGAGTTCTGCCTTGTTAGGGAGGAGGATTAGCTCTTGTTCCTAGAAGGCAGATAAGCATGATGAGGAACAAACCAATAGGGGTGAGCTTCACTGGTTTCCTCCTGTCAGCAGGATGTTAAGGATTCAGAGAGGCATCACAGAGAACTACTTATCACTCTGTACTAAGGTGGGTCAAGAGAGCCTTTCCCATTTGCCATCTGAGCTGCTGCATTTCTGTGTACACTTGCTGATCCCCTCTGGCAGTGCTGGGCACAGATTCATGACTTTGTGGTATAGTAAGAGCAGCAGGGGCCTGGGCATGTGGCCAGTGGAAACATTATGGTGAGCCAACTCCAGGCCTACCCAGTGGGCCAGGGGAAGCACCACAATGATGGAGCGCTTGCTAAGTACATTTCAGATTGTGGCATGGTATTCTCTTGGGTTGGAAGGGACCACTCTGTGATTATACAGTCTGACTTCTGTCTGTCATCCTGCTGAGAGCTGAGACTGTTTGAAGATGCCCAGTGATGGTGGACTCCTTCCGTCCAAGGATGTTGTTTCCACAGGAGTACCTTTATGAAAAAGCTCATTTTTATGCTAAAACAAATTCTGTAACCAGTTGCTACCTGACATCATCCTAGTTCTAATCCTGTAAACGCCTAGACCAGTCCGTCTCCATATGGGAGGCATAGGTTATGGTGCATGAACCACTGCTGTAATCTCAGCAGCGCTGAACAACAGTAAGACAAATGGTAATTCTTTCTTGCTTGTGTAAAATGTCCATCAAAGGTTGGCTGAGTAATGGGTCATTAACCCAGAGACGCAGGCTGTCATCTAAATTGTCCTCTCTCAACATGGCGGTTTACTGGAGGAAAGAGAGAGTCCCTCAGCAGCACTGAAGTGTTCTAGCTTGCAAGTACTGTGCATCCTTATGCTCTTAACTCATTGGCTAGAACTATTCCAGTGGCTTTACATGTACTTAACAAGACTGTAAAGGGGCTCATACTCCATGCCCAGGAATCAGAGAGCTGGAAACATTTGGAATGCAGCTTAAAGATGGCCATAATAGCTTTTCATTTATCCAAAGGTGGTTAGAAGGTTACCCTGACTTTTCTTCTCAGGCTAACTCCCAGTTCACCTCCTCACTTGCTGTGTTACAGGTTATCACTCCCTTCATTTCCCTTTCCTCTGATAGTGATTCAGCTATTATTTTATATATACATATAATGTTTTTATTGTTTTTAAAGAGAGAGAAGGACTGGGATCAAGCCAGCAACCTGGCCATGTGCCCTGACCCAGAATCAAACTGATGACCTCTAGTTGCATGGATCAACACTCAACCACTGAGCCACACAGGCTGGGCCATGATTCAACCCTATTTCTCTCTATGGTGGAGTCTAGACTCAAGTCCAATTTTCCAGGCACAGTCTAATTATGGCTCAGTGGGGCTCATCATTTTCCTCACCTGAGGCTCCATGATTGCAACTCTGGAGCCTAACACTGCAGTTTCATCTTTTTTTTGGCATCCACAGCACCCTACTATTGTATATTCATTCACTGGACCCTAGGCCTCAGGATGGTGGGGATTATGGCTCATTGTAATGTCCCTGTCATTTGTAAAAGGTTCTGGTGAATCCTGATGCTTGTTGGATGGATACATATATTGAATTTACTCTATGCCTCTGCATAATTTTTTTACTCATGCTGTCAAGTCTTGTCACTTAACATCTTGTTCTGATATAATTAGCTTTCTCAGACCCAAGTACAGGTTATATTTATTTCTTAAATTTGTTCCAGCATGGAGCTGTGAAAGAATATTATTTTTGGAGTCAAAAAGTGTGTTTGACACCTAGCTTTGATTATATCATTCAATAGCACAGATTTCTTAAGCACTTATAATATGGCAGGTGCTACAGATATAAATATGAGGAAGGCAAGACCATGAGGCCACTTTACTCTTTTAATATATATATATATTAAACATCAGTGATGAGAGAGAATCATTGTCTCCTGCATGCCCTACACTGGGGATTGAACCCGCAACCTGGGCATGTACTCTAGGAATTGAACTGTGACCTCCTGGTTCATAACTCAATGCTCAACCACCAAGGCACACCAGCCAGATCGCTTTACTCTTAAGTGGATTAATTTCGGCAAAAAAAAAAAAATAACCTCTATAGATTCAAATGTATCCATGAATGCAGGGATCTTTGGGTGGTTTTATTCACTCTAGTTATCCCAGCAATAAGAACATGATAGGCATATGGTTGGTGTTCAATAAATATTAGTGCAACAAGTGATTGGATCTCTAAGCTACAGTTTATTTTTTCCTATCAGAATCTCCTGGGAGGGCATTTATAGTTTGAAAACATAGTACCACTTTGTCCCACTGCCTAATGTTTGTATTTAGTCATGATGTTGATTGTTTGAAATCTAAAATAAAATTAAAGGAAAAATCTAAGGTTAAAGGAAGACATGGTATTTGTCTGTTCATTTCAGAGGAGCAGGGGCTGCCCAAGGGTGCAGAACACTGTTCCAGATGGATTCTAATTTATTTGTCACCATACTTTGGGTACCATTGTTCACTGAGTTGCCTTGGCCACAGGAAATGAGACTCTGTCATGTATGTTGCTAAAGCTCAGCTATGTGAAACCTATCATCTCCCCGTTGAACCAGTCCAGTGACCATCCAAAGAAAAAACATGATCCGACTTTCCAAGCTTATTTTAATAACCTCTGCTCAGACCTGATGATGAGTACCCCTTCCAGTGCTCACAAATTGCTGCCTAAATAATTCTGTCCTGAAATGTTGCCTGTACTTACCTGAATGCTTTATATCATCTCTTACTCTACCTTGGACTACACAATTCATTGTAATATTTTCTTCTTGAAAATCACTTTCTTTGAGAAAAAACAAAACAGAGGGAGCAGAATTAAGGAATACTGCTTTCTCTTTTATTCACAAGTACTCACCAGTGGCTAGAGGAGGCTTATCTTGCTAGTGATCTGATGCTTAACTTTAGAAAGCATTTTCCCTTCCTATGTATGAACAAGCATGAAAAATATGAGAGGTGGAGCAGGAACCCCAGGTATAAAATATTGCTATGTGATTTTAGAAACAAGTGAGTATATGCCTACAGGGAATTTGGGATTGGGAGCACTCACGCGCGCGCGCGCACACACACACACACACACAAACACACACACAGTGGGTTGTATAGAGATGGACAGGGAGATAATTCAAGTGATGGAGGTTTGTTGTAGTGCGAGTGATACAGAGTTGATATCTGCTGGTGGAGGCTGAGTAACCACATTCCTCGGCTCACCATTAGTCATGAGAGCACAAGGCTAGAAGAATTTGAGAGGTTATCCAGGTTATTGCTGACACTCATAGATCAAATGACTACTAGACGATCCCTGGTTTCTAACTTGAAATATGTCCAAAGAAGATTCCTGTCTTAACCTCGGCAACCCACATGGACATTTGACTACACAATCTTCACTTTGTCTAGCCCAAGTTTTCTAGCTTGGTCCAAGCCCTTAGAAGAATGAAACCCCTGTGAGGCAAGAACTGCCTTGGTGGCAGGAGAAAGGCAGCCTTGGGTGGTCTGGAAGGCTAGTGTGTGAGGACGGGGTGCTGCAGGAATACACAGGACTACAGGGTTTTTCACATTACTAGAAACTTCTTCATATATGTCTTCATCTAGGGAGAGAAAGCCTTGGTTTTATTACTAGCTTCAAATCCTTAGGCATGCCAGGACCTGGTCAACTTCTTGAGTACATGTCCTTGCTTTTCTGAACAGGCCCACAGGCATGTTGAGTGTCTGGAGGGTACCCAGTAGATATTGTGTTAGGATGTGGTTTCTGTGTTATTGTCAGAAGTGAGTTAAATGCACCATCAGGTTAAATCAATAGGAACAAAATTATTCCTGAAAGGCTTGAGAGAAGAGCCGTTGTAGGAAGAGCCATGGATATTTCTTGCCTTTGTTTTTTAGGGTGAGCAGCACAGTTTCAATACTGATCAATACTCAATATGGCTCCTGCATTTCAGTCAGGTCAGGAGGGACTTCACATTTCACAGATGACATTGAGATCTGGGGGGAAAACTGATTTTCCCCAAGGACACACAGTGAGTGGCAGATCCAGCACACAGGTCTGCGTTCTACTCGAGCCCAGGCTCTTCACCTCTGTGGTGTCTTGCCTCCCAGAATGATGGTGGGCAGGGTAGGCAGGATTGCTCTGATAGGCAGTCAATGCCAGGGCCAGAGCTGTCACAGGGTGATGCTGAAGGTTCAGGAATACATGGGAGAAATACAATGGCGGCTGCCATTTTTGGCCTCTAAAAGAGCCTATAATATAAATATGCAAATCAGAATTTTTGTATCATCTTGGTGGTGGGGAAACTGGCTCATATGCCAGGTTGGGCCCTGAAAATCAAATGGTAGAGGAAGGGAAGAGAGTACAGAACTGACATACTGGGAAATAAAGATTGAGGAAGCAGGAGAGAGAAAGGACAACTGACATGGGAGAAGGGGTGATGGGGGCAATGGGGACAGCTGAGACAGGATGAAGCTGAGGGTGGCACTCCCGGCTTTGGTTCTGCTTCAACACAGGAGTGAGGGGACACTACCAAACCCCATTCATAGCTGCCAGCCTGGCTCTCTCTATTCAACTGCAACTCAGTTCAGGAGAACCTATGACCACAGGGCTCCTTTCCTCTGTGAATGTCTCAGGCTGTATCTGAGTCTTATCCTCAGATGATATGAAATGAGAAGTGATAGGACCCGGTGTGATTCTGAGCCAGGGGCAGTCGCAGTGGACTGTCCAGTCATTTTAGAGTCAACACAGCCAGATGAAGTAATGAGGTTGACTAAATCTGGAGATAAAGAAGACACAACACTTTATGGCATTGCCCCGTGATATGGTCAAGGCCAAATCTGCGGCTGGAATATTTTCAAGGCAACCTGTACCCAATTAAGGTCAATGCATGGTAAATGCGGTGTTTTACTTTTGCTCTTTGCTACCAAGTTACATCAGCTTTGTCACTGGAAGAATACAGCTGCCCATTCAGGACCCAGGCTACATGCCTTCTTCCTGTGAGGCCCCAGAAGACAGCAGGGTGGGTGGAGTTACTAAACCGTGAAGAGGCTCACTCCTCTAAAGGGAAAGGAAAGGTCTGGAAACCCCACCAAGACTCAGAGGTTACCCAGGGGTACAGAAGGGTTTACAGGATATAGTATGACCAGACAATTTCCCCTTCCTTGGAGAGGCCCAAGTCCCAGTTGCATCACTCTGGCCTGCCCCAGTTTCCTTCAGGGGGGTTACCAGTGCCAGGCCTTTGACATGTAAATTCCATAATCTCACTGCTGATAAATGGTCCTACAGACAGAATGACTAAGTACTGTCCTGCCCAGTTGGCAATTTATCTAGTGCTCCCTGCCAATCCAAGTTTTACACATTTTTTATTCTTAAAACCCCCAGAAGTGGGAAAAAGTAGAATTGGCCTTACTAGAAAAACCTTACTAAATTGGGCTAAAAAAGTAGGAACTCTGGAGTTAAACTGCCTGGTCCAAATCCTGACCCTACTGCTTTAGTTATGTGACTTTGGACAGTTACTTAATCTTGGTATACCTCAGTTTCCCTATCTGTACAATGTCGATGAGAGTACACACCTCTGGGGTATTGAATAAGTTAATGAATTTAAAGTGTTTGGAACAGCCAAAGCCAGTTTGGCTCAGTGGTAGAGCATCGGTCTGCGAACTGAAAGGTCCCAGGTTCAATTCTGGGCAAGGGCATATACATTGGTTGTGGGCACATCCCCGGTAGGGGGTGTGCAAGAGGCAGCTGGTCGATGTTTCTCTCTCATTGACATTTCTAGCTCTCTATCTCTCTCCCTTCCTCTCTGTAAAAAAGTCAATAAAATATATTTAAAAAAATAAAATAAAGTGTTTGGAACAGATAGAAAATGTGCACTAAATGCTAGCAATTATTATGAAGTGAAAACATCTTTGCAGTAAAAAATGGATCATCTCAAAGCAAATGCTTTCTATTAATAGTTATTCTCCTTTTAGTCACTTAGGCCTGCATGTCTAGTGCAGTGTGGAATACCTTGAGAGGGTGAGGACAAATGGGTGTGGGGATGAGGACTACCTGGGGAGGACGACAGGGGGATAAGACCTAAAGATCTCTAAATATTCCTTATCCAAGAGGAAGGGGAGTTTGGGGAGAGGTTCAGGGTGACCTCCTCTTGACCTCATGCTGTCATCTGTGCTCAGGGAACCCATCAGTTGCTACAGCAGACTCAGCACTTGCTGATCGAATGGCTTGTGGCCAGCCTGCCCAGGAAGTGCAGGCGGGCCACCGGCCTTGTGATCCTCAGAAAGGATGCAAGGTTTAGGAGAACTGATGAAAGATGTGAAACTGGTCTCTGACCCTGGGAGTAAGAGACTGTTAGTAAATATCCTGAATATCCTCTCTCCTCACATTTAAAAGAGAAATGAGGAAGAAGCAATGGAATCCTGTCATAGCAAACTGATTGGCTGTCAATAATCTGTCTGGTATATCTGAAATTATCTTAAGAGAATGGACTTAGCCCAAACTGACTCATGTAGCAGGCTGGAGAACAGGTTGTGAAGAGGGAAGCCGTTGAGTAATCAGACTCATCAAAGAGGACTGTGGGTCCCTCACAGGGCCGTGATAATGGATTCTGTAAACATGCACAGGAGGCACGCTTTCTTCTTCATGGTTCCTTACCAGTGGGAGACAAACCTTAGCAAGCTAATCACCTCACAGAGCAGAAGACCCTGAACTGCAAAGTAGCTATGTTATAGGCCAAAAAGTCCCAAGGTCAGAACGATCCCTCCTTTTCCAGAAGTCTGTTGGGATAGTACTTCAAAGATTTAGACTCTAGAGTGGATTCATTCCTTAACAAGTCAGAAACCTTTGGGTAACCAGTAACTCAACTCCTCTGAGCCTCTCTTTCACTCTTATTTATAAAATTAGAGGCCTGGTGCACAAAATTCATGCATGGGGTATGGGGTGTCCCTCAGCCCAGCCTGCACCTTCTCCAATCTGGGACCCCTTGAGGGATGCCCAACTGCCTGTTTAGGCCCAATCCCAGGATGGGCAGTCAGACTTCCCTCTCACAATCCAGGACTGGCTCCCAACTGCTCGCCTGCCTGCCTGCCTGATTATCCCTAATTGCTTCTGCCTACCAGCCTGATCACCCCCTGAACACTCCCCTGCCACACTGATCAATGACTAACTGCTGGCCTGGTTCCCCCCCTACTGCACTCCCCTGTTGTCCTGGTTCCCCCGCAACTGCCCTTCCCTGCTGTCCTGGTCCCCCCCAACTTCTCTCCCCTGTTTGCCTGGTCCTCCGCCCTCCCCAAACTGCCCTCTCCTGCAGGCCTGGTCCCCAACTGCCCTCCCCTGCAGGCCTGGTCCCTCCCAACTATTCTCCCCTGCTGGCCTGATCGTCTACAACTGCCTTCCCCTGCTAGCCATCTGGTGGTGGCCATCTTCTGTCCACATGGGTGAAGCCATCTTTCACCACATGGAGGTAGCCATCTTGTGTGTTGAGTGGTCAATTTGCATATTACCCTTTTATTAGATAGGATGTTCTTCAATAGTCATACTGGACTACAGTAGTGGTAAAATGACCTGGCTCACTTCCCAGGGATATTAGGAAGATCTAGTGAAAAGTATCTAAGTGAGAGTATGTAGGAAGGGTTAAGTGATAAACAAAACTAAAATGGAGGTTCCTAGCTCTCTACTAATTCAAAAGTCACTTACCACCTTGGAATGAAAAAAGAACCCCCAAGGACTCTAGCTAGGTAGTTCAGTTGGTTAGCATATCATCCTGATACACCAAGTTTGTGGCTTCCTTCCCCAGTCAGGGCACACACAAGAGTCAACCAATGAATGCATAAATAAATGGATCAACAAATCTATGCTTCTCTCTCTGAAATTCTCAAATCAATAAATGGAAAATAATGTACTGCATAGGGAATAGAGTCAATAATAATTAAACAAACAAACAAAAAGAACCCCAAGCAGAAACTGTTAATACTGGCCAGCCACCCCTTGCTGCTCTGTAACTGCCCATCCCTTTCGTAGTTAGAGGGAGGTCATGTACTAGCCAATCAAATGTGAGCCATTGATGTATGTCTTTTCTCAGCGAGATGGTTAGGCAGCAAGCATGTCCTCCATCCACTCTTCTTTGTCATGGCAACCTTGGAAGCTACATTTTCCAAATGGCATAGTTATAAGATGGAAGAGGGCTGTTGAACTTGCACCATATTTTATGTGAAGGAGAAATAAATATATCTAGCTCCTGAGAGCTCAAGGGTTGGTCTGTTGCAGCAATGCTTAACAGTCATTCCTGTGATTCAGAACAGACATCTTGGTAAGAGGCAGGCCATGTTCATTTAAGGGATACACTGAAGGTTATGTCAACCTTTCCTCTCAGGAGTTTGCTGTAAGTCAAGAGTTCTAACCATTCTGCTCACAGCTATTCATTGTATCCACTGGATATCTACTCTTCTAGAGGGGATGGAAAAAATCCTTCTAGACAAAAAAATTTCTTTTTGCTACAAAATGCATTTATTTCCAGCAAGATAAAATTCCTCAACTGCATACATGGGTACATATAAGATCCTTCTTTGATAAATGTCCTGTTTACAAGAGCCATTTCTAATTATTAAGATGCACAACCAAACAAACATTTCCATCTCTTAAAATATAATTTAAATAAACTGCTAATGTATAAGCCATAAGTCTGGTCACTAACATGAGTGGCATGCGATTCTTCACGGAGGAGTCCAGAGCAACAACGGTGAGATTCCACAAGCCAGCAGGCAGCAAGCACCTCTAGTTCATCTGCTGGCTGTGTGGGTGGTTGCTGTGTGGCAGTGAGCCTTGTGTGAAAACAGCTGAGTACAAAAGTATGGCATGTGCAACGTGGAGAGGCATTTCACAAAATGCAAACACCCTTCAGGTAAATCAATGGACTGTGGAATGAAAATGTGGTGAATGCACATCTGTTTACACTAGCCCACCGGGCACTCAATATCATGGCACCATCTCACTGGGCACCTAATAAATATCAAGGTAAGGATAAGAGAATAAATTGGAATGTTGTCTTGGTGCCCAACATCTGTTTTCAAGATTGAGCTTTAGGTAATAATTTTTTGCATACCATATTTTTTTTTTTTTTTCCTTCAGAGTAAATTGTTCTATTTGGAAAGCCACCCGTTTCCTTATCTTTAGATTCTTCATTAGCATTTAGAGACTCCTTGCAGACGGCCAGTTTTAGGAGCTCATTGGCTTACAGATTTAAAGAGCACAGACAAGTCCATACAAAGTCTTGATTTGTCCCTTGAAAATATCCTGTTTGGCTCAGAATATTCTCTAGGATCTAGTTTATTCTTCACAACTTCTCTCCTTTGGGTTCCTCTTAATATCCCAAGCCTGAAACAGCCTTGGAAACTTATAGGCTGATCAGTGTATTTCGTCATGAACTCTTCATTTCAGTACTATTTCCAGTGCCATGGCTCCCTCAGGACTTGAAATAGTTGCTCTCTTGAAGTTCCGTCCCTCGGAGTCCACCATCTACTCCCTGACATCAAGGTTCTTGCTCTAACGCGGATGCTGGGGAATTCCCCACAAAGGAAATCCCTGGAAAATTGGCATCCCCTTGCGATTCTCACCACTCTTTCCTTCCATCAGGCTAAGGTTGCAATTCCGGAGACACAAAGGAAAAGTTTCTAAACTCATCTTGGTTAATCATCGGGAGATGTCCCTCATCAATTGGGGTTAAAATTGGCTCTTCTTTTATGAAGTCGGGGTCAAAATTACTGACATCTTCTCGGGATTTCTGTCAACAAGGAAACAAGGGTCAGATTACCCACTTGAGGAGACTTTCTCTCGTCTTCCATGAGTCTTACTTAGCCCAGCGAGTTCAAAGAACTGCTCTGCCACTCACACTGTAGCATTATTTACAGTTATAACAGTTATGATTACACAGCGTTTTATAGTAAATCTACTGCATTGTGTATAATTATGGCATTTGGTAACCACCAATTCACTAGCCCCATGAAAATCCTGCTGAGTAAGGCCAGCCGGAGGCTGGGAGGCTAAGGAATTAACTTGGTCACCTGATCCAGCTGGCTCACTCACCCTTTACTCTCCATTTCATTGAGGAGCCACTGCTCCACAGGCCTTACCGAGAGGCACATTTGCCAATGGAGGCTGAGTTAACACTTGCCCCACTTCTTGTTCGTACCCAGGTCTGTGTGCTTGAAGGGATTTTCTTGGAAGACTTTTCTCGGAAACTGAGTTTAGGGAACAACGGCCTCTTCCTTTACCCACCTGTGAGATTCTATGCCAGCTGGCAGAAACTCTCTTATCCCAAGGGAGATGGCAGGTGGCTGCCCATTAAAGGCAGTGGCGTTACTTTTGGGTGCCTGGTGTCTGACCTGGTAAGCTCTTACACATTAAGTCAATTGTGTGCTTGGAAATGCTGGTATTTTTACATCTTTATAAACTATGCTCAAGAGGTCATTTCTGCTGCTATTATACCTCTCCCTTCTCTTACTTGAGTCAATGATACTTTTCTCTCCACCTCTGGAGCATCCCTCAGCCCCTCCCTAACTCGTGACCTTCTGCTAACCCAGCATCTCTGCCTTCCCATGTGGAGCTCTAGACACACAGCTAAGAAAGCTGACTTCTCAGACCAAGAGCTGGACCACCCTCAGGAGGGCTGCCCCACTCAGCTTGGGGAGGTATCTCTGGTGCTCTTGGTTTTTTTTCAGACAAAAGGGACTTGGCCTAGTCTGGCCTCAGCTCTGCGCTAGAGTAGTAGGCAAGATGTGAGAACATTGTGGGAAGTAACTAGGTGCTAACTCCGGGGTGAAGCTGCCCTGCCAAGTGTCAGGCTGCACGTGGGTGTTCCATGGGGAACCATCCCGTTGCTCATAAGACTTTGGTCGAACACTATGATATCAAGGAGAGAGGCAAGTCTGCTGTGATGGGCATGGACACTTACGATTCTGGGTCTGAAAGGTGGTTCTAGTTGGCGATGGTTCAGCTGGGCCCAGTCTATTTCCTTAAAGAAAGGATGTCTCAAGATGGCGTGCTCGCCTCCCTGAGTCAGGCTGCCCAAGCGCATAGTGGGGTTCTTGGTCATGAACTGTGAGAGAGGGGGGAAAAAGAGAGTCGATCATTCAGTCATTTACCACAAGTACATCACAGAAGGTGAGCACCCACTCTGGCAGAGAAGCCCTAGGGGGCTTTCGGGCTGATCTTGCTTAACTCGTTGAATTTTCCATCAAGGGCAGCACAGCCAGGGTGAATCATCCCTTAAAGGCGCAGCTGCTTGTGTATTTATGGCCTTCCCCACTTCCATTTCAGATGTGGCCACTAAAATAAAGCTGAAGGGTCCAGTTTTCTGTAAATACCATGTATTTTTCTTTCCTCTTTGAAGAAAAGAAACTCTATAAAGTAGTGAGCCTTTCTCCAACTCCGCAGTTGTAGACAGCCCACATCTTATGAATGGGGCTACTTTTAGGAACAGCTGTGCCATTTTCCTGACTGGCTGGCCGGGATTCCCACTCTCTGACAAGACCACAGAGAGAAGAGGGAGAGCCATTGTTTTGAAGATCTCTGTGAAGAAGCCGCAAGGGTGAAAAACTTACCCACTCTGTGTTCTGGCTCTTGGATAGACAAAGTTGCCCACTTTTCTTTAAGTAACAAAGATATCATGGTTTCAAGCGAGAAGTGTTTTGTCTTTTTGTTTTTTTCCTTCAAGATGCTCCCTTCTTCCCTGTCCTTTCATCTCAAAATGTTTAATGACTGAGAATCTTGCTACATGAGCCAAAAACTAAAACAAGCATCATAACATTCAATGTGTGTATATAAACCTCATGTCTTCATCTCAGTTGCGAAACTCTCCTGGGGCTGTGCTCCTGTCAAGATGTTTGGGCTAAATCTACTTTCACAAAATGGCCAATTAAAGGTGTTCTGATCATATCCTGACCAGGGACTACACAGGGTAATTCGCTTTTCATGGCCAGAATGTGATTTTGGATTTCAAAGACCCTGAAGCTAACTTAATTTCCCATTTTATAAAGAAAATTGCCTCGGGTAATATGTTTTGGTTTGGGTTTTAAATTTAAATCGTGTTGTCTTTGAACAAGTTTATGACACCTGATGACAGGCCCTGAGCACCCCTTTCCAGGTTTGATTGATGGATACAGGACAAAAGTGATGCTGTGCTCATAGAAACTGCTTTGGAGTGGAAATTTCCAGAGTCAATACAAAGGCGATCTTGTGGAAGGTGCAGACGTGAAAAGATGGTGTTAGAGGTTAGAGGCAGCCACGCCGCCACGCCAGGTGTCAGCTGCAAAGCCTCCAGTGTTGCTTCAGCTGAAAAGGATCGTATGGAGAAAGGAGGTATCAGCAAAAGTCCTTGAGCAAATCTGAAAGGATGGGCCTCAGGAAATGGTGAAACAGCTTTAGAGGGAAGCCAATGAAAAGGGAAGACCCGGATGGGGTTGACAAGGGATGCGGCCACAGGACTGGAAGGGGAGCGGAAAGGGAAAGGAGCCTTCTGAGCTCCACGGGTCCAACCAGAGCAGCTGGCTCTCCAGGCAGGTGGAGGCAGGTGATGCATAGCTCACAGGTAATCCAGTCCTGTGAGAGCTAGGGGCTCTGCTGCGTGGGCTCTCCGGGATGTTGGGAGTATCATTATCAGCAGCTCAGCAAGGAAAGGGAAATGCATACATGAAAGAAAGGTAGATCAGAAGTCAATGGGATACCATCCCTGATAGAAGAGTAGCATCTATTCTAAAAACTAATTAACCAAAATCTGTGTTTTTAAAAACTCAGGATCCAAGGATGGGAGAACAGATCCAGATGGCTTGTGGGAAATTCCCAGGGGGCCTGCCAGTGATGCTAGCAGAGGACAGCTGTGACTGTGCAGGTACAACTTGTTCTTCTGGGCAAGAGGAAGAGCGCACGGCTCTGGATGTCAGGGTGGCAGAAACACCCGAGTGCGAGAAACCCTGCCTGTTCTCCCTGCCCCAGCACTGGAGGCCAGCTTCCACAGGGCAGTGAGGACAGGTGTTGCCTGAGGAAAACTAGACCAGCTCTTGGCGGCTGCTCTAAAGACTGCATCCCTGGAAATGGTGATGGGCAGAATAACCCTTTCACTGGCTTGATACTTTCTCTCAGGGTTCTGATAAGTCCTTTTGAATAACAAAACATTTTTGTTTTGACCTTTAATAGCTTGTCTTGAGCCCTTAAATACAACCATCCACTAAAAGTTTAATTCAGTTCCATTTACAGAGGCTGACGGGTGTCTACTCTATTCAAGGTGGCGCATTAGGCCTCATGCAGGCACAGATGACAAGAACAGCGGGAGTGATATGATGAAGGAGCTGATCAGAGAAGGGGGAAGAGGCAAGCAAGCTTTATCCACAATACACAGCTGGATGGAATGAGAAGAGAGAGCAAAACCCTGGGGGGGACTTTGAAGAAGAACTGGATAAATAGCATTGGGGGCTGGTGGTGAGAAGGCAAATAACGGCCTCATGGAAGAGGTGGCATTGGATGAGAGATAGGCAGATGGATAGAATGAATATAGGCACACTGTCTTCCACCATCATGTCTAACACAGTCAGCACAGATGCACGCAGGAACCTGGTCTATTGGTGGAGAAGCTCATGGCATGGCAAGGCTGGCATATGGGGATGGTTGAGGAACCAGGGGGCAGCCAGTAGGATCCATCAGAGTGTGTGAAGGGGTGAGTGACAAGAGCTGCGCTGTGATTTGGGTGGTGATTCTTCCACAGTCTAATGAATACAGCCCGAATGGAGGGGTCAGACACTGGTGGCAGATGAGCAGTTGAGGAGGTTGAGGCAAAAGCTGAGAAGACATGACAAATTCAGAAGCTAGAAGAGGGTCTGGTTAGTGGGGAAGAAAAGCTGGGAGCAAGTCCTGCAGGGCCTGTGGACGAAGAACAAACACAATCCACCCGCCGAGAGCAGAGAGAAGGGCCAAGGGGGGAGTTCAAGATCTAAGGGGCCATCTGCACTGGTCAGCTGACAGAGCTGTGGTATTGGGTAACAGAGATAGATAAAGAAGGGCACAACCGATTACTCTGAGTGGTATTAATATTAATGGAAGTCCTGACCAGTATCTCAGTGGTTAGACTGTTGGCCCCCACACTGAAGGGTCATAGATTTGATTCCTGGTCAAGGGCATGTACTTGGGTTTCTGATTCGCTACCACCCTCCCACCTCCCCCCCCCCCCCCCCCGGAATTGGGGCACATGTGGGAGGCAACCACTTGATGTCTCTCTCACTCGTTTCTCTCTCTCTCTCCCTCTCCCTCTCCCTCTCCCTCTCTCTCTCTCTCTCTCCCTCTCTCTCTGAAAAGCAATGGGAAAAAAAATTCTCTGGTGAGGATTACCTAAATAATTAAATAAAATATTAATGAAAGTAGTAGTAATGGTATTTTTGTCAAAGGAACAAAACCAAACTATCGAACATTTCTCAAGACCTACAGTATACAGCCCTAACCGGTTTGGCTCAGTGGATGGAGCATCGGCCTGCGGACTGAAGGGTCCCAGGTTCGATTCCGGTCAAGGGCATGTACCTTGGTTGTGGGCACATCCCCAGTGGGAGCTGTGCAGGAAGCAGCTGATTGATGTTTCTAACTCTCTATCCCTCTCCCTTCCTCTCTGTAAAAAAAAAAAAATAAAAAAGAAAAAAAAAGAAAAAGACCTACAGTATACAGATTTGGGAGGTTGATGGCTCAGCTTTGCATTTCAGGTATAGAGACATCCACGTGGAGATGACTGGCTGTGTAAGTCTGGGTGCAGCCGGGGGTAGAGAGCTAACCCTGAGAGCAAGAGCTAAAAACTAGAAGGACAGCAGGATTAAGGAGAGGGAGAGAGAGTGCTGAGACTGGCCCAGGCCTCAGACATTTTGTTTGGCCCATATAGTGTGTTTTAAAATACCTTTAATTACTTGCCACACATTTAAAGACTAGGAAATGTCTCATCACATAAAAGTCAAGTTTTCCAATTTCTCTTGGAAAATGGGATATTCTGGAACACTGGACCTTTTTCTGGATAAAAGAAGCCTGGGGTTGAACAGTGGCTGCCTCTTTAAAGGGGCAGATGGGCTCTGGTCGGCCATGTCCCACCACTCCTGGCTGGCTCTGCTCCCTGACTGGATGGCTCCTGCACCCTGGCCAGGAGTGAGAAGAGAGTGGGAGGGGCTCCTGAAGAAGGAAGGGCGGCAGTGGGAGGGGCTCCTGAAGAAGCGAGAGGAGAACAAATAGCAAGAAACAGAAACCTGGACAGGGACCATTTCCAGGATGACATTGCAGCCCCTATGTGACTACCCCCTCTAAAGATTCAGAGATGGGGAGTTAAAGGAATAGGTAACATTAGTCCCTGGCCTGAAGTCTTTGACGGGACACAGTGGTAGAGGTGTATAGGGTTGGGGGCCAGGCACAGGACTCTCCTAAGCACGGTGTTCCTGCTGCTGAGAAGTTAATGGCATGATCCTTTCACAGAAAATTTCCTTTATTTACTTATGTCCCTAAGGGGACCCAAATGCCAAACAAGTTAACAATGTTTGAGCAATCATTTGTCTGTGTCTAAGGTCTACTTAAAGTTTGCCTCACCTCAACTGACCTCCTTCCTGACCGTGGGCCAAACGAGAAAGTCAGCCAAGGAGGAAAATAAAGTGTCTTCATGAAAGATTCTGGACACATTTACTGAAGGAGGCAGGAGTTTTCTAGGGTCAATAAAAGCACTTTACAAGCTGCAGAGAGTGAGAAGGCCAGGGCGGAAAATCTGACTCCACCCCAAATGTAAGTGTCAAGCTGACTGGGAAGCAGGGGCCTGAGGGTGATCAAGAATGCATGGGCTTGCCGAAACCAGTTTGGCTCAGTGGATAGAGCACCGGCCTGCAGACTCAGGGGTCCCAGGTTCAATTCCGGTCAAGGGCACGTGCCTTGGTTGAGGGCACGTCCCCAGTGTGGAGGGTGTGCAGGAGGCAGCTGATCGATGTTTCTGACTCTCTATCCCTCTCTCTTCCTCTCTGTGGAAAATCAATAAAATATATATTTAAAAAAAAAAAAAGAATGCATGGGCTCCTCTCGAATTCCCCTGCCTCCCATGGCCCTCTTTAAGGTGGAATCTAACTACAGGCTGCGGGAGGAATCAGAGGCACACCTGACCTCAGAATGAGGAACTCGGCAGTTCTGTCAGGGCCACAGAGAAACTCTGACACAGGGGAGAGCAGTCAGCCATGCACCTTCCCGAAAGAAGTTCTACAGTGAAATGTAAGAGACTTAGGGCAGGTTTGTACAAGAATGTCCTGGGAAGCCTACGGTAAACTAGGGAAACAGGTAAAAAATAGAAGAGCTCCTCTGACAGTTAGGCTTGCAGTTCCATGATCTGTGTTGGTCTACCAGTTTCCATCGTCAACGAGCTTTGTGACCTTGCACACATTTCTTAACTTCTCTGGGCCTAGCTTCTCCAACTATGAAATGGAGATTTCCTTGTATCTCAGAAGGTTGCTGTGACAAATAAATGGGATAATCTATGTAAAATGCACGTCACATAGAAGCCCTTGAAAAAAGGCCGTATCAGTAAGCCTCTTGTTAAACCAGTTGTAGGTCCATCCTGTTCTGCCTAAAGGCAGGAGCATGGCCTGAGAGACTGAGGTCAGCCTTGACCCTGAAACTCATCTGGCTCTCCCTGTTCCTCCACGTTGCAGCCAGTGAAGACAGAACAAGGTCTGTGTCTGCTCTCACAGTCCCAGGCTCCAACAATGGTAGTAATAGTCTCTGGGAAACAATTGTTGTGAAAGTACAGATTTCTAAAGGCGATCTTAAAACAAGAAGACAAATACTACTTGGGCTTTAACGCGCAGTTGTATCTGCATCAATAAGAGGAGGGAGATAATGAAAGCAGGATGAGGGTGCAATGGAGCCATTTCCTTGTAAGTCTGGTGTCGGGCACAGCACTCCATGTCTCGTGGGCTCTGCTACACAGGAGGCGGCTTTGTCTTAGAGCTATTGGATGCTCCACAGGAGAGAGTTCAAACTAACCCTGTGACATAATGTGTCTTGAGATAACAGGATCCAAATGTACTTTTGAAACTCTTTATAATGTAGACAATGGCTAAAAGTGTCTGTTTTTTTTCTTTTTCCCCTCTTTCAAGATCTGCCTGACTTGAGAGGAGGAGGACTAGTTATATAAATAGAGCCATCAATCTAATAAGATTTTCTTCCAGAAGGGAGAACACACTGTATTTTCTTCCTACTGGTTGGATTTGGCTGCTGGGCAAACAAAATGACCTTCTTCTTTCATTCAATTTCAGACAAGAGAGCAGAGAGAGTTAGCTGCTAGTGCTGGCAAGCCAGAGGGAAGGGAACGGTGCCACAGGGCATCCCCATCAATATTCCAGGGAGACACCCTGAAATGGGAAGAAGGCTTTGTGCGGCTCTACATAGAGTCCTGGGGAAGGAGAGCAGAGGAAGAGCTCAGAACACAGAAGAGTGTATAGCTCATGGTATGGTGGCCAGCCTCAGCCAGCATGGGCGCACAACACGGGGTTGACAAAATGCAAGCTTGTGTGTGCATGTTGCAGCCACACATGTCTGCCTTTTGCCACTGGCACAGACAATCTGACCTAGTTAGGAAGACCAGTCAGCACGCCTCCTTTCACACCCCTCCATGCCAGCTGTGGTGGTGAGGCACAGGCAAAAGAATGACCTGTGCCAGCAGCTCCATCCAGCTCAGAGCAGTGGTAAGAGGGAGGACAGCTGTGTGAGTTAGTGAATGGACAGCATGGGAGGAAGGAGAACCCAGGACTCTGACTTGGTGTCGATAACTCCCTTTTCTATAGGAGAAGGCAGGGACAAATATTGCAACCGAAGATGAGGCTGACGAGAAACCACTGGGGATGGGATGGTGCTTGGGATGGGGGAGGATACATAATGGATTTTCAAAATAGCTCTGAGGAAACAAACTGTCAGCTTCCCAAAAACAGGTTATTATACACGATAGCTGCTATGGAATATTGGAGGAGCCAAGAGAAGGAGGGTTGCTCTAGCTTGTTCAGAGTTGTGGAATATATTGTAGTAGGCAGAGCCGAAACTAGGACAGTCCATCACCCTGCCATTCTCCCTGCATGCAGAGGTCCAGCTCCAGGCTGGTTTGGGCAGGGGTTGCTGTTGGAGTGGGAAAGAGAATGGTCTAGTTTTTATTTGTCTGTATTTTTCAATTATAGGTGGCATGCAATATTATATTAGTTTCAGGTATATAACATTGTAATTGGACATGTACGTACCTTACAAAGCGATCACACTGATAAGAATCCATCTAACACCATGCATAGTTATTACAAGAGAGGGGTGGGCAAAAGTAGGTTTATGGTTCTGAGTATGCAAAACATAGTTTATTCTTGTATCATTAATTCACTAGAGGCCTGATGCACGGAATTTGTCAAGGGGCTTGGCCTTCACAGCCACGGCTGCTTGCCTCGGCCCTCGCAGCCTCTCACAGCCCAGGCTTTGTCTGGAAGGTCATCTGGAAGGTTATTCTGCTGTAGGTCTAATTAGCATATTACCCTTTTATTATTATAGGTCATTGTATTATTTTCCATACAAATGACTATAAAGCTACTTTTGCCCACCCATACTATTGACCAAATGTTCCCTATGCTGTACTTTACATTCCCATGACTATTTTGTAACAGACAATTTGTACATCTCAATCCCTTTACCTTTTTCATCCTTACCCACCTCCATCTGGCAACCATCACTTTGTTCTTTATATGTGAGTTTGTTACCATCTTGTTTTTTATGATTTCACATGCAAGTGAAATTGTATGATATTTGTCTTTCTCTAACTTAGTTCACTTAGCACAATACTCTTTAGATCTACCCATGTTGTTACAAATGTCAAGATTTCATTCCTTTTTTGGCCAAGGAATTTTTTATTATGTATATGTATCACATCTTTGTTATCCATTTGACTTTTGATTGGAATACTATTCACATTTGAAGTAATTACAGATTGATATGTAGTTACTGGCATTTTATTGTTTTCTGGTTTTTGTAGTTCTTCTCTGTTCCTTTCTTATTCTCTTCCTATTTTCTCTTGTATGTTGATAACTTTCTGTAGTGTTGTTCTTGGATACCTTTATTTTTATTTCTTGTATAAAATCTTACAGATTTTTATTTTATGGTTACCACGTGCTTCATATATACCAAGCTTGTTTACACCAGTCTATTTTAAGTTGATAGTTGCTTATGTTCACACCTATTCTAAAATTGCTACAAAATAAAATAAAATAAAATCACTGCCATTTTTACTCACCCCATCCCCATTGTTTTCATCATCATTTCTTACTTCTTTTGTGTATATGTTTGTATGTATCCCTTAGTTTACTCTTGTGATTACACATGATATTCCTACTTTTGCCTTTTAGCCTTTGTAGTAGCTTTATGATTGGCTGATCCACTACTTTTTTTTTTTTTTTTAAATATATTTTATTGATTTTTTTTCACAGAGAGGAAGAGAGAGGGATAGAGAGCTAGAAACATCAATGAGAGAAACATCAACCAGCTGCCTCCTGCACACCCCCCACCGGGGATGTGCCCCCAACCAAGGCACATGCCCCCGACCGGAATCGAACCCGAGACCCTTCAGTCCGCAGACCGAGCTCTACCACTGAGCCAAACCGGTTTCGGCTGATCCACTACTTTTAACTGTTTGCTTTTGTCAGTGAGGATTTTTTTTCTTTCCTATATTTTCTTATTCATATATATATATATATATATATATATATATATATATATATATAATCTTTTCTACTTAAAGAAGTTCCTTTAACATTTCTTGTAATACTGGTTTAGTGGTGATGAGCTTCTTTAGCTTTTTCTTGTTTGGGAAGCTCTTTATCTGTCCTTCAATTCTAAATGATAGCCTTGCTAGATAGAGTTATCTTGGTTGTAGGTTTATGCTTTTCATCTCTTTGACTATTTCATGCCACTCCTTCTTGCCTTCAAAGTTTCTGTTGAAAAATAAGCTGATAGTCTTGTGGGAGCTCCCTTGTTAAGTAACTGCTTTATTTTTCTCGGTACTTTTAAGTTTGTCTTTAACTTTTGACATTTTAATTATAGTGTATCTTGGTGTGGGCCTCTTTGGATTCATCTTGTTTGGGACTCTGCATTTTCTGGACTATTTTTTTAACAAGGTTAAGAAAGTGTTTAGTTATTTCTTAAATAGGTTTTCAATCTCTTGCTCTGTCTTCTCCTTCTGGTCTTCCTGTGATGCAGTGTGGGTATGCTTGGTGTTGTCCCAGAAGTCCCTTGAACTATCCTCTCCTTCTAAAATTCTTATTTTTGTTTGATGTTCCAATTGGGTGTTTTCCACTACTTTGTCTTCCAGACTACTGACTGAATCCTCTGGTTCATCTAATCTGATGTTGGTTTTCTCTAATGTATTCTTATTTCAGTAACTGTATTCTTCATTTCTGACTGGTTCTTTTTCATGGTTTCTATCTTTGTTGCTGAAGTCCTTCCTGAGTGCATCTATTCTTCCCTTAAACTCCTGGAGCATTTTCATAACCCGTGTTTTGAACTCTATGTCTCATAGATGGCTTGTCTCCATTGTGTGTGTGTGTGTGTGTTGTTGTTGTTGTTTTTCTGGAATTTTGACCTGTTCTTTCATTTGGGATATGCTTGTCTCATTTTTGGCTGACTCTGTTTATTTTTATTTGTTGGTTTGTTTCTGTGTATGAGAACTGTTAAATCTCCTTGTATTGGCAGAATGGCCTCATGTAGTTCTTATCTTCTGAGGGTCAGTGGTGCAGTCTCCCAGCTCACCTGAGCTAGGTGTAGCTGGGTTTTGTGTGCCACCTGTTGTAGTTGAGCCTTGATTGCTGTTTGCATTAGTGGGAAGGACTGACCCTCAGGCTGACTGGTTGTAAGAGCTGGCAATGACTACAACAATAGGCTGTTGTGCAAGGGCTGACCTCACAGAGCAGGAGTCACTTTAGCAGGGCTCTGGTGCCAGCCGAATCTGCCCTTCAGGTGTGTCATTTGTGAGGCTGGTTGAATGGTTCTCTGCTGTGGTTTGAAGCTGGCTACCAGGTATGTTGGTTCTGGAGCCTCTTAGGAAAGGCTCCAGTGTAGACCAAGGTCAACCACTGTTTGTGCCTGCCTTAGGGCCACCTGATAGGAGATACAAAGTGATATGTGGTTTGCTGTTGCTTGTTCTGGGCTTAAAGGTGCTTGGAAGAGGCTATGCTGTGAATTGAGGCTGGCTACCACTAATGCCAGGACCCTTTGGTGGGTACCACAGTGTGAGCTGAGTCCATCTGCCATTTGTGCCAGACTTGTGGACCCTGAGTTGAAGTTAACTTTCCAAGCCAACACTGGCCACAGCTCATGGTAGGTTTGGGGCCACATAATAGAAATTACAATGCAAGTTGAGACCCAGTAACCATTTGTGCTAGTCCTAGGGCTGCTTAGCAAGAGATAGAAGGCACGCTGAGGCCAGCTATTGCTTGTTTGGGGTTTGTGAACCTTTGAGAGATTTTAGGAAAGTCCGCAGCATGAGCCCGAGGCAGGCTGCTTGTATAGAAAAGCCAGTGGAAACAGCTTGGGCAGGTGTTTGAGTTGGATGGGGTCTCAGGGAATCAATTTGGTGAACATGTTAGCCAGGTAAACAGAGATCAGAAATTTGGTGCCCAACTGCACCTGTTGTATGGGTGGGAGGAGGACTCAGCAAAGGAACAATTGTGCTTGCCGGGGCTTCTATCGTGGAGAGAGCTGCCCTGGCCCTCCAGCCCTCGCCCTGACTCTAGTCAATTCAGTTCTTCCCCATGTGTCCCTGGCACTTTTTGATTTGCTGCCCCAGTGCTAGAGCTCAGAGCAAGTCCATATATTAGGCCCCTCAAGAGGAATGCCTGGGACTCCAGCAGCCCTCCATCTCACTCAGACACAATCCCCACTGTTTTTTACAGACAGATATTATGCAGCCTCTTCTTCCTAGCACTGGTGCCCCAGCTTGGGGAGACTGGTGTGGCACTGGGACCCCTCACTCCTCAGGGGGGACCTCCACAGCCTAAATATCCCTCCCAATTCCCAATTCTTTTTTTTTGTTGTTGTTGTTAATTCTCACCTGAGGCTATTACTTCCATTGCTTGTCAGAGAAAGTGGGAGGGAAGGGGGAACTTTGATGTGAGAGAGACATACTGAGTGGTTGCCTCCTGCATTTGGCCCGATCAAGGATCAGGGGCAGAGAGAAAACCCACAACCCAGATACATGTCCTTGACCCCTTGACCGGGAATCGAACCCTCAACCTTTTGGTTCACAGGCTGGCTCTCTAGCCAATGAGAAACACTGGTCATGACTCACTCCCAATTAAAAAAAATTATATATATATATATATATATATATATATATATATATATACACACACACACACATACATACACACACACACACACACACACACACACACATATATATATATATATATGTATATATATATATATATATATATATATATATATATAAATTTTATTGATTTCAGAGAGGAGAGGAGAGAGAAATATCAATGATGAGAGAGAATCACCAATTGGCTGCCTCCTGTTTGCTACCCTCTGGGGATTGCAACCCAGGCATGTGCCTTGACTGGGAATCAAACTTCAACTTTTAGGTTCACATTCATAGGCTGATGGTCAACCACTGAGCCACACTGGCCGGGCCTCCCTCCCAATTCTTTTTTAAATATATTTTATTGATTTTTTTACAGAGAGGAAGAGAGAGGGATAGAGAGTTAGAAACATCGATGAGAGAGAATCATCGATCAGCTGCCTCTTGCACACCCCCTACCGGGGATATGCCCGCAACCAAGGTACATGCCCTTGACTGGAATCGAACTCGGGACCCTTCAGTCTGCAGACCGACACTCTACCACTGAGCCAAACTGGTTTCGGCTCCCTCCCAATTCTTAATTGCCACACTGTGGGTATGGGCCCTGATTGTTCTGCCTCTCTGCCCCTCCTACAAGTCTTGTGGCTTCTTTATAGTCTTAGTTACAGGACTTCTGTTTGTCTGGTCTCCAGGTGGTTTTCAGTGATGTGTGTTCTATAATTTACTTGTAAAATTGATGTGGTCATGAAAGGAGGTAAGCACAGCATGTATCTATTCTGTCATCTTGACCAGAAGTCCAGTATCAAACCATTCCTCTTATTAAAGGATCTATAGTAACTTTCTGTAAACAGTGTTTGAAAAATCAGCTCTAATGGTCTACAGTGGAATCCTCTGCATTATTCCAGTCCAGTTTTCCTCTGCTTCCTTCTCCTCCTCCTGGCCGACCACCTTGGTTGCTCCCTTGAGCATTCCAAACTCTACCAGGAGGGGAGTAGGAAATAGAGAGCATCTAACTCACCACTGCTCTGATCAACTGCGTGGTGACAAATATAGGACAGTTGTGGCAAAAAGGATCTCAAAGCCGTGGTTCCCTCTTTGTTCACAGAGGCAAACAGGCCTGCTGTAGACAATGCACAAGTGATGAAATCTGATAGGTGTGATGACAAATAAACCCACACACGTACAGACACACTTTAATTTCTATAAAGCTTAGGAACAAAAGCACTCTATAATCTCCTCTGATGCTAAGTTTACAGAGCCTCCCGACTGACAAAGGTGACTCAGGAGAATGCCCCAAACTCCTTTCCCTACTTGCTGAACCTGGCCACCTGTGTGAGCTCCGAGAAAGGGGCGTTGACCTCACCTGAGTCAGCACTGAGCCTCAGGATCTCTTCCAGGAGATGATTTAGCACAAAGGAGCACTCATCTCAGAGGCTCTTGCCTTCCTGAGCTCTGTGGACTTGTGAGGACTGCCCTAAGTCCTTTTGAAGCTAGCTATAGGCAATTAGTGCCAACCAAAGAAGCTCTAAAATATATATACCGGTATATATATATTTTCTTCTGTCGTGATTCTTAGTACTTTGGGATGATTTGGCAGTGCCAGAATAGGAAATTCAGTGACATGGTAGCCAATTAAAAATGTATTTATTCCAAAACCAGGTTAAAAAAATCCATAAAAATATCATCTTTAAGGTCAAACCTAGAAAGCTTATACAGTAGGTCCTCAGGTTATGTCAGAGACCCGTTTCTGCATCACAACGTGATGCGATTTTCGCTGGACAAATATAGGACAGTTGTGGCCCGCCTACATAAGCTTCTACGTTACTCACATGGAGCACACACACAGCAGTAATGAAGTGAAACAGTAAAAATGAATTAAAATAAAGATAACAATTCCTGACCTTTACTTGTGGTGAATAAATAATAAAAACATAAAGCACAGATGTACATATGTTGAAATGACAGAACTTTTTTTTTTTTTTTTAAATAAATAAATGAGAGATGGCAAGGTAACCACAAAATGATGTACGTTGGGTCCGATGTAACCCGAGGACTGTCTGTATCTGTTCTTTGCACAAGTGTGCATACTTTTTCTCTGTTAACTTCTGTAGATGTTGTGAGCTTTTATAATCTAGTCTGTAAGAGTAAGGGTGGATATTGTTTGCTTTCAGAACACTCACATGTGAGTATTTAACATATATGTTTAAAGGGAAGATGAGAAATGAGAGACAAAAGGCCAAGCAAGGAATAGTCTTCCCACTGCATTTTTTGGAGCACATACCATGGCTATTTTTAGTTGCAAAGCTCATTGGTTAGTGAGATGAGAAATATTTTCAAGTAGAAGTCCTAGGCGGAATGCTGTGTGTGAACTCCTCCTGATTCTGTGTTCCACAGGGAGTCTTCTCAAAAGCAAGGGCCTGCTCTCTAACCATGTCTATAGGAGATAGACATCCACACACAAACAACTCAAAGGTTCACCATGGGGGTAGCGAGGGGCTGGGGAAGGACCATGGCAGGAAAGTAATATTTAGTTAGGAGTCTTGACGTTCGGGGAGACATCGGTGCCCATTGGTTCAACCACTTTCTGTGGAATGCTGGACAAGAGCTCCCCTCACCCTGAATTCAGGGGACTCACCGACACTGCTACACCCACACAAAGCCCTGAGGTCTCTGTAACTCTATGGTACATTATTTACCATAAATGGTTATCCAGACAGTTTCTACAGATACAGAATAATACTTTCCATTTAAAAAGGTAGGAAGGAATTCAGAAAGCATTTTCTTTTGAAGGAAAAAAAAAAAAGTAAAATACCCAGCAGACAGCAATTCCAGTAACAGTCCTGACCTTATGTTCCAAAGAAAAGATCAGGAAATCTCAGGAAGCCAAGCAGGGAGGACCTGTCCCTGCGGTCCTGGTGAGAGCGGATGTAAAGGGCTGGCTGAGGGATCTTGGGCCTTTCCTGCCTCTCGGTGGGAAAAGGCAGACCCAGCCCAGCAGAAAAAAACGGCTAAGGATTGCAAGGACAGCGGCTCAGGGCCAAGTACACAAGAGGGGGCTCTCCTTTGTTCTATCTAGTTATTACAAATCCACTTTTTGAGAAGGACTGTTGAAGGATATTAAAGAATAAGCATACTAAAACCACTAATTTTTGTCTGTAGCATAAGTATGACCAGGGTGATGTGGACTGCCAGTCTAGGACCTTGAGATTCTTACTGAGAATAAAAAAAATGTAGCTGGATCCATCCTTACTGAAATATTTCATAATAAATTCAAAACTAAACTTAAAGATGCAGCTAGATCCATGACTCACGTCATTTTTTCTCTGTTAAAATTGTACCAGAGGCCTAATGTAGGAAATTCGTGCAAGAGCAGGCCTTCCTTCCCCTAGCTGCCGGCACCAGCTTCCCTCTGGCACTCTGGACCCGGGCTTCCCGCGCAGCCCTGGCTTCGTCCGAAGGCCGTGCAGAAGGACATCTGGTCTAATTAGCATATTGTGCTTTTATTATTATAGAAGATTGTTAAATCATCTCACTTCATTCATGAAGACTGAGTTCACTTTGTCTACATGTGTGAATGTATACATACATATACATAGGCACGTATGCATGCATACACTTTGATTTGTGTGTTAATATTAAAAATTTTACCCTTTACGGACATTTTCAAGCCTATGTTAGAATGTGTTTATTGCCCAGCCTTGCCAGTTATTGACACATGCCCAATCTTGTTTAACCGGTTCCTCCCTGCCACTCCTGGTCTATTTTGGAAAAAATCCCAAGTATTTCATCTGTGAGTACTTCAGTCTATTTGATCCAGAGTGATCTTTTAAATATGAAAATATAATCTTGTCACTCAGGTTTGATTGAAATCTTTCGGTGATGAATCTTGGCACTTCAGATAAAGGTTAAACTCCTGCGTATGGTCCCCTGTGTCCCTCATGTCCTCATCACTTTGTTCACCGTTGCCCCAAACATTTGCTGGTGACACAGCAGCCACAGTTACTCAAATGGGCTTCTCTGTTTTCAAGATCTCTGCGTGCTTGTAAGCCTGACTTCTCTGCAGCCTGTGCCCTCAGCTTAAAACACATCTCCTCAGGATGGCCTCCCTTGCCGGCCTTGATGAGTCTGCCTGTTAGAGATTCTCAAAGTACCTCAGACGCTTTTCCTTGTCAAATTGCACATATCTATATAGTTACTTGTATAATTTCTCTTTTATACATCTGTCTTCCCATCCCAACTGGACTGTACATTCCATGAAGGCAGGGATGAGTCTGTCTTGCTCATCTCTGGCCCCAGCCCCTTGTACAGCATGTGGACCTAGTAGTCCTGTGGTCGCTGTGCATTGATATAAGCCTGTCAAATGAATAGGAGGATCATTATCTAGTGGCTATTTAGATCCCACGTATGTGTTGGTTTAGATAGAGAACTCCGGGAAAAGCAGAAATCCTCTTCTCTCCAGAACAAAAATCTAACACGACCTCATGTACAATTTTAGTGCTTAATAATCTTGATGATGTTGGTGAATTGTTCAATAAGAGGATGAAGATAATGACACCTCTCAGCGTGTTGTGAAATTATTACTCATAACTCAACAATAGTAGTAACTTACTACTTCTGTATGGTGAAGCCCTTTGAAAATGCTTTCATGTGTCCCACCTCATTTGAAGTGGGCACTGCAGGTGTTATGACCATCTTACATTACTGGAAAGCATGGCAGGAGTAGAATGAGGTCGAGGTCTCTTGACTCTCAGATGAGTGTGTGCTCTCTCCATTCTACCATGAGCATCTGGTTCTTGTCTCTGGGTCTCAGCTACATCTCTCAACCAGGGATGTGGACCAAATATTTTAAGGATCTGCCATAGAAATCTGTGTTTCTAATAGTCACCCAGCTCTATGAAGTTGTGGGTAAAGACAAGTTGATTACACCCCAAAACTTAGCAAGCATGACCTCCCAACAGGTTTTAGGACTAGTATGCAAGACACCATCCAATGAAATCAACTTTCAATACAAAAAACTTTGGAAGTCATCAAACTCATAGAACCCTGAAAAGATGCCTGAAATCTCTGTTTTTAAAGAAAACAGTGTGCTTCCCTTTGATATGGAACTGTGCAACAAAATGAAAGCTTGTTTGGAGTCCTTAAAAATATCTCTATTTACCCCACTCCTAGCACAGGTACATCGCGTCAGCCCACAGTTATCTGGCCTACACCCACTTGTTCCTACCTAGCTAGCGCTACTCAAAAGTTATGCAGGCCCCAATGTAACTCATGCTATAAAACCACTGACCTATTTCACCACAATTAAAACTGTAGACACACTACAGCTACAGATATTCAAACAACCTGAAGTAATTTCTTCCTAACCTTCTCACCTAACGTTCTTCCACTGTCACCCTTAAACTCTGATGTGTCCCAGGCCCCATCCTCTGTCTCCTCTTCCTCTTCATCCTCTCCCCTCATCAATATCGGCTCCTACATCTCACTACCATGCTCACTACAATTAGCCCCGTGCGACTAATTGTAAGGTTTATACCAACTCGAACATGCCCCCTCAAAGCTTTCATGTCCTAAACTCATCTTTTGCTGTGCCCACCCTGTATCTAACATTCCAGGTATTTGAACACGCCTCTGAGGCTTTGCACACATCATTATTTCCTCAGCCTAGAATACTATTCTCTCCCCCCACTCCCCTGGTCAATCCTACTGAACTCTTATTTGTTCCTCAACTCCCAGCTTACATGCCACTTCTTCAGTCTTGTCCTTATATCACCTTCCCTGTCCTTGCCTCCAGAGACAGTTCTGCTCATTTCTCCTTGGCAGTGAGCTAAGTATTTGTTTACATGCCCTCATTCCTACCAGACTGTGAGCAACATAAGAAGCCATGTCTTTTCATCTCTGCATTCCACCACTGAGCATAGGCCAAGCAAAGAGAAGGCATCAGACAAGTATTTGCTTAATTGAATTAAACCAGGATTCCAGCTTACTAACACATCAGTTCCATCTTCCAGGGGTGTAGACTCATCTCAGGTCAATAGAATGGCCACATGTAGTCTAACTCGGAACCATGGATTGGGAAACAGGAAAATCTGGATTCTGTAACCCAGGATTTTTTTTTTTTTTTGTGTGTGTGTGTGTGTTTTTTAATTGCTAAAGGACAAATGTATGATTCCACTTATACAAGGTACCTGGAATAATAAAATTCAGAGAGACCAAAAGCAAAATGCCAGGGGCTGGAGGGAGTTAGTGCTTTTTAAGGGGTATAGTGTTTCAGTTTTGGAAGATGAAAAAAGTTCTGGAAATGGGTGGTGGTGATGATTGCACACCATATGTATGTACTTAATGCTGCTGAACTGTAGATTTAAGAGTTGTGAAGAGGGTGAATTTTATTCATTCAGGGGTTCCTGCAGGAGGAAATGCAGCTGCTCCACGGGCCTCTTACTGAAGCTTCCAGCACCACTGACACCTTTCAGCAATGACCCAGCTGTTTCAGATCTGCCCTGGTGTTCCCCTTCACTCCTCATGCACGCAGTAGGTGGTTACACATGATTTTGAAACTTTACTAATGTGGTTATAGAATAGACCATGTTACATGTGCTTTCTTATTTCCAACATAAAGCCATCAACCCATCTTTCTTCCTTACTTCAAAATAAGGCTTCCTGTACAATGCCTTAAATACACGCAAAAAATACCGTTTCCAGCATGATGTGTTGTATTACCTCACTGCACCGAATCCTGGGCTGGGCACTTGACTTGCATAAGTATAACACTTCTTTCTCAGCTCCCAGCACTAAGGGAAAGGGCCTTGGGCCTTGCTCCTTGGATGCCGCCAGCAGAAACACAATCGACAGCCCAATACAGTGGGCATGGTGGTCCTGGGACCCAGCACCTGGACTGTCCGGACTGAAGGGGGCATCCCTCACCTGCACTGAAGCCACAAGTGCTAGACATGCTGGCGATTTGCCAGGCAATGCTACCTACTGCCCTCACAGCTGGCTCAGGAAGAACTATTGCACGAGAGAGGAAAACAGCCAGAGAGGACTCTGGTTCTTTGATTCTACAGATGAAAACACATGATCTCAGTTAAAGCTGGTAGCTGACTGGTGGGAGGCTTTAAACAGACAGAATCCCATCCAGGCAGCTGGTGGCCGGAGGTCGGGAGCGGCCGGGTAAGCCACACTTACAGCTTTCAGGATCCCAGTGGCATCTTCGTGGAGCCAGGTAGGGTAGACCACCTCATCGTTCAGGATGGCCTCGAAGAGGTCGTCTTCGTTCTCTGCCTCGAAGGGTGCGTGGCCGCAGAGCATCTCATAGAGCAGCACGCCCATGGCCCACCAGTCCACGGCGGGCCCGTAGAGCATTTCCTGCAGGATCTGGGCAGAGAGAGGGCAGCGTGAGAAGGGCTCCCAGTGTCTGATGAACAAACGCATCCTTAATAACCAGGGAAAAGAAGGGATTAGGAAATAGCAAAGTAAAATAACAGAGCTTCCTGTGCCGACATGCACGTTTCATTCTATCTCCAGAGAGGGTGGCCTGTTTTTCCCCCTGTGGTCAGCTCTGAGGCCACTTCTCATCCAGGTGATCAAACACGTGTGGCCTGCTTAGGCCAAGGCAATGCATGTGCACACCCAGACCACGGAGGGCGTGGGAACTACAGCTGTGGGATAGGAAGGAGGCTGGGCTCGCTCATTCGTGTGGGAAAGAGTCAAGAGTTTTGCTTTCCTTCTGTTAAATGGGGCTGCGATCAAAGCATGGAATAGAGACAAGGAAGAAGATGCATGGCTGTGAGGGGAGCACACTCTGTCCTCATTCAGGGCTGAAGCCTAGAAGCACATGCAAAGTTTACCCCCAAAATCTCAAACTGGAATCCTTATTTAGAGGAACTGAGGGCATTTTTAGACACCGTTCAGCCAACAGAGTCATAAAGGGGTCTGGAGGCATCAGCTTTCAACGCCGCCCAGCAAGCCGCAGCACACTAAGGCATTTCTCATCAGGTCCCTGCAGGGCTCCGGCGTCCAAAGCACTCACCTCTGGAGCAATATAGTCGGGCGTGCCGCAGAAGGTTGCCGTGGTGACGCCGTTACAGATGCCCTCCTTGCACATTCCGAAGTCTGCCAGTTTACAGTGACCCTCGTGGTCCAACAGCACGTTGTCCAGTTTCAGATCTCTGGAAAGAACAAGGACCAGCAGTGGTAGGGCAGCCAGGCCTAAAACCATCCACCTGGAAGAGCTGGCTCAGTCTCAAAGGGTGAGACTCCTTTGGTTTATTCGATAAAAACATTTATATCAACTCATAAAACTGGCCTCGTGGTCCCTAGGAGATGGTTCCCTATGAATGGGTAACTAACCACATATAGAAAGCAGGCTGCCCTTTGGGAAGTGAGGGCAGTATGTGACTTTTCCGGGCTTTCCGCTTACCTGGTGCCCAAAGGACATCCACCCACCCCAATCCTCTGCTCTGGTATCTCTCTGCCCACTGGAGCTCACTCAGTGACCATCCAGGAAGCAAGTGGCCACTGTGTGCCAAGGACTGTGACAGGCATCGAGAGAACAGATGCTCTTTATCCCTAAGGTCCTCGCTGTGTGATGGTGAGACCTGTTTTGCTAAACTCTAGGCCCAGGAGGAGGCATCAGGTTGATGTGGCTCACCTTGGACCTAGCATCGTGCACTCACTAAAAGGAGAGGGAGAGAGGACCAACCATTATATAGTTCAAGTGGAATGATGGATGTCTGAGCCAAGTGCTATGAGAGAAATACAAGACGAAACAATTAATTCCTTCTAGGGGGAGGGGAGAGGGACCATGCCACAGTAGACATCGTCTGCCAGACAGGGAAGGGGTATCAGATCAGCATGGGGGGGTGGATGGGGCAGGGAGGCAGGCACTGAGGTGTGATGTGCGGGGAGCTCCGGAGCCTCACGCTCACGTGGTCTAGCGAGGCTGGAGGGATGGCCAGGGAACACTGGAGCCATCAAGTGCCAGAGATGGAGAGGAAGGTTAGGCCTAGATTATAAAGGCCACACTAAGGAATATGAAGGCCGTGCTAAGCAATTCTGGTATTTAGATATTAAGCAAAAGGGACCTATTGAAACTCTCTGATTAAAGGAGGAACAGATTCCCAGGTGGACAGAAAAGATTATCGAGAGACGGCTGAGTCAGTTCAGGGAAGAGATGTTAAGACCTGAGCTAGGACAGTGACAAGGGGATTGGAAATTGAGTGGTCAGTCAGCAGCATTGGTGAAAACACAACCAGTATTGCTAGTCGATGACCACTTGGAGATGGAAGGGGAGAGGAAACAGAATTGAGGATTCTGTGCTTCTCTCTTAGGCGCAGGAGTTAGTGGTGACGTTAATAACCAGGAAAAGGAAAAACAGGGTTTGCTTGGCTGTACCCCATGTACATAGGAGTCTCGAGAGGCCCAGTGGATTATGGAGAACCAGGACCAAGGCACTCTGCACCCTTCCCTTAACCAGTAGGAGCAGAATCCATTTCACTGGAGGAAGTGAATTTCCAGCAGCAGAACTGTTTGGTAATGGGCCTCCGCAGGAGACAGGAGCACAGCCGGACACTGATCAACGTCTGCACATCAAAGGCGGCACTGTCCTAAAACACCCGGCCCCACTCGGCCCAGCACCATGCGCATCAGGTGCCAGGCCGGCTGGAAAAGCATCCCTTGCACTGACACAACTGCCAGGGTCACCAGGGAGAGGATGAGAGACGCAGCTGGGCCTACTGGGTGATACCTCTATGCTTTGCTTTTCTAAGGAACAACGCACTCAGAGACAAACCACGCGGCCTTAACTGCGAGGAGGGAGGTGCACAGCCAGGAGGGATGCTGGGTGCCCTCCCTGTAGGCATCAGGGGGGCTGCCATGGCTTGACCTCTGGGGGGGGGGGTGCTGTTGGGGTGGTGGTGTTCCTCACTAGAGCATCTTCGGTAGCCACAGCTGACTGCAATTCTGCTTCCCCTCCGAGGTGGGCACTCCTGGTCCTTTCTCCTCTCCCTGCTCTGGTGGTGAGCTTGGTCCCAGGGACAAGGCTGGTCTCTGTCCAGCCCGGGATCGCGGTTCAGCTGGAGGAGGGAGGTGATGACAGACCTGACGGAACCGGTTTCAACTGTGACCTGGGAGTCTGACCACGGCAGGTCTGACAGTGAGAGGTCACTGTAGGACACCCAGAATGAAAACAAAGCCCTGCCTTCCAGGAATGCCCGATAAGGGAGGCGAGAGCAGCAGTTTTCTTGGCACAGGCCAGAGGGAACACAGACCAGAGCTCCTCTCTGCTCGGGGCAGCCGTCTCCCTGGGTGTGAGGGGCACGAAGGAAGGTGTGTTTGGTACCTGTGGGTCCATTTCAGAAAAGCAAGCCTTCTCTGCCTCTAAACCAGACCCGGCCCCAGCCTGCAAAGCAGCCTCCTGCACGTAGAATCCTGCTTCCCACACAAGCTTTCCTTCCCCACTGCCCGCCCCGCACCCTCACACACAACCCGAGCAAGACTCATGTAAGTGGAATCACAGGAGCACAGGGCGGGGCTGAGGAGGACTTGGTCATGTGCACAGGAGCGAGGCCACAGCCCGGAGCGCTGGCCCTCAGGCCTCCAGAAGTGGTTTCAGTCTCAAGGCTCAGGCTGTCTGGCTCCTCTAGGACGGAGGGCACATTACAGGCGGCCAGACAGGGTCAGAGATTATATATAGTTTGCGGCCCCAGGAGACAGCAAGGCTGTGGGGGATCTGAGCTGGCTATATCAGCACCCTGGTCTAGCCCAGCCGTCCAGGCCTGTATGGACCTGTGCCCAGAGCATTCTGACTCTCTCCCTTTGCCAAAGAAGGTTACCGAGTTCCTGAGTTTGCCTGAAGCCCTTATGCCTGCTCAGAGCTCGGGAAGGATATTCCCAGGAAATAGAAACAAGTGCTGACAGAAACCCACACGGTCTAAAAGCTGACCTGCGGTTGCTCAAGCAAGTGTGTGACTAACAGCCCCGGCAAGAGGCTTGCCGGCTTATTACTCAGCAGCTGTCATGGGTAGCAGGCATTGTTCCGGGAGAGAAAACTGCTTTGCAATCAGTTTTGTTTGTTCCCCGTCACAATACCTTCTGCACAGTGAAGTCTGCACAGCCTCACTGCTCAGGAGATAGAGCCGAGCAGTACCGGCGACGCAACTCACCCTGGGCACAGGATGCCCCAGGGAAGAGGCACCGCAGCCCTGACATGTCAGTCTAATTTTAGGCATCCCCAGGACTGTGCCAGCCCCAAAGCAAATGCCATTGCTGGTTTTATACCGGGTGTGATCCAACAGGACAAACCTCTCAAATTAGGATCCCAAGGGGGTTTGATTAAGGATGTGATACAATCCCAGGCTGTCAGTTCTACACTCAGTCCTGCTATCTCACACCTCCATGCTGAGGTCTGCCCTGCTGTCCCCAGACACTCAACTCTGCCCCGAGAGTGCCCCATTCATGTCTCCAGGACAGTGCACCCTGCAGAACATTCCAGAAGGCTCTGTCTGAGCGCAGTCTCCCCACTTAGCTGCGGCCGAGCCCATTCCCCCCTAGCTCCAGCTCAGCCTTGCAGTAGGCAGTGGCCAGTGAGAGAAACAGTGAGCCGCCCTGGCCAACTCAGAGCCTGTCTTATTTTTAGGGAAAGGGAGGAAATTCTATAAACCTCACTGGGACCTTTGCTCCAAAGTACTCAACTTATAGAAAGCCATGTGCTTTGCCCCTTAGAGATGGATTCCGGAGGGAAAAGAAGAATCCTGAAACATAAGTTCAAATTACTCGCTTTAGGGAAGCTGGGGCCAGGGAAACTGCTTCAAGAGAGGCAATGAGAGCCAGAGGACCCCAGGACTAACCCTGACCTGCATGCAGTTGGAAGAGAAGGCCATCGAGAGGATCCATCAAACAGGTCCAAAGGTTACAGAACCAAATATAGCCATGCTCAGCTTCCGCTCTAAGGATAAATCATTATCTTCTTTTTTTTTTTTTTAAGAAAAAAAAAAAAAAAAGGCAAGGAAAGTCACCCTATGACTCCTGATTTTGGAATATTCGGAGGTCAGTTTTTGGCTTAGGCATTCCTTAACCTCCTATGCCAATGTCTAACTGTCAGCCAAACTTAAAAGGCCACATTACAATGACTACAAGTTCACACGGGGCAGAGGCTCAGATCCGCAGATGCCAAACGCACAGTTCCATGCTCATTCTTCAGGAGCCCATTGAGCACCCGTATTTAATAGCTTCTCTGCCTTTTGTCGTGCAAGCACAGAAGGGCAGAGGAGCTATTTTATCCTCCCTGGTCGCCTGAAAGGCTCACTGTTGTTGCTGGGTAATCAGGGTTACTTAAAATGCCCAAATGGTTTCAGAGAGGATTCCAAGTGGGTGAAGACAAAGGGAATTCAGAACCTGTATTTATTTTGTTTGCACCTCAAGCTACTCTAAGAGTCATAAAACAGAATGACACCAGTCTCACAGCTCAGATCAGTGACTTCCAGAAGAAATAAACGAAACTAAGTTGAGAGCTGGATCCTTGAATAAGAATGAATCCATTAGGCTATTCAGTAACTATTTTAAATGTATTTTTAAATCGTTTTACCATGGAAAAGCTCAAACATACACAAAAGTATAGAACTCACACAGCTTCAGCAGCTATGAATGCATGCTAATCTTGTGTCAGCTATACATTTAATCCCCTCCCGAGTCAGTGTGCATCATAGTGACCCATCATTCCACCATTTGGTCATTTGCATTTTAGCCTTTTATATTATGTATTTTGAAGCAATATTCAAGATATAAATTTTGAAGCAAATTCAAAATATAAAATATTTTGAAGCAAATTCAAGATATAAAATCATCTCATCTGTAAATGTTTCAATATCTGAACCTAAAAGACAATAATGCTTTAATAATAGTATACAGGCAATATACTATTACAAGTATATTGTTTTCGTCTCTTTTGTCTCTGTGCATGTGTGTGTATATCCAGAGGACCTGAAAAAAGTGGGCAAGAAGAATAATAGTGTCATCAGTAACTAACAGTGACTACTAACAGTAACTACTAGTAACATAAAGTGAATGTTACAAAGGCTAAGAGCTTTATCCATATTATTTTATCCTTAAAACAACCCAATAGGGGAACGGCTAAATAAATTATGATAAATCTGTGATAGAATTTTATGAAAGCTGCTAAAATTTTCGGGACTAACGTATAGGGAAATGTTTATGATATAATTTTTATCTTTTGAAAATTATTTCTTTTCTGATTGTAAAAGTTATACTTTCATTGCATAAAGTTCAATCATTCCTGAAAATGTTATGGAGAAAATGATGACAAATTCATAGTCTTCTAACTTTTCTTCTTAAGGCTACACTAACATTATGATATCATTTGCTTTTACCACTTAACAAATATTTTGGGTATATTTCTACACCTTAAAGATTGGCCTCATTATCTGTAATCCTACATAATATAAAAGGCTAAAATGCAAATGAGCAAATGGTGGAATGATGGGTCACTATGATGCACACTGACCACCAGGGGACAGACACTTAACTCTGGAGCTGCCCCCTGGTGGTCAGTGTGCTCCCACAGAGGGAGCGCCACTCAGCCAGAAGCCAGGCTCATGGCTGACGAGCAGAGCAGCAGTGGTGGGAGCCTATCCCGCCTCTGTGGCAATGCTAAGAATGTCCAACTGATGGTTTAGGCTCACTAAGCCATCAGTCGGACATCCCCGCAGGGCTCCCAGACTGCGAGAGGATGCAGGCCAGGCTGAGGAACTCCCCTCCCCGTCGAAATTCATGCACCAGGCCCCTAGTGATTATATAAAATTCCATTATAAAGAAGTACTGTAGCCGAAACCGATCTGGCTCAGTGGATAAGCGTCGGCCTACAGACTGAAGGGTCCCAGGTTCGATTCCGGTCAAGGGCATGTACCTTGGTTGTGGGCACATCCCCAGTGGGGGGCGTGCAGGAGGCAGCTGATCGATGACTCTCTCTCATCGATGTTTCTGACTCTGTATCTCTCTCCCTTCCTCTCTGTGAAAAATCAAAAAAATATATTAAAAAAAAAAAAGAAGTACTGTAATTTAGGTTGTTCCCATTTTTTTTTGCAACTTCAAACAATACTGAACATTGTACGAGCATTTATTTAGGATAAATTCTTAGAAGTGGAAATGCTATGTGAAGGGTATAAATGTTTAAAATTTAAATATATGTTGAGCAATTGCCCTCTAAAAAGTTTGCACCAATTTATACTCCTACAAATAGTGTGTGAGAGTGTCTATTTGGCTTTCTTATTCAGGTTAGCTATACTCATCCTTATGTCCTTGCTAATCTGCTAGGGGAAAATACCTATTCACATGTTTTACCCATTTTCAAATTTCAGTTATCTTTTTTTTAAAATTATTTTTAAGAAGCTCATTACATATTATGTTTTTAAAATTAATATTATGGATAGTAGTAATTTGTTATATGGGTTGAGAATATAATTGCCCAGTTTGTTTTTAACTTTTGTTTATAACTTTTATAATTTAATATTTGAATTTATCAATCTTTCCTGTATAGCTTCTGGGTTTCATGACTTAGTTGTAGGCTGATACAATTCTAAGTGTAAAAGCAGGATATGAAATTGTATTTTCAATATTCTCTTAATTATGTTACAACTGGGGAAAAGAGGAGGGAAAAAGAAGAGATAAAAAATAAAGGAAAAATGTTGAAAGCCTATTTCTAAGTGATATGTTTATGAATAATTTTTCCTTTATTGTATTTTCTAATTTTATAGGAATTATGTAATACTTTGATACCAGGAAAAAGTCATTAAAATATACATTTTTAGCTTTAAGTCTTTTCTTTGGTTTCTGTACCATTTAAGGCCATAATTCCCAAGGAAGATGTTTAGGGAAAATGACTCACTGGTGGAAATGGAAAGGATTTGTTTTGGAACCCACTCTGCAAGGCCATGTTGATAAAAATCATGCTTAGGTAATGCTTAGGAAACATGAACATTTATGGACTCAGAATTCTGAACCTTTGTCACAAGCTCATTTTTTACCATATACATAGTTGTTAGTGGATGGCTCTAATCTTTTCAGCAGTCCCATGATGTATCCCTGTAGTTGTAAGCAAGGCAAAGGAAACAAAATGAAAAGAAAACCTACTGAGTAGGAGAAGATATTTACCAATGATACATCTGATAAGGGGTTAATATAAAAAATTTATAAAGAATTCAGACAACTCTACACCAGAAGAATAATTTAATTGAAAAATGGGCAAAGGATCTGAAAAGACACTTCTCCAAAGAAGACATTCAGATGGTCAATAAACATATGAAAAGTTGCTCAATTATCACTAGTCATCAGAGAAATGCAATTCAAAAACAACACAATGAGATATTACCTCACACCTGTCAGAATGGCTATCATCAATAAATCAATAAACAACAAGTGTTGGTGAAGATGTGCAGAAAAGGAACCCTCAAACACTATTATTGGGAATGCAGTTTGGTGCAGACAGTATGGAAAATAGTATAGAGGGTCCTCAAAAAGTTAAAAATGGAACTTCCTTATAACCTAGCGATTCCACTTCTGGGAACATATCCAAAGAAACCGGAAACACTAACTCAAATTCAAAAGAATATATGCACCCCTATGTTCCTTGCAACATTATTTACAATAGCCAAGATATGAAAGCAACTCAAGTGCTTATCAATAGATGACTGGATAAAAAAAAGCTATGGCAGATTTATACAATGAAATATTAATTGGCCATAAAAAGGATGAAATCTTACCATTTGTGACAGCATTGATAAACCTAGAGAGTATTATGCTCAGTGAAATAAGTCATACAGAGAGAAACAAATATAATTTGATTTCACTTAGATGTGGAATCTAAACAACAACAACAAAAATAGAAATATATTCATAGATACAAAGAGTAGACAGTTTACAGAGTGGAGGAGAGTTAGGGGACTGGGTGAAAAAAAGTAAAGATGTAAAATACAACGTAGTCAATAATACCGTAATAACTATGTATGGCCAGGTGGGTACTTGAAACATTGGGGGGACCATTCTATAAAGTACATGATTTTGTAACCACTATGCTGCACATTTGAAATTAATACAGAATACTATTGAATGTAGGCTGTAACCAAAAAAAAAAAAAAAAAAAAAAAAAAAAGAGCTTGATGTCCCTGCTGAAAGAAGCAACATTCCTAATTACTAACTGAGGTTCCCATGCCATTTCTCTTCATAAAGTGACCTTTGATCTGATTTGCTAGGCTGAGCTATTGAAACATCTGCTTAAGAACTAGTGTATGAAACATGAATATTTATCATTTTGAAGTTGCATACAAAATAACTCATTTACTAATGAATAAAGAAATAAAATAAAATAATTTCCAATCCAGAAAGTGTTACCAAGGCTCCTCTGAGGCTCTTTCCCCCTGCCCTTTCATATTTCTTCCCAACAGCTACTTGAGATGGAAAATGATCATAAAAATGACTCTATGCAAGTCTGGCTATGCACTCTATTGAAAACAGGGCCAGGGACTCACAAACGAGTCCCCTCCGGCCAGGTGTTGGTTTCTCTCCAGTCCTGGTGTTTGATGCACTAGGTGTGCAAGTAGCGTGTTTTCTCCTTCACCGCTGTGTACACACAGGACCAACCTTACGTGAGCAAAGGGACTGAGAGATTTCCTCTCGCCTTGTCTTACGGTAGGAAAAAACGGTCCAAAGAAAACATTCATTGACTCTCTGGACAGATGCAGGGTGTAATGAATATGATTAATGAGCACAGTGTGCGGATTATACATCTCCTTTGGACCATCAAATGAATGAGCCATCAAGCTAACAGTTGAGCCTTCTATATATATTTTTTCATTTCACTCCCCGCAACTCCCACAGGAGGACTGAAATTCCCTAGCTGAAGTGGCACAAATTTATTAAGCAGCTCCGTACAGTACTTTTATTTTACGGTTGCCAAGAAAATCTCTCTCGCTGACTCTCCTTGCCAAAATGCTTCCTACGTGATACCTGGCAGCTTTGGGTGTGCATCTGCAACTCAGCGAGAGAAAGCAGGAGGCAGGATGGAGGGATTCAGACAAAAACACAGGGAGATGACAGACCGTGGTGGGTAGGGGCCTCCTGACCATTGGGCCCAGCTGCAACAACACAGAAAGGATGCTGGGGCCAAGAAGGCATTCAACTTGATAGTCCGGGGCCGGGGAGGGGGAAAGATAAGGTGGCTAAAAAGCCAAATCTTGCTTAACTCCTCAGCTCCCCCAGCGCAGAAAGCCAAATGCAGCTGACCCATGGTCAGCCACCTGCGGGGCCAGCTTTGCTTCTTGGCTACAGAAATCCAACAAGGCAATGGAGGTTCTCCTCTAGCAAGACCCCAAATAGGATTATGGAGTCATGGGGATTCTAAGAGCCTGCAGGCTAGGGACAGGACAGGTAAGGAGGAGGTCCCTCCTGGCTAGATGCCTGCAGGGTATTTGCATGAAGAGGAAGGAAGGAAAGATATTCAAGGAGGAAGACTCAGAACATAGCTCCCTCTTAATCAATCAATGAATGACAACTGGGGCAACTGTGGGGTGGGGATGGATAAAGGCGGATGGATCCTATTAGGTTGATGTTGGACATACTGCACGAATACCAACAGACAGGTTCTTTGAGTGAAACTATGTTAAATGTTAGAGGGCACAGAGGGGGTCAATGCTAGCCATAGTTGTCACCGTTATTATTGTAAGAAAATGAATGGTGCAGCTCCTGTTCTCAGAAGATATGCTAGAAAATTGAGAGATCGGTACAAAAACAGACCAACAGGTGAAGGGACAATGAGACATCCTACTCTGTCTAGCCATGGCTGGTTCCCTCTCTGGAAACCCAGGGATATTCTGACTAGGAGCACTAGACACTGTCAGCACTTAGGCTGGTTCCCTGAAAACATGCCACTGAGAGGAAATAGTCATGTCCTTGCTGTGCCAGGGTCAGAGCTTCTCTTTGGCTGGGAGAAAACAAATGTTGTTGCAGCCATTAGCTGTGCAAGCATGCGGTCTTACATAACATGTGAAAGGGGATGTGGGCACCGCTTGGAAGAGGTGATGAGGAATGCTTTATGACAGGAAGGAGTAGAATTTATAGCATCAACTTCAGGAAGAGATAGGCAGGCTGCTTTTGGCAAATGGCTATACAAAAACGTCTGCATTAGTAACATCTTATGCAATATTGGAGGGGAAGGGAGAGGAGAGGGAGGATTCTGGCTTGAACCAGAATTTTTGGCCATATCAGCAGGTCTCAGCTGGTTACAGGCTATCCCCACCAGAGATTAAAGCAGAACCATGTAGACAGAAGTCTGGAAAGTGCAAGAGGATACTTGTAGTCAGAAGCACTCCAAGGCCCTTGGAATTACACACCTCACATTTTAGTTCTGGATTATCGTGGGTATTGCTGTGTTCCCTAATTGCATTTAGATGAAAAATGCTTGCTTTCCCCAAACAGATTACAAGTTCCAAGAGAGGCCTAGTGTATTATGTAGTCATTTCCAGAGTACTGATCAAGGCTGGACACATGACAGCAACAAACATCTGAGTCCCTTTCCATGGAACTTAACTGATTTCCTCCCAATGCAGAGCGCTTATCCTAGCAAAATGTGCAAATGACATAAAATTTTTCCCTAAGAAATTCCCTTTGGGAGAACTCGCTGCTACTTCCTGAATACCCACCATTCTGTCCCTAGCACTGGGTTTTACAACCAAAGAGCATAGATTTTCTGACAGCCATTTAGTTGTTCATTTTTAAAATATTTAAGTATTTGTTTTTTAAAAAATATGTTATTGAATTTTAGAGAGAGAGGGGAAATGAGAAGGGTAGAGTGATAGAAACATGGATGAGAGAAATATCATTGACTGGCTACCTCCATGAACACGGGGATCAAGCCTGCAACCCAGGCCCAGACCAGGAATAGAACTGGTGACCTCTTGGTTCATGGGTCAATGTTCAACCACTGAGCCTCAACCACCAAACCACACTTGTGGGGCACTAAAATATTTAACTATTAAGATGTGGAGATATTATCTAAAGACTTTCCAACTTTATGTAGTAGTACTCTTCCTAATAAAGGCAATCTATTAAACAAGTAAGTCATCATAACTTCCTAAAACCTTTAAAAGTCAATAGAATTCACAAATCAGGGATGAGGAGATTATTTATTTTTTTTTTTAGCTTATGTGTCTTATTTTTAGTTTAGAAAGTATCAGCAAACTTGAAAGCAAAAGTAGCTGATGAATGAGCACATTTTTTGAGAAGAGATTGATAGTCTTTTTGCATTAAATGCTATAGAAGTATTATTACTTCCTCATTAACAAAAAACTGATAGAACTGCATGGCCAAGTGCTTAAAGATTTTTAGAAGAATCAGCCCGGTCGGCATGGCTCTGTGGTTGAGCATTGACCTATGAACCAGGAGGTCATGTTTTGATTCCCAATCAGGGCACATGCCTGGGTTGTGGGCTCAATCCCCAGTGTGGAGTGTGCAGAAAGCAGCTGATCAATAATTCTCTCTCATCATTGATGTTTCTCTCTCTCTCCCTCTCTGAAATCAATAATCAATCATATATTTAGGAAACAAAAGCTGATAGAGAATATACAAACTTTGTAATTCTAAATAAGTATCGTAAGCTTTTGAGTTTGGGGTAGGTAGGTCTAACATATTATGAAGTGACGTGCCCAGTTATAAACTGCTCTATGGGAAATGTGGGAAGGAGCCAAAAAGGGTTGGTCATACAGGGCCATGACCTTACACCAGCATTGAGTGAAATGTCTCCAGAACTGGTTATTCTCCATCAGCTACAACATCATTGTCTCCTTCCTTTATTTTTGCCAAGATCAAGTTCTGAAGCAATAAGATAGAGGAATGAAAATCTATCAGTTGCAGTCCGTCCAGTTCCATCTTGGTCTGTCAAAGGCCAGGCAGGCTCACCACAGTGACTTGTTCTTTTAGGCTGAATAAGCTGAAGGGGGAGGGAGCAGCCCCTGGACCCTATTGCTGTCTAACACCCTGGTGGCTAGAGACATTTATTTCCATTCTGGGGAGCTGAAATTCTCCAGAAATAAAACACAGAATTCCTGAGAAGTCGCTTGGTGTCTGTACCCCACAATGCATCCAAATAAAGCTCAACCAGAACAGCCGGTCCCCGCTTCTACCCCCTCCTGCCTAATTATCTAGGGCACAGACCCAAGAGTGGATATCAGTCTGAAACACTCAGGGATGTGATAAAATCCAGATCCTGCGAGGCCACTTTGGGGAGATGTTGTTTCTAATTTTTCACCGTTATGAACACCACCATGATAAATGAAGTTATTTTTTCCTACATGGCCAAACCTATTAATATATATATTTTTTTATCACATAGAAGCAGTAGAGTCCAGGTCCATGCTTACATTTGAGCGTTTCTATCTCTGCCACTGCACGGATGTTCACCTCCCTTTATCACACGAGTAGTCAAAGGAAGGGCCCACAGGGAGTGTCGTTTGCAAAATCTTGGCTTGGGTTGCTGTTCCTTTAGGATTCGTATTTTTCCAGATAAAATGTAATCTCCATGAAGAGAGGTGCTTCACTGTTTTCATTTAAAAAATATATATATATTTTATTGATTTTTGTACAGAGAGGAAGGGAGAGAGATAGAGAGTTAGAAACATCGACGAGAGAGTCATCGATCAGCTGCCTCTTGCACACCCCCTACTGGGGATATGCCCGCAACCAAGGTACATGCCCTTGACCGGAATCGAACCCAGGACCTTTCAGTCCCCAAGCCGACGCTCTATCCATTGAGCCAAACCGGTTTCGGCCACTGTTTTCATTTTTATCTCTTAATATTTTTTACTTCCCTTTGGTGTCTAACACAGTGCTTTGCACATAATAGGCCTTAATAAATGGCTGTTAATCTGAGAGCCCCCTCTCTGCCATCTGGCATTGGTTTGGTTCTGAGACCCCAGTGAGGCTAGATTAGGGAAGACATGGGGGACCCGAAGGAAGTGGGGGGATTCTGGTTTGTTCTGGGACCCTGGCAGCCCGCTGGGATCTCTGGAGCCAACACGAAGCTGGTGTTGTCTGCTGGGGTCTTGTCTTGGGGATGATCAAGGCAGCACCCCAGGACACTGTGGCTCTGAACACACTCTCAGGTCCATGCCACTCCAGCCATTAATCCTTCAACGCCAATCTAGAACCAAACCAATTCCGAGAGATACCAGAAAGGAACATTTGCCCTGCTTGCGGACTGCCTGTTCATGTAGGGCTTGGGGTGAGAGCAACCTTTGTTCTCTTAAAAGAAGAATATGAAAAATTCTGTTGACTGCCCAAACAGGATTTACATGAATTTAACTGGCCGCTACAGGGCACAGTGAACCTTGGAGTGGCTTCTGTCGTTAAGACGGTGACTGTGAGCAGAGAGCACAGGGGTCAGACAGGCTGGCTGAGAGCAGCTGGGCAGTGGGGGTGGCGGACTACAGTGTGCAGGCTGGAATCTCAGTGCATCTGGCACCTTCTGATGGATACACAGCCTTCCCTCTCTTTGGAGGCAGCATGGGGGGGGGGGGGTTCAGGTGGATTCTGTCTGGTGCACCATCTGGTCAGTTAGTCAAGAATGCTTGTGTGGAGCTGGAAAGCAGAGCTTCTAGCCTCAGTTCTGCTGCCTCACTGGGCCTATTTCCTCCTCTGTAAAAGGATGGGACTGGCTGAGGCCAGTTTGGCTCAGTGGATAGAGCGTCGGCTTGGGGACTGAAGGGTCCCGGGTTCGATTCCGGTCAAGGGCATGTACCTTGGTTGCGGGCACATCCCCAGTAGGGGGTGTGCAAGAGGCAGCTGATCGATGACTCTCTCTCATCGATGTTTCTAACTTTCTATCTCTCTCCCTTCCTCTCTGTACAAAATCAATAAAATATATTAAAAAAAAAAGGGGGGGGGGGATGGGACTGAATGATATCCCTTCCACACCCAGTCACTCACTAGGACCTCACAACTGCTTCTCCTGGTTGCATTAAGAATCAGACACCTTCTTCCAATCACCATGCCCTGGCCTCTTCTCAGCCCCACCAAGTCCCAGCCGAATCACTGCATTCCCTGACTCATCTCTGTCTTTTTACTCTCCATGCGGGACCAGTTGTCTCTGACATTTGATTCTTGAATGTTTGAACCTTGAGGAGGCCCCCTTCCAGCTTTAGCACCTGTGATGCCCCACAGGGCTCTCTCTGGCTTCCCCTCCAGCCGTGTTGCCTCCCGCACGGTTCTCTGCCCGCTTCAGGTTCCCGAAGGAGCACCATGCCCTCTCTGCCCTCATGTATGCCCTCCTGTGCCTAACGCAGTGCTGCTCAGAGTGTGCCCTTCAGACTGGTCCCTGCCTGCAAGGAAGTGGAGAATGAATGAATGGAGCAAGTAGCAATAAAGTAGAAACATTGAGAGTAAGCATTTAAAAACTTTTATAACCACCTGACAGTAATTTTATGTCTGTTGAATCTAATAAAAATGTGGGCTTTTATGTCTTTTAAATTTTTGATTGTTCTAGTAACTTACTTTTATTGTATCTTATAAAGGTCTTGATCCTAATGGATTGAAAAAGGAAAAACCTGGTGGTTTACCACCACATATAGTTTGAGGAGCTCTGGCAGCACCTTCTTCTCCTTCCTGTCTCCTGGGCTGCCAATTTCAATCTCGCCAAAGTCTCTGTCTCGGAAACCTTCTGTTCCCTTCCTAGGCCAAGCCTGGCAGCACTCCTCCATGCCCTGCTGGTGCTCGGTGCGTACTTCTAAGTATAGCGTTCACTGCACTAACCGTGATTGTTGGTTTCCCTGCAGGCCTGTCCCAGGCTCCTGTCAGCTCTCAAACCTCAGAACAAGGTGCCTGGCGTAGGTCTGAGTGGGCAATCAAGCGCTGAGTGGAGTGAACAAGCCCCCTAGGTTTCTTACCCTGAACTTCAGCTGCGTTCCCTAGAGTGCCAAGTTCTTCTGGCCTCTCTCTCCAACACTGCTTGGTGTTCTGTACATGACAGATACCGAGCAAAGGAGGAAGCAATGGAGGAAGCACTGCCTTCTGTATCTGGGGGTGAATTCTTTAGGCCACGCATCCAGCCACCTTGTTCCTTCTCCAGCCCTTAATCAGGCCCTAGAGATAATCGACAAGAAAGCTGAGCTCCTAGGTGCAACAACCAGTGACCAAGGCGTGTGCCTGGTGATTAAGCATCCTTACAAGAGTGTGGCGCTATAACCAGACAAGACAAATCACCCTGCATACAATGGAAAGGTCAGTCCAGGAAGCAAAGACAGGCGATGGCTGGAGTCCTTGATCAAGCTGAAAAGCTCATTTGATTAAAAAAAAAAAAAAAAAGCCCTTTAATGGAAACAGCCCCAGCCAGAAGAGATGGAATATTACATAAGAAATAACTTAAAAGCCCAGAAAATCCTTGAAGCCCAAACGAAAGCACACGGTTCCCATCACGAGGAACTAATTTCTGTTTGAAAGTCGATGAAGCAAACGTTTCCCTGGGAAATGGTCGGTCCCCGGCGCCTTGTGGAGAAGGCAGTTCGGGAGCATATTTCCTGCAGCTCAGCCTCTTGGGTTCCAACCTGACAGATTTCCCTCCTGAAGTCATGGAAAAATCCTCTCTGCTTCAGAGTCCTTCCTTAAAGAGGGGTGACGTGATCACTGGGTGCAGAGCATGAAGTCACCTCGGTGCTGTCTGAGGCCATGGCACCCCGAGCCAGGGAGCCCTGGCTGACTTGCAGTTAGGAAAAAGCAAGCACGCCCAAGACCGGACAAGTGATTTTCCCGTGTTGGAAAAAGAGACTGCCTTCCTTATTCAAATTACCACTAAGTAGCAGTCAGTCAGCTGAGGAAAAAGTCACCAAAATTTGAGGTCTAACGTAAGTGAATGACTCTGAAAACAGAACACGTTGAGTGATCTAGGCAAGGTACACGCCACCGGGTTCCACCCACTGAGATAATCCCTGTGTTCCCGCAGAGCTTTATGGCTGTTCCAATATTTCATCTGCCTATGGAGAGCCTGAATTCCTTAGACAAAAGCGTGGACTGGAATTTTCTATCTGAGTTATGTGCCGGATTCCTGGGCCGGAGGGTGGTGCTCTCGCCGCCTGTAAATTTCCACCGATGCAAACGAGGTCACAAGTGCCAGGAGGCATCAGTGACAGGTCTGCGGGGGCAGAGAGTCACAGGCCAAGGCAGGGCACATGCTTCCTCTTCTGCAAGAAACATTTATACCATCCAGTTGGCACATATGTGTGTGTGTGTGGAGGGAGGGAAGCTATGAGCTTTGTAGTCTGTGCCACACAGTAGCCAGGACAGCCTCTGAGCCCCTGTGCTGGAGATGCCTCCACTTTCCCGTGCACCTCAGGTGGCAAGAGGCTCCCTCTGCCCTGCCAGGTCCTCAGAGATCAGCACTCAGCGCCATCCCAGAGGTTTTGCCTGCTCTGGGTTGGGGATTGTCCCAGCTAATTCCGACTCCCGGCCGGCCGGAGCCGAATGTGACAGGAGCGAGTGGCCGGAGGGAGCACCCTTCCCTATGGACAGCGAACGTGACCTGCCGTCCTGGGCACCCACAGGGTGGGCTCTGGAGCGGGCATTCTGGAGGAGGCAGCTCTCCGCCCTGGATGCAGCTCACCTGCCCAGCACTGGCTCTGAGGAACAGGCTTCATCATTCTAGGTCCTGTCCTAGCAGACACTTAACTGTACCAACTGCTGAGACCAAGAAAAAACCCACAGAAATGCGAAGAGGGAGGACTGATGGATATTATTAGCAGCTGCTCTGACTCATTAAATCAAAGTGAAGATGACAGTTCACCGAGTGGTGACTCTGTTTTTAGGTAAATTCCAAGGCAACGAGGCACAACCCTACTTAAGTCTCTAACCACTGCTAAGTGCCTCCTTTGCGGGCTCCGCCCCCTCCACCCTGCCTCAAGGGGGAGGCGGATCCCTGAGGTGCTGCTCCTGGCCCCTGCCTGGGTTTATTTCCAGCGCCACTGCTAGACCCTATGGCGCCTCTGTGCGTGTTGGGAAAAGGCACCCCTTTCTGAAGACATGTTATCACCACCCCCTAGAAAGATTCCCAGTCTTCATACAAGTCTTCAATGGCTCCGATGGAGCCGCCCTCCCTGGAGTCACTCAGTGCACTGGCTGCCCAGCTGCCAGCAGCTCTGCGTGGTTCTCTGCCTGAGCAGTTAAATGCCAAGGGTTCAAATATCACCCTGGACCCGTGGTCGGCAAACCGCATGCGGCTCTTTGGCCCCTTGAGTATGGCTCTTCCACAAAATACCACGGCCTGGGAGAGTCTATTTTGAAGAAGTGGCATTAGAAAAAGTTTAAGTTTTAAAAATATGGCTCTCAAAAATTGTTTTCAATCATTGTCCTGTTGATATTTGGCTCTGTTGACTAATGAGTTTGCCAACCATAGCCCTAGACAGATGGCACCCAAATCCAAACCTGCACCCTGACAACCCCTCTCCAGAGACCCAGACCTGCATGAGAAGTTAGAAATGAACTGCTCTGGGGACACAGCTACTAGGGGCGTTTCAACCCTTCAAACACAATAGGATGGAAACTGGACTTTGTCCAGCCATTGTCTTCCCTCATGTCAAAGCTTCAGCATTCTCCAGTGGAAATCTTGGAGTCACGTCTCATGCCTGCGCCTTGGTCCTCATATCTACTGCACAGTCCTCTCAGCTTTCACCCCCATTCCTCTTCTCCTCAGTCTTTCCACTGCCGCTGGCTCTCTTCAAACGGTGGCTCTATTTTGCTTGGTTTACGTTAAGGCCTCCCACCCCAACTCCAGGCTTCTGGGCCCCTGGGCACTCTGTTTAACACATTACATTCACTTCCCCTTATTCTCTTTCTCAAAAACCTGTGATGGCTTCTATGGACAGGCAAATAAAGCCCAATTTCCTAGCCAGGCATTCAAAGCCATCCAGTTCTCACTTCACCTTATTGTAATTGCCGCTCCTTCCTCCCCCAAGTCACACCGAGTCCTCGGGATTCCTGAGTATGGGGCATCATCTCACCTCCATGCCCCTGTCCCTGCTGTTCAATCTATCTACCTGGCATGTATTCTCCTATATTGCTATTAACTGACAACTTGTGGCTCAAATGCCACCTCTTTTCCATCAGAATTAAGAGCTCCCTATGCCCTCATTGCACTGTTTATACTTGACTTTGGGCACATATGGTACTATGTGGTTTTTTTTTTGTGTGTGTGTGTGTGTGTTTTTGGTATTAATCCTCACTTGAGGGTATTTTCCCTGATTTTTAGTGAGAGTGGAAGGGGGGAGAGACACAGAGAAATAGGATGTGAGAAAGACACATCGATTGGTTGCCTCCCTACCAGGGCCTGGATTGAGCCTGCAACCAGGGTTCGTGACCTTGACAGGAATTGAACCCGAGACTCTTCAGTCAGATGGCGACGCTTTACCCACTGAGCCCAACTGGCTGGGGCTGGCACCATGTTTTAAATTGTCAATTTGTGGATGTGTTTGGAGCCCCCAACAGACTAAATCACTGAGGACAAGGATCCTGTTTTATTTATCTTTTGGGCTTCAGAGCCAAATGAAGCCCAGCACAGAGCGGATGCGGGCACTTGTTGAATGGTGGAGAAGTCCTCTTCATGGTCCAAGCGAGCCCAGGGACGACTTAACTGTAACGATGGTCTACCCTGAGCCTGCGTGCTTCAAAGCACCGGCCACACAGGGCATATGAGTGCATTGCAGCATGTCAGGCGGGGGGTGAAGGGCACTTTCCAAACCAAAAAGCCCATTTTAAACAAACACACATTCATGCCATAACTCACAACTCGCATCAGATGCAATTCCTGGAAACTGCGGCTCCGGCAGGAGGCTTGGCAGGATTCAGGGCCTCTTCCCGGAGTCTCCTTCTGTCCCCGCCCAGCTCTCCAGAGCCTGGGCCAGCCCAGCTGCACCACCCGTGCTAACGATGCAAGAACGTTACTCGGGATAATGTGCACCTTGGGAAGGCGAGAACCCGGATGGGAATGAAGCGACGCGATGAGATGCTAACGAGCAATGAGCTCCTCGGTAGCGCAGTCTTGAGACTATAGGCTCTGAGTGGGTGAAACCACGTCCTCAGCTCTACACCTCAAGAACACGAACAGAGAGGAGAAATCCAGCAACGCGGGTCCATTCACAATACTGGGCCTCGTCTGAAACACAGCTCAACCACCTGACCCGCTCTTTCCTCTTGTTTTTATGCAATACTGGGATATCCACACCCACACTTCTCTGAGACTCGATTCCCCAGTTTCTGGGAAGAAATGACCAGAAGACCAAGTCTTCCAGGATGAGACTGGGAGGGGCAGTGGAAAATGTGGCTGTGTGCACACCGCCATCCTTACACCGCTGCCTGCAGCAGTCCGGCGTGGGGGTGGGGGAGGGGGTGGGGGGTGGGGGGGCAGAGCTCTCACATCCAGCTGATGAAACAGTTCCCCGACCATCGAGGCTTCTGTTTCCCTTTCTTTGTCCCTTGGGTGACCTTACTATCATGTACCCAGCTACCCTCTCTCCTCATGTCTTGATGGAAAGAAGTCCTCTCTTGCTACTTAAAGAACAAAACTCTGATGTCTATATTGCCTTGATTCTCAATCTCCCTCCAAGGCTTCTCTCTAAGGCAAGTTCCTTAAAACTGTGACACCCCCGCCCCCGCCCCCCCCCCCCCCCCCGCCCCCAAACCTGCCAGCTGCCAGAATGCTTGCTTTCATCACATCAGAGCTCATCAACATTTTGAGATTTGCTCCTGGGAATCAAAGGAACAGTGTAGTTATTAGTACGCCTTCCCTTTGTCAGTGGCTGTGAAAGGCTGGGACTAAAGGGAACAGGAAAATGTAAGGCTTAGGCATATAGACTCGCCTTCAAAGGAAAGCGAGCCTACATGATTCCACCTGGAGAAATTAATGTCTTAAAAGCCATTTTGTGGAAGGCCACTGCCTGCGGGAACTCTCCTACTATTAGGACCAAACTACTTCCCTACACGTCTGCTCAGGGAGAGTCACTGCGTAGCCAAAGGAACGATGAGGCGGTCAGGATCCCCTTTCTAGGGTTTTCCCCTTTCTCTCTCAGCCTGAGACCAGGGAGCCACCGGGCAGCTGACTGGTGGCCCTGCCCATCCTTCCTCGAGGTCTCGGGTAAGGACATCATCTGCTTCTCTAGAGACTCACCCTTGGCACTGATGATAAGCCTTTTGGGAGGGTGGGAGGAGCGGGCATCGGCTAAAGAACAAAGGAAGAGGAACTCTGCAGAGAGACACCCCCCCCCCCCCCCCCCCAGACCTCAGGAGCGTGGAACTTGGCTTGGGAGGGTCAGTGCTTCAGGCTCTGCTGGAAGCAGCCTGCGTCCCTGGGCTGGCGTGGTCCAGAACAGCGCTTACCCCACCCCCTGCCGCCGGGCTGGGACTCTGCCAGGGCCGGCTGACTGGAGGCCGGAGGCCACGGTGTGGTGAGATTCCTCCCGCTGACTCACAGGAGCACGCAGCACAGGGCAGACATTCCCGGCTGGAAGACTCAACGCCAACATTTCTCCCAGCACTCACTCAGACTTTCCAGAGGGTTTCCTTGAGCATGGTCTTTCTGTCGCCCCAACGGCACAGGGATGGCTCAGTATTTCCAAAGCGGGGAGGAAAAGCTCATCGTGGTTATACGATTCCAACACTGCGCTCCTTTTCTCCGAGAGACCCACCAGGGGACCACTGACATGGAAGACTGGCCAGGCCCGGTGGGCACCGATTTGGAGCTAAAAGACACCAAGAGGCCTTGGAGGACGTGAATGAGTGCTCAGGGCCCAATGGAGTGGGGCACTCCTGCTGGTCTGGCCTTGGGCTCCTGGTCTTTCTTTTGTAAACTGACCTTTAGCTGCAGAGACATATGAGTTCTGTTTGGTTAGAACTGTGTCTTCATTGGTTCCCCATTCTGAAGGAATTTAAATTTGAGACCCCAGGTACAATACTTTAGATTTTCAACAATGAAAGAAGTAGCTCTCATGCTCGCTCTCCCTCCCTCGTTCCCTTCCTCCCTTCCTCATCTTCCCTTTCTTTAGAACTGTGGAGTAAAGCTAAAAGTAAAAACCACACACTCACACACACACTCCTCACTTATGTCCCTCCATGTAATTTTCACAACTGGTAATTACTCCTATTTCTTTCTAAGTTACACTCGGGCACACGCTCCCCTGTAGGCCTCACTATGAGATCCTCAGGCACAAAGCAGGTCTCAGCGAATGTTTGTGGCATGAGTAAATGAATGACTAAGTGGACGCATGGCTACCTAGGTGCATGTGACATCTTTAGATCTCATGTAAGTACATTCCGGTGTCATGCAAAGGGGATAGAGCATGGGACTCAAGGAAAGGCAATTTCCCCCAGCCTGACTGAAACGAAGACAGTGACTAATGCTGAAGAAAACCATTAAAAATGGTAAGGAACTAAATTCCTAAGCCATGGACTAAGGGAGAAAGCCCATGAAAGGAAAATGCTTGGAGACTTTCCCTGTTACTGCCGGGGACCCTCTCAATGAGAAGAAATGCCTTTTTCCTTGGGCTGTGCCAGCTCACAGGGAAAGAAGAAATTGTAGCGTGTGGCCACCTCTGCGCAGGGCGGCTGCGCAATGTGCCGTCCAAAGTGGGGCTCTGCGCGGGGAGGGGATGGTAGGCAGGGGCGTCAGGAGCAACCGGGACTGCCCTGCGGACACTGCGCCTCTGAGCCTCCCCAGACTCCGCACACTTTCGAGTTTCCTCTTTGGCTGACAGTGCGTGTTCTTTATGGACTCCTCATCTGGGACTCTCTGGTGGGTTTTTACCTAGAGAATTCATTCTTAGAAAGTACAGTATCTTGCCGAAACCGGTTTGGCTCAGTGGTAGAGCGTCGGTCTGCAGACTGAAAGGTCCCAGGTTCGATTCTGGTCAGGGGCATGTACATTGGTTGCGGGCACATCCCCAGTAGGGGGTGTGCAGGAGGCAGCTGGTCGATGTTTCTCTCTCATCGACGTTTCTGGCTCTCTATCTCTCTCCCTTCCTCTCTGTAAAAAATCAATAAAAATATATTAAAAAAAAAAAAAAAGGAAGTACAGTATCTTGAGCTCCTCTGCTAAGCTGCTGGTTCTGGAGTTAACCCTTTACCCACACGTGTGACTCAGGCCAGACTCCCTGGGTCCTGTCTCAAGTGAGACGCTGTGAAAGTGCTTCGCAAGAGGAGCCTCCAGTGTCCCGCTGTCTCTTGGTGTAAACAGAAGGTAAAACTGCCCTTGCCCTGCAGCCCAGCCAGCGTGGCTCAGGGGTTGAGTGTTGACCTATGAACCAGGAGGTCATGGTTTGATTTCCGGTCATGGGTTCCATCCTCAATGTGAGTCATGCAGGAGGCGGCTGATTCTCTCTCATCACTGATGTTTTTCTCTCTCCCTTTCCCTGCCTCTCTGAAACCAATAAAAAAAAATTATATATATATATATATATTTTTTTTTAAATTTATATATATAATTTTTATATATATAAATTTTTTATTCATATATATATACATATATATATGAATGAATGAAACTACCCTGCAGCCGCAGTGAATTGATCAGAGCGCATCGCCCTCAGACGGACGTCAGAGGGAGAGCGTTTTTTTCCCATGTCACTCCCGTGGGCCGTGTGTCCGCAGCACAGAGATGAAACAGCCTGCCACAGAGGCTTCAGTTTTCCCGTTCTTGCTGCCAAAGCCGAAATGCCAAGCAGTGCTGGGAACTGTGATTACACACACTTCATATTTTACATTCTGAAACCCCGAGGAATACGGAATCCGCGCCGGAGAACAGAGTCCCAGTTCTTAAGGGGCAGCAGCACAGACACTGCACTCAGGCCGCCGGGGCCCAGGATCTGCAGGGGGAGCCTCGGACAAAGACCTCACAGATCCTGCCGGTCGGTGTAGACCTTCCCGGCATCTGCGGGGGCCTTGGCTAACTTTCTCACTCACTTCTTTCTAAAATTTCTAACTTTTGGAGTTACCCAATTCTTACGGGGGGAAGAAAATCACCACCACACATATAAGTCAGTCAGTCACAAGGAGAGGCAGTGACCACCTCTGACAGGTTTGAACCTGTCTGTTCCCAGACAAGGAAACAAAAAGTCAGTGTTCTTCAGGCCAAACTGCGTCCCGGCCTCCATCTGCCAGGAAAGCCGCCAGCCGGACCGCATCAGATCACAGGTTTGCTTTGTCCAAATTTCCCTCCCCGGCTGTCAGTGAGGCTGTAAATTAATTTCACCGCTGCAGCGTATTTCTCCCAATTCTGTAGGTGTTAAAACAAACAAACAACCTCCCCCCAACCCCTACTCCCAGCCCCGTCTGCCTCCCTCCCTCCCTCCCTCCCTCCGAGAATGAACACAGAGCCACAAGGACCTCAGGAAGGACCCACGATGACATGACCTGTTCTTCAAAGGGCGCATTCTGTGACTCAGCGTCACCTGCCTTCCTCTATTGCTCACAGTTCCTGTTCTTTGGCGGAGGAGTGCTAAGAATCCTGGCTGGATGAACTTGGGAGGGGCGAGCTTCTCCTTGCCTGGATTAAGCTAAGATTTAATACCTCCTCTTGCATCACTTGCAAGATCCGGACGCCCGCACGTGTTCCTGGTGTTCTCAGAGGACAGGAGCTCACCTATGATTCCCCCTCCTGCCGGGGTTTGCTCGGGTGCCCTGCAGAGAAGGGGGCTCGCGGAGCCCCCCGGGGAAGGGGCAAGGCACCCTGCACCCACGCCGGGCCCCATCCTCAAGGGTGGACGTGTGTGCTGATGCCGCTCCGTAATCCAGCTATAAATAACGACTGATGCAAAGGCTTTACGTGGAGGGCTGGAAATAAGTTTCTCGCTGTAGCTACGGAACTGCAACCAACTTTTATAAGCTTGTTACATGATCTGAACAAATCTGCAGTGTCTCCAACAAGGGCCAGACTCTCAGCTGGTTAGCAGCCTCACCCATAGACCCTCTCAGAGAAGAGAAGAAAACTCAGCTGCTCCTTTGTATAGGAGTTTAGGGTTGGTTTTTCTAAAGGCTTAGGAAAAGCTCTGTTGTTCAACGGTAACCAATACCCTCGTTTTATAGTGGGAAACGCACTCAGACACAGAGCTTGTGTATGCATAAGCTATTTCTTGAAGGACAGATAAGAAATGGGTAACTGGTTCCCTTGAGAAAGAGGAACTGGGAAATTGGAGTTACCTTTCACTGTAATCTTTTTAGAAAGGCTAAACATTTCTCTTTTAATCATATGTATGGATTAGCTCAGTGGTCGGCAAACTCATGAGTCAACAGAGCCAAATATCAACAGTACGATTCAATTTTCTTTTGAGAGCCGAAAACTGACTTCTGCGCATGGGCCACAAAGTTTCAATCGCACTGTACATGCATGCCCGCACGTGGTATTTTGTGGAAGAGCCACACTCAAGGGGTCAAAGAGCCGCAGTTTGCCAACCATTGGATTAGCTCATCCAATTCAATTACATTGACATTGCTCCATTGCTCTTTAGTAAATAACTGATATCACGTTAGAACCATCTTCATATCACTTATCACTCCCAATGTATCCCCACAGATAAGAATCGTCGGCTCAGTTGCTAGAAATAAAACAGAAAGGAAGAGAAGAAATAGTGCTATCCCTTGCGCCAGAAATTGAGGAACAGAAAATGAAAAGGATACAGAAAGCAGAGCTCAGGATGACAAACCCTAATACAGTCCTGACAAATGAGAGGGGAAGTGGGAGTCCTGGCTTTTCAGCCTGCACGCCCCTGGGCAACACCCCTGCCCTCTCACCTTCCCCTCCCACACCTGCCCACTTCTCCTTTCTCTTCATCCCACACGCCTTTCACTTACATTTTAAAATTTGTTCTGGAAAAAAAAAAAAAAATCTTTACCACACTCAGTAATAAAATAAGAGGCTACCAAATGAAAAATTAATAACTGTCCACCCCATCCTAAGTTGGTCTCTCACAACTTTCTCCTTGTACATATGTATGTAGAGATGGCTTTCTTTTTTTACCAAAAAAAAAAAAAAAAAAAAAAAGGCACTAAAATGAGCTATATACCACCTTTAACTCCCCTCCCCCAACTTATCTGTCCATCAGGAACAAAGGTCCATAAAGGTAGATTTAACTCATTCTTCCTTTAAAATCTGTATATATACCAGTAAAAGCAAAATATGCAAATTGATCAGTTGGCAGAACAACTGGTCACTACGATGCACACTGACCACAAGGGGACAATCGCTTAATGCAGGAGCCGCCCCGAGTCTGTAGGCCCTGATCACCTGATGGGGAATGGGGAACCAGGGGTGACGGTGGACATGGGTGGTGCCAGGCCAACGCAGATGTGAGCAAGTAGGGCCCCGATTGCCCCACCAGTTGCCCCCTACACAGAGGGTGACCCATGTAGATGGTGTGGGGTGGGGCTGGCAGCCAGCAGCTGAGGAAGATTGGCCCTGATCACAGGCCAAACCCAGGAACCCTACCCATGCATGAATTTCATGTGCTGGGCCTCTAGTAGCTACATAATAGTCCGTAGAAGTATGTCCTAATTTATTCAACCATTTCCTTATTGGAACTGTCCACCTTTTAAGTGAATTCACTGTTCAACTTTCTTCTCTGGATCACTTTTCTTCTTTATGACTGATAATGTGTAAGGAGCCTTAACTGATACCAGACATGGGAATAAACAAGCCACATGAATTCAATTCTCACAAGAATCCCATGTGACAGAGAGTACTGCTAGCCCCATGTTTGTAGAATGGGAAATAGAGACTGAGAAACACAAAAGACTTTAGCCAGGGTCACAGAGCGAGTGCACTGTGGAAGTAAGTTTTAAATCTAAGTTTGCTCCCAAAGCCTCTCTAAACTATAATACTGCCTCATTTTCACCATTGCCATGCAATCCACCCAGAGTCTATGGTCCAAGGTTAGCTTGGTATTGACAACTTTGAGATGGGTCATTTGACTAGGAGTTCCACAGGTATCTGGCTCAAGGTGTCCAAGTCTTTATCGCCTCCACCCCTACACCTGTGTTCACCTGTGCCTCATCTTTGGCAAGTCACCCTGGAGCACAGCACTGGCGGACTCGAGTGAAAAGCATTCACTTTCGCAGGGGGAACTGCGGACAGAGTTCCCTGGGAATAATGGCCGGGGTTCACTACCACCTTCTCTATTTTCATGTGCACACAGAGGTTGAAGCTATATTCACAAATGTAGGGAAGGATTCAATTCCTCTGAGATCTACACCAAAGGAAACATTGAACACCCTAGTTTAATACATAGACAATTAACACCTTGTATTCAGCAGAACAAAATTGAGTGAAAGCCCAAGTCTTATCTGGGAGAGGTAACATGACATACCAACACCACAATTCACATTAGTTTAGTTACCAGTTAAGACATTTCTTTTTATTTTATTTTATTTTATTTATTTTATTTTATTTTATTTTATTTTATTTTATTTTATTTTATTTTATTTTATTGATTTTGTACAGAGAGGAAGGGAGAGAGATAGAGAGTTAGAAACATCGATGAGAAAGAGTCATCGATCAGCTGCCTCTTGCACACCCCCTACTGGGGATATGCCCGCAACCAAGGTACATGCCCTTGACCAGAATCGAACCCGGGACCCTTTGGTCCCCGAGCCGACGCTCTATCCATTGAGCCAAACCGGTCTCAGCTAGTTACCAGTTAAGACATTTCAAATATTCAGAGAGAAGAAGAATATGATAAGTCAACTGGGTCTCATTCCAAGAATCTAGAATGAAAAATTACACGAGTGGCTTATGATTGCTCCGAAATCAGTGGATGAAACACACATACACACACACACACACACACACACACACACACACACACACACACAGAGCCAGAATGAGCAATATCGCGCTAAAAGTATTTCCCTCTTTGATAGGTAAACTCGACTGCCAGATTGCTTCAAATATTCTAAAGGTGTTCTTGCAGAAGATGTGTTTATTTTCAGTCTACTCCTTAAGGGTGGTCCAGAACCAGTGAAGATACTGGGAGACACTGTTTGACTCAACATAAGGGTGATATTCCAAAAATCATAGATGCCTCACAGTGGAGGTAGCAAGTTCCATTTTGCTTGGGGGTGTGTAAGCAAAGGGAAAAGTGACCATTTGGCAGGTTGCTAGGTATTCATACTTTGAATGAGAAGTGTATGTAACTTTGAACTCCCTTTCAACCCTGAGACTTAAATGGGACATGGGACAGGTAAGTTTTGATCCAATTATCAAGAATGGTACAGAATGGCATTCTCGTAGGACAGAGGATAGGTTTGGATGGGGATTCTGGAGGTTGGAGGAGCAGTGCATAAGAAGGAAGGAGAAATGAAAGGCGATGCGGTCACTGCTGCCTTCCCAGGTGTGCACCATGCACAAACCTCTGGAACCAAAGCCCTCAATGATGTCACTGCCCAGGGTGTGGGGCAGTTGGCCTGTCAGGTTTCACTCACTCCTCTTTGCAACCGAACCCAGTAATTCATCAAAGTCTGAGCATTCTTATGGAAACAGGGTGCTTGCACCAAGCTACATGTCTTCTTAGGAAGTTCACGGATAAGTAAAATTTGACATTTGTGAGACAGTGGAAAAATCCATGCTCAGGCACATGCTGCAGAATATTCATCAAAAGGCAAACTATAACACCACGCTCCACTTAGCTATTCTACTTCCCACGGTACTGGGATCCAAAAGAAGGAAACACATTCCACTTAGATATTTCTCTTCCCACGGTAATTCCCAAGAATTACTGATAATTGCATCAAAACTTAACCTCAGCACGCCTGAAAACCATTGCTTCAAGAAGACCGTTCACGGCTCAGAGAGCTAAAAGTATGACAAGCCTCCGTCTTATCCTCCACTGTTCTCTCAAGTCAGTCCACTGTGTGTTCAGCTCCAGCAGGTGCTAGTCCCCTTAGAGATGAAATCATTTCCAGGTAGAATGTGCACTATCAAGCTAAGTAGTTGCAAAGCACCTTGCTTAATGTTTTAGAAAATATTTTAAAATACTGAACACATGTATAAATGAGTGACTATAATGGAATAAATGTATGCATCACCCAAATTCATATATTGAAGGTCTGACTACCTCCACCCCCTCCCAACATGGTGGTATTTGGAGATGGAGTTAGATGAGATCCAGATGGGATTAGTGCTCTTTATAAGAAGAGACACTAGAGAGCTTGCTTGTCTCTCCAAATAGCCATGCGAGGACATGGTGAGAAGGCAGCTATCCGCAAGCCAGAAAGAGAGCCTTCACTAGAAACCAATTGGTGGGCACCTTGGTCTTGGATTCCCAACCTCCAGAACTGTGAGGGGGGAAAAATTCTGTTGTTTAAGTCAGTCATTTGTTAGGCAGCCTGAGTGAACTAAAATGATGACTTTAGGACTTCTACAGAACTGATATTCACACAGCCTGAGGGTCAAAGCTTGACAGAATCGAACTGGTATGGCCGCAGGTTACCACTATAATGTTGAAAAACTCAACATGGGTTATTGGAGTATATTCAATATCACATAGGAGATCTCTTTTGAAAACATTTTTAACCCTTTGCACTCCGAACCATTCTGGACATTGGCTACCAGCTACTCGATGCTACTTTGCGGCGGAAACGTGCGTTGAAATAACTCAATTCCCCGTAATCACTAATAAACTGCAATGTCCCCTGAGAGGGGACATCCGAGTGATATGCTAGAATTCCGATGTCCCCTGAGAGGGGACAGCGGAGTGCAAAGGGTTAATTATTAGAAAGGCAATCTTTATTGCAAGAGAACATATATAAAAAGCCTTAAAAATATTAAAAATAAAATAATCATCTAAACTCAGATGTTCACATGCTGGTATTTACCCTCCTGGAACTGTTTTCCCTGCAAAAGGGTGAACCCAACTAAGAGAACGGGTCTTTCTTTTTGGGTGATTTCTTCTGACCATGACCACCATTGCATGAAGCAGTCACCTGAAAGGAGTCCATGCTCTTATATTCACAGGGATGTTACTGAGAAGTGCTTTTACTTTCAGAATCCTAGTATGATACTCACACCCTATAATACCCATAACAGAACCAGCGCTGGTTTCCTATGGTGGGGGAGAGGGTGGTTAGGGATTAACTGGAAATAGCACCAGGAAACTTTGTGGGATGATGGAAATGTTCAATATATTATTTGGAATGTTGATTAAATATTGTTGATAAACCTTTGTCAAAATGCATCAAACTGTACACTTAAGATGTATGGGAAAAGTGATCTGGAAAGATAATACCAACTGCCACCCTTAAAGCATGTGCTCTGATGTATTTAAAAAAAATGTTCAAAAGGTAAACATTATCGAGATGTATTACATAGCAGGCCCCAACAAAGGCTTCACATGAACTCCTTTTAATTCTAATAACTACCCTCAGGGCCTTCACTTTATCAATGAAGAAACTGAGGTTTGGAGGAGTTCAGTAACCGACTCAACATTCCCCTGCTGGGAAGTGGCAAGCCAAGCCCGGAACCCCAGTCCCTCCACTGGGGTTGTACATCATGCATGCTGTTGACTCAGCAGTAATACCTCCAGCAATCTGTTTCAGGGAAAGATTCAAAGACAGATCCAAATAGTTGTGTACATCATGATTAGTAATAGCAAATGAACTTAAATGTACTGGCTTCCAGTCAGTCCTGCCCTTGTGCTCGCCTTCCAGGATCTGAGTTTCCACCTGACAGTCCAGATTCCCCTTGTAAGAGAGTGGGTGCTCCAGGGGCTCGCCTGGAACTGGGTTGGGTCTTTGTATAATATTTTTAATCCCAGTAAAGTCGGAACTAAGATTCAGTGCAGTCTGAAGCTTCCAACTCCTTCCGCTATGTAGAGGCCATGGCAACCTCCGTGGTCATACCTCTCTGTGCACACTCATTAGCGCTGGACTCTAGACCCTGCCCACTGAGGCTCCCGGCTCCCCCAAGTCTCCCAGTCTCTGAGTCTCCCGGTGCCTTTCTCTACAATCCAGACTCCACTCATATGAGCCTGGGTCCACGGGGTTTTGGCTGGGGTTGGGGTTCAGTGCAGTCAGGGGCTTCCTTTCCCCTCCTGCCAGCCAGGCACTCAGTCGCCCTTCCTCTCTGTGCTCGTGTCTCCCTACCTCAGCACTTTGCGTCTCCCCTGATTCATGAGCCACTCAGCCAGCTTTCCTGTGGTTTTGATTATGTCAGTTCTGTCTTTTAGTTGTTGTTTTGAAATGGTTGTGCGAGGCAGCAGCTTAGGTGCTTACTTAGGCTGCCATGTGGTTTCTCCTACTTTTTATATTTTAAATGCCAATACTTACTATAGTGTTACTTTTATAATTAGAGAAGAATAATTTAATTTTTAAAATGAACAGGGGGAAATTTCTCTCACTAATGAAAATATACCAAATGAAGATTATATATACACCTTTTTATAAGAAGAATATTTTTGTATAGCCTAGTTTGAAGATACAGCCCCTTAACAACTTAGGGTGTTAATGTTATTCAATAACTTACACATAGCTGTAGAAAAGTGAAACCGCAGTCATGTGTGTAAAGCATACACGTAGGTTTAAAGAACTTACAAAGCAATGTCGTTTATAACATAATCTTGAGGAAGTTATTACCTTTTCTTTTAGCAGGAAGGCATAAAAATTGGAATAGATTACTATTGTGAAGTCCTCTGATTATAGCAGACAGATCTAATGCAACTCTGAGAGGGAATAGTATCACCTTAAGCAGAAAAGTAAACAACTTAAACTTGCTGCAAATGCTATGCACCCATGCTAGCCAGGGAGACAATGTGGTGGGAGAACCATAGCAGAGAACCTTGTTTCTCAAACCCAAGTACCAGATGGCTCCTTTTTAAAGGATCTCTGAAGAAACATTTGCAATGAGTCGCTTCCTATGAAATAACTCTCCTTTGAGAATTGCAATCACAAGGAAGGAGAAATTATGTCTTTATAAAAGAATGATTAATATCATCAAAATGAAAATCCAAATTTAAAAATTCTTAAAGAATTAGAACTATCATTGTTCAAATGCTATTATGGATGCTCAAACATTTTTTCTTTCTTTCTTTTTTTTTTTTTTTAGTAGATCAGAAAAAATGTCTTGAAAGGCTTTCATTGACTTTTTCCTTAAAAGCACTACTTGAATTCTGAGTTAATCATGGGTTTGGACCAGTGTGATGCTGGGGATAGATGGTGGGCTATGGACAGTCCCTACCCTCACACAGCAGCCCGAAGGCGGAGGCACAGTCAGTGATAGTGCTGTGCGGAGCTTATTACAGGATGCCGTGAGAGCAGAGGATGAGCACATCATCTAGATCGAGACTGGAGGTCAGAGGGATCTGGAGAGTTCCCCAGAGGAGGTGACAACTAAGCTGAGAGCACAGGCTAGCAGGAGCCAGCCTGGCAAAGATGAGAAAAGGGTCACGGCCAAAGGAAAAAATGCACCTGCTACTACTTTGTGGGAACTGGAAGGAACTCGGCAACCTTTGAGCATTTAAACTGAGGTGGGGCCCTAACCAGTTTAGCTCAGTGGATAGAGCATTGGCCTATGGACTAAAGGGTCCCAGGTTCAATTCTGGTCAATACTGGGTTTGACCTTGGCTGCGGACACATCCTCAGTGGGGAGTGTGCAAGAGGGAGCTGATAGATGTTTCTCTCTCATTGATATTTCTAACTATCCCTCTCCCTTCCTCTCTGTAAAAAAAAAAAAAAACAACCAAAAAACAAAAACTGAGGTGGGATTGTAGAGTTCCACACAGACTATATGATCTCGAAAAAGTCATCTATTTCTGAGAGCCTCAAACTTTCTTATCTGTAAAATAAAGATAATACCACTTACTTTGGAGAGATGTCATAAGAAGTTAAAAGTAGATAAAAACTCCTTATAGAGGTCTTATCCTTATGTCTTACATGCTCAACACATGTGGCTATTATTCCACATGGAAGGATCAAGGTGAGAGCTTGAAGCAGCTCCCTCTCCTGTGCCCCAGTACACCTGCTCCAGCCCACTGTTCTCTTTGCCGTCCTTGGCATTCCTACTAACATCTGGGATTCTCTTATTCAAGATGGACACCCAGAGCTCGCTTCATCATGTCCTTAGGTCTTTGCTCATCTGCCCAAATATCCCTTTTCAAAGATGCCTTTCTAAATCCTCTGTGTAACTTCTTAAAACCATTCTCCCTGAACTTTATCTTCCCCTTACACAGCTCTTTCTCCATAAAATTTATCACTCCAACATTTAATGTACCCAACCAATTTAATACATATTTTTTTAAAAAAACAAAAAACCCCATTCAATATATCTATTTACTTCTGGTTTGTCTGGCTACCTGCCGTAGAATTTAAGCTCCCGGAGGGTAAGGGCTTTGTTTCCTGTGCACTCCCAGAGCCTGGCACCCAGTAGGTGTTCAACATATATTTGTTAGAGGAATGGACAAACACCCTGAGCTCCAGGGCATGGCTGTTCTTAATTCTCTGACAGCCTGACATAAAGCTTTTGCATTGAGTAGACATTTCATAAGCATGTGTTCAAGTGCACAATTAAATTATTTTTTACAAATGGCAGTGTTTATCTGGTACCTAAAGATCAACTGACTATGTATTTATTGCTCAAATCCAAGATTGTTTTTAATTATAATGAAGCAATAGGTTTCCTGGTCAATTTGGTGGGGAGAAGAGCAAAACAAGGGTCTTGATTTCATTAGCCAGTGAAACCCATTAGCACATTTATCAATTAGTTTCAAATAACCAGAGCTTTTGTTGATACAAAAGGTCAAACACTGATGAGTACTCTGGTTTAACAAATGAAGTACAGAAAAACAATCCTGGCGTTCCAGGGCTGAGATGTCTTTCTGCCATTAATCTGGGTCCTTCAACAAATTGTATTACTGGGACTAAGCCACCAGGAAATTCACACCAATAACGGTCTGAAAATGTTTCTGAATCTCCCTCAAATGAAAACCAAAAATTTACTTCAATACTGAAAAAGGTGAACTCAACGTGAATTCAATTGCTTTCCCCAAACATTATGATATAGCTGAATTGTAAATAAAATATAAGAGTATGGGCTTCAAGTCTTTTATACTGCAGATCTTCCTAAGAAAACTATCTTAAGGATTTCTGATAGATACATGGTAAGTATATTAATTACATACAATTTCAAGATATTGCTAAAATGCCAATAAAGCGGTTTGATTAGAAAGAAAAGCACCATTGGATTGGCCTTCAGAGGGTTGGCTTTACACGCTATAACTCCAATTTCTGTGAAAATTACCTAAGGAAGTTTTTTAGAATAACTTCAGCTCAAGCCAAGGCTACAAAGAAAACCCAAATCAGCTGATAGTACGCATGCACAGAATAGCATCTTATACTGATCTGGCACAATTCAAAGGGCTCTCAAATTTTCACCTCCACCGACACCCTACAAGGAAGCTGTGTCAACAATGCCCCCAATGGACAGATGGGTAAATGGGCCCAGGGCATTTAGCAGCCTACCCATATCCCAAAGCCTAGCAAGAAGCAGAATTGAGTCTGGCACATAGATCTTCTGAAAACCATGCCCTGCAATCTTTTAGTTGAAAGAATATACCAGAGTGGGCAAAAGTAGGTTTACAGTTGTAATACAAATAACGAATACAATAATTAATAAATAATCCAAGAATAAACCGTGTTTTGTGTACTCACAACTGTAAACTTACTTTTGCCCACCCCTGTATGTTGACTCTCAAACTTACTTTAAAATGAGTGATCTTTTTCTATTCTTTTATAGCATTACTAGAGGCCCAGTGCACAAAATTCATGCACTCAGTGGGGAGTGGGAGGATGGGATCCCTCATCCTGGCCTGTGCCCTCTCACAGTCTGGGAGCCCTTGGGGGATGTCCAACTGATGGCTTAGACTCACTCCTCATGGCTTCTGGCTGAGTGGCACTTCCCCTGTGGGAGCGCACTGACCACTGGGGGCAGCTCCTGCATTGAGTATCTTCCCCCTAGTGGTTAGTGCATGTTATAGCAACCAGTAATTCTATAGTTCAGTTGATTTGCATATTAGCCTTTTATTATATAGGATATTTTCAATGGAATTGCTCTTTGTGGACACAATTGTAGTTGATCCAGTATATCAAGATTTTTTGTGTGTGTTTTTTACTTTGGAGCCAAAGGTAGACAGATTTCAAATAGGGCCTGGTTCTCTAGGGTTCTGTTCTTGGCTCACTCTTCCATTTAACAAACTCTTGTTGAGTGATCTCACCCAGTCCCATGATATGAATTAATAGCTATATCCTGATGACTTTCAAATATTTAGTTCTAGCCCATCTTCTTCACTGGATTTCAGACTCATATCCACCTTTCCATTGAACATCACTGGCATGTGTCTCAGATACCTGGCATATTATGTTTCTAAGTATCATTATCTTTTACTTTGATCTCTTCCTGAGTTCACAATCTCTTTTAGCTAATGGTACCACTATCCATTGAACCTTTTCCCTTAACTCCTGGGAATAATCCCATGTTTCTTCTTTACCCCCTGGCTCCACCCAGGCCTGGCTGTTCTGCTTGCTAGTATTCATCTGAGACTAAGTGACCATTCTCTCTGCTCCCATAATACCCTGGGCATGCTCCAATTTTAGAATTCATCTGCCATTACTTACTACTGACTTTCTCTCCCACCCACAAAAAGAGCCTCCAAGGGTAGACACCACATCTGCTCATTTTGTATCTACTTCCAACACAAGTGGGAGCTCAGTAAATATATTCTGAGCCCAACTGCATTTTCTTCTTTAAAATAGAATGATCAGTATCAAATGCCTCCAGATGTTCTGATTAGCTCTTCATGTCTGCAGTAAGTTGAAGATTGAAACAAACTTTTCTAATGGTGATGCCCCCCCCACCCCCCGAGATGAAAAACAAATTGTGAATCATCTTAGGAAAACATCCATTCTAAGAAGCCAATTTCTGTCGGAATGTTTCTGATTTGAATTCCCTCATCTGTAAAGGAGAACTTGGCAGGTACTCTTGGAGGTCCCAGCTGACCCTAATATTTTATAATTCCATTGCTGAAGATAAACATGGGGAACTAGATACAAGGAACACACCGTGAATGGATAACTCCTCCAGGGATTGGCAACATGACCACCCTTACCTAACTTTTAAGTAAGTTATTTACAAAGAGGACCCAATAAAATCTTGGTAACAATGGGCACACTAGGATAATGAAATGCCAATCTTGGGAAGATATGCTTCTACCGTGTTTCCCCGAAAATAAGACATCCTCCGAAAATAAGACCGAGCGCAACTTTGGGAGAAAAAATTAATATAAGACACTGTCTTATTTTCGGGGAAATAGGATAGTTTACAACCACAATAGCCTTCTTTAAAAGCCCTTGAACTTGCCATGTTCCCTCCTGACACTGGGCACCAGAATTTGCTATTCCTTATCTTGAATGCTCTTTCCTTCCCTCTTCACTAGTTACCTCAGCTCAAGAGTTATGATCAGATCAAATCACCCTCTTTAGAGGTTCTCACTCATGGCAATGCATTCCTCCTCTTCACAGTTGGAATTTTCTATTAGTATGATTATTGGATGTTGTCTTTCTCCCTCACTAGACCATACTCTCCACAAGGGAGCATATTTGTTTTTGCTCATCATCATGTCCATGTCCTTGGCTGAGAGTCGGTACTCAATAAATATTTGTAAAATATCTCCAAAGGTTGTTTAAGGGAGGAGAAAAGTGGCCAATGAAGTTCATTTAGGGAGAAGGGTAGTTATGCTAATAAGCTAGAAAGCCTCTGAGCTGTCCCTCACATCTTTGAAAAGGATCGTAGGAGTGAAGAATTGAAGTCATTTTCTGGTGACAGTGAAAGAACAGGCACTGGATGAGGCCACTATGTGGCACAGCAAGCATGAAAAGCTAAGAAAGGAGACAGGACCTGGCCAGTGTCTCAGTTGGAATGGTGTCTGTAATACCAAAGGGTGCCAGGTTTGATCCCGGAGGCAGCCGATTGATGTTGCCCCCCTCTCTTTCTCTCTCTAAAAATCAATTAAAATTTTATTTTAATTTTTTTAAAAAGAGGGAGGGAGATGGAATTATGACTACAATGTTCAGAGTCCCAGGAATAACCTGGGTAAGATAAGGGCTCACTCTCAAAAATCCGATGTAAAAGTGTAAGGAACTGAGAACCCCACAGCTAGCATGTAATCGAAAATAACAAATAACAAATAACAAATCTTTTCAGATCAAGAAAGAACAGACCCAGTTCTCGAGGCAGGACTAATGTTCTCAGATGGCAACGGGAAAACTGAGCTTCTACATTTGACTTTCATCTTCATCTAAAAAGAAGACTTTTCTCACTAGAATGAGCAGAATAAATGAAATTGAATTCCAAAATAGGTGAGGTAACAGTAAGAGTCAAAAATTCCAGATTCACATAAAAGACACTTGGGGATTCTGAAAGTCTGCTGATAAGAAAGAGGAATAAGAAAGATGTCAGGAGATGGGAAATCAGAAAGCTGTTGCCACAGTTTTTAAGAGGGGGAGAGGAAGATACCAGAAAACAATGACACAGCATGGGCTATTCATCACTGAGCATACGAATTGATTTGGAAACAGATGACTTATGAATTCTAGACATGAAAGCAATGCTCACAGGGACAGCCTCACAGTGGGCTCTCCGAGTAAAGCTATGCTCAGCTAACTTCAGAACACACGGGTATCTGGAACTAGCAAAGCAACTGATGGTCCTTTATGATAATCTTGAGAAATAAGAGTCAGATTATATTAGAGATTGGTCTATTCATGCAGATCCAACAGTTATGTTTCCTAGTAAAGCCTAGCTTAACATATCTTATCTTGGAGGGATACTGCAAATCTTACTAAATTCTGAATTTTTTTTAAAAAAAGTCAAATTAGGTGGAGATTGTTCTCTCAATTGGAAGAGATTTCAAAGGTGATTTTCTTTAAAAGTATTGTGCTGCATAGGCATATGGGTACAAGACAATACGTCAGGTCTAGCAGTCAGAGGCTGTGGGCCAGTTCCACATGAGGAAAATTAAGAGCAAATTCCCACAGTAAGCACTTGGAGCTTGTGGATGAAAAAGGGGTCACAGGCTAAACCTAACAAACTAGGGGAGGCCACATGGCAGGCCCTACACCCCCGAGACCGAAAGTAACCACAGAGAATGCTCTGAACATAAACATTCCTAAAAGCAGATGTCGCTCGTAGCTGGTTGTAACACCCTAGGCCTATAGCTTCCTTGACAAAGTGCAATCTTTATCTTAAGTCTGTTATCTTTTTGCATCTAGGATAACATATCTTTGGAAAGTCAGCCTCCTTTTCCAGACCTCTCAGGGAACACTCACCACACCAGAACACCAGACCAAAGAACCCCTCATTGGTATCTTGTTTCTGGAATACCATCTCACGTGCTGTAAATGTTAACTGTTAACTTTAGTATCCCCACCAATGTCTCATTTTACTTTTTATCTAAATCCCAGAGGTTTCCCCACTTTGCTTTCTCCCACCTCCCTAGTCTATCACCAATGGATTTCATGTAACCCCTTTCCTTACATCTTTTTTTATCCGAATATATAAAATAAGCTGTAAAACTGCCATTCTCCAGAGCATTTTATTAATCTGTGAGATTCTGCTTCCCAATAATTGTCAGTTTGGCTCAAATAAACTCAAAAATTCTTTACAGGTTTGGATGTTTCCTACATTGACAGGCTTTAAATTGGTTATCATGTACTCAAGAATCCAGCATGCCAAGAACTGCATACGGCACAAAGTGGTCAGACCCATGAGTTGAAAACTGTGTTGAAATGTGCTGTATGTTCAATCGTAACATAGTGAGGAAGAATAAAAATAAACTGTGCTCTTCTGTAACATCTTCCCTACTCAACATGCCTGAGATACAGTTTGCTTTGTCAACAATAGCAAACCCAATGTGCGCTGGCTGGCGCCAGGAGTTTGGGTTGAAATATCAATGATGGCTAAATTCCCCTTGAATACAGCTCATGAAACGTGAAAGAAAATAGTGCCCATCATGCTGCTCAATGGGATCCATGCTCGTTTGTTTCCCTAACTTTTCTGTAGGGTTTGATTCTGGAAAAAAGTCAATGCCCATATAAAATTATTCAAGAGCACTATCTGGGCTCCCAGATGGCCAACAAGCCCAGGGCAGGGGATGAACAGTCCTTTTCCCCTTAGCAAAGCGATTCACTGAGTGCTCACTCCCCAGCCTTCTCTTCTGGCCCATGGCCGGCTCCAGACTTTTCAGCCTAAGGCAATGGGGCAGACCCTTCTCTTGCTGTATCTCCTGGGAACTGGGTTTCTGTTTCTTCATGAAATGCAAATGAACATTTGAGAATCTGGGTCAGAACACAAGCGGAAAAAGCACAGAAATGTAATTGGCCTGTCTCCTCTCCCTTAGGCACAGCCAGTTAAGAGAGAGAAGAAAGTCATGTCAGAGGGAACCCAAGGCACTATCTTCTACAGTCCTATGGGCCAATTGCTTGCAGATGGTGCCATCTTTATAATTTGCTGGAAAATAAACACCTCTACAAAAAAGAAAAAAAGAAAAGAAAGACCTCGCGAACAATCAAATAACAACAACTCCATTTGTACAGGTCAGAGATATCATCCAATACAGAAAGATCATTAAACTCCAATAAAGGCCATCTTGGGACATGTATGATATGAGGCTGTCTGGTGCTCCCAAGTTTCTCCCTGTGCTTTTGGATCAAATGCACGCCCTCTATGATTTCAATCTGCTCTTTACTTTGTGGGAAGTCCAAGGGCTTTCAAAGGCTTATCCTTAAGACTCCCTCTCCGGCCAGTACCCTGAATAGAACTCAACTATCCTGTGAAATAAATCCACAGGATGAAAACAGCATTTGCATCTCTCCTCATGCCATGTGCTCCCTTCAAAGTCAACCATCACAGTTAGAACCTGCGTGCGGGATTGAAGACAAAGTGCAAACTAAAATACATTCTCAGAACTGAACCGCAGATACCAAGAACTGACACAAAACTTCTCAAGATGCGGCTGATAGCGCTTCACCAGAAACCACATCAAGTTAATGTCCGCCCTCCACATTTTGGGACAGAAGAAACAAGCAGACGTAGAGGCAGGCACATCCTACACAGGAACCCAAGCTTGCTGCCTCTCGGCCTTGTAACATGGTGCTTAAGAGAAGCCTCTGAGTATTTAAGAAAAGGAACTTAGGCCTTACTGCTTTTCCCCGCTGCTGAGGTCTAAATGTTTCCCCTCCAACACCCCAACGACAACAAATTCATGTGTTGAAATACAACCCCCAAAGAGATGGTATTAGGAGGTGGCCTTTGAGAGGTGCTTAGGCCATGATGGTGGAGCCCTCATAAATAGAATTAGTACCCAATCACCACCACCAGATGCCGGATCAAGGCTGGCACCTTGATCTTAGACTTTCAGCCTCCAGAACTGTGAGAAGTAAATTTCTGTTGTTTATAAACCACCCAGTCCATGGTATTTTCTTATAGAGGCCTGAGTGGGCTAAGATACCTGCTATGCTCATTTTCATGAGCAAAGTTCTTGATCATCAGAAGGGTTATAAGAAGCAGTGCTTTAGTGGTACTCCTATAATGTAAGTCTCGCCCCAGGAGACAGTGCAGCCCAGTGTTTAAAAACATAGCTTGAATTCTGGTTATGAAGGCTTTCTAAGACACAGTTATCATCTAAAGAACACGAACAATGTTACTGTTATATAATAACGCTGTTAGAAAGATCCAGGGAGATATGCAGACAAAGTGCTGAGCCTGTAACAAGAGCTCAGTTTGGCTGCTGTTGCCATTGTTATTATGATGATTTATAACAGAAGTCCCTGTCTAGTAGGGAAGTCACTGTTCTTTAAAATTTAATATGTGTAAGACTCTCTCTGGGGTAAACAAAGCAGAGATGGGTGGATAAGCCATGGACAGGAGAACAAAAATGAGTTCAGGGCCCAGAGTCTGACAGCAGCATCAGGAAGGACTCTGAACTCCCTCCACCATCAGAGATTTTATCAGTAACCACTGCCAATCGGGGGCTGGGCAGGACACTGCAACGGGAAATTCCACGGTAGAGTCCCCGGGAGGACACTGTGCCTGGGTAAGAAAGCTCACAGCACCGCTGTCCACGGTCACCTGGGGCAGCTCCCCGACTCAAGAATGAGTAGAGATTCGTGAGGACCTTCGAAGGCAGTCCCTGTGGGGGACATGAGGCCTGGCCCCTGCTCTGCACCCCCTTCTCTACTTCACTGCTGGGGCGTGGCTACCTGTAGCTTTGGGACATTTCAGTAGTGCGCCTGTTTCCCTCCGTCACTTTCCCATGTCTTTCTGGCATCATCAGCATCCTGCTCCAGTCTTTACTAGTCTCCCTCCTCTCCTCCTCTGCTGACTCATGGGGTATTTGAGAAAATGCCCTTTCACCAGAGTTCTCTTGCACTTTGATAATGATGCCAATTCTGTCATGAGGTCGCAAAAGGAAAAGCACATAGCAAAGCTACCACATAGCAAGTTTCAATCAGGAAATTCTTTGTCGACATTCATTCTCCTCCTGTCAGAGAGAATTTTTCTCAAGAGATGGCATCGCGCCGGGACCGGTTTGGCTCAGTGGATAGAGCGTCGGCTTGGGGACTGAAAGGTCCCGGGTTCGATTCTGGGCAAGGGCATGTACCTTGGTTGCGGGCACATCCCCAGTGGGGGGTGTGCAAGAGGCAGCTGATCGATGATTCTCTCTCATCGATGTTTCTAACTCTCTATCCCTTTCTCTTCCTCTCTGTGAAAAATCAATAAAAATATTAAAAAAAAAAAAAAGAGATGGCATCGCAAGAGAAAATAAAGAGTATATGTAGCAATTAAGTTATACTGTGATTTAAAGGAAGAGGGATGGTAGAAACAGGGAAAAGAGGAACATTTAAGATTAATGATTGTCTGAAATCCATGATTACGTTCCCACTTTACCTAATCTTCTTTTGTCTGATTAAAGTTTCATCTGATATTCCTTAGGCTCTAACAACAGCAACCAGATTTCAAGCCCTTTCAATTGCGTGCTGTGAAATGGAGTCAAATAATATTTGGGAGGAGGCTCCAAATGAGAAATATCATCAGATGGGACATTGCGCATCAATAGTTCACCTCTCAGAGTCTCAGCTGGTGAGCCGCCACCTTATCTGACTGGGATTCTCATCAACTTAGGGCAACAGTGATCACACCTGTCTGTTTAGGCAGGAATTTTTAAATGGAACCAATCATTTCCAACACTAAAGAAGAAAAAGAGAGAGCAACAATGTGTTCAGCACCTTGCAAAACTTGGCTATACCAGGCCGTTAGCAAACCCCAGCTGAGCGAACTCATGAATAGTCTCTTCTCAGCCTATTTTACACACCACCTGGGGACAAGTTTTACTCTACAGGCAATGTCGATCACTACATTATTTGTTTATCCTAAAGGACACTCAAACCTTTGTGAATTTAATTCCCCAAAGACTTCAATATCATGAGAAACGGAGGCTGGGGTAAGCCAGGAGAGGGGACAGGCTATGAATTATGGGAGGAGTTACAAGCAGTCAGGACTCACCTGTAGATGATGCCTTTCTCGTGCAGGAACATGAGCGCTGAAATGATCTCTGCAGCATAGAAACGAGCTCGTGCTTCATCGAAACGACGCGACTTCTGGATGTGGAACATCAAGTCGCCCCCGTTCACAAACTCCATCACAAAGAACAGCCGATCCTGGAGACAAGCACAAGAGAGGACCTCGTCAGCATCAATTACCTGGAACATTCAGGGCTACTCACAGGACGTAAGGGACATCTAACGGTGCGTTAGCCATCACACCTGGGCAGAGAACAACCACAGAAAAAGAAAAACGCTTTGGACAAATCAGCCAAGTTTGGTGAGGTGTCACCATAGACAACAGGGGGGTGGGGGCATATGTGAAGAGGGGTTTGGGATGGGAATGGGGGGATGAGGACAATTATGTGATACCATAATCAATAAAAAAAGAAATCAGCCATGTAGTCGTCTAATGATAGCCTCAGAGTGACCCCCAACATTGGAAATCCCCTTCAGTCCATCAGAAGATCCCTGAGTCAGGAGCGGGAATGTAGATAAGGAGATGCCGTCTCCACCGGCAGGAGCTCTCAACCCAGCAGGTAAAATGGGCTCCTTAAAAAATGACCGATAAATATTGCGTACTAAGCGCTGTGCGAGTGGTGTGGTCAAGGGCTGGGAAATGAAGACAGCCCGAGGGAAGAAATGTTTAAGTCTCTATTACAAAGTGATGTCTCTGAGACTGAGAGTGTTAAACACTTGGTTTCTGGCACCTCTATATCCATGAATTTCCTCTCCCCCTCCCACTAACATTTATGAGTCCCAGGGCAGCCGGTGTTACATTAGGTGCTGGGAACCCAACAGAGTAAACAGGCAAAACACAGGCACAGCCTCTGCCCATACAGAGCATGGTGTGGGAGACACACATTCCTTAAAGCAACAGCAAACCCAAAAGTCACACAAACAAGCAAATTTACAAATTCTGGTAAATCCTGCTGAGGAAGCCATGAGATCCGGTCATCTTCTTGGGACCAGGGGAGGTCTCTGAGCAAGTGGCATGTAAGACCTGCAGGACGAGCACCACCATGACTGGTGATCAGCCTTCTCTGAGGTAGGAGGGATGATGGGATGTCATTTTGTAAAGGAAATTGATATTTGACCAACTCACAGAGGATATGTATACCAAGAACCCATCTTCATTTGTGGTTTTCAGTGCTGTCAGCTTTGCTCTGAGTGTGACAGCTGAGCTGTAAGCAAAGATAGTGTGTTCTCGCTCACCTATTCATCACTAGTTTAATCAGGCCCATCCTGATGAGAAGACATCACCACTTCCCACCTCCTAGTCCTGATTTTAAGACCTTGATTAGAAGCAGGTGGGAACAGTCCTCTGCATTTAAAAAAAAAAATCTCTCTCTAATCAGGACAAGCAAGAATTTAAGAGTGAGAGGGAGTGACAGGATCCACACCCACAAAAACAAAAACCAAACAGCAAAAACACAACAACTCTTAAGGTTGGTCAATATAAGCCAACAGACAACTACATATAGCAAGCTGTCTAAGCTAAAGGCCTTCATTTGGGTGTGACTGACAAGGAGGGAGAGGCAGAATTGGGTGGAATGAGCTTGGGAGTGCAGTAGTATTCCATGTTTGCTGCCTGGGAAGGACTCAGGTGGAGAAGCAGGTTAGGGATGGGGTGGAGGATAAGTGTGCGATTGAGACACATCTAAGAGCTGCATCCACACAGGAAGTTGTTAGGCTGATGTTGTGTTCATTTGGAGGCGAGGCGGGGCGAAGATGAGTGGCCCTGAACCACCCTTATGGCATTTAAAAAAAAAAAAAAAAAAAAAAATATATATATATATATATATATATATATATATATATATATATTGATTTCAGAGAGGAAGGGAGAGGGAGAGATAGAAATATCAATGATGAGAGAGGATCATTGATCAGCTGCCTCCTGCACACCCCCCACTGGGGATTGAGCCTGCACAACCCAGGCATATGCCCTGACCTTGAATCCTGACCTCCTGATTCATAGGTCAATGCTCAACTACTGAGCACACCAACTGGGCCCCTGTGACACTTTTGCTAACCATACCGTTCACTTTTTTCGTGGCTGTAACTGGCAGTCATGTGAATTCCAATAACCAGAAATACCTGATTACTGGACTGGGGTCAGAAGGTAAGTGGCTATTCTGGAAGTCCGTATTGTCCTAGCGTTGCTAAGGCAGCAGGCACAGAAACGATGGAGTCATTCCAAGGAAAATGTCATCCATTTCTAGTCCCTCTCGCCCCCCCGCCCCCCCCCCCCCCACCCTCCCAATCATTCTCCTATCTCAAGTTTGAAAAGCCAGACCTTGGGCTAAACTCCAGATCTGGGGGAAGGAATACTGTCTTCCAATCCTGCTCATCTCATCTTTCTCAGGCTCCACCCCCGCCCTGGAAGCAGATTCTCAGATAAAAAGGTTGGGGTGGGTAAAGAGGGGCAAGGGAGGACGTGATGCACAGCAAGGAGGTCAGATGCTAATCCGGGTTTCTTCTCCTTTAGCCTCATTTCCCACCTCCCGTCTGTCTGGTCCCACCTAGAACAGCTGATACAACTCACAGCCCAGGGGCTACATGGAACTCTAAGTAAGCAGGAAGTGGAAACAAGCCAGCTGAGACAGAATATTTAACAAAAAGTAATGGTCCATCCTATCACAGACCTAAAATAACATCACAAGGTAGAGAAATAAAAACATGTTTATCACCTAGCCACATGTTTTTGCTACGTGGAAACCCGTTTATTTAAACCCTTTGTCTTACTTCAAACGTCTGCTACAGAGGCAGTTAAAACCTGGCAGCAATTTCTCTGACATTCCTTTTGCACAGGAGATAAATACCAAAAATCTCCAGCCTTTTGCAAAGAAGGCCCACTCACCACTGGGTGGTGGTGATGGTGATGAGTGAAGTGAGAGAGGGGCTGTTATCAGGAATAAAATGTCATTGCCCACCCAATGTGGCTCAGTGGTTGAGTATGAGCCCATGCAGAAGGTCACGGTTCAATTCTGGGTCAGGGCACATGCCCAGGTTTCTAACTTCATCCCCAGTCAGGGGTTTGCAGGAGGCAGCCGACCGATGATTCTCCCTCATCACTGATGTTTCTAACTTTCCCTCTCCATTCCTCTCTCTGAAATCAATAAAAATACATTTAAAAGAAATTCAATGTCTTTAAGCATTCCTCAGGTGAGGCTTCTAGAAAGGGTGCAACAAATAGCAGTGGCTGTTGTGTGGTGACTGTGGCGATGAAGATGCTTTCAGTCAACAACAACAAAAAAGATAATAAATGTGAATGATTCAGTTATAGCCAAAGACGCAGATATGCACAGAAAGGATGTCTAGATAGTGACAGAAGTCAGATTTCAGTTATGGGATCTGGGATCACACTCAACCACGGAGCCACATTGGGTGGGCAATGACATTTATTCTTTCTTTTTTCTTTTTACTTCCACACCTCTCCCAGGAAGCTCACAGTCATGTAGACAGAGAACACACCACAGGGTGCTAAGTACATGGGGCACAGAGGGTGTCACCTGGACACAGAGCAGGGACAGCTGAGCAGCCGGGGGCGGGACTTAGGGAAGGCTGCTAAGAGGAGTCAGTTCTCCAGCTTGAAGGATGAGGAAGCACAAGTTAGGCTGGAGCGCAGATGGCGGGAGTATGGATCATGGTGAATGAACAGTGTCAGGTGTGGGTCAGGATGTCGTGACTGCAAAGGGAGCGGTCCCCCAGGGCTCACGCTGTGGGCCTGGAGCATCCCTGTAACACATACGGCTCCTTTTGTAATCAAGTGTTGGTAGAAAAAGCAAAAGGCTGGTGAGGCTGCTTCCAGTCACCCCATCCCCAAGTCTCCACTGCAGGACTCAGTCCTATGAACACACGATCACTCAGCTATTGGTCTCTACCATAACTACTCGCCCGGTGTCTGAGCTAAAACAGGTGACGGCTACGGGGTTTGGCTTGGTAAGGACTCCAGTAGGTGTTAGAACCCACTTCCCTGACACACGAAATCAAACACCATCAAATGCAAAAACAAGTCACTCCGGCCCTAGCTGGTTTGGCTCAGTGGATATATAGAGCGTTGGCCTGTGGACTACAGGGTCCCATATTCAATTTTGGTCAATGGCACATGCCCAGGTTTTGGGCTCGATCCCCAGTAGGGAGAGTGCAGGAGGCAGCTGGAGGCAGCAGATCAATGATATTTCTAACTTTTCCTCCTCTCTGAAATAAAAACAATTTAAAAAAAATTAACAAAGTCACTCCAGCTGTGTGTTCCTCCTCTACATGAGCTCCATGGGCCTGAAGGAAACCTTTCCCAGGTGACAGCAGCCCCTTATGAGGCAGAGGCCTGTGTGTAATGTCCCGAGGGGAGGATAACCCTTGCCTCCAGGTCCTCTCCCTCTTGCGCTGTTCAGGAGCTGGTCTCCCTGAGTATCTGACCCACACTAGGCCACGTTCCACACACCCGACTGTGAAGCAACTGCAGGAAGCCTTCTGGGATCCCTCCAGGGAGGGAGACAGGGCATTGTGGGTTAAGGCTGTCATGACTCACTTCTGGGGCAGGGAAGAACTCCCCAATCCCACCCTGGGCAGCGACAGCAAAGGCGGCTACTTCTGCACGGAATCTGTGCAGATAGCTAAGCCTGTGTAGACAGCCATTCCCAGTGCTTCCAAAGTCCCTTTTGCAGAATCTGGGCCTGGACATCTGCTCCGTTTCCCTGAGGCCTCTGGCCACTCTAAAGCCACTTTGGCCCTCCCCTGCCTGGTAGGAACTTAATGTCCCAGAGACTGGCTTCACCTTAATTCTAAAGCCAAGCGGCCCAGTCCTGTGTCCCGCCCTCTCTTTTGTCCCGGATTCAGCCAACCACAGAAAGCACGTCATTAAGACAGGTAAAGAGCACCTGGGGGAATAAAAGCAACTCAGAAACCCCTTGGTCCCTGGCCCTGCTGGTGTGAGTTACAGGAAGCCAAGGAGCCGGTGCCCAGCTAATAATGGAGCTCCTGTCATCACCTGCCTGGCTCCATTAACCTTCTGCAGCCTGGGCCGTCTGCCCCGGCTGTTATCAGGGCAGGGCTGTTCATGTGCCAGGCCAAAGGGGATAAAAATATCCCCTGAACTGACAGTGGCTCTCAGGATAAGCGGCGTGCACTCCTAAAGCTCCCCAAGGGGGTGGCTGTGTAGGAGGTAAAACTGATGGGCATTGGCAGGCAGAAAAGTTCGAGGCTAAACAGCTGGGTGCATGAAAGTGATGCTGATGTGCTAAGATGGTACCTGGGACAGGGTGACATTGCCTCAGGAGGGTGACCAGGAGCCAGAAAGAAGCTCCCCATGTGTCACTGTGGTAGACACCTTTGGAGGTGACTGTTCAGCTCATTGATCCCTGCAAATGACTAATTGGACCAAGCTCAGCTATCCCACAGTCCCTTTCCCAGAAAGTTGGAACGGAGATGTTTTAATTTAGGCAGGAAATGAGGAACCATGAGTTGGAGCTGAGGCGGCCCTTGTGGTGTGAGCATGTGAGATGTCTGTGCTATCAGTGGTGAAATCCCGATGAATGAACGAACAGACAGCGAGAAAAATGGAGAAACTCAAAGGCAGAGACAAGCAACCAGGGAGCAGGAGTGAGCCGAGAACAAAAACCTGGGTTCCTTATGTCTTCGTATCTCAGATCCTTGGAGAAACCTGGCCCATTTCTGCCCTTGTGTTCCAGGAGACCTCCCCTTCATCCTCCAGTCGTCGTTAGCACCTCTCCCTTCACTGCAAGACTCCAGCTAAGTTGCTTTCTGTTACTTGCTACCAGGAGAATTTTTAATACACACCAGTCATTAAGGGGTAGGAGGTTTCCTTATTTATAAATCTGAGGTAATAATATATCATGGACATGGTGAGAGGATTAAACTGGAAGCAAAGCACCTCGCAGAGCATGGGGCCCAGAAGAGAATCTTAGCGAACAGAAGCCACTGTCACCACTACATCGCACACAGGGACTAAAACTACTTCTAGAAGACCCTGTGCCCAGCACCCGATCCCTGGTGTTAGCAGAGGCAGCTCAGCTCCCAGGCTGTGCTCTGGAGCCAGGATGCCTGAGCTGTGAAAGCAGCTCCGGCTGAGCTGTAGTTATTTCCCCTCTCAAAACTCCCATCTGTGAAATGGGGATAATAACATGACGGACAGATGTACGAGGATGAAATGACTTAAGCTGAGTCTCCAACAGTGCCTGGAGTACAGAGAGTGGTCCATAAATGCTAGCAATTACTATTACAACCTTCTTCTTCATCCTTTCCACCTCCACTGTCCCTTTAGCTGCCACGGCCACCTGCCCCTGAGGCTCTGGGCCCTTGGGAGGGCTGCGGCCCACGCAGCAGTGAGCTGCTGGCCGCCATGGGGGCAGGGATGGTGCCTCACTCAGGGAGCTCCCAGACGGCCAAGAATAAAATGATGGCAGGAACAGCAGCTGTGGCACCCCCGCCAACTCAGTGTGAGACAGGACTCTACAGGGCTCAAAAAACCAGGAGGACTCGCTGGGGCGAAGGGGCATTTCCTCATCACACGTGGTAATGGCCTTGACCTGGTGAGTAGGACTTGTCTTCTGGGAAGTGAGAGCTAAGCAAGGGGTTACAAAACTAGATTTGATCATGGAAATAGGTTAACCAAGTTTCAGTTCCAGAAAGCCTTCTAATTTTCTGAGATCAGATTGTAATTCGTATTCTCTATTTCAGGAGTTCATACTCATATTCATTACCTTTATTGCAAAGCTTGTGCTACCCCACAAGCACTTTATAGTAAGACTTTTTGTAGTAGTGATTCTCCTCTTCCATAAAGCTGATTCACTTTTATCAACAGAATGAGGGAGACTTGTCTGTTTACAGACAGAATCCATAATCCCTACAATCTACAAATATAACTCTCATTTAAAGATGTATTATAGTGAAGATGCACATTATCATTTGGAAATAATTCAAGGACTAGAAACAACAGTAAAAGTTAATGACTAATTATGGCTTTAAAGCAACGTCAACCTGGGAGCCACATCTAGACTCATCTACCCCCGTTCTAAGAATTGTTTTGGAATTATCCCTAAATGAGCCAACCCTGTGTCAAAAGCTGCAAAGCGTCACCTCGGCAATGGCACTGGGCTGCATTTCTCATAAGTGCCCCTGCATTGTGATTCCTCTCCAACGCAGTCAGCGACAGGGTGAATGGGGAGTTCAAATAAACAGGAAACAGTTACTGACGTCAAAGAGGTCACAGTGGAAAAGCAGCCTTGTGAGGAAATCACATTGCACCATTCCTGAACCAGAAACAACTCTAACCACCTTGAGAATGATTGCAAAGACTTCAAGGCAGAAACAATGAGCTAGAATCTAATGCCTACCTTTCATTTTTTACTTAATTTGCACAGCCCAGAAGATAGCAGAAGTTAATTCAATCACCAGCAACCCCTCTGTCAGCCCCTGGGCATGATCCATCCTGCCTTAGCTCAGAGGCCTCGTCTTTGGGAAGAGCAATATGTCTCCAATAGAAGGAGCCCTCAGGGACTTGCATTTCAAAACTGGAGAAACACATGGCTCTCTTTTCAGAGACCAAGCATTGTTCTGGTAAACTGGGTGCACTGTGGCCATGTCTTTAAAAAAAAAAAAAATTTATATATATATATATATATATATATATATATATATATATATATATATATATATATATATATATATAATTTCTGAGTGGAAGGGGTAGGAACAGAGAGAATCAATGATGAGAGAATACCATTGATTGGCTGCCTCCTGTATGTTCCCTGGGGTGGGGGGGGGGGGGGTCAACCCTGCAACTGGGGCATATGCTCTGACCAGGATTCGAACCATGACTTCCTGGTTCATGGATTGACATTCAATCAATGAGCCACGCCAGCCAGGCAGTGGCCAAGTCTTTTAATGAAACTCAACAAGGCTTCTTAGCATATATACCAGACTGGGGAAGCAACGAGGTGATCTAACTTGCAGTTCCGTACACTGTGAAGCCTCTGGGCCAGGATGTTCTTAACGCATAAATGAGCAGCAAACATACATAGTATAATCAGGCACACGGCGAAGTCTACCCTTCCTGGCAGAGCCCCTCTCATGTCCCTGGTCCACACACACCTCGCCCAGTATCCCTATGCCAGCCACACTGGCTTGTGCGCTTGACCTTGTCTTCCATGGAGGACCTGAAACCTTCGCAGGCAGAGCCCAGAAACCACCAAGCTTAGTGCCTGGACCCTGGTGAGGGTTAACGAACGCTTTCGGAACTAACATGGCAGGAGGTGATTTTTGTTTCCTGATACAATTGAAATCAGAATGGTAGGAAAGCCTGGAACAAACCACCGGGATTCCTATTCTCCACACATTTTCTGTGACTAAAGTGAAAATAGCTGAAGTGCCTTGCCCATAGTTGAAATAGTTTGTGGAAGAATTCAAGAAGCGAAGCAGGGAGATCCCTCTGGCCTGGCACATCCCGGTCTGGCCCGCCCAGGCTCGGCGGCTGTGGGGCGGCAGCTCCCGATGTAAATTATACGACGGAATATTTAGGTAACATCTTCCTGAAAGATCTTCAAGGATTACAGAAGATAAACACACTAATGCAGCTGAGGTGGTGGTAAGGTTTAGGGGGAGGGAGAAAAACCCTGCTTTCCTCGTTTGCAACTTGGCTGGATGCTAAGATGTCTGAGGACATGAATAGCCAGGGGTCTGACAGTAATGAAGAGGACTATGACCCAAATTGTGAAGAAGAGAAAGAGAATGAGGACCCTGGGGACATAGAGAGCAATTGTAGGAGTAGCCAGCAATGTGGAGCAGCAGGGGCCGATGCCTTTGATCGTGAGGGAGTACTAGTTCATCTGCTTGACCTACAACGAATCCGAGGGTGCTCTCAATGAGCACATGACCAGCTTGGCTGTCCTAAAGGCGTCTCATTCAGTTACTAAGTTTATATTGGTTATTTCTACTTGCAAGTTGCAGAGATAATGGATACAAGTCTAATTTGGCTCAGTTGCTCGTTGAGGCTCAAGTTTAGCACAATCAAAACATGTCCCCACAGCCCATCCCCTCAACACTGTGCAGTGTGTATGCAGTTTGTGCGGAGGGAAAACTACTCTCGCTGGTCTGCTAGCACCAGTTTTGCCGCAGCTGCTGGGAGCAGCACAGCTCAGTACTTGTCCAAGACAGCATGGGTGTGGGAGTCTCTTGCGTGGCTCAGGACTGCCCACTGCGAACACCAGAGGACTCTGTGTTTCCATTATTGCTCAATGAAGAGCTAAGAGACAAATACAGGTGCTACCTCTTCAGGGACTATATGGACAGTCATTGCCAGCTCCAGCTGTGCCCTGGTGCAGCCTGCCCCAGGCTCATCCAGGTACCAGAGCCCAGAGCTCGCCAAGTCCAGTGCGATCAGCACAGCGAAGTCTTCTGTTTCAAGTGTCGTCCGATGTATCACACCCCCACAGACTGTGCCACAATCTGGAAATGGCTCCTGAAGTGTGCCGATGATTCTGAAACAGCCAACTACATTAATGCTCACCCTAAAGACGGTCCCAAGTGCAACATCCGCACTGAGAAGAACAGAGGCTGCAATCACATGCAATGCTCCACGTGTCCTTACAGCTTCTGCTGGGTGTGTCTAGGAGACTGGAAGGCTCACGGCAGCAAAGACTATGAGTACAGTAGGTATGAGGAGAACCCCAAAGTCGTCAGCTAGGGCCAGCAGGCCCAGCCAGGGAGGCCCTTAAGAAATACTTGTTCTACTTTGAAAGGTGGGAAAACCACACTAAGAGCTTGCAGCTGGAAGCACAGACACACCAGCGGATTCATGAGAAGATCCAGGAGAGGGTCATGAATGATCTGGAGACATGAACTGACGGGCAGTACCTATCGAACCCTGCCAAGTTCTTGATACAGCCTGTAATACACATACCCATGTGCATACTACATGGAGTCTGGGCCCAAAAGAGGCTGTTTGAATACCAGCAGGCTCAACTGGAGGCTGAGATTGAAAACCTGTCATCGGAAATGGAGTGTGTGGACAGCGATGACAGAGGGGACTTGGGAAACCAGTCACACACCACCAAGCAGCGGAGGAGGGCCACGACACCTCGGCTGGACACGGACATGCTGGAGCAAGCATTCGAGGCTGTGAGATCTCCCTGCTACTGCATTGCATGCTGGGGGCTCTGCCTTTCCTAACCTCAGGTGGCAGCCAGGGCCCCACTCCTGAGAGACACTGGCCACACACCTGAATTAATTTGTTTTGTTTTCATCTTTTTGCTTTTTGTTTCTTCCACGTTAGAGGCCCTGTTGAATTGGCCTCTTTAGGACTTTTAATTAACCCTGGATGGGAGGGAGGATACATTTTTTACAACTTAGGTAATTTTTAAAGGTTGGATAATTATACAAACAAAAGGCAAAGCAATCATAGGATTACACAGAACCCATTAAAAACCATAAATTGGCATCGTAGTGTTTAGAAAAAAAGAAAAGAAGTGGGTCTGCTTAATGCCACTTCCCTTTATTTATGAAATTTTGGGCTTTCTCTTTTACAATTTAAATTTAAATGAAATACATGAAAAATTGAGGGAAAAAAATAAATACAATGGCCTATAACAGGGGTCTTCAAACTACGGCCAGCGGGCCACATGCGGCCCGCAGAGGAGTCTGATCCGGCCTGCCAGGTTTTTTGGGCAGTGAGCGCAGCCGAGGTGTTACAGTAGGAATTAGTAGTTCATATAGTCCGGCCCTCCAGCTCTCTGAGGGACCGTGATCTGGCCCCCACTTTAAAAAGTTTGAGGACCCCTGGCCTATAACCTTGACACTCAGAGACAGAAGCCCAAATGCAAGGAGAAACAAAAATATCTGTGGCCTTTAGCATTCAGAGAACTGGAGATTTCAGGGCAAAATGATTTTAACTAGAATTCATTTTCCCCTTACATCCTATTTATAATTAACACTTGATAGCATGTTTAAAGAAAAGAGAAAATAAATACATCCTTCCTTTTTTACTTATATTACCTATTTCCTGATATACTTAGACATCAAAACCATGATTTTTAAAACAGTTACATACTATTCTCAATGCCATTTCTATGCAGTCCTACAATTAGCTGCAATTACAACCAAGCAATGGAAATGAGAGGACATGGTGTTAATAGTCTAGTTAATAAATATAATTTAAAGATAATTCATTCTAGAAAAATAGGCATCTCCGAGTAGATTACTGCTAACTGAACATGGTGTTTTATTCTGAATTACATTCCCAAGTCTAAACTCTCAGTTTAGATTCACAGTCAAGATGGCTTAGGTGATTATTTCCTTTTTATAAAAAGGTTTACTTGCTTAAAAAGTATGCACTATAGGATTCCTTTAAATCGTTATTTCACACAGAGCAATTCTCTTTATAAAGATATTGGTCTAAGCACCAAATGGCAGCAGGTCTGTTGACAATATTTATGGATTTAGTTAGTATGAGGCTATAGAATAAAAAGTAGAAATGCCATTTATTTAGGTCATTTTTACATAACGGAGTTCCTAAACTTTGCAACCTCTCAAAGCAGCCACGATTCCATCTCTTCCTCCGATCTGTGGACGACTGAGATCTTTCGGCCTCAAGAAGAGAGATCCTGCTTTTGTCTGATTAAACATTGTGCCCAGTTAGAGTAGTGAATTGGCCACGAATATCCCACATCTGCCTCAAGATGACGCCTGGGGATCCTTGGGCGAGAGGCTGTTCCTTGCCCCACCCCACGGAGTGTGCTCCCTGGTCTGTTAGAATGTGCGCTCTGAGTGCTATTTTGATCTTGGTTCTTCCAGTGAGGCCTCAACATGCTCTCCTTGGACCCTCTCTCTGGCTGGGGAATGGGATGCTCAAGCAAATGGCTCCCCACAACCTTGTCCCAAAGCCTTTCTGCACTATGGGTGAAACACGATCTCCACTGTCCACTGAGGAAGGGAGACGCAGACCTTACCACAGCAGGAGGGGGACCAGAGTAAAGAGGCAAGTCTAGTCGGAGGAGGGGCCAGGTGGTCAGAAATGGATGAAATGGGTTGCCCAGAAGAGAGGGCATTGTGTTAACTTCGCTGAGAAGCTTCAGTCGGCTGCATGGAGCTCAGACGGGCTCTTTCAAGCACAAGGATAAGAGCACAGACTAAGGCGGAAACCTCACCCCACATCCACGGGCACTTTGAGTCTGCTGTGAACTGACTCCATCTGGCCCCTTCACTCCTCCTGTGAAATCACTTCCTCTGGTTCTTCGTGCTGACTCCTTTCCGCCTTTCTCCATCTTACTTAGAATTTCTTCTCTAGCTCTCTCCTCTCTTCCCCATCTATCAACACCTACTGAACTATTTTAAATGGTAGCTTCTACCAAGAGGACACTAAGGACAACAAAATCTAATATCCCGCCTGAACCCTGTTTCTGAACAAGAAACATCTTATCCCTGGATTTCTTTCGAAGTGAATTCATCATATTCTCTTCCATCAACTGGCTGGAACTCTGGCCTCTCCTCTCAATTTCACTCCTTACTGTTTCCTTGACTTCACTTCCTCCCATGACCGCGGCCTTGGAGAAAGCAGGTCCAACAGATGACTGGTTCAAGATCCTTCCCAGTCCTCTTCCCCCATCTCCCCCTCCTGCAGACAGCCACCAGGGAGCACCTCCTCAAATGTAAATCTCATGTTGCTCTCTGACCTACAAGATCCTTTCACCTCCATGATTGAGGGAAAGCTTCTTAGCAATGGATGTCAGACCCATTATGGCTTTGCTTCTTATTCACTACCCCCATTTCCTCTCCTACATCCCTGCTGCATCAGTTCTTTGGGGCTTCCTAGGCACATCATACAATTAATTATTTGCCTCTGCACTGAATTACCTCTGTCTGGGAGGCCTGTCCCCGCTCTCACTCTATAACTGCAGGGCTCCTATTCCTCCTCAAAACCCAGCCCAGACAGCCCTTCCTCTGGGGGCTCTTCCATCCCCCAGGGACCACGTTATGACTCTCTTCTCTCCATCACAGTGTTGTTGGTATCTGTGTTTAGCATGATCCTTGCCTGGTTCTATATGTCTTCAATCCATGGCACATATGTGTGCTCAATAAATGTTTACTGAGTTGATTTAAAAAGCCAAGATAGATACAATATTACCATTCAATATAGAAATAGCTAGTGTCTCTAGCGGTTAGGGTTTACTTTCAATATTTAGAGACCGCTCAGTTTTGAAAAGAGAATCTAAGGTATCTGTATCTCTAAGATGAAATGACATTTCCATGTGTGGAAGACAAAAGAAATAAAATAGCCATTTGTTTTTCTCAAAGCACATTTTGCATTGCTACCAGCACATTTGTCTACACTGGTTGAAACATGTTTCCTCAAGCGTGCCTATCACAGCTAAGCATCCCTGTGAATTCAGGGTGGAGGTGACGACTTTCATAAAATACCACTGAGTCTTCGCCTTGACGGTAAAGTGGAAGTATAAACACTCAAAGCCAAAACAAGAGAAGCTGTGGTATTTCCAGTGCTGGCTTTTAAACACAACTGACTTTAAATATACACTCCTCTGCTCCCTACTCGCCCCGGCTCTGCTAATTCTGCCTTATCACAGCAGGCTTCCCCGTCCAGAATCCCTTGCACCTGAGAACGCTCCCTCATATTCCACGGACCCTGAGCACTTCCGCTGTCCTCCCAGCCTGGCGCCCCAGTCCCGGCAAGTGCCACAGTGCAGTCACCAATAGCTGGGCCCCAAACAGGAACGTGGCCTGTCCATAATTTCAGGGGAGAAAAAGAGAATGCTTATATTTTACACGGAAGATGTGACACCCTTTGCTTTGGCCCCTAATAAATAAAGTGACCATCTAGCAGTCCACTTGACTTCTCACGTGTAAGACAGACGTCTGAACTGACATTCACACAAGGCAGGGATTTTCATTCCGGAGACACTTGGCCACATCTGGAGACATTTTTGGTTATCACAGCAAGGGAGGTGCTACTGGCCTGGAGTGAACAGAGGCCAGTGATGCTTCTAACTCTACCATGCACAGGACAGCCCCCCTGCCACCCTAAATATTAGCAGTGGGAAAATGACATCATTATGCAAATGAGTGATTTTTTAATTATATATTTTTGCAGGAAAATTTGCTGATTATTAAAACTATTAGTGGACAACAGTGTGGTGACTGCGGGGGGTGGGGGGGGGAGAAAGAGAAGGGAGGTGGAAGAGGCAGAGAGGGGCTAAATGGTGATGGGAAAAAATAGAATAAGCCATTAGACCTGTCGGTGAGGGTCAGCGTGGTAGGGATAGTCCTGAGCCAGGAGGAAGGGAACTCCCTCCTTCAGATCAGTCCTGAAGCCCCAGTGCAGAGGACAAATCGGCTTAACGGACAGGCAATCCCACAGGCTTCGGGAAGGGAACCTTCACTGGGCTCTAGGTCAACTCCCCCTTATCTCTTCCCTATGCTGTTGGTTGTGTTTCCTTCCACTGAACCGCCTTTCACTACTGGCTCAGGAGGTCTGGCCATGTGTGGACACTGTGTCCATGTATGGACACTGGCTAGTTCCGTGGCTTTAGGAGACCATGGCTTAGTGCTCCCGGGAGGGAGGAGGTGAGAGGCGCGGAAGAAGAACAGGGAAGCAGACGTGTCTGCTGCACAGAAAGAGAGAAACAGGTGCTGGGAGGGGAGGGCTTTGCTACAAGAGCTCTCCTCTCGTTTCGGTCGGGAATTACGTGTGACATCATCTGAACGTTTAACATATCATATACCACACGCCATCAGAATGGAATTAAGAGGCTCTGGGAAGAGTTCCAAGATTCCCTTGGTAACACCTCAGCGGTAAATCATTACAGGCCGTCCTAAAAAAACAGGTAGGGGCGAGCTGTGAATACAGCCTGCTCTTTTGCGCTACAAACAGACTCAAATTTGGACAACTCGCTCAGAAAGAAAACAGAAACTCCCCGGGTGGCCCTGAAGGGAAGACGGGGCCTGCCAAAGCCCTCCAGCGGAGCGGGGAGGGTCTGTCTGCAAGGCGTTCGCTGACAGCAGAGGCAGGAAGAGCAGTCCGCCTTGTGACAAGGGCTCATGGAGGGGGGGGGGGGGTGGTGGTGCAGTGTCCTGCAGCCTCGTGCAGGGGCTGTTGGTAAAGAGACCAGTCACCCCAGACAGACAAGGAAGACTCCCCAGAGAGCAGTGGTGAGCAAGGGAAGCAGGCTGGGCTGCTCTTCCCATTACCTCTCTCTGGGCCCCCAGCCCAGTAGAGCCAGGGAACCCATCACCTCACAGAGGCACTGCTGGCTTGGGACTCCTCGCAATGATAATCCCCACCAGGTTCTAAATTCACTATACCCGTGGGGTAGGGGGAGAGTGTGCTGCATTTGCAAATGGACTTCAAGACAAGTTCCTTCCAAGCAGATGGCTGCTCTGAGACTGCCCTCGCCAGCCATCCAGATACATGTGAACAACCTGCCAGGCCCACGGAGGCCCCGGAGCACTGCGCCCCAGGGCAGGGTGCACGCTGCGCCCTGTTCCCTGATGCATGAAGGCAGTGCTGACTGAAAGCATACCTTAGGTCCTCACCTGGCAGGGGGCTGTTCTCCTAACAAGTGGGCTGGGTTTATACAGCCAGACAGGGCCGATTCTGCTGGGAGGGCCCCTGGCAGGCGCTGGGCCCAGAAGGGGTGCTCACAGCTGGACTTCTACCAGGGATGATGTCATTGTGGAAAACGCACGTATCTCAAAGCTAGAATGTATTACGGTCTGTGGTTTCCACCAGAGAGGTCAGCTTTTTACATTTAATGATTCTGTTTTCTGGGTAGAGGGTGGGGGTGGGGGTGGGGGGACCCACTGTAGCCACTTCCAGGTGCAGCTCCAGCTTTGGCCCAAAGGCCCCCCTTAGTCAAGGCTGGAGATACCCTAAGTCACATGTGTCAAACACAAGGCCCGCGGGCCAAATCCAGCCCGCCAGGCCTTGCAATGTGGCCCGCACCGCGCTGTCATCACTGCACTCCGCTGTCAGTTTATGACATTGTCAGTTTATGACTGTTCAGTAAACCATTCGGCCCGCGATTTAGGCTGGATTTTAGATTTTGGCCCCTTCTCTGATTGAGTTCGACACCCCTACCCTAAGTGTTCTGGGGAAACACCTCCCATCCCGATGCTGCTCAAAGCTCGGGTATAGTTGGGGTGTTAGTCTTAGAGCCACGCTGGCCCATTCCTGTAGGAAGACTGACACGCCGGCAATGCTGCTTCCTGAATCCAGTGTTTGTTTTCGATGCCACTTCCTGTTGCACACGATGCCTGCATTTCCTCTGTGCAATCTGCTGCACGCGGCTGTTCCATGCGTATTACCTCCTCTTCCCAGCTAGACTGAGGAGTCAAGGAACTGCTTCCCTCGCCTAGTGCTCAATCAATGTGACCCCGGAATGATGGACTTTTACTAACCTATTTGGCAGATAACTCATCACATTAAAAAGAAAAAAAGTTTTAAAAATGTTTTTATTGATTTAGAGAGGAAGGGAGATGGAGATAGAAACATCAATGATGAGAGAGAATATGGGTCAGACCCACAATCCAAGCATGTGCTCTGACTGGGATTTGAACCATGATCTTGTTTCATGGGTCGATGCTCAACCACTGAACTATATCACCCGGACAGCCCATCCCATTTTCATTCCCAGGCCTGTGCTTCCGTGCAGGGCCCCGTGGAGGGCAGAGGAGCTCTGGCTGGCACTCTCCCAGATGGTCGGGGAAAACCGTAACTGAGACTCCCACCATCGAGCATCACGGGTCACGGAGAAACACGGGGCCAAGTCTGACCCTGGCGAGCCTCAGACACATCACCAGAGCTTGTGTGCAATCTTCCCAAACACAGGGGCGGTGGGTCAACGTCATCAGCAATGACTGTGGTGAGCGACATCAAGGCCAGTTACGACTGAGTAACCTCAAACGGCAGAAAAATATGCCAACCCTTTCAAACCCCTTTGTCACGCCGAGTCTCCTGGCAGTCCCACCCAGACAGAGCGAGCCAAAGGAACAGCACGAACCTCGGCCCCTCTCATTTCCCTCTCATTTTCATGGCCCTGCTTACCCGCCAAAAACTGGGAAGCCTGGAGGCCCCAGAGGACAAGGCAGAGGTCCCAATAACCCCCTGCGGCCCAGGGGCTGGAGACAGCCTGTGTGCATTCTGTCCCCAGACGGAACACTATTAATAGTTGGGATCCTGCCCAACTGGGAAACACCATGTTCTGGCTCACTTTCTATTTTTATCTGAGCCAAAGGCAAGCTTACAACCAATGACCCATAAGCAGACCAAGTCAGATTTGTGGTAAGTCACTGCTCAGGGGATAAGAGGAAACCTAGCTCCAAACATAAAGGGAAGATATCCTCCAGTATTTCATAAAACTATATATATATATATATATATATATATATATATATATATATATATATATATATATATATATATATATTTGTGTGTGTATATATATATAAAGGCAGTGAGAAACTGCCTTTATTCTTGGCGAATGTCATTATTCTCACTGCGCACACTCCATAGAGAGCACATCTGTATGTGCGGCATGATGGCCATGGCTTAGATTACTGGGCCGGAGGACCTGGTTAGGGGCCCAGGGTCAGACTCTTCCTTGCTGTGTGACCTGGAGCAAATTATTTAACTTCTCTGGACCCTGGTTCCCAGATCTTTACAATGAGGATAACCGTTTCTGTACCTCCCAGATTGTTTTGGGTATTAAATGAAATGTTTCATTCAACATGTATTTATGGAATGCCAAAATGTGCAGTTTTACGGACACTGATAATGATACCATGCATCTAAAACATATGCCAGCGTCTCAAAGGATCACAGCTGCTGCTACTTCTTTCTTCACCCGGTTCTGCAAAGCCCGCGCACTGAGGCGCCCAGAATGGCCAGCTCACGGGAGGCACCGACAGAGGCCTCCGGACCCTTTCTCCATCGAGGAGCAAGTCTTCCAGCTTCTTCCACTGCGCGTCCCCTCTCCTCACCTAACCCACCAGCTCAGGGCCTCAGCCCCTTACCCAGGACATCACTGTGACTCCGAGCACAGTGGGCAATGCTCTCCAGGAGCCACGGGTGCCTTCTCGCCCCCCAGGCCAGCTGCTGGCAGCCGCTCAGCAGACAAGCAGGCTTGGCCGCCCCTGCCAGATACTCCCTGAACACTCCGCAAGAGAGGCAGGGCTGTGCAGGGCTGTGCAGGGCTGTGCAGGGCTGAGGGGCAGCCTCCCAGCCCCCACGTGCAAAAAACCAGCCCGAGGGTCACTTTCTGGAGATATTTCTGCCAATAGTTCTCTGATGGAAGAACACAGGATTCAGATGGAGGTGCGTATCTGGGGAAAATCAAAAGCAGGGGACCTTCCTAAAGACAAGCCAGAATTAGAAGCGGGAACTCTCGTGCGAAAGGTGGCAGCGCAGTCACCTGCCTGAGGAAATTCTGGAAGGTTCATCATTCCAGGGCCACATGACTCTCTTGTGTCTATTTTTCCATCCTGTCGATCTCAACACATGCACATGCACATGCACATGCACATATACATACACACACACCTTTGCCATGGAGAATATAATACAGAGAAAAGAATGTTTTGGTGATATGTTGTAAGCCTGCTTTCAGTAAACTGAAAGCATTCTGCACAAACCGTGGAAGGGCAGTAGGTAGCTCACAGGATTCCAGGACCCTGCCCTCATTGGGGGAAGGGCAGTAGGTAGCTCACAGGATTCCAGGACCCTGCCCTCATTGGGAGGGGGTTTCTGCTCTGCGGAGTGAAACGGGGGAGTGGCTTCTTAGGTAAAAAGATGCCCTGCCAGGAGCTCTGGGCACCTGCTTCGTGGACGATCCCTGCAGGCTGACCCCCAGCGGACCTCCGGACACACATCAGTCAGCAGCCTGGGTGTCCTGAGGAAAGAACCAACAGGCAGAAAGAGAGAGAGCAGGAGGGAGGGGACAGCGCTGGGCTGTGGCCCACCTGCCTACACAACACGTCCCAATGTAAGCTTGAGCCTCCCCCAAAGAATGGGCTCTGCATGGTTCACTGTATGGCTCATTGTGCGGGCCTGGCCGGGTGCTGCTGAGGAGAGGCAGGAGGGGCAGTTCTCGGCAGGGCGCAGCGTCAAGTTTTCCAAATGGAAACCTTTGCTTCAATAAACTGGGTCTCTGAACAAAGACCGAAGCATCTGACCAGTATTTACTCTGCCGCTCCCCTTCCTGCCACTGCTGAGCCTTTGTTCTTCCCTCTGGGCACCAGGAGGAGAGCCAGAGTGGAAGCCCTGAGCTGGGGTTGGGGGTCCCGGATTCCAGGCCATAAATGCAGGGGGCCCAGCTGCTGGGGAAGATGAAAGGAGTGTGAGGGGAATGCAACCTGAAAGGGTGGGGAAGGCGGCCTGCGCTCCCTGGCTTTATAATGCCTTCCTCCTCTCACCCCCATTGTTAAAGAAATAGAACCACATTGCCAAAATGGGCACATAGAAAAAGGAAAGAAAATCACCCATACTTTCACTGCCTTCATACACTTCCCAAGGGCTTATGGGCATAATTTCCTTCCAGTCATCTTTTTTTTTTTTTTTTTTTTTTGAGGAGGGCCAGGTGTGGCGGTTCACTGATATGGATACTGGCCAGTAATCATCACAGATTCTGTGTTATTTCCTGGGCTCTCACCTCCTAGAGCCACGATTTACTGTACTGGATTTCGGGCGAGTGACTCAGCTTCTCAGTGCTTCACTTTTTCACTCTGCGAAGTGAAGACAATCATGGTGCCTGTCTTACAGGACTGCTGTAAGCACTGTGAGTAACACACGGTAGGTGCTTATGACAGCGTCTGACACATCATCATTGAACTGCTTAACATTCAGCGGTCTCTTCACTGGCTGAAAACCTTCACCGAAAGCTTCAGTAATTAAGCAAAATTCCACTGCTAAATGCTGAAGTTGTTTCCAATATTTTCCTATTATAAATAATGCACTGGAAATTAAACTTGTTTATGCATAACACTTACTCTATATTCCTTATGTTGTTTTCTTAGGCTAGATTATCGGAAACACAATAAGCAGGTCGAAGAGAATAAACATTTTTATGAGTCTTGATTCAGATGATCAAATAACTCACCGAGTGTTAGGATTTGCAATGCTACCAGAAACGTATGAGGATGCCAATTAATGATATACTTGCAGGGAACCGGTATTATTATGCAAAAATCAGGGGCAGTCATTTATGGGCTTACCATCCTAGTTGAATATATGAAATCCAATCAAAGTGGAATATATGAAATTTGCTTACTTATTGATTTGTTCCAAGAACAATAGGAGCTCCAAAATTCCTGCTCCATCCTCCGATGTGAAGTGTGTGCTGGCCACGGGGAAGCCCCAGGACATTGTCCTTTGGTGTGGGAGGGAAGTGGTCTCTGCCACAATGAGCTACTCTTGTGTGAATAGTGTTGCGTGTGTACAAAGCATGTCTGCATCCTCTCCTTTGGCCCTCCCAGCAGTCCTGCTTTCATTTTAACCACAAGAACCTTAAGGTTCAAAGGCATGCTACCATAGGTGCACAAAGCCATTCAGACAGAGCAACACAAAGTTGGAGGAACACAGGTCTGCCCTTTCCGAGGGCAATGCTGCTTCCTCCCAGCGGGCTGGAGGGCAGCCAGGGCAGACGGGAGGAGGTGCCTGAGGAGATGCTGAATCAATGACCTACATGTGGTATCAGGCCAGGGACGGCTGGGTCTGAGCACACAGCGGGGGCCCCAGAGTCAGCCTGACCCAGAGCTCAACCATGTCTCCGCCACTTACAGTCTGAGGAACCCTCAGCGAGTGTCCTTCCCCCTTCCTCTGGCCTTCGGAGGCGCTCGTTCTGCAGGGCTGGACGGGAGAGGAGAGCCGTTTCCACAGGCTCTTCACAGTGAGCAACACTTTGCAGATTTCTCCCTGGGAGACTGTCACAGCCCAGCATCACACACCGGTGAGCATCTCCTTAGAGGCCGGGGCCTGCCAGGCGCAGCAGCTGGAAAGTAACCATCTGCCTGCTGTAATTTCTCAGAGTCCCTAACCCGTTCTGTTCTTTACGGTGAGTTTCTCAACAGCAAATGGGGATAGTCACTGAGGACTTCTGACAGAGGGACAGATGCACAGCAAGCAAATGCCGCACAGGTTGTGGAGTCTGGTACCTTGCAAACCGGAAAGAAGTCATAAACCACAGCAACATGAGAACTGTGTGTCTCTGCCCTCAGCATGAGAGAAACCCACTTGATTCTGTTAAGCTGGTTCCTCCTATTTTGTTGTCTGGATTTAGGGCAGCAGAAAATTCTCTTTCTCCTTTGCTTGGGAGACATCCACTACAAAACACAAATTCTCAACCCTGATGTCAGTTTCTGTCTCTGGTGGAGAAAGGAAAATCACCTTCCAGTGAAGACTGCCACCTTGTGGCCACACAGGAAATGCCACTAGGAAAAAGATTGCCCGTGCTAATGAAGGCTTAACCAGATGAACACGGGAAGCCACTAATATGCTGGTATATTGCATAATTTATACTCTCCTAGAAAGTTCTGCATTGTACATATTACTTTCATTGGGGCACTAATCTGTTCCAAGTTAATTTCTTGTTCTCTACCATAACAAAATCTAACTGTCCGTGACACCTCTGACTGCCTCTGTGGAACTGCAGGGACTCCCTGGAGTTGGAGTACAAGACACCTCATTATTTGTTCATGCGAGTAACTTGAGACAGCAGCTGATGCATAGACTTGGGTTCACTAAATGCCTGCCCACTGTCTGACTCAAAGGTTACCAGCTGATTTAGTTCATCTGACCTAATGTCACAGGAAGCCATCTGCTCTTTAGCTCAGGCCCTGGATGACCTGAGCCATAGCTGCCTGCCATTTGGTTCATGGTATGAGCACAAGGCTCAAGCCTGAGATGCAGGCAGGTGACCAGTATCACCCACCCAATGGTGCCATCCTTTTTCACAAGGGTGTTTCAAGCCTGAGCTGTCACCCCACTCGTCTCTCAGAAAGCATCTGGGTGAAGGGGATGAAGATGGGAAAGGGCTGTATAGCAGGCAAAGTGCAGAGCACAGGAAACAGGATTTTGGGGACAGTCTAGGCAGCAGTGAGGACAGCAGAACTGGAATTCCACAAGAACCATGGACCCCAGGCCTGGGGACAGAGAACCAGGTGTGTGTGTGTGTGTGTGTGTGTGTGTGTGTGTGTGTGTGAGACAGGGCAGCATGGAAGCCAGGGCTGCCTGGAGGCACCCCAGACCATGAGGTGAGGAGGGTGTGGCCTCCAGGAGCCCAGACCCTGAGGAGGAAGGGACGTGTGCAGGGGGCACATGGCCTAAGCAGCTATTAGCTGCCACTCCCGTTCTTTCCAATGTGCTTGGACAGCATGGCGGACACACTGTGTGTCCCCTTTAATGCACCCTCCCAGCTCCCAGCTTCCAGTCTTCCCTGCCCCGTCCATGCTCCAGGCTGCACATGGCTGTTTACAACAAGGATTTGAACACAGGTGACCTTTAAATATTTGTGAATGCTCAGCTTCACTCACAGTCAGGGAAAGGCAAATTAGAACTCAGAAGAACAATTTTTAACCCTCCAATCATCAAAATGATAGATAGCAAGCTGTATGATGGGGGGGTGTGTGTGTGTGTGTGTGTGGAAAATCAGTCCTCTCGTGGTGTGGGCATGTGAACTTAGGAATTCAGCAAGCAAATGGTAAGGACCTGGGCTCCGTAGTCAGACTGTCTGGATCCAAAATCTCTGCCACTTGGAAGCTAAATTTCTTTGTGCCTTATATTCCTCATATGCAAAATGGGAATAATATAAAAAAAGAACTTACTTCACAGGGTTCCTGTGGGATTAATGAGATAGTATACATAAAGCACTTAGAACAATGCCTAGTGTACAGGTGGTAAAACGTTAGCTGGCTTTTACCACTATGAGGAAGAAGGCCAACTGGACCCAGTCAAAATTTTAACAAGCAATATAACTTCATATAGTGTATCATCTACATATATAAAAGGCTAAGTGACCATCCGACCATCTAACTGGCCGGTAGTTACGACGATGTGCACTGATCCCCAGGGGGCAGACCCTCAACGCAGGATTAGGCAGTGGCTGTTCTCGGGTGACACACCCTGGAACCAGAGAGGAGGGAGTCCAATTCCGCTCGGGGCCACACAATCCCACCCTTGGCCCTGGGTTATGCTTTCCCTGGGGCACTGTCAGCTCTGAATCAGGTTTACTGCTGAGCTACGATGCCCGCAGATGCCCTTCAAGCCACAGTGCAGCCCCAGGAGTGGCCAGCAGGAAGGGCCAGGGGAGGTTGGCCCCAGGGCATGTCTGGCCCATCTTGCCCACTCTGGCCTCACCAGCCACCTTCTAATTAATTTCCTTTCAGTGTGCACGAATCCATGTACCGGGCCACTAGTATAGTAATAACAGCACACTATATAAAGATAGAAGCACAAGGAGACTCCCTGAAACACTGATTAAAATAAGAGACTGGGTACAACCAACTGGGTACATAGCAATAGGAAACAAGTAAAATAAATTGTGTCATGGCTCAAAATGGAACATTATGCAGCCATTAAAATTGAGGAAGCTATGTATACACAAATATGAAACAATCACCAAGATATATTATTAAATTTTCAATGAAATAAGGTATAGTATGATGGGCAATGTATACCACCATTTGTATTTTAAAAAATATATATATAAATGTATAATTGGTATGCATGTATGCTTTCATGTGCAAAATATTCTTTGAAAGCCTACCAATGAGATCAGTAACAAGTGTGTCTTTCAGAGAGAGGATATGAATATCAGAGGATGCTTATATTACCTACTGCAAACAAGTAGTTTTCTAGTTGAAAAATGCAGTCTGATTTGCCATCTCTCTGCTTAAATTTCTTCCATTTGCTCTTAGGACTAGAATCCATGTTCTCTAATGCAGCCCATAAGGCCCTTCACAGGCCGGCCCCGGCCACCGCTGAGCTTTAGTTCTCACCAGGCCCTTCTTTAACCTCCACACTTCACACATGCTGGCCGTATTCGCCCTCAGGGTCTTGCTCACGGCCACACTTGTGCAATTGCTGTTTCCCTCTACAGCGTATCTGCCTTCATTCTTTTTTTGCCTAACTAAATTCAAACTCACCCTCTGGTTCCCTGGCATTGCATCGCACCATACCTGGATCAGGTGGGATGTCCCTATCCCGCTCCCACCTCTATTGCCCTGATGGTAGCACAGTCAAGGTACATGTCCCGAACTTGCTTTCCCAGAATGCCTTTGACTACAAGAAGGTTCTAAAACACCTTGGCAGACTCTCTTGGTGACTTCTCAGGAGCCATCTTCCCTCTTTATTGACGACAGAAGCTCAGTGATAAGTGGTTTGTCCCAGGGGATGAGTCATGGTTGGTGGGAGTCTATCATGGGAAAGCAGCTTACCCCTTGCTAGATAGTTGCTCTTCCAGCCTTCTAAGGTGAGGTGATTCAAGTCTAGAAAGAAGTTTCTCTCTCTGATAAAACGAGGATGGCCCATGAAGCCCTGTGCCTCTGGATTCTGTCCCAGGAAAAGTGATGTTTATTTAGCAGTGTGGCAAATAACGTGAGACCCCAAAGGGAAGAAACGTCCAATGTCGCTGAGCAACTAAGTCAACCCTAACATTGCTACCACCAGAATCCCCCAGTAAAACACTTATATTAAAGAACTAAACTCAACCTTTCTGTTTATTGCATAAACTATGGTTGGTTGGGTATTCTGTTAACTGCAGACAAAAGCATTGCTGCACACCATTAGAGGGTAGACAGACTTGAATCCCAGGATCAGTCCACAGAATGAAGGCAAGGGTTCCTGGTCAAGGCCAGGAGCAATGCCTTGGGACATTATAGATCAAGGTGCCCTTTCTGGGCCTACCTTAGTCTGAGCTCTTGTTAATTAAATATTTAGGAGTGAAGCCAAGGTCAAAGTCAGCAAGATAAGCAGCCCATGACCTTTACTCTATCCTTAGATTTTGTTAACCTTCACTTTGCTAGAGAAGACTTACCATAAACACCTTTATAACCGTAGGGCATACAGCCCTCAAAGTGATCCTTCTTCGGGACAGCGTGGAAAAAACTGGTTAATTCATTGGTTTTGACTTTCTCCCACAGTCATCAGGAGCCTGTGGGTACCTTCAGATGGCCCTACCAAGGGAGCTTGTGGCCCCAAAGTTTCTGATATTCTACTTTATGAAATCTTTGTCACCCTATTGTCTCAACCCTGTAAGAAAGGAGGCCACGGAGGCAGTGCAGCCGAGTCATACTCACAGGCGTCTGAAAGCAGCAGAACAACTGAGTGAGGAAGGGGTGATTGCGGGCCAAGGACAGAATCCTTTTCTCCGTCATTGTGCACTCCACGTCATCATCCTGCAGGATCACGTCCTTCTTCAGCACCTTCACGGCATAGAGGTCTCCTGTTTCTTTTATTCTTGCGAGCATCACCTGTGGCAAAGTGGTGGGAGGAGCATGAGAACTCTTGCAGTTCTTAGGGTGTGGGTACCCACAGGGCAGAAAGGGAAGGACACATGGGAAATACAGACAGACACACACACACACACCCACACACACACACACATGAAATACACACACACACACACACAAATACACACACATAACATACACATAGCATGTTTAACTCAAACAGTAAAAACCAAGACTCACCTTCCCAAAGCTCCCCTTCCCTAACACTCGGATGAACTCAAAGTTGTCGATACCAAACCGGTTGGAAGAATTAACCCCAACTCCGTTCCCTTCTTTGGTGCTCTCCTTTCCCTGTCGTCTTAGAGTTGATCTGGAAACGAGCTTCTGTAAAGAAGAGAAGGAATACATGGAGTCAGAACTCACAGAGTGTGCATGAAGCATTTATGGATGAAGAAGACCCTACTTGCAGCTTTAACACTTAATACAACATGCGAGGTAAGATCCATTCAGGTTGACATGTGATCAGGTTTTGCCAGTCAAGATGACCCCTGATCTGTGCTTACTGTATTGGGGGGGGGGGGATCATTTAAAAATATATCTAAGCCATAGATTTTCAATTTATGCTCAAGTGGGCACGTGTAGAAACACAAAAAATGCCTTAGTCTGATCCCTCTTGTTTTTTGCAGCGGATTTCTCCAGAGTGGTCAGGTTCCAAGAGCGCCACCTGGTGTCCACTGCCTACCAAGAGAGGTCTTCAATAATGGCTCAGAGGAACAAGGGTTCCATATGAGGACTTGAATGAATAAAGCAACATTATTTATACAATATTTTAAATCACATGAGAAATAAAATTTTTAAATGCCTATGATCTCACCAGTCTCCCTCAAAAACAAAAAAAATATATAAAAATAAAACACACATACACACGTCTGCCTTCACACTTGATCATATTCTTAAAACATAATAAAATCGTTTCATAACCACATTTTTATTTAATGTTTTATCACGTGTATTTTCCCTGTCTTTAAATATCCTCCAAAAAAAAAAAGAGTTGTAAGGGCTGTCCAATACTCCATTTTGTGGATGTATCACAATTTATTCACTAATTCCCCTGCTGTTAGAAATACAGCTACCTCCCAGTTTCACTAATATAAATAACACCACAGTGAACAGAGTGAGTAGGTGTATAGCCTTCCAAGCGGGCTGCCTGGGTTCCAGTCACAGCTCTGCAACCTAACCTAGTGACCTTGGCACAGTTGCCCACCCATCCTCGCTGTGCCTCAGTTTCCTCTTCTACCAAAGGGGATGTTATGGCACCTGCTACATGAGTTACTATGAGGAGTAAAGGAATAAATGCAAATAAAGCCCTTAGATTGGTGCTTTATTATTGAATGTGCTTTATAGGCAACATTCAATACACATGAGCTGTGTTGTCCTCATTGTCATCATCATCATCATGTTCTTCATAATCTATTTTCTTAAGATAACTTTCTGGAAATGGAATTCTTTAAGCCAAAGTGTTAATTCTGAAGATCTTTGATGCATAGGCACTTGTCCTCTAGAAAGGTCTACCACCAGCACAATGCATGTTCCAGTCTCATCTCACCAAACCAGACGTATGGCCTCCTCAGTGGATTGCCCAGCCCCATCCCAGTGGGACAAGCCCCATCATGGCGAGGGCGCTCCCTAAAGGCAAGGTGACTTGCAGATGTCCACCTTGGGACATTTATGATACAGGTTACCACTAAACAACAGATCAAAAGTCGAACATCCTGGACCTTCTGACCTATTTTGATTTTTTTTTTAAAGCTTATCTGGGGCAATGTCTAAACAATGCTTGCAATAAACAACTGCAATAGTCTGAAACAATAAGGATTTTATCTTTCAACCCAATAAAACAGCGATAGCAAGATATAAAAATGGATCATCTTACAAATCCAATTATTCTAATAATTTCTCCTCCAGATCTCTGAACACACATTTTTCAAAGACAGAAGAATTTCACCCGCTTGAATTTCACTTCCTCCACTTCAATACTTCCCCTGGCTGGGGCTGGCACTCGCAGAAAGCTCCAGGCCAGTGTTTCCTAATCTATTTTTTTTAACCCATTCTTCTCTTTTGTTAGACTTAAGATTCTCTGCCTTTTCTTAATAGTGTACTATAAAGTAACAGGTAACTTTGGTTTTCTCATTATTAAACATCATAATATGAGAGATACTTGGTGGTATATGACAGGTGGCTGCATGGTCTATCTTATTCCCATCGTACTTTAGAACTCTGGTTGAGGCTGAGATCTTTCATCTGTGCTCTTCAGGAGCAGCTGTCCTGTGCATCAGACACCCCTCCCCACCCCCAATCCCACCCCTGTGGTATTAGCATCCTGCCTGTCTCTCCACAAGACAGAGACTCTGATGGACTTTGCCAATGCCTTCCCGAAGTATCAAGACATACAACGTTGACCAGGTGTTCTTCAGTAGGAAGGAAATGGGTGCTTAGCTGACATGTTCTGGATAACTAAGAACCTGACAGTGACTGTACCTCCTCTCCTAAGCACTCAGACACCTTGAGTAGCTCAGTCTAGAATTCTCCTGAATCAACAGTCAGTATCAAGCTCTGCCTTTCAAAGATCACAGTCAGAGCCATGGCTTCCTCCCAGCTCTCTGCTGACCCTGGGCCAGGAAGGCAGCGATAGGTCGTGGGCCTGGAAAAGTGTCCGAGGCTCTAACAGAAAACAGCAGGTAGGGAGGTCACACAGGGAGGGGGCAAGACAAAACGTGTCCAAGGCAACGGACATGACTCCACCCACTCCCACGACCTGAGAGGCAGGAGTTCCTGTCTGTCAATGAATTTGAGAGACAGATCTGTAACCCATGAACAAAATGATAGAACTGCAATACCAGGGCTGTGGAGAAACTCAGACAGCTTCAAGTTCAACCCCTTAAAAGAGGAAGAAGCTGAGCTCATTGTTATGGGGCAACTATACTGCCTGGGCCCCACCAAGGCCCCGCTTTTTACCAGATCACACTCACAGGAAGTTGATTTTTAAAAATCCTTTTTTTGCTTCTTGCTATATCTGCACGCTCATTATTTCTTGTCATATAATTGCACTAGAGGGCCGATGGTCGAAGATTCATGCAAGATTGGGCCTTCCTTTACCTGGCTGCTGGCACCGCCTTCACTCTGGCCGGAGCCCCCTGTCTGGCTTCCCATGCTACCCAGAGGCCTGGAGCTGGCTAGGGCAGTTCAGAAAGCCTGTGTCATTGCCATGGTGGTGACACAAGCATCCCACCCCACCCCTGGCCGCTCGGCACCTGTGTATGCAAATTAACCTATCTTTGTTGAATTGATTTGCATATTCACTCCCAATTGGCTGGTGGGTGTGTCGTGAAGGTATGATCAATTTGCATCTTACTCTTTTATTAGTGTAGATATAGACTCTGATTCACTAAACAAACTGCTCTTTAAAAAAGCAATAAATCTGTTTATTGTGTTTGCTGAGATAAGGGGCTTTGATTATGCCACATACACTCCTTCAGGCTTACCACATCTGAAACAACTCCTGAATGCCATCATGAAAGAAAGCAAGTCTCACCGAGGTTGGAGAAATATTTCCGGGTTGGAGGCCCATCCCGGCCAGCGTCTTGGCCAGCTCCACCGCATTCACCCCGCAGTTCGGGGCCACGTTCGCCTGACACCGGATGTGCACGTTCATTTTACAGACTGCAGGGGAGAGAAGGGAACCACACTCAGAGAGGAGCCGGGGCAACGTGTGCAGCGAAGGAGAATGCTAACGAGCGGCACCACGCTGACAGGGATTGTATGGGCTGAACAGGACCGCCACCTTCTTATAAAATTAAACTTCACACTCATAACAACCCCTGGCATTTCCATCTATTCCTGCTTTGTGCAGAAGCAGAAAGCCTGGCATACTGGAGAATAATACATTTCAAATACATTTTCCTCCCACCGTGACTTGATGAAAGGCATGCATCTAAATCATGTGTAACAGCTACTACCGATTTAACAGCGAGATTCAATAGAGATGAGAATGTCCCATTAATTGTCAATTGAGTAACAAGAATCATGACAACTGACTGTGCTTTGCCTTTTCTCTCTCAGTAAAAGGTGGCAGCCTACAGGCCCATGGAGATTGCTGTTCACACAGGATGGAGATGGCGTTTGGGAGAGAAAAACCTCTAAGTGAAGCTGTCTTTCTGAGTATTGTTGTGGTTGGAGCCCTCGCAGCCCAGGGCCTGCATCCTGTGGGGTGTGGTTCTCAGAGCTTGCAGCCTGCGGTTCTAACTTCTTCATGGGGGGGGGGGGGGGGTGGTGTGTGTGTGGAGCCAGGTTTTTAAAGGTCACGGTAAATGGCAGTGGGAAGAGGAGAGTGAAGCAAGCTGGACTCCTGTGCAGAGGAAACTGACTTGGGATGAGGAAGGACCTGAGGTTTCACCAGCAGAAAAGTTCTGATCCGGCTCCCTCCCAACGCCTGCTGACGGGAGGGGCCCCGAAGCAGCAGCAACGGACGCGTTTTGCGAGGGTCCCTGCATCTCTGGACACGACACGAGCAGAGATGCAATTCAGGTTTTGGGGGCCTGGGGTTATGTAACTTAGGGTGTGGTGAGCTCTTTCAGTGAAAGAACCTCCAGGCGAGTGGAAGACTCTGGGGGTGTCCTTGCAAGGGAGGGGCCCTGAGGCTACGCTTTCTGAGCTCCATGGGACGTTCCCCCTTTCCCTGGAGGAAGCTGCTCTGGGGACACACAGGCCTCCAGTGGCCTTTCTAACGCCGCAGGTGACAACAAAGCACAAACTGTAAGAGCCAGGCCACTGTAGGTATGCTCCCCTCAGGACCCCCAGGGACAGGAATGGTGCTGATGAGCCCCACAGGTGGCTCCGCTTGGCAGCTACAACTGCACAAAAGCAGCACACGACTTTCCTGTTGGAAACCCACCCCCAGGGGAGACTATCCAGCACAGGACCAAGCAGGGCCAAAGCCAAAGCTACACTTGAACAATTAGATGAAATAAGTATTATGAAATGGTGTTCTGGAGAGAGAAAAGAATTGCCCTTTTGAAAACAAATGGCCGGTCCCTTTGTGTTGACAGAAGCAGGCTTGGGAAGTCCAGGCGGTCCGTGGAAGCTGACCCGGTGCCTCCCCTCGTGACTCTGGGTGTGTCTCAAGCATCTGGATGAAATTCACACGTATTTCCACAGTGCACCCATGGCAACCAGATTGCCATAGCAACACCCGATGGGAGGTGACGCAAGGACAAGAGCGCTGCAACTCCCAACTGGACAGGGGTCAGCCTTTACGCCCAGAACCTTTGCTGAGGCTAAAGCTTCAAGAGAGTGTTCCTCTGGGCACGGTGAGAGACGTTAAGTGTCTTTCACTCCACCAACCTCCATCTCTACCAAGTACTCCTAAAGAAGAGACCAGGCCAGCTTGAGTGACATTTACAACTCACCTCCTGCTCATCTTGGTGTGGACATCAGACCTACGCTCCTGCCAGGCCTTCTCTATTGGGCAACCTCATTTCCTATCCCTTCCATTTCTGATGAAGATCCTTTTCCCCCCTCTTTTTTAAAACATCTATTAAAACACACAAGGACAAGTCTATACTCAGCACTAAATAGCGAGAACATTGAGATTAACAACTGATTGGTCATCTATGAATCAAACGTAGCTCCCTATTCATGCCTGACAAGGGACTCACAACCTTAGTACTACTAAAATGTTAACTGACAAAGTATCTAAAACCATCAGTCCAGGGCCAGATTCTGAGCCTACAGAATTCCCAAAGCCTGCATCCTGGTGGTCTCATGAAGGAGTGGGCGCCCAGCAACTCACTTTTACACTGAAGTCCTTGCCGCATTATCCCCCAGAGCAGGGAGCCGCAGTGGTCGCAGAATGTTGGCACTTTGTAGTTGTGGATGTTGAACTTGTGCGGGATGTTGATTCCGAACCTCTGCTCTGCGGTCTGTAAGAAGGAAGCGTCGGACAGGAGCTAAAGTCCCACACCAACACCTTTTGTAAAACCTGTAACAGGAGCCTCCCAAACGCGGTGTTACTATGACACCCGAGCTGGTGTGTTATCTTACCGCTCAGCCACAAGTAATTATGCGGGCCTTCGCCAGCACACTGAGCACATTTTCTAATGAGAAGGACTGGAAAGAAACGTGTGGCATGGATTAATTAGACTGTTCACCATTCGGGGGAGATAAACAGAAATAAAAAATTTCCTTTCAGCTGAAACCGGTTTAGCTCAGTGGATAGAGCGTCAGTCTGCGGACTGAAAGGTCCCAGGTTCGATTCCGGTCAAGGGCATGTACAATGGTTGTGGGCATATCCCCGGTAGGGGGTGTGCAGGAGGCAGCTGATCGATGTCTCTCTCTCATGGATGTTTCTAGCTCTCTATCCCTCTCCCTTTCTCTCTGTAAAAAATCAATAAAATATATATTTTTAAAAAATTTCCGTTCACCTTTTATATTCAGGCTGTGTTTCTCTCCCTGCCAGTGTCCTCACACCCATATCTATTTCCTACAACTCTTTAACTTCAGAATTAAACAGGTCTTTCATAGACTACATACACTTGCTACAATCACGTGTTCTTCCAGAAATTGTGTCAAAAGGTGTGTATCGGTGGGGAGGAGGAGGATGGGGGGGAGTGGGAGAAGGTGGCACCCAGAGGACATGGAACCACAGAAGGAATTCATTTTGAAGTACGATCAAGTGACATTCAGCCCTTCCAGCCTTTATGTGGCATTTGCATTCTGATCTTGGCTAAGGTCAAGTGTAATCTCACTATTTCCAGCAAATATTTTGACTAGGCATGGGCTCTACGGTCTATGTCACAATTTAGAGCAATAACAACACATCCACACACCCAAAGAATGAGGCAATTATTACTCCTCTTGCAACTTTTCTGACCTCTTTCTCATGAAAGAGAGCACACACGCCTCTCTGTGTACTCTTTAGCAATCCTAGTCTGTGGACAATAAAGAGCCAGTGAGGCCCAGAGTCAGACATTCCAATGCATCTGTAAATCACAGCTAACTGTCAGCAACAATCCCGTGTTCTACCTCCAGAGTTTAGAATAATGCCCACCCCAGCTCAATGGGATGCAAGTGGCACAAGTGAGGGTCACTCATGTACAGATATGCATCCTCCCTGAAATGTCTTGAGAGGCTGGAAGAAGCCAACAGTCACCTTATTTAGGAAGCACAATTTATAGTTAACAGCAAACTCATCATATCATTTCCATCTTGTTTAACCATCACAAAAATGTCGAGAGGGGAGCATTGCTCCCATTTAAAAGATGAGGCTGAGAAGCTAGCTAGCAGAAGATGATCCTGTACTCAATCCTAGTCATCTGATGCCAAACTCACGGGTCTTTTCACTCCTTCAAAGCTCTCTTCAAATTAGAAGAACTGAACCCCTCCCGCCTGTATCCAGCTGATCACTAAAAGGATAATCTCAAGGACAGGTCATGCTACACAAGGACAGAAGTACCAATGCCATAAAGTAAAAAGGAGAGAAATTTCAATTCTGATTCCACCATTGGCATCAGGGAGTGTGGGAACAGGTGGGAGGGGGGAAAAGAGAGGGAGAGGGGGAAGAAGGAGAGAGAGAGAGAGAGAGAGAGAGAGAGAGAGAGAGAGAGAGAGAGAGGAAGAGAAGAGAAGAGAGATCATGCAGAGACCTAATTAGCAAACTGCTATCCTCTTACCTTTGCATCCACTTTGTTAATATTGTTTTGGCAAGTGCAGGCGGTAACAATTAGATGATGGCAGCGCTTATGGACGACACAGGTGCACACTAGGGAATTAAATCCACAATTAATACATTTATCGGAGGCTTACCGTCTTGTCAGTGACACTAGAGTCAACAAGGGCTGCACCAAGCCAAGGTGCTTGTTTGGATGTCCGGCCCACAGGATAGCAGCCAGGGCTCCTGTCCTCCCTGTTTTCTTTACCAGCATCTTAACCGGGCCTTTGCTCACGCTAAACTATTCTTATTCAAGCCCTGAGCTTAATTCATCCTTCCTGTCCCCATCTCCAGAGGAATCTTCTGACAGCATGATTTTAGTTACCTCACCCCTTGGTCTGAATTGTCAATCAATAGCTTTCAAATCTCCCAGCCAGGTTTCAGGCTCCCCAAAGTCTATCCCAAGTTTATGGGTCAAATTTTTTCTAAGGGAGTTTCTTGTTCAAATAAAAACGAGATTCTTTCACACTCCACCTACACTCTCTAGGCCCTTCACAATCCTACCACCTGACTAAATCATAGCTGTATAACAAGGCACAACTTTTACAAATGTCTCTTCCATGAAGATACACCACCATGGTTATCCTTCTAGGCTGGAGCCATCTATCCCTCCTCCAAACTCGTACCATTAGCCTGCCCCTTCATTTAAAATTGTCCACCTATTGCCTTGAATGGCCCCAGAATTCCCAGCCAGCATGATGCCTTGAACAACGTAGGGATTCCTTAAATAACTGCAGAATGACGCAATCAGCCGTTCGAATATTTAGAACTTTCTGAGTAACTTTTTCATTTTCATCTAGACATCTGACATCATGCAGATGTAGAGGGTGAACATGTGCCATGAAGCGGTCTGAAAATATGTATAATGTTAAAGATCTTTCAAGACATGTGGGAGCTTTTAGGATTAAATTCATAAAGACAGATGACATGTCAACAAATAGAACAATATAGCTTTCATCAGACGGAATTCTCAGAAGAACTAGATTGAACTTCCCAGAGAACTGATCTTTTTATATGAGGGGGTTTCAAAACCATCATTCACAAAGGAAATCCTTTATTCTGAGGCATGTTGGCATTTTTTCAGTTAGCTTGGCTAGAGGCTTATCAATTTTATTGATTGTTTGCAATGAAACAGGGCACATGCTTGATCCCCAGGGTGGGACATGCAGACGGCAGGCTATCAATGATTCTCTCTCATTGTTGATGTTTCTCTCTCTCTCTCTCTCTCTTTCCTTTCCTCTTTCTGAAATCAATCAAAACATATTAAAAAACAAAACAAAAACATAGCCAAAATTTAAATAAAATTAAGGAACTGTACATAATTCTATTGTGTGTGTGTGTGTGTGGGGGGGGGTGTCTCATGTGACCTTCAGAGAGTTATTGAAATATCAATGGGATACATCCTGTTTCCTCTTGCTATGAAGACTTTTTAATATAGGAACAAGATTAACTGTAGCTTTAAAATCATTTTCTTACCTTGGCATTGATAACCCTGTTTTCCAAATACTCCCCTGTTCAAGACAACAGAGAAAAAAATTACCATTAGTTGAATATTTCATCAAGAATGCTTCTATAATTACAGTACTTTAGGAACATAAATTTCATCCTCTAGTCTTTGATGAAAAACACATTGTCAGAGAAGAAGCAAGGATGTATGCTTCTTGAGCCCTAGTTTGTTACCACAAGACACAGAGGAAACCAAGTGATGGATTAGAAGGTTCTAGAAGATAGGAACGAGTGGGTATTGGCAATTCTCATTCCACTGCCTCTCATCTCCGAAATCCTCCTGAAAACCAGCCCTCATCTCTGTGTGTGTGTCTGAGCCTCAGCCTGAAGTGTCACTGCTCCACCTTGCATGGCATTCTCTCTCGCATTCACACAAAGATACGCAGAGGGTGGAGTAAATGGATGCAGGCACACATACAAACAGGTGAGCCAGTGCAGCTGCCTGACCTGAAGTGCCCTCTCTCTCCCTGCTGCCCACATCACCCGGGAGTCCAGGAGAGTAGAAGAGCAGCCACAATATGTCCAGGATGCCCACAGCTTTCACCTATCTCTCCCCAGTATGGGCTCTGGGGGTGGTGTTATAATTCTTACTCCAATGAACAAAGACCACACTTTACTAAGCCCACAGGATATGTGATCTACGAGCAAAGGCCCTGAAGCCAGGCGGCCTGAGTGTGATTTAGGACAGATTATTAACTTCTTTGAGCCACGGTTTGCTTATAAAAAGGGATAATGGTCACAGGACCTACTTCATAGGGTTATCATGAAAATAAAAAGAGTTGGTGATGAAAAATACTAAGAACAGGGCCTGGCACTTTACTCGCTATATAAAAGTTTATTGTACAGCCTGACCAGTGTGTTCAGTGGTTGAATTTTGAACCATGAATCAGGAGGTCAGGGTTCCATTCCCAGGCAGGGCACATGCTGGAGTTTCAGGACCAATCCCCAGTAGTGGGTATGCAGGAGGCAGCCAATTAATGATTCTCTCTCTTCATTGATGTTTCTGTCTCTCACTCTCCCTTCCTCTCTCTGAAATCAATAAAAAACATATATATATATACATATATTTTTTATTGAGGATACACTAATGGGTTATGTAATTTGTCTATGTTCACACATTTAGTTGGTAGTGATATTGAATTCCAAAGCTCATCCTTTTAACCATGTATATGTAACGCATATACCAATAGTGTGTGTGTGTGTGTGTGTGTGTGTGTGTGTGTGTGTGTGTGAGAGAGAGAGAGAGAGAGAGAGAGAGAGAGAAAGGGGGAGAGGGAGGGAGGGGGGGAAGCAGTCAAGGCTAGTTGGGTGGGAGTTAATGTTTCCTTGGTGGAAAAAAAAAATAGTGAAATTAATAAATAAGTTTCCTTTCAGAACCTTAATTGAGGTCACAGATTGTCACCACAAATGCCTACAGGGCCAGCAGGTCACAGGAAGGAGGGAAGCAGAATGGTGTGAATGGACAGTCACCCTTTGGGTCAGCAAACCACAGGGAGAGGAGGGGCCTCAGCTAACCAGAATGCACAGACTTCTGCAAAGGAGAAAATGGGCTCAAAGATGCTGCAGCTTCTGGTCTTTTCAATAGAAAATGCAGCCGGAACTTTTTCCTAAAGACTCTAGCTGTGATAGCACATTTGTAGGTTAGGGCTTTTCATTTAGACAAGACTCTATTCTTGGTTAAAAATGATAGAAACACCAATTAACCTTGGATTATGACTGCTGAAAGGTATGAAATCCAAAGTCATCACAAAAGCAACAATAAACAGAATATAAAGTAACTGACTGATATTCAGAAATTACTCTGAACCAAGTGCCTCTGCCTTGAAGGAAATGACAGAAATTTGCACAAAAATGTAGCCCTCCATTCATGCTGCAGATAGGAAACTGTTTTCTCCTTCTGAGATGGGATTCTTCGGAGAGGGGTCAGGGACCTCTTACCAGATAAACTCCCTGCAGTGAGAGCAGTAGGTGGGCTGCCGCAGGTACGTGGCCATAAACTTGTGTCCGTTGATCTGGTGGACTCGCCTTCGCATAGCCCTTTGGCGCTTCCTGGTAAAATGTTTGAAGATTCGGTCTCTCTGGAGAGTGGCTGCATGTTAAAAGAAAGGGGAGACATGTGTAAATGAATCTACCTGCACTTGATGTCTGAGCAAGTTTGAGAGTCCAAACTACTCCCTAAATTATTTTTTATTTTTTTCAAGATGCAAAACGCCTCAGAAAATCATCATGCTTTTCTAGTGACCTTAGACTATTAATTTTTAAAGTTAGACCTATGTGACCCCTGAGATTCCTGCTGCGTGGTTGCAGCTGCCTTTCTTGGGTCAGTCTCCCCGGCTCAGATCACGGGCTTCCCAAGGTCCCGATGCTCCAGTCTGTGCAGCGGCTCCGGTCCCGCTGTCTGGGACTCAGTCCATCTAATGGGTGCAACTACTGGCTGGTGAAACAGGGTTTCTCATATTGGGCTTCCATGTTGGGGTCCTTACAAACTGAGGGAGGGAACTGCTCACAGCACACTGAGAGAGCTGCCTCAAAACATCAGTCCCACCTCTGCTAACTGGGAATAAATGGAAATTAACCTGGAATAGGTGCAAAGTTCATTTTCTAACCTCACATTTTAAAAATAGTGGCTCCTAATTTAAGACTGAAATCAATGCACCATCTAAAGACAGTAAGTGATGTCTCCCACATAATTATACTGAAACTTTTCCAAAATGGATAGACTTGTGATTAATAAAATGAAAATGACGTCTTCAATACCGCTTTTAAGTTCACCACTATGCAAAGGAAAATGAAGGAATCATGTAAGAATAAGTTGCTTATAAATTTTTAAACCTGGAAGAAATCTATTTCTATGGAAATACAAATTACCAAAATGTATTGAAGAAGAGCTAAATAAACCAAGCAGACTGATTTTGGGGGGAAGAAATGGAGAAAGTTTTCTAAGGGCTGCCTCCCAAATACCAACCAGGCCCAAATGGTTTCACGGGAGAATTGTTTTACAGTTTCAAGGACAAGATAGTGTTTAAACTGGTTTCAGGAGAGAGAAAGAAGGAAAGAGCCAAGTTTTAAAGGAAATTGGGAGACAACACTAGGAATAAAAGATATAATTAATATAGTCTAAGATATAACAGAAAAAGAAAAAAATCAAGGTTAATCATCTTTTTTTTTTTTTTTTAATTCATGGATCCTTTAAAGAATCTGTGACACTTATGGATCCCTTATTAGGAGGAAGCTTTCTAATCTAAGAAACTAATATACCTAAGATTGCAAAGAAAATCAAGTATCAAAATATATTTTAGGTGAGATAGAATAATATATACGCTTCTTTTACAAATTAAATACTTAGCCAGGACTGGTTTGGCTCAGTGGATAGAGCGTCGGCCTGCTCAGTGGATAGAGTGTCAGCCTGCAGACTGAAAGGTCCCAGGTTCGATTCTAGTCAAGGGCATGTACCTGGGTTTCGGGCACATCCCCAGTGGGGAGTGTGCAGAAGGCAGCTGATCGATGTTTCTCTCACATCTATGTTTCTGTCTATTCCTCTCCCTTCTTCTCTGTAAAAAATCAGTAAAATATATATATTTTTTAAAAAGGCTTTTAAAAAAAACAAATTAAATACTTAGTGGCAGGCATGGTCATTATAATAATTTTGAAGTAGTGATATGGATAAACTGCATTTCATAATATCTGTGAAAATTGTAACATAATATGGAAATAATCTGTGACTTCTGTTATTACAACAGAAGCACAGCTAATAGCACTGTGGTTTGTTTATAAGTAGAAGAAAATGCTAATTTACATTATAGGGTGAAAAAAAATTTTTTCCTCAAGTTTCTAGACCAGATAAATTCCAATTATGGACCCCAGTAAAAGTACCCCCCTTCTGCTTATATATCAAGCTCTCTCATAAATATGATGCAGGGGTCTTCCTTATTAAAGTTTGTGTAACTACAAAGTGAATAGAAAAGAAAAACACTAAAAAAAATATTGCTGAGTATTGTCATGTTATGGGGTCTTTGCTTTCCTATTCTTTTATAATTAGTCCCTAACACAAATATTCATTTCCACTTAATAGCACCATTTTTTCCTGCCCATCACACTGGTTCCTCAGTTTATTGGATGTGGGTAATGTATGTGCCAAATATCTTAATATGTATTGATAATTCAAACTAACTGCAAAGTAAAGTTGAAAATCTTGCACAAGTTGAAGAATTTTCATGCAGCCTAGGGAAAGTGATGTTTCAGAATCTGCACCCAAAGCCAATGGCAGGTAAAAGGCGCTGGCAGAGGTAGATCAGTTAACAACTGAACAAAAGACATTTGATACCAATATGATAGGATAGGCATTTTAAGAGAGAATAATTTGAATGCCGTTGTATATGAAAAGACCCCTGAGAAATAATGATGCCTCAAACACTTGTTAAAAAGATCCTATTTACAACTGTACTATAAAAGTTAAAAATAAAATAGGGACTGTTTTGACATAATAAATTTTTCTGAAAAAATATTTTATTCTAAAAATTAGAGCCTAGAGAAAAATAACAAAATTTGTTCAATATAATACTTTCATAATTTTAGTTTCATTTTTCAAGCCACTTCTTAACTATTAACAAAACTTAGTCCTCAGTCTGAAGGATTTATTTTATGTAGACTTTGCCCAGTAGCAATTATACTTAGATAACTGGAAATTTCTATACGATTCAGCATTAACTTAGAAAAACCACGTGACCAATTGTGAATTTTCCCAGGCGCATAACAATGAGTGTATTAGAAAATCCATTATTACATCTTACTGTAGTAGCAGGTGAAAGAAAATAAGTATGATCATTTCAATAGAGGTTGAAAAAAAAACAACAAAAAAAACCCCACCCACAACCACAAACCATTAGAAAAGTAAGACTAGAATATAAGCCAGGAAGTGCTTTCCTCACAGGTTTTTTTAAGAACTGGATGAAGTAATGCATTCAAAGTGTTTAGCACAGAATTAGGCACAGGACCCTTGAACAAAATGTGTTTAGGGCATAGGCACCCCCTACCCCATGCAGTCAAAAGTCCATGTATAACTTTTCACGCCTCCAAAAAATTAACTACTAATAGCCTACTGTTGACTATAAGTCTTACCAGTAACATTAACAATCAATTCATGTTCTATGTTCTATGAATTATATATTGTATTCTTACAATAAAGCTAGAGAAAAAATATTAAGAAAATCATAAAAAAGAGAAAATAGATTTACATTATTATTGAAAAAAAAATTCACTTATTAGTGAACCCACACAATTCAAACCTGTATTGTTCAAGGGTCAGCCATCATTTTTTTGGGGGCATATGCCTTAGACAATACCTGTTAATGACTTACATACACACTTCTTTTCATTTAGCAATTTAACTTAATACATTTTTTCCTATAAAGAATACCAGAAAACAAGAATATACCCTATATACATATAATTGTTCCATTCTTTCTAACAGTAAAAATTAGGGTTTTTCACAAGAATCTCAAAGAATGAAATGCAGAAAAAGCCAAAATAAATTAGGTTAAGACACCAATGCCTTCAGAGGGTCTAGCCAAAATTATGACTGCTTCAGTTTTTTGGGGTGTGTGTGTGTGTGTGTGTGTGTGTGTAAAATCTTCAGCAAGCAATCTAATTTTCTATTCTCAGGTTTTGCTTCTGTCTAAAGAAGAGAAAATAGTCCCCTGCCCTCAGCCCTTTACCCCTGTGGAGATAGTGTCACAATCAATATTCCTGAGAGATTCTTACAATTTTAGATGAAGGTTACATAAGAAGAGTCACTCCGTTATACTGCTCTCTTCCACAACAGCCACGTAGGAGCCCAAAAATGAACAGATTTTAAGGTTCCCTTGTGGCAGATGATAAAAATTGGCCCCATGGGATCACCCTATCTAGCTTATGTTATCACCAACCTGAGATCCCAGTGCTGACCAGTACAAAACTTGTATTGAATTACTCAACATTATCACATCTAGATGCAAATTAAATCCTCCCCAGGGGTCTAATTACCAAGAATGTATTTATTTAGTCCCTTAATACTATAAAGACTGGTTAAAAGGTCAGCTCACTTGCATTTTTAATATTTCATAAATAGAATTCTTTTGCACCCTCAACAACTATTACCATAGCAATGTCATTCCCAGAAATTTTCCTGGTGGTTTCTTACAGCCAGAGGTTTCTTATAGGAAGAAACTGCTTATAGCTACTCCCTCCATGCCTCCGCCACTGCCTGTCACCCCGCCTGGAATGCCCTTCCCTGGTTACGTCTCTTACCCAGTTCAATTAAACTTACTTTATCTGCCTCGGATCCTGAGTAGCCTCACCCAATTCCTGAATCAAGATGACATGATTCCCCCCTCCCCTTTGTTCCCATAGCAACCTGGGAGTGCACCTCAATCTTTTCTCTTATCCCCACAACTCTGGGGGCTGTGTCCCTTTCACCTCCCAGGCGCCTCACAAGCTCCTCATACATGGCCACTGTAGTTAATCGCTCTTCCCCCTTTCTGTGCGTATTCTTTTGCACGTGGGCCTCTTTTTGTTGAAAAAGCAAATACACTCATGCGTGTGCTCTCAATCACCTGGGAATTTGCAAAACACTTAACTGGTCATTTAAAAAAACCTATGGCTTTCTCTGACACGCTCTTCCTGGTTGATGCCATGAACAGGAAGAGAGCGCATTCATACTGCAAGATGAACCCCGTTCACAGCGCACAATGCGATATTCTTCATGGCCTGCACCCTCCTGTTGACTTAGTAGGCCTGGGTTAAAAGAACTACAAAGGCTGTTTAATCCGGGTTTGCCTTTAAACCAACTGGGGCTTTGAGAACTTGCAGGTCACGTGTTAGTTGAACATGTCAGGCAACCCTAACATGCTTTGCAGCCAAAACTTGCATCACAGCTTCTGTTTTGCTCCTGAGGCGCTCAGCGCCTCTAAGTAAATAGGAAGCTGGCTCGGTGCCCCAGTGTGGAGACGCATTCCAGCCGCCAGGGGCACTCGGGCCTGGAGCCCTGACCTGAGTTGGTTTTCACAAGCCATCCCACCAACAGGGTGGAGAACAATTATGTCAGATATAATGAAGATGAACTATTTTGATATAGATTCTATTTCGTAAAAAAAAAATGATTGTCATCCCATACATTCTTTTGAAGAACTTTATAATACACGGGATTTGGAGCCACCAAAATACCCCAGGCTATGTTTTTATTGCAAAAATGTTGCTGGACTTAAACTTCTGTTGCTAACATGGAGCTTTGCAGGGGAGGAATGTCTTTGAAGTCTCTATAAAACTGCTTTATCTTTATCTCAAAAAACAAAAAAACAAAAAACTAATAGCATTCTTAAGTCTTTTTGTAGGTCCCTGAACTGAAGGCTTAGCATTCCAGCAGGAGAAGTCTATGCAGGCACTTCTGAAAAATTCTGATGGGAGCCAAAAGTACAGATCTCAGCCCCTCACTTTCCGGTGATGGTGAGCAAATTAAACCAGAGAAGGAAAATCTATGATGTGGCACTTTTTAATGTACAGAATCACTGATATAAAATGCATAAAGGAAATAACTTGCCTTCAGCATCAAATGCGACTGAACTGTAAGCTGACCTTGCTTCACTGCAAAGGCACCGAGGCTTACTCCCATCTGTGGCTTGTCTTGTAGGGGCCAAGACGGTGGCAGACAAGGGCCCAGAATCCAGAGCCAGACATGAACCCTGCTTCTCCCCGTTATAAACTGGGTGAGCTTGGGCAAGTGGCTTAATCTCCTCTGCTTCAGTTTCCTCATTGCTTGCACTCGAAGGCAAGAGAACCCTCCTCACAGGGCCATTCTGAGGACTTGCTAAAACCTGTAGCGTAATTAAGACAACCACCTGGCAGGTAGCAACTAAGTGTCACCTATTATAACAGTTGTTAAATCCCTATTTCCAACTATCACAGGGGTCTAGGAATAGGAGGAATTAAAAAAAAATTATATATATATATATATATATATATATATATATATATATATTTATTATTGATTTTTTACAGAGAGGAAAAGAGAGGGATAGAGAGTTAGAAACATCGATGAGAGAGAATCATCGATCAGCTGCCTCTTGCACACCCCCTACTGGGGATGTGCCTGCAACCAAAGTAAATGCCCTTGACTGGAATCGAACCCGGGACCTTTCAGTCCGCAGGCTGAGCCAAACCGGTTTCGGCAAATAGGAGGAATTTTTTATTCAACTACCTCATTGCCCAGAAGAGAAATCAATAGTTAGGAAACCATTACCCAGAGAAGGTGAACACCATAGCAAGGTTCACCCAGCTGGCTAGGGCCAGAATGACAAGTTATCCCCCTGCCCCCTCTTGTTTTATCCCAAGGCTCTGGGTAGCATCGCACTGTATTTTGTCCTTTACTAACACTCGGTCTCCTGGAAAGGAATACAATTTCTGGTGAGGAAATCAGAAACTAACAGGAAGGTTAAGAGAGGTCAAACAACCAATGATAGAAGTGGGGACGCCAGACTCTGTTTGCTATTGTTGAAGGATGGCGTTATGCTATCAAATGTCTTTTTTTCTTCTTCCTGAGATATTGGTTTTATCATCTGTGCGCATGGGAGGGGATAGCTGTGAGAAAAGCAAACAGGAAAACCTTAGAGTTGACCTAAAGTTAGCAGTCAAAAAAGAACCAGAAAGCATTAAGTTGTTTATGTCTCCAACATATATCCCTGAAAGGGTAATGAGATATGATAGGGAGATAATTTTGCCATTGTCATCAAACCCACAAATAAGCAGCCATCTGATTACAGAATTGTCTGCATAAAGAACGGTGCATAACAATTTAAACTTAGATGATTCCTGTCTGAGACAATAATGATATAAACAGAGAAAAGATAAGGACATGCATTAGGCAAATATGTAACTTACATGAGTCTTTACAACAAGTGCACACCATGGGGGGGGGGGGGTGAGAGCATTTAGTAGGTGTTGAGTGATGAGAGAATCACAGGAGTGGCATACCCAGTCCTCTGATTAAGTAAGAAAAAACTTCATATGTGGGCTGAGATGAGCAGCTGCTTAGAAAAGGAGGAGGAAGCCTTATTGAACCAAGAGAGGAGAGGGATCCAGCACCAGTCACAAAGGTTGCAACAAAGGGTGTCGATGTTTAAAAAGGGCAAGCGAACCTCCCCCCCCCCCCCCACAATGGTACTGAGTTGTCCTGACTCTTCTCTGTTTTTTTAAAAGAGTTCCAACACATGACTCCAAATTCAGACAGAGTGATTAGACGCAGTATATGATGAGATCTGACTCTACAGGAGCTATACACAGGTGTTTCTCAGGGGCCTGGCTCCCTCTGAGGAAGCTCAGCCTTACATAAATACCTAGCACCACGCAAACCAATGGGGATGACCATCTTGGGTACACGCAGGAGAGAAAAATAATGTGTTACTAGACTGACCCTCTTGAATAGGATGCATGGCTCATCGCACCATGAAAGCCATTCCCATCCTCACACATCATTCCAACCATCTCTGTCAGCAGAAAGATGAGAACAGAGCCTGGATCCAAGGGACCAAAGTTCCATCAGGAGCCAAGAAAAGGCCTCTCACGCCACTTATCTTCTTCACCTCTGGTATTTGAATCCTGTTCAAAGTACAAACTCTCTCTGGTTCTTGAAGAAAGAGACTGTGGCCCTAACATCTGGTTCCTCTCACTACAATTTCTTCTTTACCAGCTCTTCTCTTCCACCCAACCTTCACTGTATAGCCCTGGGTTCTTTGTACATCCTTCTCCTGGTCTGTATGGATGCTCATTCATCTCCTCAGAGATCTCGTATGTTATCTTGGCTTCTAAGAATTGGCTGTACACTGAGGACTCCCAAATCTGTGGCTCTAGCTCTGGCTTCTAACTACTAAACTTATTTCTAAGTAGCTTCTCAGCATCTCTCCAAGATATTTTTAAGTTACCTAAAACTTGACGTTTTCAGGCTGAATCTGCTTCCCACTCTTCAACCCACTCTTTCTCCTAGATAATACTACTATCATTGGAGTTACCCAGATAAAAGTTTAAGAGATATCTCCAGATCCTTTTTCTCCACCCACAACTAATCATTAATTTCTAGTAAACCTCCCATGATCTGACTGGATCCCTCTTTCCCATGCTCAGTGGGTACAGTTAATGCATTTTTCTCCTCTCATTTGGACTATGTAATATTTTTTTGCTCCCCTCTGCAATCCATCCTTCAGTCATCCAGTTATGTTTATAAAATGGGATTGGATTATGTCATGCTCTGAGTAGGTGGCTTCTCTGCAACAGTCTACGCGAGTCTCCTGCATGGGAGTTAGGCTTCCTGTAGTTGTTCTGTTTGAAACATAAGGAGGTAATAGGGGCAGATTTCCCCCAAAGGGCGGTGTTTCCACTGTCCAACACCTGAGGGAAAGTTGAGTCCTCAGAGAGCAAAATGGCTTTTAGGGAGGGCCTTGGTCAGGTGAGAGACTAGCCTTGTCCTCACTCTCTGGAGTCTGAATTTGAGGCTCCAGGAATGAGGTGTCTTCAAGGCCTGGAAAGGCAGACTGAGCTGAAACCGGTTTGGCCCAGTGGATAGAGCATCGGCCTGCGGACTGAAGGGTCCCGGGTTCGATTCCGGTCAGTGGCATGTACCTTGGTTGCGGGCATATTCCCAGTAGGGGGTGTGCAAGAGGCAGCTGATAGATGACTCTCTCTCATCAATGTTTCTAGCTCTCTATCTCTCTCCCTTCCTCTCTGTAAAAAATCAATAAAATATATTTAAAAGAAAAGAAATTTATAAAAAAAAAAAAAAAAAAAAAAAAAAAAAGGCAGACTGAGGCAGGCTAGAAGCAAACCCAGGAGTGATGGCACATAGAGAATATGTTAACCATCCTTTGTTAAGAGGCCATTCAGTGCATATTATGCTGTATACAGTTCAGTTTTTGCTGTTAAACCTAGTTTACATGGTCCAAAAGACACCTCCTCCCCCCCCCCCCCCCCCCCGAGGAAAGTCTGGGCTACAAGGTCTAGCTACATTGCCTAGGTGGAAGGTCTCCCAGTTGTCAACCTTGGAGGACACGGGGTCCTTTAATAAAGAAGCCAGGAGGTCTTACCCTCCTCTACTAAGTCTGTCCTGTAGATACCCATGGCTCTCAGGATCCCATCTCCTCCCTTTCATCCTGCCATAAGGCTGGGCTCCTGGGGGGATGTCAAGGAGTGGTAGAGCATCCTCAAGGGACAAGGAAACTGGGACATATATTCTCTAGCTCCCATCTGTCATTAGTTGATGGCTGCTTCAGGGGAGTGGGTATTAGTTCTCCCCTGTTTCCAGCCTTCCTTTGTGATCTGAGAGAAAATATGAGAAGGGCATCCATGTCATCTGTTACAGAATAACTATACTCACCCTGGTCCTGATTCCTTATTTATATTTTGCTATTACATGTATTTCCTAACAAGCTGCCTCAAACTCTTTTTGGAACGAGGTCAAGTATAGAAAGAAAATTCTAGCAATAATAATCTTTAACTAGTATTGTGCCCACTCCTCTCTCTGTACACATCTTTTAATGACAGAATTTCCCTCTTGTGCCTTAAGATTAAAAGCAAGAATTCTACAATTCCCTTTACAAAACTGGCGAGAATTTCTACTCCGTTGTATGATTCTATGAATATTTAATTTCCCGCCACTGGTTTTATCCATCAATAGAACCCCAGCTGCCACTTCTTCATTCTTTAGTTTTTTAGAATTAAAATTAAACACTGCTCAGTGGATCATAACCACCAGCTTCCAGGATGCAGAGGAAACGTGTTTCAGACTTGGATTGGATCATTTCTCTCACTGTCATCCTCATGACCTGGAAAAGACCTCAAAATGGCATTATCTTCCACTCCAAGCTTGCATTAGAGAAGGGATCCTTGTTTTCTATACTTAAAAATGGAAGCATTTTCCAATTATCTGGCTACTTTTCTTTTCTCTTTCATAACTAAGTTTAAGTGGGAGAAAATGTCCCGCTCATGGTATCTCCTGTCCCCCGCCATAAACCTTTGAACTTAATGTAAGAGAATAATGAGGACAGAATATGGCTTCAACTGGCAGAGCAGAGGCAACACGTCAAATGTCACTTTTTGCTCTTTTGTTGTTGTTTTTCACAAAGATGACATATGATCACTATAGAAAACTCAAACGACACAGAAAAATTATAAAGAAAAAGTTGCTTTTTAAAAAGGATTTTAAGTCTTCCTATAATTTGAATCACCTTAAATATTTTGGTGAACATGCCAAAATATATATATTTGGCATGTTCACACACTGTATAGCTATACAATTTTACATAAATAGTGTCATACTCTATTTTCCCAACACATCTTCCCATAATTTTTAAGCATTTTATTTTTTAGAACAGTTTTAGGTTTATAGTGAAATTGAGGAGGAAAAGATTTCTCATATACCCTCTTCACTACACATGCACAGCCTCCCCATCATCATCATCACCCACCAGAATGGTACATTAGTTAGGAAGGCTGGACCTACACTGACATATCATATCACCCAGAGTCTAGCGTTTACCTTAAAGTTCTTTCTTGGTGCTGTATATTTTATGAGTTTGGATAAGTGTGAAATTATATATACCCATCATTATAATATCACAGAATATTTTTACTACTTAAAAATCCTCTGTGCTTTGCTTATTCATCTCCTCCTCTCCCCCCGACATTGTGAAACCATAGAACTTTCTACTATCTCCATAGTTTTGCCTTTCTCAGGGTATCATATAGTTGGAATCATATAGCCTTCTCAGATGGGCTTCTTTCACTTACTAATATGCATTTAAGGTTCTCCTTGTCTTTTCGTGGATTGTTCATCTCTTTTTAGTGCTGAATAACAGTGCATTGTCCAGATGTACCTCAGTTTGTTTATCCTTTCACCTCCTGACAAGTATCCTGGTTGCTTCCAAGTTTTGGCAATTATGAATAAAGCTGCTGTAAACATCTGTGTACAGGACATAAGTTTTTCATATCTTTTAAAACGCTGCTACTTCTGTTTTTATAGTATTTAATATTAAAGTTACCATTTAACCACCATTCTTATAAAATAAATATACATTGCAACTAACTTAAAAGTAAACTAACAGCATTAGCATATCATCTCTGTGAAAGTAGGGTTTTCCTATTTGAAATATCTGTATTTTTTTTCTCACTCACTGGAAGCTTAGGGACTGCTCTCTCCACCCCCATCCCAGCCTCCAAGTTCAGGTTAGTCTTCCTTCCTCACACACACAAAAAAGATTCTTATACAAACAACCTGTCCAACCAAAATCTTTTCCAGATAAACATGTGTTTCCTGCTGAGCACTAAAAGAATCCTGCCCCTGAATTTGGCTAATTCCATTTCCCTTTCCATTTTTTTTCTCTTTTCCACTAGCAGATTTCTAAGGTCCCTTCTAAGCTCTCAAGTTCTGATTTATAATTTTAGAAAAACCTTACAGGATATTAGCCATGAAGAATATGATGCCCAATCATTTCCTTCTCCAACTACATGGCTGGAATGAAAGCAACGCTGCCTCCCTCGTGTTGCTGATTCAACATGACTTTGGCACCACTGCTTGCTGTAAACAGGCTAATTCAAAACCTAATGCTGAAGGTAAAATACCTTTATCACATAACCAAATTTCCTGCCACACTGATGCAAGGGCTTTGAACCTCAGCCAACTTTTTATGGTAGTTAAAAAAAAAAAAAGGCAAATAGACAGCTGCTTTAATCAGATGTCATTTATATCATAGGGTCACTTCCTGTCAGGGGCTAACAATTTAGAAGCACATATCTTGGCTACCAGTTAATTTTGCTTGCTTGTTTGTTTTTTATGATTGTGTTATGCTTAAAATTAAACAGGAACAAAATTAAATTTAAAAGAGATGAAGAAATTAAACTTGCTTCTTTTAAAAACAGTATAAACAAAGCTTTGGTGTTGATCAGGGTTGAAAATTCTGATGAAAGTAGATTTTGGATTAGCAATGAATCTGGTGTTGCTATTCCTGTGCTACCAGAAAAAGAAAATTCCACTAGTCAAGGACAAATGAATTTTTTTCCCCTTAAAATCCATTCAGAGGGCTTTATCACTATGAATAACACAGCCTACATCCTTGAATATGAGTTCATAGTTTTCTAGGGAAAGCAGATGTATATAATACTCCAAACAGCTGGATAAGGTGTAACAAATGCCTCCATCTTCTGAAGTAGTTAGTACCAGCTCAACACACCACATTAACAAGAATCTGGATATTTTAGTCTAAATTTAGAGGTTTATTATAATTTAGTAAACATGTAGTCTACACAACATTTCAACAAACTGCTAGGGTTCCCACTGAAAAACGAAGAGCAACAGAGCTCTCAACCCTAAGCTCTTATTCAATTCACAAATAATTGGGGGACAGGTAGATAGATACTCAGCCCCATTTTGGACACTAAATAGCAGGTTCTCTTTTGCTATGACCTTGGTCACCATTTAGGCTCTAAGCACACTCAACCTCTTTCTTCCTTCTCCATCATATGTTTATTCAACCAACAGGTTTTGAACATTTATTAAGTGCTGGACATTGGGATGGGTTCAATCGTGAAGAAGATATAGTCATGCCCTCAACAACTGAAAGTCTAATGTTGGAGAAAGATTGTAAATGGCTATTATTATGCATAGCATCAATTTTCCATAGAAGTGTGGGAAGGCATGAGCCTTACCAAGGCGTGGGGAATCATGGGTGGCTTATCTTGAGAAGGACAATAAAGCTACAGTTTTCAAAACAAGTGAAGGGGAGGTGGATCAGAAAAAAAAATGGAAAAGAATATTGCAGAAGAAAACTGAATGTACCAATTTCTAGAGTTAAGAAAATATAAGGTAAAGAAATTCCTATATTCACCTTCTCTCCTGGTCACTTTAACATCTCATAGCTTCACCATCACCATCCAATACTTATCAAATTATCTACTGTTTACTAAGGTCAAGAACAACAAGCAATAGGGTAACAATACTCCAAGAAGATTCTCAAATCATTATTGAAATACAGCAAGAAACGACTGGACCTCCCATTTGCTGGTTTCTCTCATTCTTCATTTCACTTCTGTGGATAATTTATAGTGTGTAGAACATGCATAGTACTACATATGTACAAAACTTAAAAGGAAATATACATATATGAATGCTCAACAACTATTCACTGATATCTGCATGATCAAGAATGTTTGGAGGCCACTAATATCTAGATGGGCTTACATTCTAATTGGAGAAACAAGCTACAAAGAGATGAAAAGTCCCAAGCAGCGAAGCTAAGTGCTATCCACAGGTGCTGGAGGAGTAAGGGGCAGGGAAAGATCCCTGAGTGCTGGGGAGGCTGTGAAAGGCTCCATGGCAGAGATGGCATTTGACTTAGGCCTTGATGGAAGAATGTAACTTAGACTAAGTAGAAAGTTTAGGGAGGACATTCTACCTGCAAAGCATGACATAAATTCAGGCACATGGGTATTGGGGAACAATGAGAAAACCCACTTGTCTAATACAACAAGTTCTCACAAAGCAGGACTATAGTGGGAATCCTGGAGAAGACAATGGGGACAGGACAGAGGACATCTTCAATATCAGGCTAAGAAATTGTACTTTATCTTGCGGACAGTAGGGAACCTGGAAAGGTCATGTATTCCTTCTGTCTCATGACAAGCTTTCCCTGGAAATGAAAAAAGCTGAGCTAAATAGTCAGTGACGTTCCCTTCTAACTCATAAGAGTCTATGTTACCAGTCAAACCAGCTTTCAAGAATGAAGGCAAGCCTGGCTGGTGTTGCTCAGTGGTTGAGCATTGACCTATCCAGGAATTATGGTTTGATTCCCAGTTAGGGAACATGCCCAGGTTGTGAACTTATTCCCCAGTGTGGGGGAGGAAGGAGGCAGTCGATCAATGATTCTCTCTCCCCCTTGATGTTTCTATCTCTGTCTCCCTCACCCTCCCTCTCTGAAATAAATTAAAAAATATATTTTAAAAAGAAAAAGAATAAGTGCAAAAGAAAGATATTTCAGAAAATTAAGATAGTTCACTAAATACTACCATGAAATAAACTTTTAAAGGGTGTATTTCAAGAAGGAAAAAACTGATCTTCAAAGAAAGATCTGAACTACAGAAGAAAATGGTAAGTAAAATCATTATAAACATGTAGTTAAAATTAACAAACAATGATGGAATAAGTAATAATGTCTAGTTAATAGTGCTTCAAAAGAGAAATAAAAGGACATCTACGATACCAACCAATTGCACATGAGTCACAAGGAAGGTGACTAGAGTTATAGCATTCTAAGATCCTTGTTTGTTCAGTAGGAGGTTAGTGTAGTGACTAACTTCAGATTTGTTACATAGACATGTTAAAATTCCAAGGGATAGCCACTTAAAAAAATAAAGATTTTATCGCCCAACTTGGAAGAAAGAGGAAAATGTAGTTGGTATAGATGGTGATGGGGAGAATCTTAATCAACTCATATATAAAACTACTTGCTGTTTATAAGACACAAACTAAAACAGGTTGGGAAAAAAAGAGAAAATTCAAAAATAAAAGAAGATATAAGAAAAATACTAACCAAAAGAAATGCAGTGTAACCACATCAGTGTCAGATTAAATACACCATAAAAAAAAAAAAATAGAATTACTAGAAGTGAGCATATGATGATAAAAGGTTTGTTTCATCAGGAGAATATAATAATGTACTTGCCTATGTCTAATAGCATAGATTTAAAAGAAATGAATAATCAGAATTTACTGATTATATAAACACTAGAGGCTCAGTGCATGGATTCATGCACCAGTGGGGTCCCTCAGCTTGGCCTGCACCCTCTCACAATCTCAGGTTCAGCCCAATCCCTGCAGGCCATATAAGATCTTTGGTTAATCTCTCCCTACCCTCCCCCCTCTTGCCTTTTCTCTGAGATTCATCAGTCTGTTCCATGTTTCCATGCATGTGCATTGAGCATCTGCCCCCTGGTGGTCAGTGCGTGTCATAGCTACTGGTCAACAGTTGGTCACTTAGGCTTTTATATATATAGATTGTTCACTGCAGAGCTGAATAGTATGATAGGATTACGTTCTCTTAGGATTACGTTCTCTTCTCTATGTGTCCATGCTGGACCACTCTAAAGAAAATATTCCAAATTTCAGGCTCAAATACATTCTCTATTCCTTTATTCCATCACTTGTTCAAAATCATATTATGGTTGGCATCTACTTTCCATTCATGGAGATATGTTTTCATTTCTCTTGGGCAGACATCTAAGAGAGAAATTGTTGCTCCTAAAGTAGATATATATTTCGTCCTAAAAGAAACTGTCGGGCCATTTTTCTACATGGCTGTGCCATTTCCCACTCCCACGAATATCATGAAGAGTTCTAGTGCTCCGCAGTCTCATAAACATCTGTGGCTGTTCTTTTTAATTTTAGCCATTCTAGTGGTATCTTCCTGTGGCTTTCATTTGAATTCCCCACTGCCTAATAGTGTTCAGTATGTTGTCATGAACTTATTGGCCCTTAATAATTTTTTTGAGAAAAGTCTGTTCAAATCTTTCACCCATTTTAAAAAACTGAGTTGTCTTCCATTTGTGCCATGATTTTCTGGTGCAGATGTTTATTTTGGGAGAGAAGTTAGCAATTGTTTTTCCTGTTGAGAAAAGAAACATATGCCTCTACTATCAATTCCATGGAATTCGCCTGTGAACTCTCTCCCCAAGATTGTGTCCAGGCTGAAAAAAACAGAGAAGGTTCCAGAAACTTTAGGACTCATGCTTACTTTTTATAACAGTCTAGAGAAAAGGGAGGAGGAAGAGAGAAGAAAATCTGGATTTATATGTTTTAAAATTCTATGTATATAGTTTTATTCTGGCCAAAAGTAGAGAAATTAGTACTTTGGCCAAATTTTTATGCCATTCTAGCTGAGTAACACAATTCAGTTACATTTTAATATTTTAAAATTTTGATAAAATAACCCAAATTACATGCATTCTACTTCATCTCCATTTAGAATTCTTAGCACACACGCAGAGATTTTTTTTTTCTTGGCCACTTCAGAATGGATCTTGTTAACATCACTGTCAAGTTCTTTATTAACTGAAATGCATTTGATTTTAGCAACTGTCACTGCAGCTAGTCAAGTATGGCATAGTTCATGGGGTGGGCAAAGTAGGTTTACAGTTGTGCGTATGTGAACACAGAGTTTATTCGTGTATTATTAATTTGTATTTTTCCATACAAACAACTGTAAACCTACTTTTGCCCACTGGTGTATTCCAGGATTTCCTGAGGCTCTGAAAGCATCAGCAAGGGTGTGACTGCTCACCTCCTTTATCGGAAATAGTATCCTATTGTACAGACTAATAAAAAAAAAATCCTCAAATCCATCTTTGATCACAAAGATAAAAAACAATGGATGTGAGCATGCCCTCTAGCTGTAAACCAGTTCTAACCTTCACCATTTGCCCTGGAGAAACAGAGTGCTGACACAGCTCTACAGGTTTCTACTGGAGCTGTTGCGCAAGGCTTACAAATTGGTTCCTCGGTGTGACACACTGATTCTGATGGCAGACAACTAACAAGAGTCTGTGTTCTTTCTGGCCGTAAGGTCTACTTTTTCTCAGTTCCATATTTGTATGGGATGGGAGATAGCAGCCAGTTTCTCTTGATCTATAAGGAATGAAACTTTTCCTGTTTCCCTCTAGTCTCCATTATAAAATGGCAATCACTGTAAAACTCCTTAACTGTAAGAAGTTGTTCTCTTCAGTTAATTTTGCTTCCTTGAAGAACTTATTTTTAGCCAAAACCGGTTTGGCTCAGTGGATAGAGTGTTGGGCTGCGGACTGAAAGGTCTCAGGTTTGATTCTGGTCAAGGGCATGTACCTTGGTTGCAGGCACATCCCCAGTGGGGTGTGCAGGAGGCTGGTCGATGTTTCTCTCTTATCAATGTTTCTGACTTTATGTCCCTCTCCCTTCCTCTCTGTAAAAAATCAATAAAATATATTTAATTAAAAAAAAAAAGAACTTATTTTTAATCTCTAGCCTGGAAGGTGAAACCCACGATAAGAGAGGGATGTGAACTATAACATTCAGATCCTTTAAACTATCTTTGAAAATAAAGGAAAAATTATTACTATTGAAAGTTTGATCCATCTCCACCTCCTCTCTAAAAAGGGGTCATTTTAAAGAGACATTTACAAAACAGACTAAAGTATTACTATGTTTTATCCTACCTGAATATATTTTTCATTGATTTTTAGAGAGAGAAGAAGAGAGAGGGAGAGAAACATCAATGTGAGAAACATTGATCAATTGCTTCCCATATGTGCCCCAACTGGGGATCAAACCTGCAACCTGAGCATGTGCTCTGATCAGGAACTGAACCTCCGACCCTTAGGTATACTGGAGGACTCTCCACCAATTGAGCCACATTGGCCAGGGCAAGACAAAATTATTTTAACTTTTATAGGCAATGACTGAACTCAAAATCAAACCAGTGAGGAATATTTTGTGACTGATGGACCCAGAAATTTGCCACTTGCTAAAAGTAAGAGCTCCCACTAACATAAATGAGGCATTTTTGCTGTTTACTCTGAGTGCCAGGTTAATGTTCTGTTGATGGGAATAAATGTGGGTCAATGCTGAAACAACTCATTTTTGGTAAGGGCTTACAACACACAGCTGTGGCTCCAAACCAGAGAATACACAGGCACAGTAATCCTCAGCCTCAGGCGGTAGCCCAGTGACACAGTGGGGGTTTGGGAGGAGAGCCACAGGCCTGCTCCGGTGAATGCATGCATTTCCCCATTACAACCTGTCTCTCCACCACTCTGGTAAACTGCATTCCTGAAGCAATAGCTCATGAGAGATGCAAGAGTCAAATTTCCTCTGACAAAACTTTCCGAATTTTCTTGTAGTTGTACGAGAACATTCCTCTGTGAACACCAGGCCAGGGTGCTTTAGCTTCAGACAAAGACAGTAGGTAAAAGACCCCGGAGAGAAACGATTTTTTTCAACAAGCTATAAACCTTCCACTTGAAACTGTGTAAATCGTAGTAATGACAGAAGACTCTTCCTCCAGCATTTGTGGCAAACTCTAAACCAAACAAGAATCTTCATGGGAAACCTCTGACTTCCTTGGGGCAAAATTACCATCTAAGACTATAAAGAAAAGATCCTGGATCAAAGGGTTATTAAGAAGTGACACCTCTGGTGAAAACATTCCTAAGAAGGCTGTCTGCCCAGACTTGTGAACAAGCTAAGAATTTTGTATCAGTAATGACAGGGTCGGTGTGAATGGAAACCTTGATTCTAGAGCATGTGTCTGGTAGTTTGAGCGCTGTGTTTGGATTAATAACGAAAGAAACCATATTTTTAGAAAATGTTTTCATTGAAGGCACCGACGAACACTGCACAACAGGGGATGTGGCAGCTTGGCGCTGTGTGTGCAGAGCACGGGCACACAGACGGGCAGGGACATGAAAACATTCCTCCCTACATGAAGGCCAATCGAAACTGTCCCAGGATGCACCTGGTTCTGCTTTCCACTGACCTGGAACTCAAGTGTGGCCAGGCCACTCCAAAAAGAGGCGTGTCGGGTTATTACCTTACATTCAGAGATTCATGACTTTGATGAGGTGAATGAAGTGACGGACAATGTCAACAGACTTTCAAAGAGCTGACGCATCCCAGCCTTTCATTTATGGCCCTTCCAGGTTAACAACCACGGACCCCTACACAAATCTGTGCTCCCACCTGGTGTCCTGGCCACTCGGGGCCCTTCCTCCTACCGGCCTCTGCCCAGGTCACTCCTCTCACCAGGACTGGCTTCTCACCTTCCCAAAGCCAATCCTCATAAAAGTGCTTTCTCACTGAAGGGTCTGCAGAACCCTCCAGCTAACAGCGCTCTCCCCTTCCTCGTTATCTCTGCACAGATCTGATGCTCTGCCGAGCACAACACTGCATTTAGCCTTCACGGTCTTGCACAGCCATTCGATTGCTTGTGTACGTTTGCCTTTTATCTCAAGTAGACCAGAGATCTCTTGGGGGCTAGAGCTAAATTTTACAGTTTTGTGTCCTCCCGGGATCTGTCATTAACTAATGTGGAGCACCCATTAGTGGTATCCTTGAGAATTTATACTAACAAGCAACTGAAATTTACAAAATGCAAGTTACAGATCCTTATTCCCATCTCCTGATCTTTAGGGTGCTGAGGTTCAATGGGACTGCCTGCTTCTCAAAAGCCATTGCCATGTGGCAGCTGTGAGGTAGGTATCTGTCAAAGGGCCTGGGCTCAGAATCATCTGGAAGCTTTAATTTAGATACCAACACTACTTACATATATAAATTTAGGCAACTTCTTTCATTAAATCCAGCATTTGCAGCATAGCAAATCCAGACCAGGCACACTGTTATAAAATACGGCTTCTAAGAATGACTAAGAGAAAGTGTGTGGGTGTACATGTGGACACATTCATGTACACACACATGCAATGCCCAGGATTCATGAAGCTCATTGTCTATTGTAGTATTTCTACTGTGGACGAAAGGGACCACATGCTACCCTGACAAGCTCAGGGAAGGCCTGCATGACAGTCTTGCAAACTCAGAGACCTAAAGTAGCCACAAAGGACGGTCTGAAATTAAACTTTAACTAAAAGCAGTTATGGTGGGCAGTTACATCCTAGGCTGGTAACTCCACTGAAAAGGTCAACCTTTACCTTAACTGAGCCTCTCTGTCTTTTTGTATATCTATGATAACATATCCTTGAAATGTCTGGGTAACTTGTAACTTCCCTTTTTCCGGACCTTGGGGCACAATCTGATGTGCCTGGGAGTCTGGACAGATAACACAAATCCCTTCATTGTTACCATGTTAATTGGTGAGTGTTGGCTATCCCGCACCCACCTAAGTATGTGTCTATCATTTTACTTTTTATCCAATCCCAGAGGTCCCTCTTTCCCCTCTTCTCCGTTTCGCTTTCTCCTGCCTCTCTAATCTATCACCAATGAATTTCCTGTAACCTACCTATGTCCCCTCCTATGATTGCAATGCATAAAAATAGATGAAAAAACAAAACAAAACAGAAAACAACCTGCCATTCTCTGAAGCATTACCCCAATCCAAGAGATACTGCTTCCTGGCAATTGTCAAGAGTTTGGCTCAAATCAAACTCACAAAAATTCTTTTACAGGTTTGAATGTTTTTATGCTACTTATTAAAAAGTGGAGATTCCCAAATTCTCTTTCAAACTAAATCAGAATATCTGGGGTGGGGGGCAACCATCTGCATTTAAACTCTGAGACCCAGTGGTCTTGCAGGAAGGACACATAATATACAGACAGTTAAAATGCAAAAGCAATTGTTGCCGTAGCCCTAGTCTGCACATCCAGGGTGCTGAGTCCAGAGGAGGGAGCTGGACAGTGTGCGGAGTCCGGAGCCCATGCAGAGGAGGTGATGCCTGAACTGCATCTGAAGCTGGAGCTGGACCTACTGTTTCAGGGGGAGAAGCAGAGAGAACCGGAAATACCCAAGGTAGAGCCTTTTTTTTTTTTTTTTTTTTCCTTTTCTTTTAAACAATGCACACCCTGTCAGGCCCCTATTTAAAAACCATTTTATGGCTGCCTTTGGGCCACATTGGGGGGAGAAGGGGGTGGGGGAGGAAGGGAGGGAGGGAAGAAAGGAGGGAGGGAAGGAGGTGGGAGGAAAGGAGAGAGAGAGAGAGAGAGAGAGAGAGAGAGAGAGAGAGGGAGGGAGGGAGGGAAGGAGGGAGGGAGGGAGGGAGGGAGGGAGGGAGGAAGAAAGAAAGAAAGAAAGAAAGAAAGAAAGAAAGAAAGAAAGAAAGAAAGAAAGAAAGAAAGAAAGAAAGAAAGAAAGAAAGAAAAGAAAGAAAAGAAAAGAAAAGAAAAGAATGTGCCACATGCAGGCATGTGCAACTGATTTACTGCTGCTGGAACTACAGTGAGAATAACGAGCCTGTGAGAGATGATATTTATTATTTTTAAAAATATATATTTTATTGACTTTTTACAGAGAGGAAGAAAGAAGGATAGAGAGTTAGAAACATTGATGAGAGAGAATCATCGATCAGCTGCCTCTTGCACACCCCCTATTGGGAACCAAGGTACATGCCCTTGACCGGAATCGAACTCGGGGCCTTTCAGTCCGCAGGCTGATGTTCTATTCACTGAGCCAAACCGGTTTCGGCAAGAGATGATATTTAAAAGGAAGGTCAATATCAGAGCTGGACAGGAAGAAGGAGCGTGAGCCTTCCCAGATCACAGAAAGGCACTGAGAAGTTTCTCTGTTATTAGATTGCCTAAATTTTCTCAAGATAAGGCCAAGAGAGAACCTAGGTTATCAGGGCTGGTTTAGGATGGTTAAAGGAGAGAATACATGTAAGAACAATGCAGCCCTAGCTGGTGTGGCTGAGCATCATCCCATGCACTGAGAGGTCATGGGTTTGATTCCCAGTCAGGGAACATGTCCGGGTTGTGGACTCGATCCCCAATAGGGGGTGGCAGGAGGCAACCAATGGATGTTTCTCTCTATATATTTCCCTTCCTCTCCCTCTAACGTCAATAAATACATATTTTTCAAAAGAACAATACATACATTATAAAGTATAAATGTAAGACTATTTCCCTAGCTGGGTTGGCTCAGTAGATAAGAGTGTTGGTCCACAGACTGAAGGGTGGCGGGTTTGATTCTGGTCAAGGGCATATACCTCAGCTGCAGGCTCAATCCCCAGTCTGGTAGGATCTCATGTGGGAGGCAATCAATCAACGTGTCTCTCTTGCAAATCAATGTTTCTCTCTGTCCCTCCCCCACCCTTCCACTCTCTTTAAAAACCAATGGGAGCTGAGACTGGTTTGGCTCAATGGATAGAGCGTTGGCCTGTGGACTGAAAGGTCCCGGGTTCAATTCCAGTCAAGGGCATGTACCTTGGTTGTGGACATATCCCCAGTAGGGGGTGTGCAGGAGGCAGCTGATCGATGACTCTCTCTCATCCATGTTTCTAACTCTCTATCTCTCTCCCTTCCTCTCTGTACAAAATCAATAAAATATATTTAAAAAAAAAAAAAAACCAATGGGAAAAATATCCTCAGGTAAGGATTAACAACAACAACAACAAAAATAATATTTTCTTTGTCTCCTAGTTATTAAATCCATTCAGTCTTACAGTGTTTAGGTTTCATATCCCTATCAGCATTACCTCAAACTGGTTGCATATTTTGGTGACAAAAGTGTAGCCTCAGGAAATACAGTCACTTATTAGGACATCGGGGAAGAAAGCATCCTGGGGACATGACCCTTTCCAAACAAACCAGCTATATACCTGGGTCACTCATCCAACCACCCACTTGATAATGTCAACTATAAGCTAGCATATCCGTGGTAACCTTTGTTGAGCCTCTGTTTTCAGCTCAATGGTTTATATACTTATCTGATAGCAATGATCCACACCAGAGACTTAAATAAATCAAACTGATTTCACACCTTAAGCACAGGCTATAAACCTTTTCTCCAAATACTCTTACAGCGAGCTTCCCCAACTTGGGCCAGAGGGGGATGTGGGGTCCCAGGTTCCCCACTCAAGTCATCCCCCTGAGCTCCTCTCCTCCAGCCACTGGCAGGGGCAACGGGAGAAAGGAGGGGGACAAAGGAGCACAAATGGCTCTTATCAGCTTCTTCCAGGAATCTTAAGCAAACCTCTGCAGGGCTCCTGAGGCATTTGTGGGAGTGGTGTTTCTCAGAAGGGCTGGAGACCCACAGATGGACATACAGATACGATGAGTCTGTTCATGCCTCTGCTCCGCAGCCTAACTGCAATGGTCATGTGATCTTTGGGGGAAACAAAACAGTTGCTCTAAGTGTCATGCCTCTTCCCACAGCTGAGAGTAACTTTCTCAGTGGTATAATTTTTTATGCCAACTGCCACCCACATACCTGGGGTACAGTGTCTGCCTGGAGGACGGGCTCCCACAATATTTTCATCAGCCTGGTTACATGTGCCAAGCTCCTGGCGTCCGCCATCAGTGCTCAGTGTGACAGGGGAGAGGAGGCAGTATCGGGCTTCATGAGAGAGAGGCATGCGGTCACTCGCACACACATGTACAGAAGCACATGCTACTCCCGCAGGACAAAGGGCAAAATTGTAATAATCCATCCGATGAGTTCAAACGACTATGGTTAAAACTGGGATCCAGATGGCATCTGGCTGCAAGAGGCTGCAGGCACTGGCCCACCCCGGGAGCCCCCACGAGCAGGGCCAGTTCTGCTGAGTGTCACGGAAGCAGCGATTCACACAGACATGGTGGGCTCTGTTATTAGGCTGAGAGCCACAAGCCTTCAGGTGGCGTCTCTGGCAAAACAGGGCAAAATTGGGATAGCCAAACCCTAATGCATAAGGAGTTAGATGAACATCTAGTCCCTTATTCTACACATCCAAGGATTCGTGCAAGTACACCTGCAAACATTTACAGAACTGCTCAGTGTGCATTTCAGTTCAAAAGACTAAATGGGTTTATCTAATTTTAGCTGTTTTGCTGTCTTTGCAACCAGTTCCTATGTTTCAGATTTTTGAAATGATACTCCCCTACCCACACACCCTCAGGATGGTACATCTGTGTACCAGAGCTCCACATCAGTTCCTCAAACCCCACCAGTGAGGGTCAGGGGCCTGAGCAGGAGTTTAATCCCTCCTACAAAGCATAGATAGGTCCCTTCCTTTTTATTTTATTTTTTATTTTTTAAAAATATATTTTATTGATTTTGTACAGAGAGGAAGGGAGAGAGATAGAGAGTTAGAAAACATCAATGAGAGAGAGTCATCGATCAGCTGCCTCTTGCACACCCCCTACTGGGGATATGCCCGCAACCAAGGTACATGCCCTTGACCGGAATCAAACCCGGGACCTTTCAGTCCCCAAGCCGATGCTCTATCCATTGAGCCAAACCTGTTTTGGGGGCCCCTTCCTTTTTAAAAACCAGTTTTCTATACTGTACTAAAGGCCCAATGCACGGCATTCATGCACTGGAGGCGGGGAGGTCCCTCAGCCCGGCCTGCATCCTCTCACAGGCTGGGACTCTCGCAGTCTGGGACCCCTTAGGGGATATCTGCCTGCAGGTTTAGGCTCGCTCCCCACAGACCTAAGCTGGCAAGCGGACATCTCCCAAGGGGTCCTTAGTGCTACCTCGGAGGCAGGAGAGGCTCCCACCATCAGCACTGCACTCAGCTGTAAGCCTGGCTTCTGGCTGAATGGCACTCTCCCTGTGGGAGTGCACTGACCACCAGGGGGCAGCTCCTGCGTTGAGTGTCTGCCCCCCTGGTGGTCAGTGTGTGTCATAGCAACTGGTTGTTCCACCATTCGATCGATTTGCATATTAGCTTTTTATTATATAAGATTACATTGGTTCTCAGCGAGGTGTGATTCTGGCCCCGAGGGGACATTTGACAATATCTGGGGACATTTTGGGTTGTCATCACTGGAATGAGAATTGCAACTGATATCTAGATTAGAGAGACCAGGAATGCTGCTGAACATCCTACAACACACAGAACAGCCCCAGGACAAAGATTTCTCAGGTCTGGATATTCATAGGACTGAAGGTGAGAAACCCTGTGGTATTTGGATTTTGTAGATTTCATGGGGAGGGAGGGGAAGAGTATTTTGTTGTTTAAAAATAAATTTGAAAACTTTCTGCTCTAGGACACCTGCCTGGACCCAAACTATGGAACAACATGATAAAGACTCTTTTATATTGAGCTTCAAAGTCCTATGATAGTACAGATTTTTAAAAAATTTCCATAATAAGTCTTTTGGAAAATCTCTAGCTTTTATAAAGAGCTGAGACCTTGCCTCCTGTGCCTATTAAACATGGGGTGGGAATCAAGGTGCTGTAGCTAGCTAGCAGGACATAATGCAAAACTCCTACTGAGCCGGCGTAGAATCTAAATGACTTCAACCAAAGCAGGAGATCAGATGGAGGCAGAGGGCTTGTCCTGATGGGAAGCCATGGGTGTTGGTCTCACAGAGATCAACTCCATCAGTCAGGCAGAGAGCCAGAAGTTAAATATATTGTTTCTTTTAGGAAGGAAAGTGAACAATGGCCTCCTCGTCTGAAACCACCATGGGAATTTAGGAAAGGGCAGAGCATAATTCCCAGGATGGAAAGTGGCCCGGCCTTCAGCGTTAACATCCTTGTTCTTCTAGGACAGCCTTCAACAGATTTTTCAATCGTTCCTGGTGACTCTCTATTTATAAATTCCAACGCAAAACCCAGGGACTAAGAGGCCTCTTTTTATGCCAAGCAAAGGAATAAATTCTGTTTCGGGGGCCAAGGGAAGAAGTGCAACTGCCCAACATGTCCCGAAGGCTCCCTGCTGCTCTGAGGTCTCTGAGACATCTCTCAGAAAAAGAAACCAGCACCCCATGCTCAGGAGAATCCTTCCAGCCATAAAGACAGAATCCACATACCACTTCACACGTCACTCTGCCTATAAGCCTAGCTTCACCTTTCACCATCTTCTCTCCTGAGGCCATTAGACAGTCTTCCAGGAGGCGCCTCAGGTCCCCTGTGCATTAGTCATTCTACCTCATGCTGAACTGTGCGTAGATAACCATCTTCCCATGCGGACTGGGCTTTCTGAAAGCAAGGATGCTGTCACATTCAGGTTTTAACAATAGGACCCAAACTAGTACCTGGCCCATGAGGGATGAAACATTTAATGAACAAGTGAATGGACTTGACCTGTCACATAGGCAACAGGTTTCGTAGTATGACCTACCCAAACGTTACACGACTGGCCAAATCCAGTCATGTAGCATTTGGGTACGTGCAGTTTGCAGTGTGTGGACGTAGCACAGAATTCGCTTCAGTAAACACTGCCAAGGAACAGGATAGAACTGTGCAGATGTTCGATGTTTCTCCAGGAACCATTCCACAGGTAAAACAATCGCAGGGTGGGGAAATTCAATAAACAGCTGCCTTTGAGGTGGCGAAAGACACACTCTCCCTTTTCAAGTGTAATCAGCGGGCCCGTTGACCTTGCTGCTACCCTTCCAGCAGAGAAACAACCCTGGTGTGGCTTCCTCATCAGTCCTTCCTTAGAAGCATCCAGGAAAAAAAAAAAAAAAAAAAGCCCTCACACACAAAGAAATTGCAAACACAAACACACTTTCAACCTAGTTGCTTTCGTTAAACGATCAAGTTTTATAAGGTAAAGATGCAACCACTCTATAGGCAGTTTTTCTTTTCCTTTTTTTTTTTTTTTATGAAAACTGGCCATTGGGACCTTTTTTCAAGCTGTGGGATGGACTCCTTGTAAGGGAAGATGAATCCACAATGCACCAACTCCTGCCTCAGGCCTCAAAATATGTCTAAGGTATACACAATTAGTTTATATACACGGCCCCAGGTTGAGAACCGCTGCTGTAGAGCCTAAGACCCTCGGAAAACACAGATATTTACATTACGATTCACTGACAGTAGCAAAATTACAGTTATGAAGTAGCAACGAAAATAATTTTATGGTTGGGGGTCACCACACCATGAGGAAGTGTATTAAAGGGTCGCAGCATTAGAAAGGTTGAGAACCACTGAATTATTAAAATGTGCCATTAAGTATATTATCAGTCCAACCCAACACGGAGCCTAACTAGGTATACTTAGGTGAGACTCTGGGAACTTCAGCAAAGGCCCTGGATCATTGAAAGGGTCAGAATGCATAAAGCCGGCCCATGCAAAGAGTTTCTGTTACTGAGCTCTACCAACAGCCCTAGAAATAAGGCCTTTTTGGTTAAACTGATCATGAGCGTTCAGGAAAGACGGCCAAGAATGGGGGACTCTAATTGGGGTTCTATTTGGTAAAGAGATCTGGGCATGCATAACAGGAGAAAGCCCTTTCAAAGAAGTCTGCCCTAAGGACAGCCTCACCTCTACAGAGACTGAAGTCATCTATCAATGCTTAATAAAGGGGCCTTCACCCCATCCTATCCTGGACCCAACCTCTCCTATACAGGTGTGAGGGTTACTGAGAATGGAAGACATGGGGAAGATAGAATTTCAGGGCCTCCATGGATGGCCCTTATAAATGTCACAGAGAACGAGGTCCCCTTTAATTGTTTAAATGCAGCAGAATGTTGGGTGGGATTGTCCTGCTGTCCCAGAATTTTAACTGAGGAAAAAGGTACTAAGTGCCTATCATCTGAGTTTGAAAGGCTCCTCCCATCCGGGCTTCCTAGAGACAGGACCTCTCACCCCACCGCTGATTCTGAACCCCTGCCCCAAAGTCAGAACGCATCTGAGAAAGGAAGGGGTGTCAGCCAAAGAGAGTGTGAGACTAGTCCCTTCCTACCGGAAGCTGAGGGAGGGAAGCTCCAAGACAGTGGCTGTCGGGGTAGAAAAGGGAAGACAGGAAGGAGGGGAGGAGATATTGGGCCTCAGGACAAGAATTCACCCTCCCTGAAGAGAGGCACAAACTTTCAGTTATAAAATAAATAAGTCATGGAGGTGGCATATACAGATGAACAGATAAACAAATGTGGTATTTATTCAGCCTAAAAAAGAAATAAAATTCTAACACATGCTACAACATGGATGAATATGGGGGACATTATGCCAAGTGAAAGAAGCATATATAAGACAGCTAGAATAGTCAAATTCATAAAGACAGAAAGCGGAGTAGTGATTTCCAAGGGCTGGTGGGAAGAGGGATGGAGCTTTATTATTTAATGGGTAGAGTTTTTATTTTAAAAGAGTTCTATTAGGTTTTAAAAGAGTTCTGGAGATGGGTGGTGGCGACGGTTGCACAACAGTGCAAATATAATAAATACCACTGAACTGTGCACTTAAAATGGTTAAAATACTAAATTTTTATAATATATGCATTCTACCACAATTAAAAATAACTTCATAAAACTAAAGAATGTGATGTATGTGTTAATTAACTAGTGGTGGGAATCCTTTTGCAATGTATGTGGAAGGAACACCACTTGTACAGTTTAAGTATCTTGCAATTTTGTCAACTATACCTCAATAAAGCTGTGGGGGGGGGAAACATAAGGTAACAGGAAAGGTATGGAATTAGCCCAACACACTGTTAAAATATCCACCACCCAGCCCTAGCTGGTTTTGCTCAGTAGTTAGGGCACCGGCCATGAATCGAAGGATCTTGAGTTCGGTTCCTCATTAAGGATATGTACCTCGGTTGCAAGCTCGATTCCCAGCCCAGGTCAGGGCACATGCAGAAGGCAATCAATTGATGTGTCTCTCTCACATCTATGTTTTTCTCTCTCTCTCTCTCCCTCTCTCTCTCTCTTTCTCTCTCCCCTATTCCCTCCCATCTATTCTCTCTGAAAGTCAATAGAAAAATATCCTTGGGTGAGTATTAAAAATAAATCCATCACCCAAAGGGAAAGAAGATTACACATAGCATAGTGTAAAGAAAATGTTATTAAAAACTTTTCCTATAAATATCCCAAATGAGAATCCTTATTAAACTGATTCCATATCTTTAATCTTTCAAGTGGCTAATCCTCTTCCCTCCCTCTCCTTCTAGCTAGAAATGAAACTCTGGATGAAACCTCTTCCAAAAATATCACTTCTGATGTGATTACGTAATGCCGAAGTTGGAGGGGGTGGAGCTCTGCAGATGCTTGTTAAAACGGGAAATGGTAGGAACCACTTCTCTTTCTACCTTCTCTGTCTCTCTTTATGCTCTTTCATATCAGCGTGTTGGGGGTGGGTTACAGAGATATATATAGAACCTACTTCAAATTGCTTTTGCTTTTATTTGAGAGATGAAACATTTAGGTAGGGGAAATAAGTGGGTTGAAACTTAGGTGTGAGGAGAAGAGGTCGCAATGGCAGAAATTGAGTCAGCACGGGAGTTGATATGGGAGGAAAATGATGACTGGGGTCTGAGTCTGAGGTGTTTGAAAGATCTCATGGAACTAGTGCTTACGAGAAGAACTGAGGCTGAAGGTAATAACTGTCTCCCTGAAGATGACAGATCCTATCAGGATGGATGCAACCTTGTAAGGTGTTCAAGAAGGAATGTAGGCCCATGAAGGATACCGAGGAAGGACAAAGATACGGAGGCGGGATCAGAATACTGTAGCAGAGAGGGGTGTTTTCCTTTATCATAGTCAACAGTTCATGTTCAACAGAACATGGGGATAGAAGAGTGCTAAGTGAAAGAATGAATGAGTGCTGAGGTGTGCTCCACATATGACTGGATACAGAAAGCTGACAGGGGAGAGCTCTGGACTGTAGACACAGAGGCAGGGGTAGAAAGCCACAGGGAGAGTGAAATCCCCAGACTCCCCCGGATCCCCAGAGACATGAATGAGAACAGCAGTGGATGGAACACTGATCCCCGGAGAATACAAACTGAAGAGGAGGGAGAGAAGCCCAAAGATACAAAGAAGGAAGAGTCCGGGAGGTATAATAATGGTCAGCAGACTTCAGAATGGGAAAGTCAAAGAATGGTAGGGCCCTGAGGTAGCGGGAGTGCTGAGCCTTTTCCAAAGGCAACAGAGGTATCTAGAAAGGTGAGGACTGAAAAATCCTGACTGGATCTGGCAACATGTTCTTGGTGACCTTATCAAGAACTACCTGAGCAGAACGGTGGTGAGGGAAGCCAGGGAGCTAGAGGAGCAAACAGAAGGCAGAGAAGGAAAGAGTGTGTGCAAAGACTACGCTTTCAAGTAATATGGATGAAAAAGCAGAAACAAATTGGAAAGTAACCAAGAAGGTGCTAAAAATATTTTTAGGATGAGAAGGCTTAGTTATGTTTACAGATTGGAGAAAGAAACCAAGAAACAGGGAAATGGGGGATTTAGAGGTAGGAAAGCGAGGTCTTGAGAAAGCACAGATCTTCGGCAAAAGCAAACACAACTACTGTCTGGGACAGAAGCTAAGGAACAAGGATGGGTGGGTGATAGAAGAATGTCATAGCAGATGTAGTTGAGGGAGGTCACACCTGATGCAATTTTCTTGATCATGTAGGAAGCAGGCCACCTGCTCAGAATGAAAGCACAGGGTACATGGGGGGTATTGAAGAGAATGATGAAGGTTGAGTTGTCACTGAAGAGAATGGGAGAAGGAGCGGGAGGTGCTGAGGATCACCACTCACAAGAGAGGGTACGGATTTGTGGCAGTAATTTGAGGCTCTCAAAAGGACAGTAAACAGAACAAAATACGGCAGCAAGGTCACAGTGGTGTCTGAATAAAGAGGTGTCTGAACAAAAGAGGCTCAGAGGCTGAGGAGAAAGTGGGTGGTGAAGAGCAGATACAGAATATTTGTCAAGATAGTTGGCCATAAAAGGGGAAAAAACAGAAGGTAGCTGAGGTTCCGGGGAAGAATCACTTTCCATCCACATCACCAAAGGAGAACCAATCAGGGGAGAGTAAGGCACTACACACAGTGTAGTCAGACTAGAGACGTGAGCAAGCAAAATATGTTAAGATGCCAGAGAAGATGGATCTGCCCAGGAAAACTGTGAGGTAGCCTCTGTGGAAAAAGAGCTTCCTTGGCAACCTGCAGAAAGAAAGAAAGAAAGAAAGGAGATGGCCATACGAGAGGCAGCAGGTACCTAAGATGGAAGTCATTGCAGGCTTTTTCTCAGCAGAGTATCAAACCGGAAATTTGGGTGAGAAAAGTAAAATAGAAGATTTGCAAATGTGAAAGTTTTCGAGTTGCTGAAAAGTCCACAAGAATACCACTAGAATGTTTGCTGGATGCCTGATTAGACATCAGCATTCATATGCCAATGGGCCCATGGCATTCCTTGTCCCAGGAGCAGCACTGAAGGCTGACTGCTCAGCCTGGCACTGGGATGAAGGGTCAACTGTCTTCCAGGCATCACCGACTTAGCACTGCAGAATCTGGGTTCAAGAGAACACTGAGTGGAGCAGGAGGGCTTAGGGATCATATACATTTGTAGGGGCAAGGTAAGGATATGAGGGTTTGGTGGAAGTAACATAAGGATTGAGTAACAGCATAAGGAAGTAACATTAGGATTGATCGAAAGGCACACCAGGTTTGTGTATTTTTTTTTTTCTTCTTTAATCTTTCATCTCTGGATTTAACTTCTTAAACATAAAGAATGGTTATAGTAACTATTTGCTATCTTGTCTGCTAATCCTAACACCTGTGCTAGTTCTGGGACAGTTTCAATCAACTGATTTATCTCCCATTAGAGGTCTTGTGAGAGTGAAACATCAATCAACTGTCTCCTGAACGCCTTCCACCTGCAACCTGGGCATATGCCCTGACCAGGAATCGAACTAGCAACACTTTGGTGCATAGAATAACACCCAACCAACTGAACCACTTCCGCCAGGGCATTTCTGGTGATTTTTTCATAAATGCCACACATTGTGAATTTCACTAGTTGAGTACTAGATGGTTTTGTATTCCTGTAAATATTCTTGAACTTTGTTTGGAGACAAGGTTAATTTACTTAGAACTAGTTTGATCCTTTTACATCTTGCTTTTTAGACTTTTTAGGTGGGCCAGAAAAGTGCTCAGGCAAGGGCTAGTTAATCTGCAGTAGGGAGGCAAGAACATTCTGTGTTCTCAACCCCAATGATCCATTCGGTTGACAGGAACAGGCAGAATTCCTGGCCCTGTGTGAGCTATGGACAAAGTTCTCTCTAACCCTTTTGGATGGGTCTTTCCCAGGCTTCAGGTAGTTCCCTTATAATGATCAGTACTGTGCTGAAAACTCAAGGGGAATACTTGGCATAACTCTGGAGTTCTCCCTCTGGGCCGCTGACTCCTCTCTGGTGCTCTATCCTGTGATCTCCAGCTGCCTTAGTTTCCCTGGGCATTCAGATCCATCTTCTCAATTCAGGGAGTGCACTGGGCTCCATCCGAGAGGGAAAGGGAAAGCATCCAAGAACACAGGAGGGACTGCAGAAGGAGAAACTTAGCCACAACGGTACCCACTGTCACACTCCATGGACCAGAAATGGTGCTAGAAGCAGGAAGCAAATCCCTAGACTCTGCTCACCCTCACAGGCAGCAGTACCTTGCCAAGACCCCTCGAAGGGAAGAGCCTTCAACATACTTTGCTGATACCTGTCAGGTGTCCCAGAAGCAGCTAAGCCTACCCTTATCCTTGAGATTCATAAAACCCTACCTATAGGCACCACGAAGTAAAGAGGCTCATAGTTGAGCTTCGACCCATGAGCCCAAAGGTCATGGTTTGATTCCTGGTCAAAGCACATACCTGGGTATCGGGCTCGATCCCCAGTAGGGTCATGCAGAGGGCGGCCGATCTATGATTTTCTCATCATTGATGTTTCTATCTCTCTCTCTCTTCCTCTTTCTAAAATTAATAAAAACTTTTTTTTTAAAAAAAGAGGCTAACCCAAATCTATACAAAATGGATTTTTAGCATATGTTTCTCCTTCACATACAACAAACATGCAATTTTACCTCCAAAATACACGCTGTATTTTAGTTAATAATAAAGTACTAGGTTTAAAACGGATTTTCGCTTGAACACAACACCATCTTTAACTTAGGAAGGAACTGGGTAATGGTTAAGCTCTACACAAAGCAAGCCAGCAAGCAAACAGACCTTGCCTATGGACTCAAACAAGAGACACCATGTGATAATACAAAGGCAACCAAGCCTGTAAAATTAAAACCACAAAAGTCAACACACACTTCAACTTATAAATGAGGAACCAATTTAATAAACTAAGGAAATATTTGGGGAAGACCAAAGGCTATAAAAACCTCCACATGGAACGAACCAATTGCAATTTGTGAATAAATAACAAAGCAAACACGCAGAGCTGCTCCATGGTGATGGACAGCACTCGGTCAGGCCATCAGGCTGGTGACGAGACCTAACAAAACCCTGGCCCCCGGAGAAGTAGGGGGCGGGGCCTCTGCTGCCTGGCAACGTGCAATGTCTGCCCGGGCACTTAAAACTGGACCCTCTACAGAAAGTAACTACAAGCTGCACATATCATCTGCTTTTAAAACACACGTTCTTTCTGGGACCTGGGAATGTGTTGTAAGCATTAATTAACATTAACATTGCTATAGGAAGAAGGCACTCATTAGACCGGTGCTACAAGAACCAGCCAGCCATGGGGGCTGGTTTTCAATGTGATCCTTAAAGAGCAATCTCCTGGACCTCCTGCTCCCTGGGTCAAGCTAGACAGGGGAGTAAACCTCAATGTCCTGTTATGTTGTTCTTCTAACATTCCAGCGGGGCTGCCCATGAATAGAGCTGGTCAACACACACACACACACACACACACAGACACACTCTCTATGACCCTGGTACTATTGGCACCCACAAGGAAAAGTAATGCCAGCAGTATCAACCCAAGCATTAGCCACATCCTTAAGGAGGGACTTGGAACAAGGTGGTCAGATCCTCAAGGAGGGACTTGGGACAAGGTGTAGAACTGGCTCTGGGAGGCAGATCTAAAAAGAGGGGCAACATATGTTCTCTGTGGGGCCCAGCAAGCAGAAAACTGACAAAGCAACCCTCCCCTCACAGGTAGTAAATCTTCCACACACCTTCTCTCCCAGCCACGGCATCACGGATGGTGGCTACCACCAAAAGCACGTAGGCACACAGATGGGAATGTACCGTGTCCCCTCCCAGAGAGTGACACACACGTGAACTTCAGTTGTTGTCCAGGACCTGAGACAATGGCTGAGAAAGGGGAGGGGGTGTCATCATATTTTCCCCAGTGCCTTTTAGATGATTCACCACAATGCACATGGAAATAAATTGGGTACAAATTTCCTTTCACAACGCATGGGTGTATAATCTGCATCAGGCCTTAATATAACACTATGCGGGTGTGTGCATGCATGTATAATCTTATGTCACCTTCACAGCAATCCTGGGGGTAGATGCCACTAGCTCCGTGTTTCACACTGAAGGCAGACATTGTTCAAGGTCAAGGGCTAGGAAGTACAGGAATCAAGACACAGGTCTGACCTGAAGCTGATGCCCTCCACCACCACCTACATCTCCAGTAACCATAAGAGATCCTCAAGGGCAATTCCCCAGGGGGGTTCTGCCTGTAGGGTTCTGTTAAGGGTGGGATTAACTAACACCAGAAATTAATTGGGGGGATGGGGAGGGACATTCAGGAAGCTGAAGGCATCACTAAAAGTAACTATTATCTGAAAGCCTGAGTTATTTTCTGGATTAAAATCAAAGAGAGTTTTCTCTCCTACTCCCTCTCACCCCCTCACCCCCCAGCAAGCTCCCCATAACAATGAGACTCTGCATGACTCAAAACCACAAGTGGGAGTGCCTGGGGAAGGTTGGGATGCCGAATGGTGCCAGAGAGGAACCTTTAGGGCATTCAGTGAAGGGAAAGTGTTTTCAGTTGACTCTGGCAAAGAAGTGATCCTTCTCCTTAAAGGACAATTAAAAATGCCCCCGTGGCTACCTCACCCTGCCAAGTACACACACTGAACAAATACTCAGATTCGGGATTACAAACTGAGAGAGGGAGCCATGAGGTGTACCGTCACGGGGAATTCAGACAACAGGCGGTGCTGGGAAAGGGGTGCCCTGGAGAACCCTGCCCTGCCTGAAGAGTTCAAGGTGAAGAACTCCTAACCGTTGTACCATGCCACATACAAAACAAAACCAGTCTGTGGGCCAATTTCAGCCCACAAGCATTTGCATTCCCTGATTAGAGTTTGTGTGTGTGTGTGTGGGGGGGGGGGGGGGGGCGGTGGTAACCAGCCAATCAGGACACAATCGATATCCTGCATATCAGAGACAGCCCATAACGACTGGACTTTCAGTGCCCTTCAAGCATTCATAGATGCAAAGACCAAGAAGGCAGGAATTAGAGATCTCCAGGGAGGGCCTAGAACACGCGAGGCAGAGGTGAGGAACAAGACCTGACGGACCATAGGTGCACTGAGCGGGACTCTGAAACTGCTCCTCTGCATCCTGCTCAGTGTTCCCAGTGTCCTCACAGGAGCCAGCAGAAGACATCGGCGTCCTACTCAATCACCACTCAAAACCGATGGTTCCCTCCCAGAGCTAAGCTTCAGTCTTTGCAACGAACCCCTCCGGCAGACCACTGGCAGAAAGAACCCTCTGCATACTGTCAGGCACTCCTTTGCCTGGGTAGATTCAAAGTGCATTAGATAAGACAGCAGTATCCAGACAGGAAGTCCCTTCTACAAAGGGGTATCTGAACACTACCATTGTGTGTGTGTGTGTGTGTGTGTGTGTGTGTGTGTGTGTGTGTGTACTAGGGGCCTGGTACACAAAATTTGTGCATGGGGGAAGAGGGAGGAAGTGTCCCTCAGGTCGGCCTGCACCCTTCCTAATCTGGGACCCCTTGGGGGATGTCCAACTGCTGGTTTAGGCCCAATCCCTTAAACCGGCAGTAGAACATCCTCTCACAATTATGATCAGGCCTAACCGCTCACCTGCCTGCCTGCTTGGTCACCCCTAACCACTCTGTCTGCCGGCCTGCTCACCCCCAACTGCCCCCCCCCCTTGCTAGCCTGATTGCCCCCAAGCGCCCCCCCACTGGCCTGCTTGCCCCTCTAACTGCCCCCCCCCCGTCGGCCTGCTTGCCCCAAATGCCCCCCCCATGCCAGCCTGCTCACTCCCAACTGCCTCCCTGACAGCCGATCTATCCCCCCAACTATCCCCCCACCCTGCTGGCCTGCTTGCCCCAAACTGCCCCCCACAAGCCTGCTCACCCCTAACTGCCCACCTCCCGCAGGCTTGCTTGCCTCCAACTGCCCCCCCTTCACTGGCCTGATCATCCCCATCTGCCCTCCCCTCCTGGCCTGATCACCCCTAACTGCCTCTGCCTCAGCCCTGCCACCATGGCTTTATCTAGAAGGACGTCCGGAGGTCTCCCAGAAGGTCTCCCAGTCTAATTAGCATATTACCCTTTTATTAGTATAGATATACTAGAGGCCCAACGCATGGCATTCGTGCAAGGGGCTTGGCCCTCGCAGCTGTGATGACTGCCCTTGGCCCCTCCAGCCCCAGCTTTGTCTGGAAGGTTGTCCAGAAGGTCACTGGGCTGTCCAGTCTAATTAGCATATTACACTTTTATTATTATAGACATATGAGTTGCTACACCTTTTCTAAGAAATAAGTGATTCATTTTACTGAGACATTCTATTCATGTGAATTTTCATTACCAAAATCCCCAAAAAGGTGAGACTGATACAGAAAGCCAAGTGCAGAAAGCATAAAAACAGCCACCAAAGAACATACTGACCACATTTAAATTAGTAGGCCTTTCCCCGCATTCCTCCCTGATAAAACCTGTTTTTGGCCACCATGTGAATGGCTATTGAAATTCCTTTCTGAGAATCAGATCTGTCCCACAATACAACGTACACAATAAAAATCGGGCACAGGGTAGAAGTGAAATTGTGTAGCTGATGCAGGTCATGAAATTGACAAGCCCCTACACTCACAGCAAAGCCCTGCCCCAGTATCTCAGGTCCATCACCAGTGAAATCATGGGTGAAGATGAGATCACCACTGGTGGAACCATGCCCGGCCTCTGGAAAATTGATGACATTTTCAAATATTTTTGCAAAAATCACTTTTTTTTTTTTCATGAGAATGCTGAGAAAGTCAACGTGAAGGGGAAGATGTTATCATACCTTCAAACCAGTTAAAAAAGTACATACCAAATTATATGATATGTTCTTGGTTTAAGAATGAGCATGCTGTAACTCAACCCTTTAAAAACATATATACTACAGTATAGTGTTGGCTCCCGGTGTAACCAGAGTCACATCAAATTGCCTTTTTCTGGTCCCAGCTTCTTCCTCTAAGGCAATACCTGTAATGTGTGTCCAGTCCAATAGCGGAAAGGCAGTAGAGCTAACATTCCTATCCTCAATTTACTCCATTCAAGCCGTTTGAGTCCAGCATTAGCAGGGAGGGTTTGCCACACTGGCAAGGCCCTTGGCCTCTGAGTCTCGTTTTCTCCTCCTAAAAGTGCAAAAACTGTAATCTGGCCTCCCTGTGTCAGACATTCTAATGACTCTTCAAAGAAGTCATTTGAGGTTTTGTCAATTCTTAAAAGACAACACCAGAGTGATACACTCTGCTTTGCAGGTTGTTGGTTTTTTTCTGTGTTTTCTTCAACTATCAAACCTCCTAATTGCCGAAACTTACCACTCATCAATTAGATATGATTTAGGATACAACTGTGATGTTTAAATGTGGCCAACCAGCCACGGTGCTTCTCAGGAATCTGTTTCCCTGGCCTCTTCCCCAGAGATTCTGGTTCAGGCTCGGGCCTTGCAATCTGTATTGTTCAAAAGTTTCAAGTGATTCCATTGCCTTAGAACAGATCCTCTCTTACCATCTTATATTTTTTGAAGGCCCTGCTTCCAGTACTTGGCAAATCCCAATCTAAGGACTCAGATCATGGAAGTGTCCTTAACAGGAAGCAGGACCACGACTCAATAAGATTAACCTCCAACGTGCCCAGACTGAGCTCCAACCCATTTACCTCTCCAGTTGTTTAGCAGACATGTCACTAACATTTATTAAAACGTCACAATCATGGTAGTTCCCATCACATTCAAGAACAGAGGGTTCCAGCTCAACCTAAACTTCCTGACTGTGTTTAAGATGGGCGAGGTGTGCAAACAAGGATAATTTCTTAATAACCTGTAACTAGAATGGAATTACAGCTAATTATATTTAGCAGTGCATGGACATGTTATATATCTCCAGACAGACCATTTGAACTTTTAATGCTTATTAAGCTGCGTAATGGATCCTTAATTTAGCTCAGCACAATAAGAAATCACGACGGAATTCACAGAACTTGGGAAAGTCTTCATGGTAAACTTACAATAGTTTTTGCTTTAGCATCTTATATTAAATCGTTGTAAATGGGAGTAATAGTGTGCTCTCCAGGCTCCTAGCCAGAGGGGGGAAGAAGATTATGCTTAATCAGACAGAGTAAGCCAGCATCAAATATAGGTGCATTTCACTTACGTAACAAAGGCACGTTCCTGAAAAGGAAAGTGACGACATTAACAGGGTGCTGACCCTGTGCCAACGCCGCTGGGCACCTCCCAGGAGCTCAGGGCTCAGCCATGGTCCTCTCCCTGCTGCACACTCTCACTCTCCGACCATGCTCCCCTTCGGGGCTTTTACTTCTGCTTTTCTCTTCCCCTAGGCAACCCTGTGGCTCACCCTCTGTCTCCTTTCAGATCTTTGGCTCAAATGTGCACAAAAAACATACACACAGCCCTCATCTCTGTCCCCTTATCCCAGTGGTCGGCAAACTGCAGCTCGCGAGCCACATGCGGCTCTTTGGCCCCTTGAGTGTGGCTCTTCCACCAAATACCAGGTGTGATTGAAACTTCGTGGCCCACGCACAGAAGTCGGTTTTCAGCCCTCAAAAGAAATTTCAATCGTTGTACTGTTGATATTTGACTCTGTTGACTAATGAGTTTGCCGACCACTGCCTTAGCCTATCTTATTTTTTCCCCACAGCATTTATCACTTAGCATATTATGTTAATTTGTCTAAGTGAGCCTCCAGCTCCACACTACATTTTAAGTTCCGTGAGAATAAACCAGTGTCATTAGTAAGTACATGCATACACACACATGTACTTACTAATGACACGTAAGTATTCTGTATGTTTATTGAATACAGAATTGCTTCCCAGGGCCCTAGTGGTGATAATTTCGAGGTATTGCTCCACCTAGTATATTTTTTGTATCTGAAGATAAATTCATGGAGGAAGCAACTGAGTTTTTCCAAAACAGTGTGAAAAGTTTACAAAACCTAAGGCAATTACTGACATGCACAATGAATGTGCCTGCAACACTAGGCCACTATGCACCCTGCACCCCAAACACACAAACACTCTCAACCTCCTGCAAGGAGTCATCTAGCACTGACGTGAGACCCAGAACAAAAGTCTCAGACAGCAGGATAAGATCAGGACGCTGACCACAAGCTGCAGGGCGAAGGGAAGAAACAGGTCTCCCCACCTCCCTAGCTGGCCCCTGACAGGCCGTTACTGGAGAAAACCTAACATCACTATTAACTAGCCTGAAAAACAGAACCTCAGCTGCCTTGTTCATTTGAGGGGGAAAAAGCAGAGAGATCAGGAGTTGCTAGAAGGGAGATTAAAGCATAATGAAAATAGATTCTAAAGCAATTAATTTTTCTATCAAAAAGTTAAATCATTTCTGTTTTACCCAATCTCAGTTCCACTGAGAGACTGCCACATTCGTGTCATTTCAATCATATACTTGAGGAAATTAAGAAAAGTCAGATTCTGCATTTTGCAAGAATTTTGACTTCAAAGTGAGTGCCACACGCACTGGATTTGCTGACGCTCTGTCGTCCACAGATCTAGGGGCTGCTTCTGAGGTTCAGCTTTGAATGCTTACGGCTCTGATCACTTGCTCAGAAGTATTGCCACGACCTTGTTCTGCTCAAATAAAGCAAAGGTTTAGCATAAAGCGACCAGGAGAGGCATCTCTAAAGTTAGAAACCACCATCGCTTCTGGGCTGCTTTGGTGTCATTTCCTGACCTTCCTCTTTTTATGAGAAAAGGCTTATAACAAAAACTGGCTGAAAAAGTACCTTGCACAGTAAAAATGACTAGGAAAAAAAAGGTTACAGTTTTTTAAAAAAGGATTAGTTTCTGTCACCTGTATCACCTGCCGCCTATATAATAATCAGTCCCCGATATAACATACACTGATATTTGTCAGTTCCTCCTCTCTGTAGTCACTAGAATGAAAAAGACTGGATTTCTAGGAGAAAGATAAAAGGAATGGTTAACCTAAAAACTCTAAAAGTAATTTGGTCTCAAGACCATTTTATAGTCTTAAAAATTGAGAACTCAAAATTTTTTATTATGTGTGTTTTTCTCTATTACTATTTGTCATTATTAGAAATTAAAATTGAAGTATTTAAATTTTTTTCATTTAAAACAATAACAAATCCATTGAATGTTAACCTAAATAACATTTTAATGAAAGATAACTATATTTTCCAAAACAAAAATCTTAATGATAAGAGTGGTAATATTTTATTGATTTTTTACAGAGAGGAAGGGAGAAGGATAGAGAGCTAGAAACATCAATGAGAGAGAAACATCGACCAGCTGCCTCCTGCACATCCCCTATTGGGGATGTGCCCGCAACCAAGGTACATGCCCTTGACCAGAATCGAATCTGGGACCTTTCAGTCCACAGACCAACGCTCTATCCACTGAGCCAAGCCAGTTTAGGCAAGAGTGGTAATTTTTATGATTTGCAAATCTTTCATATCTTGAGTCAGCTAAATTCTTTTTTATTTTTTTGTCTCACTTGAGGATTTTTTTCCTATTTTTTTTTTTTTTTTCAGAGAGTGGAAGGGAAGAGAACGGAGGAGAGAGAGAGAGAGAGAAACATCTCTGTGAGCATCAGTTGGTAGCATCCTGTACATGCGCAAATTGAACCTGCAATTGAACAATGCCCTTGACCAGGAATTGAAACTTGGGCTCTTCTGCCGGGACCGGTTTGGCTCAGTGGATAGAGCGTCGGCTTGGGGACTGAAAGGTCCCGGGTTCGATTCCGGTTAAGGGCATGTACCTTGGTTGCGGGCACATCCCCAGCAGGGGGTGTGCAAGAGGCAGCTGATCGATGATTCTCTCTCATCGATGTTTCTAACTCTCTATTCCTCTCTGTGAAAAATCAATAAAATATATTTAAAAAAAAAAAAAAAAGAAACTTGGGCTCTTCTGTGTTCTGGCTAATACTCTAACTACTAAACAACATTGGCCAAGGTCCAGCTGGAATCTTAATATCTGCTTCTGTATTCAATTTGTTGCAACTTTGCTTTAGTTGAAGTATAAGAATGAAATCTAGCCCTAATTGGTTTGGCTCAACAGGTAGAGCATTGGCCCAAGGACTAAAGGGTCCCCAGTTCAATTCTGGTCAAGGGCAGTTCCCCAGCAGATGCATACAAGAGGCAACCAATCAATATGTCTCCCTCATATTGTTTCCCTCTCATCAATGTTTCCCTCTCCCTGTCTCTCCCCTCCCTTCCATTCTCTCTCCATAAGTAAAAAATTAAATAAATAAATAAAATAAGAAAAATCAATGGGAAAATATTCTTGGGTTAACAACAACAACAAAAGAATAAAATCTACTGCACACAGAGTAATTAAAAAAAGAGTGTTTTAATAGCTTATAATTATTAATATTTGTTGATACTACAGCAAAATTTTAACAAGTGATAGCTTTTATAAAAGTTACTTGCCATGTGGAATCCAAAACCATCATCCATGAGCTTTTCAAACTCTTCTACTGTAAGCCATTAGCCTAGTTTATTATTTCAATGGACCCTTGACTCGTAGATGTTTTTGTAACATCACGTATGGGTCATTTCAAAAACACAGGTTCACTGAATTATGTAGATCTTCCAACCATTGACATATTTTACTATACACATTAAAATACCACAACTGTTCATTAATATCAACAACAGATGCATGAGGAAAATCTTTAAGTATTGGAAGCTGACAAGCTAATAATGATGGATATAAATTTTCCAAAATGGAAGGGTCCAATTGTGTCATTGGCATCAAATAGAGTTGTTTTCCCTGAAATAACAGGCTTGCTACATTCATCTTTAGGAAAATACCTGACAAGTTGCCAAGTCTCCATAACTATAGTTTGTCATTCTTCCAAGTACAAATGGTGTTAAGTGGAAAAAATGGCTAGCTCAGCTAACAACGCCATCACACAAGTGTTTTTCCTTGAGAGATGGCCGTTTTTCAATATATGGAAGTGCTTCATGCATAGCTCCCACTTTGTCACACAGCATATTATAAAGTAAAAATGTTAAAATGGTTTATTGCTTCATCAAGTATATTCTTAATTGAAATTATGTTCTTTCTTTCCCTGCAATTATATGGCAGTGAAGATTTCACTGATGACTGCACATTTGGTGCCTTAACTGGTTCTAAGGTGCCAATAGTTTTACCCACCATTCCTTTTGCACCATTGGTGCAAATGTCAACACATTTGAAAAGGCAAACCACATCTTGGCATTATAAGAAAAATAGTTTTGAACTACAGACCTCCCGAAAACATCTCTAGAACCTCTCCAGACGTCTGCAGGGCCATACTTTGAGAGCCAACTAAATCCTGAACAAAACACCACTGAAGAGTTTTCATCAATGGTCAATGAAAGTAAGAGAAGTAGTCAGGACGATACTTGGGGTTTAAGTAGGCAAATATAGCTGTCATGCCGAAACAAAACTCATTTATTTAATTTTTTAATTTCTCTGAGTTCTGCATTAAGAAACCCTACTGATGCCCGGCAAGTCTGATTCAGTGGTTGAGCATCAACTCATGAACCCAGAGGTCATGGTTGGATTCCTGCTCAGGGCACATGTGACGGTTGTGGGCTTGATCCCCAGTGAGATCAGGAGGCAGTCAATCGAAGTTGATGTTTCTCTCTCATCAATGTTTCTCTCTCTCTCTAAAATCAATAAAAATATAATTAAAATAATAAATCCCCCCAAAATAAATTGACAATTGCAATTAAGCCTGAGCAAATCTCAAGCTCACTCCTCCCAGAACTCTCTGTTTATGCCTGATGTCTGAGAAGGTGGCACCTTTCCCAGGAGAATGCCAACCTTTAGGTTTAAGAAGGAGGAGCCCCAGGGGAGCCTTGCAAAAAATACATCATCCCAAAGATGACAACACTGTGGAGGGTGGGATTATACCACCGAGCAGATAGTTTTCTTCCAACATAGAACAAAAATGCCTCCCAGAGTGATGGATCGCTTAGGAAGATCTTGGACCTCGGCATCCCAGTCTGAGCGTGTGTCTGGGTCCGGCACGGACAGCAACACATCAGTGTCTCTGAGCTGCACTCACCACATGCAGTCGGAGTGCTGCATGAGCCTCGGGAGGTTGTGTGAGAACAAAGGAAATAATAGACAGGATTCCATGACTAGAAAGAGAGAATCGATGACCAGCCCAAGAGCCCATCCTGTTACCAGAAGGAAAATAAAGCAAGACTGCTGTTGGCATTTGCTGAATTACAGGCCCAGCACAGTCTCTGGTCCTCAGGTGGCTTTAAATGAACGAGCTGGCTGTGACAGAGAAGAGGAGCAAGAGCACTATGGCAGGGGACAATGAGCCTCAATCCTTTAAAATGATTGTTTCTTCTTTTTCCAAGAAACCAAGTCTTTCCCCCTGCCCTCAATGTCTCTTTCTCTCTCTCCTATCTTGTCTTCAGCCTGGCCATCATTTCCAATGGTAGCCACTCAACTGCTTGTGCCATAAGGAAAAATGAAGTGCTCACTAATTCTTAGGGCTGAATATACCAAAGGAATATATTTTTAAAATAAAGTAAATTCAAAAATAAAATCAGCAAGCTGTCACCGGGCTTGAAACATGAGGAGGGACACTGGAAGTGAACTGCCATCGGAGACTGATTTTCCCCTGGACTGTGAGTGAGAGGTACCGTGAGAAACTGGGGGCTGCTGTTTTCAAGCAGTGACACGTTTCACGTGTGGCCCCAGCGATTTAGCAGAGAACATGATTATTTGTAGACCAGTGGTTTGGCACAGGAAGTCTGAGCTAAAGACCAGGGTAATGGTATCAAAAACAAACAAACCAAAAAAGGAGCAGAATCTGACTCTATGCTCTATGCCTGCCATGGCAGAGAGAAGATACCAAAGTTCAAGTGCACTTTTCATCTTCTCCCCGGGAGAAGCGTGCATCGGCCTCACTAATGCAATAAGACAATGTGGGCAATTCAAGGTGTGAGCAAAGATTTCTAAACACGCTGCAAATCCACGAAAGGCAGGTGCTTTGTCAAGTTGTGTTTTTGTGTTCTAAGAAATTCTTTCCTCGCCCCCTAAACACACACACACACACACACACACACACACACACACACAATCTGGTACGGAATATCTTCACGTTTGCCTTGGGAACTAGGGACAAAAGCATGGGCATACAAAATGTTTGTCTCACTATCTTCATAAAGATACTGCGACCGCGAATTCTTTTGATTTACTTTATTCTTTCAGGAAACTATCCCAAGCTTTGCAAGTGCCAAACGTTATGTAATTGTAAGTAGGAGATGATTACTTGTCACTCACTGTAAGTGGGAACTGGATGCTGGAGTGAAGGGAACTGTCTTACTCAGCCCTTCCTACCTGCAGCTTTTGACTCACTGCTTAGTATTCGTTTGGAACTTTTAAAAATCTTCCTGAAGTACTTTAGTCATTTACAATTTTTAGCCTCTTTGTAATATTTTAAAAAATTGGGAATTAAGGATAAAATAGATACAGACAGAAAAAACAAAAACAAAAACCCACACCAGCTTTAAATTATAAATGAAGGTAAATAACAGGAGTTCAAAGGTAAAGGATCATTTTGATGTCACGGAGGCAGCCCAGATTCCGTGTTTTATCTAAGAAATAGTCATTTTTTAAATGTGTAGTTTATTTTTTTTTTTTTAATTTCACTTCTTAGTAAGGACAATTCCCAACATGTGCAAAAGTAAATAGAATGGTACAATAAACCCACATGTCACCCGTTTTCAATTATCAACTCATGGCTAATCTGCCTTTATTTGTGCCCCACAGACAGTGTGGGGTGCTTCCATTGGGAGGAACATAGTGTCTGGTTTTCTCTCTGTGAGCCAACCACTTAAGTTGGAGGTTGCCTCAGTCCAAGCAAAGTTCACTTACGCAAACTGCATCCTCTTTGAATCGTAAAATCTTACACCATGTTTCTTAACAGCATAACAATGCCCCAATATCATTTCTGATTTGTTCTCACATGAGGAGATAACACGACCTGACCTAATTTCTTTCTTTCTGTTGTTTCTCTTCCAGTGTATAGCAGCTCTGAATTTAGTTAAATGCATTTCCAGTTTCATTTATTTCAGCCTTTTTTTCGCCACTCCACTCTTCCAGGTAAAAACTGGTCCAACGTAAGTGACCACCGTAAACAGGGCCAGATTCTGACATTCTCCCAGCGCCAAGAGGTTGCCTTACCATCCAGGTCTGTTTCATCACCATCGTAAATTTCAGCTCGATTAGATTAGGCGGCAGATCCGATTGTTGGCTCCAGAAAGGCTTGGCCAGAATGAAACAAACAGTGGCACGAGACAGCGCTTTCAAAATAATAAATCACTTCAGTGGTGTCTACTTCGGCAGCAGTGCTTGGGGGAATTCTGCCTCCGATCAAGAGTGATAGATAACACATTTCTCAAAATGAACAATGGTCATGGGTTTCTGATCCAGTTGATAACACAAGCCGTCAGCTCTGTGAGGGATTTCCACAGAGTTTGGCTTGTTCTATCATAGCTCAACGGAGGGCCCTCCCCCTCCATTTCAGAGCAGTCGTGTCTGTTCTACTGAGGAGCCTGTACACAGTGCACTGTATACCCAGCTTTGAAAGTACTACAGTTAACAGCAATTCAGACATTACTTTTCAAAGGCTTTTCTGTTCTGTTCTTTAAACTTCACGATAAAACGTTTTGATGACCATTTTGAAGAAATTATGTCTTCCGGTGAGATAGTGCCTGGCATGCAGTAAGCACTCAAATATTATTGAATAAGTAATGACTACATTAGCAAAATGGGTGTTAAGGAAACCTTCAACATAGTTTGGTGAGTTTGACAAATCATAATCCATGGCCTGGAGTCTTTAAATGCTGGTGTTCCACAGAGTTCTGTTATCAGTCACCTTGGTTTTCTCTCTAAATCTTTCCACCGGGTGCCTTGATCCAGGGACCTGGCTCCCACAGACACCTAGAGCACTCTCTCGGGCTCAGCTTTCTTGCCAAACTACAGACTCTTACTTTCAATTCCTCCTAGACATGTTCACCTGGGTTTCCACAAGCACCTCAAACTCCACTTGCCTGAAGTGGAATTCATCATCTTCCATCCCTATGTTTCTATCCTGGTGAATGAGTCCACAACATCATCTGAGACTCATCTTCTGGATCCCTAACATCCAATGGACTGACAATTCCTATTGGTTTCACTACATATACATCTCTCATAGCTGTCCCCTCCTCCCCATGCATCCCCATAGATTCCAACTTAACTGAAGCTCTACTAATCTCAACCTTAGACAACTTTAATAGTCTCTTAATGGCTCTCACACCCTTGTCTCATCTTATGTTTTAACAACCCCTCCCTGAACCCCTACCAAATAAGATCTTTTTTTTCCCCCCTCTACTTAAAACCCTTCCCTGGCACGCCCCCTCACTTCTACTAGCCTCAGAGTAGAAATGTATCCTCTAACCTGGGGCCCTTCTGAGGGTAGGATGGTGTTCCTCATTGTTACGCTGGTACAGCAGGCAGACTGCGCTGGGCACGTGTCCCCCATCTCTGGCCACATCTCTTTGCCACTCCCCCACCGTCATCACCTCCCCACTACTTTCAGTTTCTGGAACACGTTCCCGCTCTCTCACCTCTGTGACTCTGTACGATTATAGCTTCCCCTCCTGGCATATTTCTATTTATCATCCAACTCGCTACACCTCCTTTGGGAAGCTTTCTCTAAAACCTTCCAGCTGATCTAATTCCATATCCCCAAGGGCCAACACCTGGTCTTGGACTTATTCCTGCCTGGAAGATATCAGCTCTACACTGCACACCGCTCCCCTCTATGAGCTCCGTCAGGAAAATGTCTCTGTCTTGTTCATTTTATCTCCCCAGCATCCACGATGACTCAAAGGTCTGCACCCAACAGGCATTTCTTATGTCATTTCTCAGTCAGTTATGTCTTACGGTTAAGAAAAACTTTCTGCCTTTGCTATTTCAGCATAATTAGTAAAAGATAAGAATATGAGACAGGATAAAACAAGTAACTATCAGTAGTTCCAAATGTCAGTCCTATATATCATAGACCACAGCCCCAGTAAGCAATTTCTTTTTTAAAGGAGAGCTCGGGGATTGTAGAAGCTGAGCTAATGACAGAACTCCTATAGGAGGCCACAAAAGAAAAACAGGCATAGATACAAGCCCACATTATACTAGTAAATGTCCACTAAATTCCTGAGGTGTCCTATCCTATATAATAAAACCCTAACACGCAAATCACCCAAACAATGGAACGATTGGTCTCTATGATGCACACTGACCACCAGAGGGCAGAGGCTCAATGCAGGAGCTGCCCCTTGGTGGTCAGTATGCTCCCACAGGGGTACGGGAAGAGTTTGGTGGGGGTACGTGTTGCACCGGAGTTTGGTGGGGATATGCACTGCACCGTGCTTAGATGCGCCTAATTCTACGTTCTCATGAGTACAAGGGGTACTCAGCATTATGAAAATTATAAAAGGGGTACACATATGTCAAAAGTTTGGGAAACACTGTCCTAGGGTTCCTGGACTGGGCGAGGGTGCAGGCCAGGCTGAGGGACACCCCCACCCCCACCCCAGGGAACAAATGTCGTGCAGCAGGCCTCTAGTATAAAATAAAGCTGGTGCCAAATGAAACAAACATGTTGAATACACATGGGGTCCCAAACAGGGGTAGGGAGAGTGTACCTTCATAGCGCACTCTACAATTTGCAAAGCATTTTCCTACACATTATATCACTTGACCTTTGAAACAATTCTGTGAGAGATTAGATGCATCCTGAGGCTCAGCCCACATTTCCTGAGCTCTGACAATCCCTCTGGGATCCCAGGCCAATGTCCCTTTTGTAGCCCCTGGCACACCAGGCAGGCCTGATCTCACAGTGCTCTTCATGTAAAGCCCTGCAGCATCCAAAATGGGAACCAAAGCTCCAAGTGTTCTATCAGCCAGCCTGTCAGATTATGGCAGGGGATCATCTAGAGTGGCTGACAGAGGGAACCCAAGCCAGGGACATTCTCACAGTGCCAGGCCCAGGCTGCTGCGACAGCTGCGGCTGGCATGATGGAGGGATTCCATCCCCCGCTCCTCTAACACACACAGAGGCAGCCATCACATCATCTGTATTTGAAGAGAAGCTGTGCTCTAAGGCAGCAGCAACATGCAAGCTCAATGCAGTGAACTACAGCCTAGTAGCCAAACTGATGAGACAAAGCTCCCACAGAGAGAAACAGTTCTGAGGTTCTAAAATATATCCCACTCAGAGATGCTATAGCACCTGAAATTTCGACATTAAAAATATATGCCTTGTGGATAAAACAACTCTTCTAGCATCTTTTAAAATCTGCAACACACCTAAAAGGGGAGAGGACTACGATATCGATCACTATCACTTTAATATGAGTTGGTCCATGAATTCACTATCTTCCTTATTTATAACTGTTCCTGGAGAGAGGAGAACCCTGAGCATCTTACTGAAGTAAGAGACAGTTAAAGGCAGAGAGCAGAAAAAACTGACTTAAACAGGAGGGGGAATTATTGAAGATGAACTCAGCCTGCCTCACAATTATGGCCAGGGTCACCTCTGAAAGAAATACAATTTCAATGACCTGGTAAAAACTCGCCCCTAATAAGATCTGACATTCCTTTCTTTCTATCACTAAAACTATAATCAACTAATACAAGGAGAACATCTAGGAGGTTTCCAGCGCCAGTGTTCCGATGTTTCTAGTGTACAATTAAGGAAGAAAGAACCTAGCCCTGGCTGGTGTGCTAAATGGTTAGAGCAGTTGTCCATGCACTGAGGGGTTGTGGGTTTGATTTTCAGTCAAGGGCATGATCTTGGATTGCAGGTTCTATCCCTGCCCTGGTCGGGAAGTGTGTGAGAGGCAACCAATTAATGTGTCTCACATCAATGTTTCTCTCTCTCCCCATCCCTTCCACTCTCTAAAAATCATTGGGAAAAAATATCCTTGGGTGAGAGCAAACAAAAAAACAAAAAGGGAAGAGAGAACCTAAAGAGCTGGTGTAGCTCTAAAAAAAAAAAAAAAAAAAAAAAAGAATGTAATGACTACTGCCAGGCTCGGTCTACCATGCATGGGTTTCCTCTGTCGGTCCCTTGTAACTTAATGCAGAAAGATACATCAGGAGCTCACCTCTCCTCACTCTGGTCTCACTTCTCACTCTGGGTTTGCCTATAGAATGACTGCCCATGCTCCATATGCTGGGAGAATGTTCTATCAATAGTGCTCTGTCATATTACATTTTATTCAACTGAGCAGTGAGCAGAATATTTTTCTCACAAATCCTGTTATGCACAAAACACCAAACAAAACAAAAAGTCCTCTGAGCAGGAGGAAGACCTCCCCAGCCCAAAACGGTAATCTGGATAGTTTTTCATGTTCAAGTATCCTAGGTTTCTGCTAATTTCATTATTAGAGCAATGAGACTGTGTGCAACAAATGGGACAACAGATAGAAAAATGTTACGATTAAAACAATTCACATTCATGAATAAGAACGGTTGGCTGAGAGGAGAGAAAACGATTTCTTAAAGAAGATGAATTGTCACCAGTAGCAAAATGTCAGCACCAAACCATGGAGACACATGTTTAAAAATCTTCACAAAGATTTTAGTAATGGAGTAGCTTATAATGAACTACCCTCCAACAACAACGGCAAAATTAAAATCTCGAGAAAAATAGTTTTAAACAATTAGTTGAAAATTCTGGAGAGCAACCAAACAAGCAAAAATTAGAATTTGACACTTAAAGGGGATTTAATGGGGCAAGATATGAATCTTGAGAGTGTGATACTAAGTAGAGTAAATAAGATGGCAAAAGACAAGAACTGTATACTTTCATTCATACGTGGAATATAAAACAAAAAAGCAAAAAATGAACCAAACAAAAAACTCATGCACACAGATAACATAATGGTGGACAAAGAGGGCAAACAAAGGTCAAATCCATAGTGACAGAAGGAAATTAGCCTTCAGGAGGTGAGACTCAATAGAGCATCCAGATGTTGTTTTATAAAGTTGTACATCTGAAACTTATATACTGTTATTCACCAATGTTACGCCAATAAATTTAATTTAAAAGTCCGCATTGATAGGCCATTTCCCAAGACTACTCCAGGCTCACGAGGTAGGATGAACAGACTTCAATCAGAAAGTTACCTCTTCATTGGCTTGATGTGTTAAATGGCACGATTCAGGGCTGCCATGCTAACTGGAAAATGAGCAGAGAAATTCTGAAAGGATGGGCCCACAGAGAAAAGAATCCCCAAACCCATTAACTCCTCAAATCTGTGGTCCTCCTGAACTGTGCATGTGCAAGGTGGCTCGGGAGGTCCAGGAAATAGCAAGAGCTAGAACCCTGAACAAAACGAGTTCAGATTTTAGCTGTTTCCCACCTGAAACCCCACCTTTCCACTGAAACCCCACCTTTCCGCTAAAACCCCAAACTGGCTCTATCTTGTAAGTAAAGACCATCCCAGGACTATGGCATCTGCCAAAGAACATAGAAAAAAAATCCTATCTAATAAAGAGGGAATATGCTAATTGATCATCACTCCGTCACAAAGATGGTTGCACCACCAGCTGAGACCAAGTTCCCATAAGGAGCCTTAATGAGCAATCAGCAGGGACCTGGGGCTACGCCCTCCCCCACCCCTTGGGGCTCGACAGGGGACCTCAGGTAGTGCCCCTCACCCAGCAGGATTTGACAGGGGGCCTGGTGCTGCGTTATGAGACCTCAGGCTACTCCCCCTGCCCCAGTGCCAGGCTGGGGAACCTCCGGCTGCACCCCCCAGCAGGTGGGGCGTGACAGGGGACCTAAGGTTGCATCCCCCACCCCAGCACCGGACCAGGGGATCTGAGGCTGTACCTCCCTGCCTGGCTGGGCTTGACAGGGTACCGGAGGCCATGCCCCTCACCCTTGGGGCTTGATGAGGGACCTCAAGGTGCACCTCAAGTGTTGGGGCGGGGGAACTCAGGCCGCGCCCCTGCCCAACGGGGCTTGAGGAGGGACCTGAGGCTGTGCCTCCCCCTCCCAGTGCTGGGCCAGGGTACCTGAGGCTGCACCCACCCCTGACCTGGTGGGACTTGATAGGGGACTTCAGGCCATGCCCCCCACCCAGTGGGGCTTGACAGGGGATCTCAGGTCATGTCCCCATCTGGCAGGGTTCGAAGGAGAACCTCAAGGCACACCCCCTGCCCTGGTTTGGGCTGGGGGACCTCAGGCCATACCCCCACCTTGGCGCCAGGCCAGGGGACCTGAGGCTATGCCCCCTGCCTGGCTGGGTTTAACAAGGGTAGGACTGGCTGGGTCTGGATCTAGCCCAATGTGGGGGGTCCGGCCTGGTCTGGGTCTCACGCGATTTTGAGGTGCATGTGGGTGGGTGGGGACTTGGCTCTGAGTCCTGTGGTGAGCCCCAGACTCTGACAGGGAGGTTTTCATGTACATTTTACTCATTTTCTTTCATATCTGACACTTGTACTTTAGAGAAAGGGAAAATAGCAATATTAAATTATTTCCACTAATGAATCCCCTTTTAATGTGCAAGAATTTTGTGCACCAGGTCACTAGTTAAGAATAAAAATCTTAAAAGCCTTCACAATTTTAAAGTAATAGTAATGCAGCTGTCTGCTAGAACATAAAGAATAAAGGAGAAAAACAACGTGGTCAACTCAATACATACAGAAAAAGCATTTGCCAAAATTTAAGTAGATTAATTAAAAAGAAAACTAGAGCCAGAAAGGAACTTCCCCAATTGTGATAAAGGACATCTACAAGATGCATAGAACTGACGCCATACTTAATGGGAAGAGACTAAATTCCTTCCTCCCAAGGTTGGTTATGAGACCAGGAGATCTGTCCTGGAGACCTTCAAGCACAATAAGAAACAAAAAGGAAATAAAAGCCACAAATAATAGAAAAGAAAAAGAAAAATGTCTTTCTTTATAGACAACATGATTGCTGACAGAGAAAATCCTAAAGTATCTATTAAAAAAAATACAAAAAACCTAGAATTAACAGTTGAATTTATCAAGGTCACTGAATACAAAATCAATATACAAATTTTTTTTTCATTTCTATAGAGTGGTAATAAACAACTTCAAAATGAAATTTCCATCATTCTGAAAGTTCCCTTGTGATCTTTCCCAATCACCTGCTGCCAGAGCAATAAACAAAATATTTTGTGTTTTCATCAGTAGATAAGTTTTGTCTATTCTGGAAGTTCATATAAATGGAACTATATAGCACATTCTCTTGTGTGTCTGATACTTCCCCTCAGCATGATTTCTATGAGACCCATTCAAGTCATTTTGAATAGCAGTATCCTATTTCTTTATATCGCTGAGTATTCTTTCCATTATATAAATGTAAAACAATTTGTTTTATCTCCTCTCCTCTTGATGGGCATTTGAGTTTTCCCTGGTTTGGGGTATTATGAATACTGCATCTATAAACATTCTTGTACATGAATTATTGTGGACATACACTTTCAACTCTCTACGGCAAATATCTATCAGTGGAATTGTTGTATAATAGAGTACATATGTATCTAATGATATAAAAAACTCTCAAAAGGATTTTCAAAGTGGTTATGTTCTAATACTCTCACCAGCAACGTAGGAGAGGTCCAATTATTCCATATTCTCACCAATACTAGGTATGGTCAATCTCTTTAATTTTAGACATTCTGGTGAGTAAAATACCTTCTGGTTTTAATTTGCATTTCCCTGATGTTAAACACGTTTTCATGTGCTCATTGGTGTTGGTGCAGGTTACACAGTTGTGGCACTCAGCAAAATTCAAACTCTTCACTTCTGATCTGTTCGTTTTATTATACAATAGAGACAAAAGTTTTACACATATTTTGACTGTGGGGGTGGAGATGGGGTGTCAGCACCCCTTACACCCATGTTGTTCAAGGGTCAACTCTCTATAAATTTTGCCTCAATTAAAAAAAATAAAAACCTGTGAGGGAGAGCTGGGGGCGGTACCAAGGGAAGAGAAACAGAATCACTTCAAGGACAGAGCAAGGTGTAAGATTATAAGGAAAAGAACACAATGCCTACATTTTTAACACATTCAGGGGCAAAATGAATAGTCATTTGAATAGTCCAAAACAAAACTCTAAAGAACAATTTTAAAATATTCACAAACTAAAACAGACAAAAACAATTCAGCTAAGATGATGAGAAATAAAAACTCAGCATGTTATATAAACAGGTGATTGCCAGACTCAGCAAATATATTTAACCAGGCAACTCAAACCAATAGACCATTAGACAACAAAATACCTGACAGCTTAACTTAAAACAGTGAATTTTTAAAAAGTGTCTTTGACAAAATGCTGCTTTTATAATTTCCACGACAGAAATTCCTACTGAGTATGAACCAAGATACACATATACCAGAAACCATCCAAAACTTGTTCTTACCTTCAGTGAAACTCCCCGTTAGGGTTATTACTACGAACACTTTTCCTTCTGGCTCCAGATCCAACTAGAAAGAGAGAAAAAAATTCTACATTATATTCTTAGTTTAAAATACATTTTATGGGCATCAAATAGTCTTACAGGGAGGACTAAATTTGCAGAGCACGGCCATAAATAAGACCTAAGTCCTTCATTAAACAGCAGAGGGGCAAGAACCAAGTGAAAACACAAGAAACCATCTTGGTTGAAAAGCAAACCTAAAAGTAACAGTTCTTTTGATGTTTCTCTGCTCTTGAATTTTAGTGTCTTCCATTTGGACTCGTCATGATATCAAGGGGCTCCCATAAAATTGGTCATTGTGGCAGAGATGTCCTTATCTTTTGCATGCCATTATAAGAGCAGCATTTTATTCAACTACATGGTAAGTATAGGGAATAGAGAAACAATGGCAGCATGAAGGGTAATGAATAAATGTGACCTGGTCAACTGCTAACCTTTAATTTTTAGGAAGCAAAACGCATAAGGAGCCGGGACCGGTTTGGCTCAGTGGTAGAGCGTCGGCCTGCGGACTGAAAGGTCCTGGGTTCGATTCCGGTCAAGGGCATGTACCGTGGTTGCGGGCACATCCTCAGTAGGGGGTGTGCAGGAGGCAGCTAATCGATGATTCTCTCTCATTGATGTTTCTAACTCTCTATCCCTCTCTCCTCCCCTCTGTGAAAAATCAATAAAATTTATTAAAAAAAAAAAAAAAAAACGCATAAGGAGAGGGGTGCTATCTCTGTCTACCACTTCCACCTGAGTGGAGGCAATCTCCAGGAAGCACCATGGAAGGCAGCTCAGGAGCTTTGCATTCGCTGCTGTTCACAGGAGTATCAACGTGCCTTAAGGTCCTTGTCTAGGAGCTGAGATATCAAGACACGCATTCTGCAAAAGAGGCAGCATCAAGTCTTTTCAGTAGGTCCCATCCTCTGAACACTCTCCAGCTTCCCAAAGACCTTCACACCAGGATGGGGCAGTGCCCTCCACTCTAGCCAGGTAGGCAACCTCTCTCCTCTTCGTGCCAGTGCTAACCTTCAACTAACTACCCATCATTGTTGGTAGGTAGTTGAAGGTTATGAATTTATAATAGTCTTTAAATAAAAGTCTGTCAGGCTGAGCCCACTTCTGCTCTTGGCCTTTCCTCTAAGAGAGGGAGAGAGAGGTGTAGAGAAGCTGAGTGTAGGTGTGGGTGGCCATTTCTGGTGGAACATGAACTTAATAAATAAGTGGCTGATCACATGGTATGGTAGAAAGAACCCTGAACTAGATCAGACTCTAGCCTGAAAGCCATAGCTGGCTCTGGGCAAGGTCCTTCACCACCCAAGCTTCACCTTTGTCATCTGAATGTCCGTGATGTCATTCCTCAGCATTTCTGACATGGCCACTGTCAGGTTATCTCAAAGAGCATTAGCAGTACTATTCACCGTACCCATAGGTGACGAAGACTAGGGGGAAAGCATTGCCCTCCTAGCTCCTTGGTCAGCAAACCGCGGCTCGCAAGCCACATGTGGTTCTTTGGCCTTTTGAGTGAGGCTCTTCCACAAAATACCATATGCGGGCGCACACGTACAGTGCAATTGAAACTGTGGCCCATGCGCAGAAATCGGTTTTCAGCGGGGGTGAGTCTATTTTGAAGAAGTAGCGCTAGAACGCTCAAAGGGCCAAAGAGCCGCATGTGGCTCTCGAGCCGCAATTTGCCGACCACTACCCTAGCTCACCACTGCATCCTGATCACATACTTTACAACATATAAGATGCCTATTTTGTGCTGATTCAGAAAACCTGACTATTCAGCAGCCTATTTGTATAAACCCTCCCTTTCTCAGCATAAAGTCTGCCATCAACAAGGTTCCCACCCCTTAAATCACCCCCATGTTCAAAATGACTATTCGCATTACAACTACTGCTAACTTAACTATGCCCCCTGAACTGCCTCCACACCTCATGCAGCTCTGAAAATAGAGCTCCCTGGAGAGATGACTAAACAGGATGTCAGGCTCTAATTGTCTCACTCTCTGCCTTGACTTGTTTCAAGGCAAAAATATGTTATTCTTAAAAGCCACTCCCTCATCTTCAATAGTAAAGGCCTGGCAGGGCTACACACATTTGACCTCACAGGACAAACTGGTGCAGGCACAGAAGGAGCTGCTGCCAGCCCCCCGGACGAACCGACTGCCAGACTGCCAGAATCACTGTGACTCTCCAGCCCACAGCCGGCCCCCAGACTCCCTCCAACACGCTGTCAGGGCTGGCAAGGAAGGCCGCCCCACCCCGACCAACCGTCAGGGCTGCGCTGACAGGCAGCAGGGCATTCCTCAGAACTGGGACCTTTCACAAGTAGAACAGGCTTGCGTCCACATTCCTCTTTTATTGTTGGTGCTGTTTGGTTGGTTGTGTGTGTTTTTGGTGTCCACATCTTGACCCCTGCCACCATCATGGAGGAAGCAGCCAGACTTGAATGCCATCTTCAAGCCTCGTCCATCTACGATCTCTGCCCTTAGAACAGCGTTCTACAAGCTGCAGGCTGAGACTCACCAGGGGGACATGAAAACAATGGAGTGGGTTGCACACAGCAGGAATTTTTAAGTAGAATAAAATGGAACAGAAAATAGGAACCCATCAAGTAGTAAAGTAATAATAATAATGAAGTAATGAAGTGCTGTGTCAAACCATTTGCAGTTTTGTATGTAAGTATAAGGGTGAACTGGGTTTCAATGTAAAAATTGTATTCATTACTGTCACAGAGGAACAATTTGAAAAATGTGGCCTCAGAGGTTATCTGTTTCATCTACACAGTGCGGATGGGCTATTGGCATCTCTTCATAGTGGCTGTTTGGATACCCCCAGGACAGCCAACTCACTACCCCACAAATGGCGCCCTTCATTCCTTTATGTCATAGTTCTCTTATTGCAGAAGTGAAGCCACTAGTAGTTTTCACTCATTGACCCCAGTTCTATCCTCAATGGTTGTAGGAGATCGTTTCTCCCCAGCTAGAACATCCATTCCGGTCAAGGGCCTGTAACTTCATTATAACTATCAGCCCAGGTTGAGGCACATGCCAGGGGCAACCAGTTGATGTGTCTCTCTCACATCAATGTTTCTCTCTCTCTCTCCCCAATCTCCCCCCTCCATTTCAGTCTAAAAATCAATGCAAATAATATCTTTGAGGATTTTAAAAATAAAAGTAAGACAAGTGGTAGGGAGGGATACAAAAGGGGCATGTGGGTACCAAGACAATTACATGGAGAAGGAAAACTCTAACAAATGGTACTAGGACAACAGGACTTCCACATGCAAAAGAATGAAGGCGGGCTCCTACCTCATACCATATGTAAACATGAACTCAAAATGGATCACAGATCTAAGTAGAAAAGCTAAAAGTATAAAACCCTTAGAAGAAAACACAAGGACAAATTTTCCTGACCTTGGGTTAGGCAATGATGGCTTTTTAGATGTGACATCAAAATTTCAAATGACAAAAATTTGACAAATTTGACTACATTACAATGTAAAACTTTTGTGGTATAAAGCAAACAAAAAAAAAGTGCCTATACCTCACTGCCCAAATACCCTTTCCCAAGTGCCACTCTCATCAGCTTTTCCTATCAAGCCTTCAGTGGCTTCCCAGGGCCTTTAGAATAAACTCACTGCTCCACCTGGCTTTCTGGGCCACCCCTTTGGCTGCCTTCCCACTAATTTATCCAAACCTCATTTTCAAATGTCCATTCTATAAACTTGCTTGTCTTGTCGGGCCTGTCTCCTCACTATTTCACAGCCAAACCTTTGCTCATGCTATGGTCTCTGCTTAGAAAAACTCTCTTCGCTTTGCCTGTTCGTTCATTCATTCAAACGTTTATTGAATTACTCCTAGGGTTGGGATCACTGCCAAGTGCTCAGGATTCCCTGGGGCTGCAGGTGGGACAGGTATCAGCTGCACCTGGTGAAGATGATGCAGCCATGGGAGCTGAAGGAAGGGGCTTTTGCTAGGAAGATCTTTACATGCACATTGACCTCTCCAGTCTCAAAATCCCCGTCTCAGTTATTATCTCACCACTTCTCTATGCCCTTGAACAACTGGATAGAATTTCATATCCTCATAAAATGTCATACATCTCATCACCTGCAATAAGCTCAATCCAACGAGATCTGACTGCTTTCTATTCCCCAAAGGCCTTAGCAGAGGTCTTTGAACCAAGTAAACACTCAACAGAAGCCTATTGATTTGGTCTAATGAGTTGAGCTGGAAGGTCATTTGACCTCCTCAACAGCATCACCTATAAAATAGGGATGACAGTATCTTCTCACATAATAAGTATTATATGACAGCACTGTATGAAATAAAGTGCGGCAAGATGGCCCCAAGGCCTACCAGGAGCATATGGACAGCATAGCCCATGGCCTAGGAATCACATGCTATGTTTGACCTGCCCAGCAGTCTCCACCAACTCCTTTCTCCCCACATCACCCCCTTAGCCAGTGTTGGCTTTCTTCCCTTGGCATTACTTTGCAGAAGTGTCGCAAAGCACTTATATCCCTGACTCAGTCTCTGTCCATGAAATGAGAGGGTTGCCTAAAAACCGTTCTGGCTCTGATGTTGCATGATTCTAAACAGGCTTGGGTAAAATCCTGTACATGAGACTCTATGGAAACCCTCATTTGATGAATTTCCCTTCACAAAAGGCATTAGAATTGATCACAGTCAGGAAACTCTGGATGCTTAATATTCATTTCAGCCTGAGATAAGCAGGGGAATTTAGCATATTAAGAGAAAAAAAAAACAAAAACACAAAATCCTTTATTTGGGCAAAGGTTAACATTTCACCTGGACCCCATGGGCTTTGAGCCAGATGTCTGTGATGGTGAGGTGGCTGGACTCTATAGCATTTCTAAGCCTTGCCCTAGGGTTAAATCACAAAAGAACCTAAAATATGATGAAGCATTTCACAATTCTCTTCCAGCTGAAACCAACAGGCTTAAAAATGAGAGTTCAAATTCCTAGAGGGAAAACATTCTTATAAGTTATACCAATAATCAACAAGGAAGCACGGGCCTGGGTCCTTTAATAACAGAAACAACAGCTACTATGTCTTGAGCTCATCAACATGCAGGAACCCTGCCTGACTTACACTACTTCTCACCTTCGCCACCTGCAAAGTAAGTCTTACCGCCACCATTACACAGAACGGAAGATGGAGTTCAGGGAGGTGATGGAACTGACTGAGGCCACCCAGCAGTGAAGGCCACCACGCCAAGACCCAGACTCAGGGACAGTCCTTACAGGCTGCTGTGACTGCACTTGCCTGCGGGTTTGCCCCCCGCCGCCTTCTGCTCCACCCAAAGCCAGCCTGCCTGGCTTCTGGCACATCACCCATCTCCCCTGGGAGCTCAGACAAAACTCATGCCATCTGCACCTGAGGGTGCTCCCTGCCAAATACCAGCCCTTGTGTTCCAGCCTCGCCTCCTCAAAGCCAAGGCGAGTCGGAGTGGCACTAGGCTGACAGTGTCACCTAACAGCTCTCAATAGGGGCGAGAGGCAGTATCTGCTGATAGTGGCATGCGTGTCCTGGGGCTGGTGAAACCCAGCGGGCAGCTCGGACCCCCTGAGTCGTCTGCCTATGGGACCCAAGTCAGTGTCATGTGCTACAGACACATGACACGCCCCCTCGCGTTGGGAAGAAATTTAAAGGAAGAGGGGTAAGCGATGCAAACCCTACATCCCTGCTAACTTTTTTTCATCTCTACAACCTTCAGAGTTTTATGTGTTAAAAGCACGCTAAGAAGTACCACAAATTAAAACCTATCCAGAAAAGATGATTCAGGCAGAAACTGAACAAAAAAAGTGAGGCTAATCAAATCTGACTGAGGTTTAAAGTGAAGGAAAACACTCTCGTGTTAGAGATTAAATTCTCATTTTGCTAAATCTGGATGCAATGTGTGGTGAGAGGCAAAGGTGGGGAAAGAGGCTGAGACCATAGCTCCGGTGGCAGGTCATCTGGCTCCTACACCTGGAAAAGGAAGGAGGACTAGGCCTTTAACTAATGTTTCTATCTAAACTCTATAACTCCAAGTCAGAAACAGTTTCTGAACCCCACAGAGCCAGGAAAGACATGTGAAGACTACTGAAGAGTCTTTCTCTAAAATGCTCACAACTCTTCCCCATCCTAGCTCAACATACCTACAAAACCACTATAAATTTAAATTTAGCCTTTTGCACTCTGCTATCTCCTCTCAGGGGACATCGGAATTCTAGCATATCACTCGGATGTCCCCTCTCAGGGGACATTGCAGTTTATTAGTGATTACGGGGAATTGAGTCATTTCAACGCATGTTTCCGCCGCAAAGTAGCGTCGAGTAGCTAGTAGCCAATGTCCAGAATGGTTCGGAGTGCAAAGGGTTAGAATTATTTCAACCCAGAGCCCACTACACCTATGTTCTAGCATTAAGAAGGTGTATCATTGCCCAGCCGGTATGGCTCAGTGATTGAGCGTCAACTTATGAACCAGGAGGTCATAGTTTGTTTGATTCCTGATCATGGCACATGCCTGGGTTGTAGGCTTGATCCCCAGTAGGGGGCGTGCAGGAGGCAGCCAATCAATGATTCTCATCATTGATGTTTCTTTCTCCTCCACTCCTTTCTTCTCTCTGAAATCAATAAAAAATATACATATCGGCCAAAGTACAACTCTTTTACAGTAAAATTAAGTTTTCCATAGAAGCTTGGAAAAGACTGTTGAATCTCAGAGGGAAGGTGGGGGTGGGTGGTGGGTGAGAACAGATCAACCACAGGACTTGTGTGTATATATGCATAATCCATGGACACAAACAATAAATAGTGTGGTGAAGGCCTGGGGCAGGGCTGGGCTAGAAGGAGTCAAAGTAGAGGGGAAGGAGGACATCTGTAATACTTTCAACATAAAGATTTGAAAAAACCCCACAATAATTTAAAGTCATTGTTCAGAAAACATATTTACTTTACAAAGGCCTAAACTGATACTTTCAAAATAAGACATTTTAATTAAAATTTATATAAATAAAATAAATGCAATACTATTTAATATACCTACATTATGAAATCTTTAATTTTTTTCTTATCAATTTTTAAAGAGCTTGATACCTATCATATTTTATATCTAAGCCATCCATCATGCACAGACTTAATTATCCAAATATTACAACTTGTTTTTCTAAATGCACAGAAGAAATAAAAGTGTCAGAACAAGTAAACCACATCATATTTGTAAGGAATTATCTGCTTCAAAATTTTTATTTATAAAAATATGTCAAAAAATTATGTTTTATGTGAGATATCAGGAATTGTTAATCAACATTCATGAAAAAAATGTGAATTGAACAAGAGATTTTCTTTCCTTAGAAATAAGCAAAGCTGACATTCATCTACATACAACACAAGGCATAAATATTCAGTAGCTAAACCATAATCTGATTAAAAGTCTTTTTAATTAAGTAATTAATCTACACTAATAACAGAGTAAGATGAAAATTGACCATACCTTCATGATATCCACCAGCCAATCAGGAGTATGCAAATTAACCCAACAAAGATGGCTGGTTAATTTGCATACACAGGCATTGAGTGGCAGGGGGCATTCCACACCACCCCAGCCACTCCAGGACTCTGGGCAGCGTGGGAAGGCGGGAAGGCAGAAAGGCAGCTCCGGCCAGAGTGAAGGCAGTGCCCACAGCGAGAGGAAGGAAGGCCCATTCTTGCACGAATCTTTGTGAATTGGGCCTCTAGTTAAACAAATAAAATTTCGACGTTTCTCTGCCCAACATAAATAATCAGGAATAGTCAGGATCAGATATCTCTGAGGACTAAAATATCTTTTCTCTGCCAAGGAGAGGACTAAGATAGATAGAAATTGTCTACTGTGTGTTAAACTGCTGTGTCTCTCCATCTTTATCACCAATGAAAATGTAAATTAACTGAAGGATTCCTTAGGCTCTTCAAAACTCTCCACTACAATTTCCCATCCTCTACTTTTCCTCTACTAAGGTGTCCTCAAGGACCTCATGCAAGCAGACTCAGAGGTGAGAGAGGAAGCACAGTAACGACAATTCCGCTCCACACTGCATATCCCCACATTAAAGAGCACTTTCAAAGGCCACTGTCTGCATGACCTTGTGCTTTCTCTTTCCTGCTCAGCAGATCCTTTCAGAAAGCAGAGTCTGTTATTGCTAGGATGAGGTTTAAACAATATGGGCCGGTGGCCCTTTGACCATGGCTGAGGGAAGGAATGCACTTCATGGTCACCCTCCTTCTCCACAGCCTCTGTGGGTTGCCTGGTGAGAGCTCCTCTGAGGGTGAATTCCAGAAGAAAGGAGAAATACTAGGAGATGGAGGGTCTAGTCAGTTTTGCCACGATGAGAAGTTACTTTTCTAAGGTAAGCACGGGTACATATCAAATGTTTGCAATGAAATAATTATTCCCTCTGACTCTGCCCTCAGCCTAACCGTTTCAACTGAAGATGTCAGCTCAAACAAACAAAAGACATAGCTTCCTCTTCCCCTAAGTGGCCCAAAATAACCTCTGAAAATGGTTTGCTATTCACTCCATCCCACAAATCATGCAAGTCAAGAAGCTACATCTTCATGGTCACTTTAAGAACACATGTGAAAATGCCCAGGCCATCAAGGGTAAGCATAGTATCTGAAAACCACCAAATACCTGAAAGACATCACTTTGCAGAAGCGATGTGGGCCATTCCGTCATTACAATGACAGAGTTGGTAGGTGAGTCCAGGCTAAACAGTGGTGGTCCCCCTCAAAAAATGCTGAATTTTTGCTGCACATGCTGAAAAATGCAGAGTAGTGCAGAACTTAAGGGTTTAGAAAGATTCTCTGGTCACTGAGCACACCCAGATGAACAAAGCTCCCAAGATGTGGCAGGGAACTTACAGAGCTCATGGGCAGATTAACCCACATGTGAGCCCTCCCTGCCACATGCAGATGATGCTACCTAAAAAGTGCAGATTGTTCCTGAGCCAGAAGAGGAGGTTGCACTGAAGAAAAAAACATCTCAGAAGAAACTGAAGAAAAACAAACAAACATATGCCCTAGGAGTAAGTAAGATTAAAATAAATGCTAAATAAAAATTTTAAAAGGGGAGATATAAATAAACCTAGAATTATTCCACCTTGTTGATTTTTATTATTTACTGTAATGGGAGGAGAAGGCAAAGCTATTACAAAATCAAAACAAGGAATACATTTAAACTACATATTTTGTTTACTTAAGCTAAATTCAAGATGTTTTATAGACTTGTCTACTTAGTCATGGCTCAGGCTCTAGGTTAACTTCAGAACTTGGAGGGAATTAGAAAATACATCTAGGGGAGGTAGAAAAGACTAATGGGGGTCAAATATATGACGATGGAAGGAGACTTGAGCTTCCATCTTTTGGGTGTAAACACAGAATGTATTATAGAACTGTACACTTGCAACCTATGTAATTTTATTATCCAATGTCACCCCAATAAATTCAATAAAAAATTTTTAAAAATACATCAAACCCAAGTGTCTCTCCCACTGGTTATTTAACAATAGCACTTTTACTCATTTTGGTCTTCGGTGGGGAAGGAAAAATGGAAGCTCTTCAGAAGAAGGACATTTGTGCCCTGCTTACAGATTCAGGTGGCAGTTTTCCAGGTGGGCCAGGGAAAGGGAGACAGAGAGGAAATACGTTCAAATGCACAGAACCTTTAGGGGTTTCCTATGGTTGGATGTAGGCTATGTAATGACATGGGTCAAAAATGGGCCTGAGAGTACAGGTTATCAGATCAATAATGGTCTCATGGCACACTGGGCAGCTAGGCCTTACCCCAGGGCAATGGGGAGCCATTGAAGGGTTTTAATCTGAGAAGTTAGATAGATCATGCCAACATGTTAGATCCCTACAGATAGGATGTTGGGGTTCTGAGGGACAGAGGCTGGTGGTAGATATACACGTTTGAAGACTTCTTCAATGACCTCAGGGAAGGATGGAGGTGACCTGAGTTAAGCCAGCAGCAGTGCGGATGGGGAGAAGGAGGCAGGAAGGAAAGACAATGGAGGGAGAAGCAGCTGCACTTTGCAATCAGAGGTAAAGTGGAAGGTGAAAGAAAGGGGATCACAGAGAGACTCCAAGGCTGATGATCCCTGGGGCCATTCACTGAGATGGACACTCCAAGGGGATAAACAGATCTGGAGGAAACATGTAGAGTTCAATGTGCGTCTGTTACCCACATTAGCTGAGCATCTACTGGACTGCCCTTAACAGTGTTGTCAAGTTGAGATGGGAAAGTAAGAACACCATGAAGACATAAATTACAGCCCATTGCAGTCTCAACAAAACAGGTAAGTGACAACATGGAAAGCACTATTCAGATCAAGAGGAGTGATCACTGGGCTGGGGCAGAGCTTCACATGGGAATGAAACCCCAGGAAGGCCCAAAGGCAAGTCAGTAAGCAGAAGAGGTAGCCAAGGTGAGTCAGGAGCACATGGTGAGCAGAGATAGAACCAATAGCAGAACAGACCAGACTAGTGCAGATGGAGGAGTGTCCACACCGAGGAGTGAGAGAAGGCTGGAGGCAAAACTAGGAAGGAATTGCACCTAGAGAATTTTAACTACATATTGCAGGCAAAGGGGACTCAGTAGGGCAGTGGTTCTCAACCTTTCTAATGCCGCGACCCTTTAATACACTTCTCATGGTGTGGTGACCCCCAACCATAAAATTATTTTCGTTGCTACTTCATAACTGTAATTTTGCTACTGTTAGTGAATCGTAATGTACATATCTGTGTTTTCCAATGGTCTTAGGCTCTACAGCAGCAGTTCTCAACCTGTGGGTCGCAACAGGAAAACACAGATATATACATTACGATTCATTAACAGTAGTAAAATTACAGTTATGAAGTAGCAACGAAAATAATTTTATGGTTGGGGGTCACCACAACATGAGGAACTGTATTAAAGAGTCGCGGCATTAGAAAGGTTGAGAACCACTGCACTAGAAGTTTTGATTCTGTAAACTGCTGGAGAGTAACTGTCAAAGGACACTTTGTCTACTAGACCAACCAATGGAGGAAAGCTATGGCCTAGCAATATGAGTTTTCCTAAGGGTGGAATCAGTGGAAATTAAAAATCAAACACAAATTCTAGAAAGGTAAAAGGAATTGAATCTGGGGCCTGGGTGACCTAGATCATGCATGGGTCAGCAAACTAAGGCCCAGGGGCCCATTTCAGCCCACTGCCTGCTTTGGTGAGTAAACGTTTACTGAAACAGCCGTTCCTATTTTTGTTTACATATTACCTACAGCTGCTTTTGGGCCAGAAAGGCAGAGATGAGTAGCTGTGACTGAGACCTTATGGCCCCCAGAGCCAAAAATACTTACCGTCTGGCCCTTTACAGGAAAAGTCTGCCAACCTCTGTTGCCATTATCAACCAGGGAACTCGGGGAGGGAAGGAACACGTTTCAGAAGGAAGGAAATGAGCTCAAATTTGGATACAAAGGTACCCAAATAGAAACATCTGTCAAAAAGTTGGGGGGGGGGGGAGACAAACTATGAAGACAGGGCTGGGGTTCTTATTTGGGAATCTTTCTCAAAAGGTGATCACTAAGAGCTTGAAACTTTTCAAGAAAGAACACAGGAAAGGGAGAAAAAAGACAGGAAGTTCGTTTAGGAGGTGGATGAAAGAAGTAGATATGCAACCGAGTGATGGGAGGATGCATCCAAGGGCAGGGTCGTGGGGTATGGAAGAAAACCACCTCACAGAAGAGAAGCCACACACTGCAGTGGGGGAGGAAGGTGAGGACGTTAATGGGACCCTAGACTTGGGAACCGGAAGGAATCAGGTGGGCTTCCTCCATGATACCCATCCCATGGTCAACAGTTCTGTTGGAAAAGTCTTCTTCATGCTAAGCTACAGTGGATCCATAGCTCTATACCTTTCTCTGTAAGTTCAATCCTACCTCTAAAATTTATCCTGATGAGAGAGAGAGAGAGAGAGAGAGAGAGAGAGAGAGAGAGAGAGAGGCATAATCACAAGAACATGTAGCTTAAACTATATATAGTTTATATGTATATATTGGGTTGGAAGCTAAAGCTATATATGGAAGTTGGGCTTTGAATTTAAGAATTAAAAGTTAAGAATTTAAAAAGTTAAGAATTTTAAAAGTTCAAAAATTATTCTAAAAACAATAAAGGATAGATTGAAAGATAAACTGTGTGTGTGTAAGGGGGTTGTAGACGAGACTGAGAGTAGTAGGCACAGTTAAGAATCTATTTCAGCCCTGGCTGGTTTGACTCAATGGATAAAAGCGTCGGCCTGGGGACTAAAGGGTCCTGGGTTTGATTCCAGTGGGGGGTACATGCCCAGGTAGCGGGCTCAACCCCCAGTAGGGGGTGTGCAGGAGGAAGCTGATTATCATTCTCTCTCATCATTGATGTTTCTATCTCTCTCTCTCCTCCCTTCCTCTCTGAAACTAATAAAAATATATTTTTTAAACAAGAACTTATTCCTACAGTGCAGGTCAGTGGTGGAGGAGAAGGGAGGGAAGGAAACATTCCAAAAGGAGCTCCAGATGACTTGGGGGCTGGGGGTGAGGGATGAGGAAAAGCCAAAGGGCTCCAGCATCTGGAAGCCTGGAAGAGTTATCCCGGAAAAAGTAAGAGGATCGAGAAGATCAGTTGGTTTGAGATGATTCTACTTTTTTAAAAGACTGATTTTGTAGGGAGACATTCAGGTAGAAATGTTTGGCCAAAACATAGATGGGGCCTGAAACTTAAAACAAAGGGCCGGGCAGCGTTGTAGGAGCCACCCACACAACAAGGACAACTAAAGCACAAGGCACTTGACCCCAGGGCAGAGGGTACAGTTCAAAGAGCAGAGCCCAGCACCAAAGCCAAGTTTAGAGAATGGGAGGAAGTCCCAGCAAAAGAGAAAGAAGGGAGTGCACTGTATTCACCTGAGCAGCTGCACGTGTTTTGGCCCCATTTATGTTCACAACCACCATCCCAGTGAGGAAAAGAACCATTAACCCCACTAACCCATTAACCATTAACCCCACTGCAATGAGCAGGCACCAGGAGGTAAGTGACTTAGTAAGTTGCCGGCAGGTTAAACTAGGTTTGGATTTGGGGGTCTTAACACATTAGGGACCAGTAGTTTCATTGCTAGCATTACCCAGTGGCCAGGTAAGTTTCTATTGAATGAGTACAAAAAACGTTTTTGCATAAATGTTAAAGGCACACTTTAAAATGAAATACCCATTGCATTTTGAAGTTATTTATTACATATTCTTACAGCTAATATCTTTTTAAAGAATTCTCGTGATTGGCCACAAGCCTTAGGACAGAAAACACGAGAATTCTCGTGATCCATCCACAGTGTCATAACTACCATTCCCACAATCCTGTGAACAGAATCCTAATACATTTAAGGCTTTAAAAAAAAAATAACCTGATTAATATTTGCTACACAAAAGGGTTTCATAAAGCTCACCTATCCCATTCTCTCACTTCTTCTGAAATTAAATTTGCCTGCTCTCAGAAATGAGTTTCCATCCACAGCTGCAACCCAACCAGAGCACCAGCAGGGACAGCCTGACAGCAGACCAGTTTTGAAACATCAGTTGGAATGAAAAGCGGAACTGCTTCGGAAGCAACTGGTTGGCAGGACTTGCAGAAAGATGTTAAACCAAACGGCGAGTTCAGGCCATCGTAGGGCTTGTGTAAGTGAAGAGGAGGTGCCTGAGACAGTGCGTCCACCACCCACCTCCCACCTCCCAGCTCAGATCTAAATCAGAGATCTTAAAACATGGTAAATCGGGGCTTTCAGGGGAATTTCCCCTGTCGCTTCACTGTAACCCAAACGCATTCTCTGGCCCTCAGGTCCTGCCTTCTCCGAAAGCAGCAAATGACAAGGCCACACCAGCCCTTGGCTTTTCCCATAGGAAACGGCTTTCCAATATTTATTCCTATTTCTTCCACTTAGCAGCACTTGGAAGCTCTTAAAAATGCCTTCCTTTGCATGGGGGACTTTTTAGGACATGAAACTATTCCGTATGGTGCTGCAAGGGTAGAAGCATTTGTCAAAACCCTTGGAACCTTACAGCATAGTGAAACTGAATTCATGAAACGTTTTTTAAAAAGCATTTAGGGAGTTAAGAGATCGCAAGATGGAATGAAGACTGCAACCTGAGAATCAACTGTACTAAATTATGGAATGACCTCACTCTAAGGAGTGAGGGGAAAGGCGCTCACCTAAGTAACTCTGGGAGTGAGTGGAGACTCCAAGATGAAAGGCAAAAGGAACTTCACACAAGCACGGAACCTCATCTGGAAAAGTTGAGTGCTGGTGGGTAGTACCAGTTAGCCATTCTGAAGCCACTGTATGTGTAAGTAAGTGAATGGCGGATGGTAGGAGCCCATTTTTTATTCTTAGAATGGGAGTTTTACGACAAGTACGGGAGAAATATCTGCATTGGAATTGAAAACATCAGTATGAACTCATGTTTGGTTTGTTATAGATATATATGGATATATATAGAGACATACTTGTAGATTATACACACACACACACACACACACACACACACACACACACACACACGGGTTAGTATAATATCTATTCCCTTGTCTGTCAGCTAAGTGGACCTAGAAGCAATGATATCCAGTGTCTAAACTTGATTTCTAATACCATTCCCTCAGTAAAAGACCTAGGGCTCCTTGAAAAAATGGCTAATTCTAGGAGTGGAGCAAATAATATATATAATGAAACTGTAGCATCTTACAGTACCAGAGTGAATAAGAAAGAGCAAGCAAACAGAAACGCTGATGCGGTATGTCCCAAAGAGACACAGGAGCCGACTGAAGGAGTTCCAACTAGAAGAGTTTAAGCAACAAAATAATGGATTATAAACTGAAGTATAAAATAAATATCCATGAGTCTGTACTAATCTACACGAATAACGGAGTGAATAAGTGGGAGAGGGACGAATCTCTCAAGCAGAAGAATACCAAGTAATGTGTGCCCATTGCCCCTGTCCCGGAGGTGGGTTATGTGCAGTGACTTCCTTCCCCACAGCATGGAAAAGGGGGAAGAGTAACTTTACGGAGAAACCTGACACTCTCTTTATATATATATATATTTTATTTTTATATTTTTTTAATTGATCTTTTACAGAGAGGAAGGGAGAGGGATAGAGAGTTAGAACATGGATGAGAGAGAAACATCGATCAGCTGCCTCCTGCACACCCACTACTGGGGATGTGCCCGCCACTAAGGTACATGCCCTTGACTGGAATCGAACCCGGGACCCCTCAGTCCCTAGGCCAACGCTCTATTCACTGAGCTAAACCGATTAGGGCCCTGATATAATCTTGCTCAGCCACATGATCGAGGTTCACATCACCAGTCCTAAGTCATGTAGACAGTATGTGCACATGCACTGTGTGAGGAGGTCATTGATGGGATGAGATGAAATGGGGCACTTTACCAAAACCCCATAACCCATGTCTAACCACAAGAGAAACACCAGACAATCCCAAATTGAAGGAAATTCCACACAACACCTGACAAGTACTCTCCATGCTTTTAAGCTCACCCAAAGCAAGGAGAGTCTGAGAAACTGCCACAACCTCAAGGAGCCTAGGAGACATGACAACTAAATATAACAGTCTCCTAGTGGGATCCCGAGACAGAAAAGGGACAATAGGTAAACACTAAAGAGTGTGGAAAACAATGATACTGAGTTAGTGATAATGTATCGTCATTGCTTCATTAGCTGTGGCAAGTATACCTTCCGAATGTACGTTATTACTAATTGAGGATACTGGGCGTGGCGTGTATGGGAACTCTCTATACTACCTTCACAATTTGTCAGTAAATCGGAAACTCTTCTAGAATTAAACCTCTCTTTAAGAAAATTGCCTTTTAAATAAAAACTGCCTCCACTGAGCCCTAAATCCAGGTAATCGAGAAATTAAAATCTGAATTAGTAACAGTATGACAGGGAATAAATTTGATTTTCACTAAATGGATTGGGGGGGGGGGGGAGCCAGAGGCATCAGTGCAAAAAAACATACTTGACCTTTTTAGATTGTGTATGTGACATTAGCATGTTAATGTTAGGCTATCCAGTTCCCAAGTTTCCCCATCTGGCGCGAAGTGAGCACATCCCAGGCTGAGCCAAAGTTCCTACTGCAGCATTGAGTGTTACTCCACACCCCTGCGGAAGGCCGGTGGGGAGAACTCCAAGATTTTTTTTTTTAAGTATTCGCATTCCCTTTTTCCAAATTGCTTTCAGACAAGCGGTTGAAGTGTCTTTCCTTAAGCTAAAAGTGAAAGAAAAGAGACAGGCAAAGAGAGGGGAGAGAGAAAGAACAGAGGGAGAGAAGGGAAAGAGGAGAGGAGGGGAGAGAAATCAGCTACAAAGCACTTCCAAATACTATCCACCATAATGAGTATGTTTTGGCGCTAAGGCTGTGTAACGCGAATGACATCATGCCTATTACACTATCTGATTTCACGGAGTTGCAGAAAATCTGAACGGGAACTCCCCATCCTAAAAATGGATAGATTTGGAGCAGGTTGAAAAGACAGCCCAGGGTTTCATTTTCCTGCTCCGTTGCTAAGGGAGGAAGAGCTTCAAGAACATCGCCAAGCACCCCCTCTCCCGCCCCATCAGGGACCTCTGGATTCACTCAGTACAAAAGCAGCCCCACGCCCATCAGCATCCAACTTAACACACTTCTAGATAACTGACTCTGATGTCCACGAAAGTGTGTATAGTCATGCACCGCTTAACAAGGGCACTATGTCCTGAGAAATGCATCACTAGATGATTTTGCAGATGTTCACATTTTCTAAGATGAAACATCACAGAGTGTACTTACACAAACCTGGATGGTATAGCCCAGTGGCCGCGGTTGGCCACTCTGTTGACTAAGGAGTTTGCCGACCACTGTCATATACTACTCTTTACCTCTTTGCACACAATATGCCACAATTGTCTCATCCTCACAGTTTCTAACTACATGGTAACATTTAGTTTAGTCCAGTGGTCAGCAAATTAGTTAACAGGCAAACCACGGCTCAGCTCCAGAGCCATGATTTGCCAACTACTGGTACAGCCTACCACACACCTAGGCTATATTGTATAACCTATTGCTTCCAGGCTGTAAGTCTGCACAACACATGACTGTACAAAACAATGTGAGACTATGTCAAGAGCAAGAGAAAATGATGTAAGCAAGAGATTAAGTAAACGGGGGTGTATGAGTCCCCTGCCAATGTAATACAATGTAGTTTTACAGCAAACGGTTTTTAAATAAGAAGACTACACACGAAAATAATGATAAAAAATACAGTGAATACACAAACCAGTAACATAGTTTATTATCATCAAGCATTATGTACTGTACATAATTGTATGTGCTATACTTTTATAGAACTGGCTGCCCAATAGGTTTGTTTACACCAGCATCACCACGAACATGTGAGTCATGCATTGTGCTACAGCTTTAAGATGGTTATGACATCACTAGACAATGGAAATTTTTAAGCTCCATTATAAACTTACGGGACCACTGGCATATATATGCAGTTCCTGTTGACCAAATTGTCCCTATGTGGCACATGACTAGAGTAGTGTTCTCAATAAAACCCTATATAATAAAAGGCTAATAGGTAAATTGACTGAATGACAGAACAACCGGTTGCTATGATGAGCACTGACCACCAGGGGGCAGACACTCAACGCAGAAGCTGCCCCCTGGTGGCCAGTGTGCTCCCACAGGGGGAGCGCCACTCAGCCAGTAGCCAGGCTCACAACTGGAGAGTGTAGTGGTGGCAGGAGTCTCTTCTGCCTCTGCAGCAATGCTAAGGATGTCTGACTGACCCCTGCTCAGAAATACCCCAATGATTAGTCAGTGTGTATTTCACAGAGCGAATTCCCGTAACATTCTTCAGAGTAAAAACACATCCATAAAACTGGAGACCATGTGGCCAGGTATATAGTTTGGGTGTTCAAAGGAAGCATGGCTGAAGTATGTTCCCCAGGGTCTAGCACATAGAGAGACCTACACATTTTCTGAACAAATGAATCATGAATAAATGCATGGATGCCTGCACTGTTGCATATCCTTCAAATAATTCCGCTTAAGTACCAATTATTATCAACTGTGCTTCGGATATCTACATCAAATATATCATTTCCAAAGGCTACAAAAATGTTAATGAGTTTATTTTAGGAGGAGCAATTACCATTAATCACCAAATATCTTTCTATTAAAAAAAATTTTAAGTGCAAAAACATTCACACCTGCACAGCACACTCCAGCTATCAGCCCATGCTCACGCCGCAGCCAGGAGATAATTAGCCCTCGTTTTACAGACGGCAAAGAGCCTACAGGAGAGTTACACGGTTCGCCAAAGGGCACTTCAGCGCTAAGTTCTCTGGCCTCTGGCCTAATTGGTCATCCTTTGTTATTTCATAAACATCCATGTCTGCCGAGCAGTGACTCCATCGTGCTGGCTGGCTCTGTCTTTAAGGGCTCCCCTTGCTAATCAGTCTGGAGGAGCCTCCTCATCATGGGTAGAGGGGTCCAAAGCGGGAGGGGCGCCGAGTGCTGACCTCCCCATCAGGACACACAAGGCTCACAGCCAAGATCATCCTGGAACTCTGACGTCTCCTTTTTTTATAATGAGGGAGTAATAGCCAGGGGGGAGTGAGGGGTGGGCCTGGCAGAAGCCTATAGCAGATGTTGGAATTAGAGGGCAGTGCCCAAGGAGGATGAGGTGGGTATAAGCACTGCTGCTCAGCCTATTTGGGTCATAGACTCCTCTGACTCTCCCTAGAAAGTCCTAAGTTAGGATCCCATTTCACAACACCTGGAGGCTCCTCCACGGGCCCCGGTAAGAGTCTGCCAGCACAAGAAAGTCTAAAGCAGAACACAAATCTGCTGAGCTGTCTCATTTGCTCTAGAATGATTCAGGTCACAGAACCTCCAAAGGGAACACAGCCAGCACCCATTCGTCAAGTTAGTCATCCAGTAAACATTTATTGAGCACCTACTATGTGTCAGGTACCAAACTGGGTGCTGGAAATAGGAAATCATGGGAGGAGAGCAGCACTAAGGGGCAGCACAGATGTGTTGTGCCTCTTGCACATAACCTCATCCAGTGGCCTCACCCACCATGACCTAGGTGGCGATTACATCAGGGCTGACCTCTGACACACTGACTGATACTGATACACACACACACACACACACACACACACACACACACACACTTGCGTATCGGTTGTCCTGGATGTGTGTCCTCTGAGGACATTGAGTCACAGACATGACTTTGAGAATTATTAGCCGACTCTACCCTGTCTCTGTGCTTACAATGCATGCTTTCTTCCTGTTCCTGTCTCTTTCCTCTTCTCCTATTGTTCTTTGTCACATCTTTCTGTCACACCTTCTGTCTTCTCTTAGCTCTACGTCCCCACTCTGCCAAAGAAGGAAAAGTCCTGCTTATGACCCTGGAGTCACCAATTCAAGAGCGGTAAAGGGGGGGAGCAATAGGATGTGTCGGGAAGTGGGTGTGGTCAGGAATATAGAGTTCCCCACTCAAAATATCAGCTTCAGAAATTTCAAGGTTAGTGCATCTTGCTGCTGTTATTTTGGAGAAGAAAAACTATAGCATGAGGAGCCACCTCCCTAGACAGACAGGCACTCTCAATGGATTTAAGGGTAAGGTTGTAGGGTCCAATCTTACATAATAATAGACAAACATGTAAATTGACCATACTTCCGCTACGCCCACCAGCCAATCAGGAGTAATATGCAATATGTAAATTAACCTCCAATAAAGATGGAGGTTAATTTGCATACACAGGCTCTGAAAGACCCAGACTGGCAGGATGCCTGCATTGTCACTATGGTGACAACAAAGGCATTCCACCCCACCTTTGGTCTCTCAGGGCCTCAGGGCAGCGTGGGAAGGTGGTGCCAAAGCAGAAAGAGGTAGCTCCGGGGCCTGAGCAGAAAGGGGCTAGGCTGGAGTGGAAAGGCAGTGCGGGCAGCCAGGGAAAGGAAGGCCCATTCTAGCACGAATCTTTGTGCATCAGGCTTCACATTTTCATCATAATTACACTAAGAGCCCCAGGAGCCCTGAATGCCTTCAAGTCTTTAACAACTGAGACAAGTACAAACATACACATAAAGATGGAATATAGAGATGTTGAAGGATGGCTGGTTGTATCAGAAGAGTACACATTAGTTCCAGTCAGGGTAGACCTTCCTTGCCTAATGCATACCATTCATAATCCAAACCAATGAACAATAAGGCTGTCATGACTGCCATGTCTTTATATTCAGGAAACCCATGAACTCTGAGGCCACAGTCTCCAAAATGCCAGGGGCCAGGCCAGGTTGACCCAGAGTGGCCACCCACCAGCCTGCAACCTCCAGGGAACAGAACTCCCTTAAGGATACCAGGTGAATAGGTGAATGACGAAAGTTTTTGCTCCCAACTTGGGATCTGACCCCTCTCCTGTTTTGCTTATTAATCATTATCTTGTTTCAAAATAAATAAATAAAAAAGAACGTATGGCCATAGAAACAACTTTCTTTCCAAAGTAGTAATTTGTCTAGTAGTTTGAGTTAAACATCTTCAGTTTTATGAGTCATTCTTTACTGGGAATGAGAGGTGGGCAAATTTTTGGCAAAATGCTAATTCTTTTCACCTTACTTGGTAAATTTAAAACAATAGAAATTGACACCCTCGTCTACAACCTCACATACCTTCCAGAGAATGCAATTTGCACCTCCTACTCAGTACGGAAGGACCAGAGGCCTTATTTGCAAGGAGCTTTGCAATCACTGTCTGGCCTGACAGCCTGAGAGGCAGCACATGATCATTCCCTTTTACAGATTGGGAAATTGAGGCAAGAGTCAGGCAGAAGTTGAAGAACAAGGTTTCAGTAACTCCCAAATTTCAGTCCCTTTCCTTCTTTCTCTCCATTTTTTAAATCACTGCTTCCTTCCCTTCCCGCCAGAGCCTGAAATGACCTTTCCTCTGTACTCCTGTGGAACTGCTGCCCGAACAATACATTTGCCCATTAGTCATGGAATGCCTTGCCAGTCAAATGCTGCCTAATTATCTCACATTTCCTCTGTTTATGTCTTGTTTCTTCAACTGAATCTGAAACTCTTTGGAGGCAAAAATCAAGTCTTCCGCATCTTTGTGTTCTCACACCACCCAGCACAGAGACCAGAAAATACATATGTTCCTGTGATTTGTTCGGATTTTTTCTCATCTCAGAAGACTAGATGCCTGCAAGGTTCTTAAAATAAAATACATAAATATATAAAGTTGAAAATGAAACCCAAGGTGGGAGTGTGCAGAAGTGCATTTAATTTGGCATCAATCTATTCCCTTCCTTAGCCTGAGAAAACACTTAAATTTACATTAGAATTTTAATGTTTTCTTTGTTAATAACACATTATCCTACTGTGAAACATGTAGGTTATGTATTTCCTCCTATCCTCTCTGCACAAAGTAACATTAAAATTGATTTTTAATAGAGCACCCAGAACCACTAATCTGATAGCAAACAATGAAATAACTTTGAAAAGTATAATGTGTGTGTGTGTGTGTGTGTGTGTGTGTGTGTGGTATTATAAATTATACTCATTATCAAAGCTTTCTCCTATTTTTCTCCTTCATGACATACTAACTCAGACTTTCCCCCCAGCATAGGACTTTGTTCTCTGTCCACTGCTTTCTTCATTCTGTGTTCACCTGAGGTATCAGACTACTCATGGTTCTAACCACCACCTCTATGTGGATGACTCCCAGATGCCTATCTCCAGCCACCCATCTTCCCAGAGCTTCAGACTCACAGTCAATTGGCTGCTGGGCTCTTTTAAATCAATATATCACCTTGGCCCCCATGCTAAATTCTTTCTCCTGTGTTTCCTAGATCCATAATGACACCAGAACAATAGAAGTCATTCTTATGCCCTAAGAAACTATTTTCTATTATCCCCCTTGTAGTGGCAGTCATCATCTGATACTGACATCGCCTCTGCTCATATCCATATCCCCTTCTAAATGATATCCATCTCAAAGGCTGAGACTATACTTGTACACAGCATCAGATGCAAAAAGGTCATCAACATGTGATTTCAACAGAACACACATATTCAGTAATGCTGGCCCAAGCACTAAAGAAAAGGGAACTTCCTTTCCTCTTGTGATGATCACTGCACAGTGTTCCAGAAAAGAACACTCAATTATTCCACCTCCTCTGTGTCAGAGTCACATGAAACCTGACTTTTACAAACCTGAAATAATGTATGTGGATCAGCCAAAATTGAGTAGTCTGTCCTCAAAAACTCTCTAGAAGATTAGTTGAATTAGTTACTTCTCTTAGGCTAGATTGAAGTCAGTGAACAATGATACTACTCAAAACAGCAAAAAGTTCAAATTATCAAGGATTTTTTTAATGAATTTTTTAAATGTCATAGTTTCCTCATTTCCCTCAACTTCTTTGTTGTCTTTTAAATACAGTGATTTGTCCCCAAAAGGAATTTGCTATTAAGACAGATTCTTTTGATCATATTCAACTTTGTTTAATTCCCTAACAGTAGCACACTCGGTAACTGTCTCACAGATTTCACCAAGAGCCCCTTCTCTTTATAGTTTTATAACACCAAGTGGCTATGTGTGATAAAACTAAAATATATACCCAAATATAATCATAAAAGTGATCAAGGAATATAACATGTTTGTTAATTTTTAAAAGTCTTTCTGAAAATGAGTCAATTGACTTAGTTTTTTAACCCACACATGGAAATGTCCTCCTATGGTCTCTGGGGTAAGCATTATCATATCCATTTTACAGATTATAAATTTAAGGTTCAGAAATTTAAATGATTTGTCCAAGCAATGGTGATGGATTTCCATCCCCGGCCTCTTTAGTCCAAAGTCTGTATTCATAACACCAGGCTTTATTGCCACTTCTCAAAAGAGGGCAGAAAGGGTATAAAATTAGTATCATTATGATTAAAGAAGACAGTTAAAATTTTTGAAAAACTATGAACAAATTCCACAAATAATTACCTTACTGAAATTTTGATGTTTCACTGGAAACTATAAGTTTCATTGGCAAAATACACTTTAGTGTTCATCAGGAATCTATTTTGCCTACACTATAACAAACACTGCAATTATAAAATGCATACTCTTTGTTCTTTACTCTTTTTAAAGTAGGGGTGTCGAACTCAATCAGAGAAGGGGCCAAAATCTAAAATCCAGCCTAAATCGCAGGCCGAATGGTTTACTGAACAGTCATAAACTGACAATGTCATAAACTGACAGCGGAGTGCAGTGATGACAGCGCAGTGCGGGCCACATTGCAAGGCCTGGCGGGCTGGATTTGGCCCGCGGGCCTTGTGTTTGACACATGTGTTTTAAAGTTTTTTTCTTTATTGTTGAAAATATTAAAAATGTCCTCGATTCCCGATTCCCTCCCAATAATCTCCTCCACCACACCCATACCCCCCTTACAAGCTTTTCCGCACTACACCCCAACTTACAGGTCCTCTATTTTATTCCTTAAAAAAGAGGAACCCTAAGAGGACAAAGGCACAGGAAGGAACCAGTAAAAGTAGGAATTCAATTCCCTTCACCCTCAAGCTCATATCCCTCCATTCATAAAAAATTAAACCTAAGAACTTCCCCAGACACTGTTTTGAACAGGCTGGGGAAATGCTGCTGATATGAAACTAAACAGCATTCCATAAAAATAAAAATAAAAATAAAAATAAAAATAAAAATAAAAATCTCTCCTGCTGCAAAACTCTGAACTGGGTTTTAGAAGCCATCCAGGTGGGAATCTCCTGTGGTCTCCTGGAGTCTTGAATCATGGAATGACTCCTACTTCCCCATGCATGGCAACTGTGGGTAAGCCAACTGTGTATCTGTGAGAAGGACTGCACAGGTCTGTCATTCTTATTCTTTGCGAATAGCTGTTCAATCCGTTCCTTCCCTCTATAGTTCTGGTATCTAAGTTATTGAGTATAACACATGCTGCTCCACAATAAATATTCGAGTGAGTTCTGTGATATTAAAAAATATCTAGCGTCCAAGCATGGTTCCAATTGAACTAACCCATATGATTAGTTCTTAAATTCCTCAGGCCACTGGAGCCAAGAAGATTAGACAACTGAAAAGAAAGATAAAAGAAAGTGGAAGGACCAGTTGATGTGGCTCAGTGGTTGAGCATAGACCTATGAACCAGGAGGTCATGGTTCTACTCCTGGTCTGGATACATGCCCAGGTTGCAGGCTTGATCCCCAAGAGAGGGCATGCAGGAGGCAGCCAATCAGTGATTCTCTCTCATCATTGATATTTCCATCTCTTTCTCCCTTTTTCTTTTCCTCTCTGAAATAAATATATTTTTTTAATTAAAAATAAAAGACAGTGGAAAATATTCCCTTTCTTTTGCTTTTAAATTAAAAAGTATTTTTTGACAATATAAATTCCTGTTTCCCTTTCATCAAAAAATAAACAAATCCACACACACACTTTCTTTTAGAAATGTAAATATTTAGTTCCAGGATACATTTTAGCCTCTGAGTTTTTCTGATAATGTGAGGCAAAGAAAAAATAATAATAATTTACTCAACCCACATTCTTCCTGTTCCCTATTGAGTTGTATAAGAAAACATTGCCAGACAAACAATAAAACATTATTTGGTGTGCAAATGTTGTTGTCCCCAAATAGTAAGGTGATATAAAGCAATATTCATCATATATAAAATGATAGAGCAATTATATGTGTTTTCAGTAAGAATTCTTATTTCATAGTTCTGTAAAAATTCCCTCTGTAGTAAGGTGGTTTTCATTATTATCCAAGACTCTTGCATTATTTATAATAACCAAGATATGGAAATAACCTATGTGTCCTATGATGATAATTGGATAAAGAAGATGAATCATGGGAAATAGAAAATGGTGGCCAAATAGTGTCATGTAGCTCCTCCTAAGGCCAGGCCAGGAAAGCAATTAAGTCAGAAAACTTTCACCCTGAATTAACAAATTAGAAACAGCTAAGGAGACAATTTTCAGTAAAAAAAAAAAAAAAAAAAAAAAGGGCAGATAATGTGCCTAGAGAATGCCACTTGCCAGCCATAACCCAAGTGGGGCCACCACCATGCCCTGGCAGTGAGTGGCACAGTACTCCCAGCAGGCTCCCACAGATCTGCAGGAAGTGCATGCCACCAGAGTGAGCTCCCACACCAGGCCTCCTCACCAGCCCACTAGGACCCAACATCCTGGGATCTGGCTACCAGGACCCTGCAGTGAGTGCAAGCCAAGAGAAACACTGTGCTCCACCTCTACCCAGACCAGAACTGTGCTGCTAGACTGATCTGGAGCCACCTGGCACCTGCATCACCCCATTCTCTGGGCGACCTTGAGCAACACAGAGCACGCTCCACTCTGAGCCACAAGGGAGCATGGACTGTGAGACCCAGAGCAACCCAAAGCAACCAGTGCCTGCTTCATCCTGACCCCCTGAACGGCCCTGCAGGGGTGACTCAGAGCAACCCCTGCCTGCTGCACCCCGGCCCAGGAGGGGTGACCCAGAGAAACCTAGTCCACACCTCACTCAGGGCCACAGGAGAGCTCTGACTGTGCGACCCAGAGCCATTCCACCCCGGCCCCAGGGACATTCCTGCCAGGGCCATCCATAGCAACCCAACATGCACCTCACTCCAGGCAACGGGAGAGCATGGACTAAGTGACCCAGGGCAAGCTGTTCCTGCTCCACAGTGAGGTGGGACAAACTGGAGCAACCCAGCATGCATCTTACTCCGGGCTACAAGAAAGCAAGGACTGTGTGACCCAGAGCAAGCTGCACATGCTTCTTCCTGGCTCCTGGGACAATCCTGCAGGGGCTACCCAGAGCAACCTAACACACCCCGCACTCCAGGCCACAGGAGACAGCACTGCTAGGGTGACCCAGAGCAAGCCAGTGTGCCCAGTCAAGGACCACAGGATTACTTTTGCAAGTAAGCTGTCAGAGGGACATACGGTGCCCCCTGCCATGGGTGCCAGGGCTGCACAACAAACTGCTTGCCAGAGGGCTCTGGGTCCTCACAGGGAATTGCAAGCCAGAGGAACTGTGTAGACTTCCCCACCACCTTGAGCATCTGCAGAAAACAACTACTGTGTAGACTTCCCCACCACCTTGAGCATCTGCAGAAAACAACTGAGGGACCAGATCCCTGGGAGAAGGGGATACAACTCAGAACGGAGACAATAAAGGTGTGAGACGCAAGGCAGACCCAGCCTCTAGACTAAAGATTTCTGGACCATTGCCTTGATAGGGTCTTCACCCTCTCAACCCCAAGCAGGGTACCCAGGACCAGAAAGAGACAGCAAAAATGGGGAGACAAAGAAACAACCCCCATGGAAAGAAAAGGAAGAATCGCCAGAAAATGAACTAAATAAAACAGAGGCATGCAATATGTCAGAAAAAAGAATTCAGAGTAAGGGTCATACAGTTCATAAACTGGATGGGTGAGAAAAATCAACAACTTATACAAGAATCAAGAGGAAATAAAGAGTGATATAGGTACAATAAAAAAACACAATGGAAGGTTTCAACAGTGGACTAAAAGAAGCGGAGAATTGAATTAGTGAGTTAGGAGATAGAGCAGAAAAACACACCCAATCTGATTAGCAATTGGAGAAAAAAATTAGAAAGCAGGAGGAGAGCCTAAGAGAGCTTTGAGACAGCATGAAATGAAGTAACATACATACAATAGGGCTTCCAGAAGGAGAAGAGGAGGAGCAAGGATTAGAAAACCTACTTGAAATAATAATGAAAGAAAACTTCCTTGTTTGGGGGAAGAAAAAAGTCACACAAGCACAGAGAGTCCCAAAACAAGGTGAGCCCAAAAAGACCCACATCAAGACATGTGGTAATTACAATGGCAAATGTTAACAACAAAGAGAGAATCTTAAAGGCTGCAAGAGAGAGACAGAGAATTACCTACAAAGGATCTCCCATTAAATTATCAAATGATTTCTCAAAAAAACAAATCAGGCCAGAAGAGAATGGAATGAAGTATAAAAGTGATGCAAAGCAAAGGACTGAACCAAAGAATACTCTATCCAGCAAAGCTATCATTCAAAATTAAAGGGAAAATCAGGAGATTCACAGATAAAATAAATAAATAAATAAATAAATAAATAAATAAATAAATAAATGGCTTAAGGGAGTTTATCACTACCAAGCCAGCAATGCAAGAAATGCTAAAGGGACTGTTGTAAAAAGAAGAAATAGAAAGGGAAGAAGGAACACAGGCATAAATAATAAGAATGCTACGAACAGGTACCTATCAATAACTTTAAATGTATTATAAATGAACTAAATGCTCCAATCAAAAGACATAGAGTGGCTGAATGGATAAGAAAATATGACTCATATATATGCTGTCTACAAGAAACCCACCTCAGAATGAAGGACTCATTGAAAGTGAAGAGATGGAAAAATATTTTCAAGCAAATGGAAATGAAAAAAAAGCTAGGATAGCAATACTTACATCTGACAAAATAGACCTCAAAGTGAAGGCCATAATGAGAGATAAGGAAGGCCACTTCATAATATTAAAGGGACTGATACAATAACAGGATATAACTCTGATAAATATATATGCATCCAATGCAGGAATGCCTAAATACATTAAAAAAAAAACAAAAAACTTCTGGAACATATCTAAGGAGAGGTCGACAGCAATACAATCATAATTGGGAATTTTAATACCCCATTTACATCACTGGATAAATCCTCTAGAAAAAAAAAAATCAGCAGTCCTAAATGACTTACTAGACCAGACTTAATTGACATCTTTAGAACATTTCACCCCAAAGCTACATAATATACATTCTTCTCAAGTGCACATGGGACATTTTCTAAGATAAACCACATATTGGAAGAAAGGAAAAGTATCTTCAAATTCAAAAAGACTTAAATCATATCAAGCATCTTCTCTGATCACAATGGCTTAATATTAGAAATAAACTACAATAAAAAAATTCCAACACTTGAAGGCTAAATAGCATGTTATTAAAGAATGATTATGTTACCAGAGAGATCAAAGAATAAAAAACATACTGGAAACAAATTACAATGAAAACACAAAAATCCAAAATCTATGGGACACAGTGAAAGCAGTCCTGAGAGGGAAATTCATAGCATTACAGACCTATCTCAAAAAATAAGAAAAACTCATAATTAATTATCTAACTCTACTTAATTAGAAAGAGAACAACAAGAAAAGCCCAGAGTGAGCAGAAAGAATGAAATAATAAAGATCAGAGCAGAAATAAATGATATAGAGACAAACACACACACATACACACACACACACACAAACACACACACACACTAATAATAATAATAATAATAATAATAATAATAATAATAATAATAATACCAAGAGTTGGTTCTTTGAAAGGACAAACAAGATTGATGAACCTCTAGCCAGGATCACCAAAAAGCAAAGACAGAGGTCCCAAATAAAATCAGAAATGAAAGAGGTCTTATAACAACAGACCCCACAGAAGTACAAAAGATTGTAAAAATATACTATGAACAACTCTATTTCAACAAACTGGTCAACCAATATATGGCTTTTTTATATGCCAATAATGAACTCACAGAAAGAGAAGGAAAAAAAAATCCCATTTACCATTGCACACACACACATACACAAAAATAATAATAAGATACTTAGGAATAAACTTAACTAAGGAAGTAAAAGACCTGTACTTGGAAAACCACAAGACATTGAAAAAAGAGATGGAGGAAGACATAAACAAATTAAAGAATATACCATATTCATGATTGGTAGAATCAACATCATCAAAATGTCCATACTACCCAAAGCAATCTATAGATTTAATGCAATCACCATTAAAATACCAATGGCATATTTCACAGACCTAGAATAAACTCTCCAAAAATTCATATGGAATAAAAAATTACCCCAAATAGCTCCAGCAATCTTGAGAAAGAACAAAGTTAGAGGAATCACAATACTGACATAAAGCTATATTACAAAGTCACTGTTCTCAAAACTACCTTGTACTGGCACAAGAACAAGCATATAGGCCAATGGAACAACAGAGAACAGAGAGATCGACCCAAACCATTATGCTCAATTAATATTTGACAAAGGAGGCAAGAGCATACAATGGAGTCAAGACAGTCTCTTCAATAAATGGTGCTGGGGAAATTGGGCAGATACATACAAAAAAAATGAAACTAGACCACCAATTTACACCATACACAAAAATAAACTCAAAATGGGAATAAGGACTTAAATGTAAGATGAAAAACTATAAAAATCTTAGAAGAATCCATAGGCAGCAAAATAACAGACAGTATCTTTATCAGTATAGCTCCTAAGGCAATGGCAACTAAGGAGAAAACAAATGGGACTACATCAAAATAAAAAGCTTCTGCACAGAAAAACCTATTAACAAAACAACAAGAAAGCCCACTGTATTGGAGAACATATTTGCCACCGTTATATCTGATAAGGGCCTAATCACCAAAATTTATAGGGAACTCATACATCTTAACAAAAGGAAGATAAGCAATCTAATCAAAGAATGAGCAATGGACTTAAATAGACACTTTTTGAAAGTAGACATACAGAAGACCAAGAGACATATGAAAACATGCTCAAAGTCACTAATCATCCAAAAGATGCAAATTAAAACGACAATGAGATATCATCGCACACCTGTCAGAATGGCTATCATCAACAAATTGACAAAGGACAAGTGCTGAGGAGGATGTGGAGAAAAGGAACCCTTTTGCACTGCTGGTGGAAATGCAGACTGCTGCAGCCAATATGGAAAACAGTATGGCGTTTCCTCAAAAAATTAAAAATGGAACTCCCATTTGACCCAGTAATCCCAAGAAATAAGAACTACCTGTCAGAAAGAACATATGCACCCCTATGTTCAGAGCAGCACAATTTACAATAGCTAAGATTTGGAAACAGCCTAAGTGCTCATCAGCAGATGAGTGGATTAAAAAACTGTGGTACATCTACACAATGGAATACTATGCTGTGGTAAAAAAGAAAGAACTCTTACCATTCGCAACAGCATGGATGAACCTGGAGAGCATAATGCTAAGTGAAATAAGCCAGTCAGAGAAAGATAAATATCACATGATCTCATTTATGTAATATAATGAACAACATAAACTGATGAACAAACTAGATCCAGAGAGAGAGAATCATTGAACAGACCTTCAGACTTCAGAGGGAAGGCAGGGGAGGGGGAGGGGCTAAGAGATCAACCAAAGGACTTGTATGCCTGCATATAAGCATAACCAATGGACACAGACACTAGGAGTGTGAAGGCATGTGCTGGAGACTGGGGTGGCTGTGGAGAGGTCAATGGGGGAAAAGGAGACATATGTAATACTTTAAACAATAAATCATTTAAAAAATATTAGTCATATATATATATACAATGGAGTACTCAATCATAAAAATAAGATGAAATATTGTCATTTGCAACAATATGGAAGGACCTTAAGAGTATTATGTAAAGTGAAACAAGACAGCCAAAAAAGGATAATAACCATATTTCACTCATATGTGTTAAATAAAACAAAAAACAAATGAACAAACAGAACAAACAAAAAACAAACTCATAGATACAGACATCAGAATGATGGTAATCAGACAGGAAGGGGGTAGGGAGAGGACAAAGAGGGTGAAGGGGTCAAATATAAGGTAACTGAGCCAAAAACTGGTTTGGCTCAGTGGTAGAGCGTCAGTCTGTGGACTGAAAGGTCACTGGTTCGATTCCGGTCAAGGGCATGTACCTTGGTTGCAGGCACATCCCCGGAGTAGGGGGTGTGCAAGAGGCAGCTGATCGATGTTTCTTTCTCATAGATGTTTCTAACTCTCTATTCCTCTCTCTTCCTCGCTGTAAAAAAAATCAATAAAATATATTAAAAAATATATATAAACTGAAGGAAACTAGAATTCAAGTGGTGAGCACAAAATAGAGTATACAGATATCATATTATAATGCTGTACACCTAAAATTATATAATATTATAACCAAAGTTACCCCAATATTTAATAAAAATTTTATAAGATGAAAAAATAAAAATACATTTTTTTAAAAAGACCCGCTTTCAGAAAAAGCACTCTCCAATGGAAAATTCTACAATGATAGGAATGTTCCATATCTGAGATGCCCAATATGGTAGCCATTACCCATAGTTGGCTAATGTGACTAAGGATCTGCATTTTTAATTTCATTTAATTTACATTCAGTTGAAACAGAAGTAGCTACATGTGGCTAGTGGCAGCCCAGTTCTAAAATGTCTTAAGCTAAGTGTTCAGCCATCATCTTTTTAAGATAGAAATTTGGGATATAGACAGTCTCTAAAATAGGTCAGTCTAGTGACATCTCTAAAGAAGTTGTCTCAGAGCATACATGTTCTCTCCATTTTAGTGGAAAGAAGTTCCACTGTGTTTTAACCCTACTCAGAAAACTTTACACCTACAGTATCTCCCATCAGGGAAGTTATCATGCAAATAGAAAGTGCTAACATTACCATAGGTTTTTAAAATATTAAAGTGTCCTGGGGGGTAGGGGGGGGGGTATCCCATAAGAATTAAGCCAACCATGTGAAATATTTTATTTTATTCTTCACCGAAATAATTTTCAGGCTCTGATAATCCTGAGTTGACAGTTTCACTTGAGGGCTGTGATCTAAGACTAGTGACTCAGAAGAAAGGACATTAGGATGTCTACTTCAGTTGAACTGTTGGTACTCAGTCCTGCCCCAGGTGTTCACAAACAGGAAACCAAGGTCATCTGGAGGTTTGCTCATTTTTTTTTTAAATTCAGTCATTCATTTAACAAATATTTCATGGGCACCTTCTACATCTCAAGCATCAAATGAAGCACAAAAGAATATGAAGTTGACTGACATAGTTTCTGCCTTTCAGGACTTTCATTGGAATGAAAGACACAAATAGATCCTGATCCCAATGGTAAGTGCATGATGACCACGCGAATTGTAGCATTCTATGGAAGGCTACATAAACTATCCTGGGAGAGTCAGGGAAGGCTTCCTGGAGGAAGTGACACCTTAGCTGAGTCCTCAGAACAAGGAGGACTTAGTAAGGCAAAAGCAGGGAAGAAATCATTCCAAAAAATGTAGATCATAAAGGTGACATACAGTTTAAATAGCATGGCATGCACAGGGAACACAGCAAGACAGTGTTCCAGTATGAAGTTGGAGTCAAGGTGAGGAAAGAAGCTAAAATTCCACTAAGGAGAGAGCCAGGCAGACCATGTTAAGAAGCTTGATCATTGATTTGTATATAATGGGAATCACCAGGGGATTTCAGCTAGGGGAGAGGTCATATTAGACAGAGAGAGACCGCCTGGTACCATACTAGACTTACAAGAACAAAAAAAGGCAGGAGTCAGCGGCTTTATCATGGACAGCAACAATGAGGATCTGTACGCAGGTAGTGGTCGTGAGAACAAGATAAGAGGAAACCCAGAAATTTCCAGAACTAGCAAATAAACAGTAATTAGAAATCAGCCATAGTCATTTGGATATAGGAGCTAAAGGAAATAGGCGTTAAGGATGACTCAGAGGATAAGGGTAACTAAAAGGGACCACACCACTAGTAGCTGCTAATATTTACTGCATTCTTATTCTGAGCCAAGGACTGTATGGATGCGTTAGGGCAGTGGTCAGCAAACTCATTAGACAACAGTACAACAATTGAAATTTCTTTTGAGAGCCAGATTTTTTAAACTTGAACTTCTTCTAACGCCACTTCTTCAAAACAGACTTGCCCAGGCCATGGTATTTTGTGGAAGAGCCACACTCAAGGGGCCAAAGAGCCGCATGTGGCTCGTGAGCTGCAGTTTGCTGACCACGGCATTAGGGTCTATCTCATAAGAACCTACTTTATCCCCCTTTTAAAAAATAAAAACGTTGAAGCTTGGGAATTAAGTGACTTATTCAGGATCACACATGAGCAAGTGTCAGAGCTCAAATCTTCACCACTATGCAAATACTGTATAGCCTTCGAAGATAGGAGCGAGGGAAGGCTTAGGAGGGAAGGTTGTGCATTCAGCCCCTGTACATGTAAGGAATCGTTCAGATACAGGTATAACCAGCAGGTACTGGACACCACGCTACAGTACAAGGTAGAAACCTGAGGTGTCATGGCAAATTATGAAAACCCAGTGAGCAGATGAAGTCTGGAGCCAGAGTATGTAAGAAAAGAGGAGCAAAATTCCCAGAACTGAATTCCAACTGCAAGGGGTGATTAAAAGAAGAGAAGCAGTAGAAAAACTATTAATAGAAGCCCAAGACTCGGAGAAGAGAGTGAAGAAGATGCACTGAATGCTTATAACAATATGGATGAGAACAATAAGGACTATGGCACATTCACTGGATTGGATGAATAGATGATTAGTAAAAATGAGGAATGCAAAAATGGGAAACACTGAAAACATTTCACAACCCAGGGGAAAGAGACAGTAAACATGCAAAGATGGAAAATTATAGAGGGAGGGAGGCACAATGACTAATTGAGTTAGGCCTAGGAGGCAGCAGGAGGGGATGGGAGAAACCTGGAGACAAACAGGTAAGGGTAGCTGTGAATACACATATGTTGGCAGTCATCAGGACAGGAAATTGGTAGAGATCATTCTAGGGAGTCTCGAGTTTTTAACGAGCTCAAGGGCAAGGTCATCTGAGTCGGGAGAGTAAAGAGGCCTTCTGGTGAACAGCAACTGCCTGGAGTAATCAATAGAATGGCGGAGACATGAGCAGGACCACCCTGCCCAGCGGCGAATCTCCCCTGCATGACTTGGAGGCCCAGGTGCAGGTGTGGAGAAGGCAGTCCAGATTTCAGTGTGGGCCTGGAGCGCTGTCGGCCAAGGATGGCAGAAGGACAGGTATACTACAGAACTGGGAGTGCTGACCAGTCTTCAGGTAGCCCTTCGTTCCCTAGAAAATCTCCTTACCACTGGTTGTCCACTGAAGTCTTCATTCTACTTCCAAGAGGGTTCTATCCATAGTAACAAGGAACTACAGAAGATAATCTTTTCCCCCAAATATCTCCCAAGATAACACTTCATAAATTACCAAAATAACACTCCTGCTGCAGTTAAATCATTTAACTCTTACTATGTAAGCTTATAAATGGCGACAAAAACCAACTGACCTTCAAAACATGTCAGTGGCAAAGTCAGAAATAACCTTTAATAAGTCTTCAGCTCTCAAATTTCTCAGAAGTTTGACACAGGAGAATCCCAGTTCTCAAATTGCTACTAGAATTATAATCGGTAGAGTCCAGGGCTCCAAGGATCGGAAGCAATCTGGATTCTGGAGCAACACAAAGATAAGATAAATACAAGTTCTCCTCCTCTACAAAATGGCACAGTAATCCACTTGGGATAGCAACAATAGAAGTACATGATTCCAGCTCCTCCCCTCCCCTAACAACCTCTGCACTAGAGCCTGCGGCCTACAAAACAATGGAAATGTCAGGTCACCCTCCTGTTCCTTGCCCCCCCCCCCCCTCACTTCCTCTTTCACCCTGGATGAGTTATCATCTTTCCATGAAAGAATGCCAAGCGTTCAGTCGGTCTGACTGGCAGTTCCTGCTCTTCAGGTTCTCTGGATGCTTCAAAAGGGTGGCGATGTGTTACCGGAAAGACTACCCTCCTCAGCAAGCTGTTCTCCAGGCTTCCACCCCTGGTGAGTCACCTGCCAGTTTCTATCATGTACAAGGAGATCTATGATTACAGGAGACTTTGTCTGAGCCTCCTGGGCCCGGGACTGCCTCTCTTGCAAGTGACACTTATAAATTCAGACTGGATCACACAGGTGGTTTGGTGGAGATCTTCCAGGTTCCAGGGCAGCTAGAATGTGGAAGTAGCAACAAACAAAGTCATGACATAGCACTGCTAACAGCATTGGCCCCAAGTAGTAACCTTCCAAGAAATACATTCAGAAGCCACCCGTGAAGCAAACAATAAGTCACAGCGATCATTTTCAAGAGATTTCAAACCTAAATGAGAGAATACAAAATCTTCCTTGAAAATTAGTGTATATTTTTAATAAAAGGGTAAGAAGATAAATATTGGCCTTCGATACTTATTTGATGATTATAATTTGGTAAGAATCCTCCCTTTGACCTAAGAAATACACTAAACCATACATAAGAAAAGGGATCTTCTAAAGCAGGGGCGGAAGGGAACTTTTTTCTGACAAGGGCCATCTGGATATTTATAACATCATTCGAGGGCCATACAAAATTATCAACTTAAAAATCAGCCTGCTATATTTGGTCAAACATTTAATTAACTCACCCTGAATGTCTTGGAAGGACCAGAGCAAGTGATTTCACAGAACTTATGGGGCCTACTGGCTGGACATTCCCACCCCTGCTAAAGGCGCCTACCGAAGTTTTATTAACAAGCCTCTTCCACAGGAATCTATACAAGACGCCATTGGAACTAACAGTTTTTAAAAGGGTATAAAGACCAAAATAGGTATAGCTATCAGATAAGATCCAAAGAAGCAGATATTTTTTAAAAACAAGAAAACAAAGATGTCAAAATAAGTCCAAAAAGTAAATGCTAATGATAATGACAGATAACAGAAAAACAATAGCATTAGCAGAAAAGAATTTAAGAGGAACCCACTCCTACTGCAGAATATGGGTAAATGTCACCATATAAGACACCGAGTGCGATGTTGGCCTTGAGTCTCCTCCAAGTTCTTTGCAAAGGGGAAAAATGTTTATTTTCTATAAAACACATGCCATTGAAATTATCGATCCAATCACTGTTCACTTCTAATGTTCTAAGTTTCTCAAGCAGGGAACACATGCAAACATATGTTCATTGAATTCATTTATTCAAGCATTTATTTATTAAAGATATTTCAGTGTTTAGCACATGCCAGTATAACGTACTGGGTATAGAGAAAACATCAGACATGAGAACTGTCCTGAGAGTTTATGAGAAAAACACAAATAAAACAATCCCTGAATAACTGTGTATTAACAACTGTGATTAAAGGAGAGGAAAAGTAAATAAGTTTAAACTACTTTGGGGGACTCATAGAAGGCTCCTAGCAAAGTGGAATTTAAATGAAGAACTAACCAGTGATAGGGAGAGACCTCCAGGCAAGGAACACATTTCATGCCTAAGTCCTAAAAATTTATCTTTGTATCTTCAGAGCCTCATACATAGTAGGTGCTCAATAAATGCTTATGGAATAAAGTTGTCCTAACTGCATTCCAAAAATCTTTCCTCAGAAAACAACCCCTCCGTATGGGGGATTTGAAAAGGGGGAGGAGGAAGAGCTATAAGCAAACAGAGGTAGTACTGTATATGTAACAAAGCAAAATTAGCAAAGGTAACAGGAAGACAGCAAATTATGTATAGCAGTGACTGAAATATGATGCAGCTATTATGCATCAACATACAAACTAATTATATAATTAAGTGGGAAAAGATAATAAATATATTTTATCAGAAATATGGAAAACTATGAAAATAATATAGGCCCTTGTGTATTTATTGGCTGATAAAATTAAACAATCATCTATCAATCATTCCATTTCATTGCATACCTAACAATGCAAGTTCTTTCTATTTTGAAAAAAAACCTTCCAGCCAATTTCTAGATAAAACTCATTCCCAGCAACTCCATTCATTCTGGGATCCCTAAGAATTACAATGTTACTGTAATAACATCTCATATTTCTATAAGCCTTTTGTTTTCATAAAGTGCTTTCCCATACATTATATTTTGGCTATCATCATTGACTTCCTCCATGTGCCCATTGCTATATAATAGTCAGGTAATGTGCTTTACAAAGCTGTAAGAAAGAGTGGCTCCTGATTGCCCACATGGGATCCATGGGACTATTTCTACCACTGAATTTTTAATTACTATCACATATTGTTTATTTTTTTCTAATAATATTATCTAGTAAAAATATTAAGCATATGTGAAATATGATCACATTACTAAAGTTTGTAAAATCAAGAAAATAAGTCGTTCAAGTCTCAATGTCCTAGCATAAACATTGCTACAGATTTGTTAAATGTGTTACTAGCTATTTTATGCCTATTTTAAATATTTTTTCTGATTATTAATTATACATGTTTACTAGAAAAAAATACATATTTGGAAAATAAAGTATTTCATAATCCCACTCTACTCTCTACCCAAGAAAACTATCGCTAAGAATTTGGTGCATAACATTCCTCTTTTTTATTCTCTTTGGATCTGCAGGTCCACAATCCTTCATAACCCTGATATTCAAAAAGCTCCAAAGTCTCCCTAAATTTTTATAACTTGTGTTGTCAAAATCTGACCTACACTGACTTCAGGCAATTTGTAACCTTTATCCCACTTAGCCTGATTATTCATATTTTGCTATAGAAACATTAATGTTTCTGATTACAGGGTACCATCCCAGGGCCTAGTAGAGGTACCATTTAATAGATGATACACGGCCTTATTTAAAATTGAAAAAACTCCTGAACTCAAAAACCCATCTGGCCCCAACAGTTCAAATAGAAGCTATGAACTTGTACTAATGTTGCTATCATGATCGTTATTATTTCAAAAGTTGATCATACCATGCATATTTCACTGCAGGTCGATTTTCTTAATCAGGGCCATCATCCCACATCAATCTGCTGCGTTCTTTAAGATTCATGGGTCAAGGGTGAAGAAGTAAAAGGACCAGAAGAATGTGGAGAACCCTGATTTTTAAGGACAGGGTAAGTAATTGAACAAGCAGACCTACAAACGTGATTCATGAGGGAGCCTACGCGTAAGAGTAGATTTTGCAGACTTCAGAGCTAGAAAACAGCTTGAGAGATAATGGCTTGATTCCTCTGTCGATAAGATCATCTCCGTGTATACCATGCGGTGATTTCCTTGAGTTCACACAGTGAGCGAGCAGCTGGCCCGGGCCTGGAACTGGGGAGCCCTAATTCCCACTCTTTCTACCCCCGGTGCGGTGCTCTGAGTCTCTGTGCCCCAGCAGCGAGGCCACGTGGTGACTGTGAAAACTGTGACAGCAGCTGCCTCTGTGAAGGCGCACAGACTGCTCCCAGAGTTGGCCCAAGCTGTTTGTGTTCAAGTCTGTCTCCTCGCACTGGGCGTGGCCAGCCAAACTTCACAGCAAGTATTTATACAGTTTTACAGCGAAACAGAAAGAGAGAGGAGAAGCCATCTCCAATGACTAAGAATTCAAGTTGGATGTACAAATTTGGGTCACTTTTTCCTCCAGCACAAGCCACAGCGCGCTAAAAGCATTTTTCATTACTAATCTTGATTTCTCTTTCGGGGCCCCACAGAGCTAAACCTGTATCAGAGATGAGAATGATGGCACTATTCTACTAATTGGAAAACCACCCACAACGTATGGGTCTCCCCCAGAATCTCCCCACCCCTCACAGTGCCTCCAACCACCTGGCCCACTCAGATATGCCCCTCCAACAAGCAAGTGTGCTTTCATTGATGTAGAGCAAATCTTAACAGTCCACATGTCTCTAAATGCTAAAATTCAGACTACAGAAAAGCAGAGAAGGCAAGAAGAAAAACGAAAACTACCAAATGCTGGTCTGCCTTTCCCTTTCCTCCTCCAACTCAGTCCACTCAGTCCCCATCACTTCCACACCCCATTCCCTGGCTTTTCATGCAGGAAGGGCGGCAGAATGCATCTCTGCAGGACCTTAGTTAGAAGCTAGCCAGGATGGAGACTTATAAACACATTTTTCCAGAATCCCATGGCTCTCCCTATCCTCACCTGCAAAAGCAGTGATGCAGCCCTTTCTCAACACACCTGGCGCTATAGCCCAATCAATTATTTGGGAGAATCAGCAGCTATCTTAAAGCCTTTAAATAGAGTATATCTATATCTAAAAGGCTAATATGCTAAGTGTCCGTCCGACCGGTCGCTATGATGCGCACCGACCACCAGGGGGCGGACACTTAACACAGGAGCTGCAGTGAGTTGGCAGCAGCCGTTCTCAAGTGACACACCCCAAACCCATAGGGGAGGGAGCCCAATTCCTTGAGGGGCCTCCTGTTGGAGAGCTGGTTTCGACCTGATCCCCGCAGGCCAGGCAGGGGGACCCCACCTGCCGTAGGGGCCCCACTCACTCAGCAGATGCCTTTTCGAGCCACCACAGGTGCAGCAGGTCAGAGAGGGACTGAGAGAGTTTGGCTCCAGGCCATGTCTGGCCTGTCTCGCCCAGTCCCGCCCCACGGGCCACCTTCTAATTAATTTCCTTCCAATGTGCATGAATCCGTGCACCAGGTCACTAGTCATTTCATGAAAGCTCTGCAGATCTTAAATGAACACTGCTTAAACTGTGGGAACTGACTGACAGATTGAAAACACATGTGTGGAGCCATGGCCCCTGGGTTCCTAACATAGAAAGCGAAGTGGTGCTTCTTTAACGGCATTGTGTGATGGGGAAGCATCAGAACCTACCCTTTTCCTTGGCCGAGGTGGCAGAGACAGACTGACTCTTACAGGCGAGTAGGAAAATAATCTACCAGCCCTCAATAGACATGTCTGCCACCCCCGGACACAAAAGGCCTGGTCTCTGAGCACTGTAAGATCCAAGTCAGGGAGGCTACGTTTGAATTACCTGAGGGTCTAAGCTAACACAGAAAAGCTTTTTAAAGGGTTGACACAGTTGACATGTCTGTCCCACGAAGATAATATTCTCTTCACTCCCTCCCCAGGATGCCGGGGAAGGGTAGGTGCAAAGTGCTGTAGCACCCAGGTGGAGACAGAGGTGGGGGAGAGGGGACATCCTTTTAGTGTCTTCCCGAGACATGGGCCTCTGGTGAAGAGGGGAGGAGAGAGACTCTGCTGCAGATTCTAGTCTCTGTTTCAAAGGGGATCCTGAGAGGCAATGAGGAATGTGGAGCCAGCAGAAAAGGCAGCAACACTGACCGATAAGAGTAAGTCATTCTTATTTTCTGTAAAAGCCATAGATCTAGATACCTGTCTAGATCTCTCTGTTTATATACTATTTGTCTACAAAACAGGCCAGGCAAATGCTGTGCTGTCTTCTGGTGCCCAGGGGCTCATAGGGAGCCTTCAGACGGCCACTGTCTCCACCTCAGCCCGATTGGCCAGGGATGGGGAGGGGGGGAATGGGGGGGACACTATACAAACAGGAGTGAGCATGAAAACAAGAGCCCACATTTAAAGCACTATGCAAATGTTGGTTATCTTCCCAGCTCTACATTCCCACAGCACTTTCCATAGACTCTTCGAGGACCTCTATAACATATTTTGACATAGTTCTGTACGTAGTTACCTTTGTATCCCAAGCACAGCCCTGGCATGTCAATGACACTAGCTAAATGCAACATTTGCGACACAGCTCTGAACATACAAATGAACATATACTCTGGCATCAACCAGAATTTCTGAAGTGATAAGCATTGCTCCCCATTTCCTACCAGAAAATCAAAAAGGTTCCAGTTGGCTCTCTCTGCAGGCAACAGCTGTACCCCCCCGCACCCCACCCCCACCCCCCCACAGCACTGGAGAACTGGGTTGTGTCTTCATAGAAATTATTGAAGCTCTCAGAACCTCCATTTCCTCATCTGAAAAATGGAGACACAACATCTACCTCAACAGGACTGACAGGGGATTAAATAAGAAAAAAAATATTGCCGAAACTGGTTTGGCTCAGTGGGCAGAGCTTCAGCCTGCCGTCTAAAAGGTTCAATTCCGGTCAAGGTCATGTACATTGGTTGCGGGAACATCCCCAGTAAGGAGTGTGCAGGATGCAGCTGATGGATGTTTCTCTCTCATCGATGTTTCTAGCTCTCTATCCCTCTTCCTTCCTCTCTGTAAAAAAATCAATAAAAATTTTTTTTAAAACATATTGAGGACTGGTACTACAATAGGTGCTTGAACATGGGGAGGGCAGCATGAGACAGCAGAAAGCTCCAGGTTTAGATTCAGAGGATCTGTCTTCAAGTGCCAGCTGTGTCCAGCTGTGTCCCTAAGTTCCAGGCTGTGGAACTTCCTATGTTTCCTCAGCTGAAATCACCCTGACAGTGGAAGTAGAAAATGAAAAGAAACAGGCAAAGCCTGGAGCCCATACAGGGCGAAGCAAACAGCCTGCCACTCGGAAGTCTCAAGTGCAGACTTTTAAGAGTGTGAACTGATATCATCATATTATCAGATTATTAGAATGATTCCACTTAACAAGACTTCCGAAGGCTGCCTCTGTGTCAGTCTGTCAGTCAGACAACCAACACTACGTGGTCCCTTACTGTGCTGGGAGCTGACGATGCTGATGGACGGTGGTGCTTGACTTCATGAAGCTTACAGTCTAATAGGGATGAATAGCCAATTATAAACACACTGTACAGCATGGGTTTGAACTGCGTAAGTCCACTGATGCACAGATTTTTTCAATGAATACTATAAATGTGTTAACTTACAATGTCATTAACAACCTTTTCTTTTCTCTATCCGGTTGGCAAACTGTGGCTCTCAAGCCACATGCGGCTCTTTGTCCCCTTGAGTGTGGCTCTTCCACAAAATATCACAGCCTGGGCGAGTCTATTTTGAAGAAGTAGCATTAGAAGAAGTTTAAGTTTAAAAATTTTGGCTCTCAAAAGAAATTTTCAATCGTTGTACTGTTGATATTTGGCTCTGCTGACTAATAAGTTTGCAGACCACTGCTCTAGCTTTATTGTAAAAATACAGCATAAAATATATATAATATATATATTAATTGTTTATGTTATTGGTAAGGCTTCTAGTCAACAGTGGGCTATTATTAGTTAAATTTGGGGGAGTCAAAAGATATATGCAGATTTTCAACTGCATAACGTGGTCAGTGCCCCAACCCCCGCATTGTTAAAGGGTCAACTCTATTTACATGTAAGGCAGAGGCACCAGTTGCAATGGAAGCATAAAATGGGGGTCGGGAGTTAACCCTGAGTCTGGGGGATTCACAGAAAAGATATTAACCAAAGTCTAGGAAAGGAGCTTTTGGTGACTGACAGGAGAGGAGAGGAAAAATAGGTCAGCCACGTAAATTACGTACCAAAGCCCACACATTGGAAGCAAAGGCAAAGCTTTTGTTTCCCTCCATCTGCCAATAGACCTTGTCCTACACCTCCCACCTCTCCAGGCGCCACACATGGTTTAGGTAGCCTCATGTTTTTATCCACCCAGCCCTCTCCTCCCATTCATTCAAATACATCTTCTGGCCACACGGCTCCAGAGCATGCTAAAGCAGGGCGAGCCCTGGCCAGTGTGGCTCAGTTGGTTGGGTGTCATCCCATGCACCAAAAAGTTGTGGTTCAATTTCAGATCAGGGCACATGCCCAGGTTGCTGTCTTGATTCTCAGTAGGGGGCATGCAGGAGGCAACTGATCGATGTTCTGTTCCCACCCACGTCTATGTTTCTCTCTCTCCCTCTCCCTTTCTCTCTCTAAAAATCAATAACCATCTTAAATTAAGAAATAAGAAGGGTGAGCCTTGATGACTTGCCCGAAACATAGCGACAATCAGTCCTCTATATGGCACCCTGCTATGGCTGTGACACCCTCCCCCAATCGTCAGCTGGACAGTCTGCCATTCAGGACATTGAAACAGATCAATACTAACAAAACTGGAAGGCTGGCCAGCACATAAATTGGTCTAAGATCATGTCAGCAAGAGGAATGGAAGGAGCCCGGGAATTCCCCTGTGGGTTTCGACAGCTTTCTTGGAACCTGCATGAATCAGCCTTGGGAAACCAGTGAGATCTCTGCTCTCCCAAGGCCTGTAACTCCCTCTCCCACCCCAATGCCCAGCCATACTCATTACAGTGCATTTACTCCAGCTCGCTGAAAAACTGGGGTCCTCCCTTTCTTCCTATTTTGCATTCTCTTCAGCCCAGGATACTTCATTGACTGATTGACTGATGTTAACACTCATGGTGTAAAAAATGTTTAATATCTAACACTTCAGTTCTGCCCATATAAATTCCTCATAAGGTTCATTACTGCTTATATCAGGGAAAGATTATTGAACAGATTCTGATGAAAAAGGCAGAAGCACCTCTCTCTGAAGGGCCTACCTTAGGTGTCTTACCTCCCCATGGCTTCTGGTTAACACTGACCACCACTTAGGGGTGATTCAATCTAGGCTAAGAGCACAAACCTCCACAAACATAGGATTTTGAAATAAAGTATAGATGCTTCCATTGCATTAGGCCCAGAAACACCATGGTTAAGCCCACCAGGAGGGAGGAGGTTCTCTGACAACCACTGGGTGTGGGCACCACGGCCGGGCAGAGAGCCCACAGAGGCTGCTGGAGGGGGAGGGAGGAAGGCATGGATGGGCCTGTGCCGTCACTTTCCCCGCAGCTGTGAAGAGAATCAGAAAACTACCACCAGCTCCAGGAAATCGCTTTTCAGCACAGCACCCCATCCCCACAACTCCTAAGAAAACAATTAAGTAAAAAGTAATTGTATTTTTTAAAGTAATTAAATCAGTATTCCCTCCTTGAACTTGGCTCAAACTGCCTTGATAAGCAACCATATGACAGGGCATCCTGAGTTTTCACTAAAACGCCTACCAAGTTTTAGAAGTACTGCCTATCATTGGTTCCTCTCCCCCAGCCCTCGCCTCTCACCCTCTCGCTTCAAAGGGACTGGTAGAAATAAGAGGAGACAGAACAGAAAGTGAGAGAAATGTTTGCTGGTGCTTGCTTTGCTCATGAATGTTTTATTCCTTTGCAGAGTTCTGCATCAGGGCCAAACCAGACACACAAAATATGACCTGGGGTCCCTGAAAGTATTTATGTACACTTCTCTCCTTACATGATAATGGACTGGAGGGGAGAGAATCTATCTTATTTCTGCATGTCCCATGTCAAACATGACCCCAGACACATCATAATTGCTCCAATAAAGTGGTGACCCTATTGGCAAAGTAACAGTTAATTTTTAAATAGCTCAAAAGGATGAGGGTGGGGAGGCCACGGTTGTAGACTACAGGCCTCAGCATTGGAAATTCCACTGACTGCCTCACATTACTCTTTGTAGAGTGTACCCAACACTTTACACTCTGCCCATGTAGTGATAAACTGAATTATGACCTTTGTAATTCGGGGTTCTATTAATAGAGCACAAAATGAAAGGTAGCAGAAATGTACAGGGTGGTAAGCACCATGTTTGAAGGGAGATAAATCCCAGAGAAGGCCAATCAAATGGGTGCTGTGTGATCATTTGATACTTCACTCCTTATACTGCACGTGCAGGCACGTCACCCAGGGAAGCTCTGTGCTATCCAGGGACCTGTCTGTCATCGGCTGCAGAAGCTTACACAGCACATGGAAGCTGCCTTTCATACACCAGGGCTCTCTATAAACTTTTCAACAATTCGTCATTTCTCTCCCACTGCATCAGAATTAAGAGATCTATACCTTTCATGACCTGGCTGGTTTGGCTCAATGGTCAAGAATCAACCCATGAAACAGGATGCCTCTGTTGGATTCTTGGTCAGGGCACATGCCCGGGTTGCGAGCTTGATCCCCAGTAGAGGGCATGCAGGAGGCAGCCAATCAATGATAATCTCTCATCATTGATGTTTCTATCTCTCTCTCCCCCCTCTCCCTTCTCTGAAATCAATAAAATATATATATTTGTAAAAGAGAAAATATGCAGGAGTTCATCTCCAAGTTTTTCATCTTGCCTATTCATCTCCTAAAGCAGGTATAATGTATCCTAGGGGCTCTCTGCTCCACCATTACCTGGGGCAAGTATCTTACCTTCTCTGGACCTCAGTCACCTCATAGAGAGGAGGTAAGAAGAGACTCTATCTACTATCTTAATGGTATTCTGAGGATTGAGTGAGTTAATGCATGTAAAGCACTCAACCTGACATCTAAGCAGCCCTTATTGAGTAACCTGCTACTTTTATGCATTGACCCTGCTTCACTGAGCACTGCTCTGCTGCCTCTGGACACTGCACAGAACCTAAGACAAAAGGAACAGGTGAGACTCATGGTGGAGTATCACTTGTTCCCTTCAATATGCACAGAACACATTTGATTTCCACCACCATCAAATCATTGCGTGAGGCTCTGTCACTCTGGTCTCCATGTACAAATATTGAAAGTTTTAATCTATGGACATGGAAAGAATACAAGAGTCATAATACGCCTACGTAGTGGTCACTGTTAACTAGAGGCCATGGGAGATAAGACACTTAATGCTGGCCCCTCTCTTTTTACATGAGGTCTAAAACCAACCCAGTCTGGCCCTGGCCAGGTAGCTTAGTTGTTTAGAGCATCATCCCAATACTACAAGGTTGTGGGTTCGATTCCAGGTTAGAGCACATACGATAATCAACCAATGAAAGCATAAATAAGTGGACCAACAAATTTATGTTTCTTTCTCTCTCTCTCTCTCTCTCTCTCTCTCTCTCTCTCTCTCTCTCTCTCTCTCTCTCTCTTTTTCTCTCTCTCCCTCTCTCTCCCTTTTACCTCTCTCTTTAAAAATATCAATAAATTTTTTAAAAATAAAAAAGATAAAACCTACTTAGACTGGGGTTAGTTAAATATTAAGTGGAGACTCTTACCAAAGATTTGAAAACACCCTGCTCATGCCAGCCTAGAAGGGACCACAAGTGACAGGAGACCCTGGAGAGAAACCGCCCTCCATCACTGTGCTCACTAGAAGAGGTTGAGAGGAGAGGTCATCTATGTGTGAATATTTTAGGACCTGCTACCCTGAAATTACTGGAAAGAGGGAAATTATTTGTGAGGAAATATACTAGAAAGGAGAATGTGGCCAGTATTGTGACAGGCAGAGAAATGAGCTCTGAACAGGCCTGAGAAGGTCCTTCTCTCTCCAAATTGAAGCTGAAATACTACCATATTAAGTAGGACACATCGAAGCAGTTCAAGTCCGGCCTCCAACCTCTCAACTGGGAGTTTGAAACAGTCACTGAGATTTGAAAAACAAAAACCTTTTGCCCTAGCTGATCTCTAAGATTCCTTAAGCGTTAGGGAGCCAGCGATGTGGACCAGGTGAAAGCAGAAGGGGACAGGCAGGCCCTGAGAGGAAGTTCCAGATGTCACACACACAGAGTCGTCCCAGCAAAGACCAGCAGGGTCGGTACTTTCATCAGAGCAGACCTGCAGTGACCCCTCCGCCCAGCTATTCATCAGCAAGCCTGCTGATTACAGGCCCCTGCTGCCCAGCTGCACCTGCAGCTGTTTGTTTGCCCCACAGCTGGCCCTGCAGGCCTGAGACAGAACAGGTCTGGTCACCCAGCAGCCCTCCCACACTCTCCACCACTCTTTTCCTCGCAAGTTTCTTACAAACGTTAAGCACATCATTGAACAGATCAACAAAAAAGAAAAGATTAATGTTGTTACTAGAATCTCAGCTTGCAGCATGTTGGGTCTATCACACAGCAGCTGATTTTTATGGAGCACCTGACACACAACGGGTCCGTCACCAGCCTCCATTTGCATCACAGGACATGTCTGTATAGATGTGGCCAGAAAATGCCAGGCACCCTCTCACCCGACTCCTGCCCCACTTCCCACGGACTCGGTGGAGTTCAGGTTTATTTCCCTTTCTCTTCCGTATCCAGGCTCACGAAGCTGCAACAGGTGTGGATGACATCAGAATTCTCAGAGGTGGGGGAAGTTCCAGAGATCACCCGGTTCACCGACAACCTGAACCAAGGCTATTTATACCTCTCCCTTCCTATGCCGCAAGCAAGCCGTGTGCCTCAAAAGACAAGCTTCATGGAGTTCCAAAGGTATACAACCCTATTTCAGGACGATGAGTGGAGATTACGAGAAGTAGGAAGTCACTGTCCAAAAGAACCACCGTTCCAAAATGCAGGCCCAGTGCAGCATAAAGGTGATGGGGTTCTGGGGATAGAAGACTCGAGTATAAGACCTGACTGCTGGGATCCTGGACCTGGGAGAAAGCCAAGGAGTTAGGCTCTGCTTTCTCACAGATGATGGGAACCTAAGAAATACCTGTCCAAAGTAATCCAGATCAGTCTCCAGGTACCAAAAGCAATTCCCCTCATCTCAGCCTAACATGGTTATGGAAAAAACTCTTTTAAAAAAGTGGTGTTTTTTTTTTTTATTGATTTCAGAAAGGAAGGGAGAGGGAGAGGGAGTAGAGGGGGAGAGAGAGAGAGAGAGAGAGAGAGAGAGAGAGAGAGAGAGAGAGAGAGAGGGGAACACCAATGATGAGAGAGAAGCATTGATCAGCTGCCTCCTGCACACCTCCCACTGGGGATCGAGCTCACAACCTGGGCATGTGCCCTGACAGGGAATTGAACCGGTACCACCTGGTTCATAGGTCACCATCAACCACTGAGCCACGCTGGCCTGCCTGGACAAAACTCTTTTTAAACATCTTTGCACTCATAAACAAAGTTTTATACTTTAACAGTGTGTGTCATACGCTGTTACAATGAATACTACTCAAAATATTGCTTGACTACAAAAAGAGGCCAGGTCTTATGTTGGCCCATCTATAATAATAAAAGTGTAATATGCTAATTAGATCGGACAGCTGAACGACCTTCTGGATGTCCTTCCAGATGAAGCCGGGGCAGCGAGAGCCGAGCCCCTTGCACAAATTTTGTGCATCAGGCCTCTAGTTAGATATATGCTTTATGTTTAAGATAAAAGTCTAAAGAACCTGTCATTTTGCCCTGGATTATCTAGTCCTTGTTTGATCCCAGCTCAGAACAAGTAAGTACCTCACCAATAAAATGTAAGACCTTCTTTTCCTTATAGTTTAGTCTTTTCATAAGTTTATAAGAGGAAGCAATGTGTCTGAACACGCAAGTCTTCTCTATCCAATCTAGTGTCTTCTGTTTCAACAAGCTGTTTTTCCTCAGGACCATTCTCTTGGAAGCTCTCTCACTTGGGGTACAATCATTTGAGATTCATTCATTTCTTAATAGGAGTTATAGTAAACCTTCCTCCAGATAGGACACGAGCCTCCAAGCCATTCCTCTGACTTATCAACCCTGATAACGAGATCACTTGGGCAATTGTTCCACTGTAATGACAATTGGGCAGTGACATCAAGTCTAGTTTACCGGTGACTACGCCAGGCCATCCTGCAAACACTCAGAAAAGTAAAAGCAAGAAATCTGTGTGAGAGGAATCAATGAACCAAGTAATTCATTTGGAGCAACATCTGTTGGTCCCTGGAGAAGGGGAGAGGGGCATACACCCAGTTCTACCTCAATGCCTTCTACGTGGCATTGTCTCATGTTAAACACTAAGTTACCCTCCTCGATGCCGGTCTTCAACGGACTCTGTGAGATATCTAATTACCAGTTTTCATATGGTAATCAGTAAAACTGGTCTGTAGACTCCGCGGTGGACCAGAGCACACTGGAAAGTTTGCAGTGAGAGATGGAAAGATCTGCCGCATGTTCAATGAGGGCTAACACGCCTCCGCCCTGTGGGCTCTGCCATGCAGCCACAACAATGACACCGGCAGAGGGCAGTTCCTGTGGAAACACTTACGGTGCGATGCTTCTGGTGGAAACAGGCCTCTGAAAAAACAGGCTTCACACCAAGAATAGGCAGTGACGAAGCCCCACGGAACAGGGGTCTGGGCAGAGAATTCAGGGCCCAAACCAAGATAATCATTAACTCCACATCTACAGAGATAAAAGTCTGTAATTAACTAAAGGTTAAAGCCTACAGATATGACATTTTGAGATCTTCAAGTTCATGGACAAACTCATAAGCGACAGCCTCTCTCCGAAGCTTTTTTCCCCCCTGCAGTTAGAAAAGGACAAACCACAGCAATCTACATTTATGTGAGTTAGGCTGATCGTACTGTATGCTAATAAATGAGTTAGCTCCACCTTCCCCATCCCTCTGCTTGAATTTAATTACCAGTTTGGCCTTTAAACGGGCACTCCCTTCACCTGCAAATGAGTTTGGCACTTGTGTTCAGAACAGAGTTGGGCATCTAGACTGCACTCTGCCCCTCCCGTGAGATAGCCCAGTTACACTACAGAGGCCGGCCATCAGGCTCAGAACCTCCCAGCGCCGCCCCCACACAAGCCTCAAGTATCACACTGACTTTCAACACCTCTGGGGAGAGAGAAGAACCCTTTCTCACCCGTCACCTCAAGGCATCCCGGTCAACCATTTATTCAGCACCTCTCCCTGTGCAGGGAATAAACAGAGACCAAGACAATCTCCCCACCCTCCTAAAGCAAGTTCCTGCCAATGAATGTTATGAACCAGGTACAGGGGTCTTCAAACTACGGCCCGCGGGCCACATACGGCCCACAGAGGAGTCTGATCCGGCCCGCCAGGGTTTTTGGGCAGTGAGCGCAGCCAAGGTGTTACAGTAGGAATTAGTAGTTCATATAGTCCGGCCCTCCAGCTCTCTGAGGGACCGTGATCTGGCCCCCACTTTAAAAAGTTTGAGGACCCCTGAGGTACAGTTTGCTTTTTGAAAGGTACTTAAGTGTGGTGATCCCTACGTAAAATGGCCCACGTGGGTAAAATTCCATGGAAAAGAAATACAAATCCTCAAGGGCGAACAGGGAAAGGAGTTTGTGCCTCTTTAAACTTGGTGAATACTGATTTTCCCAGAAGCCTTAATTTGAACATCACCTCCTCCAGGAGGTCCTCCCTGAGTTCCCCAGGCTCACAATCCCCTACCATCCTTCACACATTTCTATTTTAAACTCAACTACCCTATGATGGAAGAGAGGGCTTGTGCCATCTCCCCCATATAGGGTAAGCTTTTTCAGCTTTGCACCTCTAGCACCTAACACAGTCTCTGGCCATTGCAGGGACTCAGGACTGCTGGGAACTGACCCATGGAAGTGTGTGTGGGTATGTGCGTATGCGAGTTCAGGCCTATCTATAGTGACATGGAGAGTAACATACCTGTGCTATACAGCTTCCTTCACCCCTTTCCTTTCCAATACTAATAACAAGTCCTTTGTACAAAGGATTATCTGCTCTCCTCCCCCAATAGCTACTGTAAGTGAAGGCAATTAATCAGGAGCAGAAGCAAGAAAGCCCGGATTGCTCATTTGTACCTAGATGATGAACTGAGAGACAAGGAGAGGTGGGAGGTGAAATGGGGGAGGCAGGCAAGGGCCAGACTACGGCAAATCTTCCCAATTTTGATCTCTGTAGCCTAGGGAAGCCTTGGGGAGATTCCTAGCAGGAGGAAGGTTAGGGTTGAGCTTTAGACAGTTCGTCCAGGCAGCTCTGCGGAGGGTGGGTTTGAGGGAGGAAGACCAGCTCCAAGGCTATTGTAATAACCCCTCTATATGAGAAGGGCCTGAACAAGTGTGGTGCTGATGGGGGGAAATGGCCTCAGGAAGTATTGTGCAAGCCAATTCAGCAGGACTTAACAAAGAACTGAAATGGGGAAAGAGCTGAAAGGAGAGAGAAAATTCCACAAGAATGCCTAGGACGAAGGTGAGACCAGTGCTGCCTGGGAAAATGGGCAGAGGAGCAGGTTGGGGTAAAGATGTAGTATTTATTTATGGACAATATTGACTTAGAGATGCCTGAAGGAGATCCAAGGAGGTGTGTCCAGCGAGCACATAAGACGTGAGACCTTGGACATGTTCTTGGACCTCCCTAAGCCACAGTTTGCTCGGGTAGGAAAGGGAGGCACTGTGGTAGCTGCTCGTCCCTCACCAGCTGTTGTAAGGATTGAAGGAGATGGAGTGGAAAGCCCTTTGCCCTGAGCCTGCCCCAGTCCTAGAACAAGCACCGGGCTCAGGGACAAAGGTGGGAGACACACTTTGGAAGCCCTTAGCATGTGTGCTATATGGTTGAGACCAGGAGAACAGACAAGACATCTGGACTGAGAGAGACAACAATATAAGGACAAAAGCCCAGGAAACACCAATATTTAAGGAGATTGAGAGATGAGGTACACACACCAAAAACAAACAAACAATCCGAGAAGGCGCTTAAGTAACAGAAAAACAGGGGAGCAGACTGTCTCAAAGAGCATGTAGCAGCAAACAAGAAAGGTAAGTGGTAGGAATACATGGTCATTCCTGGGTTTGCAGGAGACATGTTCACACAGTGATGGAGGCTGAAGCCAGCCTGCATTGGGGAGAAGAATGACAGGCGGGGGTGGGAGTGGGGGCAGACAGATGCAGACAGCTCTTTGGGGGAGCGACTGAGAAGGAAAGGGGAGAATCTGGGCCTCACTTCAAACGGGAAGTGCCTGTGCAGTGGAGTTGGGGACAGGAGTGTTTGGAGAGACCAGGGTCTGTTTCTGAAGGGAAGGTGCCAGAGGAAGGGAGAGGATGAAGGTACTGGGAAGGGAACACGTGACCCAGGGAGGACACAGAGGGGACCCAGACCACGCAGGTGGAGGACTGGGACTGAACAGGCAGTCCCCCTCATCGGAAGACCCTGCGGGACCTACCCCAGGTGGGAGCAGGAAGCGCACACCTGTCAGCGTCTGTGCTCCGGGAAGACTAGTGTACGTGCTCACAGAGAACACTGTGAGTGCTGGGACACCAGCTCCCCTGGTTATAACTCACACTCTATTTTCTTTTTCATTTTAATTATTATTTTTAAATATTTTTTATTGATTTCAGAGAGAAAAAGAGAGTGAGATAAAAACATCAATAATGGGAGAGTATCACCGATCGGCTGCCTCCCGCACACCCCCCCACTGCGGGGGATCGAGCCCACAACCCGAACATATGTCTTAGGCCAGAATCGAACCTGGAACCCTTTAACCGGCAGGCCAACGCTCTATCCACTGAGCCAAACCAGCCAGGGCTTAATTTCTTTATTGATTGAGGTTATTACATATTTGTCCACATCCCCCCATTACTTTCCCAACTCTCCCCCCACTCATGCCCTCACCCCACTGTTGTCTGTGTCCACTGGTTAGGCTTATATGCATGCATACAAGTCCTTTGGTTGATTTCTCCCTCTTATGCATCGATCAGACTATATAACTCGCACTCTAACCTCAGCTCGTCCAAATAACAGGACGTTTGGGGCCTGCAGAGTAAGATGGGGGGAGGGCAGTGTCAGAGGAAGAGGAGTTGAGGAGAGTGGTGAGACCACTATTTTTTTCTTCCAATTATGTCAGTTGGCTTCTTTTTTAAAGTGTCATTGAAGCAGAATTATCACTCGGTGAATTTGATTTCAAGATATAAATGGAAATAATATTAATGGGAAGACATTTGCTTTCTGGATGGGAACAATTTTTCAGAATCATTTTCCTATTTTAAAACAAAATCCCACATACACAAGTTCAATAAAACCAAATTACAGCAGAAGGAGTCGACAATGAGCCATTAGGAACTCAGTTCAGAGAGAAAAATGCACACTGGAGTCCTAAGGAGGCAATGCAGGAATCGCTTATTTTTGCCAGAACAGGCTATTTTGAGGAAAATAAGCTTCAATGGCAACTCCCACTTCAAGGTCACAGTGAAACCATGATCGGGTTTATGCCCCTGGCTGCTGGTATCCTGTTCCTCCCAAGGGCAGATTGTCATTAATATTCCTGACCTCTGGTGTGCCAGAAGGGTAAGTCTCAGATTTTCCTATTTTGAAAAGCACCTCTTATCATCTAAATAAGAGTTAACATTTTGTTTGGGGAACCTGGGATTCAACTGGTCCTTTCACACACATTTTATAGTTATTTAAATCAAGAGAATAAACATCACTCTAGCATATTCATTCTCTCTAAGCTACTTTTAACTCTCTTTCTCTCCCTCTCCCTCCCTCTCCCTCCCTCTCCCTCTCTCTCTCTCTCTCTCTCTCTCTCTCTCTCTCTCTCTCTCTCTGATACACACACACAAGAGTATTACTATCTATATCTGAAATATAAACTTTATAAAGAGAAAATCTTTTAGCAAAAGTGGATGACAGTGTTTGAACCCTGATCAGACTCAAGACATGAAAACAGTGAGGGATTTCTTCGTTCTTCAAATGTTTCCTGAATCCTAGCCCATGCAGGGCACTTTGCCAGGGGCTGGGGGAGGTGGAGGGTCCCTAGTGCTCACACAGAGAGCAGAACCCCTGGGCTGAAAGCAGCAGGTCAGGCTGAAGGGAGGGCAGACACCCACGGACACATTCTCATTCACCCCCAGACTTCTGCAACAACAGTGCCCCGGCAGATCAATGCAACCACAACTCAGGTACAGGATGTGCATGACAAGAAGGTGAGGAGGCCCAGCAGGGAGATTCAAAGATATCTTCTCCTCATAGCCCAAGAGCTAACCGAGACTTCTGAACAACCCAAACCAAGGCTGTGCTCAACATCACTGCAGACACTGCTGGGCCTTACTGTAGAGCAAAGGAAACTGCTCTTCTGAAAAGTTAAATATGTACACTTCAGATAACCTCTAACTTGACCACTGTGAAAGATCTAGAACCCAAAACAAGTACCCAGTCAACAGTTAGAATTAGAAGTAATTAGCTTTAAGATAAGTCAAGATAGAGGGGAATCCTTCACGTTTCCTGCAAACCAAGTAAAAATGGTTGGCGCCCTTGATTTTATCCATAGATCTACACGTTCAAATGATGCACTTTTAAAACTATAGTTTTTCTTTTTGGAAGCATGATAATAATTCATATTCAATGATTAGATGCTCAGGCTTAAATCGAGGAAACATCTTTTAATGCCAATTTAAAGAGGCCATCTACCACCATTTCCCTTAACTGCATCAATGAAAGTGCCCACTTCAGCTTTTTTATCTAAAAGATGAAGGATTTTTTGAAATCCTTTGCAACTGCATAGTGTAACTTTCCTTTTTTCTCATTGGTTATACACACTAACTCAGAATCTCTGTACAATATCATATGAACAAACCAATACTCAATTTCAAGGTTTTCCATAAACTAACTTTGGCCACCACTATAGCTATAGTGATTCCAATTTCATTTCCACAAATTCCTTGCAAAACCGAATGGACATATGTGTAGAATTCACCCCAAACCCCTATTCTTCTAGGGAAAACAAACCATCTCCTCTTCTACCAGTAACCATCCTACTGATTTACACTCCAGAATCTATACTAATAAAAGGGTAATGTGCTAGTTAGACTGGATCGACTGGACATGACAGGGCGGACTGGACATCTTCTGGTCATCCTGCCTTCCTTCCAAAGCCATGGTAGTGGGGCCCACAGCAGAGGCAGTTAGGGGCGATTGGGCCAGCAGGGTAGAGCAGTTGGGAGAGATTGGGCCAGCAGGGAAGGGCAGTTGGGGGAGATTGGGCCAGCAGGGAAGGGCAGTTGAGAGCAATGAGGCTGGCAGAGGAGGGCAGAGAGGTGGCAGGCAGGCAGGCAGGCAGGCGAGCGGTTAGAAGCCAGCAGTCCCGGATTGTGAAAGGGATGTCCGACTGCCAGTTTAGGCCTGATCCCCCAAGGGGTCCCGGATTGGAGGGCGTGCAGGTCAGGCTGAGGAACCTCCCCACCCTGTGAACTGGGCCTCTAGTCTCAAATAAAAAGCAAAAACAAGAGGCTGAACTCATAAACCTCCTAGGAAAGTTTCTAATATTAAAAAACTCTAAACTCTTCTCTAAAATTAAAAACTCTAACATTGTATGCGAATAAATGTCTTACTGTTTTCAGAGTTTATTTCAGAAAAGGCTGGGCCCATGATTTCATATTTAAGTACTGGGGTAGAGTGATGGTGGTGGTGGCAATGATGATAATTTTTCTGCAGCAGTATGTGTCATACTCTGCGCTAGACGGTTTACATAATTCCTTGCTGTATTCTCACATAACCCTGTGAGGTAGGGACCATGTTATGATGAGAAAGCCTGGACTGGCAGAAGTTAAATGACCTCTGCTAATGAGAGGCAGACCTAATAGTTGAGCCCCAATCTGGCTGACACCCAACCATCACACTATGATGCACTGATAATTATGGTAGTAGTCCAATAAATATTCCTCAAAGCCTGTATTTGTGTACTATTACTCTGTAATTGCAGATTCTGCATCCTAGTTTATGTGGCTTAGGCAAATGCTGGTGTGTCTTTTTCCAGTACGCACAGACAAATGGATATTGAAGGGGAGGTCAGAAATATTCTGGAAATCAGCAAGATGCCAAAATAGGCGTTATCCAAAATTGTTCAAAGTAGGCAAAATTATCCAGAGTTAATTCACAAAATTATAGTCAATAAAGTAAAAGAGCTTTCAGTAGTAAACAAGAATCAACTCTATGTAGTTATTTTTAATTTTTGAGGTTTTATTTCCTTTATGATGACTGGCACCATGTTTTTAATTCTCATCCATAATTTATAGTTTGTTTGTCTTTTAAAAAAAAAAAACTTTCAGGTCTTATCAATTATTATAATTATCCTATTCCTCTAAATATTGAAACTTTCCACTAATACTTCTGAGTCTGCAGAAAACAAATATATCACTCAAAAATTTTGAATATACTTCCTGGTCTTTGTCTCTTTTCCTCTGTTCTCTTTAGAAAATATGGTGCTGAAAGAGTCAGAATGTAAACAAATGCTTCTCTGTTATCTGAAGGGCACCAATGAGACCTCATCCCCAGGAGACTTTTACATGACCTACGATTCTCTACAACTTTTTACATTGCCCCCATTGTCTACTATGCAACCTTATGGAATGGCTTTCTTTGGCCAATATGATTATTTTCCAAAGGCCCTTGTCAAAATTTCCTTGGGAGAGTAAAAGTAACCCAAAGGACCATTTCTTGAGGGCCTATTTTGTGCTGGGCACGTTTAACGTTCAATCTAATCTTCACACCAATCCTATGAGGTACTAACATTAGCACCATTTTCCAGAGGAGAAACCAGTCAGAGATCAAGGGACTCACTCATTGTAGCAGAGCTGGGGTGATGCCATGAACTTGCCAACACAAACCAAGACTACTGTTTTCCTAATCCTTCTGTTTGTTTCTCCACATGTCAAGCTCGCTCCAGCCTCAGCTGTGCCCTCTGCCTTAGCTGTGCCCTCTGCCTCAGCTGTGCCCTCTGCCTCAGCTGTGCCCTCCGCAGGGGGTGCCCTTTCTCTAATCTTCATATGGTGGCTACCTGTCTCTCAGGTCTCAACTGAAATGTCACCCTCTCCGAAAGTCCCTCTCTGTTCACTCTGTCACACCCCCCTGTGTTAACTCTCTACTTAGCATCTAACCACCATTTGTTATTTTTTGCAATCCCCTGCTTGCTTGCTTATTACATATCTCTCCATGCTAGAGTAGAGTCTGGGTGTCTTGTTCTCTTGCCCTATCTGCTATACCTAGAATGGAGTCGGGCACACAGCAGGCACTCAGTGAAAACCTATGAATACCGTTCCTACTGCCTCTTCCTCTCACTGAGGGGCATCCAGAAAACAGCTTGGGCCGAAGTCCAGAGAGCTAGATTCTAGTGTCACCTCTGGCTGGCTAGGAGGCTGTGCTGCAGGCAACCTCCAATCAGCTCAGTTTCTACCATCATCAGGTTGTTTTCCAAGATATTGGCAAGGTGAGCTGGAACTCAAAAGAGAAGATCAGAAAATCTTGTGGGATCAAAGGCCATAGGGGATCAGGGGTCACAGGGCAAGAGGAGCAGACAGCACCACTGGTTTCATTATTTTGCTGTGGACTAACCCAGTGTGCACCATGATGCCCAGTACAGATAAATCCTCTCTCTTTTTTACAGGGGAAAAGTTTGTATTAACAAAAGGTACCAAGCCAAGGTCACTCAAACTGTCCTAGTTTTTTGGTTGTGTGTGTTTTTTTCTAACTTCTCATCTACTGCAAACATCAAAGAAACGCCTACAAAAATAGAGGCTTTTGAAAATACCTAAATAACAAACTCAAAAGGTCCCAAAATGGGTCATCATTTGGTATACTTCACCAGGAGCCAGAAGTGAGAATACATTTTTAAACACATCTTTTTCTCTAAAATTCACAGCTCCCCCTTTCTGCTGCTTGTCTTCCATGATTAGCTGCAGTGAAAATGTCCTCCAAGACAGGGGGAAACGGTAGAACCATGTCCTGGAGTCAGAAATTAAGAGTCCTTCTTTTTTGACACCTCTCTCTCAGCTGGTGTTTCTTAATCCGAGGCCCCGTGTTCACATCAGGTCTCAGGGACCATCACTCTGGTGACGCTGCTCCCAGCATATTGCCAATATGCATGTGTGCACTTCTCTAGACACAGACCATCGCTTTCATCATCACTAAATGGGTCCAGGGCTCAAAAGCCCTTCTCGGAAGCACTGCTTCTGCTTAGAATCTGTTCTCAACTCTTTTGTACTGTGATGGAGCAATGATTATATCTAATAAAGCACTGAAGAGCTCCATGGCTCCCAGATTAATAAATGCATTCCGTTTAAGGGATTCCGTTACTATATTTATGACTTTCGTGCACTCTTCCAGAAATACTAATTTCAGTGCCGAGAACAAATCTTAGCATCAGCAGAACAGTCTCCACAACTATTTGTGAGAGCAGAATTTTCATTAACCAAAGGAACCAGAACCAGAACCATAGAGCTCAGGCTGCCCCCACTCTGACATCACAGACAAGAACACCAAAGTCCAGTGTGAGGAGGGAGGCATGGCATCACATTTAAGTGCTATGAGAGAGGTGTAGGAAGAGTGCAATGCAAATACAGGGGGAAAGTATGACTTTCAAAGGAGCATGCAGTGTTGTGGTTTGGGTTTAAGCACTTGGAGAACAGAAGCAAGTCTAGAACATGCTCACACTGTCCCCATAGACTGAGTTTATTACTGTAATTATGAGGGGCTTGTGGTGGCCATGAATGGTTCTATTCTCTGCAGTTGTCTTTTTTTTTTCTTTTTCTTTTTCTTTTTTTACCATAAGTGCAAACCAAACATCTCCCTATAAGGACAAAGGTGTACAGGATAAAACTTACATAAACTCAAAGGAACTCTCTAGAAGACAGTACATTACAAAAGCACTGATCGTGAGTCTTTCTACTAAAGTGGTCTTTCTACTAAAAAGTCCTGTGTGCTTTGACAATCACTACTAACTTGCTGATGCCACAGAGAAATATCTACACGAGCATAGTAATTGTGATCAGTCTCCCTGTTCAGCAACATCATTCTCAACAATTTCCCATCTCATGAAATTCTTCAGAACTGCACTTAAACACTAGATAGCCAATACCCTTGGGCTCATTCCTGTTTAATTAAAACGTCTGTTCTATAAGTGCTGTGTAGTATTTGTCATCACCTAGGGTGGATGTGTAAAAGGTGGCTACAGACACTTGGTGTCTACAAATCATTAATTACAGCGCTAGTGAGAAAGGCTTCTAGCAAAAGCTCAAACAGAGGGATTCTTTGTCTCTCTCACATGACTTACAGCCATCCCCGTAGAACAAGGAGCCCAGTAGCGCAAATCAAGAACTATAGCTGCATGGCTTAAAATGGGGGCCCCGTGTAATTCCGTAAGTCAGATTCTAAGCCAAGGAAATAGCATCAACATCACTATCGGTGCTAAAAGTTATTTAGGCCTGAGCTAAGTCCTCTCTAAGCCTGGGAAATTTAGATTTAGACCAATTTAATTCTCGGGAGTTAATAACTTTGATAAGACATAGTTCATTTTGACTAGTTAAAAGCCAAACCAATAACCTCAAAAGAGGAGAAATGATGCAATTGCCGAACACGTGGAGGCTGAGGCCTAGAGATGGGAGGACCTCAGATATCTGCGAGTGCACCCCCCTGGCGATATAAACCAGGGAGCTGAGACCTTGCCAGTCCGGGCTTGCCTAAAGTCACAGGCGATAGGTGGCAAAATCACACCTTTTTATTTTTTTAACTTGGAGTACATTTATTAAAGCTGGGGACAGTGAATCAAGGAAGGGCTTAGGATAGAAGCAGCAACAGAAGAGAGCCTAAGGGGAGATGCTATGGGCTCACGGAAAAGCTGGAGAACGGGGGGCCTGGGAGACAGGGTCAGCAGGTGATCCTGGGAGGAGCTATGGCTGCCCATTGCTCCCCTGGTTGCAGTCTGGTGGGGACGCTCGGAGTTTAGGAGATGTACACCTGAGAGGGAAGAAGAGGGGGCAGGGGAAGGCATGGGCTGTGCTCCAGGGAAGAAAAGTGCTCCAGCAAGCCACACCTTGAACACAGCTCTCCTTACTCCCATGATGACAAAACACTTACATACTGCTGGACACTGTATAATGAAATACAAAGAGAGGTTTTTTTTATATTAGTACTTAATACAATACTAATCTGCAGTTAACTCCCCACATATTTTACTAGAGGCCCACTGCATGAAAATTCGTGCACTCAGGGGGGTCCCTCAGCCTGGCCTGTGCCCTCTCTCAGTCCAGGAGCCCTGGGAGGATGTCTGGCTGATGGCTTAGCGCTGCCAGGGAGGCAGAAGAGGCTCCCATCACCACTGTGCTCACCAGCCATAAGCCCAGCTCAGTGCTTCTGGCTGAGCAGCACTCACCCTGTGGGAGTGCACTGACCACCAGGGGCCATCTCCTGCATTGAGTGTCTGCCCCCCTGGTGGTCAATGTGCATCACAGCGACCAGTTGTTTCAGCGGTCAATTTGCATATTAGCCTTTTATTATATAGGATTAGTAGCCCTATGCGTGAATCCATGCGTCAATAGCTCTCCATGGGGGCTGGCCACTCTGTATCTGCTGCCCAGAGGCTCTCCACGGCCCAGAGGCCCATCCACACCCGGGTACAGAATGCTTGCCTCGTCACCGCAGCAATGAAGAAAGCTTTCTGTCAGGCCACTCACGCTGCCCACTCTCAGAGGCCACCACTCCCCCTCCGGGGACTGGGGGACTCCACAGGGCTGAGAGGACTGCGCGCCACCATCTTGTGGCTATGGGCGCCTCCATCTTTGTGACAGAGTGACGGTTAATTTGCATATTTCCTTTTTATTAGATAGAATAAGCCAGCTTGCTCTAAAATTGTAGATACATAAGTATTTAAATAAACATACATCTAATGGAATGTATTTATAAATGAATAAAGATATGTAAATACATCTAAATAAGTCTATCTACATATGTATGTAGATGTTGAATGTTTGTTTGTGTATATCCGTCTGTCACAAATCACATGAGCTAAGGCAGCAGTTCTGCTTTAGCTGCAGTTTGGGTTCCCACACTGAAAACTAAGGCTGGAGCTTTTTTATTTTTTTTTTTAAATATATTTTATTGATTTTTTTTTTGCCCCCCTCCCTCCCTCCTCAGAGTTTTATGTCCATTGGTTGTACTTATATGCATGTATACAAGTTAAGGCTGGAGCTTTAAAAGCCCTAAAAAAACAAACCTCTGAGCAGGTAATGAGTCAAAAGGAAGGGTTGTAATAGGGAGTGGTGTGGTCTGTGGCAAACTGAAGCTCAACCCAAGAACTAAATGCCGTCAGATTCAATGTTACAAACACCTCTGCCAAATGACCACATCTGCAGGCTGTCCAGGGGCCTAAGAGCTCCCCGGCTTTGTGGTTGTTCTGAACTAGGTGACCCTCCTGCTTCAGTAGCTGCGGGTCCTTTATGATCAGTACAAAGCGTAGGGTGTGAGTTGGTTCGCCTAGTGTGTTACTGCTTTCTGCCTTTGGGACTCAAACGTTCTCTCAGGCCATCTGCTAGCAAGCAGGACAACGTAATCCCCTCCCAAACTTTCCAACGATGGGAACATTTCCGTGGGTCAGGAGCCTTTACCTTTCAAAAGGGCACCTGTGATGTCTCTATGGGAAAGCATTATTGCATCAGAAGTTCCTTTTCTTCTTCTGAGGAATGATTTTCCACGGGCATTTAAATAAAGCAGGCCTGTGGCTATCTCTGCTGGGGCCTTAAAAATCAGCTCTCATTTTCCCTCCAGGAAAATGTCTCTGGTCTCCTCAAACCAGGTGCTCAGCGGTATCTTAGTGCTTACTTCTGTTCTATAATCTCCTGGTTATCATCCCCGCCCCACCCCAATCTACCTCACTCCTGGAACTATGAGGACTATAAAGGAAGGGATCATGTCCATCTTGTTCACAGGGCAGAGCACAGGCCCAGGACACAGGTCATGCTCACCTGGGGCTTGGCATGTCATGCAAAAACGTGCAAGACTCTGTTAGAGCAGCTACCCCAGAAGCTGAGGGGCCAGATCAGTGCACTGCCCATAGTATCACATCCTGAACTCCCTCTGACCAATACCACACACTCCCATGAGAGCCCAATCCATTCATACGCCCATTCCTTCAGGACGGAGGGGAGCGTGGACCGTGGGGATCTCAGGATGCTGAGGGAATTCCAAGGAGGAGGACCAGACCCAGGCTGGACAAGTCCGGGAGTTTTCTGGGTAAGTGATGCCACAGTGAAGCACAGGGGGGAATTAGCAATGTGAGGCTGGCGGACCTGAGAGATGCTCGCGGTGCCTGGAGCTCAGTGTGGGTTAGAAGAAGGATCGAGAGAAAGCCAAGGGCCAGACCATGAAGAACATTCTACACCAGGGGTCCTCAAACTTTTTAAAGTGGGGGCCAGATCACGGTCCCTCAGAGAGCTGGAGGGCCGGACTATATGAACTACTAATTCCTACTGTAACACCTCGGCTGCGCTCACTGCCCAAAAAACCTGGCGGGCTGGATCAGACTCCTCTGCGGGCCGCATGTGGCCCGTGGGCCGTAGTTTGAAGACCCCTGTTCTACACCATGTAACGAGCTGTGCTTTATCCGAAGCAGTGGGGAACCACCGAGCGGTTAAGTAATGACTGTCGGCTTGGCCACTGAGAAAGATCACTTCAGATACAGCCATGATGAGAGCGAGAAAGAAGAGACCAGTACTGAGTTTCCATTCAGGCCTCATTGTCATCATATTCTAATAAAAATGGAGCTAAGCAGTCAACACTAAAAAAGGGAACCTGATCTAGTCAATTGTTTTATAAAATAGAAGAGAGACTACAGAAGCCCAAGGCACCTCTCTTAATCTAAGTAAATGCTGCCCATCTCATTAAAGTGTATTGTATTTTTACTATCACAACTAGTCACCATTCTAAGCACTTGCTAAGTATCAAAACTGTGCAAAGAGTTGCATAAGATAAAATGATTCACACACTCTGCCCACCAACCTCATTAGCTCTCCGTGGTTGCAGTACAGCCTTGGAATGCTTTTTTCTTGCTGCTCCTAATTTAACACGACAGGCTCTCAAGTTATTAGTGAACAAAGTTAGAACATTTTAACGGGTTTTTAAGTCATAGTCTTTTAAAATGGAACAAAAGCAAGGAGTTTCCCGTACACAGAGTTTTCAATCCATTACCATATTCCAAGGGCAGAGAAATCTGGTCCAGTCTTTCAAGCACATTATTGGTACATCGTTAGCTGATGCAAAAGAGGGACACTGCAATAACCACAATGATTGGTCACTCCCCAATTATTTTCATTTCTTTTCTTTACGAAGACAAACAGAATGTTTAAAGAAAGATGTTCCCAAAGTACTTACACTTTACTTGCCCCAAAATTACATTTTAAAAAATAATTCTTGCCCTGGCCAGTTTGGCTCAGTGGTTATAAAGAGTCAGCCAGCTGAGCAAAGAATCATGGGTTTGATTCCCGGTCAAGGGCAGGTACCTCAGTTGTAGGTTCAATCCCTGGCTTATCATCAAGGTGCGGGTGGGAGGCAGCCAATCGATGTGTCTCTCTCAAGTTGATGTCTGTCTCTGTCTCTGTCTTCCCCCATCTCCCACCCATCCCTTCCACTCTCCCTAAAAAAAAAAAAAAATCAATAGGAAAAATATCCTCACTCCTCTAAGGGAGGGTTACAAAGTTTTTTAAATCTTTTTTCTGACAAATATTTAGTGCCTACTCTATAACAGACCCAGTTCAAGGTGCTGGAGCTAGAACACTGGATAAGAGAGCCGGGGGTCCCTCGTCTCAAGATGTTTACATTCTGAAGGACAAAGGTACAGTAAGCAGACAGGTCTCAAGAGTGATGAGGGTAATGAAGGCTGGCAAGATAATTAACGCGGTCAGGAAAATGCTTTCTGAGGAGGAAACATCTGAGCCACAACCTGCATGATAAACAGCAGCCCCGGTGCAGCAAAGTTCCTACAATGAAACGATATATCCAATACAACTCCTGTGCATTGGAATAAACCTCCCCGAGAGGCTAAAACATATCTTTCCCTTAAACACTGACTTAATCCACCAGTTAGAGTGCCTCACAAGTTGGCTCAGAAAAAAATAAAAAATAAAAACCTGTGAGAATAGCCGAGACCGGTTTGGCTCAGTGGTAGAGCGTCGGTCTGCGGACTAAAGGGTCCGGGGTTCGATTCCGGTCAAGGGCATGTACCTTGGTTGCAGGCACATCCCCAGTAGGGGGTGTGCAAGAGGCAGCTGATTGATGATTCTCTCTCATCAATGTTTCTAACTCTCTATCCCTCTCTCTTCCTCTCTGTAAAAAATTAATATATTTTAAATATATATATATTTTTAAAAAACTGTGAGAATAAATAACCACTACAAAGCACAAAAGAGAGTGGAGTGCTAGATAATGAACCTAGAAGAATGTTGATGCTATAAATGTATGCACCTGGATGCAGGGATCAAGGGGAAAGAGTCCAAGACTGCCCTGTGGTGACCTGGCTGCTTCACCTGGCAAGGCTGGCAGGTACTGCGCTCAGAAGCTGGGAGAGAGCAGCCCCCAGCCTGCAGGGAACAGAATGTCTTCAAGAGGGCTGAACCAGGAAAAGGGCCTGGGATCCCGCCAAGCAGGTCCTTCCTTCCTGCGGGGATGCCAAGGTCTTTCCATGACGCAGCCTCCAGCTCCTCCGGCCTCCCCCCACCCCGTCCCCATGCTCTGCATTAAGTATTAAATGCCGGTCCCCATTTGGGAAGCCAGCAAATCGTGAGCAAATATATGAAAGACAGAAATAAGGTTTTAATTGAGACACAACTTCGGGTTTCAGAACATAAAGAAATTATGCAAAATAAACTTGTTCCAGAATAAACAGAAAAAAAATTGACAGGGATCACTTAGAAAACAACATTCTGTCCAAAAAAACAAGAACGGTCTTTAATTAAATTTTTTTGTTTTGTTTTATGCTCCTACTCTGAAAATTATTTTCTGCACTAAAAAGACAATGCAATTTTTAAGTCGACTTTGGCTTAAATCTAATTCATTTACTTATTTAACATCTTTTTCATAAAAGAGGAATAATAATTACACATAGTTTTCCTCCACAGCTTTGAGGTATAATTGGCATACAATTACATGCACATTCTTAAAAGGGAGCATATTTGATGAGCTTGGACATACGTATATAACTGTGAAATGATCTCCACAATCAAAACAATGGCTGCTTCCATTTCCTCAGAAGTTTCCTTATGCCTCCTTTGTAATCCAGCAGACCCTCACCTCCATCCTCCCATTCCCAGACAACCATCAATGTGCTTCCTGCCGCTACACACTAGTTTTCATTTCCTGGGATTTTTTGCATAAATACAGTATGTACTCCTTTTTGTCTGGCTTCTTTCACTCAGTATAATTATGTTGAGATTCATCAGTATTGCTGCAGATATCAATAGTTCACTTTTTACTAATTAGTATTTTTTGTTTTATGCTCCTACTAGGTTATGCACGATTTGTGCATAAACATTCAACTGTTCACTGATATTTGAGTTGTTCCGTTTGGGAGCTCCTACAAATAAAGCTGCTATAAACATTCATGTGCGTGTCTTTATATAAATGCTTTCATTTCTCTTGGTAAATACTTAAGAGTAGCTAGGTTATATGGTAGATGTATGTGTAACGTTTTAAGAAACTGCCAAACCATTTTTTTCAACATGACTGTACCATTTTCTGTTTCTCACAGTGGATATGAAAGTTCCAGTTGCTCCACTCCCTCACCAACACTTGGATGGCCGGTCTTTTTAATTTTAGCCTTTACAATGGGTTTTGGTTTTAATTTGCATTTCCTTGACAACTAATGATTTTGAGTATCTTATAATGTACTATTTGTCAATGATGGTCCTATTCAAATCTTTGTCTAATTGGGTATTTTTCTCATTATTATTGAGTTGTAAGAGTTCTTCTATATACTGATGTTACAACTCCTTATCTGATTAACATGTTGTAAATATTTTCTCCCAGTCTATGGCTTGTGTTTTCATTTTCTAAGTGGCTTTTGAAAAGCGATGCTTCTTAATTTTGATAAAGTCCAATTCATTGATTTTTAATAGATCATTTTAAATATGATCTATACAGAAGATCATATAAATCTCTTTTCATCCTGTTAATATAAAGAATTGCATGAATTGATTTTTATATATAAATCAACGTTGCTTTCCTAGTTATAAACCCGATTAGGTCATGGTGTACTACCCATTTGCTATATTGTTGAGTTGGATTTGCTAAGATTTAAGAATTTTTATATCTATGTCCACAAAAGACACTGGTCTGTAGTGTTTGTTTGTTTTTAATATTTTAATCAGGTTTTGGTATAAGGATAATGTTGGCTTCGTGGAATGAGTTGAGGTGTGTTTCCTTCTATTTTCTGAAATAGTTTGTGTCAAGTTGGCAACATTTCTTCCTTAAACATACGGTAGAATTCACCAATAAAGCCTATGAGGAACTTAAATTTGCATTGTAGGTTTTCAACTACAAATTGGAAGGTTTTCAACTATAAATTCAATTACCTTAATAGACAAAGTCAAGTTATTTGAGTGAGTTTGGGAAATTTGTATCTTTTAAGGAATTTGTTCATTTCCTCTAAATTACGGCATTTACTGGCCAAAAATTGTTCAAAATATTTTTTTAATGTCTGTGTGGTCTATAGTGATGTTCTCTCATGCCTAATATTGGCAATTTGTATTCTCTCTTTTTTCTTTTCTCTTGATCATTCTGCTTGACGTTCATCAACTGTATTAATTTTTTCAAAGAACCAGCTTTTCGTTTCATTGATTTTCTCTATTGTTTCTGCTTTCTACTTCACTGGCTTCTGCTATCTTTATAATTTCCTTCTTTCTGTTGACTTTGGGTTCAATTTGCTCTTCTTTTCTAGTTTTAGGTGGAAACTTAGGTCTTTTGAGAACCTTTCTAATTAAAGTGTTTACTACTGTGAATTTCTGCTTAAGAACTTCTTTAGCTATATCCCCCTCTCCTTAGGCTTTATCTAGATTTGTAAAGACTGTCAGGCACTGTGTTTGGTGTTAAGAATATACGGAATAAAACAGGTATAACCCATTTTCTCATCAAGCTTAGAAGGTGATATCAACAAAACTGATACTAAAATCAATTTAAATTACCTCCTTGATAGAAAGTACACGTTAAGTCAGAAAGCATAACAACTCTTGTTTTATGCTAACGATAAAAGTTTCTTCTGTTTTCATCTGTTCACATGCTCGAACAAAAATGAAGTTACTAGGTTTTTTTTAGAGTAACAATTTATAATTCCAATTGCAACATAACTTCATTGTGGAGTAAATTTGATTATTCCATTTTTAACTGTCCAAAAAAACTCCACATTTCTATTTAATATAGTAAAGATAAATAAGTATTTTTGCAATTCTAAACTTCAAAACCATCTTTAGAACTTTATATAAGAATCTTTAAAAACATTCATGTTGCCAAACACTTTCCTAAGACTATTTTCCTTTAAAAATATGAAAAAAAAGGAAACACTCTAACGATTCTATTTATGCTATCATCAAAGTTGGTTCAAAATACCCAGAACTTTAAATAAATAAATAAATAATACATGACAAATAACTTGTTTCAAGGTCGTTTAAATGCTGGCCTACCCTACCGAACACTCATGTTTTCCAAAACACCACCAGTGGGTTATATTAAACATCTAAATATAATTAATTATATTTGTAATTAATTGTAGATATAGATATTTAATTGATATTTAAATCTTTGTTCATCCAGTGGGCCAGTAAGCAGCTCTGCACACCTACACCTGGTCAGGTAACCTAAGCTTCCTACATTTGATGCTCCTTCTAATTCTCTTCTTTTGATCGACATTTAGGCCACAGGTTCTCAGCCTCAGTTGCACATTCGAATTACCGGGGGAAGCGTAAAAGTACCGATGCTGGGGTCCCACGGGCAGAGGTGCTTATCTAGAGTACTTAAAAGCAGGAGTTTTAAAAGCTCCCCAATGGAGGGAAATGTGCAGACTGAGAGTAAGAAGGACCAGTCTACCTCCCTCTGGAAGACATGCCTCTATGAGCCATCGCCAGTCTGCATCACCATCTTTCACAACCTACCTCCTCTAGTCAGAGCTCTACCCAACCTAACTCCTCAGCAGCCACTCAGTACTTCCATATGGATCCCTAAGCTGACCTCTATTTCCTGTCCAGAAACTCACAGGATAAAACGTCAATCTCTGACTGTATTTTAGCCATTCCTCTCTAGGGCACTTTTAAACTCCATATAAAGTTGGCTGAAGGAAAATTAACTCAATATAATTTGATGATAGGGTTAAACACTCATTGGGGGTGTTTTGTTTTGTTTTGTTTTACATCTATTTAAAAGAAAGGAATAGCTCCACAAGCCACTCGTAATTTTAGGGAATCTACCACAAAACGATCAGTTCCTTAAAGTGTAAAAGAAATATCTAAATAGTCTTCATTATCACTCATCTGATTCCACCACTTGTTAATTTCAAATGGATTTTCAATACTGCTTCCCATTCTGGGTTCAACACAGGCGTCCTCCATAACTTAAACCATTAGATCCCCGAGAGTCTTCACACAGCTCACTCCATTCTGCCCAATGAGACCCCTTCATTATAATTATCACCTCATCATGCAAAAGCGGGAAGGATAACAACTGCACCACAAAGACGGCAGGAGGCTTAATAAGCAAAGCGTCTTAGCACTGTGGAGAGTGCACTAGAAAACTTAGTTTATTTACAGCACACGTGCTGCCTCACGGAAACTGTGTGAAAAGCTGAGGCAAGTGGGAGCTGCGGGGAGCTGCTGGTCAATACGCAGAAGTGCCAGCAGGTGTGGCGGGCTCCCCAAACTCCAGAGAGCTCCCGCTGCTCTCTCCGCAACAGCAGACATGCACCTTGCAGGACTCACACCTTTCAGATCAAGACTGAACTAGTGACGTTCCTTGCGAACACCTGTGAACCTCATCGCCTTGGAAAACTGCTCAACAATAAAACCCTGCCCAAGTGCAGACCCAGGCACTCCAATCCCCGCCAGCGTGGGTTATGCACCTCTGGGATCTAATGGATCTGCATGCTGGAACACGTGTGCACGGCAGAGCCGCTGAGCCAACACGTATCCATAAACACTATGAATAATACCTGCGAGAATGCATGGCTTTCTCCTAAGAAACGCTTCAAGTACTAAGTCCTTTACCCAAATCAAGTCCCTTTCCTATCACACTTTTCCTTTCCTGCGTGTGAACCGCGTGCGGGGAGTTGGGGCGCCTCCCCATAAGTCTGGACAGATGGTGGGTTCTCCTACCCCCCCCCCCCACTCGCCCGCCCTGCCATCCCGTTAGCCCAAGCTGCCATCCGGAAAGGGGACCGTAGCCACACCGGCTTCCCGGAGACACACCTGCGCCGGCACACACCCACCACGGTCTCGTCACCAGCTGGGCACGGACCAAAGTCTGGAGGGAATTCCCACCTCCGCGGAGCTGGGGGCGGGGAGGGGGGGGGGAGAACGATGGGAAAGCGGGACCCCCGCGAGTTCTGACAAGCGGAGGGGGTTGCGGAGGTGCAGTGGACGCCCCAAGCCACTCACCCAGCCCTCGAAGGTGTCCGAGGCGCCGGCGGTGCGCAGCAGCTCGTGGAACTGCAGGGTGCAGTTGGCCACGAAGTGGTCGTAGCCCAGCGGCGTCTCGTGGAAGACGGCCAGCTCCAGGTGGCCGCCGTCCGTGACGTTGGCGCAGAACTCCTCGTTGTACGTGGGCTTGTTGGTCTTCTGCTTGGTGCTGGTCTGGCCCACGCGCACCTGGTCCACGCTCACAGTCAGGTAGGGGTCCAGCAGCTGGTGGCCCTTCTTGAAGAGCGAGTGGCGCAGGGACCAGCGGGTGGGCTGCAGCCCCACGGCCTCGCCGATGCGGACCCTCAGGTAGCCATTGAACTTCATGGTGTCGGACGACATGCCGGCGCCGCTGCCCGGGCCCCGGGGGGCCGCCCTGGCTGGCGACGGGGAAGCCTGGGGCCCCGGCTCAGGCCAGTCCTCGCGGCAGCGGTAGGAGCGGCGGCAGGTCCTGGGGAGCGCAGCGCCCGGGTCCCCCTCGCCGCCGGGCCATTCCGTCGTCTTTTTCCCCGCGGGACCCTCCTCTCCCCTCCCTCCCGGCCTCTCCGCCTCGCGGGCTGGAAAGGAGGGGAGCCCGGCGCCGAGCCCGCCGCGGGCCGGGGGGGTCCGAGCGTCCGCCTCGAGCGCGCGGCGCCGCCCGGGGTCTCGCGCGGGGCTCGCCCCTTCTCCGGAGCCGGGAGGCTCCTCTCCGCGGAGAGCCAGAGCGACCCGTCCGGCGAGCTCCAGCCCCGGCGCCGCCTCCCCGCCTCCTGGAGCTCCGCTCCTGCCCCCGCCTCCGCGGGCTCACGCTCTCCCCCACTCGGCGAGCTTCAGACCAGGAAGCAGCCGCCGCGGCCGCCGCATCCCCGACTGGTGCGTGCGGGCTCCAAGTTCACCGAAACTCGCGGCTCCGCGCCTTTCCCCTCCGGGGGCGTGGCGCCCCGCCGGCCGGCAGCGGGCCCCGGGGGCCGGGCGCGCTCCGCGGGGAGCCCCGGCCCGTCTGCGCGCTCCCCGCCGCGCGGAGACCCGGGTGCGAGTCGGCTGGAGGCCACCCAGGTGCAGGCCGAACCGGGAAGAGCTGTAGCCTCAGCCAGGGAACACCTGAGGCGCGGGAGACACGCTGGAAGGCGGGGAGGGAGGAGGAGGAAGAGGAGGCGGTGCAGGAGGAGGAACCGGGGAACCCGGGCGGCGGCGAGGTCTCCCGCGCCCTCCCTCCCTCCCGCCCTGCAAGGTGGGCTGGTGACTCTGCCTGGCCCTCTGGGAGAGGCCCCGGCTGGAGGAGGGCACCCGGCGGCGGGGAGGTTCCTTTTCCTAATCTTTACGGGGGATGGCTCATCCTGGTTCAACTCGGGGCCCATCCTGTTTGTGCGCCTTTCCTGCAGAGGGTAATTACACGGTGTTTTTTTTTTTTAAATAGGGCAGTAGCGAGGATGGAAATCCTGTCCGCCTCCTTCCTCCCTCGAGAGGTGTGTCTTGTTGCACAAAGAGCAGGAAAGGTTGGTTCTGAAGACAGCCATGGCCGAGATGTAATGGGGCTCTTCCTTGGGCCGGTGGTTTCTGTCCACCGGGCCCTGCGTGGCAAAGGCAGAAGGCGTGCCCACACGCGCCATCCCTGGTCCCTGGCACGGGGCACCAAAGCAGTGGCCTCTTCAAAGACCCCGGGTTGCTGCCGTGTTTTCGAGTCGGAGTGCTTCTCCCTACTCGTGGCACCAGCAGTTCTTGTCTCCTTTCCTCTAGGACAGATCTTTCTCCCTGAGGACCAGCCACAAACACCGATGAGTCTCTCACGGAGCCTAGGCCAGTGGTCGGCAGACTAATTAGTCAACAGGGCCAAATATCAACAGTACAACGATTGAAATTTCTTTTGAGAGCCACATTTTTTAAAAGTTAAACTATATAGGTAGGTACATTGCTATGAACTTAATTAGGGTACTCCTAAGCTGGCCTTTGCTAAAAACTCAAGGGGTCAAAGAGCTGCATGTGGCTCGGGCGATTGTTCAGATGCTAAAATAATTCTGTCTGGTTATTCAGGTTCCCTTGGGTGCTGATTGTTCTTCTAGCACCCTTTTTCCCGGTGCCCTGTTGGGGCTCTCCAACCTCGGGGGTTCTCACAATTTGAAGCCAGTGAACGGAGGCGCACTGTAGGAAGAAAACAAGAACAATGGGCTGGTGGGGGAGGGCCTGTCTTAAAACACCAGGACATCCTTAAGCGAACAGGGCAGGGCTGCAGTGCATCACCCTAATGACACCCTAGCTTTAGGCAGGGTTTGTAGAGCAAGCTCCCCAGCATCCGGGAGCTCCTGGGTGGCTCTGTGCTCCAGGGGAAGAGGTCAAGGAGTCTACTTGGGTCAACGTCTCCTCCAAAGAGCAAGGCTGTAGCTTTAAGAACCACTGAAAGAAGACTGTCCCCAAATGGTGGACAGCTCACCGCTGGCCTGGGTTGGGATGTGAAGGACATGGACCATCTTTGCCCATCAGCACCAGGCGCAGGCGGGCAGTGGTGACAGAGCAGGGAGCAGGGCAGTCCTGGCTCCTGCGCTCCTGGGGCTTACAGTCCCACAGGGAGGAGAAACAGCAAGCAGATGACACAGGTGGAGGGGCAGAGAAGGAAAAGCCTCCGGTGTGATGGGACAGTGGATCCTGGAGGGGGTGCTCAGGAAGGGCCCCTGGAGAAGCACAGAAGGTTCAGCTTATCCAGGAGTCCTGCGGAAAGGGACAGTTTGGCCTGTTAGGAGGGCAGGGAGGACTCCATGTGGCTGGAGCCCGGAAAGGTAAGGGGAGCGTGGTTGATACAAGCCTGAAGAGGTGGGTCAGCGTCCAAGACTGACCACCCTGGTAAGTCATGGGAAATCTTCGGACATTCGCCGTGGGCAATGGAAAGCCTGTGAAGGCTGTTAGACAGGGCCAGGACAGGACAAGGTTTGTATTTTAAATCTCTCTCTAGGTGCCGAAACCGGTTTGGTTTGGCTCAGTGGTAGAGTGTCAGTCTGCAGACTGAAAGGTCCCAGGTTCGATTCCGGTCAAGGGCATGTACATTGGTTGCGGGCACACCCCCGGTAGTGCTCTCTGTAAAAAATCAATAAAATATATTTAAAAAAAACAACAACAACACATAAATCTCTGGATTGGAAGGAGCAAGCATGGGGGTGAGGAGACCAGTTAGGAGGCTGTTGCCAAAGTGCAGAGGACAGAAATGGAACTGGGGCTTAGGTGGATGTAAGAAATGTTCAGGAAGTAGAATTGACAGGCCCTGGTGAAGGACTATACAGAGGGAATGAGGAAGAGGGAAGCATCGAGGAAGACTTGCAGGAATCCAGCTTGAGAAACTGTGGATTGGGGAGCCATTAGTAATTAGGAAACTGGAGGAGGGGCAGGTTTGTGGAGGGAGATGAAGCAAGCGTTCACTTCCAAACAAACACGTCAAGTTTGAATATCTGTGATGCATTTAAGTGGCCATCGGAAGCAGGCCAGTGGCTGTGTGGCTGTGAGGCTCGGAGGTGCGTTCTGAGTTAAAGATACACACTGAGGAGCCATCAGTATGTAGACGGCAGTGGGAGCTAGAACAGTGGACGAGACCTCTGTTACAGGAAAAGACAGGGAGAGAGTGTGGGGTGAGAGAAGGGGCCTCGGGAAGAGCTCTGCAGGAAGTCTGACATTTACAGATGGAGGAGACATGGGCAAGGGAATTGAGAGGGAGCAGCCAGGGTGTTGGGAGAAAAACCAGGAGGATGTGGTGTCCAAGTTCTCTGGAAACCAACCAAGCGTGAAGGAATTGCTCAGCTAGGTCAAAAGATGCTGAGAGAGTAAGGAAACAAAGACTAAAGAAGGCCATATGGAGATGGCAATGGGCAGGTCCTTAGTCATCTTTGAGCTGTTTTTTGGTAGAGGAGCGGGGGATGAAGCCCATTTGGAGTAGGTTACAGTAAAAAAAAAAATAATAATAATAATAAATAAGAAAGTGGAGAAAGTAATCTCTTTCAAGAGATTTGGTCCCCTGGCTGGTTTGGCTCATTGGATAGAGCATCAGTCTGCAGACCAAAGGATCTGGGTTCGATTTCAGTCAAGGGCATGTACCTTGGTTGCAGGCTCCTCCCCAGCTCTGGTCAGGGCTCCTGCAAGAGGCAATCAATTAATGTGTTTCTCTCATATCGATGTTTCTGTCTTTCCCTCTCTCTTCCATTCTCTCTAAAAAATCAATGGAAAAATATCCTCGGGTGAGGATTAACAAAACAAACAAAAAATAAATAAATAAAGGTGATTAAATGTTGTTGTTTTCTTGTTGTTGTTGTTGTTTTCTTAAAAGAGATTTGGCTGGACTGGGGAGAAGGGTGGAATCACTAGATGGAGGCCAGTGAGCAATACAAGGGTGGAGAGCAGTCAGACAGTTCTGAGACTTCAGGAGGGAATGCCACCAGGGCACAGGTGAAGAAATGGGCCTTGTTTAGAAAGAATCATCTATGTCTGTGGTTCTGGGCCTACTGTCCAAAGTTAGCCTCCATTCAACCAGGTGGTCACCAGCAGCTACAACTTCAGATTTTCACTTCAGGGTCCCAGGAGAATGAAGATTTTCTCTATCAACAGCCTTAAATCAATCTGGGGGAAGATTCTGATGCTCTCCAGCCTGTATCACTTGTCATTAAGTGGCTCCTGGGGGGACATGAGGCAGGTAGTAGACAGCACACGGTTCAAGGTCCCTTTAGGAGAGAACGGTCTGCCAACACAAACCTCACCTGTGTTACAGCTTTTATTCAGAGTTGGTCCTAATTTTTAAGGCAGGAAAAGGAGCAAGAAGTCCCTTCTCTATATACTAGTAAATCCTATCCTGCTTACTAGCAACTTGTATGTAATGCAATATAGCAACTTGCATACTCGTATTGCCTGTTTCAAAATTTGTAGCATAGGTTCTTTTGTAGACTAGAGGTTATTTTTTTTTTCCCCCTTATCACTATTACTGTTTCTTGTCTTAGTTACACCATAACTTTGTACTTCTCCATATACAATTTCTAGTGCAAATTTGAAATGCTTTTCTGATTGATTGCCTAATGGATTGAATCACTGCTATTTCTCTGATTTCTTAAGGAGCATTTCACACAACCCCCGTTCCCTTTTAAATCAGAGTTAGAAGATTTAGAACTGACACAGCCAGGTCAAAAGTTAGCCCATGTTACTGTGAAATGGCACAGGCCGGGGAGGGCCTTCAACAATACATCGGAAGCTTCAGAGTAAGAAAGCAGTTCTTCGCCTGAAGTCCAACCATGGTGGAATGACTAAGTAAATTACAGAATAGCAACTCCACAGAATAGTACAGGGTTGTGAAAATGACAGATCACAAATAACATTTAAAAAAAAAAAAACAATAATCAATAACATTTTAGAAATCTAGGATAAGATATATAAATATGTTATGCAGTACATAAAATATGTACACCAAAGGATAAAGATTGGAAGGTAACGCAGGTAAATAAGAGTAGTGCTTAGAGTGCTGGACTTACAGATAATAAACATGCTGCCTAAAAGGGCTCTGAAGAGAAAGTAATTCACATAAAGCATGTGACACATTGCCAAGTACATGCTACATGTCAGCTGTTGCCTTGGCTGTCATATTATCTTTAATTGAGCACCTGCCAGCATTGTCACAAGGCACTTAACTAATTTTATTTGATCCTCATGAGAACCATTGAGGTAAGCACTATCATTTCTACTTTACAAATAAGGACACCGAGGGTGATAAATGTTAAGTGAATTGGATCACATAATGAATACCTGGTAGAGCTGAGATTTGACCCATTTTTCAAATGCCTGAGCCCACCACGTAGTGATTCAATTGCATAGCAGGATTGCAAAGTACAGCTGCACACTGAGAACAAGGAGGAAAATGGATATTCCCAGACAGCAGCAGAGAATGGGAGGCAGACCAGGAGGTATGACTGTTATCTAATTCTGAATGTGCAAAGGGACATATAATGGTAAGTGTAGAAAAGCACATGTAAAAAAATAAATAAAAGGTACATTACTGTGGCAAAAGTAAGCCACCATGTCCTACTTACAGATGTTCCAAAAAGAACAGGAAAAGGTAAGACATTTCACAAATATCCTATCATTTCTCAGAAAGGGAGGAAGACACTAGTCTTATATTGAAAAGGACACTTAGGCAGAATGAGTGAAAAAAAAACCCATGTCTACACACTTCATTGTGATGTTTCTGAGCACGCAGCTAAAAGGAAGGACTTCAGTGACTTGGAGGAAGAAACGAGGCAAAGGTGGGGGGTGGGAGGAATGTGAGATGAGGTCAGAGTAGTAAGGTCTTCAGTGAGCCAAAGGCTCCCGACACACCACCCGGGGTGTCAGTGAACAAGCCGCTCATAATGAGAGAGGGATAGGGTGAAAGGGAATCTGAAAGCAAGAAACTAGGCAGACAGAGTGGGTGGGCAGAGCTTCTCTCCCTTGCTCAGGCTTCCTCAAAAAGGGGGCCTTAAATTACTATTTGTCTCAACAACCCACTGAAGTAAGGTTCCAGGGGTTGAGATGAGAACAGAGGAGCCAGCATAGAAGTAATACCCTCTCAAGACGCAGTCACGTGGATAAGGCTTTGTCCTGACAGCTGCCCACGCATGGCCTGGTGATCAAGAGCAACGACTCCATAAAACATTTCTGCCATTGTTTTCTAGCAGGAAAATCGAGTGACATTAACCATTTTATGTGTGTAAAGAGAACAAACACAAATCTCTACCGTGACTGTTTTATGTGGGGGCATACATAACTCATCTACTTGAATCGAGCCATATTAGAATTTTTCATTGGAATCTTTGATATTACCTACGCGTCTTTCTTAGCAGTAATGTGAAGACCTGGAAAACCTTACAGACATTCTATTAAGGACCAGATTCATAAATGTCTTTAGCTGAATTACAGCTTTGTGTATTAAAAAAAAAAAAGACATATCTCACATACAGTAAAAGATGAGGTAAATAGTTTAGGAAGGCCAAACTATTTGCCTTTAGTCATCTAAACATGTCTCTGTGTCCACTTCTGTGGTAACAGATTAATGTAGCTTGTCACCAAATGAGGCAAAATATCTTTTTAAACTAAAATGTTTAGAATTCCTTAGTTCTGAATGCAGAACTTACTACAACTCATTTCTAACATTTTTCTTGGCATTTTTAAATAATAATAGAAACACATGAATAGGGTTTAAATGTAGTAATCATTTTCTCTCTATCTATTATTAATATAGCTAATGGCCAGGTTTTGTCATTTGGTTCTAGTTCCATTGATCTTTGTCAGCTGGTTCTAGTTCAATGAGTGATTATTGATTACAAGAGGCAACTGAGTTAGCAGATGTTATGGCTTGTGTAACAAACCTGAGAGAGGAAAAATGATTATTTTGTTCTAATAGCGTCTCTCTCACAACCTTTACTGGGCTTTCTCCACCTCTTGTTGATGGCATTCTCTGATTCATTCCGTGACCAATCAATTCGGTAATTCCATTCCGGTCACTGAGCATCACACAGACTTTTTAAAGTCCTCTGGAATTGCCTTTAGGTCATTTGTAAAACCTACACATTCTTTCCGCCTTTGAATTGAACGGTTTTGTAAGTGATAAAATGTAACACAAAAAATGGTTTTCGTCCATTCAAATGATCTTTTTTCCTTTTTTAAAAATTATATTTACTGAGGTGACATTGGTTAATATGATCATATAGGTCTCAGGTGTGGGTTTCCATGTTATAAGATCTGTACATTGCATTATGAGCCCAACACCCAATCAAATGATCTTAGGATTAAGAGCTCTCAGGCCTGCTGAAACCGGTTTGGCTCAGTGGATAGAGCGTCGGCTTGGGGACTGAAGGGTCCCGGGTTCGATTCCGATCAAGGGCATGTACCTTGGTTGCGGGCACATCCCCAGTAGGGGGTGTGCAAGAGGCAGCTGATTGATGACTCTCATCAATGTTTCTAACTTGCTATCTCTCTTCCTTCCTCTCTGTACAAAATCAATAATATATATATATATATATATATATATATATATATATATATATATTTTTTTTAAAAAAAGAGCTCTCAGGCCTTCTAGGTTATGCTTTTTCACAACTGTACACAGGATGGGGGAGGGGCAAGGGAGCTTCAGTTTAAATATTTTACCAGGTTGTAGCCATAAACTATAGTCTATAGCAGCCATTACAGATTTTCACAGTATCCTATCTCTACCTCCACCCAAACCCTATCTCCCAAGCTGTGTGACATTAGGCTCCATTCTTCCTTCCCTTACTTGGCCTCAGTTTTCTCATCTGTAAACTGGGTTACTATGGGTTTTAAAGAAGTTATGTATAAAGCACTTAGAACAGCACCTTGCATACTGTAAGCAATTTATAAATGTTTATTATTATGGGTGGCTTTTTCTTCTTTTCATTTATTGGTATTTTGTGGGGTTTTTCAGTAATGAAATATTTAGCAATTTAATAAAAGTTTCTTAGCTAAAGCCCACCAAATCACAGATAAAGTTTACTTTAATCCTTTCAAATTTCCCGTTGTCTTTCTGGTGAAACTTGAACGTTTTCTGATTCTTGGAAATGAAAAAGCAGTTTTGTCTCTGTTGCCAAGAGCTTATAGTTCATAATGAGGAAGCATAAAAAAAAGACCTTTGTCCTTGAAATCCCGGTAATGAAATGTTATATTTTCACATCAACCCCAATCATCTTTCTCATGCGAGGAGAAAAATTTAACTTTCTACAAAACTGATCAAGACATATTCCACCTTAACCCCCCCAAATTTTTCCCCCTTCTCCCTATTTAGAGCTCTGAATTGAGACATGAATTTTGAACATGGAAGGTTACTAAGTGTTTGTTCTAGATTCTGTATTAGTGGAGTACAGTAGGTTAATGAGGCATTGCTTATTTTCCATGCTACTTTAATAAGTCCCACGATGCAGTCAACATAATTTTAGCTCTAGAAGCCAAGTAATAAAAGGGCAATTCAGACCTTCCGACCGGGACCTTTGGAGTAAAGTGGGAAGGTGGAAGGAATTGGAGTATTTTTGGACAAAGTTTAATAAGCCTACGTGATTGCTCTGCACTCAGGTTTAAGAACCTCAGGCATAAGAAACAATAGTGTAGTAGGCAGTTTGCTAGGCATGCGCAGAGCAGGAATGATGGGCAGGAGCGGAGAGCCCCAGGTGCTTAGCAACAGGCAAAACTACAAACCTTTGCACAACCCTTAAGCATCAACCTCTGGAGATGACGTTTAGGCCTCAGCTGTGTTTCAGTTCCAGGCCCAGAAAAGCAGCAAAGCTAAGTGAAGCAATGCCATGGCTGACATTAGGACCAGCTGCAGTGACTAAGGATGCTCTTCCCTGGTGCCGAACTATCAGTGGAGACCCAGACCCTGAGGAGACATACCTGGAAAGCTGATGAATTCTACTGGATCCTACCCTTCGACCTCCAGATAGAAGCCCTTGGGGGGCGACCCTGTGAGGATCTTTATGGAGCATGCAGGCACCTTTCTCTAACCTCTTTTCTCTATAGATTATAGATATAGATATAGATAGATATAGATATAGATATAGATATAGATATAGATATAGATATAGATATAGATATATAGATATAGATATAGATATAGATATAGATATATAGATATATAGATATAGATATAGATATTTATATCTTGTCCCTCCCCACCACCCCCACCCCCCCACCCCAAGCTCCAAGGGCCCTTATTTACTGTACCTTATTTACTGAGCCCATTTCTTCTACAGCTCACTTCTGCCTCTGTGACTTTCTACATAAACTTTCTGTTATAATTTGAGTCTTGGCTCTGAATTCTTCTCTTAGCCAGAACTCAGGAACTGAGGTTGCTGAATCGAGGCTAACTCCTGGTGCTGTTTTTCTGCCACATCAATCGCATCCAAAGGCTTGGGTTTGCTTACTCCAAAATTGCTAGATGACCTCAGACAAGTCATACAGTTGCACAGAATTAGTAAGTCTCACAGCATTATATAAAGGCTATCTGCTCTGCCTCACGCTGGGATTCATCCCTTTCTGTCCCCCTACCTCCATGGTCGACAAGCTGCGGCTCTCGAGCCACATGCGGCTCTTTGGCCCCTTGAGTGTGGCTCTTCCACAAAATACCATGGCCTGCGTGAGTCTATTTGGAAGACATGGCGTTAGAAGAAGTTTAAGTTTAAAAAATTTGCCTCAAAAGAAATTTTAATCCTAGTACTGTTGATATTTGGCCCTGTTGACTAATAAGTTTGCCGACCACTGCCCTACCTCATCCTTGCCGCCTCACATTCTATGCCAATGGTCTCTCGGGAACTGGTGCTTTAAACCTGACACCCACATCAGGGACCCTCCCAATCAGAGGCAGAGTTTTGACACATTCTCTTAATTCAAGTACAAGCACTCACGTTAGATTCTAATTATGAAAGAAAACTTGAAAAAAAAACACCACCAATAACAAGAAAACAAAAGAGAGATCTGATGAGTATAACAAATAGAAGGGGAGAAAATAAGCCCATGGGCTAAATGGGTGTGGAAATACAAACACCACATACAGTACTAAGATGAAACTTGGGCTTGGTACAGGAGAAAGGAAGCCGACAAAGGAATTTTACACATTTCCCTGAGTTACTCATTTTTTTTTTTTTTTTAAAGACTCTGAACAACTGAAATCAGGAAACACCTGTGCTTGTTAACATTAGTTAGGAAATGACTTTAAAAACTTGGACTCCGTTTGAGATAACTGATGGCAGGCAGCGATATCATTCCTGCGTCTATATTTCCATGTAAATGTACACGCTGTTTCTCTTAGTTTGCGTCCATTTTTCTAATAGCAACGCATTATACTTATGGGGTAACTTATATTTTTGTTTTAAAATTACCTGGCATTTAGCCACATGCTGAGTTTTGTTCCCATTTATCATTATTCAACGATTACTATAACTGCCCAGAAATATGGCCATCATTACTTTGAGATGAAAATAAAAGTATGGAATGAACATTTGAAGATGAAAGATTAAAACACGGCCTTGTAATGTGAGGGTGGGTCAGAAAGTAAAAAAATAAAATACAGAAAGGGGAGATGGGATATATGGAATATATTTAACAAAATAGATTTTAAAAATAATAAAATACAGAAAGGATGGGCCCTTTAATTGGAAGATGTGCTAGAGAACGCTAGACAAAACTTTTATATTACAGATGAGGAGTCAACACCATAATTGAACATTTTCTATGTGGTTTTTCATACTCTCTGGGTCTTCAGGATGTGGACCAGAGCCCTACAGAGAATGTTCTAGACTCAAGTAAACCACTGACTCAACAAGTCTTATCTCTAATCGATATATATATAAACAGCAGTATCATTTATATTGCTTTGATTTGTTTTGTTAAACAATAATAAAGTAGAACACATAAATGACATGATTTATATCAGCTTTCTTAGAAATACAATGTCAGGCAAATTTGTTTTTGTAATTTTCCTTTGATGTTCCAGTTAAATGATTACCAGTGAGAATAAGTTATTTTTGTTGTTTTAAAGAAAATTACAAGTTGAATTTTGTGCCAGTGAACAACAAGATTTGCACAGATCGAGCTATTGTCTTATAGTTTCATTGTATCCCACTTTTTAAAACAGAAGGATATTGCCCTGGCCAGTGTGGTTCAGTTGGTTGAGTGTTGTTCCATACACCAAAAGGTCACTAGTTTGATTCCTGGTCAGGAAACATGTCCCAAGAGGGACATGGAGGAAGCAGCCAATCGATGTATCATATTGAATTTTCTCTCTCTCCTTTCCTCTCTCTCTAAAGTAAATTTTAAAATCTCTCTATATAAAGAGGTAATAGGCAAATTAGGCCAGGACTCTGTAATGGGCCACAACTGGACAGGAGGAGGTTGTGCGCACAGATGAGGCCAAGAGCAGAGATGGAGACAGAGATAGAGGCAGGGGGGCCTGCCTGAGCCCGTGCAGTGACTCAGGCAACCCCAGAGTGGACAAAGGCAAGGGGGCCGGGGGATGATGCAAGTCAGGCTTGGGTCCTGGCCCAACTCTCATATGGGCTGGTGCTATTTGAGTCAGACATGGTCCCAGCCCCTCAGGGGTGCCTCCTTTCACAGCAGGAGGCAGGGCACCTCCTTGCATGATTTCAATCACTAGCTAGGCCTCTAGTATTTTATAAAAAAAATAAAACAGAAGGATATTAGAATACATTTTGTTCTACATGTTTTAAACTCCTGAAAAATGTCTTCTCAATATACACTGTAAGGAGTCTTACATATATTAATGTTAACTATTAAGCATTGTGATTTAGAAATGTTAATTATTATTCAAATGAATGCCAACAAACTACTGATTATTGAGGATAGATTAAGAATACACAATAATCATTAACAACAGTACTGAGACATAGGTAAAACAAAGATCTTTTAATAAAAAATAAAAGTGATTTTTTTTAATTTAGTATGTTATTAAGGTATAACAATACACCAAAGCATATATAAGAGGATGTCTGCTTCTGGTCATACAGAGTGACTGGTACTGGATGTGTCTTCCCACGGAAAATAGCTACACATATCTGACTGAGGCAACTGCTTTCAGGCATTTGACAATAAGCTTTGTAGGACTGTGCTTCTGTTAACAGGAGAGAGCTCTGCGTGGTTTCAGCTTTCTCCTTGGGGACACCAATTGGACTACAAGGAAGTGGAATCCAAGGGAATACGGAAGTCCTGCTGAGCTAAAGGAGCACACATCGAGTTTAGAACGGCTGTGGTCCCTGGGATTTTTAATATAGGGTATTGGAAAGGAAGGAACTGTGCAGAAAAGGGGACAAAGAAGACTTCATGAGTGGTCCCTTACAGCCCATGTACAGGATGCGACTTCATGAGGTCTAGCAGAGAATGGCTGCTACATGTAAGAGAGCTGGCCAAGATACCACAGCTGTGGAGTGCTGGAAACACATTAATATTGGCCCGACCAAACTGGAGAGCCCTTTCTAAGCAGCTTATGCATTCTCCTGAAACTCCAAAGAATCCACACCTTCAGGGTAAGTGCCGTGGCCCCAGAGAAAGGTTCATAACTCAGGACTAATGGTGGAACTGAAAAAGCTGCCCTAACAAATAATAAAACAAAGCCTAATAAGATGGAGAGGATTTTCCAATAATTGAACAACTTTATAAAGGAAACTTGAACTCCCTTTAAAAGAAGATAAGCCAGACTCTCTATAACTTCCTTACAACACCACTAAAGAATACTTTTTAAAGTATTAAACTTGTGAAGGAGCAGGAACATGTGATCTGTTATCATGGAAAGGAACAGTCAATAGAGGCAGAATCCAAGAAGACCCAAATGTTGGAATTAGCACACTAGTTCCTTAAAACAGCTATTATAAATGTGTTTAAGGATGCACAGGAAAAGATGAATATATTGAGTAAACAGACGAGGAGTATCTGCAAAGAAATAATAAGATAGATATGTTAGAAATAAAAATTAAATATTTAAAGTTATATATATTTGGAGTCTTAATAGGAGAGAAGACAGAATGGGGTAGAATACTGATAAGGATGTGACGTCCAATATACACAGTGTGACAAAAGTGGGTTTGCAGGTGTTTGCATGGAAAATAATATAATAATTAAGAATTAAGAATAAAAGAACCCTGGTTGGGTAGCTCAGTTGGTTAGAGCATCATCCTGATATGACAAAGTTGTGGGTTCAATCCCCAGACAGGGCATATATAAGAATCAACACATAAATGCATAAGTAAGTAAAACAGCCCTGGCCGGTGTAGCTCAGTTGATTGGAGCATTGCTCTGTACACCAAAAGGTGGGCAGTTCAATTACCAGTCAGGGCACATACCTAGGTTGCATATGGGAGACAATTAATCAGTGACTCCCAAAATCAGGTGAAGACTGATCCTGTCTTAACCACCATTTGCTTCATGATCTTTGGAAGCAGGACAATCTGTTCCTTCTCTAAACACTTTTGGGGAATAGCTGATGAGGACATTGTCTCTGCCTGGAAGGAGTGCAAAGTCTAGTGAAGAGGGGCTGGAACCATTTCAACCTAACACACATGAGGATTGAGGTATGTGCAAAGAGTCATGGTGGTGGTTGATGGGAGAGACTAGCTCCTGCCTGGATGAGCTGGGAAGACAACTGACTTGGGTTATAGAGAATGAATAGAAGTGACCTGTGTATGCCAGGTCTTCACTCACTCACTCATTTATTCACTCAAAAGATATTTATTGAGGGCCTACTACAAGTTAAGCCCTGGATGGTGGAAATATAATGGATAGTAAGATAGATCTGTTTATTATAGTCTGCAGGGTAGACTAACAGACAGTTATTACAAAGTATGATAAGGACTCTAATAAGCTGGGGAGCTCAGCCTATTTGGAAAGCAGTCGGAGGGGTCCCTTCCCAGAACCAGTGACATCTAGACTGAATTTAGTAGGCATTATCCAGGTGATGGTGGTGGAGAGAAAGAATTGCAAGCAGAGGAATACTGTGCAGCAGCCAGAGGCCAAAGAAAGCACAGTGGATCTGATGAGCTAAAAGGCAGGTCTAGGACAGAGTACAGATCTTGGGGCAGAAGAGATAAAGATTAGAAGGGGACAGGTCTTAAGGAGTTTGGATCTCTTCTGAAAGAAATTAGAGGCTATTGAGGGTTTGAAGCAGGAGCCAAACAGGAAGAGATTTATATTATACACAGGTCAGTCTGGCTATATTGAAAAAAAAAAAAAGGGGGGGGGGGATGTTAGAAAGTGAAAGTTGACTGATCATTATCCAAATGAGGTGATCCAACTCATGACCAAGATGTTACCGAGGGAATGTAAGGACTGGCAGACTAGGCAATAGATTGGATGGGGTAAGGCAGGGAGCAGGGGTGGGGAATGAGAGCAAAAGAAGGTAGAACCTGACTCAGATCTCTTCAGTGGGTCACAAATGAAGGCGGCATTGCTCCAGAGAGAACACGGACTTGGAGATGGGCATGGGAGTTTCATTTCAGATGTGTTGAGTTTAAGACATGCAAGTAGCAGAAGTAGAGACACGGGCTGAAGATACAGACTGGAAAACATCAACTCCAAAAAGTTAGAGTCCTGGGCACAGGCAAGGCCCACCGCTCAGAGAGGTTGTAGAAGGAGAGGACCAGAGGTCTCAGGCAGAGCCAGAGTGACTGGGGTGTGGGAGAAGGCTGCAGATGCGGAGACAGGAGACTATCAGCATAGCAGGGGCCGTGGTCTAGATTGAGAAAGTCTGGGGATGAAACTGCAGGAACACTCTTCATTAACTGGTTAACAATGATTAATAAAGCTAGCTTCTGGGATTGATCCCTAAGAGAGCCAATTAATTTTATTCTTTTCCAAAGTGAAGGCTAGCATTTCCAATGATTGTAAATTAATTTGCATCCCATGTAGTAAGTAATATCAATGATAAGAACCACGAAATGAAAGAAGATAGCTACACTGACACAAGTTCATCAACATTATTAGAAAATCAGTAGTATGATGCTCTGAGGGAAAGTAAAGAGTTATATTGTCTCATTTGACTCAGGAGCCCCACTCTCAAATCTAAGTCTGAGATGCATTATTCTTATGTCACATAGGAAGAAACATTATTCTTATGTCACATAGGAAGAAACATGTTCTGGATTTCTGTTTAATAAATGTTAGTACTGAAAATTTTTATGTGAAAAATAAAACATTTCTATTCTCAAGATTGCGACATTTTTATTTAATATGTTTTTATTGATTTCAGAGAGCGAAAGGGAGAGGGGTAAAGAGAGAGAAACATCAATGATAAGAGAGAATCATTGATCTATTAGCTTCCTCCTGCATACCTTATACCAGGGATTGAGCTTGCAACCTGGGCACGTGCCCTGATCTGGAATTGAACCGGTGACCTCTTGGTTCCTGGGTCAACACTAAATCACTTCCACAATGGCCAGGCCAAAGGTGACAATTTCAACTAATGAGTGTTACTACAATACTTTGCACAGCCTGGCATTAGTATTTTACATGCTTTCTATATTTGAAATGCACAGTGCCATCTAATGGCCACAAGCCATAAACTGAGAGGAAGAAAAAGGACCAGAACTGAAATATAATAATGATAATGATAAAAGTAAAATCCAATACATTTTAAGTTTCAAAATTGTTTACTCAACTGGCCATGCATAGAACAATTTTATCTTTTCCCTAATCATTGTTATGTGATTATAAATGATCATACTGCATAGATAACGGTATATCACATTTTAAATTTATGACAAAACTATAATTATACACTATGTACATTTTGTAAAAATTTTAAAAATCATTAGAAACATCTTAGATGAAACAATGTATTCACCTAGGATAATTCTATTCTTCTTAAAAAAAAAAAAAAAAAGAAAAAGAAAAATTAGGGGGATCGATAGACAGACTTTACCCTGACTTCTGCAAAGCTAATGCATAACCAGTCTTTTGCACGGAAAGTAATTCTTCTAAACACTCTCTCAAGACCAGGGACTTGACAGGACTAGGGTATGAATCTTAGACTCAAGAGAAGGAAAGTGAAGCTGCCATTCATGGGTTCCCTTTTGGAAAGTTATGACCCATGGCATGGCCCTTCCACAGCCATCCCTGGGATCAAAAGAATTTTCCATTGTCCACACATGCCCCTCACTCTGAGGGCATATGTGGGACAAGGAATGGAGGAACACAGTTGTGTACCATCTTAGTCAGTCTCCACCAGGAGCAGCTAAGCTTGCAACTTCAAGGACGATGCCTCAAAGACTTACATTTGGTTGTAGAGCTCCCAAGTCAAATGAGTCACCTTGCCTTCCAGCACAGCTGCCTTTCCAAGGCTATATCTCTGATCTCAGCCCTTGTGAGGTGGTTTGAACCATCTGCTGTAGAAATTGATGACTTCCTATAAGAATTGCTTTTAAAATATTCTGCTCTAATTTAAAAGGGATTTTTAAAGTATCCTATTTCATTCTTCCCTCACTAAGTAGAGTATTAAACTGACCAAAAACTCTACTCCATATTATGATGTGCAAAACTGACATTTTACTGCCTGGTCTTTCCCACCTGCCTTTAAGTTCTTTGGGGGCATGAAGAGAACATGTTGCTTTATGCACAATGCCATGCCAATGCTTTTTAAAATTAATTTCCAGGTTTTCCAGAAAGCAGGGGGGATTTCAGTAATGCAAAAGCCTCAAAAAGGAAGCAAAGAGTTTAAACAAAACGATTAAAGCAGAAGTTATTTATTGAGGGCTTGTTACTTTACATGGAGATCATTAAAACAATATTTTCACACATTGGCAACAACATCCACACTAAGCCATTACTTTCTTTGCTTTCTTCCTGGTCTCAGATAAGAACCTAAAATGTGCTAGAAAGGGAGAAGAAAGAGGTGTGATGAGGAATGAATGACTTGTGTAGGAGGGAGAGACCCCGGGGCTAAGACACTCTGGAGGCCAATGTATCATTTGTTGGGGCACCGGACTTGGTAGCTTGTGTACATTACTCAGTTTAAGCCTCACCACTATCCATCAAGTTATGTGTCAATATCCCATTCTGAAGCTTAGAAAAATAATCTTTTTTGAAGCTTAGGTTCATTGCCTAAGCTCCTACAGCTATAAAGAGGCAGATGAGCTGGGTGTATTCACAGCTAATGAATTGGCTCAGTCCTCTGGCTGGTCCAGAGACTGACAACAGGAACATCATTTGGTGATTCTCCCAGGGGAGATGTTTTTTAAAACCTCTTCCAAATAATTCTGTTCAGCATGGCCATCTGGAAACCATTTTATCAAACCTGGAGAAAGGTCGAGATATTCCACAGGACTTTCTTTAATCTTTCTCCTTATTTCTTTTGAATTTTTTAAAATGTAAAAGTTTTTGTTGTTTCCCTTGTTTATAAAAGCAATCCATGCCCATTAAATTGTTTTTCAGAAGGTATATACAAGCATTAAAAAAAAAAATGAAAAATTACCAGTAACCTGGTCACTCAGAGCTAAACCCTGATGTTTTGGGGGGCACCTCTTTCCAGTGCTTTTCTGGGTTTATATGTATCCATATATGTTTTAACTACATGAGGACCGGAAGTGAATAATGCTCAATGTCTTCTTTCAGTTTTCAATGCACTACGGACATCTTCCCATGATAATAAACAGATTGGTAACAGCACATCGAATGCTCATCTTATATTCCATCAGGTAAATCCTAGCCAACAAGTAAATGTTTAGTCAAATCCAGTCAACAGTTTTATTAGTGCCTTGGATAAGGGGTATGGTGATCAAATAGCTGGATGACACAAAGCTGGGATAGATGGCTAATATACTAGATTTAAAGAATCAGAACATAAGTCTTAATGAATGAAAATTGTGACCCTAAATCAATATAAAACTTGATAAATATATAACTTCAAACAGTGTGTGTCTAGTGTCTCTTTATCAAAACCCCATATTTCTGCAAGTGGGGAGCATACTGACTCTGAGAAGAGGAAAGGGTAGGACAAGCAAATTGTCCACCTCAGGCGGGCATCAGCAAAGCACAGCAAGATTAGTGGTGCAACATAAGCAATGAGAATTGTAAACGGGCACCTAGCACCATGTAAAATGTGAAACTCAATGTAAAGGTGTCATGACCTTAGAAAAGCCTGGTCATTCACTCTATTAACCGGCAGGTTCTGCAGGGGTTTCCTGATGTGATTTTCCTGGGAGAGGTCCTGACGCTCAGATCCTGGGGGCTGCCTGGGAGGCAGACTCTCCACAGTTGCAGCTGGAGGCTGACTGCTCTGAGTTTGCAGACTGGTCAGAGTCTGGAAGCTGGCAAGACTCTCTTCAATCATTTAGAACATATTTGAAATAGAGCTAAACAAAATCTTGGAGTTTTTGCCCATAGATCACTGTAATAGAGAGCTCTAACCTTAGCAAAAAACACACAAAACAACCACTTATCTTTAGGTACTTTGAAAACCAAGTGATTTGGTCTCCTTGATAAGTGTACAGGCTGGGCTGGGAGAACTCTGCCATTTACTGTTGGGAATGAGATGTCCTGTCCATCGGATGTAAGGACAGCCAGAAATGGGCTGTGTGAGCCTTCAGAAGGGCATAATGGGGTGTCTTGCCCTCCGCTTCTAGATGGAAGACTTGGGACCATCCTTTGCACATCTGATCTTTGTTGCTGTCATCCTTGCTCTTCACCAGGCTTTGGGGCCCCAAGGTGCTATCCTCGCCTGAGACGAGGTGAAAAGGGCCTAGGGGTGGCCAGATGCTTCAGCTTTCGGCCCCAGCTGGCAGGCCTTCTGTGGAGGTGAAGTTCTACCAGTCCATGCAGCTGTGGCCAATCAGGAATTTTAGGGTTTTGCCCCAACAGATTCCTGGTGCCAACTTGGGAGGTTAATAAAAATGAGCTTACATTTGATCAATTTTGCAACTTCCCACTTTCACTCTCCAATCTGTAAGTGAACACATAGGGGTCCTTATACATAAATGCTATTCCTGCAGAGCTCTTTGAGCTATCATTTGGGTTTGTGACTAGGTAGGGAACGCCCTTGTTGGTGGTATTTTGATGAGAAATGTCTCCGTATTGATTGGACAGAGTTTAGTCTATCATTTTCCCCCTAAGGACAGTCATTTACTCTCGTCCTGATGTACTAGGTGATATACCTAAGGTGTCCATCAATTTCCTGCTTGATAAACTGTAGATTCTGGAACTCTCTGACACAGCTATTCCACCACTGATCATTATTAAACTCTTTGTCAACTTTGTGGAGCAATCTGATAAGAAAACCCCAAGAGTTTAAACCACTTTTATTGATCTATCCATAATCTTTGATTCTGAGGACTGAAATCAGTTCTAGGCTGAGATGCACAGGTTCAGTGCTGATTCCCCAGGTCCATTCCCACCCTCAGCTACAAGGCTTATCAAAAACCTGCACTTGCCCTGTCTGGTTTGGCTCAGTGGATAGAGCATTGGCCTGGGGACTCAAGGGTCCCAGGTTCGATGTGCCTTGGTTGTGGGCACATCCCCAGTGGGAGGTGTGCAGGAGGCTGCTGATGGATGTTTCTCTCTTATTGATGTTTCTAATTCTCTATCCCTCTCCATTAAAAAAAAATCAATAAAACAAAACAAACAAAAAAACAACAACCACAAAACCTGCACTTAATCCCACTGTTTCCAGGTCAGGAATAACAGCCCATCAGTGGGTCAGATACAGGGTTTACTCCAATTACAAGGCATAGAAAGATGGCTTTCTCTGGGACATCAATGCCATCATTTTACTTACTTATTTTTTTTATTTTGTGGTGTTTTTAATGCCATAGTTTTAATATCAAGAACCAGAAGAGCATTAGTAGATATCTGACCTACTTATTGGTTGTTCTAAATTCAAAGTCATCAATTTCCTAGGGTTACAGATTTTAGATGTTTAAACTTATGTATACCCTGCTAGAACAAAAAAGCTAGGTGTTCTATGAGTGATTTATTGTGATTTCTTTATGGATTAAATGGGTGTTTGGTTCTAAGAGATTAAATTTTTTTTCAAGCTAAAAATCGTTGAGGTTATACTTTGTGTATCATCTTGTTACATTCTTTCTTAAGGAGAGTCTGAGCACTGATGGTCCTTTCTTTGCCCCCCTCCGAGTGTGTGCAGCCACCTTCTGTCCACCATATGTCCTTATCAGATACCTCAGATTTAATAAAAAGTTGTCAATCCCTCCCTAGCTTGCTTATTATTAAAACATATGGCTCTGAGTTTAACCGGCAACATAGAAGCTCTGTGCTCTAGGGACTTTCTTCTTTAACTGTTGAAAACTTTTGAAAATGAGCAAAATTTGTGAAAGAGTACTTGACGTACATCATCACACCCATTCTTTTAGGTCATCAGTTTTCAAACTTCTTATTTTAACCACAGAATCCTTGGGCAAAACATGATATCCTTAGAAATCCAAGGTCAGAGTATGGGATGCTGAGAAGAAATGGGGAGCTTTGAGTCCTACCATTTATGTCACACAAACCCCCACACAGAGCACACCTCGAAAACCACTGCTAGATCTCCTAACATCTAGCCCTGGACCATGGGGCAGAGAGCCAGGGGGCACAGCCAGGCTGGGTCACGGGGCCTCCTTAGAATGGTTTCCCTAGATTGTGAAGAGCCTGCCTACAGACCCACTCCAGCTGACACTGTAAGAAAAAGCCCCAGGAACTAAATGTAACATCTACTGCAAGGATATTGTTCAAGATGTTGTTTGCCCGATTTCATATCTTCTCTGGGAGAACCCCACAGAGAAAATGTGCCCCATTCTTTGCACCAGAAATCATTTAGATTCTTCTGAGTGTTTTTTATTTTATTTTATTATTATTATTATTTTTAATACAGAGAGGAAGAGAGAGGGATAGAGAGTCAGAAACATCGATGAGAGAAACATCTACCAGCTGCCTCCTGCACACCCCACACTGGGGATGTGCCCACAACCAATGTACATGTCCTTGCCCAGAATCGAACCTGGGACCCCTGAGTCCACAGATCGATGCTCTATCCACTGAGCCAAATCAGTCTCAGCCTGAGGTTTGTTTTTGCCCATGGATTCATCCTTCCCACTTGGGCTATAGCCACTAGGAAGCTTAAGAAGGAAGTCTGCAGAACCCCCTGAGCAAGCCACAGATTTCGTGGCAGGTGCTTTATGAATCAATTTCCCACTCAGCTTCACCCTATTTTACAAAACCTTTTCCCTTTGCCTTCACTCTTTCATTTTGAAATGTTTTTGGTGTGTTATTCTATTGCATATTCTAAAGCCACCTCGATCCTTTTAAAAGCCTGCCTGTAGGCGGGCTCGCTCTGGAGCATCGCCTTCCTCTCAGGCATGCACCCTTACTTCTCTTTCCTGAATTCTAAGTGTCCCCACAAGGCTAGGCTTGCTCCTGCTTCTTATTCTTTTTCCTCCTCTTCCTTCTTTTTTGTTTGTTCCTGATAGAGGAAGGGAGGAGAGAGAGAGAGAGAGAGAGAGAGAGAGAGAGAGAGAGAGAGAGAGAGAGAGAGAGATTGAGAGAGATTAACCAGCTGCCTCTGGTATGTGCCCCAACTGGAGACCAAATCTGAAACCTAAGAATGTGCCCTGACAGACTATTGAACCCCAGACCTCTCTCTCTCTCTCTCTCTCTCTCTCTCTCTCTCTCTCTCTCTCTCATTAATCCTCACCAGAGGATATTTTTCCCTTGATTTTTAGGGAGAGTATAATGACAGAGAGAAACATCCATGTGAGAGAAACACATCGATTGGTTGCCTCCTGCACATGCCTTGACCAGGGCCCAGGCCAGGCAGGAGCCTGCAACCCAGGTACGTGCCCTTGACTGGGATCAAATCTGGGACTCTTTGGTCCGTAGGCCGATACTCTATCTACTGAGCCGAACCGGCTAAGACTAATAAATGTACTCTCAATCTCATGTTGTGAAATATTTCCTGCGTGAAGAACCCACACACTACACGCTGCCTGAGGCAGACCTGCTCCTGGCCTGGTCCCTTTCTGGTGACACCGGGACTGCTCAGCTGAGAGATCTGTGACAAAAAGCCAGCAAGAGACCCCAGAACCCTCAAGAGAGTTAATTTTGCTAAATTTGCCAATTGTCCTGTAACCCCAAACCTGCCTTGCTTCCTCCCACCTTCATATAATCTTCCTTACATTCCCTCCTTAATTCTAAAAGTACAAAAAAGAAACTATAAAACTATCACTGTATGCAACATTTGCGATCATGCTACCCAACAGTATTGTCAGTTTGGCTCAAACTCATAAAAATCCTAAAAATTCAATGAAAACATGATTGTATATAAATGAGCAAATTCTTATTAATAACATCTACCAACTCAAGCCTTGTAACAAGTAGGGAGGCTGGAATTCTGAGGGCCTGGATCCACAAGGGTCCAGGTGTGAGAACTAAGCATGCGGGCAGGTAATAAAACCTTGAGGTGACCGTGATAGCCATCTCTGCAGCTCTTAAAGGGCAGGTGGTAAGTTGATTCTGTCTGTCTCCAGAGAATGAACCTAGAATACACGATGGTCATTACCAAAAACCTTTCAAATCTTAGAACTGGACAAGGAATGGACCTCACAAATGGGTGTTTCTTGTCACAATTCGTGTGCGAGCAGAGCCCAGGGACTCCCTCCCTGGAAAGTTACAAAGGTGTGGCGGACCCCCTTTGAGTGTTTAGCCGACCCCACCCCCTCCTTTAGGAGAATCCTTTCAACTTTTTCTAAAGAGGTGGGTACAGGCTGCCAGGCAGGTGTCCCGGGAAGCTCCCCGACTCCTCCCATAACGGACTGGAACTGGGCTGGACTTCGGACCCACGCTGGAGTCTCTTGTGAACTAAGGCACAGGGGGAGCTGTAAGGTGATCCAGCGCTGGTGCCCCAGTCAGGGCAGTGGCAACCTCAAAACACACAGGGCTGGGAGCAAGCCGAGAACCCTGCTGAAGAAGGTGGCCTGCCACAGTGCGGAGAAGAGCAGCAACAAGAAACAATGCAGACAGAGGGGAGCTGCCTGCCGACTTTCTACTCCCCTGCGAGCCAGATATACTTCCTTCAGTTCCCTCCTACTGCGACATTCTGCACCAGCCCCCCCTTTGCTGAGACGGACTAACTGGAGTCAGTTTCTGTTCCTTGCATTGCAGAGATCCCTAAGACCAAAGAGCATCTCCACGTGGGTTATCAGGGTCCCCAAGCTGGGTGATTATCGGATCGCTCTGAGCGAGCTTCCTGGGAGCCGGGCCCTGGAGATGGTAATTTAGTGGCAAGAGTTGGGGCTCTAGGGAATGTGTGTCTTTTTTTAATTAAATATATTTTTATTGATTGATTTAGGGAGAGAGAAATATATGTGAGAGAGAAACATCGATCAATTGCCTCCTGTATGCACCCCAACTGGGGATCGAACCCACAACCTGGCAATGTGCTCAGACCAGGAATTGAACCTCAGTTGGTTGGGGGACAACACTCAACCAACTGAGCCACACTGGCCAGGGCTCCAGGGAATGTATTTTTAAACATCGTTCCAACCCTTAATGATTCTGCTACTTGGCCAGTTTGGGAACAATTGGATAAGGTATTATCTAGGACTGTGGTCGGCAAACTGTGGCTTGCCAGCCACATGCAGCTCTTTGGCCCCTTGAGTGTGGCTCTTCCACAAAATACTACGGCCTGGGCAAGTTTATTTGAAGAAGTGGCATTAGAAGAAGTTTAAGTTTAAAAAATATGGCTCTCGCTGGCACCGGTTTGGCTCAGTGGATAGAGCATCGGCCTGTGGACTGAAAGGTCCCAGGTTCGATTCCGGTCAAGGGCATGTACCTTGGTTGCGGGCACATCCCTAGTAGGGCGTGTGCAAGAGGCAGCTGGTCGATGATTCTCTCTCATCGACGTTTCTAACTCTCTATCCTTCTCTCTTCCTCTCTGTGAAAAACTGATAAAATATATTTTTTTTAAAAATGTGGCTCTCAAAAGAAATTTCAGTCGTTGTACTGTTGATATTTGGCTCTGTTGACTAATGCGTTTGCTGACCACTGCTCTAGGAAGGTCTTGGTCCCTTTAGGCTTTGAAGTTGACACAACACAGCCATCCTCGCAGTACTTTCCCTACACAAAACGAAAACTTTAAACACAGCCAACCCAAAATCAGATTTACTATTCAGAGAAAAAGTTCAGGGGCCCCTAAAACCCTCCAGATTGAATATTAACAAGTCAGTATTGATCAGCGCACATGACAACTACAGGTTCCCAGGGTGCAGAGCCAAATACAGAAACATTTGAAACAGGGACCTAGAAAACGGGACTGAAAGTATGTTTACTGACGCCATGATACAGGGAAGAGCACATCTTTGTTAAGCGCCTCAGTTTCCAAAGATGTCAGCCCTCCCTCCTCAGTTTATGGACGTTAGGACATATGGCTTTACCCTCACATGGAAGCAGACATCTATTTCATTCAGTTTCAAAATCTAATGCCCCTTTTGAAAATGTGTATGTACTCCTGGTATATAAGTGAAGAATTCCTAAAGTTTCCAATAGATTCTGTCACTGAGTGGAAGGGAAAGCCAGCATCTACCTTACAGCCTTCAGCGAGGCCATCCCCAAACTAGCGAGTTTCACTCCGGCAGGGACAAGGAGGTGGCAGGGGAGGAACCTCAGCAGATGGGCTGGTTCCATAGACACTGCTATGCACTGGTGACCCCTCCCTCCTCCAGTCCTCACCCTGGGTGTATACGCCCTTTCACCCTCCACACTGGACAGTCCAATTCCGTTGCCACTTCCTTTCTTATTTCCAGTTATAGAGCTCCTCCTTCCCCTCTGTCTCAACTCTGTCACTCATCCTCCTCATATTTTGGATCTGTCTCCCGTCAACTCACCCATCATAACCCCTACAACCAAACTTCACCCACACAGTTCAAGTCCAACCCCACCCCTGCTGGTTTATCCAATGTCTCTAAACCTGGCCATCCTGCACCCAAGGTCAATGCCACTTCTACTGTCACCTCATGTTCCATTGTATACCGCCCCCTGCATCTCAACTCGCCTAACTCAGCTCACAGCGGGCCTCCACTGTTTTTCCTAAGTTAGTGGCAAAAGAACCAACTCGCAGCAGCAAGGAGTACCTCCAGAGTTCACTGAAGTTTCTTTGTATCTTCCACTAGGGGGTACTACCCCATAATTTTTGAAACAGGAAGTCTGCTGAATACAGTTCTTAATGAAAAATGAAGTCCAGGCACAGTGAATTTTTAAAAACTTTTCTCAACACATGCTGTAATTTTATGAAGCATTTTAATGTGATTCCTTTTAAATAAAAGCTGCCCCATGGGCAGAGTAATAGGCAACAATCCTGGGCAGTATAAACTCATATAAGGGAATGCCAATTAAAATTCTGGCTCTATTACAGTAAGATAAATAGTCATGAATTAAATTAAATAAATGTAAAAATTGAGCATAGCCAGACAAGTAAAGTTGTTTTTTACTTCAACAAGAGAAATAGGCATGCTAAACAAATGGTGGCTTCAAAACAAGCTTTGGTGAAACAAAAATAAGGCAACTCAGGACATTCTGGACTATGCATAAATGGGACAGAATTCTCTTATCTTAGGGTGTAAAAGAAGAACTGCAACACTAAAAACTGGTTCAAGTCTTTTGTGTTCTTTTAAGAGGTATACCCAGGCATTACAGTATAGTGATTGAAAATACAGGATGCTGGGATTAGGCTGATCTCAGACTCCCTGATCTCCTATTTACCTTTATGAGAACCAGGCCAGCTCCATTTCCTTAGCCTGCATCAGTCCAATGAGTATGATAATAGTACCTAACATTAAGTGTTTGTGGTATGAATTTGATGAGATATCTTACATAATAATAGACAGACATGTAAATTGACTATATTTTCACTATGCCCACAGCTAATCACAAGTATGCAAATTAACCCAATAAAGATGGTGGGTTAATTTGCATATATAGGCACAGAGCAGCATGGTGGGACAGGATGACTACTCTGAGGAGGAGGGAGGGTGGAGAGAGGAGCTACAGGAGCCATGCTCCAGCTGGAGCAAGGACTTGCTGATTCCCAGGTGACCCTGGAGTGGGGACTTGGTGGCTCCTGGGTGGGCTAGGAGCGAAGCCAGGAAAAGGAAGGCCTATTCTTGCATAAATATCATGCAACAGTCCTCTAGTAATGTATATAAAGTGCTTCCAGAGTACGCCATGGTGGGTACTCAATGAATACTAACTATTCAATAAGTCAGTGTAAAGGAGACCTTGAGATGACAAAGAACAAAAATATTTGCAAGGAAAGAGATATTCACTGTCATTAGAAAACATACTAATACAGATAAATAATAAGGAAACCAGAGAAATATAGCAATCTGACCAGAGTCACACAGTTATTTCCTGACAAATTCTAAAGTAGAACTTGGACTTCCTTGATATCAGATAGCACCCTTTCCCCTATCTACATAAAATAGATAGGGCCTATCCTATTCTTTTTCTCTTAGTATCTGATAGTTTAATTAGCATAGACCAGTGGTCAGCAAACCGCGGCTCGCGAGCCTCATGTGGCTCTTTGGCCCCTTGAGTGTGGCTCAGTGTTAGAACCATTTCTTCAAAATAGACTCACCCAGGCAGAAAACTGATTTCTGCGCATGGGCCACAAAGTTTCAATCGCACTGTATGTGTGCGCCCGCACGTGGCATTTTGTGGAAGAGCCACACTCAAGGGGCCAAAGATCCGCATGTGGCTTGCAAACCATCGTTTGCCGACCATTGGCATAGACTAAATATCCTGTTGTTAACAACTGCTTTTGCTGGCAAAGTTTTAGTGAATGTAGCAAAGAATACACTGTTGTGGTGGTGTCAAAGACTCTAATAGTATGTTATCCTTAAAGAGTTTAACTTTTAGCCCCTTCCTATTTTTAGAAATTTATCCCAAGGAAATACAGTTGACTCTTCAACGAGATGGGTTTAAACTGCCCTTATCTATAGATCTTTTTCAACATACTGGAAATTTATTGGAGATTTCCTTACTACTGTGCAGCAACCATTTCAATTACGCTGGGATGCACAAAGCAATCATAATGCTGCTTCCTCACTATCAATGCATGAATCATTATATCTATAAATAAAAATGATTTTTTACATTGTTTTTCATTTTTGATGCCTAGTATTAATAATATGTATAACATCTACAGTGTTTTGTAGCATATAAAACAGTATTAATGTAGGTACTGACAGATGATGGATCTTGTACTTAAGCTATCAATAAATATAGTACTGTATGTGTTAATAAACTGTCTATGTTAGAAGCAAAGCTTCTGGCCTTGGCTGGGAAGCTCAGTTGTTAGTATCATCCCCATATGCCTGGTCAGGGCACTCACAAGAATCAACCAATGCCTTGGTCGGGTGTGGCGCTTGAGTTTCATCCCATGCACCAAAAGGTCGCTGGTTCGGTTCCTGGTCAGGGCACATGCCTGGGTTGTGGGCTTGATCCACAGGCAGGAGTCAGTTGGTGGATGTTTCTTGCATCATGTTTCTCTTCCTCTTATACTTTCTCTTCCCCTCTCTCTAAAAAATCAATAAAAAATATTTAAAAAAAAGAAAAGATACAGCGGGGAGGTTGGGGAGATCTGGGGGAGATAAAAGATCAACCGAAGGACTTGTATACATACATATAAGTACAACCAATGGACACAAAACTCTGGGGAGGGAGGGTATTTACAGGAGGGGGGCGGACATTGGTATATGTACAAAAATAATAATTTAATAAAAAAAATATATATATATATATAAAAGAAAAAGAAGAAAAAAAGAATCAACCAATGAATGCATAAATATCATAAGTAGAACAACAAATCGATGTTTCTTTCTCCCTTCTCTTCTTTCTAAAATCAAAAAACAATTTTTTAAAGTAAGGTTTCCAGTCAACAGTAGACTATTAGTGCTTAAGTTTTGAGGGAGTCAAAAGTTATACATGGATTTTTGACTGTGTGGAGGGTCAGCTCCCCTAATTCCTGTGTTGTTGAAGGATTAAGTGTAACATAAACAAAAAGGTGACATACAAAAAGATGCCCACTACAACAGTCTTTGGAATATTGAAAAACTGGAAATAATCTACATGCCCAACAACGGAGAGTAAATATGGTAAATCCGTGAGTTTTGGAACCATAAGTAGAATAATTATATTTTTATCACAAGCATAACCAATTAAGAATTAAATGTTTGCATAAAATATTTACATAAAATCCAGAAGATAAAATTTAAAAAATGAAGTCATTTTTAGAAACTTTTTCATTCACTTTGAGTTCTCTTTATATTAAGAAATGCAATAAGGAGTTATTTAGAATGAACTCCTTTCTTTATTGGTACTGAGAAGAGTTTAAATGATCCAAGTGACCTTAAATGCATCAAGATAACCTGTATAATCAAATGAAAGACACAAGGTATCCCTAGTTATACAATGAACTGAGGGATACAACAATGTATATCTATCAGTCCCTGACTTCTCGGGACTTGGGAGCCAGTACTGGAACTATGACATATACTAGTACATGGAATACCTTGGCCCTGCTCCACCTCCAAAATCTTTAACACCCATTTCATCCTGGTACTTCTTTCCTCCCAGCTTTCATGCCACTTGCTCCTGACCATCGTTAGGACTGCCAGTCTACTGGTCCCTGTGTTTTCTACTGATCCACCAGCTAGGTTTGATTTGATTTTATTTTTTTAAATATATTTTATTGATTTTTTACAGAGAGGAAGGAAGAGGGATAGAGAGTTAGAAACATCGATGAGAAAGAAACATCAATCAGCTGCCTCCTGCACACCCCCCACTGGGGATGTGCCCGCAACCAAGGTACATGCCCTTGACCGGAATCAAACCTGGGACCTTTCAGTCCGCAGACCGACGCTCTATCCACTGAGCCAAACCGGTTTCGGCATGGGTTTCATTTTCTTTGTCATTCAACTAAGGCCTATCATTTTAGCCACCCCCTCCACAAGAACCAAGGTATTTTGAACATTTACCTTTCCAATTCACCTGCACTGAAAACCCCTATCTGCCAGACACAGCCAGTCATTTGCCATCTCACAGCCACCTTCCTGGGTCCCTGGCCAGTTCCCTCTCTCCCTCCTTGCAGTCTTCCCTATAGCTCACACTTGCCTTGCCTCCCACCACCCAATGAAACCACAGGAAGGAATTCTTAAATGAAAACTTTCTTTCCTGGAGCCAAACCCAAAGCTCAGTGCATTCTGCATCCATCCGTCCTCCCTGACCTCCAACTTCAGAGGTGAGGTGACCTTTCCTCACCGGGACCCAGCACCCCCTGCCTGCTCTAGTCTTTATAATCCATGAGCGTGCCACCCATGTCTTCATCTGTGCCTCAGAGTAAACCTGTCTGCCATCTACAAGGAAGCTTTTCCTCTAGGGCACATACTCTCCTAAATAATTACCATTTGCCTCTCCTCACCCCTCCCACACATTTTCAAACACAGGCATCCTACCTTGGCTGTCCCCACTTCCCTCTCCCTCCCCTGACACAGAATGGCTCCTCCCAGCCCTCCACCAGCTCTTCCCACCCAAGTCAAACCCAGTGCCCCTTGCATTTCTTATCTCACTTGAACCCTCAGCTGTGTTTCACTCAGTTGACCGTTCCCTGTCTTGAAATGGACTAGTTTGGCTTTTGGGGCCCTCTGGTGTTACCTTACTTAGCAGGATGAATAAACTTCAGGCCACCCAGGAAGGAGAGAGCTGGGCAGGCTCTAGAGCAGTGTTTCCCAAACTTCTCTCATGATGAGAATCACCTGGTGGAGTTGTTAAAACACAGATTCCTGAATCCCAACTAAGAAGTGCTAAACTAGAATTTTTGGGAACATATGGGTAAAATTGTATACTTAACTTAGTTTCTTAGTTGGGATTCAGGAATCTGTATTTTAACAACTCCACCAGGTGATTCTCATCATGAGAGAAGTTTGGGAAACATTGCTCTAGAGTCTACTCTAGACTCAAGAGGGAAGTTATAAGCCTAACCAGTGGCCATGGACAACAGGGGGGTGGGGGCATACGTGGGGAGGGGTTTGGGTTGGGAATGGGGGGGATGAGGACAATTATGTGATACCATAATAAATAAATAAATAAATAAATAAATGCTAAAGAAAAAGAAAGAAAAAAAAGAGGGAAGCTGGCACTTTGCAGGGAGTGGTGGTATGGCAGCTATTAGAGTTAAGATCTACTACCCTGTTTTCCAGGAAATAAGACAGTGTCTTATATCAATTTTTTCTTCCAAAGTTGTGCTAGGTCTTATTTTCAGGGGATGTCTTATCTTTCCATGTGCTAGGTCTTATTTTCGGAGGATGTCTTATTTTCGGGGAAACACGGTAGATGCAGTTTTTAGACCAGAATTCCCTCCTAAAGACTAGTTTTGTAGACTCCATCTCAAGCCAACGAATGATTCAATGATTTGAGGTGGGTGGAACTCAACCACAATGATACAGAGAACTGTCTATTCTTTTATCTTACTGGGGGGAAAAAAGTGCAATGGAAACTAGAGCACACTGTAGGAACCTGTTGACAATGTTGGCCTTTTTCTCTCTTGGGGTGTGATTAGAAGTGAGGGAAGTGAAATTCAAATCCTCTGGGTCTCTCCCCCAGGAGTCTCTTAACAGTTAAAGCTTCCAAACTATATTCATCCCATTTGATGAAATGGAATGACATTTCCATTATTAAAATAGCATTACTTTTCAGTTTTAGTACCATTCTTGAAGTACAATGATTTCATGGTATCTCTTGACTATTTTGATTCTTTCTTACTCCTAAGTAATATGTCCCTTATCGGACTGCAAAGGCCTTGAGGTTAAGGATCCTTTTTAGTCTCATTCTCTTCTGTCACTTGGAAGATGCTAGAAAAAATAAAAATAAAATAAAATCCTGCTGTTTAAAATTGCAAGTATTTTTAACTTCCCATATTTCAAGGAGTTTTGAATGACTCTTGAATGCAGTATATTATTCTGAGTGCAGTAGTGCAATACAGAAAATATTTAAATTATTTGCATTTTATGAGCTGCAGGGGAGGCAGGAAGACCTCAACACCTAGGGAGGGTTTAGCACAAAATTGAAATAGCCTGACACCCCCTGTATATATTGTACCAACCCAGATAGAAAAGCCAGAATCCCAAGCAATGTGTAGAGCTAATTTGGCCTCACTTTATAATAATAGCCCTATACATCCTGGTAGTTCAGATTCAGTTCCTTAGGCCAAACACTCCAAGGTCCTTACTGTGGACAGCAACTAGGCCTTTTGGGAACTTGGATCAGGCCTTGTGCAAATAATCAGACCAATGATCTGAAAAGAAATATAGATGAGACAGAGAGGAAGGGAGGGAGAAAGAAAAAACCATCGATGTGAGATTGAAACATCAATCGGTTGCCTCTCATACTCCATGAGAGGGATTGAACCCTCAACTTAGATATGTGCCCTGGCCTGGAATCCAACAACCACCTTTTTGGTGTATGGGATGATGCTTCAACCATCCAGCGGGTCAGACCTGATTGTTTTAAATCTTTTTAAAATATATATTTTATTGATTTCAGAGAAGGGAGAGGGAGAGAGAGAAAAATTCAGTGATGAAAGTGAATCATGGATGAGCTTCCTCCTGCACACCCCACACGGGGGATGAAGTCTACCACGCAGGCATGTGCCCTGACTGAAAGGAACAGTGAGTGACCTGTTCATAGGTCAATGCTCAGCCACTGAGTCACGCCAGCCAGGCAGGCCCGATTTTCTTTTTAAAGCCATTTTATTTTTAGAGAATTTTCCACTTTGGGGCACTTGCCAGAAAATCATTTTCTCTTTGAAAAAAAAAAAATGCTAGACTGTGAATGCAGTCATTGAATTCAAAACAGATTTCCCAGAGTGGAATCCCCTGGGCATTACGATTTGTGGCTGAAAGTTGCCTGAAACGGAGGATCTACTCCCTCCCCTCCACACCCCCCCCACCCCCCCGGGTCAAATAGGATTAATAACCTGAAATCGTCAAGTCTCCAGGACCCGCGGGACACTCCCTCTTGTGCTGCAGGCTGCAGCTCCTGTCATTTGGGGAAAGACTGGCCCAGGCACTCTAGTCTCCGGGATGGCAGAGGGAAGGGAAGGTGGTACCTGAGCCAGGTGTGAGCCACTCAGAGGCAGCCTGGGGCCGCCACTCACCTGGAGGAGGAGGAGCTGGAGGCCGGACCCACCGGCCCGGAGGAAACGCGAGCCTGGGCCGCCAGGTGAGCCAGGGAACGCCCGCCCCGTCCCTCCGGAAGCGGGAGCGCTCCGATCACCCGCGGGGCGGAGCCGGCCGGGCCACCTGCGCCGAAGCGGAACCGTGGGGTCCGGTCGGTGCGCCCGGAACCTGGAACTTAGACTCACCTGCGCGAGGGCCGGTGCCAAACCTCACCTGCGCCCGCGGAAAACTGACCCGGGAGCAGCTCCCCAGCATCGCCCAGCGCGGAGGCGGAGGCAGAAGCGATCGGCCGGTCCCACCTGAGCCCCCACCCTCCGTCCGTCCGTTCGCCCGCGCGTCCCAGCCGGCCGGGCCGCCATGACCTGGAGCGCCACGGCGCGGGGCGCGCACCAGCCCGACAACACGGCGTTCACGCAGCAGCGCCTCCCCGCCTGGCAGCCGCTGCTGTCGGCCAGCATCGCGCTGCCGCTCTTCTTCTGCGCCGGCCTGGCCTTCATCGGCCTGGGCCTGGGCCTCTACTACTCGTCCCTGGGCATCAAGGAGATGAGCTACGACTACACGGGCAACCCGGGCACGGGCGACTGCTCGCCGTGCGGCCTGGCCGAGCAGGACCGCGCGCCGCCGCCCAGCTGCCGCTGCGTCTGGAACTTCACGCTGTCCGAGCTCTTCCAGGGCCCCGTGTACCTCTACTACGAGCTCACCAACTTCTACCAGAACAACCGGCGCTACGGCGTGTCCCGCGACGACGCGCAGCTGAGCGGGTGGCCCAGCGCGCTGCGCCACCCGGCCAACGAGTGCGTGCCCTACCAGCGCAACGCCAGCGGCGTGCCCATCGCGCCCTGCGGCGCCATCGCCAACAGCCTCTTCAACGACACCTTCTCGCTGTGGCACCAGCGCCTGCCCGGCGGGCCTTACGTCGAGGTGCCGCTCGACCGCACCGCCATCGCCTGGTGGACCGACTACCACATCAAGTTCCACAACCCGCCCCTGGTGAACGGCAGCCTGGCGCTGGCCTTCAGGGGCACCACGCGCCCGCCCAACTGGCCCGTGCCCGTCTACCAGCTCAGCCCCGACCCCAACAACACGGGCTTCGTCAACCAGGACCTGGTGGTGTGGATGCGCACGGCCGCGCTGCCCTGGTTCCGCAAGCTGTACGCGCGCATCCGCCAGGGCAACTACTCGGCCGGCCTGCCCCGCGGCCACTACCGCGTCAACATCACCTACAACTACCCGGTGCGCGCCTTCGGCGGCCACAAGCGCATCATCCTGAGCAGCATCTCCTGGATGGGGGGCAAGAACCCCTTCCTGGGCATCGCCTACCTGGTCGTGGGCTCCCTCTGCATCCTCACGGGCTTTGTCATGCTGTTCGTCTACATCCGATACCAGGACCAGAACGACGAGGCGGAGGACCAGGAGTGATGATAACCTGCTTTTCAAAGCATCTTGTCCTGCTTCTTGCCAAGACTCTCTTGCAAGCTTCTCCCCTTGGCTCCTTACCCCTCGCCCCTCGCCCAGGTCCAGCCTAGCCTCACTTTCCCCCTCCTGTGTGGATGAGGGGACCAGAGAGAGTAATGGCATCCCATTGGGGGCTACCGGACTGGTTGGGATGTTGGGGCTGTAGAATAGGACGACCTTGCAAGACCTCCCCCTCTCCTTCGTGATTTCCTGAGTTGATGCATTCGTCGATCCGTAGCATTTGAGAACGAAAGGGAAGGTAGACACTCCTTTTCGTCTACTTAATGAAGAGACAGGGACCTGGAGGTGTTAAATAACGCATTCACGACCAGGCAGCTCCTCTTTGGCTCCTGACTCTTGATTCCAGAGCCTTTACCACTACTACAGTGCTTTCATTCTGTTTTTCTGTTTTTCTTTTTTTGGCAGGAATGGGGTAGAGAGGGACGCCCACAAATAACCTATGGAGGTAGGAAGATGTGGGGGAGACTGTGCCTGTTTAAAATGTAGGTGGATTAGGAGGCACCATCCTCAGAAATTCTGATACAGTGAGGCCGGGGCCCCTCTGGAAATTCCTCCTGACTCAGGAAACTGTCTAATACTGATTGTTTTCCCATTTCCTCCTTTGTCTGGGGCTGGGCCTGAAGCAGTCCCCCAGGCCAGCCTTTCGGGTAGTCAATTATCCCCAGGGCCTGTGGCAATAGGTGTTACAGGTCTGGTCTAGCACTCCTCCTTGAACTTGGAAGGGAACATTTTAACCCTAGAATCCAGTAGCTGGAAGGGATCTTAGAGGGGAAGTGGTTTTTCTAAGCCTTATCTGTGTCTCCTGAATTCCGACTCAGTCCTCTGTGTCATTAAATTATTTCTTATGCTTAAAGAGAAAGGGCTAAATTCCTACCTTTTCCCTTAGGTCTAAGAAAAAAAAAAAAAACACTTTATGTTGTTCAATGGAGCTGGTTTGTTCCTAGTAATTATGTTTAAATGAATGCTAAGGACTATAGTCTGATACGTAAAGTAGAATCATAAGAATTGTTTGAACATTTGAGATGTTAAATTCTGACTACTCTAAAAATAATCCCAATATATACAAAGTTATTCTAAGAAGCAAAAGAATTTTTAAAGCACTTTTTTATGGCTCAGGAACTTAGTGAAATCATGTTAGCCAGTTTGCTGGCTGAGAGTGGTCATATGTGTTCTGTCAGTCGGAGCCCTGCAGCGCCTGCTCTCTCTCACAGCTCCTGCCCACTCACTACTGGTTTTGCTCAGGCCTGTAAAGCAGTGCAAGGACTTGAGGATTTTTCTTTTAGTAGTCAAAGAAATGCTGAATTGTACTGAGTACTTTAATTTTATTTTACTCTAGTTCTTTAAAAAATAATGATGGGTGGATAGTATGCATATTCATGACATCTGGTCAGATCTTCAGGAATGTGATTTCAGAGATTCTGTTCCACTATCTGCATATATATAATTAGCAGTCCCAGTGTGTTGGTTTCCCAGTTCCTGAAGGTGACACAAGTTTATGTCAGATTGCACACTGTGATTTTAGGCTATGAAAATATGATCATTATATAGAGTAATTTTTATTTATTATGAATGTCTAATTCAGCAGCTCACTAGCTTAGCTCTTCCTTATGTTGGATAAGAGAATTTACTCCATTTTTTTTTTACTATGTAGTTGAGAGCAATAATGTATGTTTGCTATCAGTTGTACAATATTCAGTCTATTGCTATAAAATTTTAAGTGAGACTACAAAATGTAAAGTATCTGATTAAATCAGTGCGTCAGGCCCTATTCTCTGGGTTTTTGAAGGAGAATAAAGGTTATGTTTGTTTTACCTTTGTTATCGTGTTTGCTTACTGCTTTTGAACTATGATCTTAAAGGCACAAACAGTACCAACCTCTTTGCTCATTTATTATTAGCAGACTTAATACTGCAGCAAGAAAATCATCTTTGAGAATATGGCTCAAAGTGAACTCAATCTTTCAGTGCTAGCTACTTAAAACAATTGAACTTATTTCAACATCAACATGTAGTATGAATTAAATGATCTTCAACTGTTTGAATTTGGTAAAATGTGGTCAATTTAAAAATATACATTTAGGCCGAAACCGGTTTGGCTCAGTGGATAGAGCATCGGCCTGCGGACTGAAAGGTCCCAGGTTCGATTCCCGTCAAGGGCATGTACTTTGGTTGCGGGCACATCCTCAGTAGGGGGTGTGCAAGAGGCAGCTGATCGATGATTCTATCTCATCGATGTTTCTAACTCTCTATCTCTCTTCCTCTCTCTGTAAAAAATCAATAAAATATATTAATATATATACACATTTAGTATTAAAAGTAATTAATGAATGTGATTATAGCAGTCTTATTCATTTCTGCACTTTACTCAAATTCTGAATTGCATTTATTTGTTAGGTATTTTGTACTACAAAACCTCAAACCTTAAAAACAAAAATGTGAAACATTTTCCTGTGCAGTAGCATTTTGTTTGCTCTCTCAGGATTCTAGTCAGGCTTGAATACTTCTGTTGCCCAATAAATGTGTCCTAGCTTAATCTGTCTTCTGGGATGAGAAAGAAAAAAGTGAACCTCAGTAATTGGACTGGAAATGTGCTTTGACCTATCTTGATAAAATAGAACGCAAAAGACAAACTACGTGGGAACTCCCAAAACAATAATATAACAAAGATTTTCCATGTATTTCTAGAATCAAATCAACTAAAACAACAATTTACTGATTGTGCAATTGTTAAAAATCAGAGACAGCCTGACCAGTGCCACTCAATGGTTGAGTCGCCCCATCAATCAGGAGGTCACTGTTTGATTCTTGGGCTCCCTGGTTGAGGCTCTGACCACAGCCAATTGATGATTTTCTCTCATCATTGATGTCTGTCTCTCTCTCTCCCTCTCCCTTCCTTTCTGACATCAATACAAATATATTTTTTAAAAATCAGACAGAATAATAATCTGAGGTTTCCTTTAGTAACAAATATCAATGGACAATATATAACCACAGCCCTTCTGCCTCAATTTATTTTTAAAAAATATATATTTATATTGATTTCAAAGAGCAAGGGAGAGGGAGAGAGAGATAGAGACATCAATGATGAGAGAGAATCATCGATTGGTTGCCTCTTACATGCCTCCCTTAGGGATCAAGCCCACAACACAGGCATGTGCCCTGACTGGGAACCAACCATGACCTCCTGGTTCATAAGTCAATACTCAACCACTGAGCCACACCAGCCGGCCTCTGTCATTTTAAATTTATTGTTCCCTTCCTGTCATTGGTAATCTCAACAATCTTAAATTCTCAGAGTTATTGGTAGAGCTGCAATATAATCAATTCCTTGCATGCCCTTGGATATAAGTCATCAGTTACTGTCATAACAGGAAATTCTCTCTTTATTTTTATCGGGCATTTCTTTGCATTCCAGATATTGTTTCTGTAGCTAAAACATAGCTGACTCATTTTAGATAACAGTTTTTTTTTTAAATTTTACTTCGCTTCCCACCCCCCACCCCACCCCCACCCCCAGAATAATTTTTCTTAATTTCCCCTCTGACAAAAACAAAGCAGTTTTTCAAGTGTCATTAAGAAGGCCCTGGTGAATCTGAAACACATTAAGGTCCTGAAGAACTCTTACATGAGAGCAGCACCTTGGGTAAAGAATTTGCAAAAATGTTAACAGCATTCACCATATACAGCCATCTCCCACAATTGCCCTAATCAGACTAACGATGTGTATTCAGGAAAGGAGATGTCCCCACTGTTTTGGTACCTGTGCTGTGAGTCCCCACTTAGCACCTAATTGTGTAAATTAGGTCACTGCAGCAAGCCAGTATGGAGTTTCAGAACAGCTCACCCCAAGATGTGCCTCTGTAGTATGCAGATGGTTGTGAGCTAAAGACAGCTTTAGCCTGGACTCAAGAGAAACTTCTGCCCCTCAACTATCTAGAAGGACTTGAAACAGGGGCCTTGTCCATAATAAGAAATGATCAGAGATGGCCTCTTTTGGCCTGTCTTTAGGATAGGGCAAATTTCTATTTACTAAGCATGTTCTTAGCATTCTGCAGTGACTCTTTGAAGCCCCTCCCGCTCTCCCTCCCCCACCCCCAACCCCGACCAGGGGCACCTTACCTCATCTCTAGCTCATGATGCCTTTTACATTCTTGTTCTCTTTCTGTCTCTGAACCTCTCGTGCATGCAGAGTCCATGACTCTCTCAGGTATGTGGGGTTCTCCTATAAATATATGTGTTAAATTTGGTTATTTTCTCTTGCTAATCTGCCTCGGGTCTTTTTGATCATTAGACCAGCCAAAGAACCCTGTCAGTAGAGGAAAGGGTTTGTTCCTCTACCACACTAGAATTTCTTTATTTCATATATGTGGATGGGCAGGTCACCAGAGGACAAAATATATCCTGCAGCAATGAAACCCAACATAGACTGTTATGGCATGTAGAAAGATAGGTGAGGGGAAATAAGAGAGAAGGTGAAGTTTGGAGCATGAGGCATTTTCTGGGTTATCAAGGTGTACAGAAGGGGTGTGTGTGTGTGGTGGGGGGGTGTCAGGAAAGGGAGCTGGTAGCAGAGGGCAGAGCTCACCAGCAGATTCATGGATGACAAGGCCTTTGAGAAACCCAGTAAGCGAAGGTGGCTCCCCTCCTGAGCCCCTCAGCTTGTCTTTTTGATCAATTTGAGTATGATTTATCATTTTCCTTAGAAGCCAAGGCATTGCTGTCAAGAACCTTCGCTAATAGCCTTGCCCTCCACACTGAGCACTAAAGTTCCCGTTGAAGTGGCTGAAACCTTACATTGCCGATGAAAACTGTAAATGATATGTAATTAATAATGCTACTTTGTTCTCCAAAAGGCCTTTGTTCTGGAAGTCCAAGGTGCTTAACACTATGTGGTCTCATTAATCTTACCCATCAAAACGCACGAGCTTTTAAAAAGTCAGCAAGACTGATGAAGTAGAAGCATATTCCTTCCTATTTTCCTCAGTTTGGGTCAGAATTCTGTAGACATAAACAGCTTTTTAAACAAGAACATAGCTTCCGGGTGTGGCAGTGCTAGTAATTTCAGTGGACCATTTGAGTATTTTCAGTGAAAGACTCGATTCATTCTCCTTAGGGACTTAAGTAAAAAACATTTCCCATTCTTGTTGTAGAATCCATTGTGGAAAAGGCAACATTTCCCAGTCATTGGAAGTGATATACTTTTACTTTTTTCCTTCAGGGCTTTAGTGATTAAGAGTTACCTGTGTATCAACACTAGAGGCCCAGTGCATGGATTTGTGCACCAATGGGGTCCCTCAGCATGGCCTGCAGGGATCAGGCTGAAACCAGCATCCAACACTCCCTGAGGGATGTAGCAGTGTGCAAAGTAGCAGGTGGCTGCCAAGGAGCCACTCCCGCTCATCTTGGCACTGCTTATCCTGGTCAGCTGTGCTCCTGCTGTGGGAGTGCACTGACCACCAGGGGGCTGCTACTGCATTGAATGTCTGCCCCCTGGTGGTCAGCGCATGTCATAGCAACCAGTTGACTGGTTATTCGGTCATTTAGTTGTTAGGTCACTTAGGTTTTTATATCTATAACTAGAGGCCTAGTGCATGAAAATTCATACCCTGGAGGGGGAGTCCCTCAGCTCAGCCTGCCCCCTCTCATAGTCTGGGAGCCCTCAGGGGTGGGAGGCGACCTGGCGATCAGGGGAAGGTGACTCCCCATCACACCTCTGCTGCTGCCATTGCTGGCAGCGCAAGCCTTGGCTGGCCCTGGTTACCTGAGCCTTGGGCCGGCCCTGGGCAGCTGGGAAGCCACCATCTGCGGTTTGCCTGTGCCTCAGGCTGACCCTGGGCAGCTGGGAGGCTGAGGGGACTGGGGGACTCCAGATGCAGGTACACGGAGCAGCCTTGTACAGCCTTGCCACACTCCTGCCACCCCAGCGGGGCTGAGGGGACTGGGTACCACCATCTTGTGGCTGTGGGTGTGACAGTCAATTAGCATATTCCCTCTTTATTGGCTGTGGGTGTCGCCATCTTTTCGATGGTGCAAGGGTCAATTAACATATTCCCTCTTTATTAGGTAGGACAATAAAAGTGTAATATGCTAATTAAACTAAAAGTCTTTCCTGGATGAAACCAGGGCTTCAGCCCCTGGGGCTGTGAGAGAAGCATTCAGGCAGCTACGGCTATGAAGGCCTACTCTTACACGAATTTCACGCATCAGAGTTTTAGTATATAGATAATTTGCCTAAAAAATCTGAATTATGATATTTCTCCAATTTTACTTAGGCAGATTAGCTCATATACTCACTTCCATGAATCTGTGAAAACATTATTGAACATTGCAAATAAAAATGGTAGAATCTGTATCTCCATCCTCACTTCTCTCCAAACTCATATTTCCAACAGCCTCTGCAACACACCTACATTTCCTATAGGCACAGTAAGCTCCATATGATCAGCATGAAACTCTGACCTCTACCCAAAACCCATTCTTACAAGAACAGCCTCTCTGTTGCTCTCAATCACCCAGACCAAAAATCTGACCTGCCTCCTTGAATCCTCTTGTTTCTTTCTGAGTCCAGATTGGATGTGATTCTATATCCCAAAGGCAGTTTAACTCAGGTTTCTCTCTGGCACTGCTCTGGCCCGGGGCTTTGTTATTTCTTATCTGGAAACTGAAGGAGCCTCCTAATTGGGCTCAGTTCATTCTTCACATCCCGGCTACAATGAGTTAGCCCACTGGTAGGCAAACTCATTAGTCAACAGAGCCAAATACCAACAGTACAACGATTGAAATTTCTTTTGAGAGCGAAAAACAGACTTCTGCGCATGGGCCACAAAGTTTCAATAGCACTGTACATGCACGCCCACACATGGTATTTTGTGGAAGAGCCACACTCAAGGGGCCAAAGAGCTGCATGTGGCTCGCGAGCCACAGTTTGCTGACCACTAAGTTAGCCAAAACATTAGGTTACCCTCAACTTAAAATCTCTCATTCCACACACAGTCTATAGGACAAAGTCTACATTTCTTAGAAGAGCCTATAAGACCATCATGGTTAATCTTGATCTAAATCTTCATCTCCTTTTCCTCCAAGGCCATACTGAATGATTGGAAGAGACCTGAACCCAGAATCCCCTTATGTCTTTGCCCATCACCTGACCGCCCAAATCTCCCATCCATCCTCAAGGCTATGCTCAGAGCTTGTGTCCTCCATCCTCGGTGCAGCACGCTGCAGGCCCTCCTGGCCTTCTCCACACCCTGGCCTCAACCTGCTCTTCCTTTTGTGCGTGTCCCATTCCTCTCCCGCAGCACTTACTGTGCTGCCTAGAAATTACTTATTGCTTATCTAGCTCTGTATCCAGATCGTTAGGCTTTGAGACCTAAGGATTTTTTTCTCTCATTCATCTTCATCATTGCCCTCGCCACGTTGAGTGACCAGCACATGGTGGGCTCTCCAACATTTGTTGAATGATTATTAGGAAACCAATGAATTCCTTTACTTTCCCACCACTCAATGTATTATTTCTTACAGTATAGTGGGGTGCATCGGAAATAGCTGAGAAAACAAACAAGGCATGGAAATGACACTCTAAACATTTCAAAATCTTCCAGTGAGGACTGCTGGGGAGGCACCAATATTCTTAACAGCGTGGAAATGCTGAGCTTCAAGTTCCCGTTGGAAAGTTCTTCGATGGGCAGCCAGGTTTTCCTCCATAAAGTAATGGCTGTGCAGAAATGAACAGCAGTTGGGTTACGGGAATCCATGAATAATGGGGACAGTTACTTTCTACCCAAAGGTAAACCAATGTCTTTCCTATGAAACTGCAGTGAGTGAATGGAATGTTTACACTCTGTGGCGCTCCTTTCTACTTTCTGCAGTGCTGTACAATAAAATATAAACGAACACCGCTTCTCCCCGCCAGATAACTACCCCAGGATCCATTCAAATCAAAATAACACTTGCAGAGAAATGTCCAGAAGGGAAAGCAAATAAGCAAATAAGCACGAAAGTAAGTTAAGTAAATAAATAAATAAATACATACATACATAAATGGAAATGCTCGTTGTCCCATTTGCCGACTGGTGTTCGGTTCATAACATTTGGCACATCTTGGTATCTATATAATGGCGGTTCTAGAGCCATAAATAATATTTCACAGAGGTCACACCATAGTTATTTAAGTTTGGGGGTTTATTTCCCTGAGCACGAAGTCGCTATGAATGAATTATGTTTAGTCTGATCCGCCACAGAAGAGCCATAAACCTCCAAGTCACAGCAAACTGTGGAATATTACTCCAATACGTCAGGAACATTGTCCATGTAAAAGAGTAATGCATGATAAGGGAAAGGTATTTTTATTTTTTTAAAGTAATATATGTTCCCGGGCAGGAGCTATAAAAGGTTGTTATGTTAAACTTTCCTCTGATTCTGGGAAACGAGTTAAGAAACAGCTTTGCATCGTCAGCCTGCGGCCAGCAGAGCAGGCTCTGGCAGCAGAGGGAGGGCCGAGGGTGGGGGGTGCGGCCCACGTCAGAAACAGCTTCTCTCCCCAGGTCCCGGCACCTCGGAAAGAGGAAAGCAGAGAGAAGCTGCAAAGACACAAGAGGTGGTTTTGCAAATTTCCCTGCCAGTGACTCAGAGGCAAGTGTTTCTGTAGATACTCCGGAGTGAGGGTAGAGATAGCTTTTAGTGTGAAGGTGCAGTTCACTCTTAAAATTAAATCTAGTCAAAACTCTGAAATGAAATTGTTAAGCACTTCACCATGCACTAGGCGACATGCTAAGCAATTTCCCTCGGTTTTCTCATTTAATTTCGCCAAACCTTAATATCATCCCCATTTTGCAAATGTAGACACAGAGGTCTGGAAAAATCAACTGGCCCGAGGTGACACATTTGGCAAGAGACGGCCAGGATTGCAGCCGGGGTCAGTGTGGCTGCAAAACTTCCTGCCACTCCAAGTCAATAGTGACACTTCCCAGACGATGTTCTAAACACCTGTGTTATCACATTATCATCCTAGGAACTAGATACCAGTAACTGTATGCCACGGTTGAGGAAGCTGACCCTCAGAGAGGTTAAGTAACCAGCACAGGTGGTAACTGACAGCCACAATTCAAACCAGCTCGTCAGACTGAGGGGCCATGTTGGGACACTTGACTTAGAATCCTATATAAATATTAAGATTAATCTGCCCTGGCTGGTGGGGCTTAGTGGATAGAGTGTCGGCCTGCACACAGAAGGGTCATGGGTTCGATTCCTGGTCAAGGGCACATACTTAGGTTGCAGATTCAATCCCCACCTTCTCTGGGGATTGAACCTGCAACTTGGGTTGCACATCGGAGCGGGTGCAGGAGGCACTCCATGGATATGCCTCTCACATCGATATTTCTCTTTCTGTCCTCTGTCTCTCTCCTCCTCCCTCTCGCCTTTCCTCTCTCTCCAAAAAAGCATGGGAAAAGAACAAACAAACAAAAAAATGATCAATTTATTTAGGAACAAGAATAGACAAGACACCCCTGAGAAAGAAGAACAGGGGTTAGAATCCCGCATGACCCACTGGAAATGAAGATTTATTATGAAGCTTCAGCAGTTTACTAGTGCACCGGTGATTTTAGAACATGGGGTAACAACTGGACCCTTGGGACAGAAGAGACAAAGAATCATCCTAAGATGAAAAGCTCAGAAATGGCTCTGAGAGAGACAGGACCAAATGGAAGGAAGCCAGGGAAGGTTCCCAGGGCACCCAAGGTACTGGTAAAGTTCTACTGCTTAAAGGGGAAGGCGGAACCCTAGCGTCCATTGTGTGATTATTGCTGAAACTGTGTATAGCACAGGATTGACAGAAATAAGAACAGCCTGATCACTTCCCTCTGTTCTAGTGAAAAGCATAGCCCTAACTGGTTTGGCTCAGTGGATAGAGCATTGGCCTGTGGACTCAAAGGTCCCAGGTTTGATCCCCGTTAAGGACAGGTACCTTGGTTGTGGGCACATCCCCAGTGGGAGATGTGCAGGAGGAAGCTGATTTATGTTTCTCTCTCATCGATGTTTCTAACTCTCCCTCCCTCTCCCTTCCTCTCTGTAAAAGAAAAAAAAAATCAATAAAATATATATATATATAAAAGAAAGAAACAAAAGCATGGCCAGGGTTCTAAGACTGACTACATCTTTGCGACGGCACTATTGTTATTTATTCTATTTTACTTATTTATTTAAATTACTTAATTTATTTTTTTAAAAATTTTGTTCAGGACAGCTTTCTATTCTATCCCTTTCTGTGGTGTTAGGGCGTCTACAGACTCGATAATACACAATGTCAGAATAAGTCATCCTGAAGCATCTGTCACCTCGTTGAGGACCTTGGAGAAGTTTCATTTTAGCGTTTTCTTTAAATTGTCTAATAAAAATGATATTAGATGGATTGCTGCCCAACGTACTCCATTTCAACGGAAAGTTTAGGAACACAGGCGCCTCTGCTGGTCAGTCTCCAGGGAATCCTGGTGGGTCCCGGTTTGTGCAAATGCTGTATCCGGCTGGGGAGGATGGAGAGGCAGCTTAGAGGATCCTTAGGACCAAAGCCACCCATCACCTCTTAGATGGCAGTTCCTCCTGTTTTCTGCATTTTGGGAAGAAATCTTGGGAAGGAAATGCGGTGCCTTTTAACCACATTCCCCGGAGTTTTTTTTTTTTTTTTTTTTTTGCAAAGGTGAACTTAAGCAGCCAAGCAATAGGGCTCTGTCCTAGACTCGCGCATTTTTCCTGTGTCTCACACCCGAGGGCTGGAGATGGCTGCGCGTGTGTGTGTGTGTGTGTGTGTGGGGGGGGGGGGGGGGGGAGGGCGGGGGGGGGGAGGGCGGGGGGGAGGGGGAGGGGAAGAGGGAGAGTCTACAGAACTGGGAAGAGGAGGCTTCCACTCTGCAACCTGGCACCATGAAGCCACCTCCTTGCGCCCCGCTGACCCTGCCAAGGTCTGTCAGAGGAAGCCTGACACTAGAGATGCGGCTAGTGGTGTGCGGTTTCTCAGCCGGGTCCAACCTGAAATGGGAATCTTGCTTCAAAAGATGTGCACTACTGCCCTCTGCTGGACGGAGACAGAATCATCAGCATTTAACTACCTCTGTGTCTAAGTGGGAAGTGGGGGGGGGGGGAGGGAGGAATCTGTTTTTATGAGATTTTGTACGATCATGTGAACCACTAGCTTCAAAAATTAAAGTTCCCGAGAGTAAATAAAATACGAATGCCTATAAATTTCATAATATTTCACTGAGTTTTAATACATTCCAATTAATCTATCAAAAAAAATAAACTGGCATGCTTTCCTTTAATTTTTATTCAAGTAATATAGAATATTTTTTTTTCAGATATCATTCTAGTGGTTACCACCAATTTAAGATTTTTCCTCAGAAAAACCCTCTGTTTATTTTAAAACTGTGTCATAAAGGAAAAATTCCTGATGCTAATGGTAAGAAAGAGTATGTCAGCTACTTAGTTTTAACCTTAAGCACAAACGATGAAAACAGACGGCTACTCTTCTTCTTTTTACCAAATAACTTTGTCAAATAGGCATGAACATGTTATTTTATATTCGAAATTGTCGGGGGGGGGGGGCGTAAATGAAAGACTGATAAATATTGCCAGGCACCTCTCCCGGGAATATGAAATTGCTTCACAGGCTTGCTAGTCTGACAAGATATTTCTTGTCAATGGCCACTTCTTTCAAGAAGAAAATCTCTAAGCCAGTCAGAGAAAGACAAGCATCACATGATCTCATTCATTTGTGAATTCTAATGGACAAAACAAACTGAAGAATAAGATAGATCCAGAGACACAGAAGCATGGGACAGACTGTGGAATCACAGAGGGAAGGTGGGGGAGGGTGGGTGGGAAGAGATTAACCAAAGACCTTGTATGCATATTCGCATAACTGTGGACACAGACAATGCGGTGGTGAAGGCCTGCAGGGTGTGTGGGGGCAGGCTATGAAATACTTTCAATGTGGGGCACTGCTACAGTGAACAGGTTCAAGCCTTGGACCTATGAGAGGGTACAGTCCTCTTGTGGCCACGTGCAAGCCCCAGCTTAGAGAGTAGAGCCCTCCCAGCACCATTATAGCCAACAGCTATAGCTGTAAGCTTGAACCTATGGTCTGAACACGTGATCCCACCTGCCTAAGTGATTTAGGCTGCAAGTAAACAAAGCTTGGTCAGGTGCATCTAATTGAGTGGGACTGAAATCCACCAGAATGTTGTGAACATCTTGACCACGCCCTTACTTTGCCTCGGGGCATCTGACTATATAATAAAGACAGGGCTTGTGGGCGTTGGTGCTGCTGGGTCCCCACCAGGGAAGCAGCGTCCCACTGAGTCCCAGCTTTCCTTCTCTTGTCTGTCTTTCCTAATCCTTCACCGCCTCCGCTCAGGGTCACTGAGCCTGGCTGAGCTGGCTCGGCACCTCAGGCGCCCTGGGGCTGAGCATGCCCTGGCCATGTCAGCTCCCCACATTCCAACAATAAAGATTCAAATAGTTTAACAAAAATAAAAAGAAGGAAACCTCTAGAGCAGTGTTCTCAACCTTTCTAATGCTGCAACCTTTCATACAGTTCCTCATGTTGTGGTGACCCCCAACCATAAAATCACTTTTGTTGCTACTTCATAACTATAATTTTGCTGCTGTTATGTATCATAATGTAAATATCTGTGTTTTCCGATGGTCTTAGGCTCTACAGCAACAGCTCTCCACCTGTCTAGAGGCTCTCAGAAAGAAAACTAATATACTCACTCAGGATCCTATGAATTGCTTATATGAAACAATAATTCAAGTGTGGATGATTTTAAACTTCACTTATTTTTTTTTTTTGAGGTTGATCATTGAACCTAAGAAATAGAAGTAGACATTTTGTAAAATATTTAAAAATCTTGTCTACATGATCTTGTACCGGGTTTAGATACTGAAATGTCATATTTCTTCCATTCTAAGATACACCCCTTTCCCCAACACATTAGGATGTATCTCAAATTCCTGGCTTCTCACTACCCGTAGCATTTTACTACAGCTGTCCCTTAGACGTACTGTCAGCGAGGTGACCGCTGTCATGCTGCTATCCTTGGGCTGCCCTGTCATTATATTTGGGGACAACACCCTTGCAGTGTGTACAATCACAGAGACATCGAAGATTCTGTCTCCAGGGGGATCTGGAGGAGTATTAGGAGAAACTTAGCCAATTTATTTATTTATTTATTTATTTATTTTTAAAAATATATATTTTATTGATTTTGTACAGAGAGGAAGAGAGAGAGACAGAGAGTTAGAAACATCGATGAGAGAGAATCATCAATCAGCTGCCTCTTGCACACCCCCTATTGGGGATATGCCCGCAACCAAGGTACATGCCCTTGACCAGAATCGAACCTGGGACCCTTCAGTCCCCAAGCCGACACTCTATCCTTTGAGCCAAACTGGTCTCTACAAGCCAATTTATTTTACATACATATTTCCTTTTTACCTTTGCACCAGTGGGTTCCATGATATAAATCTATCTGAATAAATATAAAATAATCTTTTTAATCAGGATAAAATACAAAACTTTCAATTCCAGAAATGATTAGGTGCCATTTTAATTGGCAGCCTTTTTTTTTTTTCTCAGTGGTGCATAAAACAATGGTGCATGTTATGAATGATGGCTTTCCATTCAGTGAATTATAAAGTATAATAACAGGGCCGTGGAAAGAATGTCTGATTCGGAGTTCAAAACCAGATGACATAGGATGGCATTCACTGCAGCGGCGTAGTCACTCAGTTTCCACAGACTGTGCCATCCATCAATTTTGGAGAAGGAAATGGAATTTTAAAAATTCTCTCACTCCCCTCGTGTACGCAGATACTAGAAGAAGAATAAGACGATGTGCCACATGTCAGCGTAGACCCGCCCCGCAGCCTTCAGCATCTCACTGTAATGACTGGCTCCTAGCCAACACCTTTCCGGATCACAAAGAGGATAGTGAGGGGCTCGGAGATCAAAGCCAGCACGTAGCTCACCCGCAGCCCGTGGAATAGGCCTCCCTGGCAGGATGCACCGGGGATGGGGTGTCAGAAGAGCGAGAATATTGAAGCGTCTTTCTCTGTCCCTGAGGTCTCCTTTGGACCAGGAAGCTTTGCTGAACAGACATACATCACGGCTGTGTAGAGCACACCCCCCTGTGCTCTCTCGATACGAGTTGTATGTGAGTGTGTGAAGTTGACGACCAAATATAAATCAGAGTTATTTCTGTTGACAGGAAATAAAGTGAGACCATCAGACATACTCAGAGCCAATATCTGCTTTCATGTTTTGCAAAGTTATAGGGAAAAGATGTCTTCCATTATTGTGACTGTCTTGTCAGAGCTAAGACCGAGCCAATTCCATTCCAACTCAGCTTGCTCCCCCCCGCCCCCCTCCCCAAGAATGAAAGGCCATACAGTATAGTGATAAAACACTGCCAAGGGAGACGCCCAAAGAAAAGCCTCCCAGTGGCCAAAACAGGTTTGGCTCAGTGGATAGAGTGTCAGCCTGTGGACTGAAGGGTCCCAGGTTCGATTCCGGTGAAAGGCATGTATCTTGTGTGTGGGCACATCCCCAGTGAGGAGTGTGCAGGAGGCAGCTGATCAATGTTTCTCTCTCATCGATGTTTCTAACTCTATCCCTCTCCCTCTCTGTAAAAAAAAAAAAAAATCAATAAAATATATATTTTTAAAAAAGCTTCCCAGTGGAGTATCAATTTAGACTCCACTTGATTGAGAACTCCCTTCAATCCCACTGTCTATCACCCTGCTCAAGGAATCAGGTTGTTTTTCCTTTAAAAATTGGGTTTCTTGCCCAGAGCTGGTGTGGCTCAATGGTTGAGTATCGACCTATGAACCAGGAGGTCACAGTTCTATTCCCAGTTAGGGCACATGGTTGTGGGCTCCATCTCCAGTAAGGGGCGTCCCAGAGCAGCTGATCAATGATTCTCTCTCATCATTGATGTTTCTATCACTCCCTCCCCCTTCCTCTCTGACATCAATAAAAATATGTTAAAAATCGTGTTTCTTGTTCCCAGTCACCTATCTCCACCTCCTCACCTTATCCTAGACTCCATTTCAGCAAAGCTCATAGAATAAAAAAATTGTTTTAAATGTACGCAGACTCTTATGCTGGTTTTCAGGTCTCTAGTAGTATAAAATGTACACGGATATGGGAAACAGCAGGTTTATAGATGCTTCAGGCATATAAAGCCGATTCCTGTTACATGTTCTCCTGAGGCCATTCCTTTCCTGGTCCTTTGAAAACGACGTTCCCCTCTGCCCTCCCCGGGGTCCAGGAGGCTTGTTTCAGTGCCCCATCCAGCTACTGGCCCAAGACTCTCACAACGAACAGTTCTCGTGGTGGCATTTTCCTGCGATGAACCCCATCCGCTCTGCACCCTCAAACGTTCCTGAAGTTTGAAAATGTTCTCTCCTGCTGGCTTTATGCAGCTTCAGGGGCTCTTTGGCACTGCAGACTCTCCGGATCTATAATTTTTCTACAAGCCTTAGGCCTTCTCCAGCCTGTATGGGTCAGTGACTGAGCATGGACCCATGAACAAGGAGGTCATGGTTCAATTCCTGGTCAGGGCACATGCCTGGATCCCCCAGTAGGGGGCGCATGGAAGGCAGCCAATAAATGATTTCCTCTCATCTTTGATGTTTCTACCTCTCTCTCACCCTTCCTCTGTGTGTGTGGGGGGAGGGGGGGAAGATTTTATATATATATATATATATATATATATATATATATATATATATATATATATATATATATATATATATATATATATTTTTTTTTTTTTTTTTAAAGACTCAATCTTTTTAAAAACTCTCCCCGTGCCCTAACATATTTAGCTCAGTGGACAGAGCATCTGCAGACTGAAAGGTCCCAAGTTGATTCTGGTCAAGAGCATGTACCTTGGTTGCAGGAACATCTGCAGTAGGAGGTGTGCAGGAGGCAGCTGATGGATGTTTCTCTCTCATCGATGTTTCCAACTCTCTATCCTCTCCCTTCCTTTTTGTAAAAAAATCAATAAAATATATTTAAAAAAATAAAAACTCTCCCCCTATCCTGGAGCTCCCCCTTTTTTAGTTCTTGGGCTGTAGTCTTGGAGCCCTCTTGATACTTTATCCTAGCACAGAGTTTCATCCTAGGCAGACATGACACAGAACACGGATGTAGCAATTTTTCACCTTCATGTTTTCAAGCCCAGACTAAAATAATTCTAAAGTCACAGATGATTTTGAGTGGGGAGGAACTGAAGGTGCTTTGAGTGGCAGAAGGTGGTGAGTGACCCCGACAAGCGCTGGCTTGGGAGGCGGAGATCCTGGTATGGTCCAATTTCTGTCCCTACCTGGCCATGTGGCGTGGATAAGTCACCAAATACTCTGCCTCCTGCTCGGCAAAGTGAGGCTAAAGAACTAAACCGCTGGGTTCCTTTTTAGTGATGGAATCCTGTGACTGGGGATTTAGGTGGAAAATTTTACAGTGGACTGGACATAGGACTTGTTTTTTTTTTCTTTTCTTTTTTTTTTCTTAATGTTGAAGCATTAATCATTTCCCGGAAATGTCTTCTGTGGATTCTTTCTTTCCATGAGCTGCTACATGTATTTGTTTCCCTGAAGTGTGGGGGAAGTTCCGGGTCAAACAAGTTAAAACACGGTTTCCTTCTTGCAGGACCTTTCAGAACCTTTAAAATATGCTAATGTGCTCATGACTCCCCAGGAAGGAGATCCAGTGTCGCAACACTGTGCAAATATAAGTGAACAAATCCTTCTTTTCGTTGCAACACCATTTACCATCTTACAGACACGGGGTTCCACATAAGGCACCTTGGAGCAGGGGGCCCCAGGAACGGTTACTTAAAGAGAAATGACATTGTCAAAATTCCAAGCGTTCATAACAGAAGAAAGTCCTGTTCTTTGAAAATGTTATAAAATTGAAAAATGTTGAAGATTACATCGAGGTTTATTTTGGGCTTGGTTCCTCCCGGTGTCAACTTCTAAACCTTTTTTTAAAAAAAACGAAACTATAGGCTTATTTAGTCCCAACGTGGAGGGGAGAAGGAGCCTTTGATGGCTTTAGGGATCTTAGCCCTTTTTGTATCCAATCCCAGCCTGCCCTGCCCTTCTCCATCCCTCCTATCCTCCGCACTAACACCGACACTTCTCACATGCACACCGAGCCTGCATCCTGGGGTGGCTAAAACCCAAGGAATCCAAGCCTCTCTGTCTCACGGCCAAGCCCTGTTCCAAAAAGCTCACCGATCTTTGAAATCAGCTGGCTCCTTCGCCTGCTGAAGGGGGTCAGAAGAGTTAAAAGATTCCAGATGGGGCCAGAGCGGCCTCTCCAATTTCTTCCACCTCTGGTGCTCATTCAGGGTGTGACCTGCACAGGTCACTAAACCTCTGTGCGCTTTCAAATCCCCATTTATAAAACTTGGCCGATACATATTGGTTTTTAGGGTGTCTAGAGACACTACTTGAAGTCACTTACAAAGAGCATTTTCCCGCCTGATTTCTGTGTGTTTTTACCAGAGGAGGCCACAGGCACAATTTTCTACCACCAGGAAGCATCAGCCAACAAGAAATCGACCAAATTGGGCTTTCTTAGCTTTGGGGTCCCCCTGACCCTCCCACCCAGTCCCCGTTACCCAATTCAATCTGCACATTCACACTGGTCAGCATCTAGTTTATAAAGGCAAATATTTAATTAGTGGGACCCCAGGACTGCCAGGGCTACTTCTCACACTTGTAACAAGATAGCCTGCACTTGAGAAACAAACCCTGTAAACTTAAACTACTGCAAAATTATAAAGTTTAACGTAAAAGAAAATGGAAAATCTTTAAATAGCTGGTTTGTGCAACATTCTTAACAGACAAGACTGCCGCACAATGGAACTGTGTAACTGCTAGCAGCAGGCACTCCGGGAAGATAAAATAAACCGGCTTTATGGACCCGAGGAATTGATTTTTAATGAGATTCTGCTTGGCGGTAATGGCATCCTGAGAGGGTGATCCAGTTTCCATGGCCTCTGGTATACAGTTATAAGGTGCAGAGCAAGGACTTGGCTAAACAATGCCCAGGCATGTGCCCTTTTAGTGCGTGAGATTAAATAAAAGAAGGATGTTGTTCTAAGACACACTCCAGAGAGCACACGGGCACGTGTGTGCACATCTGTGCACGTGTGCCTCACGCAGGCTACTGTGCCTTCAGACACTTTTCCTAAGACATTACCTGCTGGTATATTCTAAACTTTAGAGGACTAGGTACCTTGAAATTATATGCATATGTTTAATATTTCTCTACCAGACTGTAAGGACCCCTGGATTATTAGGTAGACTTGACTGATTCTTTCATACTCCATAACCTAGGTTCCCTGCAGATATACATGTTATATGCATAGCAGTGGATATGGACAAGGAGAGCTATGAGGATAGATAGAGATGTGCAGACACTGTAGAATGGGAAAAGAAGAGCATTCAGCTTTGGATCTTGCCTCTACCACCTCCTAGCTGTGTGTCCTTTGGCACATTAACTAACTTCTCTGAACCCCAATTTTATCTTCAATAAAATTGGACAAAATATCTATGTCACAGGGTTGTACTAAAGATTAAATGATGCAGAGATACATCACAATTTAGGTGAATCTTAGTAATATAATATAAAGTGAAAAAAGTAAATCCCAAAATATTATGTATAGCATATTTCTTCAGAAAGTTAAAGGTAAGTGACATTTAAATCTATATGTGCAAGAATTCGCATCTATACTAATAAAAGGGTAATATACTAATTATACTGGATTATTCACACATCTTCTGGACGTCCAACTTCCTTCCGGACAAAGCCAATGTTGAGGCCAAGGCAGAGGCAGTTAGGGGTAGTCAGGCTGTCAGAGGTGCAAGCAGTTAGGGGGCAATCAGGCCTGCAGGGGAGAGCAGTTGGGAGTGATCAGGCCAGCAGGGGAGGGCAGTTGAGGGCATTCAGGACAGCAGGGGAGCAGTTAGGCAGCAATCAGGCCAGCAGGGGAATGGTTAGGGGCTGATCAGGACAGCAAGCAGAGGTGGTTAACAGCAATCAGGCAGGCAGGCAGGCAGGTGAGTGGTTAGAAGCCAGCAGTCTCAGATTGTGAGAGGGGTGTCCGACTGCCTGTTTAGGATGTCCTCCGAAGTTGGACATCCCCTGAGGGGTTCTAGATTGAAGAGGATGCAGGCCAGGCTGAGGGACACCCCCCTACCCCCCGGCCATGTATGAATTTTGTGTGCTGGACCTCTAGTAGCATTAATATAATTATATGTAAAAAGACAATAAAAGGGCCCTGGTGTACTCAGTGATTAGAGTGACAGCCTGCACACAGAAGGGTTACAGATTCAGTAACTGGTTACAGATTTTGGTACCTGGGTTGTGGGTTTAATCTCCAACCCCTGTCAGGGCTCATTGGGAAGGCAACTAATCAATGTGTCTCTCTGGCATCAATGTTTCTCTCTCCCTCTCTCTCCACCTCTCCCTCTCCCTCTCCCTCTTTCCCCTACCTCCCTTCCACTCTATTTAAAAATCAATAGAAAAAATTACCGAAACTGGTTTGGCTCAGTGGATAGAGCGTCGGTCTGCGGACTGAAAGGTCCCGGGTCGAATTCTGGTCAAGGGCATGTACCTTGGTTGCAGGCACATCCCTGGTGGGGGGTGGGCAGGAGGCAGCTAGTTGATATATCTCTCTCATCGATGTTTCTAACTCTCTATCCCTCTCCCTTCCTCTCTGTGAAAAATCAATAAAATATATATTTTTAAAAAATCAATAGAAAAAATAGCCTCTGGTGAAGATTAACAAAAAAGAAAGGGAATTATAAACACAGAGTTCAGGATAATGATTAATTTGAGCAGAGGAAAGGTAGGAGAATGGGAGATAGGATCACATAAATAGATAACAGGTTATAGTCAAGGTTCTAGTTTGTGTTTGGGTGGTGGGCTTGCAAGTACATATTATAAATGAGAATAACTAGCTAATTAAATAAAATTACTCATGCATGGATTAATGATGAGAATGTGTGATCAATCAAGGAATACCATTCTATGTCCTAGAGCAGTGGGTCTCAACCTTTCCAATGCTGCCACCCTTTAATACAGTTCCTCATGTTGTGGTGACCCCCAGCCATAACATTATTTTTGTTGCTACTTCATAACTGTAATTTTGCTACTGTTATGAATCGTAATGTAAATATCTGTGTTTTCCGATGGTCTTAGGAGAGCCTGCTAGCAGTTGAGAACCACTGCTGTAGAGCCTAACATGAGGAACACAACGTGAGGAACTATATTAAAGGGTCATAGCATTAGAAAGGTTGAGAACCACTGTCCTAGAGAGTCAAAGAAAAAGAGAAGATTAAATGAGATAACATATAATTAAGAGAAAAACATAGTGCTTGGTACACAGTAAGCACGCAAGAGAATTTTAGATAGCTAGCTATGTATTTCTACATATATCTACATGCATTTTCTTTCTTAAGGAGTGTAACTTCCCCCAGCATCATTAATGTCCCCTTATATCACCTATTTCTTAATTTCTTCATCCATTTTTTCCTAATATCTCTTTTGTATTTCCAATATCCTCAACTTTTTAATTTTTAAAAACTTTGAGGTGTAATTTTTACACAATAACAGGTACAGGTGTTAGGTGTTCTGTTTGATGTATTTTGTTCATTGTATTCACAAACGCAACTATCATTCAAAATAAGATATTGACTACTGTATTTTCATCACCCCAAAAAAGTTCCTTAGTGACCTTTCCCATTCATTATCCACCTGCCAGAGACAACCTCTTTTTGACTTCTGACTTCTGTCATTATAGATTAGTTTTGCCTGTGTATGGTCTTCATATAAATGAATTATACATATGCTTTCCTATCCAGCCTTTTTTGATCAACCTAATGTTTTTGAGATTCTCCATATTATACCAGTCACTCATTCTTATCGCTGAGAAGTATTTTGTTGTATGAATATGCTATATTGTGATTATCCTTTCTCTTGTTGATGGACATCTGGGCTGTTTTCAGTTTGGAGCTATTCTGAGTAATGCTGCTATGAACACTCCTATATAATTATTTTTGTAGACATATCTTCTGCTTTCTCTTGGGTAATACTTCAGAACAGAATTGCTGAGTTGTAGGGTAGATGCTTGCTTATCTTTTTGAGAAACTGCCAATTGTTCAAAGAGATTGAATCATTTCAAATTTCTAACTTTCTAACATTCAACTCCAGTGAAAGCTGCCTGGCCACGCCAACAATGACCCATTTGTGTCAGGTCGTGGTCTTTTGTCAACTCCAAAAGGATTCCCAGGCCAGGAAAACAAATATTTCTCAAAAGAAGTGGATGTAAATGGCAACAGATGAATTTAAGTTTGTCTGATGATAGAATGTACAAAATCAGAGCCGCAAGGAAGCATTTCCCTGATGATCCAGACCATGAAACAAAAATAATTTTTAAGAATACTACATGGGTGAAGTGTGAGCCTAAATCATAGGTTCTCTGGTTGGGTGGGTGCCTCTTTCTGCTATTGGCATCCACAAATAGACCAGATCTATTTGGGGAAGGGGTGGATGACTGATGGTAGGGTTATTAATTGCCTTCCATTGGCTGGTTGATTTAGCTGTAAAGAGAAAGACCTGCCCTAGCCCCAAAGAGCTTACATCTGTTTCTCATACAGCTCAGCCACCCATGCTGCTCCAACCATCCCCTACTGTTGGCCAGGCTACCACTTTATTGATTTTCCCCTGCCCTTTAAAAAAGATGAAAGTTCCTAAAAGCTTTTTGCATCCAAGTATGTGTGTTTGTATGCATGCACATGTGTGTGTTGGTGAGAGCCATGGTTTGTGTTAACAAACTAAGCCGCAGCTAGGGGAGCCACCTGGTCTTGGGTTTTTTTGTTGTTTGTTTTGTTTGTTGTTAATCAATGACTCTAGGATTGTGCATCCCCAGTGGTGGAGCTGGCAGAAGCATAACAGTTAGAATGTGATGACAACAACTTAAAGATAATTAGTTGACAATGACTTGAGACCTCATTAACCCCTTTAACACCTTAAGGTTTATGATTAAAACAAAATACTTGGAGAGCATTTAAAGAACATCCTGCCTCACTACCGGCAGTTATTTGGGTATTGCTAGCATATTTGCTATTGCTTTGATATGTCTTCTATTATTTTGTAAACATCAACAATGATTATCCGAAAAGGTTATCATTATTCCTTTTGGGGAATCAATGGATTGAAGATTTGTGCTTTTAACCAGAAACCTATTATTTTGCTTCTTCCCACACTCTCACCAGTCCTTTTTCACTAAGTGATGTTCAAACTTTTTTTTAGTCAGCTGCTTTGTTCCCATAAACAAAATAGATTGATAATGTTAACTGTGATTTTTACTGGAATCACTTCAATTGGTAGTTTAATGACTGGAAAATTCCACCATGAGAACTTACAGGTGTTCATATGTTTAGATGAACCTGGGATATTTCACAAATCTGCTTGCCCCAGGCTCCAATAAACATACGATAGTTTTCATCTTTCTTGATGGGTTATCAATAGATGTCTAACTGGTAGATGAATGGATGCAGAGATTCCATTTTGGAATTTATTAAATTTCACCCTGCCTCTAAAATCAACACCATCTTAACACTAAAGGCAAAAGCCAGTGATTCTATCCTTTGTTTCTAAGTATTTCTTAGGGAAGTAGTTTCAATGCTTCTGGAACAATCCAAGTGTACTACGTATCAAACTGCAAGTATCAGACAAAATTCTAATGTTTGAGAAGGTCTGAAATAAGCTTAATTTAAAAAAATATATATATTTTATTGATTTTTCACAGAGAGGAAGAGAGAGGGATAGAAAGTCAGAAACAGCGATGAGAGAGAATCATTGATCAGCTGCCTCTCGCACACCCCCCACTGGGGATGTGCCCGCAACCAAGGTACATGCCCTTGACCGGAATTGAACCCAGGACCTTTCAGTCCGCAGGCCGACGCTTTATCCACTGAGCCAAACCAGTCCCGGCATGAAATAAGCTTAATTTTGTTATAAATGTTAACTACCTATGAAGCTGTTATCTTTATATCAGTTATACTACTTAGACATGTAATCAGTTCTACTGTCTCTAGACATTCCAACCATTTATTTGATATGGAAGTTTCATATGAATGAGGCCAATATAACTAAGTTTGTCCATTTTCAGGACAGTGGTCCTTAACCTCTTTTGGGTCACAGACTTATTTGGGAATAGAATAAAATCTATGAACCCTCCAATCCCAAAAAGGGCTTTAGTCACATACAAATCAAATGAATTGGATTTTTCAGGGATTTATGGATTCCAGATTAAGATTCTCTTACCATTGGTAACAGAGAATATTTTAATCTTCTAGACATGTTGGTGATAATTAATCTATAAAATAAATGAAGTGTAAATGGGCCAACTGTGAACAGTTCATAATCAAATTGGGACTATGATTTGAGAAAACTATCTTAGTTAGAAATCCAAGGAGGGATTAAATGGTGCCTTATCTATAATAATAAAAGCATAATATGCTAATTAGACCGGACGTCCTTCCAGACGTCCTTCCTTCTGGACAAAGCCGCAGTGGGCGGGACCCGAGGCAGAGGCTGCAGAAGTCCCCAGCTGCAGCGGTGGCAGGTGGGGGCTGGGGCCAAGGCCTTTACACGAATTTCGTGCACCGGGCCTCTAGTTAGACAATAAGGGTCAAGAATTCAGTAGATATTTATTGAAAAGGCTGATTGGCCAGACGTTCTGGGCAAGTGTTTCTCAAGACTTAATCTATTTGACTCATTTAAAAGAATTAGCAGAGTGTTTGTTTAAAATGTGTATTCCCAGATAGACGTTGAGCCAACTAAATCGGCCTCTGCTTTGATGAGAGCCAGGGCCCTATGTTTCAGCCGAACAAATCTCCAGGTAACTCTAATGCACAGTTAAATTTGAGAGTGCTTCTTAGACCCAGTTAAACTTGAGACTGTCTCTTGCATGCTTATGCTTAATTCCCATTCTGTGTCCTTTGCAAAGCACTTTATTTATATTGGTATCATTAGTCAGTCAATGTGAATGAAGATCTATCATAAACATCCAGAAAATGCTTTTGATAACTTCAATTTGAACAGTGGATGTCACCGGGGAGAGGGCCCGCGGAAGGCAGCTGCAAGCAATTGTCACTTGGCTGCACTTAGCCATCAGAGTCAGGCCCCTTCAGATGGGCCCATCGCACTGCTTCATTTTTTGGTTCTTAGTCATTTGTTACAATAAAAATTAAGTTACAGGGAAGGAACACGGTGACAGGATAATGGACTCCTGCTCAGAAGAAACCAGCCCGCCTCCAATTCATCATGGCATTTATAGTGCATTAGAAGGCATGACAGTGACAACATCATTCCTTTGGGGGAGGAAGGAAAACCAGATTGAGTGGGAAAGCGGGAATTCAAGAACTTGGCAAAAGTGAACTGAAAAAATGGAAGCCGGGGGTGGTTTGAACGGCCGTGCTCAGCAGAGGAGAAGGAGGAAGCTAACGATCTCCGGAACGGACATTCCTAACTGTTCAAAGGTTCGCTCATTTCACCTTGCATCACAGGAGCAGTTTTGTGGGTGAAAGCGAAATGGCTGCCTGAGGAATAACAGAGAGGCAAAGTTAAGGCAATTTAAAATGATGAAAGCCCACAGGATATTTTGCAAATATAAAATCCTGGAGAGAAGCGTACTAATAATATTTGTCCAACGAACCGGCCAAAGATATCTATATTGTCTAGGTATTTTAATTGGAGACCTGCAGTGTCATTATAAAATCATAAGAAGTCCATGTCTGTGCTCTCATAAAAGTAAAAAATGGCTGTTTGATGTTAGAAGGTTGTGTTTTGAAATGTAGGAGCTAAAGGAATGCCGTGCTGGGTAGGTATGCCTGCCAATGTAGGCCTGGGAACTTAATAACTTTATAGTATTTTTACTCTTCTACCCTACACTATGCTAAGCCTGGGAGGGAAAAATGAGAGGGCACCAAGCAATTTGGTATAATAGGAGCAATGTCTTAATTCTGTGCTTTTTAAGGTAACAATTTCTAAAGTATACTTTCTATTAAAGTAACATTATTTCATAGATTTCAGATTTTTTTTTGGGGGGGGGCGGGGGGAGGAAGGGGGTGTTCGTTTTCTCCTTAATAAAATCTTTAATTCACTTAAGAATCAATTTGCACAAAAGCCTGTGTGGTCTCATTTTCTTTCCTTGTCAATCTGTGTTATTTCCAGGGTGAAAGGTAATTTGGACCATAAACATGGTTTCCATCACACATTTCTAATTTTAACCTATTTGTCTCTGTTTGATTTACATTGGGTCCAGAGCAAATTAACTATTGCAAGCTTTTATTGAAAATTAATTAGGTGGCTAAAGTGCCCATGGCAGACTCTGCCAGCCCGTGTTTCTCCCTGGGTCGCCAGCCTTCTCCAGTTAAAACACCTAGCAACTTAAAAAAATCCATAAAATGAATGATATAATTAGTTCCAGAGTGGAACTCAATCTCTTTGAAATCAGATGCTTTCTCTGGTGCTGAAGGGCCAGGCTAACAGCAAGCATTTAGGGTATCAGGGGATTTCCTGGGGGTAGAGAGTGGCTCATTCTCGCTGAATCACCGCACATGACTTACAAAAGGTGTCCTTGTGGGGCTAAATATAGCTGCCTCTCGGATCCTGATCTCTAAGTCAAAGCAAGGAGAAAGGGGAATTCTGGGTTTAAAATACTGCAAAGACTTAACAAAATAAGCTGTCCAGGATGGAACATAGATGAGGGAGAGAGAGAGAGAGAGAGAGAGAGAGAGAGAGAGAGAGAGAGAGAGAGAGAGAGAGAGAGAGAGAGAGAGAGAGAGAGAGAGAGAGAGAGAAAGCAATCCTATACTTGGGAAAAGCCAGGATGTAAATGTGATTTATGGTAAATAGTTCCACAACATTAAAATGAGTTTTTATTTTCTATGTATGCTGCTTCAAAGAAGAGCTCTGTGGGCTCATAAAAATGCAGAGAACAAATAGGGGCCTCTAAGTCCAATTTATATGCCATGCCCACTGTGCACTGAGTCACATATAATCTGTAAAATGTCAGCTTCAAAGTTCCACTGAGATCGGTGTTAACCCTGACCTCTGGCCTCGCCGCCTCTGGCTGGGCCTGCGCGCTCTCTTTGCCAGCTGTTTTAGATAAATGTGCTCCATTTTTAAGAGATTGTCTCGGCGTTTCTTTACATGAAGAGTGGTAATATTATTAACTCTCACTGGAGAAACCACCTTTTCGAGGAGGGCTTTCCAAAGAAACCCATCGTTTTATGCCCCATGCCGAGGCGTGGATTAATAAATATGTCATTGTACTGAAAATATTTAAACAACACCGGGGGAAAAAGAGCAAGGCCCGTAACAAAAGGCAAGCATATTAGTAGTGTTTCCTGTCAAAATACACAGAGGAAGCACTTTATTTGGGTCATTTTCTCCATAAAGAGACATGGCGGGCCAAGATAAACACAGCGAAGGAATCTGGTTTATCCCACTTTGGAGATTGGAGACCATCAGCTCAACCAAAGTTATGAGACCCGCACCAGGTTTTCCCTCTGGAGGCTGCTAAGTGAAGCCATCAGCGGAGGCCAGCAGATGGGCTTAGTGGATCAACGTGGCACAGTTAAGTGGTCCACACGATTTCGTGGAGCAATTCCCTAATGGGCATCAATAAGTAGAAGATTCAGCCCTAACCGGTTTGGCTCAGTGGATAGAGCATCGGCTTGCAGACTCAAGGGTCCCAGGTCAAGGGCATGTACCTTGGTTGTGGGCACATCCCCAGTAGGGAATGTGCAGGAGGCAGCTAATCGATGTTTCTATCTCATCGATGTTTCTAACTCTCTATCCTTCTCCCTTTCTCTGTAAAAAAAAAAAATCAATAAAATATATTTTAAAAAATAAGTAGAAAATCCAGAGCAACCTATCTATAAGTTTAGTGGCGAGGGTTCACCCAACCAAGACTCTACACAGAGGCTCTGGGGACATTTCTCCATTCCAACAGAACAAAAGGAAACCCCGAATTTCTGTTCACCGAGGGCTTCCCGGAGGCAGCAGAATTCTTGATGTGCAGGGAGGTTAGCGGCATGGAAAAAAAGTATAATTTCTACTAACCCAAAAGCATTGGCTTTCCGGGATCAAAAAGCCAGTCAAACCTCACACGGATGGGCATTGTCATCAGGACCAGCCCACGCAGATGGAAGGAAAGGATGGGAGAACCTGGCTCCCAGATGGGAAGCCTCACCCAGGGAGACACGCCCCCAAATCAACTCCCACTAGCAACTGATCCGACCCAGGTTGGCAGCTGGGGAGTGGGGTGCTGTGTATGTGGGAAGGGAGACAGTACAAATAAAAACAGGCCACCTTTGGGTATGAACCAGGCAGTGTGAACCTCCTGAGGACAGGAAAGTGGGGCTGGGGGGGCATTTTACTCACCCCTGGCCAGTTTTTACCAGCTGTCCATGTCCCTCACCTAGACATTCCAGCTGGTTCCCATTCTGACAAGAAATGGAACCATGGCTCTCAAATACATTCAAAATCCAAGTTGGCGGCAGAAAACACACCCCTTTCACATTCACATGCACTTGAAATAGGATCCCAGACTCTCAACATTAAACTTGATGTGCTAGGACACTTTAGAATTCTTTCGTATATAGAGGCCGAACATCATTTAGATGGAAAAAGCCACAGTTATAGTATTTTTAACATTAAAAAAAAAATCCGCAATATAGATAACACTGTCAAAAAGCACCACAGAAATCATTTTGAAAGGGTAGATCTGCCGACTCTAGGATAGCATGTTATTAGTAAATTTGGCACTCCCAAATGTGTTACTCCAAAGTATTAAGTCTACACCAGGTGAGAAGGTTGTTTTTGAAATTGATCCCGTGGAATTGTCCCTTTTAAGTGGCTGCTTTTATGAACCAGCCAGTATTTATATATTATTATAAAGATAATACCCTCACTCACCTTCACAAGGGTGTTTTGAGAATTAATTAATGTTTGCCAAGTACTTTGAGCTCTATAGATGAAAGGTGGATGGAAATGCTAAGTAGTATTATTATTTTCATCTGTATTTGAACTTGCCTCTTATAAGACCATCTTTTATTTTTAAGATAATAATCTCTCCTTTGGGGAGAAAAGGCAAAAATTGCTTCGTGTACAATCAAACTCTCATAAAGAGGACAGGTGTGATTATTAGGATTTGGCCTAAAGAATAGATTGAAGCACATGGCAAACTTCAAAAGAATGTATTCCCAACTCCCAAGGCTTCGCCCCGGAGTCCCATAAGTGTCAAGTTCATCCTGTAATCCCTGCTGAGATATGGCCAAATGGAAAGGCCAGGACCAGTTGGGTATCTACGAGGCAGATAAAGAACAATCCAAACCCTTTCCTTTAACCTCTTTGCTGCTGGGAGCTCCTGAAGTCCACCATCTGCTTATTGGAGAGAAAGATGCCCCCTTAATTTTGCCAAGAGGTTCAAGGACAATGTTGAGAACTTGACTAAAGCCACTTGGCTGAGTTGGCTTGAAAGGAATAGATTTTGCTCTGGGTCCTCGACTCTCGTTGTAATATAGTCAGCGCTACGAGGATGGTTGCCATAGATCTCGATGGGCCCCTCTGGGAGTGTGTGGGACTCTAGTGAAGAATAAGGTGACTAGACGTCCCGCTTTTGGGACTTTTTTAAAACGCCGCGGGACGCGGGACAAATTGTTAAAAATCGGAACTGTCCGGCCAAACGCGGGACATCTGGTCCCCTTAGCAAAGAAGGGACAGTGCAAATCTCACGAGGAACTCCGAAGCCTCCCACCCTTCCTGCTACAGAGCGTGCATGGCTCCTGGCAGGGGTGCCTGTCCGTGGCACAAAGGCTAGATGGCCTCTAGAAAAGTGGTTTGAAACTCCCCGGAGTTTCCTTCGGTAGTGTTAGCCAGAGAAACCCAAACCGACTCCTTTTTATCCTTGCCCACATTGAAGGCTTGCCTACCATCAATTATTTTTCTTTTTTAAAAACTGACAAATGGGATTGCCAATCTTTTAGCATGGTTTAAAAAAAAAAATCATTATTTTCTATGTCTTTACCTCTAAGAGTGAACATTTGCACCCAACGCCAATTGGAATCATTCTGAGGTGTTCGCAAACAGATGTTAGAATCACTAACCGATAGCTGAGGGATAAGACCATCAGAGAGGCTGAAAGCTCCCGGAAGCAAGGAAAGGTTTCTTTTTCAGCTTCTTATGCTCCTCTGGGTCTGGTATAGAGTTCTGAGTGTCATAATGGAAGGAAAGAAGAAGGAAGGGAGGAAGCAAGGAAGGAAGGAGGCTGTTTGTGTACAGGTCTGGCTCACTTTCAATGATCATACCGTGTATTTTTTTTTAATTAAATTATTATCTGTGTACATATCTTACCATTGCCCCCCCTCCCTTACATACCCTCCCTCCTCAGAGTTTTGTGTCCATTGGTTGTACTTATATGCATGTATACAAGTCCTTCGGTTGATCTATTATCTCCCCCAGATTTCCCTACCCTCCCTGCTGCAATTTGACAGTCTGCTTATGGCTTTACTGGCTCTATATTTATCTTTTGGTTCATCAGTTTATAATGTTCTTTATTATCCATAAATGAGTGAGGTCATGTGGTGTTTCTCTTTCATTGACTGGCTTATTTCACTCAGCATGATGTTCTCCAATTCCATCCAGGTTGCTGCAAATGATGAGAATTCCTTCTTTTTTATGGCAGCATAGTATTCCATTGTGTAGATGTACCATAGTTTTTGGATCCAATCATCTGCTGACGGGCACCTAGGCTGTTTCCAGATTCTAGCTATTGTAGATTGTGCTGCTATGAACATTGGGGTGCATATATCCTTTCTGATTGGTGTTTCTACTTTCTTGGGATATATTTCTAGGAGTGGGATTACTGGGTCAAATGGGAGTTCCATTTTCAGTTTTTTGAGGAAACTCCATACTGTTCTCCACAGTGGTTGCACCAGTCTGCATTCCCACCAGCAGTGCACGAGGGTTCTCCGCAACCTCGCCAACACTTGTCGTTTGTTGATTTGTTGATGTTGGCCATTCTGACAGGTGTGAGATGGTACCGCATTGTTGTTTTGATTTGCATCTCTCGGATAATTAGTGACTTTGAGCATGTTTTCATGTGCCTTTTGGTCTTCCTTCTGTCTTCTTTTGAAAATATTCTATTTAGGTCCATTGCCCATTTTTAATTGGATCATTCATACCATGTATTTATTGAGCATTTGCTGTGGGCCAGCTATCATCTCTGCTCTTGGCATGCATGATCTCACCCTTAAAGTGAGCACTGCAAGCCACTCCAGTTTACAGAGGAGGAAACGGAGATTTAGGGAACATAGAGAACTTGTCCAACATTGCCTAACGAGGAAGTGGGCCGAGTCGATTAGAAACCATTGTGATTAGGCATCTGGAGGTGAGAAGTGGTGAACTGGAACACCAAACTGTCTTCACCTGCAACAGCGTGAGGTGAGGACATCCAAAGCAGAGCCATGTCCATGCACCAGGATATCTGCTGTGTCCACGGAAACTGGGTTTTTTTTTTTTTTTTAAAGCACTCACTCTCCAAAGGAAGGAACTAAGGATTCTGAAAACACACACATTCCACCGCAGCCCAGGGAAAAACGTTTGGCAAGATGTGTCAAACCTTCTCTGAGTGTTCTTGACCCCGCTGACCTATCTCAAACACATCCCCTTCCCCCAGGCACTTCTGAAAAGTCAGCCCTGAAGTCTGCCATATGCTTCCAGGTTTATCAGGATCCCTCCCCATCACCACGCAGATGCATGCCTGCCTGAGCACAGATGACTTGGAGCGCTGGCAGGCAATTACACAGAAAAGTCACAGCTTGGGTATTAGGCAGCTAAGCTGCTTACGGAGCTCTTAAAAAAAAAAAAAAAAAAAAATCGCCGAAGCATCAACATGCTATAGAAGTAGCCAACACGCAACAAAGTTTGTTTCTAGAAACCTAAAAAAAAGAAGTTTTATGAATTTGTTTTTAATCCAATAAAACTAACAAAGATAATGTTTAAAAAAACACAAACAGAAACATTTTTTTTCTCCTCTTCCAGAAGCACTACTTGAAAACATTTTTCTTCTCTTTCTCTAGGCCAGTGCCCGGCTGGCTTGTCCTCATTCAGCCAGCAGGGGTCACTCTTGCCCACTGTACTTTTTAAAGGCGCCTTTGCTTGTCCTTTATTCTGAGGCAGCGGAAGGAAGAAATACAGGCAGAGACTGGGGAACTGAGGAGAGAAGAGCCTGTGGTGCTGGAGGTGGGATTGAAATACTGGGGAAGTGGATACGTTCCTGATGATTCTGTGTGTGAACGGTAGGCTTCAAGTTTGTATACTTATTTTCAATTAACTGGATAAATCGGTCAGCTCCTATCGCAAAATTACTGCTTGGTTCCACTCTTGCTGTTACCACACATACTGTCTCTTTTCTGTGTGTCACTATCAAGCTGGGTAGATCAATCGGGCAAAGGAGTTGAGATGCATTCTTTCTATGAATCCAGGCCAGTCTCAGGCGGGTATTTCATCAGTGATCAGCCAGGCCTCGGGCAGGCAGCTCACACCTCAGTAAAGCAGTGATGACCCAGCCCGGTGTGTCCGTAGTGATTGTCCAATCTTCAGTGGAAGTCAGTTGAGGAAAGTGAGAAAAGTAGTCCAATAAGGGTGGGAGTGCATCGAAAAGACACATTGCAAACCAAGTATCCCTTTGACCCTTGAAGCTTCTCAGTGGCCAAAAGTGAAATTTAAATTAAGCATTTAAAAGACTCACTTTTATTCTGCTTGCTCCATATTTCCCCCTTTTTAACATGCTAGACTTCATTTTAAATAGATCTCTCTCTTTTTTTAGAGCAGTTTTAGGTTCACAGAAAATTGAGCAGAAAGTACAGTTTCCATATATTCCTGCTCCACACCCACCCAGCCTCCCCAAGTATCAACATCCCCATCAGAGTAACAAGTGTTACAATGGATTCACCCACCTTGGTGCATCATCACCAAAGTCCTTGATTCTCTTTAGGCTTCACTCGCAATGTTACACCCTCTACGGGTTTAGATGAAGGTATAATGGTAGCCACCAATGTACTATCATATGAAAACATTTCTCTGCACTAAAAAATCCTCTATGCTCTATCTATTCATCCTCCCCGCCTCATTACCACTGATATTTTTATTACTGTCTCCATAGTTTTGCCTTTTCTAGAATGTCATCTAGATGGAATCACACAGGACATAGTTTCTTCAGGTTGTCTTCTTTCACTTATGCATTGACGTTTCCTCCATGTCTTGTCATGACTTGACAGCCCATATCTTTTTAGTGCTGAATTGTACTCCATTGTCTAGATGTACCACCTTTAAGGTATCCACTCACCTACTAAAGGACATCTTCATTGCTCCCAAATCCTGGCCACTATGAATAAAGTTGCTCTAATCATCCGTGTGCAGGTTTTTGTGTGGATATAAGTTTTCAACTTATTTGGATAAATACCAAGTATAACGGTTGCTGAATCGAATGATATCCTTAATACCCATTTATCATGGCCTTCACTATTGTGCCAACGTTTTACCATCAATACTATAGAATAGATGCTTTATCATATTTGGAACTTGTGTCCAGGTGGGTGGCCACTCCTTCTTCATCCCGACTCTAGCATCAATTTCTGGAGAAGGGTCCTGTGTCTGAGCAGGAATTGTTAGAGGAGAAGCAACTGTGTAGTCCCTGCTCATGCCTTTTCAGATGGAGACATAAGTGGTAAGTGGGGTAGGTGGTTTTAAAAGCGATTTATCTGCCAAAACTGGTTTGGCTCAGTGGATAGAGTGTCAGCCTGCGGGCTGAAAGGTCCTGGGTTCGATTCCGGTCAGAGGCATGTACCTTGGTTGCGGGCACGTCCCCAGTAGGGGTTATGCAAGAGGCAGCTGATTGATGATTCTCTCATTGATGTTTCTAACTCTCTATCCCTCTCTCTTCCTCTCTGTAAAAAAATCAATAAAATATATTAAAAAAATAAAATAAAAGAGATTTATCCAGAATTATACTAAACCATTCATATGCAATAGAATGCACTGCTTATAATGCTGGGGTTTCCAATTGCCTGTTGCTCCTATAAAAAGAGCCAATGAATTAGATTTGTTTCAACGTCATAGTCTGAAAAGAAGAAAAAGAAAGAAAATACTGTGTTGCCATGGTGGTGGCATGTTGGGGTGGGGGTGGAGCTTAACTTAATAATTTGATGTCAGTTTTGCTTCCCAGCATTGGGCACTTGTCAAAACGAGTTAGAATTTCTGGGTCATGGCCTTGCCCCTTTGGACCACGTGGGCTTTCCTAGTTTAGACCCCCAGGTGGTGCCAATGCCCCAGCAGGGCTGGTAAGCCAGTTTGCGGACTGAGAGCCATTAGCCAACCAGCACAGCCTTCCCTTCGTGCCTCCTCCGGGTCAAGCAGTGCCAGCTGAAATCATTGCTATGTTTACACTGCTGCGGTCTCCCCGTCATTAGCATCCTTTTCCTGACTGACAGTCTTTTTTTGGTTTGCAGCAAATAGTTTTCCAAAAAATAAGCCAACTCCAGATTATTTTGATGGTTGGGTAACATGCTGAATGTCAAAATGTACGTTTTCCAGTAACTCCAGGTGGGTGAGCTCCTGGGAGAAGTTGCCATTCCGGGAGTGCTAGAGAGCACCAGGAAGAGAGGCGCCTACAGGGAACTGATCTTAGGTGATCGATGGTGTCATCAGAGGTTACAGCTCATGAGAACTGCAGTGTGTGTGACCCAAACCCTGTACACACTATGTTTTTCCCCATAGTGAAATTAAATTTATAAATTAGGAGCAGGAAGAGATTGATAACAATCACTACTAATAAAATAGAACAATATACTGTCATAAAAGTTACACAAATGTGGTCTCTCTCACCCGTCAGTTACACAAATGACGATATGAAATGATACAGGGCCTATGTGATGAGTCGCAGTGAGGTACTCAGAAAAGCACGCAACTTAAAACGCATGAAGTGTCTATTTCTGGAATTTTTCATTTAATGTTTAAAATTTCCATTTCATATTTTCCACCTGTCACGGAAACCTCAGAAAAGAAAGTCGCAGACAAGGGGGCAGTCATTATACCATTGTCTTCAGGTAACCTGTGCCTTTACCTCTCTTCCTGGAGGGCACTTTAGAAGCTCCCTCAGTCATTCGCCCTAAAGCTTATTTCTCCTGTTGCCTCCAATCATTCCACCAAAACGTCCTTTAAATTAGGGGTGTCGAACTCAATCAGAGAAGGGGCCAAAATCTAAAATCCAGCCTAAATCACGGGCTGAATGGTTTACTGAACAGTCATAAACTGACAATGTCATAAACTGACAGCGGAGTGCAGTGATGACAGTGCGGTGCGGGCCACATTGCAAGGCCTGGCGGGCTGGATTTGGCCCGCGGGCCTTGTGTTTGACACGTGCTTTAAACCATCAGCTTTCAAAACTATTTGGCTTTTTATTAAAATTCATTCTTCAGGGGCTTAGGTGTACCTAGAACATATAGAGAGACCTGGTAATGATAATTAAATACCTGGATAGGTGTGTGCCTACAAAGTCAACAACCCGTCCAAAACCCTCGGGCAGTGGTCAGCAAACTGTGGCTCATGAGCCACATGAGGCTCTTTGGCCCCTTGAGTGTGGCTCTTCCACAAAATACCACGGCCTGGGCGAGTCTATTTTGAAGAAGTGGCATTAGAAGTTTAAGTTTAAAAAATGTGGCTCTCAAAAAAATTTCAGTCGTTGTACTGTTGATATTTGGCTCTGTGGACTAATGAGTTTGCCGACCACTGCCCTAGGGAATTCCCTAGTTGCTTTGGGAAATCACGTCCTTTTTGGCACGTCATCATTTAGCTTAGTGTATCAAACATTTTCTAATGGTAACTCACCTGGCACTGCATGGAGGATTAGATCATGAGTAGGGCATTGTCCCTCCCCTTATGGTGCTCTCGGTGCCTGTGGGGAGACAGGCCATGCCACTGTGATCGTGTGTGTGTATGTGTGTGTGTGTGTGTGTGTGTGTGTGTGTGTGTTCGTGTGCAGTGTGGGAGAAGGGACAGTGTGGCAGCATCTCTGCAGCTCAGCCTGTGGTTCTTACTCTGAGCTACTTCTCAAAGTAACTAGCAGGAGTCAGACACATGGGCAGTGGGGGGAGAAGACAAGGATCACATGTGGTGTGTGTGTGTGTGTGTGTGTGTGTGTGTGTTGTATTTAAATATATTTTTATTGATTTTAGAGAGAAAGGAAAGGAGAGGAGAGAGAAACATCCATCAGCTGCCTCCTACACACCTCTTACTGGGGATTGAACCTGCAACCAGGGCAGGTGCCCTGACTAGGAATCAAACTGATGACCTTTTGGTGCATGGGACTACCCTAAACCAACTGAGCCACACCAGCCAGGGCGGATCTCACGTGTTTTGAATGGCATAAGCAAAAGCGACCAATACAGCTGGTTACTGAAAGAAAAGGAGCAGAGTTGAAAGAGATGAGGCTGTGGAAGTTCCTAGGAGTCCATCGTGGGGTTTGGACTCCTCGCGGTAGGTAATGGGGAGTCATGGCAGGGTTTTAAGCAAGGACTTTTTTCTTTTTCTTCTTCTATTTTTTATTTTTTTTAGATGGAATATTCCAATGGCTCTACAGTGGGTCCTGGCTTGGAGGAAGCAAAACCAGAAGCAAGGAAATTATGAAAAGATGTTGCCAAAAGGATGAGGAGTGTGGATTCGTGACTACTCAACAAGCTCCACGGGAAAATTGTTTTCGATGTGAATAAGCTGCAGTGCCCGCCCTGCTTACCCAGCGGGGGAGGGTGCTTTGGGGGGGCAGAAGACAGGCACCACGTGTATCGGCCGCACCTGGAACCTCTCCCGCACATCCCTGAGCAAGACTGGAAGCCACCAACTCCTGGATATGATTTTGAAAACAAAGACAAACCCCCCCACACACCCCACTCATGTTGGAAAAACCATTAGAGCAATGATTAAAAATAGAATACCCGCATGAGCCTAACTTTTCTGTTATATTTATTAGGTTTTGGAGACTAAAACATTTAAACAAGGTAAGAGAGTGAACAAGCTGATGCCAGCTCCTGTGCTGGTTATCTTCCATGCTCTCCCCCACCCCCCGCAGGTGGACTTTCTGCCCCTTGGCATTGGGACGGGAACAGGACCCCACTGGTGATCGCTACCGGTGCTCTCCCATGCCTTTACCTGCCCACATTTTGCCAACTAGCTCCTTCATTTAATTCTCCTCGGTTAACTCTTGCAAGTTTCCATCCATTCCCTGGCTGATAGTTCTTCCCTGCATCTGTAATTCCTGTGGTAGGAGAAGGCCCCTGAGCCCCTGAGCCCTTGAGCATGAGAGTAGCCGTGGAGAAAAGAGGAGGATTCTGGGATCATAGTAGACCTCTTTCCCACTTCGTCCAGGACTGCCTGACTGCCCATCTGCCCGGCTCCTCCTTTGCCTCACGCTTATGCTGTTTGATGAAAAGCTGGCCTTCCAGATCTGGTTTGAATTTAACGTTAAAAAAAAGTAAAAATTCCGCATCGGTGTGTAGGCTCCAATCTGTAATTCATAACCACTCCATCCATAGGTATTCCTTGTCTGAGTGTGTAACTTAGTAAACTCATCACATGGAGGGAAGCGAGAAACACACAGATGCCCTCTCACGTGGGGCGCGTAACAGAGTCCTCAAGGGTTAAGAAACAGCCACACTCTGAGCCTCAGGTACAGCAGGTTTGCCCGCGGTTCTCCTTTGTGCTTAGACAATAAAGTGGTTGGTGGTCTGCTGGCCACAGCCTGTTACACATTCCTCGGTTTTATTAGGATAACCATAAGCCTCGCAGACCCACCCTGATGTCAATGGCGGCTTTTATAGAACACTCGCAAGTTTCTTCTTGTCGTATTCGGGGGCATATAAAGTGTGAGGCCTAATGGGGAACAGGTTGGAAGGCCAGTGGAGGGCCGGCAAAAGTCCCAGTGCCCGATGTGAATACTTAATAACTCCTCATTACAGGAAAAGGTGGACTACCAGATGCCTGTTACCGCGGCTCCAGAGCCCCCTAAACCTCGGGGTTCCTGCAGGAGCGGGAGTGTGTTTTGGCAGTTGCCTCTGCCACGCAAACACCCTGGGGGACAGGACATGCCCGTGTGGCTTAGGAACTCCGGAGAGGAGCGTTTGCTGGAACCACCTCATGTTATTCAGCTGCTGAGCGGCTAATTGCTTCTGAGACAGCGATTTCCTGAGAGGAGAGAGCACGGTGGGTTTAAAAAAATTCTTTTTTAAATATACCTTATTGATTTTTTTTACAGAGAGGAAGGGAAAGGAATAGAGAGTTAGAAACATCCATAAGAGAGAAACATCAATCAGCTGCCTCTTGCACACCTCCTACAGGGGATGTGCCCTCAACCCAGGTACATGCCCTTGACTGGTATCAAACCTGGGACCCTTTGGTCTGCAGGCAGACGCTCTATCCATTGAGCAAAACTGGCTAGGGCTAAAAAATTCTTAAAAAAACAACAACAAAAAACTCAAAAGCTTCGCCACTAATGTAAATGTCACGTTGGTGTAATTCGTGTTACTAATACCCAGCCTCAGGATGCATATGTACAGAGGTCCCTGGATCATCGCCTGAGCGTGAACTCCCGTTAATTGGCATGACAGTGACCGGGCTCTGCACTCCCGAGCTGGCACACACCCGCCCCAGCGGTCAGGCTCTAGATGCTGCCTCCTGTCCAGCTGTGTGAGGACTGCAGCTGGCCTGGGAATCGAATTGTTTCGCATTCCCATGTCACATGACATTTCAGCACAGAATGTCCATGTGGTGGTCTCCTGCCTCAACTCCTGGGGCTGCTGGGAGAAAGGGGGGCTCAGGCCTATCAGCCCGTACCACGTGCTCCCATCCTTCCCAGCATGCTCCCCTGCTGAACTGACACAGGAAGCAACAGGCTGCAGAGCTACCCTGTTTCCCCGAAAATAAGACAGTATCTTATATTAATTTTTGCTCCCAAAGATGCACTAGGTCTTATTTTCAGGGGATGTCTTATTTTTCCATGAAGAAGAATACGGTACACATTTATTGTTAAATGAAAATAAAGGAAATTTATTACCTGTATACGGTACGGTAGTACAGTAGTTGTCAACACAAACCAGACAAACTATGAATCCTACAGTATCAAGAATTTACTCATTTATTCAATGATAATCATGTCATCATCTTCTGGAACATCATCATAATAATCCAATTCCTGAATTTCCTGGTGAATTTCTTGTGACTCCATTTCTTTCAGAATCAGTGGACCAAATCTCTCATGTTTAGCTTAGGGGGGGGCCTTATTTTCAGGTGGGTGCCTTATATTTCACTCAGAAGGAAACCTGTAAGTAGGTCTTATTTTCGAAGGATGTCTTATTTTCGGGGAAACACGGTAATGTTCCCAGAACAACTACTTAATTAAAAAAACACCTTTATCCAATATTTTAATACTAGAGGCCTGGTGCACAAAATTTGTGTGCTCAAGGGGGAGGGTCTCCTCAGCCTGGCCTGTGCCCTCTCACAGTCTGGGTCTCCTCAGCCTGGCCTATGCCCTCTCACAGTCTGGGAACCCTTAGGGTATGTCCAACTGATGGCTTAGCGCCCCCCTCCCCCCTGCTGCCACAGAGATGGGAGAGGCTCCCACCACCACTGCTACACTTGCCAGCTATGAGCCCGGCTTCTGGCTGAGCGGTACTCCCCCTGTGGAAGTGCACTAACCCCCCCTATGGAAGCACAATGTGGAAGTGCAGTTGAGCAGGATTGGGCCAAAACCAGCATCCCCTGAAGGGTTCCAGATTGCAAGAGGGCACAGGCCAGTCCGAGGGACCCCACCAGTGCATGATAATGGCTGGGAGGGACGCAGGAGTTTGGCCAGCCAGGGAGGGACCGCAGGAGGGCTCCAAGGCGTGTCTGGCCCATCTCACTCAGTCCCGATAGGCCAGATCCAGCAGCAAGCTAATCTACCGGTCAGAAAATCTGCCTGCTGGTGGCCAGTGCATGTCATAGTGAACAGTTGAGTGGCCTTAGCATATCATCAGCACATTAAACTTTGGTTGAATGGATGACTGGACAACTGGACACTTAGCATCTTAAGCTTTTTTTATATAGGATATAGGATGAGTCGGTTGAGTTGGCCTTTAAAATCTGAATCCAAGAAGTCCTTATAGATAACAAATTTTTTGGAATACTTTTGTTGTTGTTTTCTTTCTTTAATTTTCCCCCCACAAAAAATCAAATAGCTATGTGTTACTAAGCTGGCTAAAACTCTAGCCAGCTTTTTATTCCTATTAAAATGAAACGCAAACAGCCACTGTGGAAAGGAGTTATGGAGGTTCCCCCAAAAAATTAAAAATAGAACTACCACTTCTGGGTATTTATCAGAAGAAATTCCAAACACTAATTCGAAAAGATACTGTGCACCCCTATGCTCATTGCAGATTTATTTCCAATAGCCAAGATATGAAAGAAACCTAAGAGTCCATCAATAGATGAGTGGATAAAGAAGAGGTGGTACATATATGGAATGGAATATTACTCAGCAATAAAAGAGAATGAATTCTAATCATTTGCAACAGCATGGATAAACTTAGAGGGTATTATGCTCAGTCAAACAAGTCAGCCAGAGAAAAATACTATATGATTTCACTCGTAGGTAGAATATAAAAAACAAAATAAGTGAACAAACAAAACATCACAAACCTCATAGATACCAGAACAATGGACGGTTGCCAGATGGGAGGGAGTCTGGGGGGATGGGTGAAAAAGGTGAAGGGATGGAGAAGTACAAATTGTCAGTTATAAAAATAGTAACAGGGGTGTGAAGTACAGCAAAGGGAACATAGCCAATAATATTGTAATAACGATGTAAGGTGCCAGGTGGGTACTAGACTTAATGGAGTGATCTCTTCTTAAGTTATATAAATGTCTAATGACTATGCTGTGCATCTGAAACTAATATAATATTGTGTGACAACTGTAATTGAAAAAAAAGATACCGAAAAAATCAAATGCAAATGCCACTAACATGACTTATGAGGCCACTAGCTCTGGCCCCTGCCTTATCCGAAGTCCCTCCTTTCCCCAGACTGTGGCCACACGGGCCTACTTTTCACTTCTTGAATTCACCATGCCTCGGGGTCTTCGTACATGCTATTCACTATACACAGAACATTTTCCTTTTTCTTTTTTCCCCTCTTCCTCCTTCAGATTTCAGCTCTAATATTATTTCTTCATGGAAGCCCTAGCAGACCTTAATTTAGGTCAAGACCCTCTTGACTTCACAGTCCCCTAGACTTCTCTATTAAGCTTATTGTTACTAGAAGCAGTTAATTACCAGTATAATTACTCACTCAATGCCTCTTTCCCTTCTAGACTATCGACATCTGTATTCTCAATGCCTGGCAGGGTACTTAGCATCGAGGAATTAATTCTTTAAACAATGCTTGCTTATTGTAAACAAATTACAGAAAGTTCAGAAAAAGACAAAGAAAATTTAAAATAACCTATAACTCTGCATCCCAGGCATCATAACTATTAACATTTTAGTGTAATTCCTTGTGGCCTCTTTAAAAAACAAATATATGAGGCATATACATAAGCCTGACTTGTTGAAAGCTGGATTCTATGGACATTTAGAAAAATCTCTTAAAATGCAGCAGGCTCCAGGTGTACAAAACTGATGTGAGTGGGGGTGACCCTTGAGCAGAGATGTCACCGTTTTAAGTTTCTGAGGCAGGTGAGGGGTTAAATCCAGAGCCAGGGAACAAGTTCTGGATCTTCCTACAGTACTCTACTAACCCTCCGAGAGTGGCTATTTAAACTCCTTTAGTAACATAGCAATTTCTTAAATATTTGGAAACATGTCATCTCACTGTTTAATTTTTGTTGTTGCTATTGTTACCCTTCCCCTAATTCATGTTTATAGGGGACATTTTTAAGAACTGCAGTACCGGATTGCTAATTGCTCATTTGTAAAGGGGGAAGTGTCTAGAAATAGACTGGGAACAACCGAGTAATTTCTATTTTCAGATCATGGTGTGATTTCTGTGCCCCAAACATCTGACACAATTTGCTGTATAGAACCCCTGTCTGTCAATGGGCTAAGTCCAAGGAGCAGGTGCTGGTGTTTTACCCATTTTATACACGAGGAGATGTGGCTGAGAGAGGACACAGAACTCGTGTTTGGCCCACAGCTGGTCAGTGGCTGAGTCAGAGTTAAAATCAGAGTTGGCCTGACTCCGAAGCCCAGACTCTGAGCCACTACCCATGCCTCCTGAAGGGGCTCCCTCTAGGTCTCACCAAGTAGATCAGGAACATGAGTGGACTTCACAGAGCCTTGAAAACCCCCTTTGTGTGTCTGCAAAGATTTTGTATTTTATCGCAGGAGACGTCTTCTATGCTTTTATCACATTTGTTTGGAACAAGAAAAAGAAAGATTCATCTGGATTAACAATTGCATTAGTATTTGTTGACTGGTATCAAGTACTGCTCTAAGCACTTTGCACTTATTAAATGCTTTAGTCCTTACAATAACCTTGTACAATACGTATGATTATCCCCATTTTATGGTCAAAGAAACTGGAGACACAGCGAGGCTGTTACTTGCCCAAGGTCACACAGCTAACCTGGGCTGGTAGAGAGACCTCTTTCAAGCAGTCCGCTGGGATTTGCACTCTGACTTAAGCTCAGTGAACAAATGCCCCCTGTGCAGACACATCAGTGCAAGTCTGCATTTTCCTCCCCGAACTTGGAATGAATCTCCTTGCTAATGTACTATCCAACCCATGGACAGTTTTTCCTTACTCTCCCTAGAAGCTGTTAATTAATAAAATTGGAGGTGAATCTTAAAATAGAGGACATCCTAGAGCAAAAGAAATGAGCAGCTCTCCTCAGCAGGATTAATCACAGCAGTGATTCACACCTTTGGGAAAACTGTTTTAACAAGATTGTGGTCCCTCTGAAACAAACTTTGGAAAAAGTCTAAATGGAGGTGGGGGATCTGAATTAGAAATGGGTTATTTTAGTGGAGAAAGGGCCAGGAAGAGATTGGAATTGAGAGGGGACCCCAGTGGAAATCACTGTGGGGGAGGGGGTGGTAAGAGTTTGCATACACCTCATCAGTAATGGGTACATTTATGAATACATTTATGAATACACACTTCTATTATACACACAGACCAATATACATTTGATTTGGTTATGATAGATGCAATTTGATTCCACTTTCTTTTCTTAAATTGATTTTAGAGAGAGGGGGAGAGAAATACATTTGTTGTCCCACTTATTATGTATTCATTGGCTGTTTCTTATATGTGCCCTGACCAGGAATCGAACCTGCAACCTTGGTGTCTCAGGACAATAGCTACCCAGTCAGGGCATGACAGATGCAATTTGGATTACTGGATACTTTCTGCATACCTTTTGAGATAACAAGACACAACCCAAGTAGTTTCCAAGTGGCTTTCAGAGATGACTGAATTTGAGGACTGAACATGCTTCCCAGTTTTTTCCTTTAAAATTGGAAAAACAGAGGGAGAGTTGGGCTACTTGCTCAGGGGGGTGGTAGAGGATTTAATATAAAGCTAAGAAGAGAGTTATGACATTATTCTCCCTGCTGAGGACTTCCAATTTTCCTGACTAAGCTGCATTGAGACCAAAGACCGAAATAACAGAACCTAAAAGATGAGAACTGGATCTACCCAGAGTCCAGATGAGGTGAAAGCCAGAACAGGAAGCCAAGCGAGCGGGCACCCGCACCCGCACGAGGGCCTTGGCGGCCCCCATGTAGCCTCCCCGCTGGTGCCGAGTGGGTGTGGGAGAAAAGGCCTGGAAGATGGGCCCCGCTGGCTTTCGAGAGAGGAAGACCTTAGACCGATTTTTGTCTGAATGTTCAAAGTCTGGCAGAATCCTACTCTCAGGCCCATTAAGATTCAGGAAGGAAAAAAGGGGAACAAATGAAATCGTTTCAAAGAGGAAATAAGACAACAAATACACCCACTCTTGCAAAAATAAAACCCTGCCCCCAAAAGCCTTCATGAAAATGTATTTGAGCTTTGAAAACCAGAGGGGGTTGGCGTGTTGCTGGGGCGCAGGCCGCGGGATGACTGTGAAGAGTGGCACTCCCACTGGCGCCGTGCCTGTGGGTGAGCCTTGTCTGGTCCTCGGAGAGACGCGGGTCGGTTCTCTCCTGGCGGAAGGAAGTGGCGGAAGGAAGAGAACCCGTTTCTAGGGATGGGCTAGGCCCCAGTGTGGTTAGCCGGAGTGTGGGGAACAGCTTGTTCTAAGTCACTGCCTCAAAATGAGAGCCTCTCCCTCTGGAAGTTTCCTTTCCAACCCACCCTCCAAAGCAATTCACAGTCCTGGCCAAATCTTCCCTCCAGGCTCAGATTTCAGTTATATAAACTGCTTTAATCAAACAGACGCCTTCCCATTCAGAACAGGGTAAAATAGCTATTTACACGTCCAGCTCTGTAACCAGAGCCCGGTACACAGATTCTGAGAAATGTGCTCATTCACTCAAGGGCCGCAGGTGAACAATGGCAAGCACATTTCCGGCACTGGTCTCACTGACAGAAGCAGAACGTGGTTCGGGCCTCGGGGAGCCCCTGAGAGGTCCGTCCGTCCTGCAGGTCTGTCCAGGTTAAAGAGCCCCGTTGTCCCGGGCACATTACCCGCCCATGCAGATTCTTGTTCTTCGCAGGAAATAGAGTTAGGATTGATTTTTATATGATGATTAAAATGGTGGGCTTTATCCTCTGGTGCTATGAGGTTTTCTGATGACAAAAACCATATCTATTCAGAATTTTAAAATTTGAAAAATACAAAAACATAAGAAAATTAACTTCTGCAATTTCACTCCCCAGAGCTAGTTATTTTTTTTTTTTTTTAACATTTTGTGTATATCCTTCCAGTCTTTTTTCTATGCATATCATATACATACATGCCATACCCTATCTAATAAAAGAGAAACATGCAAATTGACCATCACTCTGCTATACCAACCAGCCAATCAGGAGCAAATATGCAATTTAACCCAACAAAGATGGCGGTGGCCATGGAGCTGGAGTGAGCAGGAAGCTTGGGTTGCCCCCGGTGATGGAGGAAGGGCCCTGGCCTGCATTCCAGATTACAAAGTTTCAATTATAGAAGATAAATAAATCCCAGATACCTGCTTCCAGCCAGCCCTGGGCTCCACTCAAAGAGGTGTTAAAAAAAAAAAAGGAGGGGCTGGGAGCTTGGGTTGCTGGGGTGTGTAGCCAGCCTCTCACCCAGGCTGGCCTGGCACCCCAGTGGGGACCCTGACCTGAAGGAAGTGTGGTCAGCCTGAAAACAGCCCTCAGCCCCTCACCCAGCTGGCCAGGCACCCCAGCAGGATCCCCCACCACTCTGAAGGGGGTGTGGCCAGCCTGAAAACAGCCTTCAGCCCCTCATCCAGGCCACACCTCCATGACCTGATCCCTGTAAATGGGAAGTCAAACATCCTCCAGGAGTCCCAGGTTAAAGAGGGCCCCCCTGTCTATGAATTTCATGTACCGGGCCTCTAGTATATGTATACACATATTAAAGATGTGCATCTATTGATATATATATAAAAGGCTAATATGCCCGTTTCACTGGTTTCTATGGCGTGCACTGACCACCAGACTCCTAACACAGGAGCTGCCGAGCTGCAGTGACTTGGCAGCTGCAATTATCGGGTGATGCACCCTGAAACCAGGGAGGAGGGAACCCAATTCCTCATGGGGCTGAGCAATTCCACGTTTAGCCATGGGTTGTCATTGCTGGGGTACTGTTGGCCTAAATCTGGTTTATTGCACACTTGCATTTGCATTCCACAGCAACTTTGCAGAGTGCCCTCTTGCACTTTGGGACTCCTCGGGGGATGTCAGAGAGCTGACTTTGGCCAGATCCCTGCAGGCCAGGCCCAGGGACCCCACCTGCTGGATGGACCTTGCTCACTCCACAGACATAGGGAAGGGACCACAAGAGGTTGGTTCCAAGGTGTGTCCAGCCCATCTCACCCAGTCCTGCCCCGCTGGCCACCTTCTAATTAATTTTCTTTCAATGTGCATGAAACCATGCACCAGGTCATTAGTCTATAATAATTGAATAATACATTGTGACTATACTTGACATTCTATTTTGAAATATGCTTTTTCACCCATCATTGTCATCATATTAATTTCATATTTGCTCTCATTTTTATTTTTTTTTAACCTCAGTTATCTGTATAATACCTCTGTGAACTTGGTATTGTTAGTCTAGGTAGCTAACAAAGGAAAGGAATCAGACATTATTAAGCATAATAAAATAGGAGCTGAATTGGATAATGGGCCTGCTTCACTAGGAAGCTATGGCTTCATATATTCTCCAGGGGCCACTGGCCCGAGCCCTGCAGACTATGGAGGGAGAAACAAACAATAAAAGAAAAAGTCCTATGCTGGGCACATGTCCAGTAAAAGTCAAGATGGTGCAGGGGTGCAGTGGTGCGGGGCAGGGAGGGGGGGGGATTTGTCTTCCCACTTTGAGGCTGTACAGTAGGAACTAAGACTGTATCATAAAGGGGAGGAGACTAGCCTGGGGAAAGGATTGGATTGGGTAAGGGACACAGAACCCCAGAAGATGTAGGAAATGCACTGGTTAGGGGGAAGATCCAATGAGGAAGCCCAGGAATGATTGGGAAGTTGCCTGGTTATTTTGAAAGGTCACCTGCTCCTTCCCAGGCCTGAGATAATATAACCCAAGCTTAACAAATAGTCAGTCTCTCTCTCTCTCTCTCTCTCTCTCTCTCTCTCTCTCTCTCTCTCTAACATGTATTCCCCCTCCCCCTTTGAGAGTTCTTTCCCTGTAGCAGCCATGTGGCCCTCAGCAGACCTTATGGCTCCAAGTGCAGGCCTGGGCACATCAGACCCATCGCAGCCAGGAACAGAATAGATGGCAGGATGGGGACAGACATGGACTGAGTTTCAACACAGAACTTTGAGACCTGGCCTTTGTGTTAGGCTTGGTGAAGACAAGGTTGGACTCCCCCTGCCCAGCAGAATGGACAGAGATGGACATTGGGGGCAGCCTTCTGTTTCCACCCAAATAAATCTTACCACAAAATCTCAACCTCCCATACATAAGTCTCTCAAAAAGCTTTTCTCAAAACTTGGTGAAAGGACTTCATTTTCACAAGCAGTATCAGCCTTCTCAGGTGGCAGCTGAAACTCGAGGCCTCTGAAGTCTGTGATCCTAGGCACTGCCTGCAGCTCACTGCTGTGAAATACTTCTCTAAGGCCGAAACCGGGTTGGCTCAGTGGATAGAGCATCGACCTGCGGACTGAAGGGTTCTGGGTTCGATTCTGGTCAAGGGCATGTACCTTGATTGTGGGCATATCCCCAGTGGCGGGTGTTCAGGAGGCAGCTGATCGATGTTTCTCTCTCATCAATGTTTCTGGCTCTCTATCCCTCTCTGTAAAAAAATCAATTATATATATATATATATATATATATATATATATATATATATATTTAAAATACTTCTCTAAGGAAAGCTTTTAGTGGCTGTTTGGCATTCTCATGGTATTCTCTTTAACCCATCCTCTATTTCACAGTGTTTAGATAATTTCCATTTGGGGGAATATAAGTAACTCTGTGAGAAACATTCTCTGTTATAAATATTTATACTACTATTCCATAGCATAAATTCCTAGCAATGGAATTTCTGGGTCAAGGATATGCCCGTTCTGATGGCTTTTTACTATATACTGACAAACTGCTTTCCAGAAAGGTGACATGAATTTACACTCCCTCAAGCTACTGCCCATACTCTAAGCAAAGTCATTTTATAATTTTTTTTAAAAAAGAGATTAAAACAGAAGGAAAAACAATTTCTCCACCTGCTTTCTTTAGAAAAACAAAATACATACAGCAAATGTTCGACGATCTGCCCATTCTCTCTCATTTACTACTATAAATTCCTAAAAGAAAATTTTGGGAAGACCTAAATACAACGGTGAGCTGCTATTGGACTGACACGGTGCGTTCCCTTTTAACCCCCAAAATATAAAGCCTCAAGTTGTTCCTCCCCTTCCTGTTCCCCCTGCCCCGCAGACACCTGCTACAGGTCTGAGGGCCGGCCTCCAAGGGCTCATGGGAGGAGGTGGCCCTCTGATGACACAGCAGAAGGGAACTTGCCGGATGGAGAGGAAAAGGGGCTCAGGTTCCGTGCTGTCAGCAAAAACCTCCTATAAACAGAGAGCAACGCATTAAGCCCTTGCTGTTAATATGCTGTCTAGACTTGAAAAGATTGCTTTTCTCTCTGTCTTCTAAGCTTCAACTTTTGACCTTGTTTCTGTCCTTGTGTCTGTACTGGACTCCAGCATTTCTCCTCTCCCGAAGGTTCAATAGTCGAATTACTTGTCATCCAAGCTACTGCAGCAACTGAGTGCAGACGTGATCCTAGACACTTCTCCGCTATGAAATGAATGAAAACCCTGACGACACCCGACCCATGAGGCAGAAAGTGCAAGGAGTCTCCCTCCTGTTTTAAGGGTAAAATGATACTCGCCACAGAAATTGGAGCAGACAATCCATTGTTGATGGGGATGAAATCTGGGAAGGTATTTGAAGGAGGGTTGAGAGAAGAGTTTGTGAGTGTTACACGTAGGGAGAGAAGCAGGTTGCTAGCAAATGACTGTGAGTCCTTGTGTTTGAATGTTTCCCTCTGAGATGTTTCTCTCCTGGCCACTTTCCCAGGATTCCCAGTGCCCTCATGCTAACATCTGGTTGCTCACGTTCCTCTCCGAGATGTAAATTTATTAGGCATTTGTTATATACCAGGTATTCCTATGCACTATCCTAAACATGTTCTCATTTATCTCCCACCTGTCTTATGAGGTAGGTACTCTTATTCTAATTCCGGTTGTGCAGATAAAGAAACCGAAACAGGAAGAAGTTATGCAACTAGAAGATCATAGAGTAAGGGTAAGGGTATGACTCTTAGAAGCACATGATTAACCACTATTCTTTACTGCTAATTAATCTAATTTTTTTTGCTGTTCTAGATTTTTCTTCTTCATCATAAAAAAAAAGGAAGAAAGAAAGGAAGAAAGAAAGGAAGGAAGGAAGGAAGGAAGGAAGAAAGGAAGGAAGGAAGGAAGGAAATCACTTGTCCTCTCAATCTACCTGGGCCATGCCTGTAAACCAGTTAGTCTGCTAAGGGCTGATGATAGAACAATGCGTTACCATCTCAGTCAATTTATAGTTTACTAGAACTTTCACTGTGAAAAGACTGAGAGATATATGTTGGTGGGAGGGGACAATGGTGAAGAAGGTGGAGAAGTTGCCCCACCAGCTTGGCTCAGTGATTGAGCATCAGCCTATGAGCCAGAAGGTCATGGTTCAATTCCTGGTCAGGGCACATGCCCGGGTTGGGGGCTTGATCCCCAGTATGGGGAATGCAAGAGGTAATCAATCGGTGATTCTCTCTCATCATTGATGTTTCTATCACTTTCTTCCCATCTCCATCCTTCTCTGAAATCAATAAAAGTATTTAAAAAAAAAAAAAAAAGGTGGAGAGGTGAGGCGGGTAGATTCTTAGAAAGGGGAGCCTCTTTCATTATCAGCCAACAGCTCACCTAGCATGCAGGACAAGACAAGCCCTAATAGAATATTTAGGCCTTGAACAGAAATGACCAAATGCTCAGATGTTTGCCTTCATGATTAAGAGAACTCAGAATATTTAGAGATGACCATTGTCTGCCAACCACTGCCAGACACCAGGCTTTGTGGGAACCACATAATTCCACAGCCTGTCCAGAACATTCGGTTTCCTGGCACGTGTTTGTGAGGAAGGGAAGTAAAAGAAGCATGACGTGGTTGCTTCACACAAATCTGTCTGTCACCCCCACCCAATATAAACCAATCAAAATATCGCAACCCCCCATCAAGCTGTCATACCCTTTTTATTTGATTGACCTACAACATCCTGCAAATACTTTCCTCTCCTGACTCTCTTTGAGGCCAGGCAGGTTGTGGAAGAGAAAAGATGACTTGTTGCAGGGGTGTGGCCAAGGAATAATATAATCTTTGGCTTGAAGATGTATATTTTGGTCCTGGATAAACGTATTTAAAATATTTTAATGAGTCATGAAGGTAGTGCTGACCCTTGGAATAATATTTTTCATGTTCTTTAGGATGAATGACTAGCACAGTACCTGCCTCAGAGTGGAGTCCAATAACTGCTTGTTGGTTGAAAGCATGTGAGAACCTAACATATGGTATATTTACCTACAGCTAAGACTGCGCTGTAACAGAGGTGAGTCTTTAGAGGAGTCCTCTAGGAGCTGCCAGACTTTGGTAAACAATTTTGTTGTATCAGTCAGTTCTACAAACCATATCAGTTGACCTATGTATTTTGCTTCTCATTAAGAACATTCTGTCTCCTGAGATTATGTTTATTTATTTTTTCAAGAATAGCCCAGCAGGCATGACTCAGTTGCTGAGCATCAACCGATGAACCAGAAGGTCACGGTTGGATTCTTGGTCAGGGCATATGCCCAAGTTGTGGGCACAATCCTCAGTGAGGGCCATGCAGGAGACAGCCAATCAATGATTCTCTGTCATCATTGATGTTTCTATCTCTCTCTCTCTCTCCCTTTCTAAAATCAATAAAATATATATTTTTTAAAGAATATTTGGATATTTTTCACTGGGGTATGTTGTTTTTCCTTGTTTATTTTTATAAGCTGACTGAAGAAGAGGAAAGTTTCCACATTATTGCTACAGTAACAGACACAATGATATCTGCTTCTGTGCGGGTAAAGCTCTTTCCCAGAGCCCCGGAGAGTTTGGGAATGCTGTAATGAACCATGCTCCTTGCCCCGTGAACCCTTCACAGGGACAGAGGCAGCTCTGTGCTCCAGTGTCTATCACATTGTCTTTGGCACCGAAAGCTGCCCATCCTTACTTAGTCCATTCTGTCCAGGTTGCAAGATGTTTAGCAAAATGCTCTGCTGGGACCTCCTGTTGTCCTCTCCACGTGGCAGGTGGCAGTTCTGAGACCCCAGGAGGCAAAAGTGAATTGCCTAAGCCTACAGTGTGGGAGTCAGTGGTAAAGCCAAAAAAGGTTCAAAGATTTTTTCCCCCCCAACAGGAAGTTCCAGAGCTAAACACACATGCAATTACAGGCCTGTGTGCATGTCCCTCCCCCCGCAACCCCTCTTCCCCCCAACCAAATACCGGCCATCCTGTGAGCCATACATTTTTTTCAGGACTCGGATCAAAACCAAATCCTATGCAAAGCCACCGGACTGTAATGAAGAGAGCATTTTCCCAGTGCACATAGCACTGTGGTGTTCACCTCGTAAAAGCAGATTTCCATGCAGAGGCATTGCTATAAAAGCATATTAAAATGACAGAGTGAAAGCCCAGTAATCTGGTAAGTGTATGAACTGCTTCTGAGAAGGTGTAAGTCCCATCAGGAGGTGAGATCCTACTGAGAACGTCTGATTTTAGAGCCACTACTCCGAGGAACAGTCTTAGCCCAAGGTTTGGTGTTCATAAGGGCCCTGCCCATTTATCAAATACAGATAAGAAACACGGTTGGCCCCCAGGAGTGTGGTTGCCCTAAGGGACTTGCTTCCAAAGAGCTGAGCATGAAAGTGGGGGGAAGGTGTAATAACCTCAAATGGAGAAACATTGGAAACACCTCCGTGGCCAGATGATCAAGGTCAACACCAATAGTAATAAGTCGTGCTGACAGCATGTGACTGCTGATCAGATGTGATGAGAATAGCAGAATATACCTCTGTGGTCTTCCTCCCAGTCCGATCATAAGAAAAACATCAGACTAACCTCAATTGAGGGCTATTCTACAAAACACTCAGCCCAGCACTCCTCAAAACTGTCCAAGTCGTCAAACACAGGCAGAAAAACTTCCCCAGCCAAGAGAAGCCAAGAAGATCTGATGACTAAAGCAGTATCCTGGGTGGGGTCCTGGGCCAGAACAAGGACATTGGTGGGAAACCCAGCGAGAGATGGATGGAGTATGAAGTTTGGTTAGTAGTAATGTACCGATGTTCATTTCTCAGTTGTGACCAATGTACCACGGCACCGTAACACAATGCCAGTAGAGGAAATTGGGTGAGAATGTATGAGAACTTTCAGTATTATCTTTGCAGTGTCTCTGTACATCGAAACTATTCTAAAATAAAAAGCTTATTTTGAAAAAATAAACAGAAGCACTGAGAGGTCATATGAGAAACCAATAAAAGTGGTTGCACAGGCACAGGGTCGGAGTGAGTTATGAACTTGTGAATGCATTACCTGCTAAAAAAAAAAAAAAAAAAAAAAAAAAAAAAAAAAAAAAAAAAAAAAAAAAAAAGACACACTGTGATCCCAACTGGTTTGGCTCAGTGGATAGAGCGTCGGCCAGTGGACTGAAGAGTCCTGGGTTGATTGTGTTCAGGGGCATGTACCTCAGTTGCCCCTGGTCAGGGTGCATATGGGAGGGAGGCAACCAACCCATGTGTTTCTCTCACATCGCTGTTCCTCTTTCTCTGTCTCTTCCCTTCCCTTCCACTCTCTCTAAAAATCAATGGAAAAATATCCTCAGGTGAGGATGAACTACAACACAAAAAGACACACTATGGGTCTGCAGACTGCTCAACCATCTCGGATGAGAACAATTGTAAGGATTAAGCTTATTAGGCAAATGCCATTTTTTAAAAAATATAGCCCATGTCCTATCTGAGGGCCAGACATGTGGGTATAAGGTTGCCAGTTGCAAACACATTCCCCAGCCAAGAGCTGCTTGTGGCTGTGTGTCTGGAGTGTTGGACTGTACGTGTGAAGTTTGGAAAAAGCTATTTGGCTCTGAGGGGCCTCCAGAGCGTTCGCCAGCCTCTGACCCCTTTTTTCTGGGCGCTGGCTTTCCATGACTCTTTATGGCAAGCAGCGCCTCTCCTGAGCTCTGCTGCGAAGATACTGTGTCAGGCAGGAAGCGTAGGGTTGTATATTATAGATATGAGTCCTAATAAATAAGTTCAGAGACAGATATCATACTGTATAATGGAGTGTGGGAAAAGAGCAATAAAGATCAGGCAACAGAGTCTTCCCAGGAGGCCCGGGAGGAGGCAGGAGTTGGAGAGAAGCTGAACACAGGCCAAATGGTAGGAGCCAGAGATGAAGCTGTGGGCTGCAGGCAGTGGAAACTGTGCTAAGCTCATCTCAGCTGCGGTCTCAGAGCAAGGCGCTCCAGACTGTCTAAAAGCTAGAGAAATGGGCTGTAGGGAAACGTCACTTCATTGTAAACCTAAACCAAAGCCAAACCTTTAACCCGGACCCCTCTTCTTGTCCCTTTATGTCAACCATTTCCAGGAGCTTGATGGTGGATGGTGTTTGGAGTCTGAAGGCTGAAACATCATTTCTTTCGGTGATAAGCTTCCCCCATGTTGTAGGATTCCTTCTACCTGGCTCCTTTCCTGGTTGGAACTGTTTAAATGGGTGAGGCCGAAAGACCTGTAGAGTCTCTTCCCCTTCTAAAAGTCTATAAACAGCCCCGCTGGCGTGGCTCAGTGGTTGAGCATTGACCTATGAACCAGGAGGTCATGGTTCCGTTCCTGGTCAGGGACCATGCCCAGGCTGCAGGCTCCAGCCCCCACAAGCCCCAGTGTGGGGCATGCAGGAGGCACCTGATCAATGATTCTCTCTCATCATTGATGTTTCTCTCTCTCTCTCCCTCTTCTTTCCTCTCTGAAATCAATAATAAAAAATACATATATTTAAAAATAAAAATAAATCATAGTCTATGAAATAGCTTTGCTTAAGGGGAATGAGATTTCAGAACTTAAATCCCCTGGGATGATCTGACAGGAATAAGAGTTGAATTGGTTGGTGCAAAATTTTATTTAAAAATGAGAGTCAGTGGCTCGTATGTAAAAGTGTGTGTGTGTTAAAGGGTGCCTGACAGGCTGAGAATATCTCCCTGGTTTTCCAGGTCTCCTGCATGTTATGGGTGTGAAACTGGCCACTGGGAATAAAATGTGGAAACAGGAATATATCAATTAGCTGAATCTTTGAGGTTCAGATTTCATGAGCTCATGAGAGAGCTCTTTGGTCTTCTGAGAAGACAGAATTTATGCAAGAAGCTGAAAGCTTTTTGCCCGTGCAGAGTTTATTATTTTAAACACTGCTTATCCATTGTAAAACTAACAGTCTTTGCTGAAAGCCCATCTCATGAAGCGTTGCAGGTAGGAGCAGAATGTTTTATGCAATCACATCTCCCCGGGAGGAAACCCACCAAGCTCAAATGATTCACACACAAAACAGGCCATGGAGTTGTTCGTGTCTGAACTTCAAATTCCCAGGAGACGTATTAGCTTGTTTGATAAACCACAAAGAACAGTGTTTTGTGCAAGTATTTTAATGCAGGAAATATGAATCTAGTCTGTATCTTTTCAAGTTCATGTGTATGAGGGAGTTTGGAAGTGAAAAGCCACTTATAGTCTTAAAAACACAGTTAAAAGAGAAACACACGAGGATACCACTTCTCTGGTCTGTATCAATCCAAATACCAGGAACGCACATAATCCAGGAATGCTAACAGAACTAAAGCAAGTTGCTGGGTGACGCAGACTCATTTCAAACATTTTCCCCTGCGAAAGTCTTCTCCAATGGTCCTGGATACCCACTCTCATAATCAAAGCACAACAGCACACATCAAACTGTGCAGCAAAGGGCAGGAGCTACGGGGAGGCTCAGAGCCAGTCTGAGACTTCTGAGATTGGAAAGGGTTGGAAATAACCACTTTACAGAATCTACTCTTCAGAAGGTGGCACCAGCAGTCTGGGGAGACCAGGGCAATGCCAGGAGGTGCAGGAGAGAGAGTGTTGGATTGCCTCTACCTGCCCCCATCGCGAGCCCCAGAGAACTCGGCTAATGAGCACATGGCACCCGAAGGCAATCTCGGTGGACCATGTGGATTGTAATGTTCTCCCAGGCTGACTTTTTAGCACAAAGTCATTTGGGGAAATGGGCACCTGAAACCCTTCCTTCTCAGATCGGGTAAACGTTTTGAAAACTGATTCTAGGAGGTGGGAGCTGAAGGAAGAGGAAGGGAGTCTGGAGTTCAGGGCTTGGAAAAAGAATGCTGCCCTCGGGAAGAGTGAGAGAAGCTGCTGCAAAGGCAGCTGTGCACGTTGCGGAGTGGGACGGAAGACCCCATCCCTGGAGACCCGCTCTAGCTACAGAATGGAGGTAGGAGGAATATGGTCAGCAGCAGCTCAAATCTCAGATAGGAGATTTGCCTCTTTTCCTCTCACAAAGAAGATGAGGAGCAAAGGAGAGAGGAGAATGGGGAGGAGGCAGGTGGAGGGAGTGAGATGAGCCAAAACTTTCCCCAGCAGAAGATAAGAGCAAATACAGACAGATAAAAAAAAAAAAAAAGAGGCAGGAGGAATTGAGCAACAGAGGAAAGAACTCATGGATACGGACAACAGTGTGGTGATTGTAGGGAGGAGGTTGAAGAGGGTATTAGGGGGGATAAATAGTGATGAAAAAATTAAATTTTATAAAAAGGAAAATGTAAGTAAAATAAATTTATTAAGGTGTTCCTGGCACTAATAATCTTACCTAATAATAGACAAACATGTAAATTGACTGTACCTCTGCTACACCCACAGTAAAAAAGAGTGAGTATGCAAATTAGAAGTCCAAAGATGGTGGCTGTCCAGCTGCTGCAGGCGCTGACTGGCCAGGTGGGGCAGGATGCCTGCTATGAGAGAGAGGGTGGGGGAGTGAAGGGATCTACAGGAGCGGAGTGCCACAGTGAAGACGAAAAAGGCAGACTCTGGAGTCTGCAATGAAGATGAAGAAGGCAGACTCTGGCCAGAGTGAAACCCTGGGTTTCGGGTGCTGTAGAAAAATCAGTACTAGAAGCCAAAGGAAGGAAGGCCTATTGTACAAATCTCTTTGTGCAATGGGCCTCTAGTAATAATAAAAATAAGCAGAGGTTATTGTTATTATTATATACTAGAGGCCTGGTGCACAGATTCATGCACCAATGGGGTCCCTTAGCCTGGCCTGCACCCTCTTGCAATCTGGGACCCCTCAGGGGATGTCAGACTGCCAATTCCAGTCTGATCCCCAGAGGCAAGGCTGAGGGACCCCACCAATGCACGAATCTGTGCACCAGGCCTCTAGTATGCATATAAGATGCTTGGTTAATCTCTTCCCACTCTCCCCTCTCCCCCCTTCCCTCTGAGATTCATGAGTCTTTTCCATGTTTCCATGCCTATGCATTGAGTGTTTGTCCCCTGGTGGTCAGTGCTCATCATAGCTACTGGTCGAACAGTCGAATGGTGAAATGGTTGCTTAGGCTTTTATATAGAGAGATTAAAATATCTTACATCCAAATACAATCTGAATCATTTTTGTCTAAGCTTGTGGCCAATTCTGTTAATTTAATGGAAAAGCCCTAGAGAAGTAAGCATCCAAAAGACAAGTTCCAGGAAATATATGTCTCTCATCCACCAGGGATCTGGCAGCTGGGCTTTTCTCATTCTTTGTAACTGGCAAGTTTTCCAGCTCCCTCCAAACCAACTGCTGCTGACCGGCACCCCACCTTCTCTTGCCTCAGTCCTGTTTTCCTCCTCCTCCTTCTTCTTCTTCTTCTTCTTCGGTTTTTTTTTTTTTTTTTTTTTTTTAGACTAATCTGAAACCCTCACCTTTGTCCTAAATTTGAAGCTCAAGATTCATTTTTTTTTAAAATATGACCTGCCCCGACAGCATGTAATTTTTATAAATGTCTTCCCAACACTAACAGCACCAAGTAATAAGATTCAAATCCCCAAAGCAACATTATTCTGCCAACCCCTCCCTTTCCCCCAGACTTACCAGAGTGTGGGATGTCTGCCAGGGAAATACAATAAAATGTGGGAACAGGCATAAATAAAAATAAAATTTTAAATTCTCTATCTTTTCCTGCTTACTTTTCCTTTCTTATTTTAATCCCTTTCATTCCCTCCTTTTCTCATCCCATCATTTATGTTGACCTAAGTTTGTTTTTGCCTCTTTCCTGTGTTGGTGAGGTTAATATATCTACCCTCCACCCTGCCCCCCCCCCTTTTTTTTTATGAATTCTCCAGGCAAGCAGGTTGCCTGCACCATTCAAACAATCTCCTCTCTTGCCTTTTCTTATTATACCTTGTGTGTGGAGTTAGTCCTTCCTAGTTCAGTCTTCCTTGGGGTTTGTGTTGTGTGCCAGAATTCTATCTCCTGGTTCCTTTTATTGTTGACTCTTTCAAATCTTACCTGCTCTTTCACTGTCACAGTGTTTCCTTCTGGTCGCTGTAAGGCCTATCTCCATTCCCTGTTGTATTTCTTAAGAAATCTCTTTAATCCTGATATGTCCTTCCGAATTGGCATGAGACATAATTTTGGGCTTCCTTTTTCTTTTCTTTTTGTTCTTTATTTTTTTTTTAAATATATTTTATTTATTTTTTTACAGAGAGGAAGGGAGAGATATAGAGAGCTAGAAACGTTGGGGCTCCAGTGGTGCAATCGGTTAGCGCGCGGTACTTATAAGAGAGCTAGAAACGTCGATGAGAGAGAAACATCGACCAGCTGCCTTCTGCACACCCCCTACTGGGGATGTGCCCACAACCCAGGTACATGCCCTTGACCGGAATAGAACCCGGGACCCTTCAGTCGGCAGACCGACGCTCTACCAAACCGGTTTCGGCAAGGGCTTCCTTTTTCTTAACCCTGTCTAATAAACTTTGGCTATTGTTTGCGTGTTTACCCTCCTGCTTAGTCTACTATCTCTGACTCTGTCTGTAGTGATCAAAAAAGTTTCCCTTTTGGGTATGCACCTCTTAGCAGGACTCTGTCACCCAAAAGAGGAGGTATCCTTAGAAGGGGACAATCAGGAGCGTTCACCACTGGCACAAGCATCTTGGGGTTGGGTACATGCAATAGGAAGTTGGAGTTTCAAAGGGGGATGCTTGGGGCCCCTGGACTGTGCTTTCCAGGGGCTCCCCAGGGCCATGGCAGCATCTTCCACCACTAACCACCGAGCTCAAAAATACAGATGCCTCCTACAAATGCATTCCTTATACGCTTTGTGAACTATACTGTGAGCCCTTCCAAGAAACATAGTCGGGTAGCAGATTTTCAAGTCTAACATTAGCAAATCTATTCTAATGTTACCACCTCCCTGAGCCTTTTGAGGTCTTTCTCAATATTATGAAAAAGCAGCTCTGACATCTCTATCAGAACAACAATGAAGACAAACTGGAGTGATAGTTTGTTATAATGTTGAAAATATGATATAATTATTTAAGTTATTACTAATAGAAGAAATCAGAGCAACTTAAATGCTCATTTTGTATGTTTCTATTTTTTCATATGATAGATAGTGATTCCTTTGACTAACATCAAGTAATACAAGTAATCCTATATAACAAAAGCCTAATATGCTAAGTGTCTGGTCAGCCGTTCAACCAATCAAAACATAATATGCTAATAATATGCTAAGTCTGCTCAACCACTCACTATGATATGCATTAACCACCAGGGGGCAGATGCTCCTACCAGTAGGTTAGTTTGCTGCTAGTATCTGGCTGATCGGGACTGAGTGAGATGGGCCAGACACACCCTGGGGCCCTCCTGTGTTCCCTCTCTAGCTGGCCACCTCCCATGTCCCTCCCCAGGCCCAATTGTGCACCCTCTTGACCTGGCCTGCACACTCTCACAATCCAGGACCCCTTGGGGAATGTTGGAGAGCCGGTTTTGGCCTGACAGTGGAATGACTGGTTGCTATTACTCACACTAACTACCAGGGGGCTAATGCTCAATGCAAGAGCTACCCCCTGGTGGTCAGTGCACTCCCACAGGGGGAGCACTACTCAGCCAGAAGCTGGGCTCACAGCTGATGAGCACAGTGGCAGTGGTGGGAGCCTCTCCCACTTCCGAGGCAGCTCCACAGGGAGCTGGCCTAAGTCAATAGTTGAACATTCCCCAAGGGCTCCCGGTCTGTAGGAGGGTGTAGGTGAGGCTGAGAGACTCCTCTGAGTGCATGAATTTCATGCACCAGGGCCTCTAGTAGGGTAATAAAGTGCAAAGACACAAAGAAACTTGTCCACATGGTGACATTTTAAGTATTCAGTTTCTGGCTTATGGAGTGGTGGTGCCTACAGGCAGCAATTTCCCTGCTTCCTCATTAGGCTAATTCTAGGTCCTCATCTGAGTAAGTGTGACAAGAAACTAGTAGTAAGAAATTATGAACAGCCTTGGCCCATGTGGCTCAGTTGTTTGAACATCATCCAGTGCACTAAATGATTGCCAGTTTGATTGCCAGTTTGATTCCCGGTCAGGGAACATATACAGGTTGTAGTTCGATCTCCAATTGGGGTGCATATTGGAGGCAACAGTTTCTATCTCATGTCAATGTGTTTGTTTGTTTTCTCTCTCTCTCTCTCTCTCTCTTCTTCTCTAAAATAAAATTTAAAAAAAAATTTAAAGACATTATGGACAAATGGAAACAGAAATGACTGTAGGTTTTCAGATGGAGCTTTACAGAAGCTAATCAGTCTTGCCTCAGTAGGAAGGAGGCAATATCAAGAACATCGCAGTTCCTTCACTTCATGATCACCATGCAATATTTGGGACATTCATACTAAAACATTATTTTGTTGCCAAAACCGGTTTGACTCAGTGAATAGAGCATCGGCCTGCACACTAGAAAGGTCCCAGGTTCGATTCTGGTCAAGGGCATGTATCTTGGTTGCAGGCACATACCCAGTAGGGGGTGTGCAGAGGCAGCTGATCGATGATTCTCTCTCATCAATGTTTCTAACTCTCTGTCCCTCTCTCTTCCTCTCTGTAAGAAATCAATAAAATATATTTTTTAAAGAAAAAAACCCATTTTTTTGTTAATTATTCAAAATTCAAACTTAGCTGGGCAGCTTATATTTTATCTGGCAACCCTAATAGTTCACAACCACCACCTGGCATGCTTGGTTTCTCTGGGACTCCAAGAACAGCTACCCATCGGCTCATGATAACCTACCAGACACCTATGAGAGATTCAAATTTCTTCTCAGCTCCAAAGCCAAAGAAGGTTTGTAGAATTCAATGTGGGGTCATTTCCAGACTCCATTTGGGCTGTTTACTTCAGGGACACTGACTAAGTCATATATTACAAGGAAGCCTCCCCTTGCCCTTAATTTGAAACAGCTGAGCCAACTTCTCCTGGCAGCCAACCCTCCTGGTGGAAGTCTCAGGAGGGGACTGTGCTTGGGATGAGGAGGAGGGCAGTTGGGGCACAGGCTTAGTATAAAGAGAGGACATGTCTTAATGCTCTTGTGGAAATTGTCCTTAAGGAGCATCAGGTTACAAAGCCCCAGTGAGGTGGGGGGTGAGGAGGCATGGAGTGGAGAAGGGCATTGGAGAGATTGCTGCAACATTTGAGGATCAAAGAATCCAGCCTGTCAAGTGCTATGATATTTTTTTTTCAGTAAGGAAACAAGTTCACATTTTCCCCCTGAGGGCTTAGAGACAAAAGCCAAGGTTCAACTAACATTTTTAAAGCCTTTTTAAAAACCACAAACTATGTCTGTATATGCCTTGCTTCCACTTTAACACCCCCCCCCCCCCCCCGCCTTGAAATTGCGGGGGGGGGGGGTGCCAGGAGAACAGTGTATTTTGAGTCTACACTGATAACGACCAATTAAAGGGATTTGGCCATTTTGGAATGGACAAAAATGTTCAGAGCCCATAAATCTGTTGAATGTGTTCTTTTACTTACAAAAGCTTATTATTCCTACAGTGAGGGGGGATGTTTTACCTAAATCTACAAGGTGATGCAGGGCTGGCTATGGGCGTGCTTGGAGCTCAACCATGCTTCCTGTTTTATGTTTGCTTGTTTTTCTTCCCTGAAGCATATCTACTTGCACAGCATTGAAGAAATATACAGGATTGGAGGATGAGGAGAGAAGAGGAAGAGGATAGAAGATGATTGTGATAAGTGAGGTAGATGCATTTTTCCATTCCTTTAGCAAATATTTCAAGTTTTGCTCTTTTGGAGAGAACCCAGCTTGTTTTTACTTTGTTTTCCAGTAAATAATGCTTCTATGAATTTGATTAGACTGGAGAACAGAAATGAAAAAGAAGTCACGGTGAGCATGCTGTGGAGTGAAATGTCCAGGTTCAGAGCACTTCCGCATTCATGTCTGCTGACCATAAGCACAACATTAGCTATGCCAGAGAAATAAACAGATGATGAAATCAAAACTCAGTCTCCGTATAGCTCCAAGGCACGCCCTGTATTTGCTGTAGCATGAGGTATACAATATCTGTTCTAGCCTGATAGAAGTTTGGAAACTCATAAAATAGGGGTTCTTTTACAAATTAGAAGAGGGATTTGAGAAAAGTAGAAGTTGCTTGTCAACGATCCTAGTTGAGATTTGAGTCAGTCTGTGAATTCAGAGTGCACATCTGTGTATCATAGTACAAGGCCAATGTTTTCATTCTTTTAAATGTCATAATAACCTTCTTCCCTGGCTTGGCCATCAGCCTTTCCCATACCCATCAAGAAGATCCCAGTGGAATTCTCATCAGTTGGTGGGCAGGCGAAATGTGATGATGTTCTGGTTGTGGTTGAGGTGATATTATGGAGAGGTCAAGAAGACATGTGGAAACTGTAGATGGAGAAGGTTGGACTAAGAAGACACTAGACTCCTTGACCTCACTCATTTATGGAAATAAAGAACATTATAAACTGATGAACCAAAAGATAGATATAGCGACAGTAAAGCAACAAGCAGACTGTCAAATTACAGCAGGTAGGGGAGGGAGATTTGGGGGCGATAATAGATCAACCAAAGGACTTGTATACATGCATATAAGTACAACCAATGGACATAAAACTCTGGGGAGGGAGGGTATGTATGGGCGGGAGGGGGGCAAAAAAAAATCAATAAAATATATTAAAAAAAAAAAAAAAAGAAGACACTAGACTCTTATGTGCTAATGGGAGGTCAAAGATGGACTCAGCACCAATCTACCCCCTACACTGTTAGGTCCTTGGTTATTTTTTTCTTTAAGCTGAGGGACAGCAGTTCAGCTCATTCTCAGTGAAGGCTACAGACCTTACCTATACAGCTTGAGGAGTTTTTACAAATATATGTGCCATATAGCCACTCACAGATTAAGGATCTAGAGTTTCCAAAAGAAAGCAGCCTTGACCACAACATTCCATGTGCAAGAGTTTCATACTTCTCAGTGCCAGAATAACCTTCTTTCCTGGCCTGGCACCAAGTCTTTCTCATGGAGAAACAGACATATTAAATTAATTACAATTTTTAAAAATTACCTTAATGTTGTAACACAATGCTACACAAAACAATTGAAAGCTTTCATTTTCACCATTGAGCCTAATCAAAACCATCCATGTGACAACATCTCAAGAATCAGCCCAACTTCTCTTAAGCCTCGAAAGCAGTAAAGAGTTTTCCATGTGAGGATGTAAGCATGAATTATGAGCTTGGAGCAATAGAGGTGGAATTTGCTAGGCTCTCCATCCTTCAGAAGGTATGCTAACGCTAATGTCTCCCTTCATCTGTCTACCACTGCTTCTTATTTCTTTGATAACCTTTACATTTTTGGGGGAAAATATTTTATTCCAGACTTTTTGCCAACCTGACAAGGAAAGGTACCTAGAATCTGGATTACAAAATAAATGTAGAGAGAAATGGCCCAGAAATGCTTCAAACCCTGGACCACACATTTTATTGGCCAGCAGAATCTGTGAAATCTGCCAAAAACTTTCTGCCACAACCTTGGACAGACTACACTGCACAGCCCCAGTTCTCCTGGACGTCTCTTAAAACCTACAACAATTCTGAGCAGTAGTCTCAATTCTGAGGCTGGAACAAAGGTTTCCTATGGCACACAAAATTCCTTCTTCTTTGGGAAACTTCAGTCTTCATTCTTAAGGCCTCCAACTTATTGATAATATCCTTTTACATTATGAAGGGTAATCTGGTTTACTTAAAATCTATTGATTGTAAATGTTAATCATATCTTTAAAATTTCTTCACAACAACATTTAGATCCATGTTTGACCAAATGACTTGCCATGATAGCCATGAGAAGTTGACACATAAAATTAACTATCACAGCATTTAATTGTTTAAACACTGTGCTAGGAACTATGGACAGTGCTCATGGAAAACAAGACACAAAACTGATAAGAAATAATTCTTCCTCAAAAAGCTTATAACCTAAAAAAGTAAAAAACTATGAATGCCTTTCTTTTGCTTTCTAGAAATATGATCAAACAGATAATCTGGAAAGCCTTTCTGATGAAATAATAAACATGATTATTTAAACAATTATTTCCTGAACTAAATGAAAGTAACAAATCTGCAGAGGCAAAAAAAAAAAAAAAAAAAAAAAAAAAAAAAAAAATGCACTGAAAGCAGGAACTCTGGAAGGCTATCCATCAAACTCTGGTGATCTTGAGCTTTTATTATGATAACAGCTCAGGATGTGAGATACGAGAGGAAGTCCTGTACCCAATCAACCTAAGAAGTCAAATAGGAGAACTTCACATAAAGCTGGTATCCTAATGAGCCACATATCTGAGTTAGAATATATTAAAAATAAGCTCACACTGCTCAGAGAGATAAAAATGTAAACTTGGCACTGGGTAGAGTCAGTCTTCATATAGGTTTATGACCTAAATTCATACTATCTCAGTAGGCTAAAAACCTTAAGTGGAGAATTTAATTAAAAGTAGTTGCAAGTTGTAATTACCCCTAGGCAACTGACAAAAAACAAAAAAGCACAAATCTTTTCTAGAGTTGTCAACTGTAACTCAAGTTTCAAATAATTCCTACAGATAAAACACTGAGAACATAAACTCACAGTCACAAATCACAAAACATATAAACAAAGAAGGCACCAAGTATGAAAGTCAGCAGATTAGACCTACAAAGACTTCAGCTACTAAAATGATCAGATAAAGAATAAAAAAAAATAGGTTTAATATGTTTAAAGAAATAATAGAAACACCTGAATATATAAGCAAAGAATATGGAATGATAAAAATTGAATTTCTATAAGTTAAAAATTCAGTGGATATGTTCAATAACAGATTAAACAAATAAAATAGAATTTGTGAACTGAAATAGGTATTTGAAGAAATTACCCAGAAGTTAGTCCAAGGATACAAAAAGATAAGAACTATTAAAAATTGGCTAAAAATCATGGACCACAATTAAAATAAGTAACTAGAAGACATATCTAGACACATCATAATAAAACTGAGGAACAGTAAAAACATAAAGGAAGTTGTAAAAACATCTGGGGAAAAAAAGAGAAGAAATATTTTTTAAAAGCATGTAGTGCTCAACAATAAAATAAAATGCAAATGACAATGGAGTGATATACCCAATATGGAGGAGAAAAATTAAACAATCTAATATTTTTATACCCAGAAAAACTATCAAGAATAAGTATGACATAAAGACACTTTCAGACAAACAAAAATGAATAATGTAACACCAAAAATTCTTATCCAAGGAAAAACCTAAAGGATATAAATTCATGAACTCATAGTCACAAAATCAGGCAAGTCATAAGGAAAAGAGAAGAAACAGGTTAGATAGAAGGGAAAAATAAGGTGATGGAAATAAATGTAAATATGTTGGTTATCAAATTAATGTAAGAAACAAATATGCTATTATAGAGATTTATAAGGGCACAGAAAAGTTTAAAATAAATGAATATAAAAACATCTATCAGACAAAGTTGGTATGTCTGTTTTACTATCACATCAAATGGATTTTTAAGAAGAATTTCTAATAGTAAATAGGGTCATATTGAAATGAGAAAAGATTTAATACATTAAAAATATACCAATTCTAAAATGATATGCAATGGATATATAAAATAAAAGTTCAGAAAACATAAATGCAGAAAAGTATAGTGTAAGCTTCTAAGTGACAAGTATTATGGATGAAGAATGAGTAAATACTGTGTTAATTCAGAGGAGAAAGGGGAAATTAGTTATTAAAGTTTTGGAATATATGGTGGAACCAGATTATAGAGGGTGCTGAAAGTGAGAGAAACCTGGACTCAGCAGGACAGGAAATTGCTAACTGTCTAATTTCTTAAGCAGGAAAGTGACATGATGGCAGTGGTTTCTTAGAAAGAAAAACAATCACATGATGGCAGTGGTTTCTTAGGAAGAAAAACAATCTGGCTATTGTGTGCAAAATGAACTGAATGAGAGATGTCAACATCAGGGTGCAAGAAAAGATGAGGCGACCGGGTCACAAATCTTGGATCTGGAAGATAGAGAAAATAGGAAGGCAGGGTAAATCCAAAAGACATTTTCACAGACAAAATCAACAGGAAATGCTGGTACTGTGCCATTTGGTGGGCTGTCTTCATAAGTAACTGCGAGAAATACACTCCCCAAAGATATCCATGTGAAAAGAAACCTGGATGCTGGCGGATTCCTGAAGAACTCAGAAAGCAAGGCCAGTGGCCCCTGTTTTTGTGTGCACGGGTCACTTTCTACCTGGGCCCTGTATAGATGATTTTAAAACGCTGGTTGAATGAAGCACTGTGGGAAGACTTTGTGGCTCCGGAATGGTTAGGGGCCTTTCTAAGCTTATTCCCCTTTAATCACGATTCAGGCAGGGCACAGTCATGTTAGATCCAGAATCAAAGATTGTTTATAGAGAAAGATGTCTGGATGTATCACCTTGAAATTTTCTTCCAGGCTGAAACTATTACAACTGTGGTGTAAGGAGCAGGACATTTGGCCTTGGTATCTCAACAGAACTTATGCAATGGCATAGATTCAAAGCAGTTGTCCAGCCCACAGTCTAAACCCAGGTAGTGTGGCTGCTGCTTCAGGGCTGCATCTTTATTTGATTTCTTCATTTTTACAAATATTGTTAAATCTAATCTCAGAACAAGGCACATAGGTCTATCTTCAACTGGAAATAGAGACTCACTGCAATTGAGATAGAGAATAGAGAAGGAAATTCAAGTACACTGTGAGTTCATATTTAGTAAGCATTCAGCTGCAATGAACAAAGAGGACATCTACTATTTTTTCAAGCAATACTATGAGATATTTAAAAATCTACTCCTGGATCAAGCAAAGGCAGCTGAGAACTGGTGACTTGGCCCACAAGTTATCCATCAGCCACAGATGGATTTTGCTGAACTATGTTTTTTTATAAGATGCCATCAGTAAAACCTCTATAGAGGTTCTTTATTTTAAAAATTGTCCTGAGATTCATCGTTGTTGTTTTTCTGAAAGCTGTAAGGATGTTAAATATAAAATTATGCAGTGGTCTCTTTAGAAAAATCCTTGAAGAAATTTCCATATCATCTTATTGTTAAAAATAGTTGCACCTCTGAAGTTGGTTTTTGCTTTCTCAACACCAACTTGTACAATTGACCAACTTCATTTACCTTTCACAAAGTCTAAATGTTTAACTGGGCATACCAGACCCTCCAATAGCAGAATCCACCTTCTGTCCAGCCTCCTTCCTTCCTGACTTTCCCCACCTAACCTTCTTCTCACCAGCTTACCATACTTTTCTCTCAACCTCAAACTCGGGCAAGGACCATTCACTCCTTCCAAACACTCTTCCTCTCCTCCCTACCCAACTCTCCTCTCAGCATTAGTTTAGTGAAGCCATTCATTTCCAGGCATTGAGATTGGCTCTGAGGAGGGCGTGAGTAAACCAACCACTCTGACGCTCCAAACACAAAGGCCCATTTCCCTGCAACACCCTCTCAGTCCACTCACCCTCAGTTGGCGACTCACTGGGCTGCTTGGAGCTCCCATAGCACCTGTAACAAACATCGTGTCCCATGCTAATGGCCCGCCTAATGTGTGCCTCTAAGTTTTCTCTGAGCTGCACACCCCCAGAGAGCAGGTCTGGGTCTGTCTTGTTTTCTGTAGTATCTCTGGGGTCATAGCACAATAGCTAGCTTTAGTAGTCGCTCAATAAATAGCTGTTAAATGAATAATGTCTCCCGTTTTTGCGATAGAAAGGTGATGGCTCATGGGGTCAGTCCCTTTTGCTCCATCTGCATTTGCCGTAGACTTGGGTGGGGAGAAGCATCAGAGCAGCCTCACCTGGGCCCCCATCCTAACCACAGGTGTAGACCATTGGGTTCAGAAATAACCAAACGATGTTTTTGGCTTATTGGCCAGAAGATATTTTTCACCCACCAATTTTCATAACCCTGTTTGTTTGGGATGAAATTTGATCCAGATGTTTCAGATTCATTTGCATGAAGCACATCTCCATGTGACACACTCTAACAGCTTTTGACGACCATGAGGTCCTTTCTCACAAACCAGCCAGTCGCCCTGTGCCAGCTCTGAGTGCAGGACTCCAGTTCTTTGCACTCGGGTCCAAACTGAGCAAGGACTGGGGGAGTGTGAAGTTTGGCAACTGTCTGTTCTCCCCTCCCTGCTGAGGCCTGGGTGGGATTTTATGGACTTTGAAATGTAGATTTCCTAATGATTCACAGGAATGTCAACGTGATGGTTTAATCCACCATAGGGACAGGGAAGCAAGACTCTTCCTTGCCTTTGTGATTTCTTCCATTCCAAACAGCAGTGGGAGAGAGCAAGGGAGGCGTTTTAGAAAAGCAGACAATGAAACACACACATGTACACACACAAATACATGCACATATCCAACATTCTTTTTTAAAAATATATTTTATTGATTTTTTTTTTTTTTTTTACAGAGAGGAAGGGAGAGGGAAAGTTAGAAACATCAATGATGAGAGAGAAACATCGATCAGCTGCCTCCTGCACACCCCCCACTGGGGATGTGCCCCCAACTAAGGTACATGCCTTTGACCAGAATCGAACCTGGGACCTTCCAGTCCGCAGGCCAATGCTCAATCCACTGAGCCAAACCAGTTTCAGCGATATCCAACATTCTTAGCAAACTAACAGTTCACTAACATGCCAGGGACTTGAAACGTGCTAGTCCCCTAGCAGGCGAAGAGCCACGGCCCCCCTCCGCTCTCCCACTCCCTGTGCTTTCCTCCATCCACCCCTTGCTCCCTGACAGAAGGGTAGGTTTTGGCACTAAAAGACGCCGCCTCGTTCCACTGAGTTACCTCAGCACTGCAAAACTAACTCAAAGGGACCTGGGCGGGGATGTTATGGCTCAGAACCTGTGCGAGTGCGGGAGGTTCTCTGAACTAACTGGGGGATGTGATCGCAGCACAGCGACCTGCTCCCTCCTCTGCTCACGGAGCATGGGACTCCGACTTTGCTGTTAAACATGTAATTTATCTGCTTAAACAGCTGTCCCCACCAATAGACTGGTGCACTCCAAGGACAGGAGTTTTATCTCATTTATTTCTGAGTGCACAAGAATGAGTGAGATAAAAGTGTGTGTTTAACTGTCTACTGTTCACACTGCCACTGATCAGCGGGCTCACCTGGCCCAGGGAGAGTCAGCACCCAGACCCACAGCACATAGCAGTTGCTCATGAAATGTCTGATGAACGAATGAACATGTATCTCTACCAGTACACTAACCAGAGCTTCCAGATTACTGTGCTACCCCCCCCCCTCCCCACACACACACACACAGTTTAAGAAAGAGAGGTGGGGAAAGGGAATACGAAAAAGAAAGGAAAAATCTTCCAGTTTTTGAAAATCCTGTGAGGGGGAACTAGAGAATTTTAAATAACACAAGCCACTAGAAGCAGCAAACATAGATTTGAACACACCTGCATGTTGCTCTTTCACATACCGTAACTTTCTGTTTCTATTCTTTTCTAGACTTTTTACCGAGGCAACTCCCTGAAAATGGACCCTTCTCAGACTTGTGATGAGGCCACAGTTACCGTCTCTGTACAACAGGAAGGACCCATGCCTTGGACAACATTGACAAGTGTCCCACAAATCCTTCAGTGAGCCAGGACAGCTACACCCTTGCTCACATCCAAACGTAACAACACCTGTTTACAAAAGGGGGGAAGAGAGCATAATGTTTTCAATTGTATATTTCCACCTGCAACTGGGTTTTCTCAGTCAGCCTGAAGGCCCCGTGCTCGCTGGACCATAGCAGCGCTCAAAAGCAGAAGCGGCCAGCCTGTCTGAAGCGAAGGAACGGATGATGTCAGCCCCAGCAGCAAAGGACTGGAGGGATTATGAGATTTGAAGCAGGATTTGGAAAAATCTCTGGTGCTGCGAATATTGGGGGCTGCTGGCTGCCTCTTCACCTGGGCAGAAACAGCCCGCTCTGGCCCCACCAGTCACCGAGGCTGGGATACAATCCCCGCCCTCTTGGCTAGCACTGTGACAGGTTATTTTCTGTCATGTTTTCCACTCCACGTTTCAAGGGCTTTTTCTGTGGATCTTAATTTCTCCCCCACTTTTCTTTTACCCTTTCTGACAAGGTTTCAGATTCTGAGCCATCTCAAGTGTGGAGGGATATTAAGTGCACGGTGCATTTGGCAACGGAGGCCATGCAATGGAGAAGCGATTAAGGGGGCGGGGGCACAGTCTCGGGGGATCGCTTCCACGCCGTAAAGGCTGCACAGCTGTCTTGGCTTACTCGTGCGAGACTGCAGACTAAGACAGCTAATATTGACCGTGTTTCGTCAAGATAGAAAGTATTTATGGAGGCTCTACTATGTGTGAAGCATTCTCCGACATATTGTGAAGCACTGTAACAACCAATAGAGCTTTCTTGTCACCGGAGTATTTTCCAACCCAGTAAAATCTATGCAAAAGCATGTGGTTTTGTGCTGTGTCCAATAAATGACCTTCCTCAGCGGTTCCTTCTCCGTTTGGTTCTGGGACAGGGCTGGCCACGTGAAAAGTTTGTGGGCCTGAAGGTCCATCCCTGTCTTTGCTCAGGAGGTTGATGCAGGATGCCCAGCACTGTTCACACTGTCACCGGCTCACCTTGGCACCATGAGGGGCAGCCTAGACCCTCGGCTCCTCTAGCTCCCTTTTCAGCTTCTCCAGCCGTGGGCCACGTGCCATTGTCCCTCCATGGCCAAGGGCACCAGCTTCTTCTGCAGCGCAACCCAGCATTCCGGCTGGAGTTGCTGAGGGACAAAGGCAGGTGGTTCCAGTTTGCCTTGTGGGTTCCAGTTGTCCAGGTGGGTGCCAGTTCACCCATACTCTTGTTCATGTTCACCTTTTCTCCCCAACCACAGCCCCTCCTGGCCCATAGCGACTTCAGGGTCAATAGGAGATACAGAGACAGCAGCCCAGCATGGAGTCCTCCTGTAGCTCCCCCAGTCGCCCATGGTCTCATCCCTTCACTAATTGCCTCATTCCCCATCACTCCCAGTGCTCCTCTGAGCCAGCTCTGACTGATGGGGAGCTCACACATACAAAGGACACTTCATCTATATGACACCACTACTTGGGACGTCCATACATGTTGAATGTGATTTATTGGGGAGGTGATGCCAGAGGGCACAAGGAGAAACAAGGAGGAATGAGAGAAGGAAGAAACCCAAGAGAGGGGAGATGAATGAGCAGTGGCCATGTGGGCATAAGAGGCTCAATCCTACTGGACTCTGAGAAGCAATGTAGAGTACACTTCAGAATCTTCCAGCCAAGAGATGGGGAAGTTGGGGTCTTAAGTGACTACCACCCCTGGTGAGCTGAGAGCTGCCCCTGGGGTGTTCTATCTCAACATTTTATCCGATGCATGGAGCTGGGGAAGGCTCTGGGGCAGGGAAAGGCCTTCCGGCAGGGAAGCAGGGACACGTGGCTCCTTGGTGGGAAGCTGCCAGCATGAAGGGCACTGTTCACCTCCCACAGGTCAACTCAGATGGGAGCTGAGCAGACTCAGGGCAAAGCAACAGCAGTTCTACAGCCCAGGGCTCCAGCTCCCACAGAGCTTCCTTCCCGCAAGCCCCTGGAGGCCACGCTGTGCTAATGGGCTTCCCCTAGTTGCTAGTCCCTGCTTGCTCAGCTCTCCCTGTTGGTTGACTTTATCCTGCCCACACCTCTGTATAGTATCTCTTCATGAAATTGTCCTCAAAATCCCAACTGCTTCCGTTTCCTGCCAGAACTCTGACTGACAGAGTGGGGCAGAGCCAGGGGTCTCTCCGAAGGCCCTTGGGTCCCCATACGGAAAGCCACAGGCTCCCTTAATGCAATCAAGCCCTTCTGTCACGGTTGGCCATGGGAATACTTACTCAGTATTCCTCAATGCCTGTTGGCTAGAATTAGCTTTCCTCTTGAGGATCACTTGCTAAAACCTCACTGTTGCCCAGTGTTGGTGATGTTGATCATGGGGGAATGGGGTGTTGTCTACCTTAGAGAATTCTGATCTCAAGGAGAACTCAGGACTCTTTTTTTATACCTATGTTAGGCTTACATTGGAACGAAATATTTCATCAAAATAATACAAAACACGTGGTAACAAATAAAATAGTATGGAAGAATTTACCTACTTTCACACTGTAGATTCAATTTATTTTAACTTCTGTTTTTAATTCTTTTGGTGGTAACTGCCATACTTCCAGATAAGTATGTTTTTATATCCTTTCTTAGTTTATAAATTTTAAATAATATCTATTAACCCTCCAATATAAAAAATGAAAATGATCTCAGACCTTCCCTTCCCTCTTCCTCCTTCCAATATTTAATACTTATACTCTTATACTTTTTCTTGTTAACTTTGCACTTTAAACTTAATACAAAGTATGACATCCCTATTTTTTATTTCAGCAACTTCATTTTGTCTTAAATGTTTATTATGAAATATAAGTGTAGAGAATATTATAATACCTGTGCTACTTCTTAAATATCTTGTATATATACATTTGTATGTATCCATAAATAATATATAGCATTCCTTTCTGTTTCAAAAACATATATAAATGGTATTATACTCTGAAGTTTTACTTTAAAATTTGCTTTTCTTAATTCAACCTGATCTTTTAAAATATATCCACATTGATACATGTAAGTTGTAGTCCTCTCATGTATTCCTTCTATGAATGTAGCACAGCATATTTATTCAGGCCTTGTTGGTGAAAAATAATCATAGTGTAATAGTAATAACAACATTGGGTGTCTACTATGTGCCAGAATTGTTCTAAGTACTTTTAAAAAAATATTTCCATTGATTTTTTAGAGAGGAAGGGAGATGGAGGGAGAGGGGACAGAGAGAAATATCGATGCATGCCTTCTGCATGCTTCCTTCTAGGGCTGGAGCTCCCACACTGGCAGGTACCCTGACCAGGCGGGAATCAAACTAGCAACCTTTCAGTGCAACGAAGACACCCAACCAACTGAGCCACACTGGCCAGGATTGTTCTAAGTACTTTACATGGCTTACCTAATGTGATCCTATCACAATCCTCATTTACCTGTGAGAAAACTGAGGCCCAGAGAGGAAGTCACATGCCTAAAATCTCAACAGCTAATAAATGACCATCTAGTTCCAAAATCCTCTCTCTTAAGGACTAGTACTGCTTCTCAGTCTAGATCAATTCCTTTGAACTATGCCAAACAATGCTGCAGTGGGCCTCTACTCATGCATCAGAGATTCTCTAGAATGATTATTGGGAAGTAGGGTGGGGTATCTTAAGTTTGCCTAGATATATTGCCAAATTGTTCTCCAAAATTTTCTTCCAATTCACAGTTGTACGACTTGCCATACACTTCTAACAGTATACTTGATTTCCTTCTCTATAAAAATGAGGCAATTATTCCATTCTGCCTTCCTACTTTCCTTTCTCTTACATTCTATTTTCTGTTGGTTGTGTTTTACCTTTCACATGGTTAAAGTTGCTGACTTTCATATTCTGCATAACCTTAATTAACTTTTCTCTGCTTTGTACATAGGGTGACTCTGAAAGTTAGACACCAATGGAAGGTATTTACACATTTACAACCATTTAAATATTGTGCGATACCTGGGCAAGCTGTGTGCTGGAATTACATTCCCTTCCCTGCAGCTCCTGCCACCAACCCAAGACCTTATCAAGGACAATGTTCATAGGGCAAGGACTAAGGACCTCTCTTTTCAGACATTTAGCATTTGCTTTGAATTATGTCAAATTGACTGAGGTACTTGTATAGCTTTCTCTATCCCTTGGAATTTCTTAGTGTCTTTTTCTTTTTAAGTTCACCATTTCCCGTTATCATATTCTCAAAACTTTCCCAAACTCTATCATACCATATTTTCTGAGTGAACTGGATTTTTCCTAAAAACAAAACAAAAAACCCTCATGTTAAAGTCATGTCTCCTCCTGCACCAGTATGGACTTGCCCCCACGCCTACTATACTAGTATTACTGCTGTCATCCTGGGACCTCCTGTCTGTCCCTGGGATCTGGGTCACACTTGTTAGTTTATGGACTGCATAGCTTCTCCCTTCTTAGTTTATGTGCTTATTTTGTTGGAGTACACCCTGAAGTAACTTCCCATCAAAAAGGGCATGGAACATGAGCTTACTACGTCCTCACAGGTCTGAAATGTTCTTATCCTCACCCTTGATGTTATGGCTAGATATAAATTTTTGACTGATAGTTACGCTGTGGAAGCCCTCCATGTCTTAATGAGAAGAATCGTATGCATTTGGGAGGTCTTAGCTTTTCCTGGCTTGCAGGTCATACTTTTTTGGGGACAGAGTTTTTTTGCGCTAAAAGTCAGCTGCCCGTGCTTTACACAATAAGGGGGTGGGATTATGCCACTTTGGCAACAGGGCAGTCTGTTTCACTCCCAGTTATCACCTTGACCCTTGGCTGTACCTGCTGATTCTGAGCAGAGCCTCTCGGTGATTTTGTCAGGTAGACTGGCTCCAATCACGTTTGTAGCCCTCTAGGGAGAATATGTGAGCTTTCCACTTTCTCCACCTGTTTCCCTCAGTAGCCTTCTCCCATGCACTCTCCCTCTTAACGAAACCTGTTGACTTTTTTTTTAATCGCTTATGTATTTCCTGCTTTCTCCCTGTTGTCGTTTTATACTTTTGTTTCCCCATTTATTAGCTGTGTGACCTGAGATGTAGCCTTCTTCGCCTCAGCTTTCTCACATGTAAAATGCAAAATAATGCAAACTGATTTTGTTATGAGGATTAAAAGAATTAATGCTTGTAAGTCACTAGAATAGCACTCAACATGTGCTTAGCTCTACAGTTCAAATCAGTTACCATCACCATCATGATTATTTGGTGGGGTCTTGAGAGGGGTGGGAGGCAGGATCCCAGGATAACTCTAAGCTGAAGTATTTAGACAGTTTCCTACGGGCTCTGGTCTCAAATAGAGGAAAGCCATGGAGCAATATCACCTGGGGCAGATAGGTATGGATGGCTCATCTTTAGCGTGGGGGCCCCTGGAGCAGAGCTTCTTCCACCTTACTGTGCGGCACACATTACCTGGGAACCTTATTCAAGTTCAGATACTCATTTATGGCAACAGTGAGCTTTCTGTTCTGCATTTCTAGCAAGCCCCAGGTGAAGCTGATACTGTTGGCAGTGTGTAGGATTTGGTGTGTGCACTAGAGGTATATTTTAACCATAGGTCACAGTTAAAAATGTTTGGAAACCGCTGCCTGGAGAAATATCTTTCAGCCTACTCTCAGCTGTCTCCACAAGACACTCTCCCCCGCCGTGCCAGCCTTGGAGGTCAGGGTTTGATTTTACTCCGGAAGCCGAAGATCTCCAATGATTCCTAATCACTCTACAATGAAAGTTGGGCTCAAATCCCAAGTCCTGCCATTTGAGGCCCCTCCCCACAGCCTCTGGATGTTACCTGGCATTTTCTACATTTCTACCTCTCATGGCTGGCTTTCCCAGCGACGTGGGGCTTCTGGCCCGGTGCCACTTTCAGACCACCAGAGACCTGACATCCCCCATCCCTTCCCTGGGATATCTGGTTTCATGTTTTAGCTCCTGGTGTAGGGTTTCTCCTCCTTGGAAGACAGGGACAGCTGGGAATGCGGATCGCATCCTGCCCGGGTTTTCCCCTGACAAGTGGTGGCAGTGGCAGGATATGAGGTGCTTGAAGACCACTCATGAGGCTATAATCACAGACAGCAGAGTCAGTAACGGAAAGAACAGGTGCGGTGGACCGGATTTCACTTCATGGGCAAGTGGGAACAGCCAGCCAGGCAAGCCTGGGAATCCGGACTATCACGGAGTTTTAGAAAATCAATTGGGGGTGAGATGACTGGGTGGAGCCGGGGGATTTTCAGGACAGTGAAACTCTTCTGTATGATACTGCAACGGTGAACGAAGGTCCGTCTACATTTGTCAAAACCCATAGAATGCCAACACAAGAATGAACCCTAAGGTACACTTTGAGCTTCAAAGTTACTTAAGTAATCATGTATCACACAGGCTGGTCCATTGTAATGAATATACCACACTAATACAAGATGCTAATAATGGGAGAAGCTAGGGAGAAACTGAGGATAGGGACATGAGAATTCTCTGTACTTACCCTCTCAATTTTTCTGTAAACCTAAAACTTCTCTAAATAAGAAAGTATCATTTAAAAAAAAAAATAGCACAGCCAATCTCACTGGACTCCTGCAGTGAGATTTTTAAACGTTGGGTAAAACATTAGATGTTTTGAATAAAACATCTGAAAGCACCAACTAAATGTCCATAACACACTCAAAAGAACTATCCATGGCCCATGTCCTGCATGAATAATTCTCCCCTTCCCCACTCCTCTCCCCAGAGGTGCCTGGTATCTCCCCAGAGCTATTGGAGTGTCTAGTATCCTTGCAGACCTTTTCCTATGAATTTATATATGTAAGAGGGATATTACTTTTGAAATTATAGTGCACTTTTTTTTTTTCAGTAGGCTGCTTTCTCTTCCTGCACCCCATCTGCCATGAAGGCCAAGCCGTGAGACTTGTGCTGGGGATCAGAAGGGAAAGACACAAAAGGAAGCGGAAGTGGAACCTACTACACTTGCTCACACGGAAGTATAGTCAAAGATCAAAGACATTGGCCTGGCCAGCGTGGCTTAGTGGTTGAGCATCGACCTATGAATCAGGAGGTCACAGTTAGATTCCTGGTCAGAGCACATGCCCAGGTTGCGGGCTTGATCCCCAATGTGGGGCATGCAGAAGGCAGGAGGCAACCAATCAATGACACTCATTATTGATGTTTCTCTCCCTCTCCCTTTTTGAAATCAATTAAAATATATATTATAATATTTTTTTTAAAAAAGGTAAAAGAAGGTGAGAGGTTGAGACAGAAGGGTCCTCATTTTCTCCCTTCTGTGATGTGTACCTTCAGATAGTGAGGTGTAGAAGACATTCAGGTAGGTATAAGGAAACCCCAGGCCACTGGGGCAATGGTGCTCACCCAGCACCCCCTACACAGACTGTAATTCCAGCCTCTGAAAGAAGCCCCTATTTTGCTTAGAGCCACTTCCATATGCACGTGATCAGCATTTTTCCAGGGCGGAAACCTAGATGTCCACTCACTGAAGGGAATAGCATGGATATGGTTCTTGTTATAAAATGTAAAATGTACACATGGAAATAATCATTTAAATGAAAAGGTATAAAATAAAATATAAAAATCTCACTCCATGATTCCCAGGCCAGACCCACTCTTTACAGGTAACTGGTTTTCATCTGCTTGTTTATAGGTTTTGTTTTCTGGTAGTCACGTAATTCAAAGAATATGTTTATACTGTTTCCTGGTTTATCTGCTTCAAGAATAACCTACTGAATACTGCTTTGAAAAGTAATAAATTTGACTCATTTATACTAAACTTTCTTCTAAATTTTGTTAACGTTTTTATTCTTAGTTCTATTAGCTATGTTTGTAACTTTAAAAATATAGTTTTTTTGATGCAGTAACATTAAACAATATTTCTCCCTCTGAGGAAATTAAGAAAATAAGTGCTCTTTTCCTTTCTCTTTATCTCTTATTCCCTAACTTCCTTTTTTTCATTCCTCACAGGAAGATATGTTTATTTATTTTCAGAGAGAGAGGGAGAGAGAGTGAGAAAGAGAGAGGTTGCCTCCCCTATGCGCCGGGACCAGGGATCGAACCCACAACTTTTTTGGTATACGGAGAACACTCCAAACACTGAGTGACCCAGCCAGGGTTCCCCTAACTTTCTTTTATATTATTATTTTTATGTGACCAAGGTTGATAATGTTTACATTATTTCTTGTAATTATAATTGTTTTACATGCTTTATCGATAGAATAATTTTTTTAAATCAAAAGAGAATTACCCTGGCTGGGTTTGCTCTATGGTTAGAACTTTCGCCCATGGGCATGTACCTCAATTGCAGGTTTGATCCCTGACCCCACTCGAGTCAAGTGTGGGAGGCACCAATCAGTGTGTCTCTCTCTGTCCCTCCCCATCCCTTCCACTCTCTCTGAAGATCAATGGAAAAATATATCCTTGGGTGAGTATTAACAAAAGAGAGAGAGAATTCTAAATGTTAAGAAACAATATATCATAGAGGTAAAGCATGTGGCTTAAAATACTTTTGTCACTTAAGAGCTGTGTGACTTGGTATAGTTACTTAACTTTTCTAGGCCTCAACTTTCAGCTGAAAAAAAAAAATAGGGATAATAATACCTACCATATAGGGTTGTTTGAAGATTTGATGAAAGTATCTATCTAAAGCATTTAGCACAGTGCCTGTCACATAGTAAGGATTTTAATAAAATTTAATTAATTGTTATTATCTCAGTAGTGTAATGGATGCATTAGGAATATGTTGCAATTTTTATGTCATTAAACCTGTGTTGTGCTAAGAAGAATATTGCTAATACCAAAGCTAAATGGATTCTCTCTCTTGACAATCCATTAGTTCAATCCCATCAGTTCAAAATCATGCCACAGTTTAATTGGCTTTATTTTGGAGCATGCCTTTTTATATTTCCTGACATGTCTAATTGCCTATTTTTTTGTTGAGTGAAGAAACTTATAATAGACTATGCCATACTGTGTGTTGAATGGCACTTTTGAGAAAAAGAGATTGTGCAACCCCTGACAAATAGAGAGAGAGAGAACCTCTAGTTTCTGACTTTCTAGTTCTGGCCCCATGAGACTTGGCTGTTTCCTATACCTCAGGCACCTGAAAGGTTCCCTGTCCCATCCTTATCATATGCCCCCTACACACACACACACACACACACACACACACACACACACACACTCCTTAATTAGCACATAAGGGTTCCTTTTATTGAAATCTAGTGATGTTTTAGAGGGAACTATAATAAATACATTTAGGGACTCTCTCAACCCTGATATCTTTTCCGTGGCTTTACATTCTTCTGGTAGTCTGTTTATCCAGCGCGCTTTCGCGCTCGCGCTCTCTCTCTCTCTCTCTCTCTCTCTCTCTCTCTCTCTCCACCTTTTCCCTCATTTTGCCCTCACTCCTCCTCAGGCTTTTACAGCAGACCCCAATGTGTTAAAGGCAGTCATTCTCCAGCTCTGGGAAGGTCCAAACTGCACTCAGTAGATTTAAAGGGATACAATGTAAAATGCAAACTTTAACACATCAGAACCAGGATTGCTCTAGGAAGAGGATGGAGTACTATTTCTGTTTCTTGATAAGAAAAAAGAGCTTATCGGTTTGCACATCTTGGCAGGTACAAAATCAAAATTAGTGGTTGGGATCCCATCCCAAAATCTTGTAACGTACTAGGAATGGATATCCTTGGGGTGTAAGCTTGAGATTTCGCTTAATGCCAAACTTCCCTGAAGACCAAAGCATGGGGTGGGGTGGGGGAGACATCATAACAGCCCTAACCTCTCCATAGGGAGCTATCGTCTGATATTTCATGACGCTTTCCAACAATGCAAATGGTGTCAGTTCCCCTACATTGACTGTGGTGTTTTAATAAATCAAATTTTCAAAGCTTCATAGACATAAAAAAAAATGAAACAAAAACAAGTGAAGCAAGCATAGTTTGTTACTCTAACATCAAAGAACCCCAAACCATAAATCCAGAACATTCACTTTCAAAAGCAGATGATGAAAAATATGGAATGAGTTTCTTAGATTTAATTTTAAAACAGCAAAAGTATGTGAAAGCAGAGGAGAAATGCTGAAAAGCAGAAACCAGAGCAGAGGGCACTTGGTTTGAGAATTTTTAGCTTCTCCAGGGAGTGAAAGAGCTTAGTTCCTTGACGGCTGGAAAGCCATAGGCGAAGTTTGCAAGCTCTTTTTTTGCATTGAGCCCAATCACTCAGCTCAAGTCAGTAAATCAGACACCCAAGGGATACATAACACATTATTAAATTTAGGCGAGAGCTCGGAGTTCATCAAGGAAAATAAAGAAAGGTGCTAAATGTCACGAGTGATTTTGCTGGTAATCAAACCATCCAATATTAAATTAACTTTTAAATCACAGAGTCTCCTCTTCTGAAAAGTTTCGTTCTGAGTAGTAGAGACTTGTCACTCTTTAATTTTGTTTTGTTTTCTTTAAACATATTTCATCCGTTCCTGATAACATCCCAGTTTCCTTTGAAGGAATCACTGTTGCCCATTGTGTGCCATCCTGGTGGAAAGCGGTGCCTGTCCCCAGCCCGAAGCCTTGCAAGCTGACGAGGGTATGTGGATCTCGTCCCAGCCTGTCCATGAAGTGAGCAGACAGAAGGGGTGCATGGACCCAGACTCAGACAATGAGATGCTCTCCCCAGCGGGGGAGACTCTCATGGTGGAGAGGGGCAGGTGAGGAGGGAGGAAAATGTAGGGATATGAGTGGCAATGAGAATGTGTTTGTCCTTGCGGATTTGCCCTCTCGGGTTCCCTTGTGTCCTGCTCATTTTCCAAACCTGTTTTTTCTAGCCCTTCATGGATCTGTCCCCAGTAGCCATAAAAAACATTCTTTATTTCTTCTTGAGATCATCAGTCTACTTCAGTTGCTGTGACCACGAGGGGTAACATATGAGTAGTCATTTATTCAGAGAAAAAATGTCTTGAACATCTACTATGTTTAGCACTGGAAATACAGAGGCCTGGTCCTGCCCTGAGACTGACTGAGACTGTGGTGTAGCTAGAGAGTTACAGTGTAATAGGGGAGGTGTTCTCAGAAAGGTAAACAAAGATCACAAAGGAAGAAGTCGGTAATTCTGCTTAGGGGACATAAGCAGTGCTCACAAATGGGGCAAAGAATGAGTCTGGTTTTGAAGGACAAGTAAGAGTTTACCTTTGCAAAAGCAAACAAACAAACAAATAATAACAACAACAAAAACGAGGCTAGCTTACCAGCAGAGGAAACAACACACACAAAGGCATTGCGGTGCTTTCAGAATCAGGCTGGGGCAGGGCCTACGTGAGTGAATGAGTTTGGAGGAGGCTGAGTCTATATCACCAAGGATCATGTACCAGTGCACTGGAATTGGTGTTGAATAAATAGCCAGTGGAATGGCTAATGCAAAAAAAAAAAAATTAATTGCCTTCAAATACACAAAGTCTCAGTAGCAGTAGTGGGACAAAGTAAAACTTAAAATGGAAAAGTAGATGTTTCCAGTCAGTCATGAATAACTTCCTTTTTCAAGGATTCATTCAGGAAAAATCAAAATATTTGCAGGCCATATTTTAAAAATAAAACCATCACTTTAAATCTCATGGGATTCCAGTCCTGATGATCTTGTTTACTGATCAGAAAAATGTCAAGGAGATCACTGGCAACTGGTGTTAGTTGCTAAAAGTGTTAATACTGGAAATATTTGAGAATTACCTGCCATTGGGAAATAATTCTTTCTCCATGAGTGTCTTGCATTTCTGCACATTTTACAAGCACAAACAGTGCCTGCCCTTTGTTTTGGATTACCTTTGCCAGACTGTGTGTATAGGGGACAGCCTTGGAAGACAGTGAGAGAGTCCCCTACACAACATAATAATGGCATAATATTGGGCACCTGTTCAGAGCTTCACACTGGGCACCTGTTCAGAGCTTTGCACTGGGCTGGGCCCTCTGAGGGATATGAACAAAGAATAAAACACACCCCTACTTCCACTACATAAGGAAGATGGTCTGCACATCTGACACTGGAGCGAACAACACAAAATATATAACCAAGTCCCTAGCAACAGATGCCATTTCATTTACATTGTTTAGATGCTTAGTTAGATGTCTTGGACACTGTCAAATTTCAAGGGAGAGAAAACTGGTTAAGACTTTATGATACTGAGAAAGCTTCTTTGGAAGGGAACCTGGCTGGACTCTGAAGGATGGGAGGGTTTTTATGGGAGGAGACAGAAGGGAAACATTTATTATGAACGTTGAGAATGAGACGGTTAAGGAGCAAGCTGTTGGATGCTAGTCCTAAGCTGTCTCCTGTGTTCATCCTCTAGGTGTCTCAGTCTCCCTGTCTGTGAAGGGTGGGTAATAATGTCCCTTTTCCTGAGGGAAGCTATAGGGAAGCAATGAACCCACAGGTGTGAAACCTCATTTGAAGTGAAAGCACATAAAAGACACCATAAATAGACTGATTAAATCAACAATTACCTTATTACTGCTGAATCTTCTCTCCTCCAGGCTAACCATCCCCCAGTGGCTATTCCCACGTGTCCCATGGTGAGGCATGACTTCATTGTTCTGTGTGACTGCAGCAGAGTCTATGCTCTCCTCATGGGTAGTGCTCAGAACTCTTTAATTAAAACCTGATAGGCAGATTGGACAGAGACTTTCGCCTTCTTTGGTATAGATATTGTATTTGGACTAATGCAGCCAAAAATGCAATTAGCACCACCAACTCTTACTGTCCTGTCAACAAAAGTTCCCTTTTATTTCCCTTATATCTGTCGCTGCATTTCCTCCAGCCTGTACTTCTGGGCTCAAAGGCAAGGAATTTCAACTCAAGCTTCCATTTGCTGTCTCCAGATGACAGCTGATACAAAATGGCTAAACAGATTAGCAAACTCAAGGATGTGTAAGACATTACCTCAACTAGACATCATCACTCAGCTGGGAGGCCTGAGCCATATGAGTCCAGAGTCTCCTGGCACAGATGGGCCTTGCTCCTCAAATCCCTACCTCCTCACCATCACCTCACCCTCAAGGACTTTGCTCTTACACCTAGCTGGACTTCCTCCCGAAACTCCTGCAGATGCCTTCATTCCACTGGCACCAATCCCTCCTCCTTCCCTCTGATCCAAGGCTATACTTGGCTTTTCATGATCATCATTCCAATAACCCATGTTCTCTCCCCTATATCTAAAACAATGCCCTCCTTACTGGCTCTTCAACCTCAGTACACAATATATATACCAGTATACTCTGAGAAACTGCATTTCTGTAGTTTTAGCCTTGCAGTCTGTGCTATTCTACTAAAGCAGCCTGAGCCAACTAAGCCACCATGCCTTGACTTTCCCCTGCTTCAGCTATTGTCCAATTGCTCTAGTTTGGTCAGAGCCAAGTTTCTGGAGACAGCACCTAGGTTCACCATTTCGACTTTCTCATTTCCCATTCATTCTTCAACCATGTCCTGTAGCTTCAGTCTCTACCACCCTGAGAGGTATGCTCTCACTGAGGCTTCCTGTGACCTGCAATGATGAAAGCCAAGATCAAAACACTGCTGAAACCAGTTTGGCTCAGCGGTAGAGCATTGGTCTGCGGACTGAAAGGTCCCAGGTTCAATTCCGGTCAAGGGCATGTACATTGGTTGCGGACACATCCCCGGTAGGGGGTGTGCAAGAGGCAGCTGGTTGATGTTTTTCTCTCATCGACATTTCTATCTCTCTATCTCTCTCCCTTCCTCTCTGTAAAAAATCAATAATATATATATATATATATATATATATATATATATATATATAAGATCAAAACACTGTGTATCGCTCATTTACTGATGCATAAACCATGGACACATAATAGGGTGGTCAAGGCCTGGGAGGGGCAGGCATAGGGTGGCGTGGGTCAGTGAGGGAGGGGGAAAACTCCCACACAAACAAAGGGGACATCTGTAATACTTTCAACAATAAAGATAATTTTTTTAAAAATAGAAATTGTTACCACTCAGTACACTTGGTCACTCCTTCCCCTGTCTAAATGTGACTTTCCTGGTTTTTCTTTTGCCTTTCCAGCCATCCCTTTCTGTCTTCTTCCCAGATACTCTCCCTGACCCAAATATTTTAGTAATGACCTCTGTTTTTCTCACTCTATACTCTGATACCTGAGTGACCTCAATGTGATGACACTCAAATGCTACTCATGGTCAAGTTCTCTCTGCTAAAGTTCCATATGCCCATGACTTAGGCCATTTGGATGTTCCCAAATTACCTTAAACTCAAATGTTTCCACCACTGAGATCACATTTATTTTCTTCAAACCTGTCACTCCTCCATTATTCTCCATCACAGTGACCACCACTGACCTTGAAGTCAGAACCTGAAACTTGGGGTCCTTCTAGATCTGTTCTTTTCTTTCAATGTGTGCATCTGAGTACATTCATATGTAAATATAGAGAAGAAGTGAATGCTAGTCTATGATAACAATCTACTGTATTATATCACTAGCCTGTAAAGTGGATACTGTCCTTGGTCTGTTTCCACTTTATAAATGAGGAAAAAGATTCCTAGAGGTTAAGTGATGTGTCCAGAGTTGCTAGGTAAAGTCAGAGCAGATTTAAAACCAGTTACGTCTTATTCCAAAACCCAAACTCTTCATAACTATACAATACTACCTTGGAATAGCTATTATTTTCTATACTAGAAGCCTGATGCATGAAGATTCATACTAGAATAGGCTTTTATTTTAATGGCTGCAGACACTGCCTTTCCACTCTGGCCTAGCCTCTTTCCACTCTGGCCCCTGAGCTGCCTCTTTTCACTCCACTTCCAGAGGCCCTGAGAGACCGAGGGTAGGGCAGAACATCTGCCATGGCGATGACGCAAGTATCTCGCCCCCATCACTCTGTGCCTATATATGCAAATTAACCCCATCTTTGTTGAGTTAATTTGCATATCACTCCTTATTGGCTGGTGGTGGAATGGAGGTACAGTCAATTTACATGCTTTTCTATTATTAGGTAAGATAGCTCATTGTCTATTATTAGGTAAGATAGCTCATATTCATTCCTGCATCTTTATCTCCACAGTTCTTCTTTAGCTCTTCTTGCCTTGACTATTACAATAGATTCCTACTTTTTTTCTTTGACCCATCTCTGGATCACTCCCAAGCCAACTTCAACATTGCCACAAGAGCAATCTCTTAAAAATACAACTTAGACCAGTTACCTCTTCCACCTGAGATCCTTCTATCACTCTTCATGACCTGACTCTTTAGCCCACAAGGTACCTGGTACTCTGGCCACTGTCTTCCTGCTTGAGCATGCCCCATTGTTCTGTATCTGCTTGCAATTTTGCAAATGTGTATAACATTTTACAACACCAAACTTTTACACGTTTGTTCTCTATCCTGGGAAGGACTTCCCCCACCTTAGATTTGTGCAACAGGAAGTTGACTAATCCAGCAGCCTTTCCCAGCCCTCTGCTCCCTGTTACTCTCCTCTTCCAAGGCCCGAGAGCCAGAAGCTCCCTTGCCAGCTTCCTTGCAGACGGAAGTAGCCACATGACCACTTCTCCCCAATGAGATGCAAAAAGAAGTTTCCTGTGGGACTTCTAGAAAACAAAGACAGATACGGCTGGTGCTGTCTTTCTCTCTTTTCTCACCTTCAACACGGATGTTATTCCTGGAGCTGTGATTGCCATGTTGAAATCATGAGACCATAAAGCATGAGGATGAAAAGCTCTCACACTAAAAATGGGCTAGCAGAAAAATACAGTCTGCGAATGAACATCGACCAGGCAGCTGGTCGATGTTTCTCTCTCATCGACGTTTCTAGCTCTCTATCTCTCTCCCTTCCTCTCTGTAAAAAATAAATAAAATATATTTTTTTTAAAAAAGAGAATAGTAACTATGCAATTACATGTTAAAAAAACAACAACAGCAACAACAACCATGTTTTATTTGACTTTATATCAGTGACTAGCACATGGCACATAGTGGGCCTTAAAGACCTGACACATTATAGGTTTTGAGTTACAAAATGTGCTTTTAGGCAAAGGATATACCTTCAAATCATAAAATAGAAATGTTATTCATAATTACTGAAGTCTAGCCTTGAAGGTGGAAAAAAACAATCATTTGTGTAAACTTGAGCAGAGAAATTACCACTAGTAGAAGAAACACTCATAGATCACAGAGCAAGTTTCAACATAAAGGCTCTCAAACAAACAAAAACTGAGGGAATGTTTTGGCAGCAGATATTTACTTAAAAGAATTACTTAAGGAAGCTCTTTAGGCAGAAGGGATATAATCCCAGACGGAAACATGGTAAAAACAGGAAGGAATGTAGAGAAATGGATAAGGTAAACATGCGGGTAAAACATAATAAATATTGGCTGTTTAAAACAACAATCATGATGTTTTGTGGGAGTCGAAGTATGTAGAAATAAAAGACATGACAACAATAACAATCGCCCAAACAGGGAAATGGGTTGAATGTTGTAAAGCTGTTTTGTTGTCCAAGAAAAATTAATGGTATTAATTTATAGTAAACTAATAAGTCAAGGACACGTATTTGTGATCTCTGTGGTAGCCACAAAGAGAATAAAGAGTGTATATTTAAGAAGCTCTTAGAGAATGGAAGATGGAATTATTTTTAAAATACGAAACTTAAGAAAAAATAAACAAAAACCAGAAGACAAGAGGGGAGAAAAAGAGTAAAGAAACAGATGGGATAAATAGTAAACAGAGATTTATAGTCCAATAGGCAGCCACGGTGGGCCCACTGTTTACCAAGCAGGGCGGCCAAGGCCTTTGGCACAGGTGTGCAGAGGAAGACGAAGAGAGGACACCTTGTGCTTTCAGATAAAGATGAAGAGATATATTATTAGGCCAACTTTCTACCTACTACCTCCTGACCATAAGTTTTCTGAGATTGAAAGTCTCCTCTACTCTTACAACAAGCTCTCTTTTCTGAGCTAATTTCACGCAGTTGTGTTCCAACCTTCTGTTGCAAGCAAATGACCCCTGACTGAGACAGCGGTCACGGTTAATAGCAACCGAGAAATATGGTCTCATTAGAATGGCCTCTGGGGAGAGAGAACTATTGTCTTAGCCATGAAGCTTCTATCACAAAAATGCTCTTCTATTCCAGGTTTATATAATAACAATCCCTGTTGTGCGTGTTTTTATATCCTGAAACACCAGACAATCACTCTTTATATTAATCTTAATAGAAAGATGGTTTTGCTTATATATACCAAATACTGAACTTCATAAAGCAAAAAGGTTTCATGCTAAGGAAAGAAAACAAAAATAAGGCCTCTTGGTTGTTTTTTTTACCACGACCATCTGGTTTCATAATTAATGTCTTGCCAATGTACTAAAATATTTTCTATGTAAATCTTTTACATTCTTGCTGCATTTTCAATTAAGTGCCTGAATTAAAACTTTGTACCATGAGTCAGCAAGTTAAAGCAAACATGTTTTTTCCATTTATCTTCCTTTGGGAAAACCCAGTCCCAAATGCAGAGTGCCTGCCATCCTTCAGTTCTTTTCACCAATCCAGATGTCCATAATTACTGCTGGGGGTTACCACAGTGGTGTGCCCTGCCATCTGACACCATCATTCCCATGATTGCCTAGTATGGCTTCCCTTGCCTTTCCCCATTCCCTACAAATGCTCCCATTCACAGTGAAGAGAATAACTGTGGTCTGCAGATCAGAAGACCTGGAGACACCTCATGTTCCTGGGTGGCTTCGTGCCTGACCTGCCATTTTAGATGATGCTGAGGCAAAGAGATTCTCTTTATGTCCCATTTTAGAACCAGTTGTCTTGTTCATGGAACTATATTGCAGAAAGCTAATATTCTAAGGCAGGAAGGTGAAGTTGCAAAAAACTCATGACAAAAGTCATGAGGTCCACACAGGCCTTATTTATGATAATGTCCTCCAATGCATGGTCCCAAAGCCATCATGATCCTCATCAACATTGGGTTGCTCTTGGACAAATGGCCAACTGACCATCTGCTGTGGATGCAGATTAGGAAAGGTGCTGAACTTAGTGGAGTCTGATTGCCTGAATAGCTAGGCTAGCAAGCACTGCCTTTTTTGAAGAAGCCCTTCTGAAAGCAGCCCACCTTGGTCACCTGGTCAAGACATTTCATTCCGTATACTCCTCTCCAAACACACTACAACCATCTGGGTGATGATAGGGTCACATAGAACTTCACCCAAAATGTTACTCAAAACTAGACAGATAGGACCATTTACCTTGTTAAAACTCTACTACAAGCCATACATTGTTCTAGGAGCTTTGCCTAAATAATCTCTACTCTTTGAAACAACTCTGCGAATGAACATCTCTATCCCTATTTACAGACGAGGAAAACTAGGCTCAGGCTGATTAGGTTTGTGTGCCACAAATCACATGGCTAGTTATTTTCTCTTAACTTACATGGCTTTTTGCTTAGGAAAATTAACTAGTCAAATTATTAGGGAAATATTTGTTCAGGATTTGAAAAGAAGAGAGAAAATCCTAAAATGCCAACAGGTAAATCACTCCTTTTAGAGTAAATTCCAGGAATATGTAACTGCATCATCTCTTGCTTTAAAATCTTCCTATGTCACACAGCGGAACAACACCTAACAATTGGATTTGCCTATTTAGGACTCTGAGCTAACATGTCATCATCTCAGGTACACACCCACACAATGTTTTAGGAAAAGTTTCTTATACTCATATACTTTGACCATATATCTCCCCATCAATGCTCCTGGGACAAGTTGAATGTAAATGAATCAAACCATATGGGCTACAATTTTCTGAAATACAGATGAGCTTGTAAACTAAGAGGGCAGAAACTTGGGAAAACATTTATTTGGGGGTTTGATCAAAATTAAGTTGCTCAAGAAAAAAAATACAATATATATCATCTGCAGTAGTTCAACAGACTCCCACAGCCATCTAAGCCAATGGCTTCTAAACAACCCAGCCAGGCACATCAGAGAGTGAGGGTAGGACTTGTAAAAATTCACACCCAATCGCTTAGTATATGTTGTTTTCAGAATTTTCTCTATGGAAACCAAAAATTTCTTTAAAAAAAAAAAAAAAAAAAAAGCTCATTAGCTTGTTGGTAAGGCCTGAGAAAAATTAAGTAAGCCAATAACAGCTTGATTCTCTGACAGATCTGGTCAGTGTAGGTGTTGAATACATAAGAAATTACCATCATTACAATAATAAACCCATTCTTTCATCCCACTTTCATGGAAACTTTCACCTTGTTCAGGCTGAAGGGAAGTCAGCTTTCTCACTCTTTTGTGAGTCCTTGAGTAGTTTTCCTGGTGTAGAATTATATCCATCCAAGCTGTGACCACAGGCTATAGATGCAGGCTCCCTATTAAGAATGATCATTTTTATTGTTTTGATTTTAAAGATTGGTAAATCCTGTGACTCTCTTTCTGCTTCTTGAGCTATTGCATTTGTTTTTGCGGTCTTTTGGCTTGAGTTGATTGTTTATAAGTTGTTTTTCCCCCCTAAATCATAGGTTCATTCTTTCAATCAATGGATGAATAAATAATTAATCGCAGTGCTGTGGAAATAAACAAGGTGATGTCAGTAGATGCTAACTGGGGGGGCCGGGGGTGGTGGTGGTGGTGAAAGTACTACTTGAGATCAGGGTAATGGGATGGCATCCCTGAGGATGACATTTGAGCTGAAAGAGTCAACTCCCCAAGGAGAAAAGTTTCGGGCCCAGAGAACAGTGAGTACAGAGCCTTCAGGCAGCAGGGAGCTGAGTGCCATTAGGGAAAACAAAGGTCAGAGGGTGGTCATGGGGCTGAAACAGCAAGAGGGAGAGATGTGGGAGGCAGAATGCAGAGGGCAGCACAGGAGGTGGTTGTCCCTGAGAATGTAGTTTAGATCTTATTCTAAGTGTAAGGGGAAGCCATTGAAGAATTTCCAGAAAGGGAGTGGCATGATCTGGGATTTCTGAGGTGTGTTGTTTGTCTTTGAATTTCTGTTTCTAAAAGGCACTTTGCTGTTTGGAGAATGGACTGAAGTGGGGCTAGAGTGAAGGCAGATAGATTATATGAAATATTTGCATCATTTCCTGAAGTGATATGAATATTGAAGTTGAAGGACCTTGAAGAGCTGATAAATCTAAGATCCCAGAGCCGAGAAGCTGATAACTAATTTTCTTCAAGGGTAGAGAGTTGGGTGGGAGGATGATAGAACTAGTTGTGTTCTGAAGAGCAGCACCTTTCATGGCACTGTCCCTATCGAGGGATTCTGAGTGCGATTACATTATTATGTTTAACATGTTTCATCGGTCCAACAATCTTATCAACTGAGCATGATCAACTATTCTTCCAGGTAAAGGAGTGGAGGCTTAGAAAGGCTAAATGGCCCTAACTGGTTTGGCTCAGTGGATAGAGCATCGGCCTGTGGACTGAAGGGTCCCAGGTTCGATTCCAGTCAAGGGTATGTACCTTGGTTGCAGGCATATCCCCAGTAGGGGGTGTGCAGGAGGCAGCTGGTTGATGTTTCTCTCCCATTAATGTTTCTAACTCTTTATCCCTCTCCCTTCCTCTCTGTAAAAAAATCAATAAAACATATATATGTATATATAATGTATGTATATATATGTTTAATAAAACATATTAAACATATATATATAGCATATATATGTGCTAAATGATTTATTCAAGGTCACAAAGCTAGTGATTGATGAGGATGAGATTTGAACAAGTCCCTGTTCCCTTCAGAGAGAGAGAGAGGGGACACCAAGTAGAGAAATGATAGGACCATTCCATGAAAGAACACAAGAAATATTGACTTTTGGGGAAGAAGGATGGGGCTCTCGATAAATATTAGAAATTAATGTTAAACAGTTACTTCTAATGGCTGCCTGGAAGTGATGAGAGGGGGAAAAAAGAAAACGGTTAGGCCAAACTTTTAGAAAACAAATATATCTAAAAGCATGGTTATTATCAGAAGAAGAAAAAAAAAAATCAAACTCTCAACCAAAGTGGCAGGAAGGGAGGGAAGAAAATGCGCCCTCCCATCCCCCTCCCCCCTCAGCCCCCTCCAGTAAGACATAAAACTGTCTTTCCAGAGGCGGCACTCCCAGGGCAGTGTCTTCGGTGAGGCAGCCCCTGGGAGGCTGGCGGGAAAGGTCTTCACCTGAGACGACTCAGAGGACAGAGGACGGGGTGTCGGAGAGCCACAGCTCATTCCCCTCCTTGACTGCCTTTTCCATACACTTATTTGAATTTTTTTGCAAAAAAAAAATAAAAATAAAAATAAATAATAATAATAATAATAAATAAAAATGAAGTAAGGGCTCTGCTGTTTTACTCTGTCTTTTAAAAAAACTGTGACCTAGAAATCTCTGCTAAGTCAGGGCCCCAGACAGGGTACCCGCTGGGATTCCCAAACACAACCAGCCCCCCTTCCTGAGGGGCCTGGCTGGGGGAAGCACTGAGTCTCGGCCTACCATTTGGTTTCTCTCAAAATAAGATTGTCTTTTAAATCCCACTTCCCTGGGCTTCTGCTGTTTTATGTTGTGTACTGTTGGTTTTTCCTGTTCAACACACCCAAATGTCTATGTGTGGGGTGCCCCGGCAGTCCCCGTGGCGCCTGGAAGGTTCTCAGACGCAGCAGGATGAGCCCTGGGTGTGTCCTGAGCTGAGGGCGGGACAAGGGGTGCTTCCTGCACCCAAGCCAGCCAGCTTCCCTGCTCGGGCTGGGGCTCTGAGGCCATCTGCCCCGGAAGCCCTAGCTGTGGCCCTGTCTTCTTCCTGTCCCAGGCCCGGAAAGGGGGAGCAGGGACCTTGCGCCCACATCCTCCTCTGAGCCCACTGTTGCCCATCCCTGCCCTGGGCCCTCAGATAGAGCTGGGCTGCCCCAGCTCCCTCCCAGGAGAGCCCTGCATGCCATCCTCAGCTGGCAAAGGCAGAGGTGAAACCAACCAGCTCTTGTCCCTCCCACAGGTCCGCCGTGGGTGCCCCTAAGACAAATGCAACGAAGAGTGGAATATACAGGATATAGGCCATTCACGTCACATATATAATCTATTGCATGTGACACGTTACTTAGTCCTCCCAACCACTTAACCTAAACCTCAGAAGGGTCGAGTAACCGCCCAGTTCTTGATTCCAAAGCCCTGCTGTTAATTTGGATTCAGGAACTGATTCAACAACTTTCTGAAGCGCCTACTATGTGCCAGGGAAGGACAAAGATCAGTGAAGGGCCAAGACTCTGAAAAGATAATGGTGCCCCCATGAGCAATGTGGAATTTAACTTTTTAATGTTTCAACGTTCATATGCTGAAATGAAGAGCATATTTAGTTTTTAATTTTTTTTTATTTTTTTTTTCTGATTGAAAAGTTCTGAATAAGCTCCCTGAAGCTAGATTTTTCTCTATTGTGTGTGCATGCAGGTAACCCAGGCTCCGGTGTGACTGTGACCAAGACAGTCCCATCGGCCTTTTCCTCCAGGAGCGGAGCCTGAGCAGGGGCAGGCAGAGCATCTATAAACACACAGCGTTGTGAAGGGGAAACCAAGGCCCGCTGCAGGCTCCCCCCCTGGATCTGCCCTCCTGATGCTCCTGCCCTCTCAGGCCCCAGCGCAAAGCTGGAGGCTGCGAGCTGGGCTGGCAGAGCAGGGCTCCGGGTCACCAGCCCCGCGTGGACCGCAGGTGCCGCCCAGGTGGTCCCAGCCCCGGCGCCGGCCTAGGAAAGCCAGGGGCGGCTCAGCTGCAGCCAGTCCTCCGGCTGCCGGCCTGCCGCCTTGAAATAGTCCAGATTTGACTTATTAAACATATTAATCCAAAGTTAGCAATTTGTGGTAGTTTCCCTAAATGGCTTGAGGAGGAGAACGTAGGGGAAAACGAATTCGAACTGATGGGAGGGCTTAACCCCGATGGACTAAGTGGCCTTCACATCCTGCCTTTGAAATAACTGGAAGTGAGGGGACTGTTCACAGAAGTGGAGTCAGAGGGTAACCGAGCTGGAGTTAAAGAAACACAAACAAGGCTGTCCCCTCCAGGCCCTGGCCTGCCACGTGACTCGGAGGACGTTGCTTGCTGCAGTGACAGCGTTTTACCAGCGGCCCAGAGGGGTTTTAAACAGACCTGATGTAATTCAGTGATTTATAGAGCATGGGTTACCAAAATATTAAAGTTCTGAAACGTCCCCAAACAAAGACCAGGGCCCCAGCCCTCCCCACTCTGGACCAAATAATTCTCGGCTGACGTGTGGTGTGTGTGGCTCCTTTGGAAAACGGTGGCTGCCCTGAATGAGGGGCCAGGAAAAGATACACAGCTTCTGAGGAATAGATACTTAGATTCGTTTATGCTCAACTCATCCCAGAGTGGCTGGCAGGGAGATAGAGGTTCAAAATATGTAAAGAGCCCTGGCCAGTGTTGCTTAGTGGTTAGAGTGTCGGTCCTCTAACCAAAGTTTTCCCAGATACTATTCCCAGTCAATCGGTGTTTCTCTCTCTCTCTCTCTCTCTCTCTCTCTCTAAATACATTTTATTGATTTTTCACAGAGATGAAGAGAGAGGGATAGAGAGTTAGAGACATCGATGAGAGAGAATCATCGATCAGCTGCCTCTTGCACACCCCCTACTGGGGATGTGCCTACAACCAAGGTACATGCCCTTGCCCGGAATCGAACCCAGGACCTTTTAGTCCGCAGGCCGACACTGAACCAAACCGGTCCCGGCCGGTGTTTCTTTCTCATATTGATGTTTCTCTCCCCTTCTCCCTCCCTCCCTTCCTTCTCTCCCATCTTTCCATCTCTCCTTTCTACTCTCTCTAAAAATCAATGAAAAAAATATCCCTGGGTGAGGATAAACGACAACCAAAAAATTGTGTAAAGAATAAGAAACATTTCCTAAAACAGGATTTGTGTGTGTGCCTGAACGATGGCATACTAGCTCAAGTCCTAAACAGACAGCTCCAATAGTTAGGTATTATTCTTCCATGTAAAAACAACTCGGTCCACGGAAGGCCCCAATCTACAGGAAACAAGCCAGGCAATTATTCTTTAATTGCATATAAAAATCCAAATACTCAAGGAAATTGCAGGGGGATAGACGAAGAAATTAATCTGGTTAATGAAGTGCCCCCAGACCTGGAATTTATAAAATAAGCCATAATTATGTAAACATTGTACAGCCTTCATCAATAGCTCCCTCCACAACCCCCCAAAAAAAACCCAACAGTCTAAACGTGCACTCGGGTTTGGGGCTGGAGATCATTTCCATTCTTCCATTACCTTGGAGCAACCCTCCTTTTTCCTAATCCTTCTGGATCTTCCCGCCTCAAAGAGAACGCCCTGGACCAAAGGCAGGTCTCAGAGAATTCTGACAGTTTTGTTTATGTCAAAAATAATGAGAGATGACAGGCTATCACATTGAGACTTGTAACCTGATCATTTGCTTCGGGACTCCCTGCTAAGATTAATTTGGAGACGGAGAAGGAGAAGGAAAAAGAGGAGGAGGAAGAGGGGGTGGAGGGGGAGAAGAAGAACTCTAAAATGCCCTCTTTAAGGGCAAGGAGGAGGGACAGGCAACCTGAGCGGTGCTTCTTACCTAGCTCACGGGGCAGGAGAAAGCTGAGTGCGTCTCTGTGTGCTTTTACCCAATGTCCTTCCTAGTCACGTGCTTATTTCTCAGAGGAGCACTGCGTGCATTGAGGACCAATAGGAACCATCTGTGATCATGCCGCGGGTGTGGCAGAAACCAGGGAGAAGTCCATCCTCTCCTGTGTCCTCATCACCACCACCTCTGCCACCATCATCACCGCCTCCATCATCACCATCGCTACCACCATCCCTCAAATAAGGGAGCATCATGTCTTTGGGGTAAACTTGTATACCCCAAACAGTTCCTTGCTCTTGTCCTTTCAGCCAAAACCAATGGAATGATAGATTTAAACTTTTTTATTTTGCAGGAAGAATTGCTCTCCTGCTCAAGCTACAGCCCTGACATACCAAAGGGAAACTGAGTCTCCGGAGAGGGTTTCTTGTGAAATGTGCCTTGGCGCCAGGATTGGTGGTTGGAAGGAGCCGAGATAACACAGCAGGTAAGACCCTTCTCTCTCAGAGGAGCGTGGGGAAAGTCACACAAGGCTTTCTCCTAACACGTCTGGGTGCAGAGACAAAACACTTAAACTTTTAGCCTCACAGAGAACCAACATGCAAAGGCACAAAGGCAATGTATACAATGATCCAATGGAGAACGTTTTCATATCAAAGGCTGATTCCCACCCATTGGTGGTGGCTTCCTGGGACACTGTATCGAGAGTTTTGTGTTTCTTTTTTTTCTTCCTTTAGGCTTACCAAGAGAAAGCAATAGAAACATACACATAAATACCCTTTAGTTGTTACTGCATGCCCAAGGTGCCACCACTTAGTTATCAGCTCCATCCCTCCTCATTCCCTCCCCCAGACAGCCCATGTGTCTGATAACTCCGCATTTACATATGATCACATCCTAATGCACTAGCCTCGGAGGCTTAATACCACCTTCTGAGAGCCAGGAAATCTATCCCAAACACACTGGCCACTGGTTCACATGACCATCCCCTACAAAACCACAGGGGACTGGTCCAGGGGTCTTAAAACCACCAAAAAGCACCCCGTTTCTCCTCCGCTTCTTTTGGTTGGCCTCTGCTCTGCTCTGACAAGGTCACTTTCTCCATGCCACTGGCTATATCTACCCAAAGCATGAGAATCACGGCCTCAGGAGCAGCGGGTGAGGCTCTTCATCTTCCCCCAGACTAGCTTCAGTTTGGGGAAAAGTTCCCGGGGGAAGGACTTGGAGTGGCTTAGGGTGAGTGCTGGACACATTTCCTCATCAATCACTGGGGGCGGAGTTGGGGACAATGACTGGCTCAGCCTGGGGCAGATGTCCATTCCTCAGCCCAGGATGGTGGCCAGAGAGGTGAGATCCTATAGTCAGAACCCCGCGGCTAGCAAGAGGGGGTGAAGGGAGGAGAGCTTGGTCTCCCCAAAGAATGGTAAGTAGAACCCCTGTGGCTAGTAGGGCCACCATACGAGTGACACAGCCACCCCAATGGGGTCCTCCTATGGAAGGGACTTGGGAAATCCAATGTGATATAACTCAGCTATGCAAATAGTATTATTAAGAAAAATACCTGCCCTAACTGGTTTGGCTCAGTGGATAGAGCATCGGCCTGCATACTGAAGGGTCCTGGGTTTGATTCTGGTCAAGGGCACATCCCCAGTAGGAGGTATGCAGGAGGCAGCTGATCAATGTTTCTCTCTCACTGATGTTTCTAACTCTCTATCCCTCTCCCTTCCTCTCTGTAAAAAATTAATAAAATATATTTTGAAAAAGAAAAGAAAAATACCTGTTCTTGGCCCTGGAGACCTTGCCAGTTCTAGACACAGTTGTGGCAGAGAGGTTGAGACGCCCAAGTAGAGTACAAAAGACATAGTGGGGGAGGAGGAGGCTTGGAATCAGACTCCCAGCCCCAGCCCCGAGACTATGTTTTCTAGAAGGTCCAGCATCTCATCCGACACCAGGCCCGAAGGCCGGACGCACGGCCGAGTTCTCCTGAGTGGGAGCGGGCGCAGCAAGAAAGCTCAGGCCTTTACCAGCTGGCGAAGTTTTTCCCCCGCTGTTTCAGTTTTAGGTTGAAAGAAACCACCTTCCTTTCCCAGGACTTTAGTCCTGAAGCCTCTTCATCAGAGTCTCACAAGGCCCAGCCACCCAGCTCCCAGCTCTGCCCGGCCTTCCTGCAGGGAGTGGATCCTGGGCAGGCTGGGGTCTCATTCCCCCGATGCTGAGAGTATAGGGCGAGGGCTCTCAGCAAGTCCCTTTCCAGGAACTAGCCTTACACTCTACCTTGTCTACAGGCACATCCTTGGCAGCAGCCTATACCCAATGACAGGTCATACAAGGTGTACAGACCCCACGCTCTCCCCCACCCCAGAGCTTCCTATGGGACTAGCTGAGTCTCTGTGGCAGCTCCTGTGCCATTACTGTTTAACCCCCCTCTGCCCAGTCCTCTTCCAACACCCCACGCCCTCATTCCCAGGGGTGGATCCGGAGGACCCTCCGCAGTAAACTTCCTCCAGGCAATTTCCCTGGGAACCAGAATTAAGACCCGCCCCAACCCAAGTTCCCCATCCTCCAAAGAGCTGTTCTCCCTCCTCTTATCAATAGTCACCGTTTTCCAGTAATAATCTAGGTCAGCCTCAGATAAAGAGGGTTAATCTAGGAGCCTGCAGGTAATGAACTTGCACTTCAGGAAAGCTTTCTGGGGAAAGAAGGATTGCAGAGATGGCCCCACAGGGAAGAAAACGTGGTGCCAGCCACTCAAAGCACCACACCCTGAGGACTGACCCCTGTGTGCGCAGCCTCTTTCTGGGAGGCCACAGGAGGCAGCCCAGCCCAGGAGTGTGTGTGTGTGTGTGTGTGTGTGTATGTGTGAGAGTGTGTGTGTGTGTGTGTGTGTGTATGTGTGAGAGTGTGTGTGAGTGTGTGTGTGTGTGTGAGTGTGTGCGTGAGTGTGTGTCTGTGTGTGAGTGTGAGTTTGTGTGTGTGTATGTGTGAGAGTGTGTGTGAGTGTGTGTCTGTGTGTATGAGTGTGTATGTGTGTGTATGTGTGTTAATGAGTATGTGAGTGTGTGTGTGTGTGTGAGTGTATGTGTGAGAGTGTGTGAGTGTGTGTGAGTTTGTGTGTAAGTGTGTATGAGTGTGTCTGTGTGTGTGAGTTTGTGAACATGTGTGTGTCCGTGTGTGAGTGTGTGTGTGTACGTGTGTGTGTGACTGTGTGTGAGAGTGTGTGTATGTGTGTGTATGTGTAAGTGTGTATTAGTGTGTATATGTGTGAGTGTGTAAACATGTATGTATCTCTGTGTGTGAGTGTGTGTGTGTGAGTGTGTGAGTGTGTGTGAATGTGTGTGTATGTGAATGTGTGTATATGTGTGTGTATGTGTGTTAATGAGTTTGTGTGTGAGTTAGTGAGTGTGTGAGTGTGTGTGAGAGGGTGTGTGCGTGTGTTTGAGTGTGTGTGTGTGTGTGAGTGTATGTGTGTTAGTGAGTGTGTGTGTGTATGTGTGCGTGTGCATGAGAGTGTGTGAGTGTGTGTGTAAGAGGAAGAGAGCTCTGTCTTTCCTGGAAAGGACAGGGCGGGAAAGGACCTCAGGGACCCTCCGAGGAGTCAGGCCAGGAACAACTAGCCCCGCTCTGAGAGGAGGCGGGGTCACAGAGGGAGCAGCAGCGAGGCTCCAGGCTCCCGGGGTGCAGCCAGGGCCTGCCAATCCCAGCAGTGCGCAGGGTCTCCCTTTCTTTATCTGTGGAACCGGGGTCCCAGGGTGCCACTTCCTCTCCCAGAATGCTCATGACAATGAAGTGACATAATGCGGGCAACAGCACGGAGAGGCCGCTCTGCTGTGGCCCCACCACCTCCCCACCCGGAGCCCCACACGCCCTACGGAGGGAGCAGGACGCTGTGCTTCCCAGCAGGCTTTAATAATCCTGATTGTGCAGCTTCCTGCGCACTCTCTGCGAAAGGCTTCTGAGGCTGAGCAGGGAGCGAAGTGCCAGCCTGGCTCATGTTCCTGATAACGACCTAGAAGGTGAGCGTCTGCTCCGTGTCCCGGAGCAGAAACATGAGGCTCACAAAGCTCGTCAGCTTTCCCAGAGTCACACAGCCAGTAAGGGAGGCAGGCAGCGTTGGAACCAGCTCGGCCTGGCACCAAAGCTCTTAGCCACCACCCTACACGTCTGGGGGTCCCAGCCGGGTGGCTCCGCTTGCTGTTGTTCCATATACCTAAAGGTTATGGGTTCGATTCCTGGTCAGGGCACATACCCAGAGTTGGGTCCCCAGCCGGGGATGTGTATGGGAGGCAACCAATCTCTCTCAATCTCTCTCTCTCTCTCTCCCTCTCTCTCTCTCTCTCTCTCCTTCTCCCTCTCCGTTTTCCTCTCCCTTCCTCTCTCTCTATAAATCAATAAAAAACATATCCTTGGCTGAAAAAGACTAAAAAAACATATTTCAGATGTGTACACACAACCTCCCCCAAACCCTGTCATTGTAGGAGAAAACTTCTAAGCTGCGTTTTCTCTGGGTCTGCAGAAAGGGTTAAACGCGTAGGATCCTGTCAAAAACACAGCAGTAACTTTCCCCTTTTTGTTGCATTCCAAACACACATGTACTTTCCGCCTGCTCTGGGCTGTAACATCCTAGCAGAGGCTGCGGCTTATGACCTATCATCACCTTCACGATCAGCCTGGAAAGTCAGAAAAATATGATGTGAGAGGTTTTTCTCTCTTAAAGCCAGTCTTAGGGAACGAGCCATTTTCAGAGAAAAAGCAAGATTGTTGAAGGCCAATACACAGTGGGTTTATTTTAGGCCTAGTGATGCAATAATAATAACATATTTTTTTAAAAGTGTTGCTTAAGAAAAGGCTGAGGAGACTGGGAGTCAGCTGGCTTGGGTTTAAGAGCTGGTATGCAGCAAAACAGCCAGATACAGTTCTTTGGGGGGAAAAAGAAATCTGAAAAGAAGACGAAAAAAAGAGAGAGAGAGAGAGAGAGAGAGAGAGAGAGAGAGAGAGAGAGAGAGAGAGAGAGAGAGAGAGAGAGAGAGAGAGAGAGAGAGAGAGAGAGAGAGAGGGAGAGAGAAACCCTCCCTGGGTTTGGGAAAGGGCAAAATGAAGGTGTGTGGAGTCGTGCCAAAAGCAAAAGGAGATTTCACTAAAACTACAGCCCCCGTCATGTGTTATTACTTATGCTCTGCTTGACAATGACTGGCACAGGGCAGGAAACAGTAACGTCTGACGGATTTGGCATCGCTCTATGTTAACAGGAAACCGTGTTCTTTTGATTCCGTTGATTGGTTTCCTGCTGAAGGCCATCCGTGACCGAGGAGGGAGTGTACAAGACCATTGTCCAATTTCCATTCCTCCCGGTGCCTCTCGCTGCTGGCGGGGAGAGCTGGCTGCCCTCGTTTGACGCGATCGGGCCCCGGCGCTGAGCGGTGCATGAGGCTGGTCGGACATGCTGCAGGGAGCGGGGTGGGGAGGGAAGGAAATCGCTGGCATGCAGAAGCAGACACGCAAAACAACCCCAGAAGGCGCCCCGCGTATTCAGGGGCAGAGGCATGGAGGCCATTCATCCCCGGCATCGACATCAAGGCGCCAGGTCACCTGGAGCAGAAGGCTGGCCTCCCACCGAGCCTGGCCGCGGGCCAAAGGGATAGACGAGGATGTGAAGAGAGAGAGGGAGGTGAAGAATGAGAACAGGTGGGGTTTGGCTGAGCGGTGGGCCTCCTTCCGCCGTGGTTTCTAAGCCAAATCATCCTGGAAAGTCACTGGAAACTTGGAGGGGGGGATTGGGGGTGAGGAGAATGGTGGGGCCTGATCCTGAGGAAATCTCGTTGATCAGGTGGCGTCATCTGCCAGCCGTGTCCACAGGCACGCTCGAGTCCTTGCCAGCACCGTGGATTGAGTGTTACACGAGCCTGGCATCATGAATAGCTCCCATTGATTTGATTGCAGGATGGGACTGTGAGCAATTTTTGCTTTGGCTTTCTGTTATTTGATTATCGTGTCTGTAACAAAGTGATTATTTTTAAAAAGATAAAGGCATATTCATATGGATAACGAGCTTCGGCTGGACCCTGGCAAGGCGATGTCCCAACTGTCAGGGCATCTCCAGCTGCCGCATTCCCCTCTGCTCCCCACCAGCCACCGAGCCGCCAGCCTGGAGGAGATCCTGCCCTTTAGCCTGAGCCAGGCCCAGCCCAGAGCCCTTCCCCAAGGCCTCTCCCAACTCGGCTCCCCAACCTGGGCCCTCGGCATACCGCACGCTTTGTCTCTGTTCAAGCAAAAGTAAGAGTAGCAACAACAATAATCACTCTTCCATTTTTCCAGGGAAGGAGTCTTAGGCCTCACAACACACAGAGGGACAGATTACAGGTTATTTATTTAATCTCAGGTTCTGCTGGACATGACTTAACTCACACATTTGGATCGTCACCCAGCTAAGAGATCCTTCTTAGCCCCTGATCTATGACACCCAAAACCTTTCTGTTGAAGCTATTAAGTACAACATTCCCATTCCCCCAACAAACATGTACACGGCTGTACACATACAACCACACGTGCACAGTGCTAGGTCAAAACCATGCTCTCTGCAGCCACCAACGCTTTGATCTGCCCACTCCCCTGATGGGTCTTGGGGGGTGGCTAAGGCCTGATGGACAGAAGAGGACTCAGAAAGAGGAGCTGAGACCACTCCTACATGATGAAGCTCTTCCGAATGTTCAGGAAAAGAGAGAGAATGTGCCAAGCCCCTTCCTGGCTCCTGGGCAGGTGGTGAGTGAGGGTAGAACTTTGAGAACCAAGTGTGTAGATGGAGGACAGCGATTAAGCGGGGAGGTGTTGGGGGGAGGTGGGAGGGGGCTGCCTTCTCTTTGTTGGCATTATTCTTGCTGTCCTGCAAAGTCTTCACACTGCAGCCTCTCCCCCTCCATGTTTCTCTTCCTCCCCCTCCCTGCCACCTCTTCTCTCTCTCCTTCATGCAATGTTTTGCTCCTGTTTTTAATAAAGACTTTGCTGCGAGGCTGCCAGCGGGTGGATTGGTGTGCCGTGGTCACTGAAGGTCAGCTGGGAGGACAGGACCCTGAAGGGAAGGCCAGACTGAAGGGTCAAGGGAGCAGCCAGATGGCCAGGGGGTGGGGGTGGGGTGGGAGGTGTGTCAGGGAGTTCTGACCTGGGTTAGAGAACATGGGGCACCATAAGGCAAAAGTACCCTTGCTCCAGCAGGAGGGTAGCCAGGCAGCCGGCAATTCCTCCTCCAGGTCCTCCCTGCCCCGCCTCCCTTGGCCACACTCTGGTCGCAGATAGCTCCTCAGTCCCTCACTCTCCAGCTTCGTCAAGGCTCCGGGAGACGCTGGGACCCTGGCCACACACTGCAGTCCCTGCCCTCCGCCCAGTGCATTGCCAGTCTTGTCAGGTGCCCACTCTCCTCCTGACCATGCTGCTCTGTTCTTGACTGGGACCCTTCCTGACCCTCTGTTCTCTGTCCACTGGCCTGCGAGACAGCCTACCTCTCAAGCCCAGGTTGGATGGTGGATTTCAGAACCCCTGTCCACAGCCCTTGCTTCCCAAGCGGCTGCCTGCTGGCTGCAGACAGTCCTTTTGAGGGAAATGGCCTCAGATGCATTCATCTCAGTCAAGCAGAACCGAAGCTAATCTGGCGCAAAGTGCTTTCGGTTTGTGTTGTTTATCTGCTGGTGGCTTGGAATCCTGCGGGACTCGGGCACTGCTCTTCCTGTCTCCAGACACACTTTGGCGTCCATGATTGAACTGAGATCTAGATTTACATTAAGAGGACTCTTAACCTCAGATAAAGCTTCAAACGCACAGAATGGGCGGCGGGGGGGACGGGGGGGGGGCATCAAGGACATCATCTTCCCATTCCCAGTCAGCTCCACGACCCTGGGCTTCTTCCAGGAGATGGGGTCCCAAGTATGAGCCTGGGCAGCTGGGAGAGCCAGGCCTCCAGAGAAACCTTGAACTATTAAAGCACAGCACCCTGCACAGGTTCCATTCACCCCCCACCCCCACCCCACCCTCTCTGCCCTCTCTGGCCCCCTATCCTCCTGCATCCTGCACAGCCAAGTGCACATGTTTGCCACATCCTGGAGCTGGGCATTCTGAACACATTTCTTTTTTTCTCTTTTTTAGTATCAGAACTTCATTCCTGTTTACTGCTGAATAATATTTCATTGTATGCTGTAATATTGGGATTTATAATAAGAAATATATAATATACAAAATATAATATAATATAATATAATATAATATAATATTATATTATATTATATTATATTATATTATAATATATATAAAAGCCTAATATGCAAATTGTTCCAGCAGGAGTTTGACTGGGAGACCAGGAGTTTAATCACTCACTATTATGTGCGCTGACCACCAGGGGGTGGCACAGAATGAAGGAAGGCCCTGGCCAACAGCCAGGGAAGGCAGGCCCTGGGCAGCAGCCAGAAGGGTCTGATCAGCCCTGATCAGCCCTGATCACCAGCCAGGTTTAGGGACCTACGCATGAATGAATTTTGTGCATCAGGCCTCTAGCATAATATAATAATATAATACTATGGACGACCGAACCCTGGAAGTCAGTCCTGCAATCAGTGCTGGGTCACACTGGGTCGCAGCATGACTGCTGAGGGGGCTGTGGATCAGGATCAGAGAGAGGCTTAGAGAGAGAAGCAGGTTCTAATCCACAGCCTTTGTGGCAGATGTTAATCAGTCCTTGCCTCTCTTTCTCTCCAGGCCTTGCCAGCAGCTGTGGGGGCTGCTGATCAGCCCCACCTCTCTGATCAGGCCCGGAGATACTGAATGGCATAGAAACCTACCAATCAGAACCAAATCTGGGTGAACTGTAAGGAGCCAATGGCTGCCTAGGAGGCAGAGCTTTTGATACTGACTGGCATAGAAATTAATCAATCAGTACCAAATCTGGTTAAACTGCAAGGAGCTAATGGCTGCCTAGGAGGCAGAGCTTTTGATCTTGACTGGCATAGAAACTGACCAATCAGAACTTAATCTCAGTGAACTGCAAAGGGAGAATTTAAGGTGGGGGCTGAGGAGGTGTTTTAAGGGCAACAGGTATTTGGTGTAAGGTGTAAGAAAGCAGTTCAATTTTTTAATGACCAATTTAGCAGTATAGTACATATGGCTGGCTATCAGTCCAAATATGGGGATTATGTATTTTTATCTGCCAAGAACATCTCCTCCTGCTGAAAAAAGGCTCCTCTTCCCCCCTCCCACCCATTTAAGCTATCCTATCCTATATAATCTATAATTATACTAATTAAATACTAATAAAAGGGTAACATGCTAATTATACCGGATCAACCAACCATCTTCAGGACATCCGACTTCCTTCTGGACAAAGCCATGGTGGTTGGGGCTGAGGCAGAGGCAGTTAGGAGTGATCAGGCCAGCAGGGGAGGGCAGTAAGGGGCGAAATCAGGCCAGCAGGGGAGGGTAGTTAGGGGTGATCAGGAAGGCAGGCAGAGGGGTTAGGGGCAATCAGGCAGGCAGAAAGAGGCAGTTAGGGTCAATCAGGCAGGCAGGCAGGCAGGTAAGCAGTTAGGAGCCAGTGGACCCAGATTGAGAGAAAGATGTCCTACTGCTGGTTTAGGCCCAATCCCACAGAGGTCCCCAATTGGAAAGGGTGCAGGCTGGCTGAGGGAACTACCCCCCCCCCCCCAACTCTCACACAAATTTCATGCACTGGGCCACTAGTATAATATAAGAAATATATATTTAGAGAACAAGAACTTACTTCTTTTTTTTTTAATTTATTGGGGTGATATTGGTTGATAAAATTATCTGAATGCATTTCTGTTAATTAGTCAAAAGGGCTGGATTGAAAGATGCCATTTGATGGACTATTTCTCTATTGTCTTTCTCTTCCGCTGAGATAACCCCAGGACAGGACTTTATGCTCCATTGTGTCAGGGCCCACTTGCAACACCAAAGGTGTTCCACAAACACTGGACGAGAAGGACAGAATGCCAGCTCCATTGCTCACATTCTACTTTCAGAATCATAATTAGAGACTAAAGGTCGGAGTCCTCCATCGCCAGAGGAGCCCAGTTTTCCCGTTCCACTGGGAGATGATCCCATCTCCTCAATGATCTGCCTTTTTGCCTTGTTTTTCTTTCCATTCTTGCATGTCTTTAATTCTCAGACTAAGAACACAAGTGATCCCGTTTCCAAACCACCATCCTTGCCATTTTCCCTTCAGTTTGCCTCTGGTGAAAAAAAAAAAAAAAAATTCCTCCCAGAAATGTGACTCAGAGGTCATGGACGTAAAGGTCATCCAAGGTTGTGGGGAATTTCTCAGCCCTGAGTCACAGCCCTTGTGCTGAGAACCTGGATTTTAGTCAAGGCAGAAAGCCTCAAAACCAAGTCTGGAGACACCCCTTCTTCCTCAGCCCCATGCCCATTGGCTGCAGGAATTTCCTTGTCATTCATTTTGTCACTGGCGGCCCTTGGCCTCTGCAGGTGAAGGCCCAGCTGGTTTCCCTGCCCAGAAAGCTGCCATAGCTTTTGCAATGTGCTAGACTGCCCAGCAGGAGGCGCCTGCCTGCTCTCCCCTCCAGCAGCTGTGGCAGCCACTACCCATCAGAGGACAGGGAGACAGACCCACAGCCAGGGCCAGGGACTCAGGAACAGAGCACCTCTGATTCTCTACTCCAGCAAAGAAACAGGATGTGAAAGACACAGGTGACGGGGGAGCGATGGCCACTGAGTTCAGAGGCCTTATTTATAAAGTTTAAAAAAATTTCCAGTATTAGATTGCTCTGCTTTCTCTGTCTGTTTTTTTTTTTTTTTTTCTCCTTCTTTTTTCCTCTCAAATTTGTAGAGTGGATTCTAGTGCACAGATTTGAAAATAGAAAAGGAAGGAAGGAAGGAAAGAAGGAAGGAAGGAAGGAAGGAAGGAAGGAAGGAAGGAAGGAAGGAAGGAAGGAAGGGAGGAAAGAAGAAAGGAAGGAAGGAAGGAAAGAAGGAAGGAAGGAAGGAAGGAAGGAAGGAAGGAAGGAAGGAAGGAAGGAAGGGAGGAAAGAAGAAAGGAAGGAAGGAAGGAAGGAAAGAAGGAAGGAAGGAAGGAAGGAAGGAAGGAAGGAAGGAAGGAAGGAAGGAAGGAAGGGAGGGAGGGAGGAAAGAAGGAAGGAAGGAAGGAAGGGAGGGAGGGAGGGAGGAAAGAAGAAAGGAAGGAAGGAAGGAAGGAAGGAAGGAAGGAAGGAAGGAAGGAAGGAAAGGAGGAAGGAAGGAAACCAAAACTCACCAAAGTAAACACAAAAGTGACCCTCAGGCACATGCTATCTAAATAGAAGGGAACTGAGTCTGCACCCACATGTGAAAGGCAGTGACAAGTTGAGAAATTGTGATCCAGGTCATGGGAAGGTCACTGGCAAGTGCACAGGACTCCAGTAAGCTGGGAAATGACTGAGGCTGACTGAGCTTCCGGTAACCTTAACTAAGACACAGCAAACTTGAATGAGAGAAGCTGGGCAGCACAGGGTTTAGTGCACAGACTGGAAGCCAGTCAGTTCGAGGGTTCAAACTGTAGGAAGCAAAGGAAATAACCCAACAAAAAGGGTGATCCTGCCCTAGCTGGTTTGGCTCAATGGATAGAGTGTCGGCCTACAGACTGAAGGGTCCCAGGTTTGATTCCGGCCAAGGGTACATGCCTGGGTTGCAGGCTCGATTCTCAGTAGGGGACATGTGGAGGCAGCCAAACAATGATTCTCTCTCATCATTGGTGTTTCTATCTCTCTCCCTCTCCCTTCCTCTCTCTAAATACACACACACACACACACTGGTGGAATGAATGAATGAATGAATGAATGAGTGAGTGAAATACTTCTCCAAGCCAGGGGCACATAGAGGTGCTTTTTAAATAACAGCAGAAACAGCACAGCAGAGCTCGTCGCTGGAAGCGGTGGGACCCCTCCCTGTCATTGAACTGGGGTCTGATGGGAGCTGTCAGGACTCCACAGGACCAAGAGGAAGAAGAGGCTCAGAGCATCTCCTCGCCCAGTGAGCAAGGCTGGTGAGAGCACAATCCCAACAGCCCTGACAGGGAGGTCACTCACTGTCTTCTGAGAGGGCAATGTCTAGATAGGGCAAACCAAGTGGGACCCCCTCCACAAGAGGGGCCGCAGTGCTCCTCCTGGGGACGTTCCTGGCCAGCACCCAGGGCGTGAAGGAAGGGTTTCCCTTCATCCTGTGCCTGTAGCACAGCATTGGAGAACCTCCTATTTCAAGGACAAACCTAGAAATGTAGGGTGCCCTCCACCTGGTCAATTTATAAGACAAAATGTAGCAGGAAGTCTCCCAGAGCTGGGAGAGAAACTGAACATTATCCATGCAATTCTGCATTAGCCAAGACCCCCTATTACTAAAACAAAATAACAACAACAAAAACAACTTCAAAAAGAAGAAAGTTCCCTTGCTCTCGAACTTCCAAAAGAGGGGTAGAATTGGCCGTAGGAAGCAATAGGGCCATGGATTTCAGCACAGGACACTTCAGGCTCATATCCAAGCTGTGGGACCTGGAGCTTCAGGTGTTGTGTTTTTTTTTTTTTCATATGTATTATGGGAATATTAACTTTCCTTTCTACCTCACAGAACTCTTGTAATGATCAACTGAGAAAATACAGGAGCAGCAATACCACAGTCTAATAAAAATGCAAATTATTATAATTAGATGAATATATTATGGGACAATTTGAGCACAATACAAATTTCTCACAGGCAATTTGGTGAGAAAAACTAGGTGACATAGAGAACTACAGCCACATGAACCAATCCTTTTTTTAAAAATATATTTTTATTGATTTTGGAGTGAGAGGAAGAGAGACAGACACACATTGCTGTGAACAAGAAACATTGATCAGTCACTTATTACCCCCCTGACACACACAAGTCCCCCACTGAGAATCAAGCCTACAATCAGGCCTGTGTCCTGACCAGGAATTGAACCAGCAACCCTCTGAGGCATGGGACGAGGCTCAACCAACTGAGCTACACCTGCCAGGGCTAACCACATCTTGTAGGAATGCACAAAATGGACACATGCATGCCCCTCACACATCTACCTAGTACATATGTTTTCCTACCATCTGACTTATCTTAACCAAGTGTGTTACCCTACAAGGTTGTATTTTGCTCTTCTTTCACATTTGTGAGCTCCCATATACTTAAAAAAAAAAAAAATTCAATATCTTAAACATGTCTAGACACCTGATTCAAACACACCAAACAGGTCATGGGAAGAACATCTTTATGTATCGAGCAGAAGCTTGAAGTGAAAATCTCAAAAGAATCAAGAGAACACATGATATTTCTCTCCCAAGCAACAGACATAATGGAATCCATAAAACGATGACAATAAAAGAAATCTATGGATGGAGCAACTCTAGTGTTGAGAAGTTGATTAAAAAATAAGGCCCAAAGAAATGGAAGAGATGGAAAGATGAGCACTGTTGAGATTGAAAACCAAACAGTGGAAAGTGGAGGACAACCTGTCTCACAAAGAGAAAGCACTATCTACATAGAAAGACCTTCATGAAAATTGCCAAATTCTGCACCTTTTAGAACTATGAGTAGCTGGCTTGGTGATTTCAAATATCACTACAAGTAAAGCCTTCAGCTGTTGGGTGAAGCCCAGTGCTGATAAGAAAGCTAGGAAAAAATTCCCAGCAGGGATACAGAAGTTAACTGAAAACTATGCATTGAATCGAATCTTCAGTTTTGAGGAAGCGGGTATCTATTATAAATGTATGCTTCAAAGAACCTATATGTCAAAGAGAAACTAGCTCCAGGATTTTAAGATTACAAATTTTGATAGCCTTCCGTCGACCCTCTCCTAATAACTCCCACGCTGCAAAGGCCATCTGCACAAGCCAATCTCAGGTCTTTTTCAAGATAAGGTGCCATATGTATTGAAAGATATACGTGTTCCTTAATCATTTAACATGGATAAGATTGTGCTAATGTTTTGTTTTAAATTTTCTATTTTTTGTGTGTCACTGACCAAGTTTTTAAGGATTGTATCCTTGGCCCCATTTTTCTCTAAGCCTTGTGGTTTTCATTGCGCAATTTTGCATAGCAAGGTGAGCTTAAGGAATACATATGATATATAAAAAAGCCTAAGCGACCGGTCGCTTTGATGGACACTGACCACCAGGGGGCAGACGCTTAATGCAGGAGCTGCCCCCTGGTGGTCAGTGGGAGCACTGCTCAGCTGACTGGCATAAGACGTTGGGCTAATGGCTGGTGAGCACATCTGCGGCAGCACGAGCCTCTCCCAACCCTGTGGCAGCGCTACCAGTGGTGATGGCAGGCACAGCGGGACTGGGAACAGTGCAGCACCCAGCTCCAGCTCCTCCTCAGCCACCTGCTGCTTATCGCACTACTACATCCCTTGGGGCAGTGGTCAGCAAATGAGTTTGCTAACCACTGGACTAGACTAAATGTTACCGTGTAGTTGGAAGTTGTGAGGATTAGGCAATTGTGGCATATTGTGTGCAAAGAGGTAAAGCATGGTATATGATAGTGGTTGGCAAACTCATTAGTCAACAGAGCAAAAGAGAGCCACAGTTTGCTGATCACTTTTTTGGGGGATGTTGGACTGCCGGTTTCGGCCTGATCGCCTGGCCTGTGGGGATTAGACCGAAACTGGTAGTCCAACATTCACCGAGGGGTCCTTGGATTGAGGGACCCCACTGGTGCACAAATCTGTGCACCGGGCCTCTAGTGAAATATATAAACGTACTAGGATATTACTAGTTTCCATTCCAGAGTTTCTCCCTCAATCCTATTTTGCTTCTGCAGGTTACAGGTGTGAAGCACTAAATTAAACTTGTCTCTCCCCTCTGGGCCTCAGGACCAGAATCTCCCAAGCTCCTCTTCAGTCCCTGAAGCCCTTGGGGCTGAACTAAATGTTTTGACAACTGTATACTGTCCAGTACTTTTTGAAGGATTCCCAGAAATCCCACTTGTCCTTCAGCAGCATGTTCTTTCACCTTCAATCTCATCAATCTTGTCCTTTATTCTTTGAGGCTACTGCTAAAAAGGATGTATATCTGTGCGGTTCCTATTGCTTCTTTTCCACAGTGCAAGCACCTCCTGTGACAATCTCATTCTCAGAAGGAGCCTTGGTCACGAGCTGGGCGACCTCCAGACTGTCCTTGGGCTTAAGCAAGGTGAGCTTAAGGAATACATATGATATATAAAAAAGCCTAAGCGACCAGGCTGCCTAGGTTTGATTCTTGAGCTGGAAGGCCTGGCTCTTCTGCAGGACCTACTTGCTGCCCTGTCTCTGCAGAAGCGCCCGGACACCAGCCCCGCAGGAGGCGAAGAGAATGGGATGGAAACCTGACCTGAGGCCACCTCGAAAACCCACATGTTCACCGCTGCCATTTGCAAACTGCCTTTCCCGGGGAACTTTATTATTCTTTCCTGACCACCTAACACAGGCCAGAGTTTGGAGAGTTAAGGAAACCCCCCACTGTGTACGCTTTATTTTACTTTAAAAAGTGAGTTTCTAGCCCTTCCTGTTTCTAAACTCCAGTAGCTTCGTCTACACAGGAACACCACTGTGCCGCCCAGCTCAGACAGTCCCAGAATGAAAGGTGTAAATTATGTCACTCCAATGAGGCGGAAACTTCAAAACTGTTTTGAGTTCTAAAGAGTCTGAAGGTGGAGATCACAGAATCCTCCTGAAACCTGGCTTTCTTTAACCCTTTAGTTCAGCGGGGCTGTGTGTGATTTAGGAGTGGTCGCCAAGGGCATACCATTGAACCTGATCAGCAATTAGGAGAACTGCCTTTGACTCTGAATTCATCTCCTGACCTCTCGGCATGTGGGGATGGCAGCTCTAAGTCGCAGACCACAGTAATGTGATGCTAAACAGCACCTACCGCCAAAGTGAAAAATGTCGCCCTCACAGCCCGAAGGAAGTGCGTGTGTTGGGAAGGGTGGTTGCACAGAAATATTTCATAAGCTCATTGCTTTTCGATCGAGGTCAGATATCAGTACCGAAGGTCAGGGGTTTGCCAAGAAATGTTCCTGCTGGGAAAGAGGGTAGAGCCCTAAAGGTAAGGGTGAGCGTTGGTGCCAGGCTGCCTAGGTTTGATTCTTGACTCTGCCATCCACGAATCCCTGACCTTCAGGAAGTAATTTTCTGTCCTCTACTTTCTTTACTATAAATAAGCATCATAGGAATACTTGACTCGTAGGTTATTATAAAAACCCAATGGAGCCCAGCTCAGTGGTTGAGCATCGACTTATGCAGCGGTAGGTCATCGGTTCAATTCCTGGTCAGGGCACATGCCTGGGTTGCAGGCTCAATCCCCCATAGTGGGTATGGAGGAGACAGCCAGTAGATGTGGATGTCTCTCCTTCTCCCTCCCTCTCCCTCTAAATATTAATAAAAACAATTTTAAAAAATCTCAATGTAGAGTTCAGGAAAAATACCAGGTACATAGTAAGCACTCAATAATGTTTGCTATTTTTAGCTATCTTGAACTGCCCTGTGACCAGTCTAGAGTAATGTGTAATTTTATCCCAAAGTACTCACTGTGGTTATTTGTTTAAAAGGTGTACTCCTCCTAATAAATGTCTCATGGACTTATAATAAAGATTAAATGAGCGAATACATGGTGGGCACTCAGTAAATGTTACTGTTATTGAACATCTCCAATGGTATCTGACCAGCCTTACGGTAACAGGAAGAACACTCAAAAACATGTGCTGTTGGTATTTTATAAGGGGCGTGGCCCTCAGCCTGTCCTGCCTATTGGGATGCAAATACAGGTTTCCGTTCTGATAAATGAGTTACTACTTCAAACCCTGAGTTCATGAGGTCACGCTTGAAGGAATCACAGTCGAACATTGGGTGTTTGTGTTGAAAGGGGAGGGGAAACACACACAGAGTGGAAATCTATAGAAAACACACTGGTTCCCCTTAGAGTCTGCGGGGCCCTTCCCTCCCTCCCGCCCTCCTGCAGGGGGTCAGCCTGCTGGACCCAGGGGGCAGTGTATGCTAGACCCACTCCGATCCGCGTGCCAGAGTCGATTTTGCACATTTCCTCCTAACTCTCCTTCACTGGCGCCTTCCTTGTTCAGGGAAGCCTGACACGGTGGTGGTGAGAGTGTTTACAGCACTCTCAGAAACTGGCCCATGCTGCCCACCGGAGATTTCTGTTCCAGACAGCCATTTGTGAAGAATTTACTGACATGCATGGCATGGTGGTTCCAGAAACTTTGTTCCTTCATGTACGAATCTTCTCTCCAGAGAGCCTCCTCCACAGCCCAGGGACCATCTGCCACCCCGGCTGCTGGCTCCCCTGGGGGGACCTGTTACCATCTGGCCCCCTGCGCAGCTCTGCGCCTTCCATGAGCTGCCTTGCCTTTTGCCGGGGAGCAGAGGAGGCAGGATGACTCTCTCATCACTTTATCCCCTCAGCCGCCACAATATTAGCAGACAAACTGCAAAGATGCAGGCAAATTTCCTTACTAATGAGTTAATGCAACTTTAGAAAGAAATTACAGCACAGGGGGACAATGGCTGCAATTGAAGTCAACCTGGACTTCCTCCATTGGGTTCAGAGCCCAAGCCCAGAAGGAAAATGACATCCCTCCCCTGGGCAAACCGCACATGCGCCTCCCCATGAGAGGAGAGCTCCCTCTCGGTGCTCACTGAGGGCTGCGGTCCAAATGCATCCCTCCCCTGCCACCTTCAGCACAGCGGACGTGGCTGTTTATTGCCATCCCTCAGCCTGGAGGGACAGCGGACATGAAAAGATATCTGTAGTTTCATGGTCGATGGTGGATCCTTGAAATTAAGTTTTCCTTGCAACATTCCCAACAGTAAAAGAGGGACAGGACTACCAATGTCTATCCTCACAGATCCCTTACAGCACATACTGCTGCTCTAAAGGACAAATACTAATTTCCTCAAAAACAATAGATTCTAAACCAGTGGTTCTTAACTCTGGTTGTACATAAGAATCATGTGGGGATTTTCTGGAAAATACTTATGCCTGGACTTCACCAGAGGTGGGTTTGGGCCAGCCATGGTTCTATTTTCAGGCTCACGAGGTGAATCTAGTGGGCAGTCAAGTTTGGAAACCACCAGTCCAAATCCACAAGGAAGGACCATTTCCTGATCCCCAGGCTCGGTCTCAGGGCCAAGGGCTTATGTCAAGGCACTCTTTTGATTACCGGCGTAAAAAAACAGGTCTTTATTAAATTCTTTTCATTTAACAGTTTCTCTCTGATTGGAGTGGGAAGGAGCGGGGGACAAAGATGACCAATCCTCCCAATGTGCGCAATTTACCTAGTTATTAATATTTTCATTTTACCTAGTGATTTAGACATGAATTCAAAGATTTTAATTACTAAAAGGTAGCACAGTTCATTTGAGTTGTACCTCTTTTCTCTGCCTTTTCCCCTTTAAAGCCCTATGTGTCACAATTACAAAGAAAACCAGCAAAGAGAGTAGATAAAACCTGAAGACTTGGCTAATCAACACCTTGAATCATTACCAGGGTTACGAGTAATTGTCCTTCACCAGTATGCAGCTGCCCTTGGCCAGACAGCTGGAGTTTTCATACCTACCAACACCTTTCCCAGGAAATGAAACGCCATTGGCCCAGGGCACCCCAATAGAATGTTCCAGTTCCACTGACAACTGCCTCTAGACATTTCTGTAGCTATTCATCCCAAACCAGTAGGAATTTCTCCTCCCAAGACCTTGACCCAGAATTCATTGAGTTCACTGGGGTCTCCAATGGCCTCCATTACCTTCTATGGTGAGCACAGACCAAACTGAAAGTGAAGCTCCCCGCAACAGGGAGTTGGATGAGGGAGAGCATAAGGTTTGTCCCAAAGAGCCAGCATTAAAGATATCCTACCGAGGTGGCTCAGAGTGGAAAGACCAGACTGGAGCAGAGTCTAAAGAAAGAACAATAGTTGAAGATGGAAACCCTGAGGTCTAGAAGACATGGAACTGAAAATGAGAAATATTGCTCCATACGTGAACGAAGTCCATCCACAATGGCTGCCTCAGCAGAGGACACGAGGCTCCTATGAAAAGAAGGCTTGAGGACTTTGTCTAATAGCTACTCTCAACAAAATCTCTCATTTCTCTGGAAACTGATTTCATTTCTAGGGGGGAAAAAAATGAACATTTCCCATTTGTGTGATGGTTGAGGTATAAATACTGAAAACAGATTCACATTTGTGGAGACAAATCCAAGTGTTTTTTTCCCATGTAAAATTTAAACAAAACACAAAAACATTGCAGCTTGGAATGTAGTCTGAGTTCCCTGAATGTTTTCAAATGGTTTGTCAGATATTTAAATCCCGCTCAAACTTAAAGTATATTTGGTTCGTTCTTAATTATTAAAATTTGGGAGAAATTTTATCTATAAATTTCTGATTCACCATTGTGTTCAAACCATATTGAATATCCAGACCATACTGAAAAGCTACTTCATTTTGAGAAATCTTTACATAACCCAAAACAAGAAGTTGCATTTTCCCAAAGAGTAAACAAATTTAAACACCAAAATGTTCTCATTTGATGGGATTTGCCTAGCCCTAGACCAAAGAGACTGAATGAATTGGAAACTTGGCAAAACGCAGCCCTCCCTCCCAGACTTACTCTATTATATGCAGAAAACCATATGGTGCTTATAGGAGAAAACATTTAAATGTAGCCTCGATTTGTGTATGAAGCTTTGTTCATATCAAACAGGAGTAGAGACTTTAAAGCATGAACATTTTCTGTTCTTACTGTTGTGGTTTGGATCTCAATTCCTTGTGGGAGCACACGGCACTGGGCCACTTTCATCATTTTGCTGGAGTTCGTGTCTCCTGGGGAAGAGAGTCTCAGCATGTCACTCTCATGGGGATATGCTGCAGGGTTTTATTCATTGACTAGAGTGCTTGCAACAGCAATAATTTATTTTGTCATAAATTGTAGTGATTATGTGAACGGCCTTGTTATGTTTAAAGAGAAAGTATATTAAAAACCCTAAATGGTTTTTCATGAGAGCTAACTCATTCATTTTTTTCTTTCTTTCTTTCGTTGTTCAGCTTTTCCACTGGGGGAAGATAACATGTGAAATGCTGGCATTGCAAATCCAATGAGTTGAAGTAAAGATCACTTTTAGATTGACCAGATGACCATAAACCTTTGAATTCTTAGACTCTTGGAAGCCACACGAGATGCAAGCACAAAAACGTTAGCTGTAAGTTCAAGAGGCAGTAAGAAATGACAACAGGAGAGGACCAGCCAAAAGGCTGGATGGGAAGGAGACACAAAGATGAATGTGAAGGAACACATTCTTCATGGAGTGTTTATTTTTTAAGCTCCAACAATGGGTGGGTTCTATTATAATCAAACCCAGGATTGCAGATTGATTTCATTAATGGCTCCAGTTCTTTACCTTCCCTGCACCCACACAATTTGCCATGCAGCTTCCTAGGGTCTTGACATCCTGGAGTAAAGCCCCACACCTAGACCCTCTTTAAAAAAATCAGCTTTATTGAGTTAAAATTTATAAACAATAAAACTCACCCATTTTTAAATATATAGTATGATGAATGTGAAAATATGCACAGTTGTATAATCACCACCACAATCAAGGTATAGAACAGGGAACATACAAGAATCAAGCAATGAATGCTGAATGGGTGGAATAACAAATTGATGTCTCTCTCTCTCCTCTCTCTCTCTGTCTCTCTCTCTCTCTAAAAGCAATGAGGAACTGGGGAGAGATATAGAACATCTCCATCACTCTATGTTCCTGGGCAGTCAATCTCATTTCACCATTTCCAGCTTCAGGGAATAATTAATCTGGTTTCTGTTATTATAGCTTTGCTTTTTCTAAAATTTCATGTACATCAAATCATACAGCATGTAGTCTTCCACATCTGGCTTCTTTCACTGAGCATAATGCCTTTGAGAATCACCAGGTTGCTGCTTGTATCAGTAGTTCATCTCTTTTTGTTGCTGAGAATTATTCCATTGTAAGGAAATACTGCAATTTCTTTATCCATTATTCAATTAACAGATTGCTAGTTTTCAGCTTTTAGCAACCGAAAATGAAATTGCTATGAACACTTATGTATATATCTTTGTGTGGACACATGTTTTTATTTTTCTTATGTAACTATCTAAGAATTGAACTGCTGGGTCATATGATAAGTGTACATTTAATTTTTAAAATTTTTTATTGTTTAAAGTATTACATGAGTCTCCTCCCCGTGACCTCTCCCTGGCTGCTACCATCCCCCAGCACATGCCCTCACATGCCTATTGTCTGTGTCCATTGGTTATGCTCATATGCATGCATACAAGTCCTTTGGTTGATCTCTTACCCCCTCACCCCTTGCCTTCCCTCATAGGTTGGACAGTCAGTTAGATGCTTCTATGTCTTTGGTTCTATTTTTGTTCATCAGTTTATGTTCATTATATTCCACAAATGGGTGAGATCATGTGATATTTATCTTTCTTTGACTGGCTTATTACGTTTAGCATGATACTCTCCAGGTCCATCCATGCTGTTGCAAATGGTAAGAATTCCTTTTATTTTTCAGCAGCAGAGTATTTCATTGTGTAGATGTACCACAGTCTTCTAATCCAATAATCTGCTGATGGGCACTTACGCTGTGTCCAAATCTTAGCATTGTAAATTGTGCTGCTAAGAACATAGGGGTGCATATATCCTTTGTGATTTGTGTTTCTGTTTCTTTGGGATAAATTCCTAGAAGTGGGATTACTGGGTCAAATGAAAGTCCCATTTTTAATTTTTTGAGGAAAGGCCACACTGTTTTCTACAGTGGCTGCATACCCACCAGCAGTGCAAGAAGGTTCCTTTTTTTCAGCATTCTCTCTAGCACTTGTCGTTTGTTGATGTGTTGATGATAGCCATTCTGACATGGGTGAGATGTTACCTCATTGTTGTTTTGATTTGCATTTCTCAGATGATTAGTGACTTTGAGAATGTTTTCATATGTCTCTTGGCCTTCGGTATGTCCTCTTTTGAAAGTGTCTATTTAGATAATTTGCACATTTTTAAATTAGATTGTTTATCTTCCTTTTGTTAAGTTGTATGAGTTCCCTATAAATGTTGGAGATTAAACCCTTATAAGAGATAACATTGGCAAATATGTTCTCCCATGCAGTGGGCTTTCTTGTTTTGTTGATGGTTTCTTTTGCTGTGCAGAAGCTTTTTACTTTGATGTAGTCCCATTTGTTTATTTTATCCTTAGTTTTCATTGTCCTAGGAGCTGTATCGGTAAAGATATTGCTACTAAATATGTCTGCTATTTTGCTGCCTTTAACTTCTTCTAAGATTTTTATGATTTCCTGTGTTATGTTTAAGTCCTTTGTCTATTTTTAGTTTATTTTTGTGTATGGTGTAAGTTGGTGGTCTAGTTTATTTCCTTTTTCCTTTTTCCTTTTTCCTTTTTTGCATGTATTTGTCCAATTTTCCCAACCCCATTTATTGAAAAGACTGTCTTGACTCCATTTTATGCTTTTGCCTCCTTTGTCAAATATTAATTGAGCATAGTGGCGTGGGTAAATTTCTGGGTTCTCTGTTCTGTTCCTTTGGTCTATATGTCTATTCTAGGCAGTTTTGAGAACAGTGGCTTTATAATATAGCTTGATATCTGGTATTGTGATCCCTCCAACTTTGTTCTTCTTTCTCAAGATTGCTGCAGCTATTCAGGGTCTTATTTTATTCCAGATGAATTTTTGGAGAGTTTGTTGTAGGTCTTTGATATATACCATTGGTATTTTAATGGGAATTGCATTGAATCTATAGATTGCTTTGGGTAGTACAGACATTTAAATGATGTTGATTTTATCAATCCATGAACATGGTATATTCTTCCATTTGTTTATGTCTTCCTCTATTTTTTTTTTCCCCCAGTGCCCTATAGTTTTTTGAGTACTGGTCTTTTACCTCCTTAGTTTAGCCTATTATACAATATATATAAACATGCTTTACAAATTTTTTCTTCCAACCTGTGGCTTGCCTGGTCATTTTCTTGATGGTGTCTTTTAAAGAGCAAAGGTTTATTCCTAGGTATCTTAATTTTTTTTTTTTTTTTTTTTTTTTTTTTTGTGCAATGATAAATGGGGTTGTTTCTTTTTAGTTTCTCTTTCTGTGAGTTCATTATCTTTACTAATAAAAGGCTAAGTAGTCATCACACCCTCACTCATGATGCCTTCGCACAGTCACAAGATGGCTGTGCACACAGTGGAAGTGGGCTTCTGGTGGCCCTGTGCACCCGCTGTGGAGGCGGAGTTCTGGCCTACCTCTTTGGGACAATCCATCAAGGAGCCCCAGGTGAGTTGGTAGGGCCTATCTCTTTGGGGCAATCTATTGTGGAGCTCCCACACTGAGAGGGCGCAGGCCAGGCTGCCTCTCCCCTCCCCCACAATGCACAAATTTTATGCACCAGGCCTTTACTTGGTGTATAAAAAGGCTATAGATTTCTGGGAGTTAATTTTGTATACTGCAACATTGCCAAATTCATTTATTAAGTCTAGTAGTTTTTTAGTGGAGTCTTTGGGGTTTTCTATGTACAATGTCATGTCATCTGCAAATAATAATTTTACTTCTTCTTTTCCAATTTGGATGCCTTTATTTCTTCTTCTTGTCTGATTGCAAAAACTGACAAACTGTTTGCCAAAGAATTGTACCATTTCCCATTTCCCATCAGTAATGGAAGATAGTTTCAGTTGTTCCACATCCTCACCTTATTTTTTCCCATCACCATTTATTTCCCCATACTCCACCTATCTCCCCCCACACCCTCCCACAAGCACCACTCATGTCTGTGTCCATGAGTCTTTTTTTTTTATTATTTTGTGCCCAATCCCTCCACCCCTTCCCACTTTACCCCCAACCAGACTATCTGCCTGCTCTCTATGAGTATGTCTCTATTTTGCTTGTTAGTTCAATTTATTAAATTTCACATATGAATAAAATTATATAGCTATTGTCTTTCTCTGACTGGCTTATTTCATTTAGCATAATACTCTCTAGGTCCTTCCATGCAGGCACAAAGGGTAAAATTTTCTTCCTTTTTAAGGCAGAGTAGTGTTTCATTGTGTAAATGTACCATAACTTTTTTATCTACTCATCTACTTGTGGACATTTGGGCTGCTTCCAAATCTTGACTACTGTAAATAACACTGAAATAAACATAGGGGCACATATATTATTTTTATCGAGATAATCTCCCATCTATTTCTCATTTGCTGAGTTTTTATATTGAATGAGTATTGAATTTTATCAAATGCTTTATCTGCTTCTATTGAGATAATCATTTACTTTTACTTGTTCAGTCTGAGAATATGATGAATTACATTGATTTTTTTTCTTCATATCAAGCGCAATCTTTATTATTGAGATAAATACCATTTGGTCATGATACATTTACATAAATTTTGTTAAGTATTTTGTGGATTGTGCTATAGGGGAAATTGGTCTTTGTATCCTCTTCTTGTAGTGTCTTTAGTTTTGTTATCAGGGTGAAGTTGGTTTCATAAAATGAGTTGGAAAGTATATCCAGTTGAATTGGTAATAGTCATCCCTTAACATTAGGTTCACCAATAAAGTTACTAATGCTTGAGTGTTCTTTGTGAGAGGATTTTAAGCGCAATTACAATTTCTTTACTAGGTATAGTATTATTCACATTACCTATTTCTTCTGGAATGAGTTTTGATAATGTTTGCCTTTCTAATTATTAGCCTATCATCTAAATTGCTTACTTTATTGACATAAAATCCTATCTAATAAAAAGGTAATATGCAAACTGACCATCACTCCAACACACAAGATGGCTGTCCCCATGTGGTCAAAGATGGCCACCCCATATGGACACAAGATGGCTGCCACAAGATGGTCTGCAGGGGAAGGCAGTTGTGGGCGTTCAGGCCAGCAGGGGAGGATAGTTGGGGGGATCAGGCTGGCAGGGGAGGGCAGTTGGAGGTGACCAGGCCTGCAGGGGAGCAGTTTGGTATCAATCAATCTGGCAGGGGAGTGGTTAGAGATTGATCATGCTGGCAGCCAGAAGCAGTTAGGGACAATCAGGCAGGCATGCAGGTGAGTGGTTGGGAGCCAGCAGTCCTGGATTGTGAGAGGAATCCCAGATTGGAGAGGGTGCAGGCTGGGCTGAGGGACACACACCCCATACATGAATTTTGTGCACCAGGCTTCTAGTTGTTTATAATATTCCTATATGATTTTTTTGGTTTATTAGGAATAAATGACATTAAAATTTGCCTTTTTTAGTATACTTTTCTATGAATTTTGACAAACTCGTTCTGTCATATAACCACTACTAAAATCAAGACATGGAGCATATCCATCTTCCCAAAAAGTTCTCTTATATTCCTTTGGAGACAGTTCTATCTCTCCAAGTTCTGCATCCAATGATCTGACTTTTATTCCCCACAGATTTACTTATTATACTCTGTCACACAAATGAATCTACCTTCTTTCAACTTAACATGCTATTGTACGAATCTGCTGTCCATTCCTTCTTATTACTGAGCAGTATTCCATTGTATAGATGTACCATAATTTAGTTATTTATATATATCCCTAGTCAAAGGAGATTTGGCTGGTTTCTAACTTTGGCAATTGTGAGTAAAGGTACACTAAGCATTTCTTTGTAAAGACATATGATTTCATTTGCCTTGGGTAAATACCCAGCAGTTGTAGCTTCATGGTGTTCGAAGCTCTCTTATTGGGTACATACGCATTTAGGGTTATGTATTCCTAATAAGTTTACTCCTCTCTCATTAAGAAGTGACCCTCTTTGTCTCTGGCATTATTGCCTCTACTGTAGACCAATGTGCTGAGTTTATGAACAGCCTGCTTAAAAAGCGCTAGAGGTTTCTGGCAGGTCTTCCACCCAGAGGCGTGAGCTGAAGTCCAGGTTATCCTAGTTTCCTCAGATTGGGGCCACAAAGCAATGCTGGAAATCACCTTCAGATCAGAGCCTCGCCAAGGAGAAAGCCAGTTGGCAAGGACGCACTGGACTGCTTTAAAGTATTTTCAAATATCACAGTCTTGAATCTCCTCAAACCAACAGGAAATTAAAATTTATTGAAAACTCCTACTCTATCAAGGCTCAGGAATCAGAATGAGTCAGAAATGAGACGATGAAATGTCAGGACTGATTTGTGAGGTTTTGGTTCATGAACTTTCTGGTTACTCCCTATCTGTTCCTCTCTTCTGTCTTCCTCAGTTTCTTCGAAACTGCTCACAGATTCATGTAAAGCATGCTGGCTGTGACCGTGATTTGCGCAAACGAGGACAAAAGATTGTCCTAATGTGCTTCTGTCATTCCTCCCTCTCTCTCTTCTTTCCCGCTCCTCTTGCTCATGACCCATAATAGGGTAGCTTTTACATCAAAAGCCATTGTGCATGCTCCCCTCACCTCCCTCCTCTTCTTTACCCTCCATTTCTCTCTCTCTCTCTCTCTCTCTCTCTCTCTCTCTCTCTCTCTCTCTCTCTCTCTCTCTCTCTCTCTCTTTCCTCTCCTCTCCTCTCCTCTCCTCTCCTCTCCTCTCCCTCTCTCCCCACCCCCAGTTTGAGGGTGGTACTGTATCTACTAACAGAACAGTATATACCAACGCCAAGACCTCATCCCCAGCAATTCTAACCTAAATGTGGAGGCAGAACACACCATTTTTTAAAGCATCCTGATAACTTTAATATAAAGTCAGGGTTTAGAGGCACTCAATCTAATAGTGTTTAAGGTCCTCGCAATGCCCTTCCTGAGAAACTGTGAGTAAAGAATTGAAGGAATCAGCCCCAAGTCACCCAGTGAGTCAAGTCTAGAGCTTCTATGTCCACTCCCACCCCCACCCCCATGTATATAGGCAGCTCAGCTTCTTCCTGCCATGACCTCAGAATTCCCATCTTCTCTTCTGCTATGGTTTTTAGGTCCTGTACGGACCAGTACTATCCCTGCTGCTAGTGGTTCTTAAAGGCCTGTACCCTAGGGAGAGCCTACGGTGTGCTCCCTGATCGCTGGGAAGCATCTTAATAAAGACCCAGACTCCTCAGCTAATCAGCCTCAGTCATTTCCTCTGCTTAACTGGCTGAGACAAAACCCAGAGGGGTCCTTATTCTCTGTGTAATTAGTGAGGCTCCGTGAGGAAGTGCAGGTGATGTGACTTCCAGGCCTGTTCCCACGGGGAGAGCCGGGCTGGGCACAGCCTGAGAGGAGAGCACACACATCCCTCTGCCGATGTCCAGTGACCGGCCTGCCTACGGCCCACGTGCCTGCCTCAGACACTGCCGCTCCCGCTAAGGTGTGGGTTCCTTCGAGCAATCCACACAAAAGGAGAGGAACACCGAGGGGATTTTCTTTGACACTTGCCCCCAAGTCCCTTTTCCATTATTAGTGTTAGAAATTCCAGAAAGAAAAGCACTGAATTAAGCATTGCATACATTCCTCTCTTGAAGGGAATTGGGTGTGTGGCTTTGGGGCTTAAAATGAAAGGTTTCTTATACCCAGTTACTTGGTAACCCAGAAGAAGCCACAGAAATGCCATGACCAGCTTCTCTAGCTATTAAATGGGGTCAACACGGTGACTTCAAAGGCCACATTCCTAACGCCAGCCTACGTGACCTTCCCTGAGGGAATGCTAGGTGACCCAGGGAGACGGGGCTCTCCCCAGTGGAAGCCAAAGTGAGCAGGACTGTCAGTCAGGGTCCCAGCAAGAAGCAGGGCAGCCTCGGAGGGGTGGGTGAGCAGAGCTGATGCACAGGCCATGTGCTGGGCCAGTGGTCGGCAAACTCATTAGTCAACAGAGCCAAATATCAACAGTGCAACGATTGAAATTTCTTTTGAGAGCCACATTTTTTAAACTTAAACTATATAGGTAGGTACATTGCTATTAACTTCATTAGGGTACTCCTAAGCTGGCCTTTGCTAAAATCTCAAGAGGCCAAAGAGTCGCATGTGGCTCCCACTGGGCCTCCCTTTGGTTGACCCGCATAGATGCTGGGCTGTGGGTCAACCTGCAAAGCCTGACAAAGCACCCTGAGGCTAAGGGCAGCGCTGTGCCTTCCCCTCCGCGGGCTCCAAGGACAAGGAGAGGAAGCGGTTCCCGGCATCTGACGAGCCTGTCATGGCAGGACCTGTGGTCTCCAGGCAGGATGCAGCCACTGCCAAGCCAGTGCGAAGGGTGGGGATTAAGTCCCCAACCTCCCTCTCCCCACCCTGTGGTCTCCCTCTGGGCCTCCCTTTGGCCGAGCCCAGCAGGATGTGAGGGCAAAGGAACCCAGCTGCGCAATCCACACAGGGCCCAGAGCAGGGTGGGAAGGGGGCAGAGGGAGTGCAAGGGGCAAACGGAAAATATCCAGCAGAGCAGGGCACAGCTGAGTCCCAGAAAAAACAAATCCCGAAACAGACATCTCCTTCGGTGTCGTCTCATAAGGCATGACTTAAACATGACCATGTATGCAAAAGCCCATGGTCAACCATAAAGACCTATACATGTTCCTATTATTCCTACTACTATTATTATAATTGTTCAAAAAGGACTTAGACAACTCGACAGCCAGTGGTCGTCAGGGGCAGAGCAAGCAAAGCAAATCAGCAACTGTATGACACAGAGGTGCTGTCAGGCTGCCTCCACCTTGTGCTGCATTTGGCTCCATCTTCACACCAGTGGCCCCACGGGAAATTCCCACAGCCTGAGCTGCGCTCCCTCTCTGCCTGCTCGCTGTGGATTTTCCTCTCCCCACCTCCTGCCGGGTGGAATGTCAGCTGAGTGGCAGGGAGCCTGCTCACCAAGGGGCTGGATGATTGCTTTGGAAACCCATCCCTCTACTGGAATTTAATAAAAACCACCCACAAGACGCAGGGTGGGGGCATTTGCTCTTGAAATAGTAATGCTTTTCTTTAAGGGGGGGGGTGGTGGTGGTGGTGGTGTAATCTATCTGTGCCAGTAAAAGGATGAAGAGAAAGAATCTAGTTACACAAAAAGGGAAGAAAAAATGTTTTTAATTTGTAACTTTGCTAATTTCATTCCTCTGCTCGAGATTCTTTGACGGCTATCAGTGCCATCAGAGAGGATCTATTTCCGCATGCTTTCGCCTGAGCTCTGCCCAGCTCTTTCTACCCAAACGCTCATGACTCTGTTACACGAATCCTTCCATCAAAGTGAGTGAGTCAGAGGGTATTTTCTGGGCAGTTCCAGGTGTGTTCCCACACACATGCTTCAGACCAGGGGTTCTCTCAACCCAGGGCAGTTTGCCAATATCATTTGGCAATATCTGCAGACATTTTTGGTTATCCCAACTAGGGAAGGTAGTACTGGCATTGAGTGGCTAGAGTCTAGAGATATTGCTGAATATTTTACAATGTACAGAACACCTCCCACAACAAGGAGTTAGGCAGCCCCAAATGTCAATGATGCTGAGGCTGTACCTGGATATCCTCCCACTGCCCACACAGAAATCCCACCCATTTGTCAACATCTAGAGCTGCATTGCCCAATAGAGTAGCCACCTATCACATGTGGCTATTGAACCTGGAAATGTGACTGGTCGCAGCTAAGATGTGTTGTCTCAACTTTCAAAGACCAGTGTGAAAAATGGAATGTTTAATGTTTCATTAAACACAATTACACTGATTACATGTTGAAATGATAACATGTTGGACATTCTGGGTTAAATAAAATACATTATTAAAATTGATTTTACCTGTTCACTTTTACTTTATTGATATGGTTACCTGAAAATATTAAATTACATATGTGTCTAAACTAATATATATATATATATATTATTGATTTCAGAAAGAGGAGCAGAGAGGAAAAGAGAAAGAAACATCAATGATGAGAGAGAATCATCTGGCTGCCTCCTGCATGCCCCCTATTGGGGATCAAACCCATAACCCAGGCATGTGCCCTGACTGGGAATCAAACCAGGACCTCCTGGTTCATGGGTTGATGCTCAACCAACTGAGCCACACTGACTGGGCTGCACCATATTTCAATTAACATTGATCTAGACCAGGGATTGGCAAGCCTTTTCTATAGAGGACCAGATAGTAAATATTTTAAGCTTTGAGGACCATATATTGTCTGTCACATATTTCCTTTCTCTCTTTCTCTTCCATCATCTTTTCTTTTTCTTCTTCCTTTACCTCCTTCAACTTTTAAAAAAGATAAAAACCATTTCTGGCTCTGGGGCTGTAGAAGAACAGGCCTTGTTTTAGATTTAGCCTATGGAGGTCAGTGAGCTTCAGAAGCATCTTCCTCTCCTATCCTTTCTCCACATCCTTCCTCCCACAGATGCTCGTGGCTGCATCTCAGCCTTTTCCAAATCCATTGGCTCCTAGAGAGTTGACACTCTCTTTCCCAAACACAGCTCCTCCAGAGAGACCGGCTAGCTGCCTCACACCAGGCATGGGCCAACCAGGGAATGAGGCTCCCATCCCACAGCTGGTCCAGTGTCCTCCAGGATTTGCCCTTTTCCCTGGCTCCAAGTAGAGCTAATGGTAGACCCTAACTCAGGGAGTGAGCATGAGGAATACTAGACCAATAGAGCTGTGCTTCTCGTTATTATTTTTCTATGAGAGAGTATTATCATTATTAAAACTTAAGTGCTTCAGTTATAGAGAGAAACATAAAAATGATTCTTGTTATTTTTCTTGTTGTCATAATTACGTTTTTAAAACCCAAGTATTTATGAATTGAATTTTAAAGTAAGTCTATAGAATTATAGTCTACGGCTTCCAAAAATCTGATTGTTTTTCCAGGGAGTTATACACACGCACAAATGTGTATATGTTGGCAGCTCGGAATGAACAGAGTATTTTTTTAAGTTCTAAATTCCTCTCGAATGGGAACGAAGTGTTCTTCTGACCCTTCGTACACTCCATATTACTGTCGACATCTGCAACTAATTGATGATCTATAAGTCAAAACTGTGACCAATGCAAAAAACCTTGAGCAAGGCTTGCCTGGGTTTGACGGACCCTTCTTAATGTATTTCAGATTAAGACTAAAACAAGCCACCTTTTAACTGTGCCTCTGAGTACCAAACAGTAGCAGTGAATATTTATCAGACATCAAATAATAACCTGATCAGATAATGTGTCGTTACCAGTGAAAATCGAATTTAGAGCATTTTAACATTTTCATTTGGATTTTTTTTAAACCCCCAATTTTTTTTAAAGGTATAGAGGAACATATTGTCAGCATGCAACTTGATGGATTAAAGCAACCCTGTAAGTCAACAAGTCAAACTATGACCATCTGACTATCTCGGCAGTAAAGGAGCAGCACCAAGAAGCCACAGGAAAAGGCAACGTAGTATTTTAGGAAAGAATGCGGGCCCTGGAATGGACAGACCCGAGTCTGTGGCCTGGCTTTGCCATTTACTCTCTGGACGATGCCGGGCAATTCATCAACCTCCCTAAGCCTCTGTCCTTATCTTTGAAATGGGGATCAGAGACGCTTCCTTGTAAGGGAATTCTTGTGAGGATTACATGTGATACACTAGAAGGAAAATGTTTGGCACAGCGCAGCTTCTGCGTTTCCAACCGGAGGAACCAAAAGGCTACACAACGTATAGTCTAGACAAGTAACGGGATCGGTTTTAAATTAAATCCTACACGGGCGATGGCTCGGGGCCTATGTGTGTGTTTACTACCTGGCCTCCCTTGTGCTCTTCGGGAGAACGGTTAAATAAATCTCTGCTCTGCTCACACGGGAGCCAACGACATGGAGCGGCCCATGTGAGCAGCAGCTTGCTGCGAGTCAACAACCGCATTCCAGCGTACGGCTCAGGCGCGGTCGTTCGCTTTGCTGGCCCAGCATCTTGGTTCTGGCGCCAGTGCTCCCAGCTGCCAGGCACGGCTACCTGTCACCAAATTCCAGTTCCATTCCCTCCGAAGAAGGATGGCTCAGCTCTTGGAGATTCCCACAGGGCAGTGCCTTCAGGTCTGTCAGAGCACCCTTCTGTGCTCTCCAAACTTGGTAAAATCTACCCAGCTATTTTCACAAAAGGTGGGAAAGTCAAACAAAAAGCAGAAACTTCATGTCTAACGTACAACTTTGTTCATTTATGATCCGATTCCCCAGTCTGATTTGATGTGATAGAAGTGTGTGTATTCTTTTTTTTAAAATGTATTTCTTTATTGATTTCAGAGAGGAAGGGAGAAGAAGAGTTAGAAACATCAATGATGAGAATCATTGACTGGCTGCTTCCTGCATGCCCCCCACCGGGGATCGAGCCTGCAACCTAGGCATGTGGCCTTGGCTAGAATCAAACCTGGGACCCTTCAGTCCGCAGGCTGACGCTCTAGCCACTGAGCCAAGCTGGCTAGGGCAGAAGTGTGTGTATTCTTAAAGCATGAGTGGCGTTGAGAATGATGACTGGACATCTGACATCTCCTGCATGTCTCATGCTCTGGGTCAGGCATCTGCAGAACTGACATTTCCATCCACACGTAGAAGAGCGGTCCTCCCACACCTGCCGTCGTCACAAGGGGCCACATCCGTGGTGCCGCCCTCCCTTCTCCTCCAGCCCACGTGTGCTCTGCAGCGGGGGAGACAAAGGTGGCCACTGACTCGGTGCGTTTCAGGTGCCTAGACCAGGTGCTCGGTGACCTGTGAACATTGTCTCATGTTATCCACAACCGCCTTCGGAACAAGTCATTTTTCCGCATGTCACAGCTGAGGGAGGTGAAGGTCAGGGCGGTTAAACTGCTTGCCTGAGGTCTACAGATCACAAGGGGCAGAGTCCAACTCCATCTGCCCAATGTGCTCAGAATCAGACCGCTGCTGTAGGCCAGGAGAAGGGGTGCCCACACTGTCCCCCAGCGGCCCCCGTGTCAGGGTCACCGTGACTGGGTCTTTGTTCTAGTGCTGGATGCGCGCATGCACACACATACACACACGCACACCCGCACACCCGCACACCCGCACACCTCAGGGTGCCAGAGGAGTCTGGCTGCTCGGTTCTGCTCTGAGCTAGACACACAGTCCTCCGCTCGGCGTACGCTCATTCTGAGCCGAGAGCTGGCCGGGCCTCAGAAGCCCAGGGCCGTCCATCACTCATGTCTCAGGTTCACTCCTCTGAGAGCCTGGGCTGACCACAACTGCCTTGGCCCAGTTCCACCGTGAGGGAGTCACAGAACTGGCATTTAAGTCCGGAGCGGAAAAAACACCCCGAGCTTGTTCGTTTCTCTGACAGGTGCTGGAGCCCATGAAAGGTCAGATTCCAGCTCGCAGTCACATCCTGGCTTAGCCGGCTCCGGGCGCACAAAGGCCCGTCTGTCTGGGCCCGGCGCGGGGAGCGGGGACCCAGGCCAAGGGCTTACGATGGCCGCCTGGTGGCCCGCGCCTGCTGATCCGTCCCTTCACGGGCATTGGCCTCAATGAGGCATCGGGCGGCCCAGCTGCCAGGCTGTGTGAACAGGGCGGGGTGGAGAAGAATGCAGGCTTTCTGTTGGTTGGGAATTGCAGGAGATATTCGCCCCCGGCAGCCCATGAATCCAGGCCCTGACGGCCAGCCTGCCGCGGCTCATTTGTAACAGCCCCAGGACGCTTCTGTTTCATGTTGGAAGCCGGACTGGGCCAGAGAGCTGAGGGAGAGCTGTTCTTCCGCCCACAGCAAGGTTGCTCTCATGTTCTCATCTTGCTGGTGTGTTAGGGATCGCTCAGAGCGCGGTGGGCTCGGAGCTGTGGTGTCATTAGAACAGAGGGTGTGTGTTTAAATGCCCATAGCCACAGGCGTTCGGCTGGGGATGTTTGCCTTTGCAGCCTTTGTGAAAACATCCCCCAACTCAAAATGGCTCCGAGGCTCTGCAGGCCTGTGTTTTAAGCTCCCCCATCACAGCTGCAGGCAGAGGTTTCTGAACATCTCTCACTTCCTTAAAAGACTGTCACTACCAGCTCTGTAGCCCCCTCTAGTCATGTGATGTTTTCCCTTCTCCCCCTTCCTTCCCCATAATTCTACACTGGGATGCTGATTGGAAGCTAAAAGGCATGATGGCACTGGCCTGGGTGGCTCAATGGTTGGGCATCAACCTATGAACCAGGAGGCTACAGTTCAACTCCCTATCAGGACATGGGCTCAATCCCCAGGAGGCAGCCGACCGATGATTCTCTCTCATCATTGATGTTTCTGTTTCTCTGAAATCAATAACAAAATATATTTCTTAAAAGGGTATGGTGTCTGCTGCGTGTCACCCTGTAAGGCAACATGGGAGAACTTGATCTTATAAGTTCATTTAAATGCTTCTGTTAAATAGCAAGCTCAGAGAACCAATAAATTTAATTTTTTTTAAAAGAAAGGGGGGATAATAAACTTGCTTATGGGATTAAAAAAAAAAAATAACACCATTTGTTTTGGAATAATTCTCCCCACCAGTGGAGACCCTCACCCTGACAAGATTTCAGTAAAAGGAAGCCCAGCCTGGAAACCAAGGTTCTGGCCTCCGGTCCTGGCCGTGCCATGAAGTTCTTCTGGGTCAACATGTGCTCAGACCCTGGCCACAGGGAGGCCCCGTGGCGTGGTGAGCACCAGCCAGAGACTGACTACAAAGCTCTTCCTTTGGCCACCTTGTGTCCCAGGTGTGACCCCAACCCTAGATGCCTTGTCTCTGCCACATTCGGTTGTGAAGGCTCCGCCCCATAAACTCTACCAATGGGTTGGCTCCATGAATGTTTGCGAGCAGCCTCTGTGCAAAGGGCCAGGTGTCCTTGGGGCCTGCCCTGCAGCCACTCTGCCATCGGGTCTCCGTCTCTCCTTGAGGAACACAAACGCAATCCTAATAAGCATACGAGGTCACAACTTCCATGTGCACACATGCGCCAAGCTCTTACTTAGCATGGCCAAATGCCTTCCCTACCACTCAGTGAAGCAGACATGATTTATTCCATTTTATAGAAAAGGAGCCCGAGGTTCAGAGACGACCCCTCTACCCCCCCGCCAGTGTTGGAACCAGCACACATCAACCTGACAGAAAAGCTCATGCTCTAAGCCAGTGGTTCTCAACCTTTCTAATGCTGTGACCCTTTAATGCAGTTCCTCATGTTGTGGGGACCCCCAACCATAAAACTACTTAATTTTGCCACTATGATGGTGGCTTAGCAGTGGTTCTCGAACTTCCTAATGCCACAACCCTTTAAAGCAGTTCCTCATGTTGTGGTGACCCCCAACTATAACATTTTTTTCCTTGCTACTTCATAACTGTAATTTTGCTACTGTTTATGAATCATAATGTAAATGTCTGTTTTTTCCGATGGTCTTAGGCTCTACAGCAGCGGTTCTCAACCTTTGGGTCATGACTATAGAGCCTAAGACCATCAGAAAAAAGATATTGACATTACTATTCATAACAGTAGCAAAATTACAGTTATGAAGTAGCAACGAAAATAATTTTATGGTTGGGGGCCACCACAACATGAGGAACTGCATTAAAGGGTCGCGGCATTAGGAAGGTTGAGAACCACTGCTAAGCCAACATTGGGCAGTGCTTCTCATCCTAAGTATTGGAAAGAAATAATCCCCAATAATCTTTTGAAAGAGTAGAGAAGAAAACACTTTGGTCAAAACAACTATCATGTTCTCTGTCCTTGCCAGGAACTGCTAGGAGCTTTGTGTGATTCTTGTAGCATTCCTGCAGGGCAGGTATTGTGTCCCCATCTTATATGCCAGTAGTTTGATAGACATGAGAAGGCAAAGAAAAAAAACTTGAGCTTGAGCCTAGAGTTAGAGGACCTTGCCCCTGCAGCTGGGCTCCGTACACTATAAAGTCGGCAGCACTCAAACACGCCATTGCTCCATCGCTGCTATTTGCTATTAACAGAAATAGTACCTGTGGCATTTCCTGAGCATGGAATGCCACCTGCTTTAGGGTTTCTTTCCTGCAAGGTTTGTGGTCCTGATCTGGGGATGTCAGCTTTCAAAAAAAATGTGATTCCCATGATCTCCCAGACTGCCCGGGGCTCCACATGTGTGTGTGCGCACGTGTGCATGTGTTTGCACAGACCCGCTATGTGTGTCTGTCACACTGCAGGGAGCTTTTCCTCATTTAAACAGCCAATTAAAACCCACTTTGGCACTTAACGCATGTCACTGCCTCTCGGCCCTCGGCTGCCTTCCCAGCAGGCCTTTAATTTGATAAAGAGCTTCTATTAACGGCTAACAGAGCCCCAGTAAGTTAATTAAACCTGGTCCTTTATTTTGCTTCCAAGGTGTGCCCTCCTTGTAAAAAGGCCCAAGGTTGGAGCTTGCAAATGACTTTAGACAATGTTCCATGCTTCAATGAGAAAAGTATGTCTGTCATGTCCTGGCAGGTTCCACGTAAAGTCTCAATTTCAGCATCATGTCAGGCTTTCACGGAGGCCAGGAGCAGATGGAAAAAACCTCTGCACCCCATTGTGTGGAAGCCAGAGTGAGCCATGGAAGATGAGCTTCCTCGGAGACTATAATGCTGAAAGACGACCTGGCTGTCACAGCAAACTTCATTTATCCCATTTCTTTAAAGTAATCCGAGAGTCCAGATGGGTTGTATAAACAGAAGAGGAGGTTCCTGGGAGTTCACTGGCTTAATGAAGCCCGTATGTTTAACTCATGTAATAAGTATTTAATCATGCTGATGAAATTCATTTAAACCTCAGCCACACACGCTGCTGCCGGAGCCCTGATAATGCCTCACAGCACTCGAGCTCGCAATGCCGGAGCAAGATGGGCAAGACAGAAAGCTGGTGACATTTCACGTGGTAAATGGCTTTGGAGGGCGGGGCAGGGGGGCGGGCTAAGGAGCCACGAGAAACTGACTTGTAGCCCACGGCCTCTGTGGCCTGGAAGCTCTCTTCTGCATCCCCCGGAGATGGGGAGCTACAGATGGGGTGATGACTCATGTGTCCTCTCGTCTTGATTTCTGAGTGACAAAAGGCAGAGAAGATATATCAGCTGGGAAGCTCTCGGCTGCTAGTAATGAAACACATAACTCAACCAGATTACACAATCTGGAATTTTTCCGAATGCATGTAACCAGAGTCCTGACACACGGGCCTGTCAGACCTGGTTAATTCAGCCGCTTGATTGCATCACCAGCGACCCAAGTCTTTCCTTGCCTCTGTTCTGCAATCCACGATGTGCTCCACAGGCCAGCTGCCCTCATGACCACAGGACAGCCGCCAGCACCGCATCGCAGAGCAGCATGAGTTACTGCAGTCCTGCCATGCCCGGGGGAAAGAGAGAAGCCATTCATTCCTTTATGGATAAAGAGAACTTTTCTTAAAGTCCCTAATCGCTTCCCAGAATGTGATTTGGCCACAAGCCACTTACTGACGGAGGAATGGGATCTCTGTGATTGACTTTAGACTATTGATCCCAAAGCGTTGATAGGGTAATATCAGGCTGGAGCCAGCGCACACCAGCCTGCGAGCCCAGATAGTGTACATGGCTCCTCAGCCCTCCAGTTAGTGACCTGGTAGTGGTAGCCTGAAATTGGCCATCATGAGTATATTTACACCACAGGAATTGGCAAATACTACACATAGGCTTCTCCCCTTGAAGAGCCAGTTGGTAAGCATTTATCAGTACATCATTGCAGCAGAGTCACCGACCTTTAAGGCTGGACACCAAAACAAAACTGGGATTTTTTTTCAGCTGGAAAAAATTTAGAGGGAATGAGCAATGAACAGTACCTGTGTGAGAGGGCTCAGTTGTCCACTCATACTCTCTAGAAAACACAGCACTTTGGGGGCTGAGCAAAAGTGAAGCACTATATAAAAGTGGGGGGAGAACCCCAAGTGGCTTATATCCTAAAAGCACCTGCTCAGGTAAGAAGCACTTGTTTGTTTTGTGGGTTGGCCTCATTTTTTTTCTGCCAAAATTGAAAAGATTCTCTAAAGAAAGGTCTTAGTTTCCTCTTGGCTAAAATGGTTCTCCACTCTTAGTGTTTCACAATCAACTGGAAAAATCTGCTAAAACGTCCAATTCCTGGACAATTTCCCCAGGAATCTGGTTCAGTGGGTCCGGTGTGGGGACCAGGAAGCTACACTTTTAACAGCCATTTCCCTCCACTCCTCGGGACCAAGAGGTGTGTTCTGAGCCCCAGGAGCAGAGGAACCATCACAGCTGCTGGCTGCCTTGCTTGGGTGTCAGGGGGGATGTCAAGGATTTGCTTTGTCCCAGCCAGAATTCTGGGGAGTGAACTACTCCATCTGAACAGCCTCAATTTGACTATTATTTCTAATTTTGACTCATTTACCTAGTGCTCTTTTTTAAAAAAAAATATATTTTATTGATTTTTTACAGAGAGGAAGGGAGAGAGATAGAGAGATAGAAACGTCGATGAGAGAGAAACATCAACCAGCTGCCTCTTGCACACCCCCTACCGGGGATGTGCCCGCAACCAATGTACATACCCTTGACCGGAATTGAACCTGGGACCTTTCAGTCCGCAGACCGATGCTCTACCGCTGAGCCAAACCGGTTTCGGCATACCTAGTGCTCTTTAAATATCTGAATTCCCAATAACCCTCATGGAATAAAGCAGTATAATTTACTTATTAAGTACATGGGCATTGGGGTCCTGGCTCTCCCAATTACTGGTCATGTGATCATCGATAATTATCAAGCTTCTCATGAAATTCAGTTTCCTCATTTACAAAAGTTGGAAAAACAATGCACTCCTGACAGGTTGTTGAGAGGACTCAGTGATGATCTCAAGCACTTAGCACTGTGTCTGACAGAGGAAGTGCTCTGAAGTGGTAGCATACATTACTAATCACCCACAAAACGCCACCACTGGAGAGCAGAACACCTGAAACTCTCCACACCCCATGAGGCTGCAAAGCACCTCCAGCCCCCTACTGCTTAGCTCTGCTGATGGAGGAGGCTCAGGCAGGCTGGTGGAGACCACAGAAGCCTCCAGGGAGCAGAGGGATGGTAGCCACATGCAGCAGTCTAGCTAAGTCAGAGAACCAGCCCTGGCCTCCCTGAGCCCTGACATGTCCCGCTGCTGGCTGCCACATTTGGAGCTAAAACCCAGTCGGCCTGGTTTGTGTCAGTTCTCCTGAGCAGAGTGCAGAAAGGCTGCTGTGGGGTGAGAATGGGGATCTTGATGCTGGCTTGTTTAACCTTCCCCCCTCCCCACCCCAAACCTCCCTCCAGGCATAGCAGAGGGGAAGGAGTCTGACCCCATTGGGTGGTTGCTCTTGGCATTTTGCTCATGATTTTTCAAAGATGCCCGCAACCTGGTAAATTCCCAAGTGCCCCCTGTGGGTCTGAGTGAGTGAAGATTCTTTGCCAAGGAACTTGGCTTCCAAAGCCAGTGAAACTGGAGAGAACTTCCCAACCTTCCTCCTGTGCGCGCCCTCTCTCTCTCTCTCTCTCTCTCTCTCTCTCTCTCTCTCTCATTATATTTTATTGATTTTCTACAAAGAGGAAGAAAGAGGGATAGAGAGTTAGAAACATCGATCAGCTGCCTCCTGCACACTCCCCACCGGGGATGCGCCCACAACCAAGGTACATGCCCTTGGCCGGAATCGAACTTGGGACCCTTCAGACCACAGGCCAATGCTCTATCCACTGAGCCAAACCGGTTTCGGCCCTCCTGCTCTCTATTGACTATGCCTCTGTCATGTCCCAGAACCCAAGGACACCACTGCCATGATGGGCCACAGAGTAATTCAGGGCAAATTACTGAGGACAAGAGAGAGAGGTGGATGCCATTTCTTGTTCTCCCTTTGACTTCCTGGAGCAAAGGGGTGATTTTGGGAAAAACTCAAGGTCAGTTCACGGCCCAGAACAAACATAGTAGATCCGGGCACCAGCTGCTTGGTGGCAGCACAGAGAGGCAGCTTTCGTGGCTGCTCTACCTTGTGGAGTGAAACCCCACCCCTCGGTTTTCATGCCAAGAAAGCAAGCTGAGATTTATGGGTTCTTATAGAAGGAAGAAAGGAGGGAAAGACAGAGAGAGAAACACTTGATCTCATAGTCTTGAAACAGACCTGCTATATATAGCTCAGCAGAAGATACTGGCAACCAACCAAGCCATAGCAAGAGCATGATGGCTGGTGCAAGCACTAAACAAAGAGCCAAGAATGCCAGCAAAATGGATGTGGCCACTGACCAACAGCCACCATTCCCCCAGAGCAGGTGCAGAGGGGAGATGGGCCAATGGAGCCTCTTTGTCTTTGTCATCGCACCCATCATGCCCACAACGCTGTGAACCCCATTCGTCCTGGTGGCAGGGAACAGAAAAAGAAGCTGGAAAAAGATGACTGCTCACTCTGGGTCCATAAATCACTGGAAGAAAGAGACCTTGCCCTGTGAAGTTGGCGATTCTACCTGGCACCACCCTAATAGTGAATCCAGGTATCATAAATCACCAGGGCTCTGCCAACAACAGCCCCGCCCCCTGGCTTGGCGCAAAAGTGGTGGTTGTTTTGCTGGCACTGGAGCAGGTGACTGCCTGCCCATGGACACAGGCCCATTCTGTGTTTCCCTTGGGTGGCATGGGGAAGGGAGCAGAGTAGGTAGCTGTCCTGGGAACTTGGCCCAATGGCCTGGCAGAGATGGAATGTCCTTGGCCAGCTCTTTGTGAGCAGTCAGAGATGGTCAGGAGGTGAGTCTCATGATCAGATGACTTAGGCTCGCTGGAGTATTTTCCCTAGGTTTCAGAATCATCTGAGGTCACTGGAGTGTCCTTGCTGTCTTTGTTGGATCCCTCAGGTAGCTTTGAGTTTTCATTGTTCAGCTTGTACTGGGTTTGTTTAGCTTGGATGTGCTTGGTCAAGAGGTAGATGTGTCAAAGTAGACTTAGACACAATAGTTTACCTTTTGGTCCCATCCATCAAGGAGGGGCTTACACAGGAAGGGGCAGACAGATAACCAGTAGTGGCTATGCCCCGCCCTGCCACTCCAGGTGGGCTACCTGTAGTCCTAGCCCCAGCCTTCACCACCATCAGAATCACATGCATGCTCATACACCTGCAGTGGCCCTTCCATCTGGCAATCACTTAACGCTACCAGGCTCAACTCAACTGTCCTGTCTTCTAGGAAGCCTTCCATGGCATCTCTCCAACCTCACACCACCAAATACTGGAGAGCCAATAAGAGTCCTTCTTTCCTTTATTTGCTTAACAAATGGTTATTAAGTCCCTACTACTCCCTACTATGTGCCAAGTATTGCCATTACAGGAGAAAGCACTATGGCTACAATCTCTGCCTTCATGGACGTTACTGTTATAGATTAGAGAGACAGTAAATATAAATAAAAAAGATGGTCACACTTGAAAGGTGCTTTAAAGGAAATAAACAAGCCCTGACCGATTTGGCTCAGTGGATAGAGTATCCACAGCTTCAGACTGAAAGGTCCTGGTTCGATTCTGGTCAAAGGAATGTACCTTGGTTGTGGGCATATCCCCAGTAGGAGGTGTGCAGGAGGCAGCTGATCGATGTTTCTCTCTCATTGATGTTTCTAACTCTCTGTCACTCTCCCTTCCTCTCTGTAAAAAAAATCAATAAAATATATTTTTAAAAATAAAATAAAGGAAATAAACAAGAAGCTGAGAGCAAAAAATGAGGATTAAAGTGGAGAGGTTACCACACAGGGGGCGATGGAAGAAGGCCTCTTGGAGGAAACGATGTACAGCAGAAGCCGGATGATGAAACGGAGATGGCAGTATATAACCAGAGGAAGAGCACTCCAGCAGAGGCTCGTGCACTGGGAGAGCAGGCAGGCTCAGATCCCAGGGGCCTGGGGTCACGGGAAGGAGTGGGGTGCAGGCCATGCTTGGGTCCTTTGTTTGGCATTGCACCCTATTTGGCAGGCATTCTGCTGCATTGGTCCTATTGGGTCACTTCCATACTTCCAAGTGGAGTATGAGTGCTTCAGGGCAGGGTTGTATTTGTTCGTGATTTTGTCTTTGGCACTATTTAGTGCATCGTAGATGACCACCGCGTAGATGTCATACCTGTCTGCCCTTTCCCCTTTTCCTCCCCTTTCAAAGGTGACAAGGAAGCCCTGGTTGGCTCCTCCTGTTGGAGGAAAGGGATGCAGAGCCCAGTGGCTGGAGTAACTGACCTGACCTTTGTCCTGAGATGACCCTGGCACCTGAGACACAAAGTCCCCAGCCTGGAACTGCTGCAGGCTCTGGGTGCTTTTCCAGCTGTGGGAAAAGCCAGGGTTCTCAGTAAGACTGAGCACCTTTTATGGACTCATCCATGTCTTGAATGCATGCCCGAAACTCATGGTTCGTTCCTACTCCCCCCTTCTTGGTTTGGGAATTGTTACTATACACAATACCTGGTAAAAACATATTAAGTAACATATGCTCATCAACACATGATTCAATCTGTGGCAATAAGCCCTGAACATATGACATATTTACACTTTCATATTTCAATCCAACATGTGTTTCTGTGTCAGGTACAGACTTGCTAAGAACAATATAGCCCTTGCCTTCAGAGAGCTTATAGTCTGGTGAGAGAAAAAAAAAAGGACCTGTAACCTGTAAGCAATTCAACGCTATTCAATGCTAGAAAACACATTAATTGCAATAATGTAGGAAGATTCTGGAAGGAGAAGGAGTTGGATCGCTAGAACTGAATGCTGCTTTGGTGATGGGGAAGGCTTTCCCCTCTCAGAGGTGGATGATGGCACCTTTCCTGGAGGCAGAATAAAGACGGGGGCGTAGATTTGGTGGGAAAGTCATCCTGTTTTAAACAGGCTGAGTTTGGCATACTCAGGTCAAGACTTAGATTTGGGTACCTGGGTTCCTGCCCTGGGCCTCACACTTTGGGAACCCATCCTCGGCCTTCCTGAGGGACACCACTTCCCACAAGGCAATGAGAAGCCTGCAGGACCACGTCTGTCCTCCCCAGGTGGCCAGTGTGCACACTGCTGCTCCTGTGGTGGGGTACAGAGATGTAGCTTGGAAATGGGTTGTCCATACATGTAAGCACATGTGTGTGGGACAAGGGAGATGCTTAGAAGAGAAACAGTCTCCATTTATCTCTCACCAATATTAAAGACAGACATGCAGGTAACCTATGGGTTATTTTTTAGTGTTCTCAAGTCTTCTCTTTTCTAGACTAGTGGCAACATCTTTTCTAGACTAGTTCCAATATCTGTAATATCTCCCCACCCAATTGCTCTGACTCAGTTACCAGACCCCCACCCCCGTCATCTTGGTTACCCTTTTTTGAATTAACTCTACATTTTACATAATTAGGAATTCAGATAGCTGTTGCATAAGCTCCATAATTGGGGACAACTGGGGAATATGGATTCAGTTACCTATCCTAACTCCCCCCAAACATGGATGGATGGAGATAGAGGAGATTCAGGGATTATGTCGGTGGGTGGGAAGGGGGTGTTACATGGGGAGGATTTGGAGCTATAACTCAGAGGAGCAGATGATGAGCAAAGAACAGCGAGGAAAGGAAGCTGCGTGCAAGCATTCGTGTGACTCCAGAAAAGACAAAGACACACCTACATGTCCTACAAGCACCACCGAAGACAAGGGCAGGGTCCACGTCTCTTTCAAGCCTGTGCTCCTCACCCAGGCTCCTCAAAGTCTTCCTTTAGTCCTCTTCATGCAAACCCGTAGGCCTCCCCCACTCCCCTCTGCTCCAATTACAAGGCAGCGTCTCCCAGGGAGCAACAGCCATCTGGATTATCTTCTCTGTGTCTGGCCGGCTCATCATCTCATCATCCTTTTAATAATCGCATCTGAAAACATATGCCTCTTAATTTGTCCCTCCTCTTCTCTCTCTCACTTTCTCTCTCCAAACCTTACTATTATTACCTTACGGAGCACTGGGGGATAGATAGCCTAAGAAACATGCGCTGTAAAGTGAATGCACATGGTGTGTCTGAATTATTCAGATCTAGTCCAGCTGTGCAACGGCACAAGCCCAGCTGTTTACTTGTGCACAGCCCAACAGCTTCGTGCTGTGGGGACAGGCTTAAAAGCTACCCCGGCGCTGCTCAGGAGCTTCCTGAGCACAGTTAACCTTAGATCGCCGTGATGAAGTCCTGGTAGATCATCCCAACCCAGGCCCCAGGCGAGCCATGCGGGAGCACTGTGCCAGCCAAGGCATATTAATTCCCTGCCATCAGGGGCCGCCTGACATAGGGTGTCCCCATGGTGTTTCATAAGCCCTGACAGCTCCTCACCATTGTTTCAGGGGATGCGAGACTCCTCTGGCCTCCTCACCCCATTGCTTCCCTGGAATTGGACACTCTCTCCCCATTTCGAACAGCGTCCCAGAGGGAGGAGAGGAAATGACTGCCGTTATCAAAGGAGGTTGAGTATGGCCGGAAAGAAAAGGGTGCTCAGACCGCGTTCCCAGGAGCCCTTTGCAGTTCCCCGGAATCAGCTTGTTTTGTGCTCCCCTCAGGTGGGCGAGCCCAGGATCACTCTGTCAACAGCTCTATCTATAGCGGGACCGGAGGACCCAGCCTGCCCCGGCCTCTGTGCCTGCAGGGCGCTCGCTGACCCCGAGGCTCAGCTGTGAGAATCAATCATCTCCTTCCAGAACTCATCCTTCAGCAGCTGCGGGGCCTTGGCTATTTTTATCGCCCCAGGAAGCCGGTGGCCAAGGACGTGCTGGGCTACCTTCTCGGGAGGTGCTGCGGGGGAAATGAGCTGCGGGCTGTCAGGGCAGCGGAGCCTCTGCCTCAAGGTTAAAGCCCAAGCGCCTGACCGGGAACAGGAGCACGTGACCTTCCTCTGCTCTGCAGCAGCCAAAGCCCCCAGAAGTCCCCAGGAGGGGCAGGGGCCGGGGACATGGGGAAGGACTTGGGGTGGGAGGGAGCGAAAAATCGGGTGCACAGGAGTGTGCATGTGCCTGGGCTGCTCCTATACCCGTGGTCGGCAAACTGCGGCTCAGAGAGCCACATGCGACTCTTTGGCCCCTTGAGTGTGGCTCTTCCACAAAATGCCACAACCTGGGCGAGTCTATTTTGAAGAAGTGGCGTTAGAAGAAGTTTATGTTTAAAAAAATGTGGCTCTCAAAAGAAATTTCAATCGTTGTACTGTTGATATTTGGCTCTGTTGACTAATGAGTTTGCCGACCACTGTCCTGTGCAAACAGGGAAATCAGAAATTGTAACACACAGAGCAGCTGGCCTCCATCACCTGCACATCCCAGCCAAGGAATGCCCACCTCACTGCGTGCCCATCAGCAACCAACACTTGTGGGCACCTTCTCTGGGCCAGGCCTGGGGGTCCAGGGCCTGGGGGTCCAGGGTCTGCCCTGGGGTTATTCAGAGTCTAGAGAGGCCAAAGGAAACAGAGCATCGAAAAAAACTCATGAGGGGCCCCTTGCCTCCTGGCCTGCCTGTCACCCCAGGCCCTGCGCCCGGCCCGAGTTTACAACCATCTTCCTGTTTGGTTCCCAGGGGAGCAACCTGTGTGGTGTAAGAGCAGGTGACGCAAAGCATTTATATTTATAGAGGTCCATCAGATACCCGACACAAGTTCCTTCAGCACCGTCCCCTGAGGTAAGCCGGTATTTTTAGTCTGCTTAAAAATAGCCTGGACGGCCATCTCGGCGGCATGTGCAGATGCGTGCTTTGCTCACAGAGCGCGGTGCGGGGAGGAGTCTCAGGTTCCTTGGCTCTCTCACCTTCGGGAAGGAGAGAAGGGGGTCTGGAGAGGAAAGAGGCGCTCTAAGATTGTGTGCGTCTCCTCCTGTGGTTTTAGGGGGAGAGAGAGAGAGAACATACCCATGGAATCGTCTCCTGGAGGGACGAGAGGGTGTGGCGGCTAAGGCCCATGACCCCATCCGAGCTCCAATGAGAGAGAAGACAATGAGTTCCCTACTGAGCCGGAGAGGAGGCTGGTGTGCCAGGGGCCACTGGTCTGTTTCGGAATGGCTGGGAGGAGTGGCTGAGGGCAGCGTATCCAAGGTGGAGGGAATGCTGCAGCTCCAGAGCAGGAGGCGGGGGTGAGGACCCACTTGGATTCCAGGGGTCAGTGGGCATCCTTGTCTGGGCAGGGCGGCAGGGCCAGAGGTTTGTTGACTGAGCGACCCCAAGGCCCTGGCATCCAGCCAGGCCAAGAACTCATTCAGTTCCGTGCCCCGGGCTCTCTGTGGCTGTCACTGACCAGACACTCCACTGCCCTGAAGGACTCTCTCCCGCAGCCAACACCACATTAGCAAATCATTTAAAGAATAAAGTCACTTGACACTCTCACTTACAGCTTGGAGTGTGATAATTGACACAACCTCTCCGAAGGACATTTTGGCAATTAGTATTGGACCTTAAAAATATTCACACCCCTTGAACTAATCATTTCTGCTTTATATATTTCCCCAAAGCAAAGAATGCCCCAACAATAGCGGAAGAGTGAAATAAATAACAGTGCGTCTACTTAATGAAACACTGTGTCGTTTCATATTTAATGATATGGGAAAGTGCTAAAAATGTAAAGTTTAATTAAGAAGGGCAGAATATAATAAAGGCTGTTTATGAAGTATAATCCTGAGATTTTTTTATTATTGTAACAGACGAAAAGCCCCTATTTAAGAAAAGTCCTTCAAAATAAAAGTCCTTCATCAGCCACTTGCCTTCGAAGGAAGACCTTGAAGGTCAGGTGTTGATAGGTACAAAGCAACAGAAGAAGCTTTGACTCTACGGTGGTGAGGGTGGGAATGAGGGGGTATGGAACCACAACAGGGCCAAAAAGCCAGGAGTTGTGAGTCTGAGACCTGTGTGGGCGAGGCAGTCAGAGAAATTCTACATTGGCGGCGGAGGGGCATGGGAGAGGGGAGTCTACAGGCATTGAGGTGCCTGGGGCTCCATTTGAAGATGCTACTGTGGCCACAAGATAAAGCCCAACTTGGTCCCCACCTGAAATTCTCGGTAAAGTCCACTTCATCAATACGTGTGTTGTGTGAGTGGCCATTTGGGGTGGAAACCCAGAGGAAGACTTAGCCACCTACACTCATGAGATGTAGAGCAGCACACTTAAAGTGGCAGAAGACCCAGATGCTCAGAGGCAGAGGTGATCCTGAGGACAGAAGGTGCCCCAGAGTTTCCAGCAACACTGGGGAGGACTTGGGATATCTGGAGAGTACGCAATGTGGTTGAGCCTTCCCAGGTGTGACAAGAGCTGGGACGTCCTGGCTGATGTCTGACTTGCATGTAAATATCTGTACACACATGTGTACATAGGACTGAAGGATCAGTTCAACAGTGGTGTTACCCTTGGGTCGTAGGATTATGATTTTTTTTTTCTTTTGATATGCTATAGAATGTTCCAACTCTTTTTTAATAATACTAGAGGCCCGGTGCATGAAATTCATGCAACAGGGGGTGGGGGTGGGGGTGGGGTGTCCCTCAGCCCAACCTGCACCCTCTCCAATCTGGGACCCCTTAAGGGATGTTCAACTGCCCGTTTAGGCAAGGATCGGTCCTAAATGGGAAGTCGGACATCCCTCTCACAATCCAGGACTGCTGGCTCCCAACTGCTCACCTGCCTGCCTTCCTGATTGCTCCTAACTGCTTCTGCCTGCCAGCCTGATTACCCCTAACCACTCCTATGCCAGCCTGATTGATATCTAACTGCCCTCCCCTGCAGGCCTGGTCACCCCTAACTGCCCTCCCCTGCAGGCCTTGTCACCCCTAACTGCCCTCCCCTGCAGGCTTGATCACCCCCAACTGCCCTCCTCTGCTGGCCATCTTATAGTGACCATCTTGTGTCCACATGGGGGCAGCCATCTTGTGTGTTGGAGTGATGATCAATCTGCATATTACTCTTTTATTAGATAGGATATTAAATTTTTTTAAACAATAAATACAACTATAAATTGTCTCCATTCCTTGGGGCATGTGGAGCACTTGAATATCTGCAGGTCCTCGGCCTCTAGCTGATGAGGTCTGGTGTGTCCAGGTCCCACCATGGACACTGATTCTGTGTGTAACTGGCGGCCCTGGGGGCGAGGGCCCTGCCCACTCACTCACATCCCAGTGACCACAGGGGACCCCCGAGCTGATGCTCTGGGACCTGCCGGACATGTTCCGTTCTTGCCTGCAGCCCAGGAACTTCTGCAGCTCACACATCGGGTCTGTGAAAGGGGACCACTTTCCCTGCAAATCGAGACACAGCTACAGTTGTTGGAAGGATGTACTCAACCACTGTCTCCTGATTTCTTTGCCTTCCTTTGATCTCTGGTGATATGTAAGTCCTAAAAGCTGCAAGTAAACATTCTCCCATGCTGAGTTCTGTCTTGGAGCGTCTTTCCCGTCTTCTAATAGAGCAGAAGCCTACACTGAGGAACTAGTTCTCTTTTTCTTTTCTTTTATCAAAGGGAAATTCTGCACATACTAGTAGTAAAAAGAAATGAAGGGACAACCAAGTCATATACGCATTGCCCCTTTGGGTGTACAAGGCGAATATTTCTGAAAATAATATATAGGCATATGTCATACTTAGAATATTCCTACCATCGCCTATGGGGGCCCTGAAAATGCTTTACTGCCCTGCCATGTGCTCTCAAACCATTTTTGATGAAAAAGAGAGGAAGCTGGGGGAATTACTTGTGGCGTTCTTTCTCGGGATGGTGCCTCCAAGGTTTTCCTGTGGCCAGTTAGGCCTTGGCAGGAGTCCCCGCAGCTCATGTCCCTCAGCCGGTTCCCTCTTTCCAGGACAGAAATAAAGCAAAACACAACTCAGGTACTAAGTGGCAGAGGCAGGCCTGGCACTCAGCTCCGATTCCGGAGGCCGGACTCATTCTTTTGCAGGTGCATCAAGCGCCCTTCTGGATATCCTGGGGGGTGTGAAAGGGAGACAGCACACAGACGCTGGAGGAAGCACTGGGGTTGGGAAGGCTGTGAGCCACCGCCATGAAGTGTGTTCAACCAGCGAGCGAGTGGCAGGCGCCCTCTGTGGCCCTGTCCCCATGCCAAATGCTGGGGAGGGCACCAAGGATCCAGGGGAGGTGGGCCCTCAGCCACATTAGGGAGGGCAGGTGAGGTCAGAGGGCAGATAAAGGGGCGGCCACTGTGGGGTTGAGTAGGGGAATCTTAGGACTCACTTTGTGGGGGGCAGCCTGGTGCAGCCTGGTTGAGGTTAACTCTGGGCACACCGTGGTCAGTACCCTTCATAGAAAACATGCTGCTGCTCCCATTAACAGTGTGGGCAGTGTGTGGCCCTTGCCTCCAGGCTGGGGCACAGAGTTCTTCTCTTGAGTGAAAAGCATGGCCAGTAGATGGACTTGTAGGGCTGGTTTTATTTGTTCCACAAAAGTATAAATATCAGAACATTTTTCAGACAGCAGATTACAATGAACAGCGAGCCTCTGTGCAACTCAGCGCACAAGGTCATGAAGCTTCTAATGCAAGGTCTGCTGGTCCCAGGCATTCAGCCCCCAAAACAGCTCTGCCAGGCTGCCCGTGGCCCCACCCCTTGCACATGTCTAGGGTCCTCCTGCTGCCCACGCCATGGCCCTGCCACACCCCCTCTGGATGCCCACCCTGGCTCCTCGGGCAGTGCCCTGGCGTTGCCTAAGGTGGGTATCAGTCTGGCTTTTGGTGTCTTCCCTTGTGGCTAAACATCTGTCTCTGTGAAATGCAATGATCTGGTGGATGCTCTCCCCGCTTTTTGCATTCTACTTGGAGTGAGCATCGTCCGTGTGCTCTGGAAACCTCTGTGAACTTGGCCTGGACCTGCCCGCAGGCAACTGGGAAGGCCTCGATGGAGCGAAGACCGAAGGAAAGGGTTTGGCCGAGCCCCAAAGAAAATAAAACGACTCGGCCCCAAGGAGGCGGACAGTCCCGATTCCGGGCACACGAGGTGAACGCCGAGTGGAAATCCAACTGCTGCGGAGAGTGATTACTCAGATGGAGCAAATGTGCTGTGAAATCAGCCCTTGGAAAATCATCTGGAGTTCATCTCGGTGAAGTCCAAAAACAATAACGGGCTCCCCGGCCGCTCCGGGGGGAGGCTCAGGAGCTCCCCTCGTCAGAAGCCCGGAAAGCCGCGGCAGGAGCGAGGCCGGGTCTTGACTTTGCTCTTGTTTATTTACAAGCCTGCTTCTCTCTCCCACCGCCCTCATCCCTGCTCCCCAGGGAGCTCGGGGCATCCATCTGGCCTCTCACAGGGCGCCTGCCTCTCCTTCCCGGAGCCTGGCAGAGTCCCCGCTGTTGGGGGGAGGTGGGCACCCCTGAGACTTCCCTCTGGGCCTTTGGCAGCAGATGTCAGAGGAGAGGAGCCTCAGAGGGAGAGGCTGAGAGTTCCTAGAAAAACAGGACAAGGTTGGGCTTGGCCTGTCACGGTGCACATTCTTCAATGTCACAGGAGCCCTCGGGTCCCTGGTCCTTGATCTTGCAAGTGGCCTGAGCTCACTTCCATTCCAGAGGCCCCAGGAGCAGCCCAGGGAAGGTGACAACCCTGCCAGCCGGGAGAGCCAGGCGGCCTGTCTCTGGGCATGGTGTGCGCGTAAGCACCGCGATGGCTCCCATGGATGAGGTTGGAGCTCTGAGGAACTTCGGGCTTAGTGGTCTGGCCATGGGCAGGTTCTGATATCACAAAAAAATAATATGAAATGGGGGGCTTTCCTGAGCCTAATGGCTTCCATCCCCAAACCTCCCCCCTCCCAGACACCCTCCCCCTCTGGGCCTGTGATGTCACTTGAAAAATCCAGGGTCCGGCTGCAGCAAAGAAGCCGGGGAGCCCCAGGAGGGAATGGGAGGCTGTCTGTGAGCTGCTCGGCAGGGGAAAGTGAGGACGTGTCAGGTTTTCCAAGCTGCTTTCCAAAGCATCCCCTTAATGGGTCTTCCAGAAAGCCCATCTCTCAACAGCCCGAGCGAGGTTTGGGTCCGACAGTTTTCTGCCACCACAGACAAGATGATGACATTTATATGGGCAACGCACCCAGGGCCCAGCCCACACTTATGCCCAATTCCCAGTATACGAGCTGTCCTCCGCCCTCCCTCTCTCACCCAGGGAAGCAAATCGAGATAAAAGTGAGTGTGGGGGCTTCATTATGGGCTAATCGAGAAGCCACTCTGGTTTTTTTGTTTGTTTGAACAATTTATATATATATATTTTATTGATTTTTTTACAGAGAGGAAGAGAGAGGGATAGAGAGCTAGAAACATCGATGACAGAGAATCATGGATCAGCTGCCTCCTGCACACCTCCCACCGGGGATGTGCCCTCAACCAAGATACATACCCTTGACTGGAATTGAACCTGGGACCTTCCAGTCCGCAGGCCGATGCTCTATCCACTGAGCCAACCGGCCTCAGCACTCTGGTGTGTGTGTGTGTGTGTTTTTTTTTAATTAGTGAATAAGCCATTCACACACTCTGATACTTGACTGGAAGGGGCAGACAATGGCTGTCCACGGGCAGTCTTCTTGGGACCATGATTGAGGGCAGAGGGGAGGCAGAGCTGAACGGCAGCAAGCCTCCTGAGGGTTTGTGTCTGGCCCCTGGGCAGCAGGCCTGACTGCCCCCATATCAGGGTCTGATGTGGGGGACTGGCCATGGTTCCAGGCTATGACCCCAGCCTCTCAGAAGCAGTGGCCCTGGGCTGGTGCTGCCCCTCCAGGAGCTCTCTAGCTGTCTGCACCCCCGCTGTTGTAGACTGAGAATGCCCATGTCTGGCAGGGGTTAGGGTAATTAAAATATAATTACATGGTCAAGATGATCAAGCTTATGAGCCATGGCCCCCCAAAAGGCATGAGACCCAGGCCCCGGGCCATTTGAGAAGATAGACGAGGCTGGGGAAGGCGGGCTGGCGATGGGGGCCTCCGGACTTTGAGGGGAACCAGAGAGGAAACTGTGGGGAAATGACCCAGTGAGCAGCATTCCCAGGAACCGGGTAGAAGGGCTCCCTCGGCTTCTAGAATCTGCTGTCTCTGTCCTGCACCTTGGCCTCCAGCCATCTGGTGCCTCCTCTCCCTGTCCTGCGTGCCTCCACCAGAGAAAGCAGCCAGAAGCGTGTATGTCAGGGCAGTGACTCAGACAAGCAGCAGCCACGCCACGCACCACGGAGCTGCTTCTCACACCGTAGCCAGAGGTTTTGGACGAATGACCTCTTGGGAGGCAGCTGCCCCCACCCGACGAAGGCCGCTTTGGGCCGACGGGCAGGCCCAGAGTTCTTTTGAGCTAACTGGGCAGTTAGACGTGATTGAATCCAAAGAGGATGTTCCACAGAAAAGTCTAAATTTGCGTCCCTCTCTTTTAAACACCCCTCCAGTCCTCTGGGCACAAGTCATGGCGTAGACATACCCAATAAAGAACTGGAGCTGTAAGCATTCGTAATAACTTGGAAACTGCTTACTCCTTTTTTGAGGTCCCTTGTCCCTCTAGCAAGCCCGTGGCTTAGCTTGCTTAATCTGTAGCACCAGGGTCCCGTCCCGGTCACTCACTGACCTGAGGTAGGGGACCTCAGTGTTTTAATCTTAGTTTCATTCTCATTCATTCGGCAAACGTGTGTCGTGGACACACACAGTCCTGCTCTCCCGGAGGTGCTTTCTTCTGCGGGAGACAGATGCGAGACAAACCAAAAACACCAATGGCAGCTCCGAGACAGGGAGGAGTGTTTTCCGTTTTGTCTCCCCAGATCCCCGAGGCGTACATGACACATGATAGGTGCTCATCAAATGAATGCGTTACTGATCATAGAAAAGTGTCAGAGGCGCATGTGTGATGGCAAGAAGGACGGTGCGCCGAGCTAGAGAGGGTTCCGGGGAGTCACCGGCAAACGCAGCTGCTGTGAGAATGAATCTGATCCCTCGCTGCTCGCCCTGCATGGCCCTTAGGTGGTGAGAGCTAGAACTGCGGCAGTGAAGTACGCAGACCGGGAGGCTAGGAGTCCAAAGTCAGGGTGTCGGCAGGGTTGCTTCCTTCTAAGGCTCTGAGGGAAATTTTTCCAGGCCTCTCTCCTTGGATTGTAGATGGTCATCTTCTCCCTGTGTCTGTGCATGCTGTCTTCCCTCTGTCCATGTCCTGGTGTCCACGTTTCTCCTTATAAGGTCACCAGGTACACCAGACGAGGGCCCACCCAAAAGATTTCATTTTAGCTTGATTATTTTGATAAAGATCCTGTCTCCACATAAAGGTCACAGCCTGAGATACTGGGGTTAGGACCTCATCGTGTGTATTTTGGGGTGGATGCAATTCAGCCCACAGTGTTCCATGAGTATTATCAATGGCAGTGAGATCAATAGCAAGGAAAAAGTAGAAACACAAGACAAAACAAAGCCATTGACAATAAAGGCGAAATGTTTGCCTCATTAGCTCAAAACCTGTCCACAGCTCCATGCAGCCCAAGAGGAGAAGAGCAGGTTCCGGGGCCAGACGGTCCGAACAGCCATGGAGTCTTCCTCTTGTTTTCCAGCTTTCCCTCCCGTCTAGGCAAAGTCTCCCAACCTTCACTCGGTCTCTCTGGCACCTCTTCGAGGCTGGGCTCCCCGGGAAGCCCTTTGGTCTCTTCTCTGTTGACCCAACTTCAACGCCCCCTCAGAAGCCCAGCTCCAGGCTCGCTCCTTCAGAGGGTATTTTCCAAGCTGGTTTACCAGGGAGCAACCAGCACACTCCAGGGAGCCCATGAACCATGAACAAAGGGACTATCCCTGCTGAGGCTGGCAGCAGGGACCAGCCAGAGCAGGAAGCACACCGCCCTGTACCTCTACAGGAGCTGTGGCTTTAGAGGATCCAGCCAAACCAGAATCGCAACAAGACAAGGAGGAAGCAGTGAGGGAATGCAGCCGGCCTCACTCTCCTCCTGCCCTCCCATCTCCTGCCTGTGGCTCCATTGGCAAGCACAGCTGGAGCTGGGGGCAGGGACCAGTGGATATGGTCTAAAGCTGTCTGTGCCAGGGCACCCAGCAGGAAAGACAGGGGCTCGGGGATGCATAGCAGGCAAGCAGATCATCGATAGCACATGCTGCCCCTGTCTGTTATGCCCTCCTCTGAGTCCACACTGCATTATCTAACTCCCCTTATGTGACCTGGAGCCAAACAGAGCCACCCTGGCTGGTGACCTCCCTTTCCAAGTGTGTGGCTGTCATTATGGCTTATCAACAGCAGAGAGCGTGTCAGATGCGTCCTCTGTGCCCTCCCTATGCCCCACCTTCCTCCCATCCTGCTTCCCGCCCCCCTTCTCCCCCCTCCCCCCCCCCCCCCCCCCCGCCCTTCCATCTACATCCCTGGCCCCACCCACCTCCATCCTAGCCCTGAGTACAGAGCTGGGCTTGTAGTACGTGCTTAGTAAATCAGTGCTGAACACGAGCTGGGGTTTGAGAGATGGAGCGTGGGTGGGATCGTCCAAATGCATCCTGCAAAATCACCGGCTCTGGAAGAACAATTGTCAGGCCCATTTCCTGCTGCAGCTGGAGCCAGGAGACGCTCAGGCCTTGGCAACCTGACAGCTGAGGAGCAGCCAGGGAATTTAGCAGGAGACAGAGAAAATGAGGCCTGCGGGTCTGGCCCAGCCCCATCAAAAGCAGACTCAAGGCAGAGTCTCTTCCCAGAGTGGGGCCGAAGTGGGGTGGGGGCTGGCTCTGTTTGCTCAGGTCCGCTGTGAGCCAGAGGGCGGGAGTCAGGAGGCGGCGGCAGTCGGGGAGGAGGCAGCACCGTAGTTTTGGAAGCTGGTGGCTCAGCCTGAGGTCTGACAGAGCTTAAGGGCGTAGAGATTGCCTCCTGAAGGGAGACCACTTGGATGGACCAGTTGTGGCACTTGTCCTGCCCCAGGCCCTCCTGTGATTGACACTGGCTGCCTTTCACCTAGGCTGGTTTGGGCCCTGGGGTAGCCCCTGAATAGACCAGCAGGGGGCACCTGCCCGATGACAACCTGTCCATAGGCTAGTCATGGACACGTGATGGCCACTGTGGTTTCCCCCCTTGACCCCCTTTCCACCCTAGAGGACCTTCCTGGTCCTTGCATTTCCCTTTCCAAAAAGTGAGCATGGACTCAATTCTTGCCAATGACACTGATAAAGAAGTCTGTGGAGGGACTTTTAGGAGCAGAGAAGAGACGAAGCCATCTCTCCTATTTCTCTGGACGCTGTGTCAGTGGGATGCTAGGACCACTGCTGCCATTTTGACACCAGCAGCAGCAGTACCCAGGCCACTGGGGCACGGGGGTGAAAAGGATTCAACCTTTGAGGAGCCCCTAACACAACCAGTCTCTTAGCTCACCATTCTAATACTCCAGCATGTGAGGCCATGGTGACTGTCCTCAGCACTGAGCCAGCTCCAGGGGAGTTTCTGCTCCATGGAGCCACACACATACTCTCTGCTATCACCTGAGAGGGGTCAGCTGAGAGGGTCTACTCCTCCAGGACAGGTCGCCCACCAGGAGCGCAGGAGACGGATTTAGCTGTTACACAAGCATTTAACAGCTAATGCTGGTTTTAACATCCATAGACTTACACACTGTAAGCAGATGATCAACCCACATGGTGTTTCTTCTTAAAATAAATTTGTGTGTGTAAAAATGTGAATTATTTTATTATTTTATTTTGAAATATATTTTATTGATTTTTTACAGAGAGGAAGGGAGTTAGAAACATCGATGAGAGAGAAACATTGATCAGCTGCCTCCTGCACCCTCCCCACTGGGGATGTGCCCGTAACCAAGGTACATGCCCTTGACCGGAACCAAACCTGGGACCCTTGATTCCGCAGGCCGATGCTCTATCCACTGAGCCAAACCAGTCAAGGCAAAATGTGAATTATTTTAAAGGAGAACATTAGGTAAGTACTGGTACCCATGGCGCACAGTGAAATACGGTGTGCAGCCCGTGACTCAGAAACGTGGGCGAATCGGATTAAAGGCTACCGAGGAATGTGCCTGTCAGGAGAGAGGGGAGAAGAGAGAAGAGTCACCAACAGCGGGAGACCTTCAGCTCAGCAGCCACGAATAACGTGCCTCCATGTGCCATGCCTGGGCCAAGTGCAGGGGATGCAGCAAAGCACAAAGCACTTATTGGCCCGCTGTCCTGTGCTCCCCAGCTGGCGGGGAGGTGGCTGGTGACCAGGTGACTTTAGAGCACATGACGTCATCACGGTGCTGGTAAACTCTGCGTGGAAGACAAATCCTACAAATGCCAGAAAGACCCGCCTTCATCGCAAGGAAATGGAAAGACCACGGAGAGACTGAGAGGAAACACCCCTGAGCTGCCATCCATGCTGACCCGGCGCAGCTCCCGGCCACGAGCATTGGGAACAGACTGGCTCTGGGAGGCCGTCACAGGCTGGATTGTGCTCCTTAACACTTTGTACGTTGAAGTCCTAAGCCCCAGGACCTCAGAATACCTCAGTGATGTTCGTTAGGATCTTTAAGGGATAACTAACTAAAAGTGAGGTCATTAGGGTGGGCCAGTCCAGTCTGGCTGGTGGGACAATGCGGGCCGGGGGCATGCATGCCTGATGGGAAGACGGAGGGAGAAGAGGAGCATCTACCAGCCAAGGAGAGAGGCGGGAACAGATCCTCCCCGCACGGCCCTCAGGAGGAAGCATGCCTGCTGAGACCGTGGTTTCGGACTTCCAGACTCCAGAGCTGAGGCCATCCGTTTCTGTTGTTTATGCTCCCACTCTGGTAACTTCGTTACGGCAGCTCTAATACAGAGGCCTGGGTGAGTTTCCGTCTTCTATGGTTAAAGAGCCCAACAGACCCTGAGAGCAAGCAGCCCCGAGTTTGGGGAGGACCCTGGCTAGGTCGGGGGACTTCACAGGGCAGCCCCTCGTGTCCCAGAGGCCTCGTGGTCCCCCCCCGCCCCCCCCCTGCCCCGGTCCCCCAAGTGGGAAACCTGTAGCGGACCCGCCTTTCCTCCTGGGGAGCGAGCGGATGAGGAGAACTCCCGCTCCTGCCAGGCTATGGGCTCCCTGATGTCCTCCCCTTGGATCAGTCCTAACCGTCCTGCAGGGACCACTGGGTTTACTGCCAGGAAGAGAAACCCCAGGAAGCCGCCTTCCTGCTCCGGGGGCAGCGGGTGGGGTGAGATTCTGCAGCCATGACTCATGCTTCGTGGGGGCGGAAGCGAGAGCGCCGGAATGGCCATACTGAAAAGCAGTTAGGCCGTTTTCATGGCCGCATCGCACAGAGTTAAAACCTGCAGGTTGGATCCCATTTGTGACCGCAGCTGCCATGAGCTGACGCCCTCGCAGCCGGGGCAGGGTGAGCTCCGTGCCCGGTCAGGCTGGGCACAGGGGGGTGCGTGGGCCTGCAGCCAGGGCAGGGAGACTTGGAGCCTCTGCAGAAAAGGCTCGCACCCATCTCTTCCTTCCCAGAAACCTCATGGGTGTCTGCCCCTTGGGCGGGGACAGCATCAGGTCTGGCCTGGGCCAGTAGAAGGACAGGGGCCTTGCTTGGCCAGACTTCAGAGAGTCCGAGAATGAAACGCCCTGTTGTCCCGGTAAGAAGAAACCCCCAAGGCTGCTGAGAAAGTGAAGAATTTGCAGCCAGGCCTAGAGCGGCTAGATTTTCCATTCCCGGTGCTTCTGGACCCGAGCAGCACCCCCTGGCAGCAGAAAGACTTGGACAGACAGCGCTGAGGAAATCCCGGAGAAGTGGGGGGCCCAGCAGGGAGAAAAACAAGCTCTTTCATAGAGGACAGGAGATTGACAGGTGCTAAGTTTGGGGTGTGAGGCTCCGCCAGGGCTGTGCCACCCACCGAGACGTAGACGCCGGGAGAACCTCTCCTGCCAGCAGCCGGCGCTCTGCGGGCCGGGCTGTCGGGACTCTCAGGCCAGCCGGTTGGCGGCGGCGCTTCTGCCTGCCGTCTGCTAGCATTTATGGAGTGCCGAGTGTTTACCAAGTGCATACGAACAGCAGAGAACTCGACCAATAGGCGGTTATTCTGTGGTGTCCCTGCTTTTGAACTTGGTCTAGATGAGCAGAGGCATCCTACATCCTCCTGCTCCTTCTTTCCGTGGAAGAAAGAAGCAGGAATGGTCACAGAAAAAAGAGCTGCTTGCCCAGCTGCTTTAGCTGTCCCCGACCTCATCCAAGCCCTGTTTGCTTTACACTGACCTGGCTTCCGGAGTCCAGGAACATTTGCTGTGCGCGCTGCCGAGGGATGTACAAAGCAGCTTTGGTTGGAGCGCACGCCGACAAGGAGAAATGTACTCGTGAGCTACCTACCACTCACAGCACCGGCCTTGTGGGTGAGGCACGAGGCACCGCATCCTCCAGGCACCCTCCAAGGACCCCTCCCTAATGCCAGAAGGAGAAAACCTTTCCAGAAGGGAGCACCCTTATCCCTACCCCTGTCCCAAACGCCAAAGGGTCCCAAAGGAGCTAGCTGGCTTCCCCACTCTAAAGATTCTTGGTAACAATAACCAGAACTCTTTGCGGAGGGCATGAGTCAGGCACCATGCAGTTCCTTCTCTATCTTCACAATAATCCTTCATGGAAGCGGCATCTCCCTACCGTGTGGATGTGGAAATACAATGACAAGATTAGCTCCTTGCCGAGGGCACAGAGCAGGAGGCAGGGTTTCATGCAGAAGCGTCTGATGACAAAGGTTTCCTCCCAGCCTGCCTCAACATTGGTCACTGTTTCCACCGCGATCACAACTAATTCGATGTCAAGAGTAATAAATGTGGAGTGCGTCTGAGAGGGAGTCAGCCGGCTATAAATAAATACCCATGTGTGTTTCTCTTGAGCAAGATCCAGTAAATTGTACGGAGCCACAGTTCTACCTGGAATCCATCCTCCCCTCAGGACACAGGCCAGCAGCGGCCGCCCCGCAATGAGAGCAAGGAGGGCGAGGCTGCCAGCGCTGTCCCTGAGCCCTGCCCGGCGGTGGCCGTTCAGTCCGGGAACCGCACTGCAGAGCGCGGCCAAAAATAGAAATACGGGTTTTGCAAATGTCATTCCCACGTGGACCCGGGCCATAGTGGGCCGGGATGGCCGCTGTGATCCATCAAACTTTATTGACACTTGGTGTGTCCCAAGTCGGCTTGCAGTGCCAGGTGCCTCAGAGGTGACAGTTCCCTTCAGAAGCGCACTGACGTCAAAGCTTGATAATGTAAGCACATTGGCCTCACATGAAGCAAACTTTTTTTTTTTTTTTTGAGTGCATGCTCATTTTTAAAAATTTTTTAATTTTAAAAAATTTCTTTATTGATTAAGGTATTACATATTTGTCCTCAACCCCCCATTCCAATCCCTCACCCCCTCCTCATTCATGCTCCCTCCCCCCTATTGTCCTCGACGACCGGTTAGGCTCATATGTGTGCACATAAGTCCTTTGGTTGATCTCTCCCTTTTATCCCCACCCTCCCTTTGAGGTCCAACAGTCTGACCCCTGGCTCCTTGTCTCTGGGTCTGTTCCTGTTCATCAGTCTGTGTTGTTCACCATTTCCCCTAGATGAGTGAGATCATGTCCTACTGGAAATATACTTATAAGAATCAAATCATTGCTGATATGTACACATAAGGAACTGTTTGACATTGAAGTTGGGTCTCAAAAGAATTGGTGGCCCAAAAAGAAACTCTACAGACTGATTCATATGCCTTTCAGCATAACCATTATTGCTTGTCTCATTTTTGAAGCAAACTTTTTTAAGCTTCAATAGGTTCTGAGAAGGAATGTGCTCATCAAGGCTTGGGCCATGGTCAAGCATGGGGTTTGACTTCATGTGTTGAAACGGCGAGGATGAGTAACAGAGGAGATTTGATCTGGCCTAACCAACAACACGTCCACTCAGGTTCATTCCTGACCCCGATGGTTTGGACAGCTGATCCTAGCAACCGAGGATCCGTTGCCATAACAGTTGTGAGCCGGAGGCCCAGAAAGTGAGGACTGAGGCATGTCTGCAGAGAGCCAAGGGGGAACGGCAAGGCAGACAGCAAGGAAACCCAGTATTTTCTGGTCGGTTCCCACTGGGCCCCGCTGGTGTCTGACTTCCCACCATTCGGTATTGATTCATCCCTTCTAGTTAACTCGGGACTTCCCAAAAGATAAAGGTAGATTTTCATAAGCCGGATATATTCCATGTAAAAGACTATCCTTTGTGCTAAAAGTCTACCCATTGCATTATTTCTTGTTCAAATACGCTTTTAGAAAGTATTGGTGATATTAGGCGGAAATTTGTGTTATTTTAATGTTGTCACCTAGCAAGAAGAAAAGTCAGCACATTGTCAGGGCTTGCCACATTTTGAGTATTTTACTGATCTAGGAACTTTTGCATTCGAACCTTCTCAGAAAGCTGCCTTCAGAGGGCCGACAGCGCCGGTAAGGCCAGGCCCGTCCCTCCGTCTCTGACTGGGGGGCCCGCGTTCAGTGAGCACAGGGAGCCTGGATGGGGAAGATGTCACACCGGGAGGGTGTCAGGCAAAGGCACATGGTGTTTACTTTATAAACTTGCCAAAGCTCTTCCCAGCTGCCTCTTCACCAGAAAGAAAAGGAAAACAGGGCAGATTATGGTCTGGAAGGGAGGTTATATTATGGGTGATTTACCTCCCATCAAAAAAGATAGGTTATTGTCGGGGCACCTCTTATCCGTGTTCTCTGTCTCCCAAAGTCCCGAGCAGGAGGAAACGGCCTCACAAGGAAACAGGAACGGGTCTAGTCAGAGCTTGCTCTTCTCCCACCTTCTCCATTGTCAAGGCCCAAATGAAACTTCTTCCTGATCCGGTCCCAGCCCTGCCCAGGCAGCCCACACCCTCCTCTCTCTGGCCCCCACGGTACTTTACTCGTACTTCTGGGACAGCCCCTCTCATTGGGTGTTTTTATTTATTTTTTTAAAATATATTTTATTGATTTTTTACAGAGAGGAGGAGAGAGGGATAGAGAGCTAGAAACGTCGATGAGAGAGAAACATCGACCAGCTGCCCCTTGCTCACCCCCTACCGGAGATGTACCCGCAACCAATGTACATGCCCTTGACCGGAATTGAACCTGGGACCTTTCAGTCCGCAGACCGACGCTCTACCACTGAGCCAAACCGGTTTCGGCCATTTTATTGATTGTTTACAGAGAGGAAGGGAGAGGGACAGAGAGCTAGAAACATTGATGAGAGAGAAACATCGACCAGCTGCCTCCTGCACACCCCCCACGGGGGATATGCTCACAACCAATGTACATGCCCTTGACCGGAATGGAACCCGGGATCCTTCAGTCCGCAGGCCGACGCTCTATCCACTGAGCCAAACCGGTATTGGCGACTCATTAGGTGTTTTTAAATAGGCCACTTCCTTCTGATGATGAAAACATAAAAGTTAAGATGTTGAACCTTTGAAATAATAACAAACTTCTGCAAAGCTCGCCAGGAGCCTGGCCCTCCTGTAAGCCATTTCCAGATGTCAACCACATTACTCTCTCCACAACCCAGAGGCTGGCACGCCCAGGGGCACCCTCCTTTGAGAACCAGAACCAGGTCCCGTGGATCTTCCCACTGCTGGTGTCTGACACGGTGCTGGCCACGGCCAAAGCCCTATGACAGGCCTTTGTGTTCTCAAGAAAGAGAACAGTTCGATGTGGATGGTTCAGGTGCTGCCAAAGGGAGGACGACAAGGCTGGCCTAGGATGTCTGGAAGCTTCCTCCAGCTGTGTAATTGTGGAAAGCCGTGATGAACTGGCACCACCACAGTCTCATTGAGAACAGACGTGTATCGGGACACTCGTCATCTGCCAATGTATCGATGACTGACTGGCAGCTCTAGGTGGGTGCGTAATTCCATCTCCACCTTGGATGTTCTGAAGTCATGAGTGTGTGCCCCAAAGGATTAGCAAATTAGTACGTTACGCCTGTGTCAACACTTCTATTTTTAAACTACACTGTTTACTTACTTAACTAACTTTTGGCTTTCCTAACAGCTGTTAGCACAGCAAACTGGTATTTAATGAAGCAGGAAAAATAATAAACCATATTGACATTATTCCCCCAAATCACGGCTTTTTCAAAACATCTCTTTGCTGGGAAGGCAAAAATGGAGCTGGAGGAGATCCAGAGAAATGCAATAATATGGTCAAGAAAATGGAATTGCACAGGCCAAAAAAAAGAATCTCTTTTTCCTGGAAAGATGAGAGAAACTAATAAAAAGCTATAAACTTGTGAAAGGTACAAAGAAGGTAAACATGGAGAGTCGGTTCCAAATTCCAAAATAACAGAATTGCTTTTCTTCTCCACCGTGGAGATCGAGGTAAGTTGAGGAATGTAAAAGAAAATACTGGCGCGGGAGTGGGGCACGGGAGGGTTAAGATGGTGGCGGATGTTTCTTGAACCTCCCCCTACAACCAAACTGGGATCAAAACTAAATGCCCTCTACCAGGCATGCCTCAAACCAAGCACGCCGAGTGAACCATGGGCCAAAGCATGCCTTTCCTATTGTGCTTGTGTATCAGACGACGAGTTCGATCTTCGCTGGTATGTATGTCATCTTCCTTTGGCCAGTTTCAGAGCATCACTGCTCTGTAAAAACAATCGTCTTCTAATAACAGGTCTTGTTTTAGTGACAAAAGATAGTCCTTCCCAACAGCAGTACCGGCAGGCCACTGTAAGGCAAGGCTGCTTGGCTGCTCTCTGGAACACCCGTCCAAGTTCTGCCTTTGGCCATGAGACTTCTCTACCCCTCATCTTAGTGAATCCAAGTCACCAAATTACCGTGTGTTCCTGATGCAACAGCCATATCAATCAATGCTCCCTCTGCTCATAAACTCGCCTTTGACTCGGGACACTGAGTCCTGCACCCCTGCGATCAAGAACGCCCACGGGGACATGTTCGAACACATAACGGGGGACGATGCAAAAGGGTTGGGAACCCTTCCTGGGGTTTGGTTCGGCATGAAGTGGCCACTCTCCTGGCTTCTCCTGACCCAGACTCCACGCAGCAGGTAATCACAGAGCACCCTGCAGCACATGTGATTGGTATGAATGTTGCCGTGTTGCCCAGCAGGGCGGCCTGCTTCCCTATGATGGCCGGACGAGCGTGGTGCGTGTCCACCGATCAGGGGCAGCGCCAGCCTCTTCTGCTCCGAGGAAAATCTTGGAGACCTTTGCTTTAAATCAGGGGTCCTCAAACTTTTTAAAGTGGGGGCCAGATCACAGTCCCTCAGAGAGCTGGAGGGCCGGACTATATGAACTACTAATTCCTACTGTAACACCTCGGCTGCGCTCACTGCCCAAAAAACCTGGCGGGCCGGATCAGACTCCTCTGCGGGCCGCATGTGGCCCGCGGGCCGTAGTTTGAAGACCCCTGCTTTAAATGGTAATTATCCTGGCAAAGGTCCTTTATACCTTGCTCTAAATGTTATCCTTCCAAAAGCAGAAAATGACTTTGTGGAAAGTCTTTCTTGTTTAAAAAAAAAAAAAAAAAAGTTTTAGTAAAGGCATAGCAACTCCATAAATGGAATATGCGTACATTTATGGGCCATTATGAAACGAACTAGCAGTCACTAGTAATCATTTCACACACACATTCACCTCCGTCAGCAACCTTCCAGGATTCAGATCCCAGACCGCTCTCAGGCTAACAAGACCTTCCCAGGAACCCCTTTTTCCAGGCGGCAGCGCGTGGCCTCGCCCAGGAAAAGGCACTTGGAAAACTGTGTTTCCCAACATTAGGGTGCATTATGGATATGAAACCTTCGTCCAAATCCTCTTGGTCATATAAAACGTCATATAATTATATATTTGGTCAGGGAGGAGTGTTACAGAATAAATATTTCCCCATTAGAGCACACTGGGAAATGTTTGCTGACACCCACACTCAACCCCAGCAGGTTCTCTTGGAAGAGTTTGGCAAAGAGCAGGCCCCTCCTTAATGAGGTGCCGGAGTTGGTTGAAAATTAAATATTAATTTACCAAAAAAAAAAATTTGTTGCATCTTAAAAATCAAAATTGTGGGCGTCTGCACCTCCTGCGTGCCTCCGGCTCTGCGTCTGTGCAGTGTCCTGGGTCAATCCAGGATCACCGTCTTTTATGGAGTTGCACAACTCCGCTCTTTCTGAAGCAGGCTGGGGAAGACATCAAGACATTTTGTTACTCTTTTTTTCTTTCTCAGGATTTTGTTCTCTCTCTGTCTTCCCTACTGGAAAGTTCTTTTAGAAACTACTGATGGGTGTGTTTTGTTTTGTTTTATTTCATTTGATTCCAAGAGATTCATAGTTGCAAGAGCCATAGGATACAAACAAATGGATCTAATAGGTTCTCTTGGAGAACTCTTTCCTCCAGCACAGCCCCTCGCCGGGCCTGCCCCATCCACACCCAGTGGCTCTGAGGAGGCTGGTCTGTTCGGCTCCACCTTTCCTCCAGGGGCCAGATTCCAGCGGGATGACCACAGAGGTGGTGTGGGCTTTCGCTCCCACGGCCCCTCTCCACCAGGTGGCTCAGTGTCTCCATGCTCCGCTACTCAGGTGCTCTCAGTTCAGATCCGGTGATTTCCCCTCAGCTTCCAGGTTCTTTTTATAATTATTTTATTTTGATTTATTTCAGAGCGGAAGGGAGAGGGAGAGACGAAGAAAGAAATATCAAGGATGAGAGAGAATCACTGATCAGCGGCCTCCTGCACTGCCCCTACTGGGGATGGAGCCCGCAACCCGCGCATGTGCCTGGACTGGGAATCGAACCATGCTCTCCTGGTTCATAGATGGATGCTTAACCCCTGAGCTGCACCAGCTGGGCTCTAGCTTCCATATTCTTAACGGAATTCCTCGTGCTTATTTACCCACACATTCACACGGTCACTCGTTCGATTACATAAGACTTTGTCCAGTTCCGTGGCATGCATTTTCAGTGGATTGATGGTTGGAAATATTACACTGGTCCTTCGGAGGGACTGCACCCAGTTCCCACAAAATTCTGGAGAGCTTTCTCCCTCCTCTAAGGCAGACTTTACAGGGCAAATAGTGAAGACGTGGAGGCAGGCTGGCCTTTGAGGATTCTTCCCATCACAACACCTGCTCTGCTGCTGTGTCCGATCTTGGAGATGGGAGGTTTGAAACTATCTGAGACCCAAATTCGTCTACAGATTTTAATACCATTTTAATCAGGAGATATTTTTTTCTGAGAGGTTGGGAGATGAAGAGCTTGACAAAAAAACAATGATTCTAAAGTGTATTTAAGAGAATAAATACACGAGACTAGCCAAGAAAAACTCTGAAATGAATAACAAGGAGGGTATACGTGCTTGATTTGATATGAAAACATGACTTCCACTCCTGCCTCATATGCAGAAAACTGAAAATAGTGCCTCTCCCATCAGAACAACAACGGAGAGAAGTCAGGTGAAGTACAAAACCATGCATTTGCTTAAATGCATCCGAAAGTCAAGGTCATGTGGGATCAAAAAAGCTTGAAATCTCAGGAAATAATGCGGCTCCAAGGAGACAGGGGACATAAGCAAGGACTTACCTGTGTTATTATAGGAAGAAGAAACATGGGGTGCCATTGCAAGAAAGAATAAAGAGCATTCATCCGAAATTTTTAAACTGCTAAAGGCCAAAAGCCAACGAGCATGACACTGTATCACCCCTCTCCACATGTGCAAATACAAGAGGAATTCACACCCACTTGCCGGCTCTTATCCATGGGCCTCCACCCAGGGCCTGAGGACGCACTGAACGCAGGACAGGCCCGCAAGGCACCTTCCCTCCCTGGTGCAGGCTGGACGACAACAGGACAACGCCCCAACATGGAGCCACTTATACACCCCAACATGGAGCCACTTCGGCTAAGGTCCGCACCACCAAAACAACCCCTAACTTAGTTTCTCCTAGAGTGGGGCGCTGCCCACCTCATGAGCTGCTGAACAAAGCCAGTAAGGTCTTTAAAATGGACTCAGCTGAATTTCACTTTTTAACCCATCTCAGAGCCTTACCACTCTGTATTGCCCACTGCTCTCTCCCAACATCTGTACAATGCCAGGCATGAGACACATACATTTCATGCACATATGATGCATCGCTGCTATGCTTTTACCCGAGACTCGTTTATCTCTTAGAACAATAAAAACTGTAAAAATGTCTTGCACTTTACCTTCCTCTGCACTCCCGGGGCTGCGCAGGGGTCCTTGCTCCGGACTCCAGGCTGTCTCTGCTGCAAGCGCCCGCCCGCCCAGTGCTTCCTGCGGAGAAAGCCTGCGGGAAGATGCAAATGCCCTCCATGTAGGTGGGACCCTGAGACTTCCCCCCCCCACCCCCAACCCACACTCATTCTCCACTAATCCTCCCCTGTCCCAGGTGAGTCCCATTGGCTGCATCTGAGCCCAGTGAAGGAGGGCTCCTGTCCATGCTTCCATCGCCCCCCTTCCCAACCCCGCCCCCCCCATCATCACATTTCAGACTAGTTGACTGCCCCATGACGTCAGCTTTCTGATAGATCAAAAAAAAGTAGTAAACGTGCCCTTTGTCTGGAGTTTGTATTTTTTAATGAGAGTGAAGGTGAATCTCTGCACCTTGACCTTTTTACTCTCTCGTCACCTGGCTGACCCACAAGGCCATTTTGTTCCTCAATATGTTTTCACACCCACAGGAATGCCTGAGTCACAGCCACAGCTGATGACACTTGGAAATAGCGGGACACTCACCCCCAAGAGGTGCTCCCATCCCACAGAGGCAGCCTTCTCCGGGGAGCAGCTTCCTGGAGGGAGCTAGAGGCCCAGAGAAGGGAGAGAAGGGAAGCGTGGCTCTCCCGCCGGCCCTGGGAGGGGCCAGCAGAGAGCACAGTTGCAGAGAGAACAAGGATTCAGGAAGCCACCAAGCCCAGTCCCTTTCCAGGCGCCGTCTCCAGCTCCAGCTCCTGTCTCCCTCACAATGGCAACCGGGGAGGCTGGGCCTGCCCCGTCCTAGCCCCATCCCTGTGCGGTCAGGATGCCCCTCTTCGCAGCGGGGGGAGGGGGGGGGAGAGACATGCGGTAACAGTTGTGTCAGCGTTTGCAGGTGCAGGTGACATGGCTGAGAGGCCTCGTTTATTGGGAATAGAAGACGGGACCCAGAACACAGCCTGTTTTTCTCCACACACCACGCCGTTTTGGGGTCTGAGCTGCTCTGGCCTCCAGCTGGTTAAAGGGGACGAGGCAAAGAGATGGGCACATTCACCTGCTGTGCTTATGGGGCCTGTGACTGTGTGAAAGAAAACTGGTCTCTTTCTTTTTAAGGAAGAGCTAATAGGGAGCGTCTGAGCAAAGGCCAGAGCCTCCCCACTGAACCACACTCAGGGCAGTAAAGATCTAGCAAAAATCTCTGTTCGCTTGCCTTCGAAGTATGCTTTGTGTGTTCTTATCAACGAAATTGCTTCTGGGTATGCTCTATGAGAGCTCTTTCTTTCTTTGCAGGGCTCTCTCAGTTAATTCACATTTGTATTCAATATGCACCTCAAAATACCCCCCAAAGAGGTAGATTTTGCTTTTCATGCTTTAACACAGGGAAACGGAAACTCACAGGGAATGACTAACCCAGGCACTCGGCTCCTAAGAAAAGCAAACACCTGGGGACAGCGCCAGAGCACCCAGCAGGGGCCACAGGAGGTGGGGGGCGGAGGGCACCTTGAAGGGGGCTGCTTTCAGTGATGTACATCCTTGCCTTTGTCACTAAGCACACCTGTTGAAGTCCAGGCTTGCATATCAGTCTGGGTCCCTGCAAGACAAAAAAGAAAAGGTTAGTCAAGGGACTTACTTATGCAGGGTTTCAGAAAATCGCCAGGGGATAGTGAAGCACTGTGCATTTGTTTGCTAGAGCCGCCATAGCCCAATACCACAGACTGGGTGGCTGAAACACCAGACGTTAACTCTATCACAGTTCTGGGGGCTAGAAGTTCAAGAGCAAGGTGTTGGCAGGTGTGGTTTCTCCTGAGGCCTTTCTCCTGGGCTTGCAGATGGCTGTCTCCTGTGTCCTCCTATGGTCTGTCCTCTATGCATGTGCACTAATCTCCTCCTTTCACAGGGATACCAGTCAAAGCAGATGAGGGCCCACTCAAATGTCCATTTAATCTAATCACCCTCTAAAAGCCCTATCTCAAAATATAGTTACATTCTGAGGAGTTGGGGGTTAGGGCTCCAACATATGAAATTTGGGGGAGATACAACTTAGCCAAAAATGGCAGTGGGGGAGGACTGTTAACGCCCTAGGACTGGAGGGCAATAGGAAGGGGAAATTACCAGAACCCAGACCCAGCGAGGATGGCTACAGGCAGCAGGCCTTTGGCAGAGGGTGCTCAGGGGGCCTGGCAGGGAGACAGTGTGTGTGTGGGCGGGGGGGAAGCAGATACCCTGACATCCGTTCCCTTCCAGCCCTGAGTGCCCACTGGTGCCTCTTTGGTCGAACCCATGGGAAGCCAAGGGAACTCATTGACATGGTCCACTGGGGTCAGCCTCCAAGGCTGAGAGAGGGCAGGACAGGGCCGAGGGGAAGGTACAAGATACTCAGTGGTGGCAGGCTGCACCCTGAATCCTGCTCTGAAGCAATGGTGCCTTAAGAGAGGGGCATCCTCATGCCTGGGTTTTCCACCATTCCCGGGAGCTCCAAGGAGAGAGGACCCTGAGGAAACAGCTGCCGGCAGGGGCATTCCAAGGAGACATTTCCTAGGAAAGCAGGATTCAGAGATGCCTCCCCCGGGATCAGTGTCAGAAGTGTCACATTGCCCGTGTAGATGGCAGAGGAGAGGGTATGACCCGTGTCTCCACCCTCTGCAGAGTCCTTTCCAGTCTCCGTGTCCAGCTGCACTCACTGGGGCGTGTGAGTGAGCCTCTCGTCCTTTGTCCTCGCCCCCTCCCTGCCTGGGGCGCCCTCCACACTCCACACTGGCTGACTCTCACCCTCCGGGAACCAGCCCTGGACTCTCTGGCCCAGGTCAGGTGTCCCTCCGGTGCGCTCCCGCCGTATCTGATGCTCCCATTTTTTAAAAAAATATATTTTATTGATTTTTTACAGAGAGGAAGGGAGAGAGATAGAGAGCTAGAAACATCGATGAGGAGAAACATCGACCAGCTGCCTCTTGCACACTCCCTACTGGGGATGTGCCCACAACTAGGGTACATGCCCTTGCCTGGAATCGAACCTGGGACCTTTCAGTCCGCAGACCGACGCTCTACCACTGAGCCAAACTGGCTTTGGCTGATGCTCCCATTTAATACCCATTTGCATGACTGAAACGGACTCATAGAAGTAAGTAAGGAAGCCCATTTGGGGGCCCACCATGGCAATAGGCCTTGGTCCAGATTCAGAAACAAAATCAAGGCAGTCCCAGGACATTCTCTGAACTTCCTGTAATGTAAGGAGATTCCTGTTGATGTAACAGGCAGACCAATTTTATTGTTTTAGCCACGTGCCAGAGGACAACAGAAAGCGATAGGAGTGGGTATCCAAAGATCTCAACATTTTAATTCATCTTGAGAGGAAAATAGCAGAGGTGAGGGGGCTGGGGGCTGGGTATCCATCCACCCATTCACCCATCCATCCATCCATCCATCCATCCATCCATCCATCCGCACTAGGAGGTCAGGGCATCCAGAGAGGCAGTGGTGACACAGGTCCTTACAGCCAGGCAGGTGAGCCAGCTCTGTGCATGTGAGGCGTTAGACAGCAGCACTGCGCATCTCCCAGAGCCACAGTACACGGGCAAAGTGGCACCAAGTAGCCAACTCCCGGCTCAGAACACAAGCTTTGGAGTCAGCTTTCCATCCTAACTCTTACTGGCTCTGACACTGAACACATTAATCTTTCTGAAGCGATGTCATCATCCGCACGATGGAAATGAGAGTGCCTTCCCCATAGACTGTTGTGAGGGTGAAGTGCTGTGAGGATAAAGCGCTGGTAGCACAAACGAAGCACTCAGTAACTGAGCTGTCTTATTGACAACAGTACGCAGGAGAGAAATCACTGTGGCCTGGGTGGTCAGGAAGGCTTCACGGAACTTGAGAAACCTGACTTAGGCCTGGGGAGGTAGCTTTGAAATTTCTATGGATGATGTGCAAAAGGATGGGTCAAGTAATGACCCAAAACACTGGCCTGATGAGAATAATTCCTGTGGCTTCTGGGCTTAGACCCTGGTCCAACTTGCTTTGGTTTCTATTTTTCAATCAAGACTCAGGCCTCCGGCACCACCCCCTCTGCAACCCATTTCCAGGTCTGGCTAATTCCCCTCCTGCTCCAAACCCCCGTGATTTGCTACATGCCATGTGGCCCTCTAATTCCATCCCAAGGCTCCAGAGGTGCAGATCTGCAAACCAGCATGATTAGCCACCACTGCTGGCTTCCCATTCAGCATATAAATCTAGTGCCTGGGATTACCTCATGCCAGAAAACCGAAATCCAAGTCAGATGGTTAAGGCATTAATAGCAGCGAGTGTTGTAAAGACTCAACAATGCGAACCTTCCCAAAATGAACCATCCTGACCTCCCTCACGCTGACAATGCGTGTGTGACATCATGTGTAAATGAGCCTTAAATTTGAACCAGGTGCCGAGAGCTGTCTGGCGTCTCCTGGCTGCTGTATTAACCACTAACGTGCACAGGGGGATTGAGGCAGTAAAATGGAGCGAAACGATGGCAGTGACCGGCCCTGGACGCAGCAGCTGTGCAGTGAACATTCAAATCACGCCCACCCTGTGGAGCCCAGGGCCCTGGAAGGCTTGTTTCCGGAGGGCTGGGAGAGCCCGGGGAATTTGGCTGGCTTCACTCACCCAACAAAAGCTCTTCCATGCAAATCAAATCACTGGGACTTGCTTCCCGACTGGATTCTGGGCTCTGTGTTCATTTGCATTGGTGAGGTGGGGCTCTGAAGTTCAGGCTCAAGCTTGGCAGTTGGTGACAGTCAACGCTGAGGCATGCAGGTCAGGCAGCCCAAGCTATTCTTGGAGGGCCCCCTTCCCAAGGTAGAGAGCCGCCTCCGAGCCCTTAGGTGCTATGACTTCTACCAGGCTGGTACCTGGAGGTAAAACTATGCCTCTGCCCACCTAGCGTGAATTCCCACAGAAGGCCCCATGACAGACAGGCTCTAAAGACCACTAGATAAAGTTTGGAGGGATTGGAACCAGGTATATATGCAGGGTGGGCTGTAGGCATGAGAGAGCAGATGAAGACAGGTGAAAGTGAGTTAACAATAAATTAAGCCTGAATAAAATTAAGGGCCTCGTGTTTTGTTTTTCCTTTTGCTTACTGTTCACGGGGCCCAACCCCAGGTTATTAACAACATGGCCGTGTTCATGGCCTGTATTCTGATCATCACTAGCAGGCCCACACAACCTGGAGTCAGTGAGCATGGGAAGGAGGTACACAAAGTGATTCTCTCTTGGAGGGGACTGTTCTAGGAGCTGTACACATGCTAGTGAAAAGAAGCTGGCGCCAGAGGGGTGAGAACCCACACTCCATGGATCAGATAGGACTTCAGCTCCAAAGAAGGCCTGTGTTGTTCAGGCAAGCTCCTACCCCACCAACAGCCACTGGGCTGGGCTGTGCTGTGGAGTGGGATGGAGCAGGATGAGAGGCACGTCTTGGACGAGAGTATAAGGGGCTGTTCGATGCAGTCTTTCCTAAAAGCTATTATAGTGTGCTTAGATGTAAATATGTAAGAATTTGTGTATGTTGTAAAACAAAGTGAATGTCGCGCCAAGATTTTGGGGGTGAGTCTCCCAGATGTTACATGAAGTCGAAGTCCAAACTCAGCCTGGCTTCCAGCATCTTTTACAACCAGGGTCCTGCCCTTCAGCTTTATTTCTCAAACTGCCATTACATCTTTGCTCCTGGCAAAATTGTTGTCATTTCAAAAACATCCCATTTACTTGTACATTTGTTCCTATTTTCTTTCCAAATGGGAATGCCTTCATCCCACTCTCACTTCTGTGATTTTATTCAGCTATTACTTCCTCCACAAAATTATCCCCACTCACCCAGAAGGCAGTGAGCCCCACCCCAATGAAACTGTCCAGCAGAGCTTGTAATGCTCATATTACTCATCAAGCTATGTTGTTCTTTCAACAAGAGCACGCACATGGCTCACACTATGGCCAAACTCTGTTCTACAGTACATTACTACCCTAGTTATTGCACAGAGGTTGCCTCTATTACATTGTAATCTCTGGGAGTGGTTTACCAACTAAAGAACAAATACTATATATGCTAAACGATGCCATATACCTATGTTACAGGCAAAAATCATCCTTTCACAAATGAGATCTGGAATAGAGTTCAAGAATTTTCTCTCTCCAGAACAAAGTTCTAATTTGCTAAAGTATGGCTTTTTGATTTACTAAAAGCAAGTTTTTGTTTTACTATAGAAGTGACAATGTTGTGAAATGTTTTAGTCTGGGAGTGATTAGACACATCTTTTGGGAGATTTGATTAAAAAGGAAAAAATCTGGGAACCCATTTTCACATTGACATTAAAATGCACCAATGCAATTCTATTTAGTTTGGTTAACTAATAAGTTGAGAACTATTCTGGATGAGTGGGGTTGGGTGGAATTTGTGTGAAGGCAAATGAATGACTAATTTTTTTTTTCTTATTGACTAATCTTTAGATAGAGACATGGGGGCCCAAGTTTCCAAGTATTTTACTTCCCTGTGAAGTATAAGTACTACTGTGAAATATAAATACATTACTGATAGACTTTCTATATAGCACTTAAACCTATGAAGTGTTATAGTAAAATTAGTGTTTATTTCCTGAATCCTAAAATATTGATAAAATTTTGTAAAGTTGTAAACTAGAAATCTATTATTTAGATATTTTCCCTTCCAAAAGTTAGGATCAGCAATTATTGGGGAGAAAGCCAACTAAATAATCCATTTTTATAACCAACATCTATTTAGACTAGTATATATATTTCTTTCCAAAAATAAGATGATTGATGTTCATGAGCATTAGAGGTGAGAAAATTTTTACTAAATTTTTAAATATAGACTCTGTTTATTTAGATCAGTAATTTTCAAATGCTGGCCCATAGCTAAGTTTTCATTGGTCCTTGTGAAAAACAAAAAAAATATATAGCAAGTTTTTAACAAATGTAGACCTACTGAATTTAAATAACTATATTTTAGTATATTATGACCTTCCTTGCTTTTTTATATGAAAGGATGATGTTGATTGGTGGCAAGTTTTTTTAATACCCTCAATCAATTTGAAAAATAAAAAGCTGGTAATCTTATGAATATCCCCAAAATTCATTTGAAGTTCTAAGGATCCACAAGATATCCAAGTTCTAGAAAACTCTGAATAGACTGTTGGTATCTGAGCTATATTTAAATTTTTTTTTTAATTGTATTTCCAGAGGGTCATAGAACACAAAAATGGATTTATCCCTTTTTCAAGGGATCCAAGCTTTTCCAAGTCTGATGGACAAGTATTGGGACACATTCTTGGTCTCTGTAAAAGCCCACATACCTCTCCTTTGCCTAGAATTTCCTCTGAAATACTTCACAAAGAGGAAACAGCATGCTTGTGAGAGCAGACCATGACTGAGGACGGAGACATGAAGTGGCCACTGCTGTCTGGCTGGTGTGAGGGAACAAACTTAGACAATGTAGCAATTTAATGAATAAAAGCCTCTCAGCACAGTCAGTATCATCTATGAATCTACTATGAGCAGAATCATTCTGTGGGAAAAACTCCAATAGTTAGATATACAAGTACTGTTAACATAATAGTTAAGAACACATATTTTATAGTCAACTTAAGTCAAAATTCTGAATGTGCGATCGTGGACAAGTCACTTGAACTCCATAACCTCTCTAAACTTTAACTGTAACCTGTTAAATGAGGGATATATCTGTACCTACCTCAGGTTACATGAGATATGTGGTTGCCATAGTGCCTGGTCCATACATACAAGTGCTTGCTCATCATATTATTTTATGCTCCTGACAACCTTCTATTCACTTAAAATACCAAATTCTTTTGAACAGAGAATTAGGAGCTATAAAAATGATCTTCACTATTTTCCTGAGGGAATGCCCTTCCCTAGCGGCCCAACTCCCTTTGAGTCCTACTACCACCATCTAACTACAAGCGGGGTCGAGTTGTGATCCCAAACACACGACACCTCGGGGTGATACAAGGCACGTTCTGGGGGCCCAGTTCCCAAACTCCGAGGCTTGGTTCTAGAGAACCTAGAATAAGGACTCTCGGGGGAAGCGTTAAGAAGTGTGGAGCTATCCCTGATACCAGAGATCCACTTCTTTGAAGGTGGATCAACCTTTATGTCACATCACATAAAATTAACCATCTTAAAGTACACGGATTCACAGGTATGCAGTACACTCACACTGCTGGGAAAATGGGGAGGGTCACCTTTCATCCCAAATGACCTATCAAGTTATTTTCCTACACGAAGACATAGATAGCTCCCTTACTGGGAGAAGTTGTGGCGCCAGCTGCTTCCCTCACTTAAGCCTTGTTGTGTCCTGGATACAGGTCTTTTGGCATTTGTGGAAAAGATGCCATCAAACAGCTTCTTATCCATTCAGAAAAAGAAATATAATTTTTTTTAAAAAAATGTTGTGAAACATTTAAACTAGATTTGTTCACAGGAGGATATATTTACAAAATTAATTTTTAGCTTTATTTACTACCCAATTGTGTATCAGCAAGACTTGCTTGCAAATCATTCAGCAGATATATATATTCACATGTTTATATGTGGGTAGCAAAATAAATATGAACAAAGGTTAAATGTTAGTGGTGGGTATGTGGACATATTATTCTAACTTTATATATTATTTTGAAATTTTTCTTTATAAAAAGTTGGGGAAAACTCACGAAGTATTTCTGTTTAGATCATTTATAGTAAATGGAGAGAAATGTTTTTCCACAGTTTTAGGATATGAAGCATTCTAGGCACATATTTGATGTCACTGCAGTCTTATACTGAAATATTCAAACTAACTAAACCTGATAGCAGGTCCAGGGACTAGCTAATCTTTCAGAGACAGTGATAACACAGAATCCGGGGGAGAAATAACAATAGATGGCATTTCTCCTACGAATATCACAGGCAGGCACCTTCTCTCCTGGGAATAGCACATGTGTCAAGGGGACAACTCTCATGTGACATTCATCACAGCCTTAAGGAAACTCCCTAGACATACAATGAAGTGAGATTGAACAAATATTTTCTGACACCAGCTAAATAAACTCATGGTGATGGGCATTATGTGTAACCACAGGACATACATGTGTTTTCGGGTTAATAACAACCGAGTCAAGAAAAGACGGTGTTTAAATGTGAAAAGACAAATGACTCCACAAAGTTTAAAGAGCATTACTATAATACATTGTTGGTGGGAATGTAAGTTAGTAAAATCTACAATGAAGGTCAATTTAGTAATATCTATCAAAACTCAAAACACACATACTCTTTGACTCAGAATTCCAGTTAAATGGGTAGAAATTTAACCTACAGATATACTCATATATATATGGGCCAAATGATGTAGGCATAAATTTAATAATTGAAGCATTATAATAAAATAGCAAAATTTTAAAAAATTAAAAGTCCTAAAAATGCATTGATAGGAAACTGGTGAATTAAATTAGGGTACATACATCAATAGGATACTATGAGCTGTTAGACAGATTCATATGTTTTGAAAATGCAACTTATAGAATGGGAGAAAATATTCACAAACCATATACCTAATATATGTAATAACTGAAATATATAATAACTAAAATATATAATAACTTCTACAACTTAATAACAGCATTAACAAAAAATAGCCTTATTTTAAAATGGGTAAAGGACTTAGACATTTCTTCAGAGAAGACACAGAAATGGCCAATGAGTATATAAAAAGATGCTCAACATCATTAATTATGAGGAAAATGCAAATCAAAACCATAATGAGATAACATCTCACACCTGTCAGGATGGTCATTATAAAAAAACAACCAAAAACCAGAAAACAACAAATGCTGGTGAGGATGTGGGTAAATGAAAGCTTTGTACATTATTGGTGGAAATGTAAAATGGTGCAGCCATTATTAAAAATGTGTATAGTTTGCCAAAACCAATTTGGCTCAGTGGTTACGCAGGGGTCTTCAAACTACGGCCCGCGGGTCACATGCGGCCCACAGAGGAGTCTGATCCAGCCCGCCAGGTTTTTTGGGCAGTGAGCACAGCCGAGGTGTTACAGTAGGAATTAGTAGTTCATATAGTCCGGCCCTCCAGCTCTCTGAGGGACCGTGATCTGGCCCCCACTTTAAAAAGTTTGAGGACCCCTGCGATTGTTCTCCAGACTGAACAGTCCCAGGTTCGATTCTGGTCAAGGGCACGTACATTGGTTGTGGGCACATTTCCCGGTAGGGGGTGTACAGGAGGCAGCTGGTCGATGTTTCTCTCTCATTGATGTTTCTAGCTCTCTATCCCTCTTCCTTCCTCTCTGTGAAAAATCAATAAAATATGTTTAAAAAAAATACCCATTAGTTATATCAATTGAAATTTTTTTTAAAAAATGTGTAGAGGTTCCTCATAAGATAAAAAATAGAATTTCCATATGATCCACTTCTGGGTATATATATCCTAAAGAACTGAAAGATATATTTGCACCAAGTTCATTGATTACAGCCCAGAGGAGGAAACAATCTAAATTTCCATTGACAGATGAATGAAATCGTGGTACATACATGCAATGGAGTATTATTCAGCCTTTCAAGAAGGACTCCTGTCACATGCTACAAAATGAAACTTGAAGATATTACGCTAAATGAAACAAGCCAGTCACAAATACTGCATGCTTCCACTGTATGAGGTAGCTGAAGTGGTCAAACCCATAGAAACACAAAGTAAAATGGTGGCTGCCATGGATGAAAACAGGGGGAAATGGGGAGTTGCTGTCTAATAGGCTTAGAGTTTTGTCATACAAGATGAAAACATTCTAGAGATCTACTGTACTAATATCTATATACTAGAGGCCCGGTATACAAAATTCGTGCACTTGGAGGGGGTTTCCTCAGCCAGGACTGCATCCTCTTGCAGTTCAGGAGCACTCAGGGGATTTCCAACGATGGCTCCTATAGGGAACGGGCCTAAGCCATCAGTTGGACATCCTTAGCACTGCCGCGGAGGTGGGAGAGGCTCCCACCACCACTGGTGTGCTAGCCAGCCATGAGCTTCTGGTTGAGTGGTGCTCCCCCTGTGGAAGCACACTGACCTGCATTGAGCATCTGTCCCCTGGTGGTCAGTGTGTGTCATAGCGACTGGTTGTTCTGCTGTTTGGTCAATTTACATATTAGCCTTTTATTACACAGGGTATAAAAAAAAAAGCAGTGACCGTAAAGACCAGAGGCTCCACCGAACACTGGCAGTCCTGCAGTCAATGCTGGGTTGCCATAATGACCTAGCACTGACTGCTGCCGCTGCAGGCACAGTAACCCAGCACTGACTGCTGAGGGGACTGTGGATCAGGCCTGGAGAGAGAAGCAGGCTCTGATCCGTAGCTTCTGTGGCAGCTGTAGATCAGCCCTTGCCTCTCTTTTTCTCTCTGGGCCTGGCCAACAGCACATCTCTCTCTTCAGGCCTCCACAGGGGCTGCTGATCAGCTCCACTTCTCAGAGCAAGCCTTGAGATAGGTCTGGAGATGCTGACTGGCATAGAAACCGATCAATCAGAACCAAATCTGGGTGAACTGTGAGGAGCCAATGGCTGCCTAAGAGGCAGAGCTTTTGATGCTGACTGGCATACAAACTGACCAATCAGAACCTTATCTGTGTGAACTGCGAAGGCAGAACCTAAGGTCAGGGCTGAAGAGGGGTTTTAAGGCAGTTGGGAGTGAGAACAGGCCGGCAGGGGAGGGCCATTGGGAGAGAGATCAGGCCAGAACGGAAGGCAGTTGCGGGCAAGATCAGGCCTGCAGGGGGCAAGATCAGGCCTGCAGGGAAGGACAGATAGGGGTAATCAGGCAGGTAGGCAGGCAGAGGCAGTTAGGGGAGATCAGGCAGGCAGGCAGAGGCAATCAGGGATGATCAGGCAAGCAGGCAGGTGAGCAGTTAGGAGCCAGAGGTCCCAGATTGTGAGAGGGATGTCCCTGATTCGAGAAGGTGTAGGCCAGGCTAAGGTACCACCCCCCTCCTGTGCATGAATTTTGTGCAACAGGCCACTAGTGTACATATAACTAACAACAGTATTATACACTTAAAAGTTTAAGAGGGCAGATTTCCCTATTAGGTACTTTTCACCAGAATTTAAAAATAACTTATCTATATCTTTAAATATATTTATTAGTATAGCTCTCTCAGAGAAAAGAAGTCAAAGTGCAGAGGATTCATATAGTATGCTAACATTCATGTGTGAGTGTGTGTGTGTGTGTGTGTTTATTCTGTAGAACTCTATAGTTAGCTAGGCTTAGGATATATTTGCAAAGATACAGAAAGTTGCAAGAGTGGTTGCTTCCAGAGAGGAAACTAGGTGCTTGGGGCAGAAGTGGGAGAGAAGCAATTCTGTAAATTTTGAATTTGTACTACAAGTATATTAACTATTAAAAATGAAATGCAAAAGCAATTTATGAAGAAACAGAAAATATATTACAAGGTACTAATGGCATGTACCAAAAGAACCAGGTAGATCGTAAGGGGTAAGGCGGAGTGGAGAATGAAGCATTTATTTTACAAGGTGGTATTTGAGCTGGTTCCTGGAGATCGGGAAGTGTGTGGCAAGGCTGAAGAAACCAGTGAGGACACTGTGGGTGTGTATGTGGAACTCGGAATGGGGAAAGGAGGATAGTGGAAGAAAAATGTTGAAACATGATAATCAAAGGCAAATCAGGTACCAAACAGTGAAACAATTTCAGTGTATTGTAGAATGTAGTTAAGAAAAGGATAAAATACAATTTAGTAGATGAGACAGGAGAATGTGGAATGTGGAATTAAGTTATGTGATGTGACATAAAATTAACAAAAGGTCAAACCTTCAAAGAAGTAGAGAGCCACCTGAAACTCTTGAGCAGGAAAGTCATCCTATTAAAGCAGGATTCCAAGTGGACAGCAACAGGCAAAACGGACTGGCAGACAGACACCTGTGAGAAGGCTGATGTAGCAACCCAGTGGTTGCCCATTACAGTCATCTGGAAGTTTTAAAAATATGTATCAGTGCCTAGGCCCCATCCCATATTAGAATGTCTTTTAATCCATCTGTTTTTTCCCCCTGGCAACTCAATTTCTCTTTGCACCTATTTACTTTGTGCTATGGGTGAATGAACCTCCTGTCCAACTGGCTGTCCATCAGCCAAGATGAGTCTTCCTGCACCTCATACTTGCTCACCGTAACAGACAGGCTGGCAAACTAGGACAGTGGATCATGATGACAGTAAAACATTTATCAGATTGTTTAGGAAGGACGAGAGACAGAAAGAATTCTGACTGCAATGAGGAAAACACTCCCACAATATCTTTAGTCATCCTTTATCAAAACTTTGTTTTCCTATATTTCCTACTTCATACAGAAAGACTATTGAAGTATTACGACAGGAAGAGAGAAAAAAAGTTAAATTTTGTGTTTAAATTAGAAAAACAAATCTCAGTGCTACAAAAGGTTCTGAGACGTTCTAAGACCAAAAATTTTGACACCTAAAATTTAGGCAGAGTAATTTGCAGGAAACAAACTGTTTTCAATTGGGCTAATTCTAACACAGCCCAACACAACAGGTTTAAATGAACTGGTTGGGCCTCTGTGTTTCTAGCATCTACTTTCCATTTCTATGTGCTGTCCTGGCAATGTCCACATGAGAGGCAGCCCAAATGAAAACACTGTCCACACCCAACTACCCACGGATTATCTAGTAACTTGATCCTGCAAATACATGGGCAGAGACTGGACACAAGAAAAATCTGTTTACCTTAAAAAGATCTTCCAAATTCATTGACATCTCATAAAATGCTCATACAGCCTTATTCCTAGCCTCTGAAACTAATTATTTCAGAATCAATTGGCTAGAAAACTTCCATCAATGGGGGGAATGCACATTTCAAATATACATGACTACCACAAAGAACACACTGACACACGCCTCTGCCACCGATCTTTGCTCTCTTCAACCACATCCCATACCCCCAAATGGGGAAGAAAATAGTCGCTAAAGATGGATACTTTATGTTAGGAAAAGGCAGAGCTTGAGAATCCCGAAGATGATAAAGCGAGGACTATTTCATAACCCATTTAAAGGCATGTGTAAAGTATACCCGAAAATGGACGGTTCCTTTCTGCTCTTCCGCTGGTGAATTACTAGTGGAACTTTAATACAAATGGTGCCAGGGTAGGAAGAAAGGCTAGAGTACAGGAACAAATAAAGGCAGGTAGGAACTTGCAGATAACAGAGAATCTATGGTACTTTCAAGACTTCAATTCTATACCTAAATTGTGCTGAATTTCAGATTCTGGTTTTAGGTGAAAAAGAAAAAAAAACAACAACAAAGATTTCCAGACCTTGGGTGTTTAAAGGGCCTTCACACAGTAAATCAACCCACTGCTGTCTTGTTTTCTCCGCAGCCAGACTGAAATAATACAGCACCAGCAGAGGTGTGAATTACCCCCATTCATCTTAATGGAGTGTTAACTTCAAAGGCTTGTTTTAACCATTTAAATGCTAAGCTCATGAGTAAACATTCCGTTCAAAAAAGTACAATTTAAACATTCACCCTCGACATATGAAAGTAATTTTATATTCTCAGCACTTCGTCTTTTAATTTGGCAAACAAGTCTCCAAGTGTTGGAGAAGTATATATTTTGTGCTTAACTTCGTTTTATTTTAAATAGTTATTACCTAATAAATTATGAACATTAAGCCCATAATGAGAAGGCCTATATTTCGCAGGAAAAACGCTGAGGAGTACTTGAAGGTTCTGGGTAATGCTGGTGAAGGGGGCACTGCTCTTATCAGCCCTCTTAGCTTCTTCCAAACTCAGAGGGAAAGCTGTGACTCTACACAGGCAGCTAGATAAGGCAGCATATTAATGTAAAATAAAAACAAACATCTCCACAAATCATTTCTCTTGATATTAACTGAGTTTTGTGCAGAGTGTTCAATAGGTTACTTGTCCCTTTGCCAAACCTCCCATGATCCTATCCCATGAGCGGGTGACAAATGTAATAATTGATGCCCAGCTGTCATCGCACTTAACATTTGCCCCAGGGGGCATCCTTGCATCTGTTGCAGATTTAGGGTTATTTTGGTATTACTGCAGTTAGATTTATTTAAGCAGCTGAATCCCTATTTGTATGTGAATTTATAATTTCATAAACAGAAAAAGAGGGTACAAGAGTGAGCTCACCAGGTTGATAGACTCTGGCTGACCCGAAGCCACATGGAAGGCCATGCCAGGCGGTGCCCCTGGGACAGGCTAAGTGCCCAGTTTCAGGAAGGCATCAGTAGGAGTGCAGCTGGGGTAGAACTGTGGGAAAGCACTACAGACATGGGGCCGGCTCCCCTGGGAGTGAAGGAAAGAGCGGGATTCTAAACATACTAGTTGTGCAAGATGGGAGATGAAGAAATTCCATGTCCCTGATTGAAAGCAAATTTATTTTATTGCTCCAGATAAAGGGGTGGAAGAAAGGGGATAAATAGCTAATCTATGCAGAAAGCCTGTTTCAAACTGTACCTAATTTATACAAGGTCACTTAATCCTCTCAGCACAACCCTGTATAATTGGTATTAACTCCATCTAATACCTATGTGAAAGTGGAGGCTTAGAGAGGTTAAGTAGTTTCCCTAAACTCACTGAGATTTGAATCTAAGTCTTTCTAACCCCCAAACTTGGACTTTTTCCATTACACCATGCTAATCTCAGATTTGCCAAAGAAGTATCTTAACTCAAAAGAAAAGCTCAGTTGTCAAATTTTCAGCCAATTTCCTAAGAGGGAAGCAAGAGGCACCTGCAAAAGTGTGGATTTCCATACATGTAAATTGGCACTTTGCATGTAATTCCCTACTTTACATGTGCACGGGGATGGGATTACATTTTCACTGATACACCCTGGCTTTGGTAGGCTGCTAAGGGGTCCTTTATATAGAATACTCACAGGCAGGAGAGACCCAATTTCTGGTTTCCAACCAGAAACAAGCCACATCACTGGGAAGATTGGAATGATTTATAACCTCCAAACAAAGTATGACATAAAGCACCAATATCTGTCCTATTGCCAAGTAGAAAATCACATGTTTTAGTGACAAACAAGAAAGCTCAGAGAACTTTCAAGTCCACAGCCAATCATCACAGTTCTATCTTCTAATGCACAACAGAGAAAAATCACAAAAGTTTCTTGGAGAGGATTTGGAGTCAGGGCAAAGTACCAAATGGAATAATCCCACAGTTTTGATATTAGTGATGGACGGTGACATTAGCCCACAAGCTAAGATTCAATTTTGCATGTAAACTTACATTGATTTCTTTAAAAAATAAACAAAAGATTGACGTAATATATTTAATAACATTAAACACTTCTGCTCCGTGAAATACACTGTTAAAGAGGATGAAAAAAGGAACATACTGGGAGAAAATCTTTGCAAAACACATGTCTGATAAAGAACAGGTATACAAATGATTAAAACTCAACAATGAGAAAACAACCTAATTTAAAAAACAGGCATAAGATCTGCACCTTACCAAAGAAAATACACAGATGACAAATAAACACATGAAAAGAGGATCAACATCGTATGCCATTAGGGAAATACAAATTAAAACAACAGAGAAACAACTACGCACCCATTAGGATGGAAAAAATACAAAATACTGCCAACACCAAGTGAGGATGTAGAATTACAGGAATTCTCAATCATTGCTGGTGGGAATGAAAAATGTTACAGCCACTTTGGAAGGCAGTTTGGCAGTTGTCTGCAGGACTAAACATATTCTTACCACACGATGTGGCACTTGTGTCCTTTGGTATTAAGTCAAATAAGCTGAAAACTTATGTACACATAAAAATCTGCACAGTTTTATTCAAAACTGCCAACATTTGGAAGCAACCAAGAGGTCCTTCAACAGGTGAACAGAAAACAAAACTGTGGTTGTTCATCCATACAATGGGTGTATATAAATGAGCTACCAAGCCATGACAAGACAAGTAGGAAACTTAATTGCATATTGCTCAGTGAAAGAAGCCAGTCTGCCGAAACCGGTTTGGCTCAGTGGTAGAGCGTCGGTCTGCGGACTGAAAGGTCCGGGTTCAATTCCGGTCAAGGGCATGTACATTGGTTGTGGGCACATCCCTGGTGGGGGGTGTGCAAGAGGCAGTTGGTCAATGTTTCTCTCTCATTGATGTTTCTAGCTCTCTATCTCTCTCCCTTCCTCTCTGTAAAAAAAATCAATAAAATATATATTAAAAAAAAAAAAAGAGAGAAGCCAGTCTGAAAGGTTGGATACCATTTAATTGCAACTATATGACATGCTAGAAAAGGCTCAGAGTTTTTAGGAAGATAGTAAAATAATTAGTGATTGCCAATGCTTACATCAAGAGTGCACCCCAATGTAAACTATGGACTTAAGTTAATAATAATATTTGGCTCAACAAGTATAATAAATATACAGTACCACACTAATTCAAGATGTTAATAATATGGGAAACTATGGATGTTTTGGGGGTGAAGCCACATATGGGACTCTTCTTTCTGCTCAACATTTCTGTGAAAATTAAAACTACCCTAAAAAATTAAGTCTATTTATCTAAAAAAAAAAAGCATCAGACCCACAAAGTGACAAAGAAAAGACTGACCTAATACATTTAAGAGTATTCTGAGTTTGTTTCTTATTTTGATTAAAACTGCTATGAGCCCACTTTTCCTTGCCCACTTCCATGCTGTTCCACTTTTCTGTTAATAATGCTTACAAAAATGTTAACCCATATACAGCATTCACCCAAGGTGCCTTCCAGAATTGCCCCTTTTTGCATATGGAGGTAAATAATTCTTCACAAGAAATGGGAAAAGTTATCTTTCATTTATTATTAATCCAATTAAAAACAATGAGGGCAAAAGTAAAAGTCCCAATCAAAATTCCAAAGATGAGAAAAGCAAAGGCCTGTGGAAATAAGAAAAAAGATAATAACAATTAGGGTATTTTTTTTTAAATCTCACCCTTCCCAATAATGTATGGAATAGCTCAAAATACATTATTTTTTATGTAGATAAAATAATTAGAAAATGACAAATCATTTCTTAAAATAGGATTCTTAAAAGAAACAAAACAAAAACCAACCTACCGCAAGCTTTTTCCATGAGAGGAAATCCTCTCTGCTAAGTTTCAGGTAAAAAAGTCCTGGGAACACAAAAATCAAACACGTGGATGTGCTGGAACCTTTAGGCATGAGGAAAAGAGAGAATGACTGCCAGACTCAGATGTTCGGCTGGGTAACAAGTTTACCCATTTTATTATGTGGATCTTTTTGAAATATAAAACTTACCAACTACACCAAATATAGTCTTAATGTCAGGGACAAATATTGCCAGTAAGACAATGATAATATTGAGTGCTAGTGTGATCAAAAAATGGCGAACCCATGAGAATGGAAAATTGGAGAAAAACATCATCATTAAAGCTTTCCTTGCCTGTATAACATAAAGAGAAACAGATTTAAGCAAACAGAAAGTGTGAAAGCCAAAATACTCGCTTGTACAGTACAGTAACCATGATATTCCTGTCCCCAACACCATTTAGTTTACAAAAGTATAACATAAACCATTATCGTGTTTATTATTCACAAACTAAGAAATACATATTTCTGTGTAATCTTCATAAAAATCATTTTGCTTTAATTCTTAAAAAAATGTTCACATACAATTTCTTTAAGTTGCACAGTTTTCAAAAGTATCAACAATAATCCCTGTGTGATGAAATCTCGGAGAATCATTGTCATTAATTTCAACAGAAGAACAAAAGGTTTAAAACGAGAAAAGAAATCATGCCATGTGGAAGAAACACCATTTACTATTTTATTTTATATTATCTGTTTCACAACATGTAAATATGAAAACTAATTCATTACACTTCCCACTGTTCAGGCAGGCAGCAGGCGGTCACGTCCACAAATGTTTACACAGCCCCTGCTGCACTCCTGGCCCTGCAGACTGCACAGGGAGGGGGCAAGACTCCTGAAGGCCCAGCTCTTAAGGAACTCACTGTTTAGGAATTCAGACTTCCATGCAGAAGCATTTATACCCAAAGCCTTTTATCCATTTTCTCAGAAATTCTTAAGATTCTTAAGTATGGCAACTAAATGCAGAATGAAAATCTGTTCTGCCCTTAAACTATAATTCTAGAGCAAATAAAGTAGTTTGACGTAGATTAAACTAGAATGTCTACATAAAGATAAATTTACAATAAACCAGAAGGAGCTTTATTTTTGCTGACTTGACTTTTTCCTCTTCATGCATTCTTTTGGGGAGAAAAACAGAATACAGAATTAAAAAGGAAAAACACACACACCAAAACCTTAGACGAACTATCATCTCTAAATTGGAAACAATGCTGTGGGAAAGCATAAATCTAAACTAAATCTCAAAAGGCACAAATTAGCTTAGGGGCTCACTGTTATTTTTGTGCATTCATGGGTTATACGCAAGAATGAGGTCTTTGATCAATTACTTAACAAATGAGCAAGATATACAAGACTAGATGTGATTCAAACATTCTAGTCTGCAAAGAATTAGTGTTGCCACATTAGGGAGCTGCTACACCAAGCAACAAAACCTTTCAGAGTACTTACAGGGAAGTGGATTAGAGGGACTGTCAAAAGCACAGCAAACAGTACGCATAACTTCATAGTCCTGATAACAACATCATGAGGCAAGTATTTATTATAATCTTGGAGTATATCAGACGCCACTTTGTCTGTAAATTTTAAAAAATAACAATAAGAATTACAATAAAAACTACCAAAATGTCAATAACATCAAAATTGTTTTCCTTTGCACAAAGGAATCTTAACAGATTTTGGATTCCTACTCCCCAACCCATCTCTGGCCTTTTTCTCTCCTAGGAAACACAGAGACATTAGCTAAATATCTTCTTGAAGCCCACAGCCTCTTCTTTTAATGACACTACAAATCAGCACGGGCAGAACTTAAATTATGACAATAAAATATATGTAAAAATATCTTGTTAGAACGTTCCCATTGTCTGAAAGTTTTGAATATTTATGTTGTTTGCTTTGTAAAGTGCTTTCACATGTATTTGATCCGTGTGATAACAATATAAGATTGGTAGTTCATTGGAGCAGAGCTGGCACAGCTGTACACTTTTTTTTTTTTTTTTGGTACCAAAACCAATACCTTTTCCCTGACACTGCAATTTTTCTAGAGTCTCATTGAGTTCCACACATCTTACCAGCTTCCTCTACATCTCATCTGTAGATAATCTTTCATAAAAGTTTTAGGGAACTGGCTTAGTTAGCTAGCCAGTGTGGTAGTCAGTGACAGAATTTGTACATGCTAACCATGCCTTGCTCCATGGTGTTCTTCCACTCCCACGTTTTCCGCACCTCAAGACAGACAAGGTGTATCCAAGTGAGGTATTCAGAACATTGCAAATCACTGCCTTGTAGGGAAAGATCGATTTGTACTTATGAAAGAATAGTGCTTTTTAATTCGAGGGTATATGTTTTGGAAAGGTGCTTTGGAAGAAATAAGAGACAAATCAAACATACCTCCATTTTCAAGAATATTAAAATTTAAAGGACAGATACGGTGAATACTTATGCATATATGATAGCATCTAAGCACAGATACATACATAAGTGACAGAAGAAGGTCCAAACAAACAGCTATGGTGATTCTGAATAGAGAACGATAACTATGGCCTTTGAATGAGCAATCCAGAAACCCGGGAAGGCTTGGGGATATACTGGGGGGCAAGATGGTGGAGGGGGGCTTGAAATCTGGAACCGCACAGACTAATGTTCAAGGCCCACTACTTAATAGCAAATTAACTTTTGAGTCCCTTGGTTCTTACATCTGTAAAATGGAGACAATGATATGTTCACCTGTAGCGTTACAGTATTAAATGAGTTAATGCATGTGTGTGGGGAAGAGATCCTCGGAGCAAGGACCAGCAGAGCAGAAGTCCTGAGAAAGCAGAGGAAATAGGCAGCTGAGAAACTGAGATTCCAGAGGAGCACAGCGGCTGACCTGGAGGGGGCCACAGCACAAGAGCAGAGGGTGGTAAGGCTGGAAACACATTTAAGACTCAACAGAGGAATTCTTTGTTCAAGGTTTGGGCTCACTCTGGTAGAACACAGAGATGCCATGACTTACTACAAAAAATAGTGTATTCTGATCTGAACTAAGAAGGAGGACAGATTGGGAGGAAAAGAGACCCGAAACAGGGATAATGGAAGGCAACAGTCATAATCACTGAGAGGGAATGAAGACTGGACTAGACTAGTGATAATGGAAAGGGGAGACGAACCAATTGTCTAAATTATCAAAGCTGTACTTCACGTAGGGTGGAACTATGGACTAACAAGGAGATTAAAGTTGAATTCTATTCCCAAATCTGTGAGATACTTGTGAGTTTTGGAGAAATATGGCAAACTGCCCCCGCTTTCTGAATCATAAAAAAAGAGCTATTAACACTTATTGCTTAACAACCTCATAGACTTTTTACATGATCTGGTTATTATGCAACATTTGGGCACTGGCCTGGCCTACCAAAGGACACTTTCCCCCCTCAACTTAAAATGCCTTAACACCTGCAGTCAGAGCCAATGTTAGTAATCTAGGTACATACTTATAGGTCTTTTTAATCTGACAAAATTTAAATATTAACTAAGCCTGGGAAGCACTGTGACAAGACCCCAAGCAGCTCCAGAAGCCTGAAGAACTACCGTATTTCCCCGAAAATAAGACATCCTCTGAAAATAAGACCTAGCGCAACTTTGGGGGGAAAAATTAATATAAAAGCACTGTCTTATTTTTGGGGAAACAGGGTAGATTTATTATATATTCAAAATAGTGGTTAATGTTCACTTTCTACTTTCTGAGGACGAAACCCTTTCTTCTGAGCCAGTCAGTTCTGTGTTCTTAGCTGAGCCTTACCATATGTAAGGAATAAAGCATGACATGCTTCTCTGGATACAGGCAAATCTCTACAAATCTCAGTAAGGACGGGTGATGTATGCTACTGAAGTCAGGAGGCTGTCCTGTTTAATGCAAATTGTCAAACTGGTATGAAGTTTCTAAAGATCACTACAGAGCAGCAGAAAGACCACAGATCAGTATTCAGGAGGCCTGCCACTAATCACTGATCGCGTGACAGGTCATCTCTTTGGGCTTTATTTGTTTTTATTGATGTCTTTTTACAGAGAGGAAGGGAAAGGGATAGAGTTAGAAACATTGATGAGAGAGAAACATCGATCAGCTGCCTCCTGCACATCTCCTACTGGGGATGTACCCACAATCAAGGTACATGCCCTTGACCTGAATCAAACCTGGGACCTTCCAGTCTACAGGCTAATACTCTATCCACTGAGCCAAACTGGTTAGGGCACCTCTTTGGGCTTTAGATGCTCATCTATAAAATGAGTTGAAGCCTTAACTTTCGATAAGCCCTTTTGATTAAGGCCTCAGACTCTATTAGCAATTTATTTCCATAAGACTGAAGGCTATTATTGTTCAGTTAGAAATATACAAGATTTCCCCTGGTTTTGATTAAAAACCCCCAAACAAAACAATGACTAGCAAATCATTTTTGAATCTTCCTCTGTCTTTGGAAAACTATTTTTCTTTATTTCTCTTCCTTCCTTCCTTTCTTCCTTTCTTTCTTTCTTTCCTTTCTTTTTGTGTGTGCTTTTTTGTTAATCCTCACCCAAAGATATTTTATGTGAGAGAGACAGAGAGACACATTGATTGGATGCCTCCTGCAAGCGCCCTTGACCAGAATTGAACCTGTGACCCTTCAGCCAAACTGGTTAGGCTTCCTTCCTTCCTTCCTTCCTTCCTTCCTTCCTTCCTTCCTTCCATCCATCCATCCATCACCTACCTATATACCTACCTACCTACATACCATGTTATTTTTCTTAAATGTGAATTTCTCCATAATATAAAATGTGGATACTCTGAAGAATCTGCATTGGTGGAGAAGGATTAAGTCCAAGACAACATAGCAGTGTTACTTGATAATCAGGAAAACCCCTGTGTAGTAAACATTACACTTACATGATGATCATACAGCTCCTAAGCATCTCATGGTAATTTATATAACTTCTTCTCAAGCTATCCTAGAGATGTGTAGGCCATCTTCAAGATAATACTCACAACATATACTGGAAAGCTACCATATTTACATTTAATGTCATTAAAGACAGTAAGAAGTACCGTGTTGAAAAACAGAGCACCTGTAATCATGCAATAATTACAGTAGTAATGATAACAACACACCATGAGCAGCAGCTTCCCTTTGTGGAAGACTGCTCTATGCCAGACATGGTACTAAGCACTCTTTGCAATTATCCCTTGTAACAGATTAGGAGATAAAATACTCTAAAATGAAGTACCCTGCTCAAGGTCACATACCTAGTTAGAGCAGAGTAGTCATTTAAACCATATTTGTTCGATTTAGAAATCCATACTCTTTCCACTGTTGCTTAGGAAAGGAAGCTATGCAAGTAAATGTTGTCCAAAAACTTATCAGATGTGGACAAACTCTGAGAGATAAGCAAAAGCCCATTACAAGTCCTCATGGATGGCTAAAACCTGAAGCATGCACACAAGGCTATCAACTGTGAAATCAGAGTCATAACAGCTAACTATCACCAAAGTAATAACAGCCACTTACTTGGAGAGTTGTTATAAAAGCATTCATAAACTGACAAGTGTACTGAAGTGTCTGACAAACTGGGTGTAATTTGTCATAATGTGATTGTTTGCAAATTAAACAAGCATACTTGCAAATTAGAGAGCTTACAGTTTTTAAAATCTTATTCTAGACTTTGAAGTTTTACTTTTCCTTGAGGTTCTTATTAGAAGAGAAAAAAAACAGGCAATTTTTCAAAAATAAATATAAGAAGTATTTAATGTTAATTTATGAATTTAAAAAAATCCTTTTTAAAAATTATGAATGTCTTGAATCATATGAATTGAGGCTGAAGGCAGAAATGTCTGACATGTAAGCATACAACTATAGTTCAGTGTAAAACCCTTCCCTTTCTCAATTGGTTCTTTTGCAGTAAAAATGGCTGATTCTTCCAAACGGCTGAACTAAAGCCTAATGTATTGAAAATAAGATTCTAAAATATTTTTAAAATAAATCAGTATTGCCAAAACCAGTTTGGCTCAGTGGATAGAGTGTCGGCCTACAGACTAAAAGGTCCCAGGTTTGATTCCGATCAAGGGCATATACCTTGGTTGTGGGCACATCCCCAGTAGGGGGGTGTGCAAGAGGCAGCTGATCGATGTTTCTCTCCCATTGATGTTTCTAACTCTCTATTCCTATCTCTTCCTCTCTGTAAAAAAAATCAATAAAATGTTTTTAAAAAAATAAAATAAATCAGTATTGTATATTTTTTTCTTGTAGAAAGATATTAATCCCGAGGTTTTATTCAGGTGTTTCCTTAACATTCACAAAGGAGATGTTATTCAACCTGAAAGAAAGTCAATTCTTTAGGGCCCGTAGAGCCACTACAGTATTGCAGTGGATCCTGGGACTCATTAGTTTACTAATGAAAGGCAGAAACCAAGTTCAGACTCAAGTGTGAGATCAAATAGAGCAGCGGTCACCAACCTTTGGGACCTCATGGACCACCAGTGGTCCACCGGCCACCGGTTGGCGACCACTGCTCCAAAGGTTCCTTTAAACCAGTGGTCGCCCACCTTTTGGATTTCGCAGACTACTGGTTGGCGACCACTGAATGAGAGAACAATCTATTTTTTCATCTACAATTAAATGATATACTTACCATAAAAAGTGAGGTACCCAAAGAGCGCTGATACAAAATAAACAAGGAAACTTAAAGCAATTGCGGTATTGCTTACATTCTGCATTCTTTTCTTTGAAGGGCTAAAAGACAAAAATGGCAAAAGTAGAATCAGGGAAATGATTTATATCTATAGAAACATCACTGGGAGGAAAGAATTCATAAAGGAGAATGTTATTCAACCTGAAAGGCCTAGAAGTAAAAGGTCATATTTAATACATTTAAAATAATCCAGGATTCTATGGTACCTTTGAAGTTCAGAGTAAATGGGCAATATTGAGGTATGGCAGAGAAATGAAAAAGCCATGGTTGGTATCGCATAAGCACTCTGAAAAGAAAAAAATAGACGAAATTACTAAATGCTACTCTGTTGAAACCACTACTTCGTTTGACAATGATCTTAGTTCTTTAAAAAAAATCAATTTGGTTATATTCATTTCATTTTTCATAAACTGTCTCTATAAAATAAGATTGTGTTTTTTTTTGTTTTATTTTGTTTTGTTTTGTTTTAGAGAGATACAACCATGGTCATCAGCAAATCTTTCCTCTGGTAGATGGAATGCCTGTACTAGCCAGATATTCCTTGGCTGGCTTCTATACCATGTTACTTTTACTACAACTGCTGTTGCTCGTATATTATTTGGGTGAAATAAAAATAACTTATGTGGAATAAATAACATTTAGGTTAAGATTCAAAATAATAACATTCTAGAAATAATTTAATTCTAATGTATACTTTAGAAAATTTAAATACAACTTACTTCTATAAGCAGAAATAATCGTTAATGCTTTTGAATCTGCTTTTATCAACTCAATCAAAGGTAATATCACTGATTTAATCTAAGGGAATATTACAAATATTAATCACATATTAGCATCTTTGCCTATGTTCTCTTTCAATGGGAATGAACATGATTTATTCTAGACAGGCAAGTTTTTGGAGATCCAATGGAATACACGAACATAACTTTTTTTTTTAAAGTTAGAATATGTAAGAGCCAAAGCAAACAAAAGTTACCAACTAAATGAAAATACTGACTCTACTCTAAAATAATCTTCCCCTGACTAACTTCAGGCTCTTCAGCAAAAGAAGTTCCAGATGACTGAAGACCTATCTTGGGACATAATGCCTCCTCAAATATTTGAAGGGAATTGAGAGGAAGGAAAGCTGTAGTGTTTCCCGAGACTGGATTAGGGGAATGAGACTTTAATTCACAAATTCTCTTTCATATATTGCTCAATTTCCTGGCTTGTCAATTACCCTACCTAGATCTTTAAGGCACACGGAGGCCTTTACCACATACGATGTGGTAACCCCCCTTGGGGGGCCAGAGAGACATATGTTGTGTAAAAATTACGGATAAAAGGGAAAGTTCTGCAAGGAGGAGTTGTGGCACTGAAATAGTACACTGACAGAGTTGTACCTGAGTGGAGGGATTCTAGCATCTGGAACCTGCATTTCAGCAGAATCTAAAAGTGTAGACAAAAAAAAAACCCTTAAAGCCACAGGGAAGATTAAGCTCTTCCAGAATGCTAGAGGTCACCCAGTCTCCCCTGTAGATGCCAAGGGCTCTTGCAGGCACTGTCAGTATCTGAGGGCTCTCAGGGAAGGCAAAGGGACCCGGTTTTCCAGTCTCCACTGAAGGCATCATAAATCTGAACTGTGGAATGTCTGCCAGAAGACATACTGGCAGTGCTCAATTGCTGGTCCAATGATGAGGCTGTTTAGCTGCAGACCAAGGTTCTACTCACAAGGGAGGAGGTTTTTATATAATTGGCTATTTAGCTTTACAAGTCCAGAGGGCAACAGGAAGTCTGTATCCACAGAGGACCTTATTGGCCAGACCAGACATTTAGTAAATCTGTTCTTTTAGGCAGTTGCCCATTTAAAACAGGCTCCATTTAAAGGCATGCCAAAAAAAGGTGGCTGTTTCATAATGGGCCACCCTGTGTTAAATAATATTATTCTTCTGGTAGGCAACCCTATACTTAGCACTTTCATGAAAATTAATTAGTTACAGGTACAAAGACCTAAGAGACCCTGTTACACAAATCTCTTAAAACTTGAAATGTGAAAAATCAACCAAAAGTATCTGTTAATAACTTACACACCTCTTTGGAGAAATGAAAGAGCTTTGGTTTACAATCATCTGTAGCATTTGAAATCTGTTTAAGAGGATTGAGGGGAAAAAGAGAAACCAATAGTCATTAAAAGTCAGAAAGCATCAACAAACATGATGACTTTATTATAACTAGGCTTTCAAATAAAAACACTTCAAAATAAAGTTCCAAAATGCAAACTAGTCATTACTTTTCCATTTATTAGAAAAAAATATATATTAGCCTGATTTTTTTTTCTTTTTAGCTTAACATAAAAAGGAAGAAACTGAAAAGAAAATATAAAGTATTACCTGTAAGTGCGGCTCTATAGAATTTAATGTCAGAGGACAAAGGATAGACCACTTTTTAATTACTGTCTGTAAGAATAAGAAGAATCAACAAACCAGATTATTTCTTCTAAACTTCATGAAAAGAAATTATTTCAAATAGATCAGCATTATTTCAATTAATCTAACACCATGCCAAACCATATGCTAGCTAACAGATTCTTTGACTGTATAAATTTCCCTTAGGGTGGGCCGCCTATGGTGGGGTGAGGTTGGATGCTGCCTATCTGGTTAGTGGAAATCTCCCCCATTAAAGACTGAGAGTACCCTCAAGTCAACTTTCGAAATTCCAACAGCATCAAGACATTAAAAAAAAGTGCAACTTAAAATGGGAACACAATGTTTTAGTGACAATGGTACAAGAAGATGGTTATTTGTGGACCTGGCATCAGAGGCAGATGGAGAAACAGTAACAGCTGTTTTGGAAATGGCCACAGGCAGAAGTGAGGAAAGACCTTATGCAAAGGGTGAGCTTGGAGATTTCTGATATAGAAGTACTATCCCTTCTTGCTTTTTTCAAACTTACGTTACTTTCAGTGAATGTAGAAAAAAACTGGCTAAGAATAAAAGCACATAGCTAGGAAATTCCAGCTGTTAAAAATAAAAAATTTAAAAAATAAAAAAATCCAGAGGGATGTCAATTCCCAGAAATAATCCATAAAAATGTTTCATAATTTTATTTATTTTCTTTTTTTCTTCTTCAGGATTTTACTCTTAATTGTGGCCATCCTGTTCCTAGACCTAAGGTTGTGGTTGTGTCAACATTGCCATTGTTGCCCTTGTTGCGGGGCACATAATTACTCTGTAAATATTTGCTCTAGGCTGAAACCCAGCATACAAAGGGGCAAGGGAGAATAAAGGAAGCGTTTGTCCTTTGCAGGAGACCAATAAGTAAATACTGCTCCTATTCCTATTCCTATTTGGTATTTATCTAGCTTTGGAGTTAAACTAATTCAGCCAAGATTTTATATAGCGATAAAACAAATCTAAGGAAAACATATACCTTTAGGATTAAGTTAATGAGTAAACTAAAGAATGACTCTTAATTAAAACCCTCCCCAAGGGGGCAGGAGGGGGACAATTATAAGGATAAACTAGGAAAATTGCTTTGACATTTCTAGATATGTTTTCCATATGTAATGAAAATAAATGGTCAACTTACCATGAGAGAAGAAAAAAAATCAAAAGCAATAATCTCACCATCTTTTTATTGGTATGTTTAAAAAAAGAGAGAGAGAAGCCGAAACTGGTTTGGCTCAGTGGATAGAGTGTCAGCCTGCGGACTGAAAGATTCCAGGTTCGATTCCAGTCAAGGGCCTGTACCTTGGTTGTGGGCACAGCCCCTGTAGAGGGTGTGCAAGAGGCAGCTGATTGATGATTCTCTCATCGATGTTTCTATCTCTCTATCCTCTCTCTTCCTCTCTGTAAAAAAATAATCAATAAAATATGTTTTTTAAAAATTTTAAAAAAGGGGGGATAAGAATGGGTGGGGCAGAGCTAGTCTCTTCAGCCCTGCTCCAGTGGTGGTGGTGGCAGCAACAACCATTTATGGTGCATTTGTTGTGTACCAGGCACTGCAATAAGTTGGTGTGTGAGCCACCTCATTTATTTTATCAGCTGTTATCATGAGGCTTGCAATTCAAAATATTGAATGCAATGATCCAAAATGCAATATCATTTTTTTTCATGAATTAGAAAATATAATTAGCAAGCTGATTTTATATTAATATAAAATTAGTTACTAGAGCTAATCTCTCAGCAGAGATCCCTCTTAACCCCAGGCCCGCGCACTGGGCTGAGGTTGTCAGAAGTGATATCTTATGCACCGGAAGTACGGGCAGGAATGGGGAAATACCCAACAGCCAAGAGTGACAGGCAGTCCTTACTCAGGGTGAAGACAGATCATGGTCAGAAGATAATTCCAGGAGTTAGAAAGACAGGGGAAAGATGACTAAGTATGTAAAAGTCTTTCCATTGCACAGAAGGCCTTCTTTCACTCTTCTCCCAGTCTTCCCCATCTTTCAATGTTCAGCTTGTTTATTTCCTTCCACATCCTTCTTTACTCTAGCTCTCAGTGATCTTTAACTCTTGCAATTCTTACTCTGAAGCAAATAAGTCCATACTTATGTATTGCCTATATTGTTCTCTATCTACTTGTTTTCTAATAGATTTATCTTATCTCATCTACACAATTGACTGACCCTTAGAGCTGTGTCCAGGTTAAACTCCCACATGCCTAACAGCGCTCAGTAGAAGGAAAGCATCTGACTAAAATCCATTCAAATAGTTCACTATTTTGATTGATTGTTTCCCACTTCATTGTGGGGTCTAAAGGGTGTATGTTCATGGATGCTAACTGAACTTATATGGCAATCATTTTACAATATATATAAGTCAAAACATTATGCTGGATAACTTAAACTTATATCTTATTATAACTGAGAGAAAAGTCTAAAAGAAAGTGTATGTTCGATTCACTTACTTGTAAGATATAAGTCATACAATTCGAGGGGGAAGACAACGTTGATAAGTTCAACAAATGATTAAATGTAAACACTGTTAAGCATTTTTAGTTTTAAGAGCATTCATTAAAGTATAACTGTTTCTGTACACAGAAGCCAGCGTCACTTCCACTCTTTAAAATAATCTGAAATTGTTTTATCTTTGTATCCCAGAAGATCACTTTAGACTAAGTTAAATGAATCTTAGATTGTTTTGACAGCACAGAAATCTGGCTATGTAATATAACTTAACTACTGATCTTGCTCTTTTGGGTGGCATTTTTCTTTTATTCATTTCTCATTATTAAGCGAGAGTTTCATGAAGCTTATGATTTTAAAAGTTTAATCAAATCATTTAAACATGTGTCTTTTTAAAAGATTATTTTATAAATAGTAAGTTTACCATCTGATATTTTTCCTGCTAATTTTTAAATATAAGAAAAAAACGTATTACACATGTGAAAAAAACATTTCTTTGCAGTAGTATTTTTATGAGACCTTAACTATGCTGAATAAACCAGACCAGATACAATTCAGACACCCCAGTTCTTCCTAGATTGCAATAGTTAAGGCCTAGAAGCTCTGTGTCTTTAATGGAACGAAGTTTCATAATTAAGATAATATCAAACTATTTTACAGATAAGAACCAGCCTGATCCTCATAACTGAGTACCCCTGACACACACACATGCGCGCACACACACACACACACACACACACACACAATACTGTTCAGAAATAAAGTGATCATACAACCTACACAAAAAATTACACTCCATCTAAGGTTTTAACAGAATGGTGTGCTCTCCTTTCTAATTAACCACAAGTGATACTGAACTTGAAATGCTGGTCCAGCCAAGCCTCTTCAATATAGATAAAATGAAGAAAATAATTTTGTGAAACAAAAGTCCTTTGGGTAACACACTGAAATAAAGTGGGATACCTCCCCAAAACAAAACAGAGTTAAAAGAAAAAAAGGCATTAAGACAATGAGTTCCATTTTAGTGAGGAGATAAGCAACATGCTATATTTTAAACTTACCACAAGAGCAAAGAACGCCATAAAGAAAAATGATAAACTACTTGTGTAGCCAAGAAAGCCTGTAAAATAACAGTAAAATAAAAAAACAATGTATAAGGAAAATGATCCTAATGTACAGCTAAAGCTATACATCTTGGGCATGTTTTCTATTACAGGACTTGGTATCTGGGGCTTAGGGCTGAGAATAACAACATTCCAACTATCTGTCACAGATCATTTATGTAGCTCTGTACGGCAAAATTGGAACTGGCTTACCACTAATGGTACACTGAAAGGGAAGGCTGCTCTTAAATGTTCCACTGTAAAGATTTTATTTTAGTGGGGCAGACAAAATACTACTGCAAACCAAGTAATAGGTTAACTAGACAGGGCTGCACAACCTACAGTAAGTCCAAGTTCAAAACTATGCACAACCACCACCCTTCTGCTAAAAATGTGGTACTGTGAACTTCCAAAGCTCCTTAATATTATTTTCTTTCTTTTTTTCTTAACTTTAAAAAATAATGTTCTCTTCAACAAAGACTTACCTATTTTAGGAAGAAGAGCAAGAGGAAACACAATGATAACACAAATGATTATTAGTAGTATGTGTTCATGAAGATACCAAGACCTATTATAAAAAAAAATAGTTCTATTTTAGGCGCAGGATCCACTGTTTATGTTCACACACACACACACACACACACACACACTTACAAAAAGCCTACTTCCTTTTGTTAAAATATGTTCTTGTAGGATCCTAGTTATTAATGAATTTACATTTAAAAAATGTATCAAAATAATGAGATGCCATTTAAGTACCAAATTAGCAAATAATTTTTTAAAAATAAGATAGGCAATGCTGGGGAGGAGTAATGAGTGCACAAAACTGGTAAAAATAATAATAAATATTGGAAACAAACATCTAACACCATGACAATTTAAAAATAAATTATGGCCGGGACCGGTTTGGCTCAGTGGATAGAGCGTCGGCCTGCGGACTAAAAGGTCCCGGGTTCGATTCTGGTCAAGGGCATGTACCTTGGTTGCGGGCACATCCCCGGTAGGGGGTGTGCAAGAGGCAGCTGATCGATGATTCTCTCTCATCGATGTTTCTAACTCTCTATCCCTCTCTCTTCCTCTCTATGAAAAATCAATAAAATATATTTAAAAATAAATAAATAAATAAATAAATAAATTATGGAACTATGGGATAATCATAAAAGATCATTTCATAGATATAATAATATAATGAATATTCAGTAAACATAATAAATATTTACAGCATGATTATAATTTTGAGGAAAAATACAGATTCATTAAAAATGGAGAGGAATTGCAATAAATCAATAGCCATTATCTCTAGGCAGTAGAATAATAGGTTATTTTTCTTCTTTATACTGTAGTTTATATTTTTCAGAAAGGACATAAATTACCAGGAAAAAAGTATTAAAATTTTCATATTAAGTCATTAGAATGTTGAATTAGAAAAGGCAGATTAAAAAGTATGATGGTGTATTTAATTATTTAAAAAAAATGGATGTACATTTTTTTTTAAAATCAGAAGGATATATTTAAAACACAAAAAGTAGATATTTCTGTGTGGCAACAATATAAGCAATTTTATTTTCTCCTTGTTTGTATATATATTATTTTAATTTTTCAATATAAAATATCTGTATAGAAGTTTTAAAAAGTTAGAACGAATTTCCCAAGACTTTTATTTTATACTAGAGACTATTATGTAAAGGACAAACAATTCATGAATAAGTACACCTAGTAAATACACATGAAGAAAAATCCAATGCAATTAAAGAAATAATTAGGCTGTTGAAATTAAACTAGTAAATTTATTATTTACTTTTTTTAAATGTATTTTTTTATTGATTTCAGGAAGGAAAGGGGGGGCAGAGAAAGAGAGAGAGAGACAGAGAAACATCAATAAAGAGAGAAAATCATTGATTGGCTGTCTCCTGCACGCCCCACACTGGGAATGAACCCACAACGCGGGCATGTGGCCTGGCCAGGAATCTAACCGTGACCTCCTGGTTCATAAGTGAATGCTCTACCTCTGAGCCACGCCAGCTGGGCAGTAAAATTATTTTAAACATAACATTTGAGGATGTATAATAATTGGTGCTTCATATGTTGCTAGAGACTTTGTCAATCTAGTACTATCTCTTGGAAAAACATTGATAATATGTAGGAAAAACATTGATAAAATGTAGCAAATGTGGTAATTTTAAAAATTATCTGAAATATAAAGAATTCTATGTACATGCAGCAATAAATACATTATTAGTATTAAAAAGTATTAGTATTAAAAAGCTGGGGGAAATCCTATATATATCCAGCAATAGAAAAATATGGATTACAGCATACTTTATTAGGATATTAAGCAGCTTTTAAAAAAAGACAATTAAGTAGCTCAGCTGATGTGGCTGCTCAATGGTTGGGCATCGACAATCAGGAGGTCACAGTACAATTCTCACTCACAAAAAATAACTCAAAATAGATTAATGACTTAAGTGTAAGATCTGAAACCATAAAACTTCTAGAAGAAAACATAGAGAAGACAGCTCCTTGATGTCTTAGCAACAATTTTTTGGATATGACACCAGAAGCACAAGCAACAAAAGCAAAATTAAGTGTGAGTACATCAAACTAAAAACCTATATAGCAGAAGAAACAACAAAATGAAGAGCAATCTACAGAATGGAAGAAAATATTTGCAAACCACATATCTGACAAGGAGTTAATATCCAAAATATATAAAGAACTCATTCAATTCAATAGCAAAAAAATAAAAATGAAAAAACAATCTGACTTAAAAATGGGCAGAAAACAAAATTAATGTTTTTTCAAAGAAGACATACCAATAGCCAATGGGTACATGAAAAGATGTTCAACATCACGAATCAGGAAAATAAGAATCAAAACACAATAAGATAACACTTCACACCTTTTAGAATAGGAGTCAACAAAAAGACAAGAGGTAAGTGTTGGCCAGGATGTAAAAAAAAAAGGGACCCTTGTGTACTGTTGGTGGGAATGTAAATTGGTTCAGCCTCTGTGGAAAATAATATGGAGGCTCCTCAAAAAACTAAAAATTGAACTACCATATGATCCAGCAATCCCACTTCTGGGCATATATCCAAAGGAAATGAAAACAGGATATCGAAAAGATATCTGCACTTCCATGTTATTGCAGCTTTATTCACAATAGCCAAGACACTAGTATGGAAACAGCCTAAGTGTCGTCAATGGATGATGGATAAAGAGAAGATGTGATATATATAATGAAATATTATTGAGCCAGGAGAAAGAAGAAAATCTTATTATTTGTTACAAAATGGATGGACCTTAGGGGCATTATACTAAGACTAGAGGCCCGGTGCATGAAATTTGTGCGTGGCGGGGGGTGGGGTGTCCCTCAGCCCAGCCTGCACCTTCTCCAATCTGGGACCCCTCGATATCCTACCAGGATGGGGCCTAAACAAGCAGTTGGACATCCCTCTCACAATCCAGGACTGCTGGCTCTCAACTGCTCACCTGCCTGCCTTTCTAATTGCCCCTAATCACTTCTGCCTGCCAGCCTGATTACCCCCTTAACCACTCCCCTATCAGCCTGATTGATACCTAATTGCTCCCCTGCCGACCTGGTCACCCCTAACTACCCTCCCCTGAAGGCTTGATTGCCCCCAACTGCCCTTCCTTGGAGGTCTAGTCCCTCCCAATTACCCTCCCCTGCTGGCCATCTTGTGATGGCCATCTTGTGTCCACATGGAGGCAGCCATCTTGTGTGTTGGAATGATGGTCAATTTGCATATTATTCTTTTATTAGATAAGATTAGATAGGATAGAGGCCTGGTGCACAGGTGGGGCTGGCTTGTTTGCCCTAAAGGGTGTTCGGATCAGGGTGGGGGTTCCCTTGGAGTGTGGGACAGCCTGGGAGAGGGGCCTGTGGTGGTTTGCAAGCTGGCCACGCCCCCCCAGTGACCCAAGCAGAGGCCCTGGTATCTGGGATTTATTTATTTATCTTCTATAATTGAAACTTTTTGGCTGTAAGTGGAGGCCAAGGCAGACCAGGGCAGGCGAAAAGCTTGGCTTCCTCCATTGCCAGGGAAACCCAAGCCTCCTGCTCTCTCTGTGGCGAGCCATCTTGGTTGGGTTAATTTGCATACTTGTTCCTGATTGGATGGTGGGCGTGGGTTGTGGATGTAGCAGAGATATGGTCAATTTGCATATTACTCTTTTATTAGATAGTATGAGTAAGAAAGAAAAAGACAAATATTGTATATCACTTATATGTGGAATCTAAGACATCCTAACTGATAGAAACAGAAAAGAATGGTGATTTCTAGAGGCTGGGGGTTAAGAGAACCAAGAAGGTGTTGGTAAAGGGTACAAACTTGCAGTTAGAGATGAGTAAGTGTTGGCCAGTCTGGGGTCTAATGCACAACACTTTGATTACAGTTAATAGTACTGCATTTATGTACTTGAAAGCTGCTAAGAGACTAACTCTTAAATCAGGGGTCTTCAAACTACAGCCCGCGGGCCACATGCGGCCCGCAGAGGAGTCTGATCCGGCCCGCCAGGTTTTTTGGGCAGTGAGCGCAGCCGAGGTGTTACAGTAGGAATTAGTAGTTCATATAGTCCGGCCCTCCAGCTCTCTGAGGGACCGTGATCTGGCCCCCACTTTAAAAAGTTTGAGGACCCCTGTCTTAAATGCTCTCACCACAAAACAGAATGACAATTATATGACATGATAGAAGCGTTAAATAACACCACTGTGGTAATCATATCCTATAAAATAAAAGGGTAATATGCAAATAGACTGAACAGCAGAACAAGTGAACAACCAAACCAATATGCTAATGATATGCTAAGGCTGCTCAACCACTCGCTATGATGTGCACTGACCACCTGGGGACAGTTAACTGGTCAACCAGTCGCTATGATGTGCACTGACCACCAGCCTCTCAGGGGGCAGATACTCTGACCAGTAGGTTAGCTTGCTCCTAGGGTTCGGCCAATCGGGACTGAGTGAGATGGGCCGGACATGCCCTGGTTCCCTCCCACAGTCCCTCCCCAGCCCGATCACGCACCAGTGGGGTCCCTCAGCCTGGCTTGCGCCCTCTTGTAATCCAGGACCCCTCAGGGGATGTTGGAGAGCCAGTATCAGCCCAATCCCGCAGGCCACTCCACTTGAGAGGGCGCCAGATGTATGCAGGGCTCATGGCTGGTGAGCGCTGCTGTGGCAACGTGAGCCTTTCCCGATCGGGACTGATTGGGCACAAGCCCACGGCAGGCACAGTGGCAGGCACAGTGGGGCCGGGATGAGTGGGAGCGTCAGTAGGAGCTGCCGGTGGTGTTGGACTGCAGGCCACCCAGAGGGACCCCACACATGCACGAATTTGTGCACTGGGCCTCTAGTTGCAATATATAATTATATCAAAATAATACACTATATGCTTTAAACTTACTCAATGTTATACGTCAATTATATCTCGATTAAGAAAGAATGAATAAAAGAAAGAAAATAGGAGAAAAGGTGTTCCTCTGCATGTTTTCAACCCCTGGACTTAACATGGACTTCATGATTCATTCACTGTGTCTCTTTTTACACTCTGATTTATAAGGAAGTCCTCTCTATGTATCTTTAATGGGTATTGTTGGGTGCTGACAATTTCCTCTTTAACAGGACTGGAAAAGGAGCAATAGCAGAAATAGCACTGTGAAGCCTGGCCAGGGTGGCTCTGTGGTTGACTGTCAACCTATGAACCAGTAGGTCCCAGTTTGATTCCCAGGCTCAATCCCCAGTGTATGTGTGTGGGGGATAGTGGGGAGGTGAGGTGTGTAGGAAGCAGCCAATAGATGATTCTGTCTCATAATTTATGTTTCTATCTCTCTCCCTCTCGCTGCCTTTCTGAAATCAATAAAAATAAAAAATAAATAGCACTGTGAACATAACTTTCCCTTCTCCACCCTAATTCATGTCTTTAGAAAATAAACATGCCAGAAACTAAAGCCTATGTACAAGTATTTCTAGGTCTAATGGACTTGAAGCTGTGCTCTCTACATTTTCATTCACATGCCCAATTCCTGGTATGCAGGAGGTCCTAAGAGAGGACACATATTAACAATACAAATGACACTTGGCAAGTCCATCTTCTAGCCACTCTTAAATAGGTAGAACTAGAGTGGAAACGTCAAAATATCCCTCACTGAAGAACACCTGGCAACTAAACTTCTTAAGCTGGCGAAAAGCCAAGGCTCTGGGCCTGAAATCTCCGTCCTCTGGGACTCAATCAGACCCGGACAGCGGTAGAGCTGGAAGGAGAGGCCAGAGAAGCACCAAGGCAGATCCTGCCGTTAGTCCTGCGGTTCCTGCCGTCATGAAGGAAGAACAGTGAAGAGAGCACCTTAATCCTCAGGACCAGACTCTTTTCTGTTGCATAAATATAAAGGAGCACTTCAAAATCCTGAACTTTATAATTCACTAGAGGCCTGGTGCATGAAATTCATGCACGAGGGAGGGGTCCCCTCAGCCCTGCCTGCACCCTCTACAATCCAGGACCCCTTGGAGATGTTGGGCCTAAACTGGCAGTCAGTCGGACATCCCTCTCATAGTCCCTCTGGCTCCTAACTGCTCATCTGCCTGCATGCCTGGTCGCTCCTAACTTCCCCTGGCAGCTGGCCAGGTCACTCCCAACTGTCCCCTCCCACTGGCCTGGTCGCTCTTAACTGTCCACCCCCCCTGCCAGCCTGGTCACCCCTTAATGCCACCCCTGCTGATCTGGTCGCCCCCAACTGCTCCCCGCTTCCAGCCAGGTCACCCCCAACTGTCCCCTAACTGCCAGCCTGGTCACTCCTAACTGCCCTGGTCACTCCTGTCCCCTAACTGCCAGCCTGGTTGCTCCCAACTGCCCCCCATGACAGCCTGGTTGCCTTACTGCCCCCCCTTCCGGCTTAGTCACCCTCACAGCTCCCCCACAGAACTGGTTGCCCCATGCAGCTTGCTGTTCAGTCGTTTGGTTATCCCTCACTAACCCCCTTGTGAGGGCTTGAGGGTTAATTTGCATATCTCCTCTTTATTATATAGGATACCATTATATTATATTTTACAATGTTATACTATTTCAAATCACAATTTCAATCATCATAGAAGCCACATGACTGCCCACAGCACTGAACTGTGGGTCTGAGATAACTTCACCCCTCCCAGCAGTAACTCAGAATCAGAGTCATGGCACCTCACAGATCACCTGGCTCAAAAACTTCATTTCATATGTCAGCAGAATCAGCAAAAGGTTGATGCTGACCTTAGGGATAGAGCAATGGAAATACTGTGGTCTTGAAGAGTGATTTTGAGTTTACTGTATTTTCCAGATATTGCTTTATTTTTCTCAACATTGTGCTTCCTTTATTCACCTCTTTATCAGATTGACTATAAATTCCTAATGTAAAAAAACTGTATTCAAGATATAATTTCTCTATCCCTGCTTGGCTGCTGGTTATTATTAATTGTTTCTTACCCTTATTTAGTTAGATTAATAACGCTGACAATAAAGGCAACACAGTAATACTCAGTAAAGTTAGTTTACATTTCACATGCACGTCAGTCAACTGAATTTCCTTTCCAAGGAATATTTCTAAAGAACAGAAGTGATTAAACTTACAAAATACAAACCCAGTAAAAAGAAACCTCAAAAAGCACACATTAAATAAGTATATTTTATAAGTCAAGATTTTAGATTTACCCTAATCTTAAATTTGAGAGGGAGAAAAAAAATTATCTAACAGAACTCCTGTTTTCCTACTGTGATATAAATATACTTTCCCTTTAAGCTTACAGAATTAGAGTAAAAAGTTTTATACCTCCTAGAAAACTTGTTTGATCTGTGGATTTAATCCTGTATGATAAAAATGTTCCAAGTATGAAATATAGAGTATAAAGCCTAAACTATATTTCAAATGCTTCGGCATACAGACATTTTTTCCCCATATTTTAATGAAAACCAGATTTATTTATAAGTTGCTTTAATTTCATTCTCGAATGGAATGGAACAAGAGTATCATATGTTCCGAATTAGGATCTGACTCACATCCCATATCAATTTTGTAACTCAAATGCAAGACAACTTAATTGTGTCAATCATATTCCCCTGACAAGATCATTAAATGTTAACAGAGAGCTTCCACATTTTAACAGACATAGATTTTTAAAATAGAAACTATTCTATGAAAAATATAGATGTCTCATAATAGTTTGGTATAAATATTATAGCTTCTGACTTCTAATAGTAATTTTTGAAAGTGGAATATTATGAACATAAAGTTTCTTTTTAATCACATCCCTGTAAAGGTTTATGTTTCACAAAGGTACATCAAATCTCACAGACAACCCAGAAAATAAGCTCACTTAAAAGATCTTAACTGCAAGTCACTATAAGTCAAACTCTAAAATAAAAGCATATCAATATCATATTGATCTCATAGAAAAAATAGTGCTATGTAACTCTATCCAGAAATAAACTACCCTAGATAGTTAAATAAATCACCATATCATTTGTTTCTTAATTATTTTACAGCATTAAGCTTTAAAGACTAATAATTTATTGACATGCTAACCAATATAATTAATCATATTAATTTTTTTCAAAAATTTGAAATTCAAAATAAGCAAATATATTATATTTTAAACATTAAAACTGTTAAATATGCAGTTTTAAAACATCATAACAGAGATTATGCAAATTGGACACAGTATTTTGAAGTATGTAATTTTAAAAGTTAATGTGTGACATGTAAAAGTAACATTTTTATCAATTTTCTATTAATATAAGTGAGATGGGAATTAATTTTTTTTTTTAAACAAGCCAGGAAAAAAAAAAATTAAATGACAACTGATTTAAACTGAAGCTATGGTAAAAGTACCACTTTTAGAGAAAGAAGACCTGAATTTTAACAGCAGTTCTGTCATACTACCTTAATCATTTCTAAAATTTTATATGTATTTTTATTCTTCCTCTTTGCACAAACACATATAACAACAAAAAACTGTGAATAACACCAATAAGAAAGGATATATGCACCCCTAAATTCATAGCAGCACAATTTACCATAGCTAAGATTTGGACACAGCCTAAGTGCCCAGAGTGGATTAAAATACTGTGGTACATCTACACAACGGAATACTATGTTGTGGTAAAAAAGAAGAAATTCTTACCATTTGTAACAGCATGGATGGAACTGGAGAGCATTATGCTAAGCAAAATAAGCCAGTCAGAGAAAGATAAATATCACATGATCTCACTCACTTATGGAATATAATGAACAACACAAACTGATGAACAAAAACAGATCCAGAGACAGAGAAGCATTGATCAGACCGTCAAACCTTAGAGGAAAGGTAAGGGAGGTTGGGGGTAAGGGGGAGAAATCAACCAAGAAACTTCTATGCATGCATATGAGTCTAAACAAGGGACACAGACAATAGGGGGGTGAGGGCATGAGTGGGGAGTTGGGGGGTTATTGGGGAAATAAGGACACATATATAAAACCTTAATCAATAAAGGGGGAAAAAATTAAAAATTGTGAATATGCCCAGCTGATGAGGCTCAGTGGTTGAGCTTCAACCTATGAACCAGGAGGTCCCAGTTCAATTTCTGGTCAGGGCACATGCCAGGGTTGCAGGCTCAGTCCCCAGAAGGGGGCATGCAGAAGGCAGCCGGTCATTGATGTTCCTATCTCTCTCTCTCTGAAATCAATAGAAAACATTTTTTAAAATGTGAATAGAAGTGACTCAATTCAGGACCAAGGAAAAGAAAAAAAAACCCACACACATGTATGACAACTATCAGGATTAACAGAGTTAATGCAAAACATTCAAATTTGACTCTGACCCTCCTGGCAAGCAGAGCAAATAAGAAAAAATCATCTTTAATACAGTCAATATTGATGATCCCAACAAATTTTTTAAGAAGGAAATATAGTACTACCAGTATTACAGCAGATGAAGAAACCTAAGGCTTTTATGGTGAAAAAAAGTAAAATTAATTTCATGAGGTTTCTGAATATGAAATAGGTAGGACACACACCTCCTTACTCTTGGTTTGATATTCATTTTACCTCATACTGCCTAGAGTTCTTAGCCCTATATTATAAAATAAATTTATCACATAGAACTTTTTGAGTAATAAAAAGTTGTCTGCAATATTTTTACTGCAAATACAAAAGTGATTTTCACATAGCCATTTCTTATAGGAATTACTTATCAAACTAAGAGCATAAAAATTAAAATTAACTATATAAAGCTGTAGATAAGAAAGGTACTGGTGAGCATCAAATGTGATAATGAATGAGGAAACCTTGTGAACTAATAAAGTACTATATTAAGGCACAATATTTCTGATAATGAAACATCATTAAGAACTTTTCTCAACCACATTTTCTTAACAGTTCTTAGTTAGATCTAAATAAAGTATACCATACTTTTTATTAACCAATGTCACCCCAATAAATTCGATGAAAAAAATAAAGTATATATACTTTCCTTATAAATATGTATTATATTTACAGTTATCTAAGTAGAATTCTTTCATACTGGTATACGCCACATTGTAAAAGCTAAATACATTTTGAAAACTTGTTCTTCAATCCAGACCAAGTCCAAATATTAGAGCAAAACAACCAAATACTTAAACCTAAAAGTCTGATAGGTTGTTTTTGTTATTGTTTATAAATATGTAAAATAACTTGATGACAAAACAATGTATTCTGTCTTTTTAAGTTGATTTTTCTCAAAATTTCTTGTTCTATGCAGTGAAAGGAAAAGTATAATTAATTTGTTTTTTCCCCCATAAAAAGAGATGAGTCAACAGTCTTTAGAACACAGTGTTTTTAAAATAAGGAGAAAAAGGGTATGATGTGGTTTAGTACTGTTTATAACACTGTTAAAAAAACAATCTGAAAATAATTTTTTAAATCATGCTCTATACTAGGAATCTCACCATAAGTGTGGCTATAACTTTATCAATATGATTTATCTTTATTACGATGGTTGGCTGAAAAGTGATAGCGGTTTTATCTACTCCATCCTTTGCTGACCTTTACTATCAGTACTTTTAGTCTTTCTCTACTCCCCCATCCCAATCTTGCACAGTCCCAGAAATTTCTCCTTTACCTTCCCCACGATCTAGCTCAAACCTATCCGGCCCTATCACACTCTCACAGACTATCTAAGGGTTAAGCCCTTTCAAAGAGTTCAAGGCACAGTGCTTCCTACATAATGGATCATCGATAAACATCTGCTGAGCATCTTCTTCTCCCTGACTACTCTGCCCCTGCCTAGTATGTAAGTGTCTTGTGGGCAGGGACTACATTTGTTTTACTTCCCACTAGCTTAATAAATATTTGTTGAACTAGTAAATAAGTGGACACATGTAAAGTACTTTTTCTTACCCACTATGGTCTCCAGACAAAAATTCTGAAATAGTTGTAGGAAGCTCTATCTTAATAATTAAAAGATAAGATGACATAGCTGCAAAAAGAATAAAAAGAATTCCTGTTAGAATTCTATCATCTTTAACCACTTAAAGAATAATTTATCCAGAAACACAAGTATCTATTAGGGCTAAATAGATAGTGCACTGTCCTCAAAGATACTAGTACACACACACACACACACACACACACACATACACACACACACACACACACACACACACACTGGAGAGAGGGGGAAAGATGGGGAGAGAGGGGGAGAGAGGGGGAGAGAGGGGAGAGAGAGAGAGAGAGAGAGAGAGAGAGAGAGAGAGAGAGAGAGAGAGAGAGAGAGAGAGAGAAGTCTATATACCAGGGATGCAGATAAATAACTCTGTAGAGCCCTAGATAAATAACTCTGTAGAGCCCTAGATGGTTTGGCTCAGTGGATAGAGCATCGGCCTGTGCACTGAGGGTCCTGGGTTCAATTCCAGTCAAGGCACATGCCCGGGTTGCAGGCTCAATCCCCAGTAGGGGGCATGTAAGAAGCAGCCAATCAATGATTCTCTTTCATCACTGATGTTTCTCTCTCTCCCTACCTTCCTTTCTGAAATCAATAAAAAAAATATTTTTAAAAAATAACTCTGTAGAGAAGAATAATTGTAAGTTCATTAAGTATCCTTTGCTTACATTTCAAGTTCAAGGCAAATCATTAAGTTAAATGCTTAAGTACACAGAAACCCAGGTGATCTGGAGTCAGAATTTCAGTTTCACAGAGTAATATAATAATCTCTCTTTCCCCCATAGGTGAAGTATATATTGAGAAAGAGCCCTGACCAGTGTGGCTCAGTGGTCCTATTCCAAGTCAAGGGCACGTACCTGGATTGCAGGTTCACGGCCCTGGCTGGGTGTGCAGGAGGCAGCCAATCCATGTGTCTCCCTCACATTGATGTTTTTCTCTCTTTCTCTTCTTCCCTTCTTCCCTTCCACTTGCTCATAAAAATTTTTTTAAAATATAGGAAAAAAATATCTTTAGGTGAGGATTAACGAAAAAAAAAAAAAAAAGAAAAGAAAAAAGAGCCAACAAGAATATGTCCACGAAGAATAAAGAGTGAACATTAAGTTTTATTTCAGGAAACACTTCACTTTCTCCCTAAACCTACAAAAACTAAGAACACAAATGAATGCCAAGACTTAATGGCAAAAATCTGGGGGGAAATTGATTAAAAGGTTCAAATAGTTTAAGAATTAGTATGCATATTTCTCAATCAACATATTTAAAAGTAGCTGAACTCTTAAACAATTATTATAATACTGTGTGATCACTTAACCCTGGAGAGAAAAAAAGGCTCTATATTACTTTGTGTATAAATTTATATGAAATAGGCAATAATTACACACACAAACATACATTCAATTTTTTAAGTATAAAAACATGTACCTGTAGCAAAATAAAATTTGGAACAGTTAAGTAAGTAAACCACTTTTTTGTCATGAACATGAACATATACACATTTTCCAGTTTATGACTATTTGTTTTCCCGACAGAAGGACAGCTGTTGAAGTACAGCTTTTTCCAGGCAGCGGTACAGTACATTACTTCAAACTCTCCTTTACTTGTGGGACTGTAGGAGAAAAGGTATTCTATATTGCTTACACTCTCATAAGGAAACACTTGCTATTAATTTGGTACAGAAGGAAGATTTAATTTCTTCCACTCAAGGATTTGAAGTCTCTGTTTATAATACTTTATCTATTTCAAAGAATCACACACATATGGTGTGATAATAAAAATCATAAAAGGAATTTTCTGAAACTGGCCTAGAGCTACTTAAATATATCTTGCCAGGAAAAAAAAAAAAAAAGAAAAAGACAAAAATACCTTGAAAACAAGGAATGCAGACTTCCTACACAATGTAATTTATTATCTGCCCATCAGTCTTTCTTGCTTGGATTAATCCAACACTCCACGGATTTCTAAAGTTTCAGACATTCATCTCTTTCAGTAATTTTCTATTATTTATTTTAGATCTTTAGCTGTAAAAAGCTTCAATGAATATGAGATCATATTTCTTTCTAATATACAATCTGTCATTCTTCCCAGAATTTCTATTAGCCTCTGGCTAATCATTTGATCACTTTTATCCTCTGGTTTTCAAATGGGTGTACTATTTCACTAGATTCCAGTCTGAAGAATCATGTATATTTCAAGAAATATAAACATTTCTCTCTCAAAAAAGATTTGAGCATACAAGATATAAATATATGATAAGACAGAAAAATACACTTTTTAGAGATTGCTGATGCTTGTATTAAGAGCTACAGAACCACAGAACTCATGACTAAGCAAGTAAAACCAAGAAAGACACTATACTTCCCAATAACTTATTTTTTTTCTTAACTGCAAGTAAAGTTTCATGCAAGGACTATCACCTTAACATATTATATATAATACAGAAAGGAAATAAGACTATACATTAAGTTAGGAAATACATCTTCATTAGATTCACACGAAAAGAACAATCAGCTCAGTAAAATAAACTGGAAAAGTTTTACTAGTAAAGATCTGATATCAATAAGAAAGTTCACATATTCATTGATTTTTAACCAAATGGTTCACTAGATCAAAAAGCTGCCTGTCACACCTTTTGTCCCGTGTCTTCTATTAATGGCATAAGGAAGTGTTTAAAGACATCTTAGAGACAGGTCATAAGCAAGAATTTGTAAATGATATTTGCTGACATTGATACATAGCATACACTCCTAATACAAGACACACCGATACTGTAATCTAAATTAATAGCTGTAACAGGGCCATCCATAAGTGCCATGGTTATAGTTAAGTGGTTCTGGCCTACACACTAACAAAGCCAGAATTAGTGCTAGAAGACATACCTTGATGACAGGTATTCAACCATTATAAATCATTTTGTTTCACCACATTGACTAAATAGGTATTCTTTTCTCATTCCTTTTAAACATAACTAACAGAATTCATTTCATGGAAACTGTCCTGGGAAGAAAATTCAAAAAACCTGTGAGCCTAATCAAAACACAGAAGTTGAAAGTATTCTTTAAAAACCATGTGGGAAAAGCAACTCACATTAAGAAATGACTAAAACAGGGTAAAATTTGGTTAGGCAATAGCAAGCGGAAAGGTATTAATATTGGTTGTCTAATCATAAAGAGAAACACATGAGTTGGCAGCATGGGGGCTGAGGGGAGCGAGGGCAGAAACAGAGGGAAGGGGAAGGGGAGAAGTATGAGAACAGCAAACATTTTTGGTTTGGGGTGCCTACTCTAAGAGATCTGTAAGTTATTTCCTCGCTTCACCTTCACCACAGACCTGTAAGGCAGATGTGATTTATTTCACAGATGAAGAAATGGAGGCACAAAGGAGTAACTTGCCCAAGCTAGCGATGGCAGAAGCAGCCAGGCTGGCGTGAGAAACTTGCACTTAACTACTCTGCTATGGGAAAGTGTGGGCACAAGGTGAAGAAATTCAACACACAAAGAAAAAGCAAGTCTATCAAGAGAACCACTCCCCAGGGTTGTTCTTTTTTACCATCAGCATTTAAACAATAAATTGTGTCAGAATGTTGTGTTTAACATTTGGGTTCAAAGAAATTAAAGAATTTAAACAACCCAGAAAATTTGTTAGAAGCTTTACTAGTAAGAGCACTTACAATGTTCATTTCCCATTGAAATGTATTTTCAGCATAATTCATTTCATTTTTGTGAGCTGGTTTAGTGAAGTACTTAATTAGTACAGGATTCTTCAGACAAACTGAGGAGTTTCATGGTAGGACTCTACCTACTAGGACACTATGGTTAGGACTCTGCCACTATGATTCTACTGTGTCAACAACTAGTGTTGTAGTTCAGAAAAGGAAGTTTCCTATTTTCACATGGCTGAGATATTAACACTATTAACACTATTTTCAAATAAAAAAATTAAAATGAAAACCAACCCTTCCTTCCACAAACTTTGTACTCTTTTGGACTATTTTTCCCAGGACTCCTTTAAATAACACACACACACACACACACACACGCACGCACGCACACACACACACACACACACACACACACACACACACCACGGCCTCAATTGGAGCTGGGTCTCAGAAATCATTAGTTTACAAAAATAATTACCTTTTTGTTAAACACTTGAAATACACATACGAAGATAAAATTACACACAGCTATTTTTAAAACAGAATTAGGTTTTCAGCACTTGGAGGAAGTTCAGCAACTTCTTAAAGGATTAGTCAGCCAGCCCTAAACAGATGTACTATGGGAGAAAATAATAACTTTGCTTATGTCTAAAAGAGGTTCAGTTTTACTTCAAACATGTTTTTAGTCACAGATTGCAACAAGTCTATTATATTCAACACTAGTGGCCATGTGCATGAAATTCATGCACATTAAAAGGTAATTAATTAGAGGAAATATTTTAATATTGCTATTTGCCCTTTCTCTATAATAGAAGTGTCAGAAACGGAAGAAAATTAGTAAAATGTATATGAAAATCTCCCTCCTGTCAGAGTCTGGGGTTCACTGTAGGACCCAGAGTCAAGTCCCCGCCCACCCACATGTGATCCTCCTGAGACCCAGACCTGGCTGGCCCCACCCCCCATCAAGCCCTGCAGGGCAGGGGGTGCAGCCTCAGTTCCCCAGGCCTTGGCAGCGGGGTCAGGGTCGGGGTGGGGGTAGGGGGGTAGGTGGGGGAATGCACAGCCTCAGGTCCCCGGTCCAAGCGCCAGGGCATGAGGCCATGCCGACCATTTGCTTATCAGTTCTTTATAATATAGGATGTCTCTCTTATTAACCTGGCCTTTGTATTAAATGTTCAAATACCACTGAAAATCTATCCCTACTCAAAACAGTATACAAACACAACCTTTCCCTTTTTTAAAAAAGGACTTTTAAAAAATGCTAATGATGGCCGGGACCGGTTTGGCTCAATGGATAGAGCGTCTGCTTGGGGACTGAAAGGTCCTGGGTTCGATTCTGGTCAAGAGCATGTACCTTGGTTGCGGGCATATCCCCAGTAGGGGGTGTGCAAGAGGCAGCTGATTGATGACTCTCTCTCATCGATGTTTCTGACTCTCTATCTCTCTCCCTTCCTCTCTGTAAAAATCAATAAAATATATATTAAAAAAATGCTAATGATGTATCTTTCCTCAATTGTTGTTTTTTTAAAATATATTTTAATTGATTTTAGAGAGAAGGGACTGGAGGAGAGAGAAACACCTATGTGAGAGAGAAATATCAATCAATTGCCTTCTGCACATGCACCCAGATGGGGAGGGAAGCTGGTATGGGCCCTGACTGGGAGACAGATTGGCGACCCTTCAGTGCACGAGCCTCCTGATGCTCAACCAACTGAGCTATATTGGCCAAGGCAAGGATTTAAAAAAAAAACACACAAAAAAAAACACCCTATCAACAATGTCACTTCCCTAAATTGAGTACAAATGAAAACCACAATATATGGAAGAACTTTTCCCCCCCATAACCCTAAAAAAATTGTAACTTTGTTTTACCATTATCAAGATCTTAAATTTGAATAAAAAGTGACCAGAAAATTCACTATTCTAACACCCCTATAAATAAAAATTAGTACTAAGAAATGCATTATTATCTAAACCTTTTTAAAGTGACATGTTACCAGTAAATATTGCTACAGGAAGTACTTGTGAAAAAGACTCCTTCCAAATTTCCTCTCTCTCCTCTACGTGCTTCCTAGAATTTCTGAACAACATTGAGGCTCAATAAACCTGCAGTTTGACTACAGATGATGTTACCAGCAGATGGCATTATAACAGCGCACCCAACCCTTATTTCCCAGGAGACAATACAAACTAGTACATCTAAAAAACTTCACTATCCTAACCAAAAGAAAAAGAGGGGGGGAGGGGGGAGACCAAATAGTTTCAGAATTATCTAATATTAAATCTTAAATTTGAAAAATACTGAGAATTTAAAAGGTCTATAGTTCTCAACTGAAAACTTATTTATACCTGTCTGTTTATGAATGAGATTTAGTAACTAGGCTGCCTGAGGAACAAAAGGGCTGCTGAGTTTCTCTAAAAACTTAAATTCTTAAACTGAGGTGTTAATTGAGGCTGTTAGAATAAGGTTAGTGGGAGTCGTGCCAGACTAGAGAAACTGGGACATTCTACCTATTTCAGGAGGTCTCAGTAAGACTACAGATGCTTAGGGTTTTCCTTTCACAATATGCAGCAGTAATTCAACCTTTAATCTCCTTTAAAGGTTTGGGGCTTTAGGGAACTAAGAAAAGAATATGCTATCCATAGTGGTCCTTCATATTTTTAAGAGCAAAATAAGAATTTAACATGCTCCTAGGAGCCACTCACCTTTCCACGTATTGACTTGGGCAAGATATGAAACCAGTAATAACATCAATTAATTTTTTATCACGTACTTGTAAGAGTTCGTAGTTAATAAACTTTCTCTAGTTTGACTGACGATGATTTGGGGTGGACCGTTTGATTTGCAGGGATATTTTAGCCTACCGGGTGGTCTATCTCAGGAGTTCAAATGAATTGAAACCATGTAACTACTTACCTTGGTTCTTCAGAAAAGAACTTCACTATGCAACACAGAGGAACTATGTGGAAAGTACCTATTCTTACTTGCTATTACAGTTTTTAATCCTTTTACTAGTAGTATACTAAATTCAAGCTCTTGCCCGTGACAGCATTAAATACCAAAACTTGCAGATGCTTTCCTGACTTTGTGTCCCAGCAGCAATGACTCTGGGCAAACACCACTCAGGCTCCTGAGGAAATGGGCAGCTGGGGACTATGTCTGGCTCTAGCCTATGTCAGGCCCCTAATGCATTACTGTTGGGAAGAGATCAGGAAATGCTTTTCGGTAGTATTTTACTATATGGCTTTCCATTTTCCAAAGGCAAGGGTTCCAAGTAACCTTAGAATAAAAGCACTAAGTTTAGTGAGTCACATTTTTTTCTATCATAAAGTTTAGAGATTCAAAAACAGATTTATTTCCTCAAAATTTGTTAGGACACATTAGTGCCCAGTAACATACTTGGCGCCGGATTGGTCTTGGGGAAAAGAAGATTTTCAGATGTTCTGACAGTAGATTCTTTCCTAAAGAAACTATATGTTCACTTATATATTCTGTGGTCTTCTCTTCCCAGTTGATTAACTTTCTTTTCCTCCTAAAGGAGTATCACACCAAGGCAATGACTTTCCCTTCTTGTCCTCCATGTCTTATGCCTTCCTTTCTTCCTATAATGAGTCTCACTAAATGCCTACTATGTACTAGATACTAAGGATGCAAGTCAATGAGCAAGTTACCTAGAGTTATGGAATATGGAAACATAGAGAATAAAATGGGTCTTTGTCTTGCTGGTAAGGGTCTCTCTGTTCCATTTTCCTCAAAGATTCATCAGGGGCATAGAAACTAAAGAAAATCGAGACATGTTTAAATGTTATAAAGAATAAAAGAGTCAGGCAGCATTAATCTAATACATAATTACCTAATCTGAAAACAGATTTCAAAATACCTTATTTTCTATTTTACATAAGATCTAACTCTCCTCAATACCTTTGACCTTTTAATGTTTAAATAATTCTAAATTACAAATCATTCAATGGGCTTTCAAGTCTCTTTATATCATTTATATAATATATAAAATTGTCTCTTTGAGACAAAATCTTAGGCTTTCAAGTAGGACTTTTTTAACTGTCTCATTCACTCAACAAATACTATTTATTGAGTTCTCTTACCAGAAAGTAGGTCAGGCTATGAAAACACATAGTTCCTGTCCCCAAGGAGATTTTAAAATCCTCAGCATTTAATCTTTTCACAGCTTTTCTAATATTTACTATATCATAGCAGAAAGAATTAAGGCTCTGGAAGTAGACAGACAGTGGGGTTTGAGTCCTAGCTTGATTAAGGGGTAAAGATAAGCAGGTTACTTATACCCCCTGAGCACTGATCTCTGCCTCTATAAAAAGAGGGTCTTATCATTTACCTTGAAGAGTTGCGGTAAGTATAATTAAAGTGACTAGTGGAATAATTGACCTAGGTAGAAACTATTATATTATTTTTCAGTTCTAAACAATAACTGCAAAAACTCAGACCATTTATGCTAACAGACTGTAACAGAACATCCTATCTTTCAAAAAATGCTATCTGAATTATATTATGTGCAGATAGGCATGGAAGAAGTATCAAAATTCAATCTGATGCTAAACACTTTATAAGTATCCAATGAATTTCTAATTAATAACAAAAAATCCACTTACCATGTTTCCCTAAAAATAAGACATCCTCCGAAAATAAGACCTACTTACAGGTTTCCTTCTGAGTGAAATATAAGGCATCCCCCCGAAAATAAACCCCCCCTAGGCTAAACATGAGAGATTTGGTCCACTGATTCTGAAAGAAATGGAGTCACAAGAAATTCACCAGGAAATTCAGGAATTGGATTGTTATGATGATGTTCCAGAAGATGATGACATGATTGTCATTGAATAAATGAGTAAATTCTTGATACTGTAGGATTCACAGTTTGTCTGGTTTGTGTTGACAACTACCGTACTACCGTACCGTATACAGGTAATAAATTTCCTTTATTTTCATTTAACAATAAATGTGTACCATATTCTTCTTCATGGAAAAATAAGACATCCCCTGAAAATAAGACCTAGCGCATCTTTGGGAGCAAAACTTAATATAAGACACTGTCTTATTTTCAGGGAAACAGGGTAGTAGTAGAAATAACATTAAATAAGTCATATGCACAACGTATTAAAGATCCTCCTAAATAAGTGTTTTTTCTCACGCATACATGGTCTAGCTGCTTAGACTTACACAGACCCAGAGTATATCATCAAGGAACTACCTCTTAAGGCTCCTAGTCATTAACCTCAGAGGCACAACGGCTCCACTAAAGTTCCAAGAACCGAGATTCCTCTTTTCTGACAAGAAATAACATCTAAGAAAGCTTTTAGACCAATAGTTGCTGATTTGTTAAAGATTCCTAACAAAACACCAAATTACTTTTTTTTCTAAATATATATTATTGATTTCAGAGAGGAAGGAAGAGGGGGAGAGAGAGATAGAAACATCCATGCTGAGACAGAATCACTGATCGGCTGTCTCCTGCACACCCCCGATTGAGGATTGAGCCCACAACCCAGGCATGTGACCTTGACCAGGCTGATGCTCTATCCACTGAGCCAAACTGGCTAGGACACCAAATCATCTTTGAACCAAGAATAACCCTCCCACTGAACTTTCCTGTAATAAAAATATTTTAATGTTCTGAAAGAATTAATATGTCTCCCAAGGTACCAAATTGGAATTTGAATTTTGAGATAAGAAGGGATCTTAAGCTCCCTGCCTCCCATCCTATCCCCAGCAATTTAACAAAGAGAAAACTGAGGCGAAGAGAGTGAGGGAGGGACTTCCCTAAGACACATGGCTACCCAATGACAGAGACTGGAGTAGAAAGAATTCAAGGTATGTAACTTCCAGTCCAGTGTTCTGCTCACAACAACACACTTCCAATTCAATTGAAATTAGGGAATGGTTTGTGTATACCTGGCTAAGACAGAAACCTCTATAATGTGTTTCAATTATTACTTAGTGAACTGTCAATAAATAAACTTTCAACCAATGTAAAGAAAATCACGGAAACATTCTTTTAGAACTAAATCAGCCTCACCTGCTTTCCTGAATTTGAGGGACTTTAAAAATTGCTGTGACTGCTTCTAAGTCATTTTTTTAAAGGTCCTAAAGCAAAGCAAGCAAGCAAATCAACAAACTCAGAGAACTGATTATTTATCTGCCACCAATGCAGGAATCCTTCCTAGGACATTCTGACATTTAATCAACAAGCTCTGTTTGAATGTTTTCAGGGATAAGGAGCATTTTCAAAGAGTGTGGGTCGTTCCCATTATTACACAGCTTAGTTACAAAGATATTCCAAATGCACACAAACTAGCTGTGGACCCATCAGAACCAGCTCTGCTTTCTGGGACAATATTGAATTAGTTTAGCATCTTTTTTTTTTTTTCATGTTCAGCTTTTCATATATTTAAAACTAGCAATCCCTTTTTCTTTTTAAATACATATTTTTTACTGATTTCAAAAAGGAAGGGAGAGAGAGAGAAACATCAATGATTTGAAAGAGAATCATTGATCGGCTGCCTCCTGCATATCCCACACTGGGGATCAAGCCCGCAACCCAAGTATGTGCCCTGAGTGGGAATGGAACAATGACCTCCTGGTCATAGGCTGATGCCCCACCACTGAGCAACACCAGCCAGGCCCCTTGCCTCTTCTTGATAAATATATCTATAACACTTAAAAGAACTTGGAAATAGTCCATACAATCCATATCCAGCTCCAATCAGTTCAACAAATGTTCATCAAGCCTCAGGTATTGTGCCGGGCTCTGGGAGTACAAAGAGAAATGAGACATAATCCTTGTCCTGGAGGAGCTTACAGTACAGTGGGGAGAAAAGCATATACAGAGATAACTTTAATAACAAGTGCTAACATATAATCATGTTCAATAACAGTTACATACAAGATTAGAGAACAAGGGATTAGGGTGAAAGATATAGAGAATACAACAGCAGGCAGGCATTGTGCCAGGGTACAAAATTGTATCCAAATTCCTAGAATGAAAATTTTACATAAAATGATTTCAAAAAAATAGTTCAATCTAATCTAATAAAATAAAATAAAATAAATTGATGGCACTTACTAGCTACATTGAGAGTAAAATGGACTGAAAATAACAAAATATCCTAATATATAAAAACCCAGGGTCCGAAACCACTGAAGGCTTGACCGACCAGAAATCAGTCCTGACTGCCACTGCTGCAGGTGTGATGACCCAGCAGTGTCTGCCCAGGGGGCTAAGGATCAGGCCCAGAGAGAGGCAGGTTCTGAGCTGCAGCCTCCATGACAGCTGTTGATTAGCCTTTGCCTTTCTCTTTCTCTCTGGGCTTTGCCAGCAGCCGGGCCTCTGTTTCTCTCCAGGCCTCCTGGGGGCTGCTGATCAGCCCCACCTCTCTGATCAGGCCCAGAGATAGGCCAGGAGATGCTGACTGGCATAGAAACCGACCAATCAGAACTAAATCTGGGTGAAGTGCAAGGAGCCAATGGCTGCCTAGGAGCCGGAACTTTTGATGCTGACCAGCATAGAAATCAACCAATCAGAACCTAATCTGGGTGAACTGTGAAGGCAGAACCTAAGTTGGGGGCTGAGAATGGGTTTTAAGGGCAACAGGTGTTTGGTGCAAGGTGTAAGAAAGTGGTTCAAGTTTTTAATGACCAATCTGGCAGTATAGTGCATATGGCTGGCTATCAGTCCAGATATAGGAATTATGTGTTTTTGTCTGCAAAGAGAATCTCCTCCTGCTGAAAAAGGCTCCCTCCCCCATTAAAGCAATCCTATTCTATATAATCTATCTATACTAATAAAAGGGTAATATGCTAATTAGACCAGGTCGGCCTGCCATCTTCCAAACGTCTGACTTCCTTCTGGACAAAGCATGGTGGTGGGGGCCAAGGCAGAGGCAGTTAGGGGTGATCAGGCCAGCAGGGGAGGGCAGTTGGGGTGAGATCAGGGTGGCAGGGGGTTAGAGGCAATCAGGTCAGCAGAGGAGGGCAGTTGGGTGAAAGATCAGGCTGGCACAGGAGGGCAGTTGGGGGCAATCAGGCAGGCTGGGGAAGGCAGTTAAGGGCGAGATCAGGCCGGCAGGGAGGGAAGTTGGGGGCAAGATCAGTCCGTCAGGGGAAGGCAGTTGAGGGTGAGATCAGGCCAGCAGGGGAGGGCCATTGGGGGCGAGATCAGGCCAGCAGGGGAGGGCAGTTGGGGGCAAAGGGTTGGCAAGGGAGGACAGTTAGGGGTGATCAGGCAGGCAGGTAGAGGCAGTTGGGGGCAACCATGCCAGCAGGGGAGGGCTGTTAGGGGTGATCAGGCAGGCAGGCAGGTGAGCAGTTAGAAGCCAGTGGACATCCCCCAAAGGGTCCCCAAGTGGAGTGGGTGCAGGCTGGGCTGAGGGAACCTCCACTCCATGCACGAATTTCGTGCACCAAGCCTCTAGTATATTCATATTAGAGATCAAGTGTATAGTTAAGCAATACATATTTGCTAAAATAAAATATTCCAAAGATTTCTTAAAATCAATGACATTATATAGATTCCTAAAAAAAAGAGAGACTTATTTTACTGAATTCTGGTCTGAAGAGTAAAGTATTGTTTGTCAGACAGAAATTATTTTGTATGACATCCAAGAAAGTGTTCCTCTCATTCAATAATATGTGTTTCCATGAACATTGAAAGAATAAAAACATGAATATTTAGGATTTCCAGAGCAATGGCAACTACAATTTATTGTTGGAATGTTATTTTTTTTTTTAAGCCATGGTGAAGTATTTTATTTATGGGGCAATAGAGAGTCACTATCTGATCCAGTCAGTCACAAAAATAAGCCACAAATACAAAATTACATTGGAAAAGGCAATTCTTCCAACATAACCAAATGCCTAGTCTTCATAAGCTCAGCCATTCCCTCCAAGAGAATCTTGGAACTCAATGGACCAAGCCTCCTTTTGAATGAATGGGTGGGGAAACTAAGGTTTGGAGTGAAAAAATAATCTGCCTCAAGGAATGACTTAAAATTAGTTACAAAGGATAAGTAGAAGCAAGGCTCCTGATCATACAGAGCTGAGATGAAATATTTGGCTCTTAAGCTTAATTCAAATCTTTAGCTTTACAACTTAGCTATGTGGATCATGAGCAAGTTCTTTATGCCACTAACTTTAAAAAATATATATATTTTTATTGTTGACAATATCACAGATGCCCCCCCGCCTTTACCCCTTTACTCTTTTACCCTCTATGCTCAGCCCCTATCCCTCCCCACTCCTCTAACCGCTGCCAGGTCTTCACCACACTACTGTGTCTATGGGTTATGCCTCTCTCTATATATAAAAGCCTAAGTGACCAAACAGCCGAACAACCGGCCGAAGGTCGCTATGATGTGCACTGACCACCAGGGGGCAGATGCTCAACGCAGGAGCTTGTGGTCAGTGCACTCCCACAGTGGGAGCGCTATTCTGCTGACTGATGGACGCCAGATCCCAGGCTCACAGCTGGCAAGTGCAGCTGAGGGAGTGCAAGCCTCTCCTGTCTCCACCTCAGTGCTAATGCAGCAGCTGCAGCAGGAGCAGCAGGGCTGGGATGAGTGGGAGCAGCTAAGTGCAAGGACCAGGGTCCGGCTCCTCCCTGGCAGCCTGCCACCTTGCGCACTACTACATTCCCCGAGGGGTCCTGGATTGCGAGAGAGTGCAGGCCAGGCTGAGGGACCCCACCGGTCTTCTAGTAAGTACATAATTTCTTTGGTTTATCTCTTCTCTTAGTTACCACATCAGTAAAATAGAATGATAAAGTGTTTGGTGGAGGGTAAGATAGCCTGGGTAATTTGCTTAGCTCTCAGTAAATGTAGCCAAGGGAATGTTAATATTTTCCCTGATCAAGAAACCCATTAAAGATAGACCTCAGGTGAATAATACTTAGAGTGAAATAGTTCAGATCTCAAGTATCAGAGTTGAATTTTATTAAAACTGTCATCTTTCAGTTATTTTGAACTGTTACATATAAGAAATAAGATTAAAATTTCCTCTGACCATACATCCTGTGTAAGACCCAAAGTCCATGTCAACCTTCTCTGTGTATATTCCAGTTTAAACCAACAATTTTCAACCTTTTTTTTTTTTAATCTCATGGCACATGTAAACTAATTATTAAAATTCTGAGGCACACCAAAAAAAATATTTTTTTGCTGATCTGACAAAAAATTATGTATAATTTTGATTCATTCACACCAGATGGCTATTGTGTTCACCGTTGTTGTTTTTGTTTTGTTTTTTGTTTTAATTTGACATTCTAAGGTAGGGGTGTCGAACTCAATCAGAGAAGGGGCCAAAATCTAAAATCCAGCCTAAATTGCGGGCCGAATGGTTTACTGAACAGTCATAAACTGACAATGTCATAAACTGACAGCGGAGTGCAATGACGACAGCGCGGTACGGGCCACATTGCAAGGCCTGGCCGGCCGGATTTGGCCCTCGGGCCTTGTGTTTGACACATGTGTTCTAAGGGAAAAGAGGTCAGTACCCTGACTAAATAGCCAGGTATTGCATGCTTTAAAAATTCTTGAATTTTTTAAATTCAAGAATTTAAATGCAGCGCACAGGTTGAAAATTGCTGCTTTTAAACTAATAGACTTAGATATAAATAAACTAATTTACTTAGAACTCAAGTCAATGCTGAAAACATGTTCAGCACTATGTAACTTCTTTACAACACATATAAATATAATTCCCATATTTTGTATTTAAATGTGTAGCTATCTCTAATTAACACTAATTTTTCATTCTTGATATTGGGATTTTTTTTAATGGAACAAGATAACAGATAAATGTGACAATGTTTTTCTCAGGTCTATTTTTTAAACCATTTGGTCATTTTTCTCTGCTGTAAGAGGACACTGTTTGTCTACACCTGAATGTTCACAGCTCATAAAACACCACTCCCACCAAAGCAGTCCCCGCTAATGGGGGTGATTAGGACAAAAGCGGAGGGGAAGGAATTCAGAATCACCTGGAGAGTTTTCTAAACCAGCAGTCACCAGCCTTTCGGACCTCACGGACCACCACCGGTTGCTGTATCTAAACAGTACATCACCACTATCACAACTACAGAAAGTGAATGTTTTAGAGGTGTTTTGCGGGCCTAATAGCAAGACTGAAATTAAGGGTTTACCTGGAACTGATTTAGAAGTTATTGTGCAGGCAGGCTGCTTAAAAACCCCACAAAAAGAGAGTAATGAGGACAACACGCAAGGTTTCTAAGGCTCCCTGTGACTACAGGGGTTCAGGTTCCCAGCTAGTCCTGTGGTAAGGCAAGAAACCAAAAGAGGAAATCATTTCCATCACATCTATGCATAAGCCATGCACTTTCAACTGCTTACCTCCAATATTCTGGATTATTATGGTGCCTGCCACCACCACCTATAAAAAAACAAATGTATTTAGAAGATGAAAGGGGAAATAATACAAAAGGATTGGTATTTTACTAAAATCCAATAATCATTACTAAAAAACAGAGGCAGAAATCCAGAGAAATTGAAATAAATTTTGCCAGCCATTTGTAATACATAAAACTAATAATCATTACATAAAAAGCCTTTCTTTAATAGGTCCATGGTTACTATAAAGAATACTTTTGAAAGTTTTCTTGGCAGTCATTTTTAAACAGTTAAAAGTGTTAAAAAGCTAGTAATCAGTGGTTATCAAAGTACCAAAAAGTTTAAATTGAATCTATCTGGTCTCATTCTCCATTTTTACTGGTTTACCAGATTGCTTTAGTAGGTAGACTGAGACAGCTTGAGGTGTGCTCTGCCAATGCTGTACTACCTCAAAGGAAACGATACAGTCTTCTGAATATATCATCCTGGCATACATCAAGGCTTTCCACAGCTCTTGTCCCAGGGAATAATAATCTAGAGCAGAAAACTTTAGAGCCTATATATTCTCACATCTGAAAATTTAGCAACGTGTCAAACTCAATAATACGCAGTGGGCTGAGTGTAAGACAATAGGAGGCTATAAAGACTGTAGTATCTGTCCTAGCTGGTTTGACACAGTGAATATAGTATGTTGGCCTGTGGACTGAAGGGTCCAGGGTTAGATTCTGGTCCGGCCTGGGTTGCAGGCTCGATCTCCAGTGGGGGGTTTACAGGAAGTAGCTGATCAATGATTCGCTGATATTTTTTTTTTTTTCCTCTGATCTTTGATGTTTCTGTCTGTCTGTCTCTCTCTCTCCCTTCCTCTCTGAAATCAGTAATATATATTATAGAATTAGTGAACTACTCCCCTCTCAAAATGGGCAGCTGCTACTTAACTCTGGTTAATTGCTGGCATATGGGCCTGTGGATCCAATGCAGCTAAATCTTCCTATTTCTAAAAGTCAAAAATTGAATTCTTTAAAATTTCATAACTTTTAGTTAGCAATCAGTTAATATAAAAAGGATCTGAACAACAACAACAAAAAAATATGCTTGAGGATTAAGTTCAACCTGTAGGCTGCTAGCTTGTGATCATTGATGAGACTCCTGGGAAGCTCAAGACAGCAGTTCATCCATTCTTGGTAATCAGATGTACTCAGAAGAAACATCCTGCCTCCACTTGGGCCTTTCCATCACTCAAAACAAATCTTGGTGGATCTGCACCCCCAATGTATGTTTGGAGCTGACTAACTGTCTAGGGTCATGCAGTCCTGCACGATTGAAAACAGATCACCCTTCTAGGAATCCCATCAGTGGCACAGCCTGTTCCTCTCCTGGGAACAATCTAAGTTACTGAGGCCTAGAGGCCTTGGAGTCTGCAGAGCAGGACTAATGACAGGAAAATTTAGAGACATGTCTTTGAAGATGTGGTCATTGCCTCTCTCGCATTTTTTCAGAAAATAAAAATAAAAAAAACTTTGCATATAAACCCATTTAAAAATTAGTTCCAAAATTCAGTTGCGAAAAAACTACTTTTTAACACTACCTTTCATTCAGTCATATATAATAACTAGAGTCCCGGTGCACAAAATTCATGCACGGGGGCAAGAAGGGTTGTCCCTCAGCCCAGCCTGCATCCTCTCCAATCTGGGACTCCCTGAGGGATATCCGACTGTCCGTTAAAATCCTTCTCACAATCCAGGACTGCTGGCTCCCAATTGCTTGCCTGCCTGCCTTCCTGATTGCCCCTAACTGCTTCTGCCTGCCAACCTGATCACCCCCTAACCACTCCCATGCCAGCCTGATTGATTTCTAACTGCTCTCCTGCCAGCCTGTTTGCCCCCACCTTCCCTCCTATGCCGGCCTGGTCACACCTAACTGCCCTCCCCTGCAGGGTTGATCGCCTTCAACTGCCCTCCCTTGCAGGCCTGGTCCCTTCCAACTGCCCTCCCCTGCTGGCCATCTTGTGGTGGCCATCTTGTGTCCACATAGGGGCAGGATCTTTGACCACAGGGGGGCAGCCATATTGTGTGTTGGAGTGATGATCAATCTGCATATTACTCTTTTATTAGATAGGATAGAGACCTGGTGCATGGATGGGGCCAGCTGGTTTGCCCTGAAGAGTGTCCTGAATCTGGGTGGGGGTTCCCTTGGGGCGTGTGGAGGCCTGAGCAAGGGGCCTGTGGTGGTTTGCAAGCCGGCTATGCCCCCCAGCGACCCAAGCGGAGGCCCTGGTATCTGTAATATATTTAGTTTCTATAATTAAAACTTTGTAGCCTGGATTGGAGCCAAGCTTCCTGTTCGCTCGGTGGCGGCAGCTGTTTCTGTTTGGATTTACCTTCTATAACTGAAACTTTGTAGCCTTGAGTGGAGGCTTAGGCCAGCAAGGGCAGGCGGAAAGCTTGGCTTCTTCCATTGCTGGGAAAATGCCTCCTTCCTGCTCTCTGTGGCTGTAGCCATCTTGGTTGTGTTTATTTGCATACTCACTCTGATTGGCTAGTGGGTGTGGCTATTGGGCATGGCTTGTGAGTGGAGTGATGGTTAATTTGCATATTACTCTTTTATTAGGTAGGATGGAATTTCTTTTCTATTAATATTGTGCAAAAATAATATTCTATTAATAATATCAACTTATTGGTGATTATTTTTTCTGTTGTTTTCTTTTTTTTTAGCATTTAAGATCTAGAAAGGCTATTTATCTATCTATCTATCTTTCTCTCTATCTTCTTGTCCACCACAGTGCATGACATATGGTATTTGCTCAAAACATTTGTTTGATTAATAAATAAATCAATTTAGAGACAATTCAAAATATCTTCCTTAAAAATTTCAAAAAACATTTCAAAAATATTCTTTAATTCTCAGAACAATGTTATCCTATCATATATAATACCACTATCCATATTATATCTGGAAAGAAGGTAACAGGAAAGTTTCAACCCAATTGTGAAAATGAAGAGGAAATATTAAAAGGCAGACAAACAACTCCTTATTTGGAGTGCCCTCTATCTGTATACCTGCCTGCTTCATACCAGATGCAAACATTAAAATAATGCAAATATTCTGGAGTTCTGGGAAAGGGGCTCAACAATCCATGCTCCTCATTGGGAAATAACACTGATGATACTTAGAGTCATGTTATAGAACTTATTCAGTTTATTGGAGAGTTTTCTTATAACCTTTTCTTCTTCCTTGGTTAAACTGAATGCAGGAAACTGATCATGATTCTAGCAAACATTCTGACCTTTAGGAAAGAGAAACTGTTACTAGGGTATTAACAAAACCCTTTATCCTCAAGTACTAAGTAATTATTGTATTCTCCATTTTGCACTTTTTTACTTTATTCCTTTAATACTTTAACAACCAAGTAAATATGAATATAAGTATAGGTATTCTCCCTATTACATATTATAGATCTTTTTCCTTCTAGACTTGCTTCTTATAAATTAGTTCAGCCATCTAAAAATATAGTGTTCTTTTAGATTAAAAACAAAATAAACATACAAAACCATAAAAAAAATAGATTTACAAATAAAAATAAAAAAGCCTATTTGGAACCAACATGAAAATAGGTTTTAGAAGTATGTTAGCTCTTGAGAAATAAAAAAAAAAAAAAAAAAAAAAAGTACTACAGCACTAACAATATTTACCTTCTGATCACCTATGGAAGACAGTGTTTCACCCTACCTGTTAAATTAGTTTAGTATATCTATCACAAATTAATGCCCAACAAATAGTGCTGTTAGTTCTCTTATTCTGAGGAGGAAAAAGCAGTTAGTCTAGAGTCCTTTAAGTGACTGAGGACAAATAGGCCCTCTATTTCTCTGGGCATTTATTTCCTCACCTATAAATGAGGAGATAGCTACAAAATCTTTCAGCATTGATAAGCTCTTAAATAATATGATCTTCTAATTAGCTGTTTTGTATACAGTCATAATATAATTTTAAAAAATATATATTTTATTGATTTTAGAGAGGAAAGGAGAGGGAGAGAAAGATAGAAACATCAATGATGAGAATCATTGACCACTGCCTCCTGCACCCCCCTACTGGGGATCGAGCCTGCAACCCGGGCATGTGCCCTTGACCAGAATCGAACACAGGATCCTTCATTCCATAGGTTGACACTCTATCCATTGAGCCAAACTGGCTAGGGCTAGTCATTGTATAATTTTAATCCTATGCTTCTTCTCCTGTCTTTATGGGTATATACTCAGAGAATATAATAAAAATTAATAAGGAAAACTTAAAATAGACCACTGCTACTATTTTAAAATTATCCAAGTCATTGCTCTCCTTCATTAGGGTGAAAAGGACTAAAATATTTAAGTGTTAAATTAAGTGTATTGATGCATTTCTAGGAAGGGCATATAGAGATTTCTTCTCTTTCACTTCCTGTTCCCATCATTTTGTCTTTAATTTCCTTTTATTTCTCTAATGTCTTCCCCTAATATATACTTGTCTTTTTTAACTGGAAAGGGAAGGAAAATATGCCTCTCTGAGTTTTAGAAATAGCAAGGAGAAAAAAAAAAATTACCTTTCCACATAATCCAAATGCAAAGAGTCCAAGATCTTCATAAGATGTCACAGCTGTTAAGAGAAATTGTACTTTTCATTTTTACACAAAACTCTTTGTGTGCCAAGTCTTAAAGGGAAGAAAGTAGAAGTAACCACTTTTGGGACACTTTTGAAGACTTGTGGTCTGCAAGGATAGAAGAGTCCTCTTAGAAGAAGTAGAGTTTAACAAACCCCAGGGTTCTCTAACCACCACCCAGGCTGCATTAATCCATATGGAATAATTACCCAAGAACAAACCTCATTTATCACTAAACAGTACTTGCCTACCACACTGTCCAAATGTAAGTTTTTGTTGGCAAGTTTCTGAAAACTGCATATGTAAATAAAGTTAAAGTATGAAAAGTTGTATCATACTTTCAAAAACATTTACGTTTCCAGCTACCTAGGATAATGATACTGTGTTCATGACAGAAAAAATACCCTTACTTATCCCACAATTAGTAGGGCATACATTTTCTTTTTTCATCATAAAAGAGTATAAAATTACATTCCCATTTCATATGTCCAAAAAATGAGGACACAGATGAAAATTCAATGGTTCATAAAAGCACTACATTTTTCCTCAACCCATATAGCTTCATGCTCTAACTAGAGACACCAATGGTAAAAATAAGAAAAGTAAAAACATTTGTATAATCCTACAGTGTGGACAAGTGCTTAATCTCATACTTATTACACTAAAAAAGAAGCACACTAGCAAATCCCAAGGCTTGGTATAGGAACACACATCTCCTATTGAAACAGAGATATGGCTCATCATTACTTAAAGCAAGTTTTGTATGAATTTTCAAACTATGTATGGATTTTCTTTAAATTGCCACTAAATTAACAAAAAAAAAATCTTCTATTATTTCATAAGCAAGACTTCTAGGTATGTAAACATAAGGATTTAAATACCATCTATGGCCTTTACATGTTATAACTATATGATCTAAAAGAAAACAGTGAAATGCTGAAAAAAAATAAGTTTTAATAATTAAGAACAAAAATACTAACTTTTCTTGCCATGTATAGATTTAAGATTTTTAACTTTATTATCACGGTTGATCAAAAAATTTACAAACTTTTCGGATGATACAGATATATACATCCTACCAAACATAACAGGCAAAGGCAAATTAGTTTTGAATTGGAGATATATAAGTTGATTTGATAGGAAGCTTCATGCTTTAACAAGGAAAGACTTCAGTAATAATTATACAGGAGTTGATTTTAAGTACTATACAGTTAGCTCTTTTTTTAAAAAAATATATTTTATTGATTTTTTACAAAGAGGAAGAGAGAGGGATAGAGAGTTAGAAACATCGATGAGGGAGAAACATCGATCAGCTGCCTCTTGCACACCCCCTACTGGGGATGTGCCCGCAACCAAGGTACATGCCCTTGACCGGAATCGAATATGGGACCTTTCAGTCTGCAGACCAATGCTCTATCCACTGAGCCAAACCGGTTTTGGCTACAGTTAGCTCTTGAACAACACCATGGTTAAGGGCGCCAACTCCCAGGCAGTCAAAAATCTGTGTATAACTTTTGACTCCCCAATAACTTAACTGCTAATAGCCTACTGTTGACCATAAATCTTACCGGTAAAGAAAGTCCACTTTGTATATGTATTACATACTATATATGTATTATATATTGTGTTCTTACAATAGAGAAAAAGTATTATTAAGAAAATCATAAGGAAAAATAAATATATTTATAGTACTATATTGATACTGTAAGTTCAAATCATCTGTTTATAAGATGCATCATCTGTCAGTATCTACATCAATACTGTCTTATATGATGCAAAACACTGTAGATGTTAATGTATTAATAACTCTAGGTACCAAAAATGAAAAGATAGTGTGAAAAAGAAATTCCCATTTATTTACAGATCTAAGTTCCTGCAATGATAATAAAGCAGCAGCAATATGATTGCTTTATGGTAGCCTACCCTGACACAATTGCTTCACAGTAGTAAGAAAAATCTCCAAAAATTTTCCAACATAGTTATTGAAAAAATCTGCATACAGTTGGAAAACAAAATGGCAGAATAGGTAAACACCTGAACTGCTGCCTCACACAACAATTTCAAAACTACAACTAAAAGACAAAACATACATCATCCAGAACCACAGGAAGGCTGGCTGAGTGGAAATTATACAACTAGAAGAAAAAAGAAAAGCACACTGAGACTCATAGGGCTGTGGAAGGCAGAGGTACAGAGGCACGTGCACAGAGAGGGTTGGCAACTGAGTACGCAACTGGCTTTCTCAATCAGGAGGGAGACAAAAGATCCCAAATGCTCAAACTCCAGTTCCGGGCAAGACTCTAGGGACCCAGACTCACATGGGGAGAAATTGGATTGTCTGGCAGCGGGTGAAACTCGAGGGTGGCTTTCTCTCAGAGGTGCTTGCAGCGATTACCGTGGGACACTGAGACCCAGGGCCTCTTAGGGCAGGGCTGATGGGAAGCCATTGCTGTTTACTTTGCCCTGAGATCCCATCCCATGAAAACATTGCTGCTTGCTCGGCCCTCAGACTCCACCCCATCCAAGCTGAGCACAGAGGCTTTTGCTTATGATTAGCCTGGTCCCTTGAATTCTAAACTTACCTAACAAACTGCAGCTGAGTCAGTGAGACCCAGAACATCCAAAAGAAGGCCCAAGGCCGCACAGCAGCCTGCATTGCTTCACAGCTGGGCCTCATCTGGGCACCTCCAAAACGCAAACAAAGAAGAGGAAGCTGCAGACCTTTCATTAGCTGCTGCTGGGTGGCCTCAGGCAGAGGCTAAAGTAGCACCTCCTTGAAAATCCAAGAGCCAGTGTACCCAGGGTCAGAGTGGGACTATCCAGATCACAACTCTTCAGATCTATAAGGGACACACTCAGGGGGCAGACTCAGTGAGCACCAAAGCCCTACTGAAGCAAGTCTTGTCTCATAAGGGTGTCTCCAACACAGAAGTTCTCCCATTGTAGACACAGCTGATCCTCACAGCCAATTGGCCTGGAGATTAATTCCTCCCAGTGATACCAATAACAATCAAGGCTTAACTTCAATAAGTCTGTGTACAGAGCCCATAAAGGGGTGTATCAAGAATGTCCACCTCAGGTAACTGGGGAGGCTAAGCCACTTCTCCCTATAGGACACCTAGCACACAAAGCCACTCTATCAACTCAGAGAAGCAGCCAAACTGCGGAGACAAAGAGACAGGTCACAAATGAAAGAAATGGAGGAAAGCAAACGACTGAATATAGAGTTCAAAATCACGGTTATAAGGTTTTTCAAGAATTTTCTAGAAAAGGCCGATAAATTTAATAAAACCCTCAAGGATATGAAAAAGGAACAAATAGAAATTAAACATACACTGACTGAAATAAAATAAAAAATAATATACAGAGATCTAACAGCAGACTAGAAGATTGCAAGAATCAAGTCAAAAATTTGAAATACAAAGAAGCAAAAAACACCCAACTGGAAAAGAAAAAAGAAAAAAGAATCCAAAAATACAAAGATAGTATAAGGAGCAGAATTACAAAACTAAGAACTGAAATCTTTTCCTCCTATGGAAAATGCTGACATTCTTTTTTTCCAAATACATGAATGTCATCACAAAAGTTAGTAATTATTTGAAGCAATAAATCTTTACTAATTTAATATTCCTAAACACAACTGAGTGTTAATGTTGTATAGGGGCACGATTTCTTATATTAAACACTAGGGGCCCAAATTCATACACCTTGAAAGGAACTGTGGGCTGCGAGGCTGCAGTGGGCACAGGGGTGGGTCTTGTCCCATCCTCTGCGCCTCCACTCAGCCCCTCCCACCTCGGCCCCCAGTCCCTTGTCTGCCTGCAGCCCCACTCCCACCACCGTCACTCCCATGTGCTAATGGTGCTAGCCCTACTTGCGCCCACTGACAGCGCAGATTGATTGGGGTCAGCACCAGCAATTTTTCAAGCAAGGCAGCCACAGTCAGTGGGTGCAAGTGGTGACTGCTGCCCTGATCACCCCTCACGAACAAGAGGAGATGGAGAAGCCCTCAGGGGTGGCTGCTGCTCGCATCCACTGATGGTGCTAAATGATCAGGACTGGCATCAGGTACCAGCAGCAGATGCAAGCAGTGGCTCTGGCACAGGCTGCAGGTGTGAGTGGGGCTGGTGCTAGCAGTGACTGTGAGCAGCAGGTCCGGCATCAGCGCAGGTTCAGGCACAGCACCAGGTGGGACTGCAATGCGTGGGAGCAAAGAATTTTCAGTAACCACCAGAGACTCGCCCTGATGACAGTGACTGTCGCCCCACCTTGGTCTGGCACCCCCACTCACCTGCTCCAACATCCTGCCACGACCAATGCCCGCCATGTTCTGCACACGCCCTCTGGTGGTCAGTGCATGTCACAGCGACTGGTTGTTCGGTTGTTGGGTTGCTCCGTTGTTCCACCATTCGGTCTATTTTCATATTAGCCTTTTATTATATAGGATTCCAAAACTTTGGTATTCATTTATAAAATCAGAACATTTCTAAATGTTAGCTTCTATCTAATTTGGCATTGGGAAGGTAATATTATATAATAAAAGGCTAATATGCAAATTGACTGAACAGTGGAATGAAAGGTCTCTGGACGCGCACTTACCACCAGGGGGCAGACGTTCAATGCAGGAGCTGTCCCCTGGTGGTCAGTGAGCTCCGACAGGGGGAATGCTGCTCAGCCAGGAGCGGGGCTCATGATTGGGGAGTGCAGCGGCAGTAGCGGGAGCCTCTCCAGACTCCACAGCAATGCTAAGGATGTCCAACTGCCAGCTTAGGCACTCTCTCTGTGGGCCTAGGCCATCAGTCAGACATCCCCTGAGGGTTCCCGGACTGCGAGAGGGTGCAGGCCAGGCTAAGGGGTCCCCCTCCATCCCCGAGTGTATAAATGTCATGCACTGGGCCTCTAGTTTTATTATATAATATGTGTATGTGACCCAAGTCTCCAGCAGGTCACTGATCTGTCGCTACAAGCAATGAGATTAAAGAAACATCATTGTTTGTTTTTTACATCCTTTTTTAAAAATCCTCACCCAAGGATATTTTATTGTTTGTTTTTTTTAAAGAGAGGAAGTGGGGAAGGAGGATGAAGAGAGAGAGAGAGAGAGACATTGATGTGAGAGAAAAACATTAATCTGTTTCCTTCCATACATGCCCTGACAGGGAATCGAACCCACAACCTTTTGGTGTATACCAAAAGACTCTCTGACAAATTGCACCACCTAGCCAGGGTAACATCCCTCTTTTGTATTATAACTAGAGGCCTGGTGCACAAAATTCGTGCATGGGGGCCCTCATCCCAGCCTGCACCGTCTCCAATCTGGGACGTCTCGGGGGGATATTTGACTGCCAGTTTAGGCCCAATCCCACTAAACTCACAATCCAAGACCACTGGCTCTTAACTACTCACCTGCCTGCCTGCCTGATCACCACTAACTGTCCCCCCTCCCATGGCCTTGTCACCCCCAACTGTCCCCTCCCCACCAGCGTGGTTGCCCCATCTGCCCTCCCACTGGCCTGGTTGCCCCTAACTCCACCCCCGCCAGCCTGGTCACCCCTTACTGGTCCCCTACCCCCCGCCGGCCTGGTTGCCCCCAACAGTCTCCCCTGCCAGTCTTGTGCCCCTCACTGCCCCCATCTGCTGGCCTAGTCACCCCTCACTGCCCCCCCCCCACTAGTCTGGACACCCCTAACTTCCCTCCCTGCTGGCCTGGTCACCCCACGCAGCCCACTGTTCGGTCATTTGGTCACCCCTCACTGCCCTGCCCCCCCGCTGACCTGGTCGCCCCACACAGCCCGCTGCTCAGTCGTTTGGTTATCCCTCACTAACCCCTCTGCTGGCCTGATTGCTCCAAGCAGCCTGTTGGGTTGTCTGTTTAGTTGTTTCGGTTGCGACTATCACTTACGCTTTTATACACATAGATTAAATACAGTCTTTCTAAAGAAAAACTTTCCAAGAATTTTAAGCAAGAAGAATTTTCAGTGTAATATCAAATAACTTAGTTTTATTTTTATATTTAATGCAATTTATTTTTATTGAATTATTGTTGACATCCACTATTATATTAGTTTCAGGCATACAGTGCAGTGATTCACTATTTTTGTACATTACAAAATAATCACTAAAGTATGTCCAGTTACCATCTGTCACCATATAATGTTATTACAATATTATTGTCCACATTTCTCATGCTGTATGTTACATCCCCATAACGTATTTATTTTATAACTGAAGTTTTTACCTCTTATTCTCCCCTTCACCTGTTTTACCCTCCCTACTATTCTCCATTTCTCTGGCAACCACCAATTTGTTATTTGTATCTATGAATCTATTTCTGTCTTGTTCAAATAACTTGCTTTTAAGATGACCTATTTTGCATCAGTTTCTCAGCTGGTGAATATGTTATCAAGATAATACTCATTATGCCCAGCCTGTTGCTCAGTAGTTGAGCACTGACCCAGGCATGAGGAGGTCCTGGGTTCGATTCCCGGTCAGTTGCAGGCTGGATACCCAGCAGGAGGCACGCAATGTTTCTCTCTCATGGATGTCTCTGTCTCTCTCTCTCTCCCTTTCTCTCTCTCTGAAAGCAATTTTTTTAAAAGCTAATACTCATCAAAAAGTTTAACTAGGGTTTATTTTTAAACAGCATAAACAAGTATAGATGACATATTTAATAAACATAAAAAGCAAATAACGTTCCCAAAAGCAAAAATCGTATTAAAAAATTCCAAAAGAACTTGTATTTCAGCTATCAAAATTTAAGCAAATTAAAGGTTTATTCTTAATTTTTTAATTAGAACACAACCTTTATTATTGCAGAAAATATAATCAAAACAATAGCATAATAAGACAGCTGTAACTGCAACTTCTGACAATAGTGGCATACATTTTAGCAATCTCAAATTTCTCTTATTTTCTAGTTTTATGGAAATATCTCTAAATGCAGCACACTCCCAAATTTACAGTGAAAAGGGCTGAGACTAGAAAGTGGAGAGTGAGAACAATGATCAAATCCTAACTCTATCTTTCAAGTCAGTATGTCTGGCTAGTCATTTAGTTCTGTCACTGGCATCATACTTCTACGTTGCAAAAATCAGAAACCCTTTTCCACATCTGAGACATCATGAATATGATGGTTTAACATTGAGGCTGAACTAAAATATGTATAATCAATCAAATGCTTTATCTCTACATATTCACTTGTTCATGGTTTTCTGAATCATCTCAACATACCAGTATAAATCAAATCAACACCAGTGAAATACTTTTAAAATTCTGTCATTTGGACACTCAAGATGCTGAATAAACAGTATAAATTGGTACTGACGTTTGGACTTCAATTTGAACAAGGAGCCTTTAAAATATTTATAACATTTGACCACTAGGAGTTTGCATCTGAGGAAACAAAACAAAAGCTAGAGAGATCATTACATGCAAAGATGCTCGTCATGCATTATTTATATTGACAATAAAAACTACGTAAGTACTAAACAATGGTAAGGTAGTTAAGTAAATTATGATAGGTATATCTGACTAATATGTAGTTATTAAAAACTATGTTTATAATAACATAAAAATGTCAATATAAAGTAAAGAAATAGGATTTAAATATGATTTATAAAGCAAAACACAAAAAGAGTGTTATAAATTATAAACAAACAAGTGTGTAGTCTTTGTCGTCCTTTTTTTGGGGGGGGGGGGATTCAAATATTATATAATGAGTATAACGGAGTGGTAAAACTTTACTTTTAAAAAACAGTATCACTTGAACAGTTCTGTTTCCTCCATCAAATATCCGATAGGGCTTATTTAAGCTGCAGTTTTTAGATTCTCTGGTGTTTAGTAATTTAAGGATCAATTTGTCTCCTAATAAAGGATACTTTTGCTGCTCCTTCATATGATCAATGTTTTCAATTCTTAAAGTGAAAGATGTTTTGAGAGATATCAGAATAAGATGTGGTGAGGACCAATCGCATTAATAGTATATTCCTACAGAATAGGAATAACATTAATTATGAAAATTATGAAATGAATTCAGTCTTTTACAGGAATTCATATAAGCAATACTTGGCACGATTCCCCTTAAATAAATTACTGAAAGCAGTCATAGTGATCTATTTTAGGAAATAATTTTTTTTATACTTAAGAAATCAATGTTATGCTTTTGAGGCGGCAGAAAGGCTGTAAATCCTAATGAAGTAAATTGGGGGGAAATTTCTTCTGTAATGTACCATCAAGGTACACTTTAGTGCTATTTTGGCTAGACCAAGACTTTGGCCTCCACAGGAATCGTTTGGAAAGCTGCTTCCCATGAAGTAGTGGAATATTTCCAGCTAGTTATTCCAGTGTTCTGTCTGCTTTGCATTTTCCCCTCAATGAAACAGTACAATTAATAAACTGTGGTTACAGTACAAAGCCCAAGCTTCAGCAAGCAGCAATATTATCTTTGGATCTGGATTGAGGGGCATGAGTTATTCAAATACAGTTCAACTCTCAGAAAGTTGGCCATTTGGAATGCACTCCTATTTTTTCGAAATTATTTTCTTTCTTGTGTTTTCCATCATTTTCCTCTCACCTTTTTTCTCCCCAAGAGCGTCATGCAGGTCATTCATTTATTGAATGTCTATTATACAATTATATTGCCACTTTTCATCTTTCTTAATAGGTACTTAAATGTCAGTTTATCAACTAAATGTGACATATTTTAGAGAACTCGATGTAGAAAAAAGAACACTGGACTACTGGGAATATTCTCCTTTCAAATGGCACAGAGGCCATGCTGTCTCCTACATAAGAAGTTCTGGAATCCCAATCTACTGCTTGGCTCTAAAGTGAACAACATTTATATAATCATATCCTATAAATACTATTCATTAGTTTTCAACTTGCAGACTCAACTTATAGATAAAACAAGAACAACTTATATAAGATTACAGAACAGTGACCTTGTCAGTGTAAGAGTACAGCAGAAATATTGTGGAAAACACGAATACAGGTGAAAGAAATGATCGAGCACTGATAACCACATATAGCAGAGTGTTGAGAGTACTATCTCAAGAACATGGAAGAAAAATAAAGGTTTAATTGCAGTATTTAGAATTACAAAATAATCAGTGAAATTAAATACAAACTAATGAAAATTGGAAAGGGGAAAGGCGAATTAGTATAACCAAGCTAAATCCTGACCTTTAGTAAGGAAGTGTCATCAGATCATCGGTTAAATCAATAAACAAAAATAGAAGAATATCATTTAGACTTAGGAAAATAACACCGAAAGAATTAAAAACAAAAGCTTTATTCAGGGGTCTTCAAACTACGGCCCGCGGGCCACATGCGGCCCGCAGAGGAGTCTGATCCGGCCCGCCAGGTTTTTTGGGCAGTGAGCGCAGCCGAGGTGTTACAGTAGGAATTAGTAGTTCATATAGTCCGGCCCTCCAGCTCTCTGAGGGACCGTGATCTGGCCCCCACTTTAAAAAGTTTGAGGACCCCTGCTTTATATGTTGCTAGCTCTGGGAAATGAGACTAAAAGTGAGAGAACAGATGGGAAATGCTCCACACCCTCCTGCACAAGTGCACACACATACACACACACATTCATGCACACGTGTGTGACTAGAGATTGCTTTTGATTAAAATAAAATAGCAGGTTAATTTAAAAAATATGTTTAACCTATAGAGAGTCACACTCACCCTTCCTTTCTAGTCCAATAGGGGGTGTGCAAGAGGCAGCTGGTCGATGATTCTCATCGATGTTTCTAACTCTCTATCCCTCTCTCTTCCTCTCTGTGAAAAATCAACAAAATATATATATATATATATATTTTAAAAGGATTCTATACTCTTTTGATCAGTTCCATTCTTATGTACTCTCAGTGAGAGCATCTTGCAGGACTGAAGGAGATTCATCATGACCCTGGAGCAATCCATATCCTTTCTATGGTGCCCAGACCAAGGCTTGACAAAAAAGAAGTCTCTCAGCTATATTGAGAAATGGTATGTTAGTGACATCCATCAGGTCATGTAAATGTTGAACACTATTTTATAAACTATACAAGGAAAAAAAATTTTTTAATCCTCAGCCGAGGATATATTTTCCATTGATTTCTAAAGAGAGTAGAAGGGAAGTAGGAGGGGGAAAGAGAGCGAGAGAAACATCAATGTGAGAGAGAGAGATCAACTGGTTGCTTTCTGCACCAGCTCTTACTGGGGCTGTGGAACCTGCAACCAAGGTATATGCCCTTGACCAGGAATCGAACTTGTGACCCTTTGGTCCTCAGGCCAAAGTTCTAACCACTGAACAACCAGCCAGGGCCTATATAAGAAATTTTCAAAGGTAACTTTGACTATACATAATTTTTGCCTTGTGTGTTGATTTTGGAACTTTTATTTATTTATTTTGGAACTTTTAAAACAGAATCTCTCTGTAGCTCTAATATATCCATCCATTCATAGCCCATGCAACCAGCTTTTATTAAATACCCTCTGTGTGTCAAGCACGGTTTGGTAGATGCTAAGAAAACAATGGTTGTTTAAATATACACTATTATTCCTTTCAAGGAATGTAACTACCATGTAAATGTATATTTTGTTTTGTTTGGAACTTTGTCAAAAATTGTTCACCATTTAGGAAAATCATATAACCAACAGCATTTACTTTGGTTTTGGGTCTCCTTTATTCTACTGAACAATATTATTTATGTATAAGTAGTATTTAGTTTCCCAGGACAGCTGGAACATATTGTCACAAACTTGGTGGCCTAAAACAACAGAAATTAATTAACAGTTCTGGCCGAAACGGGTTTGGCTCAGTGGATAGAGCGTCGGTCTGCGGACTGAAGGGTCCCAGGTTTGATTCCAGTCAAGGGCTTGTACATTGGTTGTGGGCAAATCCCCAGTAAGGGGTGTGCAGGAGGCAGCTGGTCGATGATTCTCTCTCATCAATGTTTCTAACTATATCTATCCCTCTCCCTTCCTCTCTGTGAAAAAATCAATAAAATATATATTTTTTTAAAATTACCGTTCTGTAGGCCCAGTTTCAGTGGGTCAAAATCAAGGTGCCAACAGGGCCACGGTCCCTCAGAGGGTCCAGGGAGAACCCAGTCCTTGCCTTTTCCAGGTCCCGGTGACTGCTAGCCTGCCTGGATCTATGGCCACATCTCTGCCCCTGTGGTCACAGTGCCTTCTTCTCCTCTGTCTGCGGTCTCCCTCCATGACACATTTGGAGTCCACCATCTCAATATTTTAAGTTAATCACACCTGCAAAGTCCTTTTTTGCCATTTAAATTAACATTCGCAGGTTCTACGGATTAGGATATGGATGTATTTGGGGCGGGGGTGGGGTGGGGGTGGAGAGAGGGAACCATTATGCAGCCCATCACAGTACCTCTAGGATAGTAAACGGAGCATCTAGAATTTTTTTATATATAAAAGGGAGGGTGAGTGTAATGGATGGTATTGAGAATTACTGTCCTAGAGGGGGTAAGTAGAAAAAACATATCCAGAGCATAAGGGATCATTTTATTCTTTGACTCTTTTTTAAATTTATATAACCCGGCATGTGTCCCAACCAGGAATCAAGCCATGACCTCTTGGTTCATAGATCAACACTCAACCACTGAGCCACACGAGCAGGGCTACCTTGACCCTTTTCAAACACCTCAGTGCCTTCTCACTGCCTCAAGCACAACTCCAAATTCTTTAGGATCTGACACTTGCCTGTTTCTTCAGTTTCATTTCTTCCATGTACTTTATGCATGAAAACAAGCTATTTTTTGTACCATAAGTAAAATATGCAGTATATGCCTTTGTACCTTTGTATTCTCTCTTGCCTTGTCTGCTAGTCAAATTCCTTGTTAGCTCAGTCCTCCAATAATACATACTGACCCTCACTCCCCACTCTAGACAAGGCAGATCATTCCCTCCTCTGAGTTATCACTGCACCTTGCACATATTTGAATTGTTACATTTATCATACTACATTATAAATTATTTGTTCCCCTTTTATTAGACTATAAGCATTTGTCTCCCCTATTATTAGACTACTAGAGGCCGATGCACGAATTTTGTTCAAGGGGCTTGGCCTGGCAGCCTTGGCGGCTTGCCTTGGCTCTTGCAGCCCTGGCTTTGTCTAGAAGGACGTCCAGTCTAATTAGCATATTACACTTTTATCATTATAGACTAGGGGCCCAGTGCACGAATCTGTGCACCTTGAAAAGAACTGTGGGCCAAGAGGCTGCGGTAGGCACAGGGCAGGTCTCGGCCCATCCTCCATGCCCCAGCCTGGCCCTTCCCGCCGTGACCCCTGGTCCTCTGCCAGCCCCACTCCCTCCGCTCCCACGTGCTGATGGTGCTGGACCCGCTCACACCCACTGACGGTGCGGAGAGATTGGGGCTAGCGCCATCAGTGGTACAAGCAGCGGCTGCTGCCCCCATCACCCCTCAGGAGCAGGGGGAGGTGAAGTCCTTGTGGGTGATCAGAGCCGGCAGCCATTACTCGCATCTGCTAATGGCATTGAGCGATCAGGATTGACAGAGGGCCGTGGCAGCAAGTGCCAGTGGTGGCTCTGGTGCCAGCTGCAGGTGCGAGCAGGGCTGTCACTGGCAATGGATGCAAGCAGCGGGCAGGACCATGGCACACAGGAGCAAAGAATTTTCTGTAACCACCAGAGACTTGCCCTGATGACAGCGACTGGTGCCCTGCCTTGGTCTGGCACCCCCTGCTCACCTGCTCCACCATCCCACCACACCCAACACTCGCCATGTTCCACATATGCCCCCTGATGGCCAGCGCATGTCATAGCGATGGATTGTTCCGTTGTTCCACCGTTCAGTCTACTTGCATATTAGCCTTTTATTATATAGGATAAGCTTTTACAGAGAATTGAGTCTTATTTATCTCTGAAGATAAGAGTATTGAATGGATGTATTAACCTGTATTCTGGGCTTATGTTCTAGGACCTGTCCATCTAGATCAGGGGTCCTCAAACTTTTTAAAGTGGGGGCCAGATCACGGTCCCTCAGAGAGCTGGAGGGCCGGACTATATGAACTACTAATTCCTACTGTAACACCTCGGCTGCGCTCACTGCCCAAAAAACCTGGCGGGCCGGATCAGACTCCTCTGCGGGCCGCATGTGGCCCGCGGGCCGTAGTTTGAAGACCCCTGATCTAGATATACTTCAAAGTCCACATATCCAAAATGGAATTCATTTTTATTCTGAACCAATACCTCCTGCCAAGTTCAAATGACACAGTGGCCCATGCCAGAAATATAAGAGATATCCTTAGACATCTCTTTCTCCATTACTTTCCACATTCAGTCAAACTTCAGCTCCTCTCAGTTCTAACTCCCACGTTGCTTAGCCTGTTTCTTTCTTTTATTCCCCTTGATACCTTGTATCTATCTCCCACTATGTGATTCTTACTCCTTTGAAATAGTCAGGCCTGAAGATAACTTACTTGGGTAATGTTAGCACAAATTGGAGCTAGAAAGATAAATAAGAAAGGCATTCCCTTCAGGAAGAAGAAGAAGAAAAGGGTTTCTATCCTGAATACCTCTTGAGGGCAAGCCTGGAGGACTGACTATGCCTATGTAAAAAGGACTACTCCCCTCTGGAGGTGGCTCTTAGATGTGCTGTTCAATTATTGTCCTGGAAATTACCTTTACTTCTCTCCTGTGCTAGATTCCTTGTTCCCTAACTTTGGTAAATGGCGTGTTTCATTTCTCATCAAGTAAGGATGTGTGGTAATTCTTTAGTCCTTGCATGTACAAAAAAAATGTCATTATTCTATCATCACATTTAAATGATAATTTGGCTGGGTATAGAATTCTATAATGAAATAATTTCCCCAAGATTTTTTTAAAATATATTTTATTGATTTTTTACAGAGAGGAAGAGAGAGGGATAGAGAGTTAGAAACATCGACGAGAGAGAATCATCAACACGCTGCCTCCTGCACACCACCCCCCCTACCCCCCACCCCCCACCCCGCTGGGGATGTACTCGCAACCAAGGTACATGCCCTTGACCGGAATCGAACTGGGGACCTTTCAGTCTGCAGGCCGATGCTCTATCCAGAGCCAAACCGGTTTCGGCTCCCCAAGATTTTTGAAGGTCATCTCCAGACTAGTTTGAGGGACATGGGAGAGAAAAGAGAGGCTATCTGAGAGCACTACAGTGTCCTCAGAAAAGACTAAGGTCCTCTCAGAGTAAGAAAATGAAGGAAATGTTTAGAGAAAAACTGAAGCCACAGTTTTGCTACTGACTGACCATGAATTCTAGAGAGCAAAGTGGAAGGGTTTCAGGAGTTTGGGAGGAGTGGGAGTTGAGGTTAGAATACTGTTAACAGAGCCAGAAAACTAGGTTGTGTTGTGGAGAAAGGCAGGTAAGAATGCTAGTTTCCTCCTCCCATCCTGTCCTTAAATATTGCCCAACAGAATTGCCTCTATATGTCCTGGCCTTTTGAAATTCTCCATTTCAACCACACTACCTGGTAATACTGTGTGCCCAGTGGAAATTAGATGTGAAATATCCAATCTTATATGTTAATACAATCTCTAGGGCAGTTTTTCCCAAAGTGTGGTACGCGTATCCCCAGGGGTACGGGAAGAGTTTGGTGGGGTACGCGTTGCACCGGAGTTTGGTGGGGATATGCACTGCATTGTGCTTAGCTGAGCCTAATTCTATGTTCTCATGAGTACGAGGGGTACTCAGCGTTACGAAAATTATAGAAGGGGTACACATATGTCAAAAGTTTGGGAAACACTGCTCTTGGGGATGCTTCATCAAATGAATCAGCATAATGTTTTTACTCACCTGTCTGAATACACATAGAAAGCAGGAGATGAACTGAGAAAGAAGCCAGAAGAGCAATTATCAGCAGCAAAAAACTAAAATACAAAAGGGTACAAAGAAAGTTTTTTTTTTTTTTTTTACCATATCTCTTACAACAATAAATTTTTTTAAAGTCTCATAGAGACTATCTTTGAGTAGTTGGAATATGGTCACTAAAGAAAGTAAGAAGATACTTTTCTGTATTTACCAAATTTTATTTAAGTGAAAATATACTGCTTTTAAACAAACAAACAAAAATCGGAAAGAAACAAGCTTTATCTAAAGTAAAAACTAATTTCCTATTTTAGCACTCTTGTCTACTGACTGATGGTTCAGCTACTCAATAATCTTGTAATATTCCCTTTTATGACTATTTTTCCTATTTTAAGTTGAAACAAAAGCTTTAGTTGTGAAATCTCATTGTCCTCTCCTATTTCCCTCCATTCCTCCCCTCCGAATGATGTGTACCCTTTATTATGTTAAATTAAGACTGAAATTCCTACCATCTATTAAACACATACATACATACACTTTATTATGTTATCTTTATTATGTTAAATTAAGACTGAAATTCCTACCATCTATTAAACACATACATACATACACACACACACACACACACACACACACACTCAGCAAACCAACTTTCCCACCCCACAAAATGCACTTCACACACAACTATAATAATAACACAACTTGAAAAATGTACAAACAATATAGCAATCGGGGTCCTGTCACAATGTGAAAAACAATAACATGTATACTCCCGTACTTATTCTCAGGCTGATACACACATTCAGTGGTATATGTCTGCATGTATAAAACATGAATTATAAAACATGAATTTTCAAAGAGAACCAAAAATAAAACCTGCCTGGACAGCGTACCCAATGGTTAAAATATTGGCCCAAACATAGAAGGGTTGCAGGTTTGAACCCTGGCCCTGGTTAGGGCACATGTGGAAGGCAAATCTTTCTCACATCGATGTTTCTCTCTCTAACTCCCTCCTCCTCTCCCTCCCACTCTTTCTAAAAAAAAAAAAAAAAAAAAAAAAATGAAAAAAATATCCTTGGATGAGGATAACAACAAAAATTAAGTTCTATGATTATGTCTTGCCTAAGATGTCACATATACAGGGTGTCCCCCCAAAAATGTATACACACTTTGAATTATTAATGCCAATGGGTTAAGTCTGAAAAGAAACAAACATCAATTGAGCTATCAAGAAATATGTGTGTGTGTGTGTGTGTGTGTGTGTGTGTATTTTTTTTTGGGGGGGGGGATATCCTATAGTTTTGAAGTTTTAAAGTTATGAAGTTTGCGATGAACATATCCCATAATAAAAACAAGTTGAGTTACTTAAAAGTTGGTTTGCTTATCAAGAAATTCAAAATAAAAATAAGCTAGGGAACTTGGGGGAGGAGGGGTTTTCTTCCCCTCTTTTTCCCCCAGGTGCATTACATTTGCCTTTCTCTCTCCTAAGCTCTAAGGGGCCCACTTTTGTCTCTGTAACTTGTTTCCTGAGCCTACACAGCCCAGCTGGCTCACTGCTTCTTCCTCTGTAACTTTCTTTAAAAAAAAAAATTAAAAAAAATTATTGACTTCAGAGAGGAAGGGAGAGGGAGGGAGGGATAGAAGCATTAATGAGAGAGAATCATTGATCAGCTGCCTCCTGCACACCTACACTGGGCATGTGACCCAACCAGGAATCGAACCATGACTTCCTGGTTCATAGGTCAGTGCTCAAACATTGAGCTACACTGGCTGGGCTAAATAAACTTTCTCTTATTATTTAAAAAATAAAAATGAAATAAAAAATAATTTAAATCGCCTAAATGACACTGTATACTTTAAATTTACTAGTAAAATAGATTTTTTTCTGACAAAACAAGTATGTTCATTCTACTGACCATGGTGCTAGATGCTAAAGATAAGGTTCAGTTCTAAAGAATTTCTGAGTTTAGTGGGGAAATTAATTTGCAAACAAATCATTATATTATATGATAACAAAATGAATATACAAAGAACTATGGGAGCACAGAAAAGCTAGGAATGTCTTTTATTTTGGGCAAACTGGTGTATGAGCAGAGTCTTGAAAGATGAAAAGAAATAGGCAGAGACCACATCTGGCTTTGAAAAGGAAAAAGACTACTTAACAGTGAGAGGAGAGGAGGAGTTAGACAGCAATGAAAAGATTATGTGCTTTACTTACACTCACAAAATTGCTATTTATAAGTAATCTGTATGGCTGATAAATTGTGATTCACTTTGGCCAACTTGACACAACAAATAAGTCACGTCTTAAGGTCATAAACTAGTTAGACCAAGTCTCCCATTTTTAAAATTAGCCACACTTTTGGATTTAAAAAAATGCAAATTATATAGTATTCCTCCAAGCTACAGACTACAACAATAACAATAAAAAAAATGCTAAAATCCCAGAAATAACTTAATTAGAAATTGGATAACACCAGCTTCTGGAGTCTCATCTGTCTTACTGAACTATCAAAATGAAGAGGGTGTGGGGGAGAGGTTATGGCAAAATAAGAAAAAAACTCACCTAAATCCAAGGATACCAGTATTAGCCATAACAAAAGCTAAGCCAAGGGTGCCACTTCCCATGATGGCCTTCATCAAATTAAACACTGAGAGAAAATATGAAACACCTGGGGATCCTTGTCTGGGAAGTTCCTGGAAGCACACAAATTTAATAGTGTTAAATGTTTGCATGGTGAATTCAAGTTTCATCCAGAAATGACTGACAGGTTATTTGCAGGACCACACGCATTGTGTGACACACTAGCTGCTCAGTCAGGACTAGCTGCTTTCCTTCCCTTTTCACTCCCAGCTAGCAGCTCCAGAAATCTAGTTTCCCAGGAAAATCATCTCCACCACTCTCAGAAGCCAAGTAGGCTTCAGGAAGATCTCCGTGACTGCAAATGATTAAGATAGGATTGGAATGGAGTGGGGAGGGAGAGCAGGCTGATGGCCTCAGCTCATTACTGAAGAATTCCTGGCTCAACTTGAGGCTGCTGTATACAACTATTGCTCCCCGATTACTAGTAGGGCAACACTAAGTTTTTGGTGTTTTTTGGTGTGTGCTTTTGTTGTTGTTGTTGTTGTTAATCCTCACACGAGGATATTTTCCATTGATTTTTATTTATTTTTTTTAGAGAGAGTGGGAGGGAGAAGAAACATCAGAGACACATCGCTTGGTTGCCTCCCGCATGCATCCTGAACAGAGTTGGGGATCGAGTCTCCAACCAAGATACCATCCCTTGACCCTAATCTGACCTGCGACACTTCCTTCAGTTCGCAGGCTGACGTTTTATCCAGTGAGCCAAACCGGCTAGGGCTGATTTTTATATTACTTACCGGTAATGAATTAAGTCCACCCAACTGGACCTTGCAATGACGGTAGAATCAGCAATTCATTTTACTCTTGAGGATATTTCTGAAAATACCTTCCCCCAAAATAGCATTTGGGAACAAGGTCCTAGAATCTGTTAACTCGGGGACTTGAGTTAAAAAGCCGAGTACCCATTGCCCAGGTTTCAGGGTCAGGAGCCTGTGATGTACTTATTACCGGCCCACCTCCACTACTTCACAAGTGAACGATCTCTGTATTGAGATGTTTACGGGGCACCCATGACTAAGTCGCGGAAAGAAAAATCTTGTGACTCTTGCAAACATCTCCCAAGGCTGGTGGAGGAAAGGGGAAGCAGACAAAGATATCTCAGGACAGCAGTGAGCGCCCCAGCCCCAGGGCTGCTCCTCCGGTCCCGTATCCGCTGCACCTGCTCCGCCTGCGCTGAGGCGGCTTTCCTTCCGAGGGCACCTCAGGGGGCTCTCCCACCGATGCACACCGCCGACTCCGAGTCTCTACGGCCCACGCCCCTCTCCCCGCGCCACCCCCCTGCTTTTCCCGGTCTCAGCAGGCAGGCAGGCAGGGGAGCCGGGGCGGCAGTCAGCGCCCGGAGGGTAGCGGAGGTAACTTACGTTGCTTAGCAACGGGCTCAACTCTTCCTCCTGCGCCTCCGCCTCCGCCTCCGCCTCCTCGGGCTGCTGGGAAGAGACGTACCAGCCCTGCTGGATGCTGCGGACTCCCCAGGGCGCCTCCATGCTGCTCGCTGGCCAACGACCAGGTCCATCTGCGAGCTACTACCCGAGTCCTCGCATCGTCAGCCGCGCCAGAGGCGGGGCTTTAGGCCCGGCCCGCCCTCCCGGGTTTCGGTACCTCCACGAGGCCCGGAGAAAGGAGGGGATCGACGCGATCTGATGACGTCTCTTCTAGGCGGCGAGCAGTGATGACGTCATCCAGAGCCAATCCATCCACCGGCGACCCATTTCCGAGCTGCAGCGGAGCATGAGGTGAGGGATCTTAGTCGCGGAGCCAGACGCGAAGCGACACCACGAAGGAGGTGGCGACCTTGGGGAGGTGGCCGCCGCCGCCGCGGGGCCTGTTTCAGTTCGCAGGGGCTGAGGCTCCGCCTGCGGCGCCGGCCTGCCCGGGGCTGCTGCCCTCCGTGCCGCGGTCCTCCGCGCTGCCCAGGCGCCTGCCTACACGTCGCGAGGTCACCCAGTATCAGCCCCGGTGCTGAGCCCAGGCTCGAGTGCTGGGTAGTGAGGAACGGTTTCTTCTTTCCAAAAGCTTTCTGATAGCCCCTGTAGCCACATTTAATTTAGGGGAAGCCCGTCTTATTAAGGAATTGGCCCAGGACCCAATTTGAACCCTGGCTGTGAAGTCTGACATTAGCTTTACACAGGGTTGGTGCGGGCAGGACCCGTTCCTCTTATTTCTTTAGTGTTCAAGAAGGCAAATTATATGTATGATTTTAGAGAGAGGAAGGGAGAGGGAGAAAGAGATGGAAACATCAATGATGAATCATTGATCAGCTGCCTCAGGCATGCCCTACACTGATAGAGCCAACTGTGACCTGATTCATTGGTCAGCACTCAACCACTGAGCCACTGGGCGCAGGACAGTAATCAATACTCTTAATGGCATGTGTATATAATACTCAGTAAAGAACTCTGTCCTCAAAATACTGAAACCTCTCTATAGGCAAGACTTGCTTGGGGCAATAAACATCAAAGGTAACATTGCAGTATATTAATAACACAGGCACTGAAATCAGACCTGGGTTTTAATCCTTGCTTAGCCATTTACAAACAAGGAAACTGGGTGAGTTAACCTATCACTGAGCTTTAGTTTACTCGTTTTTAAGATGAAAATGTGAGCCCTAACCGGTTTGTCTCGGGTGGATAGAGCGTTGGCCTGCACTTAAGGGTCCCAGGTGCGATTCAGATCAAGGGCATGTACCTTGGTTGCAGGCACATCCCCAGTAGGGGGTGTGCAGGAGGCAGCTGGTCGGTGTTTCTCATGGATGTTTCTAACTCTATCCCTCTCCCTTCCTCTCTGTAAAAAAATCAATAAAAATTTTTTTTAAAAATCATTCTGCCCTGAAAAAGATAATACGAATACTCACACACCACTAAAAGTTTTAATTAATAGCATTTAGCAGGGTATGTAAGACAATTTAGATTTTCATTCTCAAAACCTATTGTGAACATGTAAGTTAGTTTGTAGCTTTATGGTTTTTAAATGAATACTTTTTTAGGATCTTCTGGAGGCCATTTGGATTCTTAAGAAGACTTTTCAAAGTGGAAAGCTGTAGCGTAACTAAATCAGAATCATTGATCCCCTTAGCTTGGACATCACTGAAACTTAGCAAAGCACCTGGCATTTTCTTGTTGGATCAAAGAAAAAGATTCTCAGCCATGCCTGAAATAGAAAGAGGTCAAAGAGGCTCAGAATTATTTTCACCACCCTCTGATGTCCGAGGAATGACAACACTTGATAGAACAGCTTTTAACAAGACAGTCACCATCCCGGCGCTTAAAGTGAGGAAAGAAATCGTCAATAAATTGATGCGATCCCTTAAAAGGGCAGCACTGCAGCGACCGGGCATCAAACGTGTGATTGAAGATCCAGAAGATGAAGAAAGTAGACTAATTATGTTGGATCCCTATAAAATATTTACTAACGATTCCTTTGAGGAAGCAGAACTCAGTATTTTAAAGCAGCTTAATGTCAGTCCACAGATATCTAAATATAATTTGGAACTAACTTATGAGAACTTCAAGTCAGAAGAAATCCTGAGAGCTGTGCTCCCTGAAGGTCAAGATGTGACTTCAGGGTTTAGCAGAGTTGGACATATTGCGCACCTGAACCTTCGAGATCATCAACTGCCTTTCAAGCATTTAATTGGTAGGTATGTTTTAGTGATATTCCTTTGCTAGAAATCAGTTACAAAGTTCTAATTTATAAGTTATTTTTTAAATGCCAAATTGCAGAAGCAAGCCATTTTGTCTTTTTAATTTTCAGCTGGATCTTAAGCTACATTTTCTTTTGTGGGCCATTTTGGAATACCCATTCCAGAGTCATCCCAAGCTTTAAATATTAGTTCAAGCTTTTGTGTACAACGTACATAAGTTTAGATAACGCTTAAATCACTTGCTTTGGCAGAATTCTTTGGCGACTCGTCACTTTGGTACCCAGGCTTTAGTAGGCCTCAGGACTATGTTGTATGCTAGGTTTCATAAAATTGAGTTTTTTTATAGTCACAATTGCAAAACACTATTTACTCATACTTTCATGGATTCAACTAATAGAGCCTCTTCTGTATGTCAGCACCATACTTTGGTTTTTAGTGCTCCTAGTCTTTTAGAAGCGATGCTTGTGGGGCGGGAAGCTGGAGACAGGGGCCAGGACTGGGATGGGAACTGGGGAGGCGGGGGGGCGGGGGGGGAGGTGGCTGGCCAGCTCCCATGACCACTGGCTTCACGTGAAGCGCTGGCCTCCTCCCTCCCCTAGCCTCCTATCCCATCCTACCGTCCCTTCTACTTCTCAAAAAAAAAGAAAAATAGAAATGATACTTGTGTATGTTGTACCTTTATAGCCCCAAATTTGAACCTGGATCCTTTATTCTTTGGTATAAAAGAAGAGTAAAAAACTAATCAAAATTGCACTTGTTTTTATGAGTATTCGATGCCCGTGCATTCTCCAAATTATTTTAATGTATAATAATAGTCAGAACTTCTGGGAATTATTTTCATCTTTAAAATATAGTGCTTGCTATTTTGCAAGGGTATGATTTCAGAAATATGCTACCTTTGTTTTACTGAGGCACTTCCTTTGTTTTACTGATGAAAGGGGCTGATAATGCATAATAATAGCATAATAAATACTTAAGCAGACCCTTATAATTATGACTAGGTGCAAATGTCAAATTTAGGCTTTTCTATGATTGAGTTCTGATACCTGAACCAGAACAGGATAAGAACAATGATTGACTAGAGTTTATTGATATGATCATATTTAGAATCTGATAACTAGATCGGAGAAAAACTGGATAAATTCTTGTTGTATTTCAGCATATTTGTATTATTGAATACTTTTTACTAACTTAAAAATCAAATTATTTTTCCTTATGCAATGAGATAGAATGCAGATTCTTACAAATTTCTTTCCTAACTCCTGACCAAAAAAAGTAGGCTTTGATTAAAGGGTATCACTATATCATTTCTGGTGAATTTTATGTATTATTTTTGTAGCTTTTTCTGCTGTAGCAGATATTTGACAAAAAGAACAATTTAAATGAAAATTCTATTTAGCTAAGACTGAAGAATCTGTTTTCTTTATTTGAAAACATTATTTTACTGGTATATATTCCCAAAGTGGAGGCATGTATTTCAAATATCCAGTAAAACAAACATTTGATTTGAGGCCAGTGGCTACAGGGTTGGTGTTTTCTGAGATGTTGCCTCGGGCCTTACATCTCTTTTTTCTATTCTTTACAAATTCCTATGATCCTTTTTAGTTATTGTAGTATTGGTACATTTGAGATTTAGCAAAAAGCATAGAAAAATAGTAGGTAGACCCAAACTCCTCAAAACTGTTCCCTTAAAAATGTACCCATACATTTATTGTGTATTTATATTGGAGGCTGTTAGGTGTTAATTTTTATCAATCAGTTGAATTTTTAGAATTGCATGTCACTTTTCACACATTAGATGCAGTTTTTATCTATAAAACAAAAGAAAATAATTTCATTTCCATTTCATGCAGTTTTTGTTTTTTTTAATTCAATAGGCAACATTTGTTATGAATTTTAATCTTTTCTTTTAGGCCAAGTTATGATTGACAAAAATCCAGGAATCACCTTAGCAGTAAATAAAATCAACAATATAGATAACACTTACCGAAATTTCCAAATGGAAGTGCTATATGGAGAGGAAAACATGATGACCAAGGTATAAAGTATTTTTGTCTCTTAGTGTGGTGTTATATAAAATTTGACGTTTAGAATGAGAGGAGATGACAAAGATTAAAATATTTTTAATACCCAGTATGAATATGTAAGAATGTGAGCATCTACATATACTATTGATGGGAGTCCAAATTTGATACATTCAGGACAAGTGTATGATAATACACAGGGTGGGGCAAAAGTAGAATTACAGTTGTTTATATGGAAAATAATACAGTAATTAATAAAATACAAGAATAAACTGCTTCACATACAATTGTAAACCTACTTTTGCCTCACCCTGTATAGCAATTGTGAATAGGTATGTCTTTTGACCCAGCATTCCATTTAAGGAAGTTATCCCAAGGGTATAAGTAAACAAAATTATAATGATGTATGCACCAGGTTCTTTATTGTTATTTTTATAGTAACAAAATAAGTAAACGAATGGAAACAACCTGAATGTTCATCAGTAGAGCACTCATTAAGTTCTGGTATAACAATACAATGGAATATTCCATTATTAGAGATTATTTAGCTCCATACTTATTAAAATAAATTGCCCACTGACAAGTGAAGGAAGTATATAAAACATAGTTAATTTTAACTAAATATCTATGTAAATATGCACATGTATCAGAATGTTTAGCAGTGGGCATATTTTTTATGTGTTGTTGGTAACCTTTGTTATCATCCTTATACTTTTCTACTAACCAAATATTTTTATAAGAAAAATCTATTTCAAAGAAAAGCATAATTTAAAATATGTAGGAACAGATTCCTGATATAAAACAAAGTTATAATTCTCCACCTCCAAAATCTTCAGGAGTGCTGGGTAGAATAAACTGTTTTTTGGCTAAAAGTCTTAGAGTATGATATGTTAATGTGACATTTGTACCCAAGTTAGAAAATAGGCTAAACTCTCTAAGTTGACAAAAATTTTAATAACAAAGGCCACTCTTAAAATGTTAAACATATCCTTCAAACAGGACTTTATAAAACTCAGGGCAGAATTTATGCAAAGCAATTATTTTTTAAGATTCTAGGACACGTAACCTTAGGTGAATATTATTTTAAGTATATTATTTCTCCATAATTTAATATCAGAATATTAAAATACCATTTACTACACAATTACTGTTGGGCCCCGAGCTAAAAATGCTTGAAATGTAGCAAATCCTAAGAAGCCCACAAGATAATGATGGCTGTTATTAATATGCTCTTTATGCAGGTAAAGTAACAAGGAATGACTGAGCAGGGTGTTTGGAGCCAGGCTTCTGACTCCAGAGTCCATGCACGGTCTTTCCCTGTACAGCAAACCTCCACTGCTTACTACCTGTTGTATAATGTATGAGGTCTCTTATGGCAAGTAAAATTTCAATGTGAATCCTTTGATAATAGCAATGTTTATTTCAGTCGACATTAAGGCATTCACTTTAGTCATATGCTGATTGAACATTGTGCATGTTCTTCTCTTGGTACTGACTCTTAGGCTAACAGATAACATCATCATCCTTCTCAAGAGATCTAAGTGTTCTAAGAAACTTCTGTAATTTAATAAATGCTTTGTAATTGATTTCCTAATCCATGAAGTTTGTTCTTAGGACATATTTTATACATAATACTTTTGACATAAAATATATGTTAAAAGTCAGTATAATTTCTGCATTCTAAAGAGTCACATTTAAAATAAACTTTAGGAGCTCATACAACATTTAAGTACTATGCATGTATATTTTAAGTAAAAAATTCCTGAGAGTGAATTTGGCTGAAATTAATGCTGACTAAGAGAGTGAGGTATCAAAGGCAGCATGAATAAAACCAGAGGGATATTTAGATCTGTGCCTCACATTAAGGAACTGAAAGGGGGGAGTTAGAAAGGAGATTTCAGGAAAAGTAGTCACAAGACATATTTAAACCTTCCCGGTTATACACCCAGAAAGACTTTTAATTGGCATAATCATGAAGAAACATTTCCAATTCTGGAAACTTACTAATATAGCCAGAGCATTTGATGTGGTTGAGAGGGGGAAAAATATGTACAAATTTGAAAGTAAAGTCCATGAAAGCAGAATATAAAAGATATATCTCTATCAGATTTATAGAACTTTCTGGCCTTTGATTCTTTATGAGTTCAAATTGGGAAAGAAGAAAATAGGAGAATGATTTGTTCTATACACTGGTTCTAATTTATAAATATGAAACTTGCAAAGTCCAAGTAACTCTACAAACATAGCAAAATACTTGAAAATTGAATGACATATGACTTATCTATCATGCCTTCCTCCTACAAACTGAAAACTAAGTAAGGAGGGAAGTGCTATGTGGAAGTGCTGTTTGCAACTTAGCTACTCACCATGAAGAAACAGGTAGTGTGTTGTTTAGAAATATATGTCTTTTTCCTTCCATCAGATCAGCCAGTCAATTGATCTATCTGAAAAATTCCTCATGTGATTTGGGAACCATTTTATGGCCCTTTATAATAGATGAGATAGGGAGCCATTTGACTTCAAAGAGATGACTTTTCATGAAAAAGTCTAAAGCAGGATTTTACTGATCTCAAGTATTCATGAACACCAGAATTCTAATCAAAATGCCTTTAAATGCACTGTTATTATGTCCATGGGTACATCTATCCATATCAATGGCTGAAATTGAAGACTAAGCAAATTAACCAAAAACTTAATACCTTTTTCAGGTTCGGGAAAACAACTATACCTATGAATTTGATTTTTCAAAAGTCTATTGGAATCCCCGTCTCTCTACAGAACACAGCCGTATCACAGAACTTCTCAAACCTGGAGATGTTCTATTTGATGTTTTTGCTGGGGTTGGGCCCTTTGCCATTCCAGCAGCAAAGAAAAACTGCACTGTATTTGCCAATGATCTCAATCCTGAATCCTATAAATGGCTATTGCACAACTGTAAATTAAATAAAGTGGACAATAAAGTCAAAGTCTTTAACTTGGATGGGAAAGACTTCCTCCAAGGACCGGTCAGAGAAGAGTTAATGCAGCAGCTGGGACCACTGTCAAAAGAAAGAAAACACTCTGTGCACATTGTCATGAACTTACCAGCAAAGGCAGTTGAGTTTCTCGGTGCTTTCAAATCTCTTTTGGATGGGCAGCCATGTGGCAGTGAGCTCCTTCCCATAGTACACTGTTACAGCTTTTCCAAAGATGCTAATCCTGCTAAGGATGTTCAGCAACAAGCTGAAGCTGTGTTAGGCATTTCTTTGGATCCATGCAGTTCAGTTCACCTAGTAAGAAATGTGGCCCCTAACAAGGAAATGTTATGCATCACCTTTCGGATTCCTGCTGCTATCCTCTACAAGAACCAGGCCCTAGATCTAGGTGAGCAATTTCTGGGAAATTAAATGTAAGCTATAATATTTTTCATGTACTTTTCTGAGGCTATATATTTCATATTATTTATTAAATTTGGAGTGGGTTAACCTAATTCTAGTTATATATTTCAGTTTAAGACCTCTTGTTATTTGTGATTGGTTTCTCCCAATTTAACAAATTTTAGTAAGTTACACTGTTCAATCTAGTAGAAGCCTATTTCATTAAATAATAACTCCACAGGAATTCATATAAGTTGAATAGATTAAAAATCTTTAAAATGCCTATATTATTTGCCTTTTAAACATTTGCAAATGTTAAATATCTTATCTAAGTTTTCTGGATCTGTTACAGAGAATCAGGAAGATGCTCCACCTTTTAAACGCCAGAGGACTGATAAAGCCTTTTCAGAAGAAAAAACAACAATTGCTTAAATGACTTCATTGAAACTATTTTCTCCATCCCCCTACTAGATTGTTACATAGTGAAATATAATTTGTATGATTTCATAAAATTTTGGCATTTAGTTACTTTAGAATTGAACTGTTATATTTTGCCCATGCTGTCTTGTAAATTAAGGATTATCAAAAAGTTTAAATGAAATGTTCATTAAACATTTTATTATCTAAATCACATGTGTCAAACAAGGCCCGCGGGCCAAATCCAGCCCGCCAGGCCTTGCAATGTGGCCCGCACCGCGCTGTCATCACTGCACTCCGCTGTCAGTTTATGACATTGTCAGTTTATGACTGTTCAGTAAACCATTCGGTCCGCGATTTAGGCTGGATTTTAGATTTTGGCCCCTTCTCTGATTGAGTTCGACACCCCTAATCTAAATGATCTATGTAAGTATCAGCTAGAGACCCAGTGCATGAAATTCGTGCACGGAGGTGAGGAGGGGTCTCTCAGCCTGGCCTGCACCCTCTCCAATCTAGGACTCCTCAGGGAATGTCCAGTTGCCCTCTTACAATCCAGGACCACTGGCTTCTAACCACTCGCCTGCCTGCCTGCCTGCCTGCCTAATGCCCCCAACTGCCCTCCCCTGCTGACCTGTTGCCCCAATTGTCCTCCCCTGCCAACCTGTTCTCACCCCCAACTGCCTTCCCTTGATGGCCTGGTCGCCCCTAACTGCCTCTGCCTCAGCCCCCACCATCATGGCTTTGTCCAGAAAGAAATCAGAAGTCCAGAAGATGGCCAGTTGACCCAGTCTAATTAGCCTATTACCTTTTTATTATATAGGTTATTTAAATACGTATCTCTTGTATACTAACTAGGAAAGCACTAATATCACTTTGCAGACACCCTTAGCCAAAGACTGTTACTAAGTTTTATATCATACTCTTATACTACCACTTAAAAGTAGTAAAAATTAGATTATTTAGATCAGGAATATGCAAATCATGTTGGCAGCCAAATCTGGCCTGCCACCTGTTTTCGTAGGACAAGTAGTTTGAGAATGGTTCTTACATTTTAAAATGGTTAATAATCAAAATAATAAGATTTGGGGGAACACATGTGGAGTGGTAGTGGCACATATAAGAATCAACCAATGAATGCATACATAAATAGAGCAACAAATAGATGTTTTCCCCTTCCTCTCTCTAAAAAAAAGAATGTATACTAATAAAGGCCTAGGTGGTCCTCACCCTCGTGCGAGGTGCCCTCATATCATCACAAGATGGCCAGCAAGGGAGGGCAGTTGGGGGCAAACAAGCTAGCAGGGGAGGGCAGTTGGGGGCAATCAGGCTAGCAGGGGAGTGGTTAGGCGTCAATCAGGCTGGCAGGCAGGCAAGCGGTTAGGAACCAGCAGTCCCGGATTGTGAGATAGATGTTCGACTGTGGGATTGGGCCTAAACTGGCAGTAGGACATCCCCTGAGGGGTCCCAGATCGGAGAGGGTGAAGGCCAGGCTGAGGGACATCCAACCCTCCTTTCCCCGCTGTGCACGAATTTTGTGCATTGGGCGTCTAGTCTAGTTCAATAATAAAAGGAAACCTATTTAAAAAATTAGAACAAGAAGATTTCCCTTCTCACACAAATTAGAAGTACGTATACTTTCAGAGTTCAGCATTTTTTAGTCCTTGGTGCAAATGCAAGGGAAATTTCTGTCTTTCAAAATCCATTTGACTACAATTGAGCTTCCACCTAATCTTCAATTGAAAGTGAATAATGTGCTGTGTAATGACATACTAAAAGGCAGATATCAAGGGAAGAATCTAGTAAGAGTCTTACAAATGCCTTCCAAGTGATGAATATGCTCATAATCATATGCTTCTGGATTGGTATTTGTATTAGGCAGCGTCTATCTGTGTGAAAATGTTACCGAAAGGATGAGGAGACCTCAGCTCTTATCTTCTTGAGGGAAAGATTTCAATCAAGAGACAAAGTGTAGAAAAGCAAGCAAGAATTCATTGTCTGCAGCAAAAACATACTTAGGGCAGTGAAACAAGGAAGGGTTTAGAAGAAGCATCAGGAAAGCCTAGGTTGGACTGCTTTGGCTCTCGCAGTAGAGAAAAGGGAACCTTGGAGACAGATTCAAGGGGTTATCCTGGGATGCGGTGAAACTGCCCATTGCTCCCCACGTTGGAAGTCTCAAGGGATCTCTTAGAGGTTGGGGGATACATGCTTGTGGGAGAAGGGAATGGCACAGGCATACTCCCTGGAGAGAGAGTGCACTGGGCCCTTCATTTATAAGGGTTTTTAAAGGCTGGGCTCTTAGGGGAGGAGGTCTTAGGAGCAGATCAATAGAATATTCATCAACTTTATGCTGATGTACAAAAATGATATTTATTCTCTTACTGTCTGTCCGTGGGTGTGGTTGGCAAATGGCACTTAATTAGATTTCTGTTATCTGTCTCCTTGAGTAGGGTGATTTAAGCTATTAACCTGGTTGGAGAGAAGTGCAAATCACTTACTCTTACCGGTAGTAGCTTTAGTTTGGGTAAGATAGTACTAGGTGGCTGCAAACTGCTGTTTTAACTATCTCTTTTAGTTTCCCTATTCCATTTGTCCTGGAGTTCTCCTAGCTTTTTACTATTCTATACCAAAAAGACATTTTCTTAAAGGTGAAATGTGTAAAATCTCATTACAGATAACCATTAGCAGTTATTTTAATTACATTTACAATTAATTTTAATGATAGGAAAAACATAGGGATCCCAATTAAAGGAAATGTTATTCCTTCTAAAAAAGGCATTACAAAGAACATTCAATTATATCTGGAATTTTCTTAATTAAAAAATTGTGCCAATTTATCTATTCTTATATAAGTACATGTCCTCAATTTTGTTTAGTCCACAAAGCCTTGAGTGGAGGCCTAGACTGGTGGGCAGGCGGAAAGCTTGGCTTCCTTCATTGCCGGGGAAACCCAAGCCTCCCTCCTGCTCTCTGTGGCCGTAGCCATCTTGGTTGGATTTATTTGCATATTTGCTCCTGATTGGATGGTGGGCATGGCTTGTGGGCATGGCTTGTGAGTGAAGCAAAGTGATGGTTTAATTTGCATATTACTCTTTTATTATATAGGATGCCAATTCTCAGTTGGGGAATACTAATAGATATGAGAAACAGGATGCAGCCTCATAGAGTATAAATAAAACCAGACTGTAAAACAAAAAACCTGTTTTCTAATTCTGGCTTTTTACTAACTTGTGTATATGATCTTGCCCTACTCAATTATTTGATGCCTTGGTGTTCTCCAGTATCAAAGATGGTTAGAAGTACAGTAAAGATGAAGATGTACTCCTGAAATTAATACCTGCTTAGTCAAATAAGATGGGAGTTGTTACATAAGGATATTTCACACAACTTTCCACTCATAAAATTAATATCTGCTATTTTGGGGATTTGATAGGAAATCCCTTAATTTGCTTGAGAAACTATGTCCCATACCCAGTGGTCGATACAATAATCATAAATGGTTGAGATCCAACAAATATCCATCCTATCCACATCCAAACTTTTTAAGCAAAATCCTGGGTATACTAAAAATCTTTGAAATGTCAACAGAAACTACAGCAGAGTCTCATAAGGAAATTTCATTTAAAATGTATCCATTCCAGTCAGTCTCCAAAGTTTCATCATAAAATGAGTTAACTTTGGAGGTGAAAGGTGCCATTTAAGTATTAAGTTTTATTGACTTACTTCTTTGAATTTGTCATTAAAGCAGGTTAATACTCTCCTGTAGTTTATCCTAAGTATGGCTCACAGCTGGGAACTGTAACACCTTGATCAAGGTTTGTCTCACTTTCCACTGCTCCAAACAGGCACTGAGTCCTTAATATTAAAACAGTTACTTTATCACAGGTCAGGTTTTACTTGCCATAACTTTTTGGTAGAAGGAAATATATCCACTTGTCTGGACTAGCATTAAAAAGACACTGGGAAAATAAGGAACATTTTATGAGGAGAAATAATAGACTTGGATATTAACACTAAATGTTGTATTCAAATGGCATTTTATAAAGTGTTCAAGTAAAACACTGTAATAAGAGAAAAACCACAAAACTTAGCATAAAGTCTAGCTTTATTTTCAAAAAGATTTTACAAGTCTGTCAATTTCAAATATACATAGGTAAATTATTCATATCTTTCATCAGATGAGGTTTCAATCCCTCTCAAAAAATACAAGTAAAAAAATCTTTTCCCACAAATATGTATGCACTATATGGCTCAGCTTAGTTCTGCAATGTTGTCTTTATAAATACTTTAGCACAGCTGCTATGCTGGTACTGTTGTTGTGCAACTGCATATAGCTACAATTTTACAAGTCTGCGTTACTTTAGTCAGCTCCCTAGCTCTGCTCCCAGGTCCAAATCTTATAAAGGAGGAATAAAGATTAACTGGCCTGCCAGAAAAGCCCACTGAATGCATCCTGTAGTGCTCTGTGACAAGCGAGAGAAGAAGTATAGCCTCCAGCAAGGTCCTGTGGAGAGGCAGCTCTGACGTGGTTTAAATACCTAAAACAAAACAAAAATGTAGCATTGAAATAGAAAGCACATACAATTGGAAACATTTTAAAAAGCAATGGTAAAGCTGTGGATGAAAAAGGGGTCACATACTAAACCTAACAAGTTCAGGGAGGACTGCATGGCAGGCCTCACAAACTCAGATATCTAAAGTAACCACACAGGATAGTCTGAAATTAGAATTTCATAACTAAAAGCAAGGCATGGTGTGTAGTCCTGTCCTAGGCAGGTATCTTCCTTGACAAAGGTCAATCTTTACCTTGCCTAAACCTTTTGCATTTATGATAACACTAGAGGCTTGGTGCATGAAATCCGTGCACAGGTAGGGTCTCTAGGCCTGGCCTGCAATCAGGGCCCATCTTATGTGGCTGCTGGCAGCTGGCCCTGCCCCCCACTGCCGACACTGCCGGTGGCCTTCCATTTGTGGGGTGACCAGTTGGGGTCCCATTTGCTCGCACCCACCTTGGCCTGGCGTCGCCCACGTCTGCTACCACCCACCCCCAGTTCCCATTCCCCATCAGGCGATCGGGGCCTGCTGACCAGGGGGAAGGACCGAGAGTTTGGCCAGCAAGATGTGATCAGGGCTGGGGACAGCTCCTGCATTGAGTGTTTTCCCCCTGGTGGTCAGTGCACGTTATAGTGACTGTTCGTCCCACTGCCTGGTCAATTTGCATATTACAGTTATATATATATATATATATATATATATATATATGTGTGTGTGTGTGTGTGTGTGTGTGTATATATATATATATATATATATATATATATATATATATATATATATATAGATTAGGGGCCCCATGCACAAATTTCATGCACTGGGGAGGGGTCCCTTGGCACAGCCTGCCCCCTCTCACATACTGGGAGCCCTCAGGAGATGTCTTTTGAAGGCTTAGGACTGCTCCCTGTTGGGAGCGGACCTAAGCCAAAGTCTGGCCTCCCTTTGCAGGAGGTGACCGGGCTGATCAGGGGAAGGCACCAGCCCCATCACTCCACTGCTGCAGCCACGCCAGTCACTGTAGCCACAAGGTATTTTCATCAATACGGACTCCAGTCCCTTCACCATGAAAAAATGACAACTTTCTTTTCATATCCTATGAAAGACACACTAAGTTGTGTCTTTCATAGGATATGACATTTCTTTATTTTTCTTTTTATCCTCACCTGAGGATATGTTTCCATTTATTTTTTCCCCTTCCCTCCGATCCTAGGCTCAGCCCCCACCCCTCCCATCACGGGCTCGGGCTGCCCAGGCTTTAGGCTTTAGGCTTGGGCAGGGGGCCCCTCCGATCTCAGGCTGGGCCCCTTCCCAAGCATAAAGCCTTTAGGCTTTGGAAGGGCCTCCCCTCCCCCAGTCTCCCGCCCCTCTGATGGATGGCTGGGAGTGACCTGAGTGCTGAGGAGATTCCCAAGACCCAGGTATGTATGCAAATTAACTGCCATCTTTGTTGGGTTAATTTGCATTCAGTTGGCTGTGGGCGTAACAGAGGTGCAGTCAATTTACATGTTTCTCTATTATTAGGTAAGACGGAAATGTCAGGGTAATTTCCTTTTTTTTAAAAAAAAATAAATCTTTATTGTTCATATTATTACAAAAGTTCCTCATTTTTTTCTCCCTTCACCAGGTTACCACCCACCCTCTGCCCTTTCCCCACCCCCCATTGTCCTCATCCATAGGTGCAGTTTATGTTCAGTCTCTTCCCGCACCCTCCACTCCTCTTTTCCCCAAGAATCGTCAGTCCACTCCCCTTCCATACCTCTGATTCTATTATATTCAACAGTTAATATTGTTCATCAGGTTTTTTAATTCCCTTGGTTTTTAGATTCACTTGTTGATAGTTACATATTGGTTGTTCATAATTTTATCTCTATTTTCTTCCTCTTCCTAAAGAACCCCCTTCAGCAATTCATATGATTCTGGTTTGGCGATGATGAACTCCTTTAGCTTTTTTATTATTATTATTAGTGAGGCTCTTGGATTCTGAGTGATAGTTTTGCTGGGTAGATTATTTTTGGCTGTAGGTTCTTGTTATTCATCACCTTGAATATTTCTTGCCATTCCCGTCTGGCCTGCATGGTTTCTGTTGAGAAATCAGCTGACAATCGTATGGGTGCTCCTTTATAGGTAACTACCTGCTTTTCTCTTGCTGCTTTTATATTCTCTTTGTCTTTTGCTCTTGGAATTTTAACTGTGATATGTCTTGGTGTGGTCCTCTTTGGATTCCTTTTGTTTGGGGTTCTGTGCACTTCTTGGACTTGTAAGTCTATTTCTTTCACCAGGTGGGGGAAGTTTTCTTTCACTATTTCTTTCAATATGTTTTCGGTATCTTGCTCTCTCTCTTCTTCTGGGACCCCCATAATTCTGATGTTGGTTCGCTTGAAGTTGTCCCAGAGGTTTCTTACACTATCTTCAACTTTCTGGATTCTCTTGTCTTCTTGCTTCTGCAGAGGAGTGTCCTCTAGCTCTTTGTGCTCCAAATCTTTGACTTGATTCTTGCGATCTTCCATTCTGTTTTTAGGACTCTGTATAATATTTTTTATTTCAGACAATGTAGTCTTTATTTCTACCCTGTGTCTTATATTGCCAAAACCGGTTTGGCTCAGTGATAGAGCATTGGCCTGCAGACTGAAAGGTCCAGGGTTCAATTCCGGTCAAGGGCATGTACCTTGGTTGCGGGCACATCCCTGGTGGGGGGTGTGCAGGAGGCAGCTGGTCGATATTTCTCTCTCGTCGACGTTTCTAGCTCTCTAGCTCTCTCCCTTCCTCTCTGTAAAAAATCAATAAAATAAAAAAAAGACAGTGTCTTATATTAATTTTTGCTCCCAAAGATGCGCTAGGTCTTATTTTCAGGGGATGTCTTATTTTTCCATGAAGAAGAATACGGTACACATTCATTGTTAAATGAAAATAAAGGAAATTTATTACCTGTATACAGTACGGTAGTATGGTAGTTGTCAACACAAACCAGACAAACTGTGAATCCTACAGTATCAAGAATTTACTCATTTATTCAATGACAATCATGTCATCATCTTCTGGAACATCACCATAACAATCCAATTCCTAAATTTCCTGGTGAATTTCTTGTGATTCCATTTCTTTCAGAATCAGTGGACCAAATCTCTCATGTTAAATAATAGCACTGTCTTTAAATGAGTACTTCTTGTCAAGGTAGCCTGCTCCAGTGCATTTGCAATGCAACTGTCCGCTCTGCCTCCACACAGCAGTGACGTCAGGACTCCACGTAACGTCACTGGTTGCTAGACGCCAGCGGGGCAGCCCTACCGACCAGTTTACGATAAATTAATTTTCATTCTGAGATAGAGCCTGGGGGGGCCTTATTTTTGAGGGAAGCCTTATATTTCACTCAGAAGAAAACCTGTAAGTAGGTCTTTTTTTTTGGAGGATGTCTTATTTTCGGGGAAACACGGTAGTAGATCCCTTTTCATAACCTCATAGGCCTCATTTATTTTAGTGGCCTTTTCTAGGAAATTCTTGAAAAACCTTATAAGCGTGATTTTGAACTCTATATGCAGTCGCTTTTTGTCTTCCATTTCTTTCGTTTGTGATCTGTTTCCTTGTCTCAGCATTTTTGCTGCTTCCCTGAGTTGGTAGGGTGGCTTTGTGTGCTAAGGTGTCCTATATGGTTCAGTGGGTCAGTCTCCCAGTTACCTGAGGTGGACACTCTTGGTGCCCCCTTTTGTGGGCTGTGTGTACAGCCTTGTTGTAGTTAAGTCTTGATTGTTGTTGGTATCACTGGGAAGAATTGACCTCCAGGCCAATTGGCTGTGAGGATCAGCTGTGTCTATGCAGGGAGACAGCCTTATTCAAAAGCCTCTGTGCTCAGCTTGGATGGGGAGGAGTTTCAGGGTGGAACCTACAGCTTTGGCTTTCTGTCAGCCCCGCCCTATGAGGTTCCTGAGTCTAAGTGTTCCTCAGTGTCGTTTGGTTCTCACTGCAAGCACCTATGAGAGAAAGGTGCCCTCGAGTTTCGCCCACTACCAGACAGTCTAGTCTCTCCCCCAATGAGCCCGGAACTGGGGTTCAATGCAGTTGGAAGTGGGGTTCAGTGCAGTCCGGAGCTTTTGTCTCCTTCCCGCTAGGGGCAATCCAGCAGCACAGTCAACAGTCAGTCCTCTGTACGCAATGTGCGTGACTTTGGGGCTCTGTCTTTCACCGTTCCTCTGAGTTTCCACCTTACAGCCCAGATTCCCTCCATATGAGCTTGGGTCCCCAGGGTCTGGTCTAGAATTGGGGTTCAGTGCAATTGGAACTGGGGCTCAGCACAGTTTGGAGCTTTTGTCTCCTTCCCGCTAGGGCAATCCAGCGGCACAGTCAACAGCCCGTCCTCTGCTCACAATGTGCACACCTCCGGGGCTCTGCTTTTTGCCGCTTCCCTGAGTTTCCGCCTTACAGCTTAGAATCCCTCTGTATGAGCCTGGGTCCCCATGATCTCGCCCAGAACTGGGATTCAGTGCAGTTGGAACTGGGGCTCAGCACAGTCCAGAGCTTTTATCTCCTTCCCACTAGGGAACGCCAACCAGGCACTCGGCTGCCCCTCCTCTCCGGCTCTGTCTTCTCCGCACGTGCGCACCATGTCTCCGTACCTTTGGCTTTTACAGCTCCTCTGATTTTCCTTCTGGTTTTCTCTTTCCTTCTAGTTGTAGAATTTCCAGTCAGTCAACTTTCCTGTAGTTCTGGATGATGTCCACTTTATATTTTAGTTGTATTTTTTGAAACTGTTGTGTGAGGCTGCAGTTAGGTGTTTATCTATGCCACCATCTTGGTTTCTCTCTCAGGGTAATTTCCTTTTTTCCAAATTCCTAGGAGCACAATTTCCCATCAGAGCTCAGAGCAGAGATCACAAGACCCCCTCATTGTTATTGTTATCCTGTTAATTGTCAACTCTTAACTATCTTATACCCACCAATGTAAAAGAAGTCTGTGTTTATTTTGAGTCATTTTTATCCAATCCGAGATATCACTGGCTTTGCTTCCCCCCTCCATCTCCCCCCGCCCTGCCTTCCCTAATGTACCACCAATGGATTTTATGTAATTCCCTTTAGGCTTAACTCCTTCTCTGATTGTAGTGTATAAAATAAGGTGCAAAACTGCTATTATTCTCTGGAGCATTTTCTCAATCACTTGAGATTTTTGCTTCCCAGCAATTGTCAGTTTGGCTCAAATAAACTCATAAAAATTCTTACAGGTTTGGACATTTCCTATGTTGACAAGCAGATTCAAATTTTAAAGAGGAATTCAGATTTGAAATGTACATCTGATGAGAGAAAAGCTCTCCTTTCAGATGAAGGTCAACCCCACGGTGAGGGACCATATGGGGAATGCTCTCTGCCAAATGCTGTACAGTATTTGGAACATCAAGTGCATAAAGATCTTTTTCTAAAAGTTCAATATAAGTCTCAGTTAATTTTTGTCTGAGGGAGGAATATTCTTTCCTTAAATCAATGAAATTTCTTTCAGCAGTCTGAGCTGCCAACCAATTATCATGTGCTTTCCTCTCGGGGGGAATAATCTGCCCTTGGTAAGAATGAATGGTTTTCTCCAGTTTTCAAGATCTTTGGCTCGTTTTCTATACGTCTCCAACGCTTCAGCTACAATGCTGATCTTTTCCACCTGCTTTAGAAAATTTTTCCTTTTTCTCTAATAGGTAATTTTATTCTGTTACTTTCCTAAGAAGTATGATTACACTTATTTGATACAGTTTAGCCATTACTTTAAGTTTGTGCTGAAGCCTTTGAGTCTCATTTTCAAGCTGTTCATTTTCTGACCGTAAAGATGCTTCTTCATTCTGGAGATTTTCAGTACACTCTATAAGCTTTTCCTTTGTTTTATCTACTTCAGTTAATTGAGGGTATATTTGGTTTCTTTCTCCTTCAAGAGTTTTTAAAGAAGCCTTTAGCTTAGCAGGATGAATCAGCTTCTAAAAAGCTCCTTTTAGTTGGTTATCTAAGAATGCACCATTTTATGAATCACTCTTCATTTCCAATTCCAAATTATCCCGTAAGTCTTCTCCTAGCACAGCAGCCCACTCTTGCTGTAAGCATTCATTCCATCAGAGACTTGAACTGATTTTCATTATCACATAGAATTTGTTTTGCATATACTTTGGAGTCTTCAATGTTATTTTTTGTTTATTATGTTCACTCATTTTTTCCATTCTTCAGCTTCTTGTAAAAGCTGTTTCTGGCTTTCCGGAAGTTGAGAATTTCAAAGCATCTTATGGCTATCTTAAGTTCTTCATTCGTTTGAAATATTTTGAAGGCTACTTTAGCTTCAGCTACCATGCAGCCCAGTTGAGCACTGCACACGGCAGCCCTGGCCCAGGGGCCAGCCCCAACCCGCAGTGCTTTCTTTCTTCTTGCAGCCCTGAAAGAGCCCATAGCTGCTCAAAGGAACCAACCAGTCCAGGAAAATGGGTCGCACCATTTGTGGCATCATTTTTGGCAATATTTATATTGCCAAATATAAATATAGGCAGACCTATATTTAATTTATAGAGGATTTATTTATAATGATGAACCCCTAAAGCACAGAGCTTGGGACAATTAAAGCTTGTTTCTATCTCCATTACAAAACCAAGGATCTTTGGTTTGACTGATTATGTTTATTTGGGTGAAGATACATTTATTTAAGTCTTCTTTTATGAACACTCTGCTGAGTTCTGCTCACCATACTGTTTTTCTTCATTCTTTCATTTGCTTTATAATAGTGTGATAATTGCCTACTACCCTATGATAATTTATACTTTTGTTTTCTTTTTTTTTTTTTTTAAAGGTTACTTTTGTTCAAATTGATTTGAAAGCATTCTTAGAGGTGATTTGTGGGAACTGCTTGGATGAAAATGGACCCACTGCCTGTCACTGTCTTAGTAAGTTTTACTACTATCTATTACATAACACTTAAGTCCCCATGCAACTAATCTAATCCTTAATCATTCATTACTTTTTTTTTTAAACCTTCCAAGTTTTGGGCTTTGATCTCTATTTTCTATCCTTCCTATAATTAAAATTGCCCAAACCGATTACATTAAAATAAAATTGTAAGGGAAGAGTAAGTGTACATACATGAATAAAAAGTTGTAGTCACTGTCAAAAGGATATCAGAATAGAGAACGACCTTGGAAGATTGTTGTGCTACAGGCATCTGCACATAGAACTCTATTCCTGTTATTAAGGAATTATAGATGGGGAAAGCTTATCTATTCAGTATTTACAGGGGTGGGCAAAAGTAAGTTTAATTCTAGTTATAATACAAATAAATAACACAATAGTTAATAATAATAATACAAGAATAAACTCTGTTTTGTGTACTCACAACTGTAAACCTACTTTTGCCAACCCTGTATGTTCTGAAACCAATACATAAACAACTGAGAGAAGGAAGAGAACCTACTAGTAGTTTCAAAATTATATATTGTCTCCTTCTTTAGAGGAAAGGAAACCTTAAAAAAATTTCATGTAAAGGAATCTCTGAGACTGAACCTGAGTTCAAAAGAATGTCCCCATTGGTAAATACAGAAGAATCTTTTGAACTGATCTCAAAAGACAGTGTAAAAGACACTATTTTTCTTCAATCACACGTAATTATTTAGCAATTCAAACTTCCTACCATGATAAAGACAGATAAATAGGCCTAAGAAAATTGGAGAATCCTATCCAAAGAAGGGCAACTTGTTAGCATGACTACCAGCGCTGTTGGAAAACAAATATTTCCAGATTTGTGTTAATGCCTAGTTTAAGAAACCACATTGTTACTCAGGCCTCAGGAAGTAGAGGAGCTTCACCCACCTTAGAATTACGGGTAGGGCAAATGAATAAATCAGGCACCAGAACATTTTAATAACTTGGAAACTTTTCTACTCATTCCTTCAAACTTCCTGTGTGTCAAAGTTTTGATGCATGAGCAACTTATGATTTCTAACATAATAACAAGTCTGTTTTTCATTTGTATCCATGTTTAATAAGCTTGTGTGATTAAAAAAATATATGGCGATATAAGAGGCCAAATAGAAAAAGTGGTCAGAGTAAGACACGGTGTAAGCTCCTGGAATTGGCTGTAATTTATTCACATTGCCACAAGTCAAGGTGTTAACTCAATTCTTTGCTTCTCTGCCAAGGGGAAAAGGGGAAAGGGGAAGGAAGAGAGAAATTAATATTTATTGAATAATGACCTCCAAACTTTTTTGATGTTTATAGCAGTAAAAAATACTTGACCATGCATCTTCAAAATGTATATACTTATAAATTATATACATCTAGTAGTATATAATACATAATTATACTAATGTAATAAGTATATTATAAAATATATACTATAACTAATTAAAGGATGAGATAAAGATACTTAATAAAAGTTCCAATAATTCCTCCCTATATCCTATCTTACATATCCCAGTGGAATGCATCCCACTTTGGAAACTACTGTTATTAAATAGTCATTTTCAAACTCTTGATAGAACTTTAGGTCCCACAGAATTTAAATAAGAATTCACCAAATCTACTGCACAGTAATAAAAATATCTGTTTATTAACTCCCAGAACACAATAAAATGGGAAACTGTCAAGACTCATGCATGAGAAATGAGGTAAGTGTTAAATCACCTTAGAAAATCTAAAAATCAACCTGGCAAAGCATAAAATCACTGGGAACTAAATAACTATCACACAAGTAATAAGTGAATAATAGTTTTTACAAGTATCTTGGAAATGCAATGTTTCATTCCTGTTATATGTTTCCAGCTAATTTTTTTTATCATTACTCTAGATAATGTATCAGACTTTATCCTTTCCTCAGGCTCTCAAAAGAAAAGCATAGTCTTGGCTCAATGGCTGTTCACTCACGGCAAAATTCAAGTACCACAGAGGAATGTCTGTCAACTTTCACAAGCCAACTATCATAAATGAGAACTGGTTTTCATCGTGGTAACGCAAACCACTATGCAACTAGCTGTTTTGATTCATCACATTTTGGTACAACTTGCTTCTGGGAAAGTTGAGTCATACCATCTCTAGCTTGGCAATTCAAGCATAAACCTGCAGTGTACATACAGCTTTTTATATGTTATCCTGAGAAACTTGAAACAGCTGCACTGCTGGCAGGAAAACACAGGACCACCAGTAAAATATCCAAAACAGTTGCATCTTTTAATTTATGACTGTGCACTGTTTCCATAAAAAGTATATAAAACAGTTTCAACTTTTTATAGGTAAAATGTAATAAACAGTCATACTCGGTAATGCCATAAATGTGTAAAAAAAGTTTATTTAAAATGATTAATTAGTGTTTGAAAATAGTGTTTCTTGAACACAGTCATAATCCAGTGCAATGAGCAAATATTTTTATATTTGAGTTATTAATGCTAAGTTGTAGATTCTCACTGCCCAAACCAAGTCAATTAAAATTTCTCTGCACAGCACTGAAGAAAATGTATTTCCTTTCTAGCAATCATTTACATAAAACATGTCTGTGAGAACGATTCTTTAAAGATCTGCCTATTTACATTGCTGTTTTTGATCTCTAGGGCTGCACAAAACAGTTACTGTTAAATATTTCAACCTATTTTCACCATGGCAACCCACTTTAATTCCAATATTTAAAAAAACAAAACATAGTTCATTCTGTTACTCAACTGTGGGCTTTATTTTCTAGGTATCTTAACTTAATGTTCTTAAACACTTTAATTATTGTGGTACACCAAAGTATTTTAAAGGATCTGCCACATTGAAACCACACAAAGAGAATTTTGTATTTTGCCTACTTTTTCACATTAATCCACATCTGTGTTATTTTAATTCTTTCATGACCGTTACAAGTACATCACTGAATAAGATTCCTGGGGTTTCTGGCAGAGGTCAGTATCATTTCATGTACACCTTTATACAACCAAATGAGGAAGAAGTCTTAGCCAAATTTATTTCCAAAAGTCAAGCTCAGTTGGATTTTGGAGATCAGAGGTAATTGCTCTGAATATTTAGCCAATCCCAGGGCAGTATTTCTGTTTCTCATGGGTTTATTTTAAATACCTGTAAATCTTATAAGCAGAAACCAAGAAGGGGAAAAAGAAGTTTGCTTATTTTGGTACCTATACCTTATTATACCTTATTTTTACTAAAAGCAGACTAAACGCAAAGATTTAAAAATCATACCTTTGATTATTTTCTTAATAAGGCTAAAAAAAAGAGTATGTTTTCAAAAGCATGTCTAAGATAATTCCTGTACAAAGGGCATCTTATGCCCTAAACTTACACTCCGTCTAAAGTTGCCTTCCTTTGCCATTACCCATCAAAATCCCTTTCAAACAAACTTGGGAGAAGGGGGAGGAAAGGAGGCAATGGATCCTTAGAGGGGAGTAAGCCTTAGAAAACCACATTGAAGTTTGTTCCTGAACTTTGATTTCCTACACTGTCATTTTCTTCTGTTACATTTAGCAGCTTTTGCTCCCAAAGAAGGTGGTATAATTTACACTTAGCTTCAGAAAGACTTCATTTTCTCTGTTCTTTAACATAAGAGAGTTCCTCTGAGATTACTCTTTTAACATTTCCCTTCCTTTAAAAGCCCTATATTGACCATCTGGCTGAAGTCCTGGACTCGGCTCATTTTAGTGCCATTCAACAATGCTTTGAGTTCTGAGCGAGGGGCAGAGGGCAGGGTCGTCACTCAAGACCAAGAGGCAGTACTCTTCCCCTCCAGTCATAACCTCCTCATGAAAACCCTTGAAAAACTTTGGCTCCAGAGAATCAAAGAATCTTGGAATTTAAATTGAAATGAAAATGTGAAGTTCATATTAGTTCCCTCTACCGCAAATTACCAGGCCCTATGGAGAGTTAAAAGAAAAAGAAAAAACAGAGTTAAAAACTTGGACTGGTTTAAACCAAGAAAGGGAGTGAACTCTAGAGACTAAGATTTTATTTTTACAAGGTGGCCCATTTTTTAAAGTCTGCATTTAAAGCCATCATGCATTAAACAGACCAGTTCCAAGTAGTTTTGCCTTCCAGCCTACAAAATTTAAATATAAGTGCCATTAAGAGAGATCAGCCATCTGATCTCAGTTGTCAAGATCAAGAGCTCTTGTAAGAAATTCAGCCAAAACTATAAAAAATTTACATTAACAACCTGGAGTCTATCTCAATGAGATTTAAAAACAATCAGAGCAATAGTGTGCTCAGACAATTAACACTACAGAGCAGAAACATTCCGAAAACCGAGGTTAGTATTCAGGTATCCTAATTTAATCATGAGGTCAGAATAATGAGCTATCTACAGAGGGAAATTGATCATCATATAATCTAAAACAAAGGAAGAAAGCACTACATGTCAGAAATGTCCATAATTCTGAGGGCTGTTTGGTTATAAAAACAAATGGCTTCATGAATTAAAAGCAAAAATATAACAAACTTCCACAAACAGTCAGGATGTTTCTCTTGGCTTTATTATCTAGTCATCAAGTGAGGACACACTTTAATAAACTAATTAGTAAAGCTGCTTCAGATTTATACTACTACACTTAGTAATCAAGTGACCAATTATTTCAGACATTCAGACCATCAGAACACCAAAGCTCAGATATGGAAATTAAAAGCCACATGATGCTCACATAAGTCTTTCTGAACTATAACTGAAGTAAATAATCTGTGAGATTTATTGCTATCAAAGAACTCACTAGGTGCTTTAGGAGAGGTAGCTATTACTGAAAGTTAATGGAACTATACAGCAAAAGGAATACTTCCTTGACTTGAGTGTGAACTATCAAACACATAGAAAATAGAGCTGTAATAGATTCTATGAACAACTGGCAGTTGGTAGTTCTGGGTATCTCAATGACAGACCTATAAGAACAGATTTCATCAATATCGTCAAATATAGGAATATCTCAGGAATCAGGTGTGATGATGTAATCTGAATAGAGCCATGAAAAGAGTAGCCATTAGATCAAAAAACTTTTTATGAATCTTAAATAAACTCTCAAAATCAGATGTTTATCTCAGCAACAATTACATTTGGCTAATTTAGTATTGTTCTTATACCAGTTAGATGAGATTAAGCAGAAAAATGGTATATAATGTTTTTATTTACTGATTCTTAAAACATTATGATACTTATTCCTATTAATTTATTGAAGATAATAACCAGGGGAGAGAGAAGGCAAAGTTTCATGAAAAATCTAAAAATAAATCACATTAGAGTCATATAAAAATAACCATATGTAGATATTGTACATCCCAGTGAGGGACAAGGGCCACTTCTGAGGTGGAAATAAAATAGGTATTATAAAAATAAATATCCTAGTTTCTGAATTTCTTAAAGTTCCTTTAAAAATCTAGTGCCCAATTCTGGTTTGTCTAATGTAATTTTTTACTATGAAGTGAGTCCATGCTAACAGATGTGTGCCAAAAGTTTCATCACATCTTTATAAAAGCAAGATGAGTAATTTTTCCCTGAGGATGGGACGGGGAAAATGCAGGAATTCATATGTATGCAGCTCATTCATTCTTCAAAACATAAAATTACTGAGTACCTAATGTATGCCAGGTATTGAAGTAACCCTGAGAATAAAACAGCAAAGATTCCATGGACCTTGTTTTCCATGGACCTTGTAATTCAGCAAGGGGGAAAAAAGATGTTAAATAATTAATACAATGAGAAAGTCAGGGCTCTATGGTTTTGGATAAAAAGGAAAGCCAACATTGAACAAGTTTAGAAAAAGTCTCCCTAAGAAAATGATAGGTAAATTTAGACCCAAAAGATAAGGAAGAGCCAGAGGAGTGCAGCAGTGATCCAGCAGAAGAAAGAGCACAGAAGAAGTAGCAAGCCATCGCATGTACTGAGACATGTGAGAAAGGTGTCTCCATCTAAGGATGAAGCTAGAGATGTAGGCAGATAGAATCCAAAAGAAAGCCTAAACAATCAATGTCACCCCAATAAATCCAATTTTGTTTAAGACCTGTGGAAATTATTCACAGGGCAATGGAGAGCCATTGAAAAGTTATTGTTAGGAACCTGAACATTTAAATAAGCTAAGTACTTGGCTGCATCATGGACTGGAGAAAAGCAGTTGATTATAGAGACTCCTTATGACAGTGATTTTCAACCTTTTTTCATCTTGTGGCACACATAAATCGATTACTAAAATTCAACAGCACACCAAAAAATGTATTTTTCCAATCTGACCAAAAAATAGGTATAATTTGATTCATTAACACCAAACAGCTATTGTATAGTAGCGGTTGTCATTTTTTTTTTAACTTGGCAATCTAAGGGAAGAGGTCAGTGCCCTGACTATAAATAAATAGTCATGTAGTGCACAGAGCATAGTCACAACTGCAGCTGTCATTAATCCAGTCAATATTGGCATGAAAATACTGTTTGAACCATTCTTTGGTTTCAGCTAATATTACTACTTATAGCCACTATGATTCCACTAGCAAGCCTAAGTATTGATCAGTGGTTTAAAATGTGGCCTACCACCCTGGCCAGCATGGTTCAGTGGTTGGAGCATCAACCTGTGGACCAAAGGGTCTTGGGTTTGATTCTTAGTCAAGGGCATGTGCCTAGGTTGCAGGTTCAATCCCCACCCAGGTGCATGTAAGGGGAGAGAGGAGCAACCAATAAATGATGTCTCTCTCACATTGATATTTCGCTCTCCCCATCTCACTTCTCTTTCACCACCATCCCTCCTTCCTTTCCGCTCTCTCTAAATAGCGGAAAAACTATCCGTGGGTGAGGATTAACAATAAAATAAAATTTATATCTCGGGGAAAAGGGGAGTGGAGGATGCGGGAAGAGACTGAACATAAACTGTGCACCTATGGATGAGGACAATGGGGGTGGGGAAAGGGCAGAGGGTGGGGTGGGAACCTGGTGGAGGGGGGAAGAAATGAGGAACCTTTGTAATAATATGAACAATAAAGATTGATTTAAAAAAAATAAAATCTGTAATAATAAAAGCATAATATGCTAATTAAATCAGACGTCTGGACGACCTTCTAGACAAAGCTGGGGCTGCGAGGGAAGCCCACGTCCCAGAGGGAAGCCGGGGTCCCAGGTGCCAAAGGGAAGCCTCTCAATCCAGGACTGCTGGCTCCCAACTGCTTGCCTGTCTGCCTTCCTGATTGCCCCAACCACTTCTGCCTGCCAGCCTGATCACCCTAGCCACTCCCATGCCAGCCTGATTGATGTCTAACTGCTCCCCTGCCACCCCATTTGCCTCCAACTTCCCTCCTCTGCCAGCTTGGTCACCCCTAACTGCCCTCCCCTACTGGGTTGATTGCTTCCAACTGCCCTCTCTTGCAAGACTGGTGCCTCCCAACTGCCTTCCCCTGCTGGCCATCTTGTGGTGGCCATCTTGTGTCCACATAGGGGCAGGATCTTTGACTTCATGGGGGCAGCCATCTTCTGCATTGGAGTGATGATCAATCGGCATATTACTCTTTTATTAGATAGGATAGAGGCCTGGTGCATGGGTGGAGGCCACCTGGTTTGCACTGAAGGGTGTCCTGGATCAGGGTGGGTGTTCCCTTGAGGAGTGGGGCTGCCTGGGCCAGGGGCCTGTGGTGGTTTGCAGGCCAGCCATGCCCCCTAGAGACCCAAGCAGAGGCCCTGATATCTGGAATTTATTTACCTTCTACAGTCGAAATTTTGTAGCCTGGAGCGGAGCCAAGCCTCCTGTTTGCTCCATGGCTGCAGCCATTCTGTTTGGATTTGTTTACCTTCTGTAATTGAAACTTTGTATCCTTGAGTGGAGGCCTAGGTCTGCCAAGGTGTGTGGAAAGCTTGGCTTCCGCTATTGCCAGGCAAACCCAAGCCTCTCAACTGCTCTCTGTGGCTGCAGCCATCTTGGCTGGGTTAATTTGCATACTCTCTTTGATTGGCTGGTGGGTGTGGCTTGAGCAGAGTGATGATTAATTTGCATACTACTCTTTTATTAGGTAGGATGATTTGAACAGTGCTTTTTATTTTCAAGCCTCAGTTTCCTTATCTGTAAAAATAAGACAATAATACCTCATAGTATTTTTTAGAAGATTAAACAAAAAAAGATATGTAAAGCATCTGGCATAGAACAGACATTCTATAAAGTGTAGTGTCCCTGTCCACCTTATGTATTCTCTTTGATACTATTTATACAAAGTATGCTTTCATGATAAGTAGGATTTTCATGTGCCAAATTTCCTAAATATTTTACCTTCTGGTAATTAATATGCACCTCTCTTTTCTCAACTCTGTGACTTTCCTATCTATACTTACATCTATTCCAACAATAATAATGTTGCCCTCTTTCTTGTGTCTTTTACTGTACCCCAAATATGAAGATCTAAGTAGAGTTTCTGTGTTATATTTTTAATTAGACAAATGGAATAGACCTGCTTGTTATTCTTTTATCATAGGGTAACAGAGCAATCCAAGGACACCAACACCTACTTATTAAAAAACAAAAGGAAAAATTTTTACATATTTACATATATAACACATTTATATATACACAAGCATATATATGCATACCAATATTTCCTATGCATAGCTTGGTATATTTTTTTTCTTTTAAAAATATTTTTTTATTGATTTCAGAGAGGAAGGGAGAGAGAGAAAGAGTTAGAAACATCAATGATGAGAGAGAATCATTGATTGTCTGTCTCCTGCATGCCCAACACTGGGGATCAAGCCCACAACCTGGGCATATGACCTAGTCGGGAATCAAATTGTGACTTCCTGGTTCATAGGTCTGTGCTCAACTACTGAACCATGCCAGCTGGGCCCATAGCCTAATATATTTTATTTCAAAAGTTAAAATGCTATATTATTTCTTCTCTCACTGACTATCCTTCCTCTTATTCTTTATAACCAGTATTTTAATTCCCTTCACCATTAAATGGCCATTTTTTCTGTACTCACTCTCCTCTACCTCTCTAAAAATCTGGAGACACCCAACAGCTGTAAAATGCTCTTAGCCTCTGGCTACTATAACATGCCTATAATTTGCGCCACACTTCTACATTTTGAGAAATGATTTTCCAAATTTCTCTTTTTCCACCTGCTTCCTAATTCTTAGTTTTCCTTTTGGCTTACCTCCTCATCTCCTACTCTTGACTCTGTCTCTGAAATGTATGGCTTCATTTATCACTATCTTTTGTCCCTTTTCCCATCTTAGTTATAGCTCAATATTTTTTTTTTATCTGCTTGTGTGTTCCAATGGTACTGCAAATTTATTATTTTCATAACTCAACCCATCTCCCTTTACAAACCTACCCTCTCTGTGTATCTCTTAATTTCTTTTAATAGTTTCAATGTACTTCTAGGGTCATCTTGGAATCCTCTTTCTCCTGCACACCAATGAGAAAGCTACATCACACTATCTCTCTACAGATATCTAATTCACATTATCTTCTTTGCCACTATTGTTGTCTATTCTTAGATCACTGTTAACTGTCTCTTAACTGATCCCCTATGTACAGTATATTCTTACTATTCCAACCTAGTCATAGTTACTAAATTAATCTTAGTGCAAAGCACTGCATCATTCTCACACAAATATTAGTAGACATCCATTGGCTTCCTGCAGTATGTAGGATAAAGTCCAAATTCCTCAGCCTATCATTCAAGGCCCATTGTATTTGATTCTAATCCACCTTTCCAAACATATTTCCCATTAGTCGTTTCCATGTACACTAAACTTAAGCCAAAGTCAATCATCAGTTTTTCAGTTATTTCCTATGAAAACATTATAAATACATTCCATATCTTTGCTTATAGTGTTTCATTATCTTGGAATGCTCTCACCATTACCTATCTTCCAAAACTTTGGTTCAAATGTCAACCCCTCAACTCTAAACAGACACATGAACCCAGCTGGTATGACTCAGTGCTTGAGCATTGGCCCATGAACCAAGAGGTGCCTGTTTGATTCCCAGTCAGGGCACATGCCTGGATTGCTGGCTCAATCCCCAGTGGGGGGCATGCAGGAGGAAGCCAATCGATGACGTTTCTCTTTCATTGATGTTTCTCTCTCTCTATCCTCCTCCCTTTCTCTCTCTCTAAAAATCAGTAATAAATAAATAGAAACATGAGAACCTTCCATATGCAACACAAAATGTGATATGTGAATTATGTATAATATATATTACAACAAACAAAAACAATAAAATAAACAGCTAACCTTAAAAGCAAGAAAACTTTCATGTGTCAGAAATTATATGGGAACTCAAAATCAGAGCATGAGCAGAGGCTAACGTTCAGAAAGGTATTGGGTACCAGTGATTCAACACCCCTATGAGGGACAGAAAATGGTCTCAGTCCTGTCAGAGGTAGGAACTGGGCTTGGCCACTGCGTATTTACCTAAATCTACAAAATGCTGTCCCATCTGTAAAAAAAACTTGTAAGAAATTTTGCTCACTTGCTCAGGAATAGTCACAAGAAAGTCTAGGGGTATGGGTAGAAAAGAAATCATAGAACTATCCCTTGTGGATATCGAAGGACTGTAGTTCAGTTTGAGGGAGTCAAAAGTTCTGCAGGGGGAAAAAATAGGTGCCATAAAGCAAAAACAGAATACAAGAAACAAAGATGAGCCAAAACCACCACCATCACCATTCACTGGTAACAAAAACAACAAGAAAAATAAAGAATGAGGAAATCTAAGGTTAAGCATTCCATACTTTGTTTTATTCAGAAGGAAGAGAGATGTGACCTTTTGACTTTTGAAAATAATATTTGTTAATTCTGAGTGGCAGAATTATAGTTTCTATATTCTACTCTCTGTATTCCTCTATGTTTGAAATATTTAACAATATTTTAGATGCCACTTTCTCTGGATTGCCCAGGCAGAATTATTTCTTTCCTTCTCTGAATTTGCACAGAACTTTATCTCTACTTCTAAAGTTTTAAGTACCATGACTAAATGTTATACATTTCCTGATAAGTTTCTTAATAGCAAGATAAATATCTATTCACTAATAGCCATCCCGTTAAAAAAAAACAATAAATCATTCTAACTTGAAGCAAAGAGTATAGAATTTTAAAAGTAAATAAAAATTCCGAATGGCCAGGATAATAGATGGCAAATAAAAACACAGAGGATATGAAGAATTATCACCACGAACTATTAAGCTATGGCAGAGAATTGAAGGTAACACAAGTTGTACATCAATCATTGAAGACAACGGGAAAGTTTCCTGGAAATTAGAAGATGCCTATAAAAATGACAGAGAGATGGGGTATTACTTTATTTAAATTATAAGTATTAGCATTTTATTTAATAGATATATTTAAAATTTGCTTTGAGATTTATCCTATCTCATAAGCTGAAGTCTGTGTGTTAACCCATTTTATACTCAAAAAGACATAATATAATGGAATATAGCTGTTAATGCAAAGAAAAACAAGAAATTCAAACAGAACTGGGCACACCCAAAGCTAGATGTTTTGTAAGATATTTATTTTTCCATTCAAAGCACTTTCTCAAAAGCTCTATTTCACACATTGGAATCTGAATCATGTCAATAACTTATATAAATCTCTAAAGCAAACAATAACAAGCAAAGACAAAGTCAAGTGGATAAAATAACTGATGTTTTTTTCTTAATTATGGAAAATTCTACTTTCCTGCAAGTAGAAACAAGTTCATAAAATATCTACTCAGGGGACGAGTGACCATAAGCAATAAAATATGAAAAAGCTCCAAGAGTTCTGGTTTAATGCATAACAATTTCAAGTTTTTAAAAAGCATTTGTAATACTTAAGCCCACAGAAAACTTGCATTCTCTTCCAAGAGCAAAACCACAGCCTCACTTTGGGGGAAAGAAAATCTATGCCCATTATCATTAAGTAATGTGCTAATGCAATCAATTTTATTTTTAAAAATGTAGCTTTTCTGGAACAGAATGCTTTAATAGACTAGTCAGTTAGTTGGTTACATACCATCTGAACCAAAAACTTCATATGTAAAGAAAATATTTTCCTCTTACTTAAAAAATCATAGCATCATTTTCAGTATTCTCCTTTGCTTCCCAACTGCATTTTCTGGCAATGCATTATGACTCTGCATATGTTGGTAAAATATTTTAATTAAAAACACATTCTAATCATTTACATATGACTTATTTTTGAAAATCAGAAGTTTTAACAGTTTAATTCAATTTTTTAAAAGGTTTAATTTAAACCTATGTTTCTTATTTCATTACTTTTAAAGGATAAAGGAAAGAAAAAATCCTACTATTTTCTTGAATTCCATGTTATGGTAGAAAAATTATTTCCAAAATAATTAAAATAAGCCAATAAATAAAATCCAACCATGACTTCCTGATTCATGGGTCAATGCTCACCACTGGGCCACACCAGACTGACACATAGTGTTCTTATTTATGTATCATGCTTGGGTTGTATCTGCCACAGTGAGTTAACAAAAGTAAAAAACAAAATTTTTAATCCAAACTAAGATTACTTTGATATATTTTGTTCCTAATTGGCCTCCATTTGTAAACACTGATGTTTATGGAACAAAAATAGGATTTGCTTGAAATGATATAAAATAAAGACCAAGGAGATAAATCACATCCTTAAAGATACATTTCAGATTAATCCTACAGGTAATTATTGAAAATAAATTTTAAGTGTTTTATAAAATAAATGAGAACAGTAGGTAAAGACAGTATACACAATACAATAATGGAAGTAATTCAGAAATCTAAAACTGAGAGAGGATATTATAATAAAATTATCTTATCCCAGACCCTCACATCATAATTAAAATGGCAAAGGTTAAAGACAAAAAGAGAGTCTTAAAAGCAGGAAGAGCAAGAAAGTTACCTACAGGGGAGCTTCCCATAAGACAGTCAGCTAATTTCTCAACAGAAACCTTTCAGGCCAGAAGAAATTTGCATGAAATATTCAGTGATGAAAAGCAAGGACCTACCAAGACTATTTTAGCAAGCCTATCATTTAAAATTGAAGGAAAAATAAAGAACTTCCCAAACAAGAAAAAGCTAACGGGGTTCATCACCACCAAACCAGGATTACACGAAATGTTAGAGGGACTTCTTTAATAAGAAATAAATAATCTTATCCCACCACCTCATAAACAGATAATGCAGCTGACACCCATATAAGTTAAAATTTTTTATCTTCTTGGAAAGAATCCATTTATTCAATTAACACATCTGAAACACTTACTATAGTATACCAGTACTGTGCTAGGTGCTAAATGAGAAAATAGTCCTTGTTCCAAAGGAGCTCAAAGTCAAGTGTAAAAGAAGACATGAAGATAAAGAATTTTTAAATATAAGAGAACTGGACACTGGAGAAGTCAGGAGAGTACTTGCAGAAAACACAGGTCATAAATTGGTATATGAAGGAAGAACAATAATTTTCAGATAGATAAAGAGGCAAAGAGGGTATCCAAAAAGGGGAAAAGCACAAAATGTCTGGAGACCTGAGAGAACATGGTGTATTCTGAGTGTCAAATTTGAAGGGCCCTCTGTATGCCATGAATATTTTTTAAAATAAATAATTGAGACTCATGAAAAATGTTAGTGGGTGAGTAATGCAATCTGACCTGAATTTTATAAATCTTTCTATGAAAGACAGATTGGAGAAAGAGAGGGTGAAAAGAGAGGCAAAGAAAATGATTATGAATGCGTCTAGGGGTTATGACCCTAGGATCTTAATGGTCTAATTATGTGTAAGATACCAACAAGAAAAAAAGTATTTAACAACTCCCAAGTCTGGGACACAGAAGATTGGCTGGATTAGGAAGTTTCACCACAATAAAATGTTCAGTAGTTAGAAAAGTTTCCATAAAGAAGGAACAGAGGTACTTGTCAGACACACAGGTAGAAAAATAAAAATTTTCAGGATCCAGTTGGAAATATGAGTTTAAAACAAATAAATACAGGCTTGGGATTTAATATAAATCACTTTACCTTTTAAATTGCCTTTCTGAGTTCTAAGTAAATGCCTTTAGGGCATTATGAGGGCAGAAAGGAAAGGGGGACAAACTAAACCTATCACCCCCCACTGTATCAGAATAGTTGTGCTTTTATCTTTTGGGGTCCTAGAAATATATTTTTTAAATAGCCTGTTTCTTTTAAAAGTTTTAAAACTATTATAATATAGTTTTAGAATCAAACAGATATGGTGTTAAATCCTGATTACCTCCTCTTCTCTAACAGAGAAGTTCTGAAAAAGAGGTGGAGATCAACTTGATGGTATAATATCCCTGAGTTGAAGGTCAAAGTAGACCACAGAAGAAAGATTGCAGGAGTAGCTTCAGATAAAAGATAAGCCCTTCTGCATCTAAGGATGAACAGAGGATCTAACAATATATACAAACAGACAAGTTTATAGTTGGGGCTGACTTTTGAGGGAATACATTCATACTTTCATACATTTTTCATACATGAATTCATACATTCATACTATTTTCTTTGTGTAGTAGGTTAATCAGTTGGCTGCTGAATCTGAAAGAGGGAATGTAGAAATTTGAGAAAGCCATTGTGGGAAAAAAGTTAAACCAACCATAGGTTTGTGCAAAATGATTGCTGAATGGCACCAAATATACTCAGTTATATTATTTTCTCCAACAGTACTCAGCAGAAACCATATAACAATTCATACAGTTAAAAAATATTTCCAGCCAAAACCAGTTTGGCTCAGTGGATAGAGCATCAGCCTGCGGACTGGAAGGTCCCAGGTTTGATTCTGGTCAAGGGCATGTACCTTGGTTGCGGGCACATCCCCAGTAGGGGGTGTGCAAGAGGCTGCTGATCAATGATTCTCTCTCATAGATGTTTCTAACTCTCTATCCCTCTCTCTTCCTTTCTGTAAAAAAACAATAAAATATATTTAAAATATATATATATATATATATATATATATATATATATATATATATATATTTCCAATTATTCTTTGTAAGTGTCATATAATTAAAGTACTAGCACAATATAATTAAAGTACTAAAATTACTCATGTGATCCTAATTCATAAAATATAATGTGTCCTATAAAATAAAGATATAATATGCAAATGGCCTTTATACCATGAAGCGTAATGACCAACCATGTAATACCGGATCACAGATCAACAGGAGGATGGAGGAGCGAGCTATGAGCAGGTGGTGGAGAGCTATAGGAGGGGGCAGAGCAGCAAGCTATAGGTGGGGGGGAGGGGCAAAGGGAGCTAAAGGACAGGGCAGTGAGCGGAGAACTACTGGAGGGTGGCAGTGAGCTACTGGTAAGCTAATGGCACATGGATTCATGTGCAGGGCTACTAGTGTGCTTATAAAAGAACTAGAGGCCTGGTACACGAAATTCATGCTGGGGGGTGAGGGGGGTCCCTCAGGCCCAACCTGTACCTTCTCCAATCTGGGACCCCTGGAGGGATGTCTGACTGCCCTCTCACAATCCAGGACTGCTGGCTCCCAAATGCTTGCCTGCCTGCCTTCCTGATTGCCCCTAACCACTTCTGCCTGCCTGCCTTCCTGATTGCCCCTAACCGCTTCTGCCTGCCAGCCGATCACCTCCTAACAACTCCCCTGTCAGCCTGATTGATGCCTAACTGCTCCCCTGCCAGCCTGATTGCCCCTAACTGCCCTCCCCTGCAGGCCTGGTCACCCCTAACTGCTCTCCCCTGCAGGCTTGATCACCCCCAACTGCCTTCCCTTGCAGGCCTGGTCCCTCCCAACTGCCCTTCTCTGCTGGCTGATTGCCCACAACTGCCCTCCCTTGGTGGCCTGATTCCTCCCAACTGCCCTCCCTTACTAGCAATCTTGTGTCCACATGGGGGCAGGCATGTTTGACCACATGGGGGCAGCCATTTTGTGTGTTGGAGTGATGTCAATTTGCATATTACTCTTTTATTAGATGGGATTTTACAAAGTACCCCAATGCCTTAATGCCCTTCTTGTCTTGTGGTTACAGAGAAAGACAAAAGATTTATTCAACATAGGTCTGGGCACATATTGTAAAGTGTTTCTTATAAGAAATCCATTTTGCATTCAAGTTTACTCCAAATAAAAACAAAGAATACGCATAATGTTAGAATTCCTTCATATGGAGACTCCATCTTTTTCCTGACAAAAAGTTCTGGATAGAGGCCAACGTACTTACTGTACCTGGCTTCTCTCTTAGTATATGTGCTGCCGAAGCAAGCACCTGGCTTCTCTCTTAAATAAGTTTTTTCCATGACTCAGAAGATGGATTTTTTAAAAAGGAAATGCTACCTGTGTCTCTAGAAAACATCTCTGAACACAATAGGAGACTATAGTTTTGGAAATATCCTTATACCTAAAGAAGTTTACCTTGTACAAGAAAGCACTGCTGAGACTTGAGTGAAAAGCACTTGGGCCCACAAGATGATAGTAAATGGTTCTTAGTAACTTTGAAATTCTGATTAATGTCTTCATATTCCCTGCTTAATTGCACTGACTGAATTTTTCATTAGATGGCCAAATAGCTATTTTATTGACTTTGGAAAATTGTTAAAGTCATATTTACAGTAAGAATTTTCTAAACATTTATTTCCTCACAGTGAACAAAGACTTTACACTTCTTAATAGCTTTGTTTGCATGAAAACTCCTTGAATTCTCATTATTTATTTTCCTATGAATAGTTAAGACAATAAAATGGTTCTCATTACTAGCCAGAAAAACAAAGATAATTTCTCATAGAAAATTATTAGTTCTAGAAACCAAAATTGAAGTGCCTGGATTATCAGAACTTGGATAATTTGTAGTTTTATAATTCTTATGGAATTTTATCATTCTTAAGGCATTAGGAGGAAATCAGCTTTTATGCTGGTATAAACCAATATATTTGCAAACTTACATTGGCTAATTTGGGCAAACATTTTAGATACTACCTAAAAACAAAAAACTAAAGATCTCATATTTAATCTTCATGCTTAGCATAAAGAAAACAGAAAATTAAAAATGATCTCTAACACATAGAAAACTGATATACAGCATTTTAATCAATTTATACTTTAATACTCTAGGTAATTGGCAATGTTTAAACTCAGATCTGATTAAAAAAGAGCTAAAGGAATTTGACAATGTGAGTTTTCCCCTAGTTTGCTTCCTTTTTTTTCTTTGCTCAAGGGCAAGCATTTTAGTCTGCAGTGATGCAAAAAATATGCATGTTCTGCTGTAACCATAATTTGCTGACAAAATATGTAGAACAGAGAATAGGTTCAGAGCTTGCAGTTTAACTTATTTCTACTCCATGGTTTTGATGAGTCATATTTCAATGATAAAAGAAAATAAGCCATTGATAAGGTTCAGGTCAACAGATTATATAAACTGTATACAAATATTTTTCATGTTTCTATTAATTGGTTTTCATAAAAACTCATTGAAGGAGGAAAGAAGATTAACCTCAATTTCCAAAGAGTAAGTCACGGCTCAGAGAAGTTAAATATGGCCAAAGTAATGTCACCTCCACTTACCAGGAGAGGGTAACAGAATCATGAGTAAGACTATCTAAAAGTGATTACATATGGTGGTCAAGACAAAAATGAATTATAGATATAAATGAGGGACCAGGACATTAGGAAAATGGTAGAGAAAGTAGCTCCAAACTTCCATCCCTCCACAGAAACATTGAAAATATGTAAAAACTGTCAGAAACAACTTTGTCAAACTCTGAAAAACAGTTGAAGGTTTATAGCGACCAAGGGGAAGGCTGAATAAAGAAACTAAGCTGTAGGATACTTTTAAAAATGGTAGGATACTTTTGTGGAATTGTTACTGGTCCTTTCCACAAACCCTCCCCAGCTCGGCAGCCCATCATCCCTGTGTTGGAGCAGGACCCACTCCAGAGGAAACAGAGCAGATATTATAAGCAAATTATTGTGCTTAGCTGTTCTATTTTGTCTGGAGGCTACCTGAAGAAATGGCACAAGACACTCATCACTACCTGGGGGGAAAGATGCGGTGGAGAGATATAATAGAACGCCTAAAGCCTGGGAGGAAATGCTGTGGAGAGAATATATAGTTTTTAAAAATGTAAATGTAACACTCTCTTGGACAAAGCACAGGATAGGCCACAAAATAGAAATCAGACAAAGCATCCTCTCTGAGCACAATGAAATGAAACTAGAAATTTTTTTTAAAAAGAAGGAAAATAGAAAATTCATGAATATGTGGAAATTAAATAATATACAATTAAACTAGCCATGGGTCAAATAAGAGATCAAGGGGCTGCCCTCTGGTGGTCAGTGCACTTCCACAGGGGGGCGCTGCTCAGCCAGAGGCAGGCTCATGGCTGGTGAGCACAGTGGCGGGAGCCTCTCCCACCTTTGCGGCAGTTGGACATTCCCCAAGGGCTCTCGCAGGCCAGAGAGAGCGCAGGCCAGACCCAGGGGACCTCTGCAAAATTTGTGCACTGGTCTCTAGTCTATAAATAATTATATGCCAACAAAGTAGATACCTAGATAATATGGACAATCCCTAGGAACACACAATTTATCTGAACTGATTCAAGTAGAAACAGAAAATCTCAACAGACCTATAAAAACTAAGATATTACATCAGTAATCAAAAACTTTTCAACCAAAACCGGTTTGGCTCAGTGGTAGAGCGTTGGTCTGCGGACTGGAAGGTCCCAGGTTCGATTCCAGTCAAGGGCATGTACATTGGTTGGGGGCACATCCCTGGTGTGTGTGTGTGTGGGGGGGGGGTGGTGCAGGAGGCAGCTGGTTGATGTCTCTCTCTCATCAATGTTTCTAGCTCGCTCTCTCTCCTCTCCCTTCCTCTCGGTAAAAACTCAATAAAATATATTTTTTTAAAAACAAACAACTTTTCAGAAAATAAAAGTCCAGGATCAAGTTGCTTCATTGGTGAAGTCCACCAAACCTTTAAAGAATTAGTATTAATCCTTCTCACACTCTTTGAAAAAATAAAAGGGGGGAGCAGGAAACACTTCCCACCTTATTCTGTAAGACCAGTGTTACCAATATCAAAGCCAAATAAAGGTTCACAGGAAAAGAAAATTACAGACCAATATTTCTTATCATTAAAGATATAAAAATTCTCAACAAAACACTAGCAAACCAAATTCAACAGCATATTTGTGACCAAGTAGAATTTATCCCAGGAATGTAAGAAACAAAAAAAATAAATTGGACTTCATCAAAACTAAAATATTTGTGTATAAAAAAAATACATTATCAAAAAAAGTGAATAGACAACCTAGATGAGAGAAAATCTTGCATATTATATATCTGATAAGGGTGTAGTATTCAAAATATATAAGGAACTCTTACAACTCACAACAAAAAGACAAACAACCTAACTAAAAAAGTGAGCAAAGGATTGAATAGCTATTTCTCCAAAACAGACATGCAAATAAATGGCCAACCAACATATAAGATGCTCAACATAATTAGGCACTAGGAAAATGCAAATCAAAACTAAATATGAGATTCCATTTCACACACTCAATAGGATAATTATAATAAATTTCAAAAAGGAAAATAAGTCTTGGTGAGGATGTGGAAAGATTAGAACCCTTGTACATTGCGAGTAGGAATGAAAAATGATTCAGCTGCTATGGAAAAGTTTGGTTGTTCCTCAAAAAGTTAAATATACCACATGATCCTGAAATTCCACTTCTCAGTATAAACTACAAAGAACTAAAAAGTACTGAAATAAATACATGTAGAGGTAGGTTTACAGCAGCACTTTTCATAATATCCAAGACAGGAACAGCCCAAACATCCATCAATAAATGAATGTATATATGAATTGTATGATATAATATTATTGTCCATGGAAAGGAATGAAGTACTGGTATTATGTGGATGAACATCAAAAATATCAAAAAAAAAGAAGCCAGACATAAAAGGTCACAAATTGTCTGAGAGATAAACCCAAAGAGACATAAGGTAGAATGGTGGTAACCTACTTAATGGTAAGAGGTGTTTTTTTTTTGTTTGTTTTTTTGTTGTTGTTGTTGTTGTTTAAAAGTTTACTTTGGAATGATGGAAATGTGTGGAACTAGACATTTTGAATGTACTAAATGCCACTGTATTTTTCACTGTGAAATGGTTAATTTTGTTATGTAAATTTCACCTCAATAAATTATTAGAAAAAGAAAAAGTGAACGGCAGTCCATTTTCAGCCCAGATAAGGAGTTCAGGATACCCTTAACACATACCAGAACTTAATACTGGAAACTACACATTTGCTTTTAAAAGTCATTACTATGGCCATGAAAACAAAAACCTTTAAGTAAAGCTTAAGAGATTCACCATCTCAGGGCACTGTACAGCAATAACAAAACAAAATAAAAAGGGTGGAAGGTTGGGGGATGGTAGGAAAAAAACTGATGGTTATAATTAGCTAAATCCCAGTGAAAACCATGGATAAGTTAAGAAAGCCCTACTGACCAGGCCAGAATGCTCTGACTACACTGTCTTGAGTTTTGGAGTGAGTAACAGTTAGGATTCCAACTAAAAACAGATGACACACTCTCCTTAGGATAACCTGAGGAGGGTTTATTTACAAAAGGACTATTTATAGAAGTGAAGATGTAGAGAAATAAAGGGATAGTTCAGTAACCCAGAGCAGCAGAAACACTGCCACTCTAAGCTAAAGAAACAAGTTTAGTTCTAACCCCTACCCACTCACCCTACCAAATCTCCCCAACCCCAGGTTAAAAAAGACCACATACATGGCAAATACTAATAAGAAGGCTAGTTGAACATATTGCTATAGTTTGTTTATAAGTTTAAAATAAGCCACTATTAATAGGAATATAAAAGAAACCTATACAATAATAAAGGAGTAATCCTCTAAAAAGATTTAATAAATTTTCATGTACCTAAAAAGTAGCCCCAAAGCATATGAAGAAAAATAACTGTAGTATCTTTCTATATTAGTTTTTTATAGTGAGTCAGATAATTTCTTTTGAATAACCTGTCACTTATAAAATGTGACATTTTAATGAAAATTATAAAATAGTAATGTTTTAAATTTACTTTTAGAGTAGAAAAAAAAAGACAATCTCTTTTTCTTATAACTCATGATATTACCTTCTAAATATATTTGCAATTAACTTCCCAAAAATGTTCATGATCAATAAACTAGCCTCCCTTGCCTTCAGCTTTGCTACCTAGTATACAACCCTGATCCATGACATCTATAAAGTGCTGTACTAACTATCCTTCTACAAGAATGTTTCATAAAGTCACATCCCTACTTAACACCTTTTAATTAGTCTCCCACAATCTATAGTATAATAAAATCCAAATTCTTCAGCTTATCTATTTCTCCATTCTCATCTCCCAGAATCTCTTCTCCCTAATCCCTCCCCCACCAATATTTTCTATTCTAGCATCCACAGTCTATTGGATCAGGCTTCTGAGCCTTATAAACTTTTCTTTCTACTTAGAATGTTTTTCTCCTTCTAACAGTCTGGCAAATAGCTAGTCATCCTTTGTACCCTACAGACACCACTTTTTGCAAAAGTTTTCTCAGATCAAATTTCCACTCTCCCTCCAAAATAAACATAATGACTGCCTCTTTTATGCTATTTCTGAATTTTATCCCACTTTTAACATAATTCTATTCTGCATTTTTCATATTTTAAAAGGTTTGTAAAATAAGCTTTAGATTGGAAAATCCTTATGTCAGTTTATAGTTTTTATTTCTATTCTAATATAAAATGTTTAAGACTTGCTATAGTTATAAAAAAAATGACAAGAAAAGGGAAAATAAATAAAGGGGTCACAAAAACAGTTTCAAGACTGGATACAATGAAAACAATTCTAATGTGGAATACTTATTAAATAGTGACAACATACTTTAATAGAAATAAGAACTAGGAGAGCTTTACATACTGAGTGAACAAAAAAAGTAAAACTAAATACTTTTTATATTAATGATCTGACCCATTTTTAATGAATAAATGTTTCCTCAGATACTAGTAGTCTACTTTTTACACTCTAGCACTTTAGAACATTTAAAATATACACCTTCTGATAAACAGGAACCCTTTGCTAATCAATTTCAAGTAGATTCAAGCATAATTAGAAAATAACATAGATGCCTTATTATACAATAAGAAAATAACTTTCAATGCCTTTTTAAAAAATATCAGAAGCAAAAGGGATTCTTCATAACCTATATGGCAATAGATTTCTCATATAATATAATCAGAAATGTAAAATTAATTCTTAAAAATTACAAAGTTCTTATTTCCAAGAAATCTACAACACAGTAAGTCCTTTTATCTACAAATCACTTCCATACTACAGGGCTGTATAAACTAAAAGTCTTTGATGAGCAAGGGCACCTGGCTGACCATTTGTCATTTTCTGAGCCAGTTAACTGTCTACCTTCTCAACACTACAATACAGAAAACATTCTACCTCCTTCAATAGTTAATACATTCTGCTTCACTCATACTTCTAGGTCCAAATCACCAGATGTGATAAATTATGAGCTAATCATAGAAATGCAAGAAATAACTGTAAGTAAGCATTTTAATAGTTGCAGGGAAAGCAAGGACACTGCAGTCCTAGCTAGAGATCACTCTATGTGCGTAAACTGTATGGATAACACTTTATAATTCCATGATGCCCCAACTCCTATCCCCAACTGAAATTCCTGTGGAACTTTAAGCCTGTGTGAATCTGTTCCAAAGTAGAAAGAAGTTTGAAGTTCTTTGTTTAAATATTTTTTTCCAAAACTCTGTGGCTTTGGAAAGTTATTTAGCCACTTTTAAAGCCCCGTCTCCTTATCTATAAAATCATGAAATTTACCAATCAGAGGGTTGTTGTGCAATGAATTAATGTAATATAAATGGAAGGAAGGAAGGAAGGAAGGAAGGGAGGGAGGGAGGGAGGGAGGGAAGGGGAGGGGAGGGGAGGGGAGGGGAGGGGAGGGAAGAAGGAAAAAGAAAACAATTTACTTAGATGATTTCTGCGGTTCATTTAAAACTCAGTTAAATTTTCTACATATACAAGATGAATTATTAAGATTTAATAATCACCCAAGTTACAAACCAGAAGAACAGTATACAAGTTGGTTTTTCCAAATCAGAACTATCCATTCTCTTTAAATCATACCTTAGTATTATTTAACACATACATTTTTTGCTGGCATCAATGAGTACATGGTTAAAACATTTACCAGATGCTTTTCCTTTTTAAGATTCCTATCTAACTACAGTGGGTGTAGAAGTAGAACTTGGTGGTGGTGGTGGTGGTGGCGGCGGCGGCGGCGGCGGCGGCGGCAATGGTGAGGACAACAGTTACCATTGATTAAGGGCTTACTATGTGCCCAATATTGTCCTAAGCCCCTTAATACTTTATCTCATTGTTCCACACAACAACCCTACAAAGTAGGCATTACATTTCCCAATTTAAGATGTGAGGAAACTAAAGCTTACAGAGGTTACGCCATTTGTGAAATATGATGGAGTAAGTTTTAGAACCTACTAAGCATGACAACTCCATATCTTCCCTCACATGTATGCCTTAATTTTACCATCTAAAATGCAGATAAATAAATAAATAAATAAATAAATAAATAAATAATCAACAAATAGAAATGTACTCAGGTACAGATAATTCTACTTTCCAGAATCCCTTTCAGGAAAAGCACTATTTGTTTGTACTCTTTATTGTCTCAAAGGAAACCCTTGATAATATGGGGAAGGTGAAATACCTTGCCCCTCCTAATAACACTTAAATGTGGGAGAAATTGGCCTCCATGAGATAAGGGAAGGAATTTCTTTAAGTTACTAAAAAGAGGAAAGAAAGGGGGAGAGAGATGGGAGAGAGAAGAGGTGAAATGCAAACAAAGTGACACAATACTGTAGTTGCAGGTAGGTGATATGATCCCTCCTTTTGTAACCCTTAAATCTTCAGGAAAACGTGAGCAGACTTCTGGAGAGTCCACAAAAAGATAAAGTTGTATATCTAAGGGTATGACAAAGCTCTATATCTACAGGGTGAGAGAGAACCTCTTAAAGGAATACCACATCACAGAGTTAGAGCAGAGAAGTAAACAAGAGAAAGCAACTAAATTATGTGGAGGACTGTAGATGCCAATTTTTTAAAAAATCTTTATTGTTCAGATTATTACAGATGTTCATCTTTTTCTCCCCATAGGTCCCCTCCACCTGGTTCCCATGCCACTTCAGGCATTCCCCCCAACCCCACTGACCTTGCACATAGGCATAAACTATTTGTCCAACCTCTTCCAACACCCCCCACAACCACTTCCCCCAGAGAATTGTCAATCTGCCCCTGATTCTATTACATTCAACAGTCTGTTCTGTTCATCAGGGGTTTTTTTATTCATTTGATTTTTAGGTTCACTTGTTGATAAAAATGTATTTATTGTCACATTGTTGTTCATAATTTTTTATCTTTACCATTTTCTTCTTCATCTTCTTAAGAAATACCCTTCAGCACTTCATATAATACTGGTTTGGAGGTGATGAACTCCTTTAGCTTTTTCTTGTCTGTGAAGCTCTTTATCTGACCTTCAATTCTAAATGACAGCTTTGCTGGGTAGAGTAATCTTGGTTGTAGGTTCTTGGTATTCATCACTCTGTATATTTCTTGTCACTCCCTTCTGGCCTGCATAGTTTCTGTTGAGAAATCAGCTAACAGTCATATGGGTACTCCCTTGTAGGTAACTGTTTTTCTTTTGCTGCTTTCAATATTCTCTCTTTGTCTTTTGCCCTTGGCATTTTAATTATGATGTGTCTTGGTGTGGTCCTCTTTGGATTCCTCTTGTTTGGAATTCTCTGCGCTTCCTGGATTTGTAAGTTTCTTTCTTTCACCAGGTGGGGGAAGTTTTCTGTCATTATTTCTTCAAATAAGTTTTCAGTATCTTGCTTTCTCTCTTCTTCTGGCACCCCCGTCATTCTGATGTTGGTATGCCTGAAGTTGTCCCAGAGGCTCCTTACACTATCTTCATATGTTTTGATTCATTTTTCTTTTTGCTTTTCTGGTTGGGTGTTTTTTGCTTTTTGGTATTTCAAATCTTTGACTTGATTCTTCAGATCCTCTAGTCTGCTGTTGGATCTCTGTATATTATTCTTTATTTCAGTCAGTGTATACTTTATTTCTGACTGGTCCTTTTTCATATCCTTGAGGGTCTCACTAAATTTCTTGGAGGTTTCCAGAAGATTCTTGAGTAACCTTATAACCATGGTTTTGAACTCTATATCCAGTATTTTTATTTCTTCCATTTCTTTCATTTATGACTTGTTTCTTTGTCTCTGCATTTTGGCTGTTTCCCTGTGTTTGTTTCTATGAACTGTGTAGCTGCTAAGTCTCTTTGAGTTGATAGAGTGGCCTTGTGTGGGTGTCCTATAGTTCACCTCACGGGTTGTTTGCACATTCTTGTAGTTAACCCTTGATTGCTATTGGTATTACTGGGAGGAACTGACCTACAGGCCAATTGGCTGTGATGACCAGTTGTGTCTACCCTGGAAGATCTGTTGCACAGGAGATACCCTTATGGGGCAGGACTTGCTTCAGTGGGGCTTTGGTGCTCACTGAGTCTGCCCCTTGAGTATGTCTCATGGATGTGAAGAGCTGTAATCTGGTATGGTCTCACTCTGACCACTGGGCACACTGGCTCTTGGATCTCCAAGGAGGTGCAAGGTCAGCCACTGTCTAGGGCCGCCCAACAGGAACTATAGAGACATCTGCAGATTCCTCCTCTTTGTATGGGGTTTGGAAGTGCCCAGAAGAGGCCCAGCTGTGAAGCAAGACAGGCTACTGCTGCTGGGCCTTGGGCCTTCTTTTGGAAGCTCTGGGGCTCTCTGACCCAGCTGCAGTTTGACAGGTTTTAAGAGGACAAATGACAGGCCATTCATATGCAAAAGCCAATGTGTACAGCTTGGGTAGGGTTGTAAATTGGGTGTGGTGGGGTCTCTGGGAATCACCAGGGTAGAGCAAACAGCCATAGCTGCCAATAAGCACTGCACTGGAAAAGTCCCCGGGTCTCTGCATCCCGCGCCCCCGTTAAGGAACAATGATCACTATGGACACCTCTGAGAGAAAGCCACCCTCACATTCCTGTCCCAATGCGAGTAAGTCCAGTTTCTGCCCGCACGTGTCTGTGTCCCCCAGAATCTCCCCCGGAACTGGAGTTCAGAACAATCGGGAGCTTGTGTCTCCTTCCCAATTAAAAGAGCAGAGCATCCAGGTGCCAGTACATTCCACACCTCCCCACCTCTTACCAGTCTCAATGCACTTTCTTCACCTCTCTAGTTGTGGAACTTCCACCCAGCCAGCTTTCCTGTGGTTCTGGGTGATAGTTGTTCTGCCTTTTAGTTGTAATTTTGATTATGAGAGGCAGCAAGTACAGGTGTTTACCTATGCCGCCATCTTGGTTCTCCCATTCTTTTTATTAAGTAACAAAGAAGGACATATCTTTTCCTCCTATGACAGACAACTAAAACTGTCATTAAATACAAAAATGAGGAATTAGTCATTCATGTCCCTTCCCCTTTATCTTTACATTTTTCCTTAAATTCTTCTTGTAATTTTGCCATGGTTTCATTAAGAGCCTCAATGTAATAACTGAAAACTTCCTATATGCTCAATTATTAGAAAACCATAGTAGTTTTCCTCAAAGATAAACTAAATCTTTATTTAAGTAATTAGAAAGCAAATGCTTACACTTAACTAAATGCCAAAACTATGAGGAAAAAAATGGCAATACAACCATTTATCATTGAATTAATATACATAGTTGATCAGATTGGGGATGGGGAAAGAAAGAAAAGGTAAGAAAACTCAATAGACCTAAAAACAGTATAATATTAATAAATTCTAAGGGAACAGACTTTCCACATAGCACTTTTATATTCTACCAGTCAGTATTCTAGGGTTTTACATATATACCTCACGTGGTACTCAAAACAACCTTAGAAGATGGGTGCTATTATGTCTATTTTATAAAGAAGAAACTGACACTGAATGATTAAGTAACTTACTTAGGATTATAACCAAGCAAGGACACAGTCAGGATTTAAACCTCAGCAATCTAACTCCAAAAACCCTCCTCACAACATCTGTACTGCACTATAATTTATTATTTACAAAGTAATTTACACGTCTTAAAGATTTGTTTTTAAGATTACTGATGTAGCCCAGCTGCATGGCTCTGTGGTTGAGCATCAACCTATGAACCAGGAGGTCACAGTTTGATTTCGGTCAGGGAACAGGCTCAATCCCCATCAGGGGCTTGCAGGAGGCAGCTGGTCATCATTGATATATATGTATTTCTCTCTGAAATCAATAAACATATATTTTTAAAAGATTACTTATCAAATCAAATTTTCTGAAAATAAATTATAATATAGCACATGAAATTATGGTGCAAAATCACTAATATTTAGCTATTTAGAAACGAGCATACCCTCTGACATATGGCTTTAAAAATGATAAATGCTAGCCCTGGCAAGGTAGCTTAGTTGGTTAGAGAGTTATCCCAATATACCAGGGTTGCATTTTTTAAATGACAAATGCTGAGCATCACAGATAAGAAACAGTTAAACAACAACTCTATGGTATGCTTAACTGTCTTAGGAATTAATGTCAATGGTGCAGACTAAGATTCTTAAATAAGTGACATTAAATATGGGTATTACACTTATAGCATTTAACTCTTTAAAAGTAATGTCCTAAAAGGATAAACTAAAAGGCATCTAACACATAAGAGAACACAAAGTAAAAAACAAATAGCAAAAATACATGAATATTCCATCTGTAGTATTTCCTTGAGCCATATAATTATTATTATATCTCTAAGGAAAGGGGGGGAAGCCCAAAATTTCTAAAAATGGTAACTCCTTCCTAAAAACAAAATAAAATGCTAAACAAAGTGAAATTAACAGTTCTGAAATGCAATTAAATTTATGATGAACCAACACTGAACACTCATGGCATACTAAGGTTGTTGTAGTTTTGCAAGAAAAAAAAAACCAAACAAACAAAAGCACTAAACATAATTCTCTTAGAAAAATATTTTTTAAATGAAACACATTTTAAGAAATAAAGATAAACTAATTTATCAGTCTAATTTTAGGCTGCACTTAACATAAGAAAAAAGGTAATGGAACTTAAATAAAACTTGTTTGAGAGAATCACTTGCCAAAATTAAGTAATAATAAATTCCTGCTGTCGTTGGGTGCTAAAGTATTAGTACTAAAAGAAAGTGCCTGCATGCTTTGGTAAGAAAACTTCATTTTTCCCATCTGCAACTGGAACCAATATCATGCCAATTTGAAAGTAACTGTCTTTTATAAAGCTACAAAACAGGAAGTAGAAATGAAAAATGCAGTTGTGTCCATAAAATGAAAGGGATTCTCTGTCATTTTTTTTCTGTTTGATATCCTAAATCAAATAAATTATGGAAAATAAAATAAAAAACAAATGTCAATTTAAAAAATCTACTGATCATCAGAAAAGTAAAATTAACATAATAATAACTAATATTAAGAGGTTCAACTTATTTTAAAAAAATAAAGCTGTGATTTTTAAACATTAAAGTAAATTTATACAAGTAGAAATACACCAAATGATTAAAAGAGATTTTGCCATTAAAAAAATTTTTTTTAATTGATTTTTAGAAAGAGAGGAATAGAGAGAAACATCAATGCCAGAACAACACATGGAATGGCTGCCACCCACCAGAAATTGAGCCCATAACATGGGCATGTGCCCCTACCAGCAATTGAACCAGCAACCCTTTGGTGCACCAGATGACCGTCAACCAACTAAGCCCACACTGGGTAGGGCCAGATTTTGCCATTTTTAAACATGATGGAGAATGGCTCTGGTCACTCAGTGAAGATGATACTGCCCACCCCCCACCTAATTAAGAAAACAAAAACAAAAGGAAAATGAGCAGGTATGGAATGTCAACCTGATACAGTAAAATATTTTGTGTCACTGACTGTATTTCTTACAAAATTTACATATTTGTAATCTCAGATTATCAACAAGCATAACTGAGTAAAATGATAAACCCAAACATGGTCTTTGAAAGAGTTTTTGGTCTCCTGGGACAGATCACCAGCTGCAGAATGAAGAACAAGATAAAGAAAAAAAGAAAAAAAACTTTGCTTGTCTAGACAGGAATGTCCAAAATACAAAGCAAAAATAAAGACATACTACATGGAGGTAGAAAATTGACAATCCTATATAAAAGGCTAATATGCAAATTGTCCCCTCGACCGGGAGTTCGACTAGGGCAGGGGTCCTCAAACTTTTTTAAGTGGGGGCCAGATCACGGTCCCTCAGAGAGCTGGAGGGCCGGACTATATGAACTACTAATTCCTACTGTAACACCTTGGCTGCGCTCACTGCCCAAAAAACCTGGCGGGCAGGATCAGACTCCCCTGGGGGCTGCATGTGGCCCGCGGGCCGTAGTTTGAAGACCCCTGGACTAGGGGTTCAACTAGGGGGTGGGGCCGGCCTGTCAACCTCCTGTGTCGCCTCCCGCTGGTCTGATCAATTGAGGCAGGCTGACAGGACCCCACCCATGCACAAATTCATGCACCAGGCCTATAGTTAAATATAAAATGGGTGAAAACTAATGACCTTATAATATGAAGTTTGGACTAGTAAAAATAAGTTTGAACATTCTAGAAATGGAAAATATTTAAATACAAACTATCCTATGAACAAATAGCATGCTTAATTCCTAAAATCATTGAACAAAACATTTAGATAGTGCTCACTTCGCAGCACATATACTAAAATTGGAACAACACAAAGATTAGCATGGCCCCTGCACAAAGATGACACGCAAACTCATGAAGCATTCCATATTTTAAAAAATAAATAAATCTATAATAATAAAAGCATAATATGCTAATTAGACCAGACATCCTTCCGAATGAAACCGAGGCTACAAGGGAGGGAGGGAAACCCAGATCTATGGTGCCAGACGAGGCCGGAGGGAAGCCCGGGTCCCGGGTACCTGCCAGTGGTGGCAGCCGAATCTCATGCTTCGGACCTCTAGTAAATAAATAAAACATTTAGATACTTAGCTGTTTAATAAAAATAATTAATTCACCTTTTTTTTTTAAACTGATTTTGAGAGTGTTTAAAAATATTTTACCTAGACAACTATGCAATTCTTCTCTGACACCAACTGCACAACTATCATGAACATTAAGGGTTTCTGCATATTAAATGAACAAGTTAGGTCTAAGATATTTATCTATAGACAGATTTCTAAAATAAAAAGGACACTAAGCCAAAAATTGGAGAAATATCATGAACACAAATATCATGAACAGCATTAAGTTGCCACCCCTCTACTCTCCGCAATGCTGCAATGGGCTTTATTATGACAGAAGTTTTTACTTTCTACCTACTTTGGTCACACCCAGCAGCTGTAGCAAATGGTGGTGGTGAATCAGAAGGAAGTGGCAGCTGCACATATTCTCTGGCAGCAGAATAAATGTGGTCCTTGTCCCCCACTGACTTCTCTTCCTGCCCCCACATAGTAGACAACAAGAGTGAGCAAGGAGAAAGAAAGCCTGAAGCAGCTGCCTTAATCATTCAGATGCTTCTGCAGCTCTCACACACAGTCTTAAGTCCCACTGTCATATTCTGCAGGCCATGCAAAACTTTGAAAGGAGGCCTTCTCCCTCTGAAAGTCATCACAATTGTCCAGACATTCAAGCCAAAAAACATAGCATTTTCCTAGACTATTCTTCACTTGCATGTGAAGTTAGCTGAAAATCCTACTAATTCTATCCCTTAAGTCTCAAATTCACTCTCTTAATTCCATCCTCACTTTTCAGATGTTTCTGTTTTTGGCTCTCTATTTTTTTTTCCCCCCAGCCTACTCAAATACATCCTCCACATTGCTGCCTTCAGAAGTATTTTTCTAAAATGTAAATCTGAGTATGTCACCTATTAAAAATTCTTCAACAGCTCCCTATAACTAAAAATGCATGGTCCAGAGACCAGCTATAGCTATAATATAAGGAAAAGTGGTTTTGCTACCTTGATTTAAGACACACAGAAATAAAAGGAAAAACGTGTTTCATCCCAAATAGTTAATATGGCAAATAAGACTCTATTATCTGGACTCCAACTAGCTTCTTGTCCCTCTGTTACAACCCCTTTGCACTAGCCATACTGAACTACTTATATTTCCACCATGCTCTTTCAAATCTCTCTCCTTCTTGTCTATGTATGCACTACAGGTTCAAATTTGTCCTTTAAAATAGAGATGGAATTCCATCATCTCCACAAAGCCGTCCTTGACAGTCTCCCATATAATGGTATGCTTGCTTACATAAGAGGCTCCTTTTCCAGATGTCAGCTCTTGAAGGAGGAACCATGGGTGACTGATGTTCATAACTTTAGTACCCAGCAGGATTACATTTAATATACTTTAGGAGGAAGAAGAATCTTGGCATTTGGCACTCTCATAGCTCTTTCTGCTATGCCTAAGTGGTCTTCTGTTTAAAAGGTCATTTCAGAACATCTGTGCTTTCAAGACACTTTGGGATGAGATGGGACATGATACATTGAATGGAAAAACTTAAAATGAATAAGAGATGTTTCCATGTTTAGAATAATTTACAGTCTACAGGGGAAAACGGACTAAAAAATATAAGGAAGAAAGATAAGTCTTTAGTAACAAGGATTTTGAAGGAGGATGTCTTCTTAAGCAAATACTCTGGAATTAACTGATGACAGTATTTGTAACACAGCCAAAACTAAACACTGCATCAATGACCTCTAATTTTTTACCTGGAAAAGTAATTAAGGGAGCCAGTTTTGCTTTACCAAGGCATGTTATATTTTTCTGACCTTTGAATACAAAGATTTTGGGTTTGAAGACCGAAACAAAGTTTAGACTTCTTGACATTAGAAATTTAGGTGTTTGCTTACTTTGAGGTTGAAAGAGGGTGGTTCCTGTCAAAATGTTTCCTTGCTAAGGATCTTGGAACTAAAACAGTAATAATAAATATTTTTAAAGATTTAATTATAAATTGACAGAAAAGATGTGATATGTTACCTTATAGTTATCACATTTAAAATTAAACATTCCTCAAACATAATACACACCACTGTCTAACACTCACTATTCCAGGTAGGTCCAAAGGTAAAAACGTAATTCAGGAAAAGAAAAGACAACATTCCTCAGATCAAAGAAAAATTCAGGGACTCAATAATCACATAACTTTGCTTATAGTGAGAATTACTGGGGATAATATGTAAAACACATGGCTTTTTAAAGGGAATTCAAACAAAAAAGTGAGGAGATAGAAGAAGAGGGCTAGGTAGTCAGAGACTGGGACCAGCAGTGGGGGGTGGGGTGGGGGTGGGGGGGGTAAAGAACAGGGGAACCTAACTAACCCGGAGAAGGCGACCCAGCTGGGGAGAAAGAAGGTGCACACAGGAGGCATCAGCTTTAAAATGCATGGATGCTGCCAGCCAGCATGGCTCACTGATTGAACATCGACCTTTGACCGTAAGATCACAGTTTGACTTCTGGTCAGGGCACATGCCCAGGTTATGGCTTGATACCCAGAATGTGATATACAGAGGCATCCAATCAATGATTCTCTCTCACCATTGATGTTTATATCTCTCTCTCCCTCTCCCTTCCTCTCTGAAATCAATAAAAATATATATTTTTAAATAACTAAAAGATTAAATAAATTAGTACACAAATAAATAAAATGTATGGATGTTGTTAAGACAGGCAGTTTGCAGATAACCAATCACAAGGCAGTGAGGCATATAATCAATCCCAAGGATGTTGCTAAGCCAGAATTCGTTTAAATGACCCATCAGGAGCCAGCAAAGCATATATCCATCCCTAGACAAAAAAGCATGCTCTCTTCTTCTCTCTCTGGTGCACTGGGTTCCTGGCTCTCCTATGGCAGCAGATATGCTCCCTTGCACCCACATGGTTTATGACTATGTGGGACTCCACACATGGACTAATGGACTTCCTAATTAGCTTGGATACTGAATTGCACCCGGCTGCAACATGGAACTGATTCTAGACACTGGCCTGCCATTGGAATCCCAGGTGCAGCTTTTCCAGGACTGGCTTCACTCAATAAACTTTGCTTCCGCTCACCGTTTTTGTCTGCAAATTTTTGTCTGCGAGACAACAAACTCAACCACCATATTTTGGTTTCAAGAGGATATTATTTTCAATAAATAGTATTGGAACAGTTGGGTATCCATGTGCAAAAAAGATGAACTTGGATCTATAAATTACACAATACACAAAATTTAACTAGACATAGATCAGATACCTAAATATAGGAGTTAAAACTTATAAAGGAAAACAGCAGGAAATCTTCATGGTCTTCAGTTAGGCAAAGATGTGTTAGATACGACACACAATGAAAGAAAAGAATTGATAAGGTGAACTTCATCAAAATTCAATTTATACTCTAATGGACACCATCAAAAAATGAAAAGATAAACTACACTTGGGGAGAAAATACTGACAAGTTACATATCTAATAACAAATTGGTATCTAGAACATATAAAGAACTCTTATAACTTAATAAGACAAATGACCAAATTTTAAAGCAAGTAAAAGATCTGAATAAACATTCCAACAAAGATGATGTTAAACGGTTAATAAGAATATAAAAAGTTGCTCAACATCATTAGTCATTAGAGAAGTACAAATTAAATCTGCAATGGGATACCACTTTCACTCACTAGAATGGTTAAAATCAAAATGACAAGTAATACTATAATTGGACCATGCACACATGTGGGCAAACGGCAATAGCTTCTCAGAAATGTATTCTATTTTTGGGATTAAAAACATTTTGCAACTTTTCAAAAGCTAAACAGAAGCCCATCCAACTCTTCCTTTACCACATTTTTTTTTTTTTTTTTTGACAGGGAATAATAAAATTTACCAAATGGGTAATGCATGTGCCTGTGTTTTCTGTCTAGGCTTTAGTGAGTATCCCAACTTGAGGGTCATTTCCAGAGGCAAATAAAGAAAAGGTCCAGGGAAGGAATTGTATCTTTGAAAGCCACAACATTAGACAACTTGTTTCTCCTTTTGAACACTTTTTATAGAAAAACTCAGCCTGCACCCTCTCACAATCTGGGACCCCTTAGGGTATGTCTGACTGGCAGTTTGGGCCTGATCCCAGGCCTAAACTGGCAGTCAGACATCCCTCTCACAATCCAGGACCCCTGGCTCCTAACTGCTCGCTTGCCTACATGATTGCCCCTAACTGCTCGCCTGCCTGCTGCCTGCCTGCCTGATCGCCCTTAACCACTCACCTGCCTACCTGACTGCCCCCAACTGCTCATCTGCCTGATTTCCCCTAATCACCTCTGCCTGCCTGCCTGCCTGCCTGATTGCCCCTAACCACCTCTACCTCAGCTCCCCGCTGCAACGGCTTCATCCGGAATGATGTCCAGTAGGTCATTCAGCTGTCCAGTCTAATTAGCATATTATGCTTCTATTATTATAGATAAGGGTGATTCCTGAGATAATGAATTCACCTCATATCTGGAAAAGACGTTTTAAATGCTAAGGTTTCTAAACAGAGAGTGGGACCAAATAAACAGCATTGTGATTAAAGTCCACAATCAAGACTGAAGCTGCATCAAAAAATCTCCATTGCTAAATTATTTCTGACTGAGCCTACTCTGACTTAGTGAACCAGAGGCCTTTACCTCTATACTGGCATATCTGTAATAACATGATATTGTTCTTGAAAGATCTCACATTCTGCTAAATATATACATTAAAATTATGGGTAAAACTGAATTTAGAAAGTCCACACAACACCTATGCAAACTTCATAATCAGAGCACTAACAAAAACATTAACAATCCTCCCAAAAGTATTAGCATAGTTTATGCCAGTGTCGCTCAGTTGGTTGAACATCCTCCTATGCACTGACAGGTCACCAGTTAGATCCCAGGGTTGTGGGCTCAAACCCCAGCAGGAGTCATGTAGAAGGCAGCCAAAAGATGTTTCTTTCTCACATCGATGTTTCCTTCTCTCCCTTTCCCTTCCTCTTTCTTTAAAATCAATAAAAACATATTATTTTTTTAAGTTGGTTAAAGTCCGAATAAATAAAGTAAATGAGAATGAACATCCTGTATAATACTTTATTCATTTTTCTATGACTTGCTGCACTCAGCTATGTTAATGTATCTTTATGTCTGAGTTCAGCTCCATAGTGGAACACATTTACATGCTGGAAAAGATCATTCAATCTGTGCACCAGTTGTCAATTCTTCCTCACCCACTCCCTGGCTTGCTTTACACAAGACCTCCAATGTTGGACACCTGTCAGTGATCACATTTGTGGCACTCTCTGAGATTATTTATCTCCGTAGAGGTTTAGTACTTTGAGAGTAGAGGAAGAGGATGCTATTTATCAAGATGGTCTTATAACACAACAGAGAGATTTAATATATTTCTATTTCTTAATTTTTGCATTTTTAATTGAAAATATATATATATATATATATATATATATATATATATATATATATATATATATATATATATCTGTTGTTCCACCCATATACGCATTCTTTTGGTTGATTCTTGCATGTGCCCTGACTGGGGATTAAACCCACAATCTTGGCTTATCAGGAAGATACTAACCAACTGAGCCACCTAAGGCTTTATTTTTATTTTTATTTTTTTTATGTTTTTATTGATTTCAGAGAGAGGAAGGGAGGAGAGGAAGATAAAAACATCAATGGTGAGAGAGAAAGATTGATCAGCTGCCCCCTACTGGGGACCGGGAGAGCAACATGGGCAATGCCCTGACAGGGAATCTCACAGGTCACCTCTTGGTGCATGGGATGATGCTCAATCAACTGAACCACACTGGTCGGCCAGGTCTTATCTCTTAATTTTAAAATTGGCTGAAAGAGTATTTCATTTTTTTCAAATCCAAAAACAATGTCTCTTGATTTAATTTTTCTTACTCAAGCTCTCGATAGGAAAAAAAAAAAATCCCTACATTAATCTACATCACAATTTTGCTGTGATAGAAGGAAACATGGAGTACAATATTTTTTTAAACACAGGCACTGAATTTGAATAGGTCTTTAATGTTGGCACAAATTTATTTATATATATTTTGAGTAAACTGTAAACTCTATGTTTATGTGACATACCAACACAGTAAAACAAGGCAAATATCTCACAATTATTTTTTAAAGCTATTATTACTCTCCAGAAATTTAATTATGGTTACAAAGGTTGAAATAAATGTTTTTAACAATAAATGTTTTTAACTTAGAAAAATCTACTGATCAAACAAGTTTTCATCATTAAAAAGATGAAACTACTGAACCAAAACACAGAGGTTTTTTTTGTTTTACTTTTTAAATTTCTTCTCTTTTAAAGTGGTGGTCATTACATTTATTACTGTTCAGGTGTTTACCAGATGTTAAAAGTCATTTGGCCTCAAATGGGCCTTAAAACATGTTTATCCTTCAATCCAGGGATTTTGCTAATAAAATAATTGGAAAATTACACAAAAATTTAGCAACCATCTATTTATAAAAACCACAAACAAAAAGTGACTTAAATGTCTAATATAGAACTGGTTAAATAAATTATGATATGAAATATTTTAAGTGATACTATGGATAAATATGGAAAATTACAGTAAGTACAAAGAAGTAACAAATTAATATATCGTAAGTATTTTTGTAAAATATACATTATATAAGAAAATAGGAAAAGGTCTAGGAGGCTATTTTCCAAGGCTATACCAGTAGTTCTCAAAGTGTATCCCCAATCAACATCAGTATCATTTGGAAACTTGTTCAAAATGAAAATTCTGGGGCCCCACTCTCATCTCACTGTATCAGAAATCCTGGAGGCAGGACCAAGCAATCCGTGTTTAAGTAAATTCCAAGTGATTCTGATGTATGCCAAAGTTACTCTAGATCCTTAATTGGGATCAAGATCCCATTGAAACTGATGAAAACTATTAATTTTTCTCCCAAAAAAGAGTTCATTAAGAAAAATGCTCCATTTTACATATATTTCAAAGACAAACATAAAGCAGAGGGTACAATACTATTCCCAAATATATCATATTCTATACTGAGTCCTAGGACTCTTACTTAACAATAAATAATGCATACTTCTTACGTATAAGTTACCAAAATTAAATTGAGAAAAATGAAAGAACCAGAAAACTGTAAATGAACCCATCAAATCAAAACCCCTTCTGATTTGTCTTCCAAGGCTCACATAAAATCTATTTGGATTTAACTTTCTAAAATTCTGAACTTTACTGTTTATAGGTTGGACTAGTGGCCTTTGCAATAGAGAATTCTCACATGATCACTTTTCCATTTGACTATCAACCTGTTCTTTCTGGCCTTAAGACAAAAACTTTTTAGAGAAGTTAAAAAACAAAACAAGTTTTTAAAATTCTGAACTGTGAATGTTTTAAAACAATGAGACACAGAACTCACATACCCTAGAATTTAAGCAGATCCCTGAATTCCTTTCAGCTTATAGTAAGAACTAATATCAAACTACAGAGACTTCAATAAGGGAAAAAGACTAAAAAATAAATAGGCATTCGGTTATTATCTCTTAATTTTATTTTTCCATATCAACTGCAGGTTTCTGTATAACATGCATTTCCTATGATAAGAAATTTGAATCATATAAAAACATTAGTTATTCTAAGAAAAATATTCAAATGCTTTTTAAAAAACACTATATGCACACCTGTTATTCTCCTATCAATCCAAGCAGGAAACCATTTCTCCTCTACATCATGAGCAATAGAAAAGTACTTATTAAAACATTAATCACAGTCCATTATATTCTGACTCGCTGCCAAAAGTTCCCATTACATCACCAAAAATATCTATTAACCAAAACCTGCTTCTGACAAGTTACAGGAGTGTAGTGTTTAGAATTTAGTAATGTAAAAGTCAGTTTAAAAAGAACAGTTACACAATTGATTTTGCAGTGGCAGCAAAAATGATTCATTTTTTTCCGACATTTATTACCAAAAGGTTGATTTAACTGGTGTTTCTACTGTAAAATTATTATAAAATTATTTTAAATTTCACCTAGCATTATTAAACACATTTACTATGAAAGTATTAAATACAGATGACTGGTTAAAGAATTTCAAAATGTACTGAATATACCACTGTACATAAAACTATATTGTCTTCTGTAAATATGGGCCTTGTTTAGAGCTACGTTTCACAGGAAATTATAGCAAATGAAAACCATCCCCATTTTTCCACTCCCACTCTTTACGATTTATGTTTTTACATTTAAAACCAGTTACTCAGAGAAACAAAAAAAAATGGTAACATTACCTTCAAATCAAAATAATGACTACTTTGGGCATTCTTATCATGTTAAAATAATTGAAAATTATTAAAAGCAAAGCTTAAATATATTTTGATTCTGTACCAGCAGAACCAAATATCTGGTTTTTCATTGCTGGATTTTTGTTTGAGGAGTAGTGACACTGGCTTCTTCCAAACCAGGAAGGAGGAGGTTGACATTTAGATAATAAAATGCTAAGGAAAAAAAAAGCATAGGTAATTATTTCCTGAAAGTAGAGACCACTAATGGCTTATTATGATTTTGCACATTGAAAAGAATAACTCAATAATTGAAACATGTGTAATTTTTCTTTTGTTTACTTATATTTTCAAAGTTTTTATGTAATGAACATGTATTGCCTGTATAATGGGAAAAACTCAATGAACATATTTATTTAATAGAGGCTCTTAATAAAGTTACATACATGTGACGCCAATAATTGGGAAAAACTTAGAAAAAGAAAGGCATACTTGTCTTAACACATTGTATAGAGGGTGGAGCAAAAGCAGGTTTACAGTTGTTCATATGGAAAATAATACAATAATTAATAAATAATTCAAGAATAAACTGTTTTATGTACTCACAACTCTAAACCGACTTTTGCCCCACCCTGTAGTTTATTGCATCTTCTTTCAACTCTAAATTGTTATAATCTCTATTCTTTCTGAAAACAGGACTGAATAATTGTTTCAATAGTTTGTATAAAAGCTAATGTTTCTCATCCTAGATAATTTAATTGGTAAATTCATGGTAGAAGAATTAAGAGAAATTAAAAGCATGAATTATATGTTAGTTAATAAAGAGACAGAAAAAGAAAACAGACCTAACTTAAAATCGTAGAACATGATAACTACAAATTAGCAGGATTCTTTAACCCAAGAGCCAACATGTTTTAAATATGAAAGGTTAAGAGAGTCACCAAGTTACCCATCTATACGTATACATGTGGCTCTTTGGCCCCTTGAGTGTAGCTCTTCCACAAAATACTATGGCCTACGCAAGTCTATTTTGAAGAAGTGGCGTTAGAAGTTTAAAAAATGTGGCTCTCAAAAGAAATTTCAATTGTTGTAATATTGATATTTGGCTCTGTTGACTTATGAGTTTGCCGACCACTGGCCTAAGCGACCATTCGACAGTTCGACTGTTTGACCAGTAGCTATGATGCATAGTGACCACCAGGGGGAAGACGCTCAACACACAAGCATGAAAGCATGGAAGAGATTGATGAATCTCAGAAGGAAGGGGAGAGATGGGAGGGAAGGAAGAGATTAACTGAAGATCTTAAGTGCATACTAGAGGCCCAGTGCATGAAATTTGTGCACATGTAGGGTCCCTAGGCCTGGCCAGCAATCAGAGCCAATCAGAGCCTTTCAGCTGCTGGCTGGGGCCTTCCTTCATTCCGCACCGCCCCTAGTTATCAGTGCACATCATAGTGAGAGATTAAACTCCCGGTCTCCTGGCCAAACTCCTGCAGGGACAATTTGCATATTAGCCTTTTATATGGATAGACTAGAGGCCCACTGCATGGATTCGTGCATCAGTGGAGTACCCCAGCCTGGCCTGCAGGGATCAGGCCGAACCCATGAACCAGGCTTCCAACATCTCCAACATCATCGCGAAAGGACACAGATCAGGCCGAGGGACTCCACCAGTGCACGAATTCATGCACCTAGCCTCTAATAATTTCCTAACAGCTCAATCTGCAGATTGTTTTCTTTTTAAAAAAAACTTTAGTCTCTTTAAATGGAAATAAAATTTCTATATACCTAAAGAAAATAAAGTTATCTCTACTTGCAAGTGGTTTTTAAGAGAACAAGAATCTTTCATTGTATACCTCCAAATAATTATCAGAATCCTAGCCTGTGATTCCTGAGTTCTTGGCCAAAAAATCAAGAATTAGTTAGTGATTATATACTTTACAGTACCTTCAATTGGCAGGCTAGCCAATATTTAATTAAAAGAGAGACTCTTCTTGCTGATGTCTTTAAAGAACCTCACTTCATGCAAGCATGAACATATCACCCACAATGAGAATACAAATCTTTACATGATTAATTTCTGTTCTACATTTTATTACTAAAATCATTATTTACAAGACTCTAAACTGCCTCTAAAACACTTAACATTTTCCACTAAGCGTTCTTTAAAACAATTATAAGCAAAACATAAATGATGAAGACTACACGCATACTCATCTCACTTCTTCCTTATCTGTTTAAGCATTTAACAAGCATTCCTTAATTACTATTTATGTTACAGAACACTGACTAGAAAATAATTCTGCTTGGTATAATATGTGTAAATTATGTATGTTGATATTTGGATAGAAAACGAACTACAGGGTATTATTATTCTTAATAGGCTTTTTGAAAATCATAACATTTAATGAAAATAGAGATTATATAAACAGAAACAGTACCTAGGTTAAAAATAAAACAATTTTGAAAAAGAATCAAACTAATACCAATCACTTTAGGACAATTAAATGACCCATAATTAGACATAGTTTTTATAATAAAGTAATTTTGACCTGAAAATGAAACTTAATGAGAAATTAGGATGAGATTATGATTATGAAAAATTATGAAATTTTGATGTCACAATGATAAAACAAACAAAACCAATCAACAAATTTAAGATGAAATTAAGCTTTAAAAATTCTTTAAAGTTCAATATATATGGAGCTCACTATATATTAGCAGTATTTCCTTTTTAAACATATTTTTTATTGATTTCAGAGAGGAAGAGAGAGAGAGAAACATCAATGATGAGAGAATCATTGGTCGCTGCCTCCTGCACACCCCCTACTGGGGATAGAGTCCACAACCCGGGCATGTGCCATTGATAGAATCAAACCCGGAACCCTTCAGTCAGCAGGCCGGCACTCTATCCACTGAGCCAAACTAGCCAGGGCCATATTTCTAGTACCAAATGTTAACTCCAATGGTAGCATTTGTCACTCAAATAGCTAACATGCATGTAGTATTTACCATGTGCCAGGTATTATTCTTAGGGCATATTATTTATTAATTTTTTAATGCTCATAACTATGAGATAAACACTAATATTATCTACACTTTGAAAATGAGGAATTAAGACACAGAGACAGTAGTAAACTTCCCAGAGTATTAAAACTAGTTAATGAAAAACCCAATATTCAAGCCTAAACAGACAAGCTCCAGAGTATGTTCTCTTAATCCCTACATTAAAAGGTTAATGTGATAGTCCTAACCGGTTTGGCTCAGTAGATAGAGAGTTGGCCTGCAGACTGAAAGGTCCCAGGTTAGATTCCGGTCAAGGGCATGTACCTTGGTTGCAGGCACATCCCTGGTAGGAAGTGTGCAGGACTCTCTATCCCTCTCCCGTCCTCTCTGTAAAAAAAAAATCAATAATATATATATATATATATATATATATATATATATATATATATATATATATATATATATATATTATTTTTTAAAAGGTTAAAGTGATAACTTTAATAGTTTAATAGTTTGGTATTATTACATCTTATGTTTGATAAATTAACAGGAATAGATGACATTATTTCTATTGGTAATATCTCATCCTGGTGATATTCATTAATCACACTGATTTTTCATCAGGTGCAGGCAGTATATAATCCCAATTACTGGAGGGCATGCCTTTATTCTACTTCCTATTATTGATCAATCAAAATTAGACTCATTCAACAAATGTCCACCTTTATGAACCCTTCCCTTGCCTCTAAAGCCAGATTTGACCTCTATCTCTAAAAGCTTCTTTACTATTAAAACAATAACAATGAACAGTTATTGAACTCTTCTGAGTATAAAAAGTACTATGCCCCAAGAAAAATAAATTTATATAATCAAAATAATCTTTAGAGATACATTCTATTATCATCTCCATTTTACAAATAAGAAAAGTTAGGTTCAGAGAAGATAAATTCTCATAGCAAAGGAACATGGCTTGGATTGAAGCCATATATGTTTAATACTAAAATCTATGCTGTTTTACAGTATGCTTAGCACAGTGAGACTATGGGAGCTGTATATCATATTGCATTATATCCTACCGTGTTTCCCTGAAAATAAAACATCCTCCAAAAATAAGACCTACTTACAGGTTTCCTTCTGAGTGAAATATAAAGCATCCCCCCGAAAATAAGGCCCCCCTAGGCTCTGTCTCAGAATGAAAATTAATTTACCATAAACTGGTCACTAGGGCCGCCCCGACTGGCATCTAGCAACCAGTGACATTACGCAGAGTCCTGATGTCACTGCTGTGTGGAGGCAGAGCGGAGGTCAGAGTGAGCAGAGTGAGCGGTGAGCATGGGGAGGGAGAGAGGAGGAGACTTTCGCAGATGCGTGCAGAAGAACAGGAGGATTAGAGCAGACAGGATGCGGCCAAGGTGGTGAGTGCTGGTCTGTCTCGGGTGAGACTACCTGATGCTCGCAGCTGCCCTCATGATGACTGAAGGTTCTCAGTCAGTGGCAGACCCTGCTCCAGCCCAGATCCAGGCCCCAGCAAGCCCAGTGACAATCCCCAGGCATGCCCAAGGGGGTAAATGTCTGATAAAGGGGTAGGGGGGATGTCTGGTGAAGGTGTTCAGTGGCACAGGGGTGGGGGGAGGGGGATCACTTAAAATGACACAGGAGGATCAGAGGGGGCAATCAAAATGACACAGGAGTGCCAGGACCGGTTTGGCTTAGTGGATAGAGCGTCAGCCTGCAGACTGAAAGGTCCGGGGTTTGATTCCGGGCAAGGGCATGTACCTTGGTTGCGGGCACATCCCCAGTAAGGGGTGTGCAAGAGGCAGCTGATCGATGATTCTTTCTCATCGATGTTTCTAGCTCTCTATTCCTCTTCCTCTCTGTGAAAAATCAATAAAATATATATATTTTTAAAAATGAGACAGGAGGATCAAAAGGGGTTACTAAAATGGTAATCCCCCCCCTGATTCTCCTGTGCCATTTTGATTCCCCCCTCTGATCCTCCCTGTGTCATTTTAAGTGATTCCCCCTCTCCCCACCTTGATACATGAGAGATTTGGTCCACTGATTCTGAAAGAAATGGAGTCACAAAAAATTCATTAGGAAATTCAGGAATTTGATTGTTATGATGATGTTCCAGAAGATGATGATATGATTGTCATTGAATAAATGAGTAAATTCTTGATACTGTAGGATTCACAGTTTGTCTGGTTTGTGTTGACAAATACCGTACTACCGTACCGTATACAGGTAATAAATTTCCTTTATTTTCATTTAACAATAAATGTGTACCGTATTCTTCTTCATGGAAAAATAAGACATCTCCTGAAAATAAGACCTAGCGCATTTTTGGGAGCAAAAATTAATATAAGACACTGTCTTATTTTCGGAGAAACAGGGTATTTATTTACACACCATAATAATCTTCGACTCTATATCAAGAATTCTTTGATGATCAAAACCATGTGTTATAAACATTTATTTCTTAAAAATAAATTGGATTTAATAAACACCTGATAAATAAATTGATGAATAAACAGATGATTAATACAAAAGCTGCATATCTAATGAAAAAAAATAGCACATTACCAATTCCCAAACTTTTGGGCTTTATGACCTCATTACACTCTTAAAAATTACTGAGGACTCCCAAAAAGCTTTTGTTTAGATGGGTTATATCTACCTATATTTTCCATATTAAAAATTAAAGCTAAAAATTTGAAAAATATTTATTATAGTTGACCCTTGAAGAATACAGGTTTAAACTACATGGATTCACTTATATGTGAACTTTTTTTCAATAAATATTATAAATGTATTTTCTGTTCCTTATGATTTCTTTTTTCGTTGTTGTTAATCCTTACCTGAGGAGGATATATTTCCATTGATTTTTTTTTTGGTTAGGGAGATTAGAAGAGAGATGAAAAGACAGAGAGAAACATCGATGTGAGAGAAACATATTGGTTGGTTGCCTCCTGCAGGAGCCCAACCAGGGCCGGGGTGGGGAAGGAGCCTACAACCAAGGTACGTACCCTTAACCAGAATGTAAACTGGAACTCTTTGGTCCAGAGGCCAATGCTCTATCCACTGACCTAATCCTGCTAAGGCCCTTATGATTTTCTTAATAAAATGCTTTTCTAGCTTACTTTATTTAAGAATAGTTATGTAATACATTTAACATAAAAAAATATGTTAATAGACTGTTTATATTATCAGTAAAGCTTCCGAGTCAATATAGGCTATTAATAGTTAAGTTTGGGGAAGTCAAAAGTTATACACATACTTTGAACTGCACAAAGGGGGGCGGGGGGAGTGAGGGGGAGGTTAGTGCACCTAACTCCCACACTGTTCAAGAGTCAAGAGTCAAGTATCATTCATTTAAAAATAACAAGTAAAGCCCATTATATTTTTAACATAAATAACAAACCATGTTAACACTAGTCAAAAGGAAGTTGAAATAGCTATTTTAATATCAAAGTAATTAGATTTCACAGCAAAAAATATTACCAGGAATAAAGAGGATCGTTTTAGCCATGGCGGTGTTCTTCAGTGGTTAGAGTGTCAACCCAAGCACTGAAGGATGGAGGGTTCAATTCCTGGGTTGCAGGTTCCATCCCCAGTTTAGCTTGGGCAGGTGCAAGAGGTAACCAATCAATGTCTCTCTCTCACATCTCCTCCACCAAAACACACACACACACACACACACACACACACACTCTAAAATCAGTGACAAAAACTATCCTTAGGTAAGAATTAACAAATAAACAAAAAAAAGAGGATCATTTCATAGTGATAAAGAGCTGAAGAAATGAAGAGGCTGTGACAAGCCTAAAGTTTATAATATTACTAATAAGAGAGCATTTGCAGATGACATGATTATTTGTATGAGTCTAAAAAAGATTATTAGAACTAACAAATGAATTTTGCAAGGTTGTAGGCTATAAGATCAATATACAAAATTTAACTATCTCCTCATTCCAGAAATAAGCAATCATAAATAAAAATATTTTTAAACCATTTACAATAACCTTATATAACATACTTAGGGATACATCTGATAAATTATATATAAAACCTATACACTAAAACTATACATTGCTGAAAGAAATTAAAGAAGACCTAAATAAATGGAAAAATATACCTTGTTCAAGAATCAGAAGACTCTTTTTTTTTTTTTTTTAAATATATTTTATTGATTTTTTACAGAGAGGAAGGGAGAGAGATAGGGAGCTAGAAACGTCGATGAGAGAGAAACATCGACCAGCTGCCTCCAGCACACCCCCTACCGGGGATGTGCCCGCAACCAAGGTACATGCCCTTGACCGGAATCGAACCCGGGACCTTTCAGTCCGCAGACCGACGCTCTACCACTGAGCCAAACCGGCTTTGGCCAGAAGACTCTTTTTAAAACAGAACCAATTCTCTCCAAATTGATCTATTGATTTAATAACCCCACTCAAAATGTTGGCATATCTTAGGAAAGTCTGAAAAAGTGCCACAGCCAAGGAACCTAAAATTCTGAAAAATGGACACTAATCTAGTTATAGAAAGCACATGAGTAGTTTATCAGTGAAGGTCTGAGAGATGTGAAGGAGAAATTAACAAATGACACTAGCAAACTTTTGGAACCGATGATACGTTCATTACCTTGATTGTGAAGATGTCATAATTGTATGTACACATAATCAAAGCTCGTCAAACCATGCATTTTAAATATGTGCCATTTATTGTAAAACTGTTTAAAAATAGAATAAAATTATTCTAAATTGCCATAATTAAATTACTATGTAGGTAATTTAGATTATGAAATCATAGTGACCTTATTTTTACTATAGCTTGAAACATTGTTTTATCATCCTACTATTTCAATTATTCTCTACAATGCTTAAAAAAACACTAAGAATAATAAGCAAAAGAATGACTAACTCACATGAAAAATGATGTAATAGTTAAATAAATCAAAACTATATCAATTCTTTTTTTTTACTGCACTGCTCAAATTATTGCTTTTTTTTCTTCATCTCTTAAGAGGCTATGACAATATCTTGTGTGAGTTTTCTCAAAAATCAGTGAGTTACCAATATATCCTATATATTCTTAAGTGTACAATTCAATTATTTTTATTAAATTTATGGAGTTGTGCAACCAACTTTAGAACGTTTTTATCACCCTAAAACAAATTCCTGATGCCCATTGGCAGTCACTCGTGAATTTTTAAGGGCAGAAAGGAAATACTATATTCTCATCCAGTCTGCCATTAAACAGGATGGATTTCACTCAACAAAACATGAGACAAGAACTTGGACTAATTTTGCTAAAAGAACACATCAACATTTTTTTATGTTGTTTTGTATCATAACTTACTTGCTATAGTTTTTAAGTGTATAAGTACCATAGGCTGGTAGGTAGGCTGCTAGAGGAGTAAATGAGTGGGGATCCTCCACTGTTTTTGTGGTTTTGGGATGGAGCTGAAATAATTTTCAGAAGCCCATAAGGGATTATTAGAGGTGATAGATTTTATTGGTGTAGAGTTACATCCCTTGGGTTGCAATGTCCCATTCCCCCAAACCAGTCCTGAAAAAGGGGCAGCTAGGAGTTTGGGAGAACCAGAAAGAGAGCCAGTGTCCAGAGTGTCTGTTGATGATGCAGCCATTGTGGTTCAAATTAGGCCAGATTAAAGTCTATCAGTCCATGTGTAGAGCCCAACATGGCCATGCAGCATGTGTGCACAGGGGAGCACTGGAGCACATGCATGCGTGTGTGTGTGTGTGTGTGTGTGAGAGAGAGAGAGAGAGAGAGAGAGAGAGAGAGAGAGAGAGAGCGAGAGAGAGGGCGCTCAATTCATTGTCTAGAAATTTAAATATTCATATTTCGAGGTTGCAATGGTCATGTCCATCCTGGCCAATTATTTGTTTCCAGGTGTGACTGTTGAGCAGTCAGTCTCCCAAGTCACTTAGACCTTACTTTGGCATGCGTCTAAATTGCCTTTGTCTAGTCCCTTCCCCCATAAATCAGTGGGGGACAAACTTGGGAATATTACATGTAACTTTTTGGAAAAGTACATAAATGGTATGCCTATACTATTTGGTCTCCCCTTTCACTCCTTTCCTGTTAAATAATAACCAGGTTGCTGCAACAGTATGAGGTGCAGCCGAAACTGGTTTGGCTCAGCGGTAGAGTGTCGGTCTGTGGACTGAAAGGTCCCAGGTTCGATTCCGGTCAAGGGCATGTACCTTGGTTGCCGGCACCTCCCCAGTAGGGGGTGTGCAAGAGGCAGCTGGTCGATGTTTCTCTCTCATTGACATTTCTAGCTCTCTATCTCTCTCCCTTCCTCTCTGTAAAAAAATAAATAAAATATATTTAAAAACAAAACAAAAAAACAGTATGAGGTGCATATACATTGATGTGAGAGAGAAACACTGATCAGTTACTACCTTCCAGAGGTGCCGTGACGGGGAATTGAACCCACAACCTAGGTATGTGCCCTGACTGGGAATGGAATCGGCAACCTTTTGGTGTACCAGCCAACATCCCAACCAACTGAGCCTCCCAGCCAGGGCATCTAGGAAATCCTATATAATCTATAATAATAAAAGTGTAATATGCTAATTGGACCAGACGAAGCCAGGGCTGCGAGGGAAGCCCAGGTCCCAGGTGCCTGCCAGCAGCAGGGGGAAGGAAGGCCTATTCTTGCACAAATTTCATGCATCAGGCCTCTAGTAAAAAATAAAAGGCGAATATGCAAATCAACCAAATGACAAAATGACAGATCACTATGACATGCACTGACCAACAGGAGGCAGATGCTCAACGCAGGAGCTGCCCCCTGGTGGTCAGTGCACTCCCACAGGGGGAGCACTGCTCAGCCAGAAGCTGGGGTCACAGCTGACGAGCGCAGTGGCGGTGGCGGGAGCCTCTCCCACCTCCATGGCAGTGCTAAGACTGTAAGCCATCAGTCAGTCATCCCCCGGAGACTCCCCCATTGCGAGAGGGCACAGGTCAGGCTGAGGGACACCCCGGGCCTCTAGTATCTTAATAATAATAAAAATGAGTCTGACAGTTTGATAAACATCTATTCACAATAAATTCCAGAAATTTTAATACTGTTCATATCTTTGTTTCTTTAGGATTCATTCTATCAGTTTTCAAATGTCCTCCAGGTGAAAGCTTTAAACACAAGCTTTCAAGAACTTAAATCTTCCAAGAATTTAAGTTCTATTTCTTCACCTTTACAATCACTGGGCTATCACTGTTTACTTCAACTCTACTGCTTAGCCCTGGCTTAGTATTAGAAGTCACTACCATCTTAACCAAGACTGCTACAACTTTTCTTGCTTTCATCCTACCATCAATTCTCCTATTACAGATGTTTCTAAGTTAAGTAATATACCCAAGACCAAAATTCTCCTATGACTTCCCATCAAAGTAAAAACCCAGGTCTTGACCATTATCTAAAAATCTGGACATGATCTAATTGGGCTCAGCCTGCCTCCTACATAAAAACCTGCTACCCCTCTGACCTCCTTTCCTGTCATTTTCCAATTCATTCTGCTTCTAACATTATCCTGCTTTCTCTTCCTCACACACTCCCACTTCAGGGTCTTTGCACTTACCAGTTCCTTCTGATTGCCCCTGTGATATCACATGATTAGCTTTTTTGCTTAATTAATTTTGGTTCAAATATCATCCTACAACAGCTTCCACCACTACCTTTACAAAAATAGCACTTTACTGTAATCACTATATTTCCCTTTACACTGCTGTATTTGTCTTCAAAGTACTAATTACTATCTAACAGATTCATTCATGTATTTTTATTGCTGGTTTCACCCCAGAAGAATGTAAACTTAATGACAGCAGGTGTTTATTTTCTCTGTTTTGGCTCATTGCTATTTTCTCAGTAGCTAGAAGAAAAGAAACTGGCACAGGAAGTGCCTAATAATCTTATGAATAACAAAAATAAAGGAAGTGCTAACTACCGATTGTTTTCTCAATTAACATGAGGTAAATACTATGAGATTTCATTTCCCAATATTTACTGAAATACAGGGGCTAAGGAATTTTATAGTGATTTGGAAAGAATTGACCAAATTCTAATAACAAACTGAACTTGTTTTTTTAGGGTCCTAAAAAATCTGAATTAAAATTATATTTCATGATAATTATTTGGTGCTGCTTTTCTTTCTGAGCTTAATTTTGGAAAATATATATTTTTTAAATTAATATTGTGATTTAATACTCTTAAAGTCCTTACTATGAAAGACTATTCTGGAATCAGCTGCATAATTACATTTCCTTAGTGACCTTGTAATCTCGTGAGCATTTACTCTAGACTAAACAGCCTCATTCAGCTGCCCTGTGTCTGACTGTCGATGAAAGAAGCTTGTTTGACAACTGCTTCAAGCAGAAACATAATTTTTTCCATGATTGCAGAAAAAAGATGTAAAACTTACCAGACTAGAGCCAAACTGAAACTTTAAGCAAGAAGTTCATGTTAGATGTGTGAGTTGATTTCTAATTCAAATGCCAAAAAAAAAAAAAAAGATACTAAAGACATTCTGCTGTCATGGCCAGTAAAAAACAGTTAATTTAGTAATGCCCTCACAATTAAAACAAAGTATATGTTATATATTATAAACACACAAAAACTGCAATCATTTTTGCAGATGACTGACTTTCAAATAAAACTCCAGATATTCACCTAATAGAACAATTAAAATTATTAGAGCTCAGTAAAGTAGCTTGACACAAAATAAAAGTATATTTAAGCAAGAAACAGTTAGAAAACATAATGAAATTTTTGTAACAACATCACAAGCAGCAGCTGGTGTCAGCGTGTCCCAATCCTATCTCAAGACCTGGCAATAGAACCATCCTGCCTTGCCTCACACCTGGGCTTCACCTGAGCACTTTCTGGCCCAATACAAATAGTAGCCATCTACTGATCGCTCTCTAGCTCCTTTGGGTTGGCCCCAGGTAGTGGCTGACTGCACTTCTGGGGAGACTCCAGAGCCACTGCACCCAATGGACAGCTTCAGACCATGCCAGATTACAACTCCACACATCCACAAGCGACACACTCAAGGGACAGACTCAGTGAGCACCAAAGCCCCACTAAAGCAAGTCCTGCTTCATAGGGGTGTTTACTGCACAACAGTGCTTCCACTATAATCACAGCTGGTCTTCACAGCCAATTGGCCTGGAGGTCAATTCCTCCCAGTGATTCCAACAGCAATCAAGGCTCAATTACAACAAAACTGCACACAGCCCTCATAGGAGTACAACTAGAGGACCTAGCTCAGGTGACCGGGGAGGCTGAGCCACTGGGCCTTACAGGACACCCACTACACAAGGCCACTCTACCAATTTCAGGAGACATAGCAGCTCTACTGAATACATAGAAACAAATACAGGGAAGCAGCCAAAATGAGGAGACAAAAGAAAATGTCACAAATGAAAGAAATGGAAGCAAGCAAACTACTAGACAAAGAGCTCAAAACAATAATTATTAAGTTGTTCAATGATCTTAATGACAGCTTCAAGGAATTTAATTAGACTTTCAAGGATCTTAGTGAGAATTTCAAAGATATGAAAAAGTACCAGCCAGAAATGAAGGATACACTAAATAAAATGAAGAATAATTTACAGGGAATCAACAGTAGAGGATGCTGAGAATCAAATCAGCAATTTGAAATATGAAGAAGCAAAAATGTACCCAATCAGAAGAGAAAAAAAAATCCAAAAATATGAAGATAGTATAAGGAGGTCCTGGGACAACTTCAAGTGTACCAACATTTGCAACATGGGGGTGCCAGAAGAAGAGAGACAGCAAGATATTGAAAACCTATTTGAAGAAATAATGACAGAAAATTCCCCTATATGGTGAAAGAAATAGACTTACAAGCCCATGAAACCCAGAGAGTCCCAAACAAGAGGAACCCAAAGAAGCCCACACCAAGTCACATCATAATCAAAATGCCAAGGGTTAAAGACAGAGAATCTTAAAAGCAGCAAAGAAAAGCAGAGGGGAAGGAGAAGGAAGAAAAAGAGGAGGAGGAGAAGGAAGAGAAAAAAGATTTAAAAAATGAACAATAAAATGGCCATAAATACGTATCTATCAACAATTGAATCTAAATCAAAATACGTGAATAGGAAATTTAATGAACAAATAAACTGATAAATAAAATAGAATCAGAGACATAGAAACATGGAACTAGACTGAGGAATCCAAGAGGAAAGGAGGTGGGGGTAGGAAGAGATTAACCAAAGATCTTATACTATGCATATATGCCTTACCCATAGACACAGATAATAGGGTGGTGAAGGCCTGGGACTGGGTGAGAACCAGGTGGAGGGGAGCAATAGGGAAGAATGGGGACATCTGTAATACTTTCAACAATAAAGATTTTTTTAAAAAGGTAACTGAAAAATATATATCCTGCTTGAAGATTACATTTTATCTTATAAAACAAAATTTTCCATAGTTCTATAATATGCTCACAAATGAACAGCTCATGTAAAATAAAGCACATATCTATTAAAACAGTAGTGATAGCTGATTAAATAATTTTGAAATTGATGAATGAAGTTGATAAATGCTTATAACTTTTTTTTATTAAAATTTTATATGTGTACATATCTTACCATTGCCCCCCCCCCCCTCCCATACAATGCTTATAACTTATATCAGTTAAGGGAATAATTCCTCTTTGGGTGGAAGGTAGTAAAATATTCACTAGAAAGCCAGTTGATGATTACAAAGACAGTCTCACAGTGCCAATCAATGAGACTTTACTAACCACTAAAGTCATAGTCTGGGGAATTTCAATTAGCAGTTAAGTTTTCCCAATGCTTGCTCCCACTGGCACAGAATTAATAGAACATGTTTATATATTGCCTTCAGCAAATCCAAAAAGTACTGTCAGTGCAATCTTAACTATATATTCATAATACCCTCCTGAATGAGAGATTCTCATTTAGTCTTCATCTACTGCTCAAGTTTAACTAACATTAGGAAAGATCTCAGTGAAAACCACCTAAAACCTCATAGCAATATACTTTTGATTTTATCCTTAGTCAAAGTTAAACATGAGGACAAAAACATAGTTTTTAGGAGGCATTCTCCCAAGACCTTATGTCATCCACCCTAAAAATTATATAATTAAAATTATTTTGAAAGTGCTTGCATCCATGGTTTTGCACCAACTAAAGTGAAAGTACAAGTGTATTATTCTTAACTTCACGCCATAAAGATTTCAGAGCAGATATAAGAAAATGAAAAAGAGGTAGTTAATTTTTTTTCTATTTGCCTCTACAGAAAATTAAACTTGTTCCCTCTGTAGAATAACATAATATAGAATGGAATAAAAAGAAAGAGGATAGAAGCTAGAGGGGGAAAACCTGCTGTAAAGGGATAACTGGAACTTATTAGATATAATCTTCTAGCAAAGATGTGGACCAACTCTTGGGACAGGTATGTAATAATTACACCTTTAGGCATCTCAAGTTAATATTCCTGGTACCTTAAGAGCAGCACCTTTGAGGATGACAAATCATTCTCTGAAAAGTCATTTCATAGGGCAACTTCTCCAGTCTCTCTATAAATATTTCTGAAAATTATAACAAAATTATAATTTCTAAATTACATCTAGAATAGTAAGAAAAAAAATAAGAAAGTCTATGGCTTCAAATAATATCACTTTTAAAAATCTAATCTGATAAACTCAGCTTATTATTTGGAGTATTTAGATCCCGGGCTATCCAATATGATAGCCACAGCCATATGTGTTTATTTAAATCATATTGGAAATTAACAGCACGGCCAGGGGTGAACCTAAACAGGGGCAGTGAAGGATTAAAGAAAACAGGCAAGAGAATACAGTTGGGACCAGGTGGATCATTGTGCCTAGATGAGGAAACAGTGACCCAGCCTGTAAGCTAAAGCTTTATTTCATAATCAGATCAAACAAAGCAAAACAAGGGCAAGATGTTTACAATGTTCTTGCAAATTCCAAATCTGCTTCTTTCCTGTTGTTGCCATCTGAACTCGATCAAGCACTTACTGCACCCCTTACAGCCCACATCCCTCAGCTACCTAGGACGGCAGGGTCGGACTACTAGATAAGGTCAAGCTTACATACATCATTTGGCTATAACCATGCTGAGTGGGCTTTGCCCTCCAAGCTGGAACTTGTATGTGGCTTTGCCACAAGTCAGTCCGAGGCTTGATCCTATCTGAATGCTGTTGCTGCTCTCCATAGAATTCAACTTAAAATTCAATTCTATCGCACTAGACACATTCAAGTGCTCTGTAGAAACATTTTACATATGGCTACTATTTTCAATAGCATTGACATAATATTTCCATCATTTCAGAAAGTTTTATTGGATGGTGTTTGTTCAGAACTTTGGCATTTAATGTAATTACTGATATCATTAATATTAAATCTGCCACCATACTATTTGTTTCTTAATTGTCCCATATATTTCCTCCCCACCTCCCTTTCCTGCCCTCCATTTCATTAACGGAGTATTTCTATGATCTTATTATTTTCTCTGATACTGAATTATTGACTATCCCACTTGGTTTTACATTTTTAGTAGTTGTTCTAAGGTTTATATTAAACATCGTTAACTTATTATAGACTATCTCCAGATACTATTATACCACTCCACACATAGTATAAGAACATTTCAATAGCAGAGTTTTACCCCCTTGTATTAATTATTTTCATACATTTTACTTGTGCATTGTTATTATGCAAGGCTATTTCTATGATTTTTCAAATGTAATTTTGATAACAAAATTATTGGAAAAACAGTATGTAACAAAGGAGTACTATTTTAAATACTTAAAAGTAAATATTTTAAGAGATAAGATGTCAATGTCTATTTCACTTATAACTTTTTACATCATACAACCTTATATTGACTGTCTCCTCAAGCTACAGTTTTAGTATTTAGGGCAATTTTTTTATGAATTTGTTATCTCAGACTCAAATGGCATTTTAGATTTTGTTTCACATTCCCTTGGCTTCATGCTTGGAGATTGCAGGACGTTAGGAGCACACAGAACTAAAGAAAATCATAAGATCTACCAAATCGCAAATAAGTAAATTATCTATCATTTTAATAGTAATTTGCCCTTGGAGCCTCCATGGTCATATGCAAAATACCATGTATCATCTTCAAGACTTTGATTTTTATTTTGAAGACTCATATTGATTTTATCTATTTTTTCATCTATCTTGTTTTTGCTGTTAGGATCTTTTTTTTAATTACTTGGTTTCATAGTAATTATTTTCTATTCACATTACAACTTTACATTTTATTTTGTTAGAAAACAACCAATACTGGATCTTTTCATTCAATAATCTATGTTGAAACACCACAACAAAATAGATTTGCTCCATCCAACAAAGTCTGTGCCTGTTTACAAACACCTACCTATACTCCTGAGAAAGACTGTGATCATCTCTATACCTCACAAAAGACACAATCCCACATTCATTTTCAAAATGGATGCATATAACTTTTGAGTCATTGGCCAGCTCTACAATATATCTTTTCACAAAATGTATTTTGTGACTCATTTCTCATAATACTATTTCATTGTATACAGCAGACAGTAAGTAAATCTACTCTTTTTCATGATAAGGAGCTCAACTCTCATATTTTTACTGGCTTACTACAGACTAAATTAAAGCCCTCTTTCTAAAAAATACGCAGTGAGTTGAAAATGAACAGCTACTTCAATAAGGTTGCCAAGGAAAGCCTTAAAAGGGAACTAATACAATCCAATGTCAATCCCAAAAAATAGTAACGAAATAGTTTTTAAAAAAACAAAAAACTATTAACTTAGTATTAAGCATCATTCCTTTTTATTATAGCTTTCAGAGAGGAAGGGAGATAGAGATATAAACATCTATGATGAGAGAGAACCATTGATCTGCTGCCTCCTTCACGCCACACCAGCTGGGCAAAGCACCATTCTTTTTTATAAAAAAGTATAAACTTCCATAAACTCAAATTTAATAACATTAGTGTGTCAGCTCAAAATGGTAAAAACAAAGCACTAAACATCAGCTACTCAATGAGAAGTTCTTTGGGGCACTTACCCAAGTCTTCCTAGCATCTCAAACTCAGGAACTTGTGGTCCGCATGTCTCTATTTGCAGTGGTTGGTATTCATATAGAGCTTCTTCAAGCTTTTGAATAGGTGCTAATGGAATATGCTGACTCTGTTAGAAAAATGAAGGAAAGCAATACCTCTTAATATTACTTTCACATTAACACTTAATTGGATCATTTTAAAAAATGGACTAACCAATGGAACTCTCATTTGACGCAGTGATCCCACTTCTAAGAATATGTCTCAAGAAACTAGAAACACCAATCAGAAAGGATATATGTACCCCTATGTTCATAGCAGCACAATTTACCATGCCTAAGTGCCCATCAGCTTAAAAAAAACTGGTACATCTACACAAAAAGAAGGAATTCTTACCATTTGCAACAGCATGGATGGGACTGGAGAGCAATATACTAAGCGAAATAAGTCAGTCAGAGAAAAATAAATATCCCAAGATCTCACTCGTTTATGGAAAATAATGAACAACATAAACTGATGAACAAAAACAGAATCAGAGACAGAGAAGCATCCTTCAGACGGTCAAACTTCAGAGGGAAGGTAGGCGATGTTGGGGGTAAAAGGGAGAGATCAATCAAAGGACTTGTATGCATGCATATGAGCCTAACCAATGGACACAGACAACAGGGTGGTGAGGGCATGAGTGGGAGCGTTGGGGGGAAATGGGGAGATAAAGACACATATATAATACTTTAATCAATTTTAAAAAAGTTTATTATTTATCAGCCTTAAAAAAATTTTTTTGAAGCATGCTAAAACATGAATGAAGCTTGAAGACATGAGGCTAAGTAAAATAAGCCAGTGACAAAAGGATAAATATTGTATAATTCCGATTCTGTGGAGATTCTAACGTAGTAAAATTCATCGAGCCAGAAAGTAGAATGATGGTTGCCAGAGGCTAGGGGGAGCCAAGAGATGAGGTGTTAATATTTAATGGGTGCAAGAGTTTTAGTTGGAAAAGATTAAAAAAAAACTCTGGAGATGAATAATGGTGATGAATGCACAACAATGTGAATGCTTGTAATGCTAAGAACTATAAACTCAGAAATTATTAAAATTGTAAACTTTATATTACATATATTTTACCACAATTTTTAAAGATGAGTTTTGAATGTTCTGATTTACTCATTTATCTTACTGGGATAATATATGGAAAACAGAAAAAGGTAAAATACCTGGAAAACTTCATTAACATTGCTATATATATATATATATATATATATATATATATTTTTTTTTTTTTTTTTTTTTTTTTTTACAGAGAAGAAGGGAGAGGGATAGAGAGTTAGAAACATCAATCAGCTGCCTCCTGCACACTCCCTACTAGGTATGTGCCTGCAACCAAGGTACATGCCCTTGACAGAATTAGAACCTGGGACCCTTGAGTCTGCAGGCTGACGCTCTATTCACTGAGCCAAACGGGTTAGCCATTAACATTATTTTAAAAATTAACCTTCATATGTTTCACAGCCTTTTTAATTAAATAAACATGAAACTGGCAAGATAAATCTTACACTATTTCTAAAAAAATATCTATAGTGCACTAAACAGGTTAAGAAGAGGCCTGCCTCTCTTGTTGATAATAGTCATTCTAACAGGTGAGAGGTGGTATATCACGCATTTGATTTGCATTTCCCTAATAGCTAATGAAGTTGAACATCTTTTCATGTATCTGTGGGCCATCTGTATGTCTTCTTGGGAGAAGTGTCTGTTCAGGTCTCCTGTCTATTTTTTAAAATATATTTTTATTGATTTCAGAAAGGAAAGGAGAAGGAGAGAGAGAGATAGAAACATCAATGATGAGAGAGAATCATTGATCAGCTATCTTGTATACATTCCACACTGGGAATCAAGTCTGCAATCAGAGTACATGCCCTGACAGGGAATTGAACCCGTGACAACCTGGTTCATAGGATAACGCTCAACCACTGAGCCACACCAGCTGGACTCCTGCCTATTTTTTAATTGGACTATTTGTTTGTTTGCATTGCTCTGTATACCAACTGGTTGCAGCTTCAATTCCCAGTCAAGGCATATACCTAGGTTATAGGTTAAATCCCAAGTCTAAGCACAAACTAGAGGGCACTTAACTGATCTCTCCTCTCTCTCCCCCTCCTACACTCCCTAACCCCACAAAAAATCAATAAACATATCCTCAGGTGAGGATTAAAAAGAAAAGACAAAAGAATTTGTATCTAAAATATATGCAAAGTAACGTTATAACTGAAGAAAAAATTTTAAGCCCAAAATTTTTTTTTCTAGAGTTAAAAAGATTTTAATAGACTATCAAAGGAAATATACAAATGGCAAATGAGAACATGGAAAGATGCTTGATTCCAAAATGGTAATGGAGTAAGTGGAAATATAACTAAAATACAGAAAAACCACCGTGAAAAATCAACCAAAGACCAGCTGGAGAGAACCCTGATAACCAAGGATGTAAAGTGGAGACCACATAGAGACTGGTAAGAAGTGCGGAGTTGCAAAAGGGCTGGCTGGGCTCCCACAGACCGTAGCTGAAGTTCTGGAGAGAGATCTCAGGTGTGGGGGGTTCCCACTGAGAACTAAGAGGGTGCCTGCATTTCCAGCTGTCTCTTGCTGGCAGAGAGCAACATTGCTGCTTTTCAAAGCCAGATGTTATGTAGGCACCTTTCTCAGTGCTGGTGCTCTGGGCTGGGGGGCCCAGCTTGGGGTTTAGACACCAGCGTTCTCAGTGGGAACTCTTCCACAGCTGAGATATCTCTCTGGGACTTCAGCTGCTGCCTGTGGGAGCCAAGCCAGCCCTTTCATGCCTCTGCCCTTCCTACCAGTCTCTACGCAGTCTCCACTTTCTGTCCTTCGTTACCAATGTTCTCTCCAGCTAGTCCTCAGCTGATTTTTCAGGGTGTTTCTTCTGTATTTTTGTTTTATTTCCAGTTTGGTCCTGGGAGAGTGTCAATATAGCTTCTACTTTGCCACCATTTTGGAATCCAGCATTTCTTGTCTTTTAAAATATGGTGCCCAATAGTTAGGTTACCAAATTTCCCCAAAAATGTTATTTCTCAAAGAAAACAAGCTTTTCCAGAATTCAAGGTTTCATCCTGAATACACTAAGAACAGCACTATATTTTTCTAGCTCTTCAATAATGATCAGTTCCATTCAAATATGTAAGTTATGCTTTAAAACATCAAAGAATAATTTATATAACCACTTAGTTGGGCTTAAGCTTCTTGTTAAATAAATTAAAAGTCAAATAGCCCTAAAAGAACTGTACTCTCACTTGCCCAAGTCAAGTCTCCAAAACTATTTCTATCAATTGTTTCTAATGTCATCAAATTGTTTGACTGCACTGAAGTTACTTTAAGGCTTTATTAAATAAATATATTTGCGATCCCATCTCTACAACATACACCATTTAATCTTCAAATTACCACAGGGAAAGAAAAAAAAGAAAGAAAAAAAAAGAAAAGCTCTTTAATAATATATCCACTTGCCAAGCCGGTATGGCTCAGTAGTTGAGTGTCAACCCAAGAACCAGGAGGTCACAGTTTCATTCCCAGTCAGGGAACATGCCAGGCTTGCAGGCTTGATCCCCAGTAAGGGGCATGCAGGAAGCAGCCGATCAATGATTCTCTCTCATCATTAATGTTTCTATCTCTCCCTCTCCCTTCCTCTCTCAGAAGTCAATAAAAACATTTAAAGTAATAATAATAATACATTAATTCTGTTTTGCAATTCTTATTGTTACAGCAATATAAACTATTTCTTGAGAGAGAAAAAACTTCAAAAATAAAATGTAACATTTAGAAATTTAAAATGTTAGAGGAAAATAAGGAAATAATATATATTTTAAAATATTACTATCATTAAAGCATCTCAAATATAATTACAACCTAACTCTGCATGTTTAAAAAAATATTTCTATAAATTCCTTTGCATTGGAGTAGAACTATTACGGCTCATATGGAAACTAAATGCAGCAATATCTTTGTGGTCACATACAATTGATTTTAAAAAAGCCAAGTGTTTGCCTGGCTTGGTGTGGCTCAATAGTTGAACAATGGCCCAGGCACCAAGAAGTCACCAGTTCGATTCCCAGTTGGGGCACATGTCTGGATTGCAGACTTGATCCCCAGTAGGGGCCATGCAGGAGGGGGCCAGTTGATAATTCTCTCATCTATTTTTTCTATCTTTCTCCCCCTCTCCCTTTTCTTCTCTCTAGAGTCAATAAAAATATTTTTAATGGACTAAGGTCTGTACATTAAAAAGAAAAAAGCCAAGCATCTCAAACTAGATAGGTGAACATGAAATAAAAAGCCATAGCATTTTCTCCTGCTTTTACCTATTATGACCATTATTGCATTAATACAGATTTATCTCCCCCCAAAATGCAAAAATAAAGACAAAAATGAATTAAACTAGTTATCTCTGTCTCAGATAGTTCTATATCAACATTCAAAAGAGATCCAAATGTTATCTAGAAGGGTCCTAAATGATGTGACTGACTCAAGTTCAACCGAGCTGTAGTAGTAAAGTCACATTTTACACAAAGATTACATTCTAAAGTTAGAGTAAGGTAAAAACTGTTCAAAATAACCCCTCAAAAATCCTTAACATAAACCCATAAAGTATAGTACATTGTTCTTTGCAAACCGTAATATCTTTATATAAATCCAATTCAGCTAGATTTTCCTCTAGCATTGGAATAGATTACTGTTCTGTGGAAAACCAGATAAAATAGTTGGCTTCCTTTTGGCAATGATGTTATTTTGAAAACACTTTATAGGGGAAGAGAAGAATTCTTTGCTATTTTTTCTCCCTAGTTTGGTGTTTTTTTCAACTTTAGTTGAATTCAAATAAGTTAAATGTACAAATGATATGAGTGCTGAACATGATAAGTATTTGAATGTTCATTCAATTAAGTTTATAGAGAAAAAATGACATTTGAGATGGGCTATAAAGACTGAATGGGGCTGAAATATTTGGGGGGGGGGGGGCGTGGAGAAAGAGGTAATAGCATTTGCAGTGAAGGGAATTTCAATACCAAGAGTAACTTCAGCCTAAGAATGAAAATAGGAGCCAGAATATCAATGATAGAAGAAACAGGAAACACTGAGTGAACTTGATTAGTGTTTTCATCAAATCATAAGGCAAAATAAATAAATAAATAAAATAAAATAAAAATAAAAAAATAAAAAATAGGGAGATAGCAGAACCTTAAGAAAAGGTAGAGTCCAAAGAGGAGATTGTGTTTATTTTGTTTGTTTTTGTTGCTCTAGGTTTTATTTTTCCCTGAGCACTGATAAATGAGGTAGTGTTGAAAATAAGTTATTATTTTTACATTCTTTCTCTGATGCTTGTCTTGCTACTGAACCACCATTTGTTGCCAAGAGGACAGAGTGTCCAGCAAATCGTATCTGTTTCTATAAAAAGATCAGAAAAGAAAAACATCAAGGAGTCTATTTGGTGAGACAAAAACCTGTCTCCTTAAAAGAGTCTACATTAATTTTACGAAAAACAGTACTTGCCAAAAATTTAAAAACAACTTTTCAGGCATATAGCATTTTAGCTTATTTTTAGTAATTACAAAAAAAAAAAAATAGCTTCCAAGAAAGAATTCTTATCTTGGCACTGTAAGTGAATCTTTCTCTAACCAACTGCAATGACAACTTATACATAAATTTAAATTTTTAAATGTGATAAAATATGAAAATTTATAAAAAATTCTCTAAAAGTATTACTATTATTATATTAACAAACCAAAAAAATAGCACATCATAAAATTAGTAATCTTCTAAAGCAAAAATATTTTTCAGTGAAAAGTTAGCAAAAAGCTTAGGATCTAAACTCTGTGCCTACTACAGTGCCTACGAATGTTTGTTTCATAAATGAACAAATGTTTTGTAAGGATACAACAGTATCCAACTCTCTCCAATCCCCTACTCCAGGCCATCCCCCCCCAAAAAAAATTACATAACAAATCTCCTGATTCTATTTGAGATCATTTAACTACAGATTGGGTCATTATTGTGCCATTCCCATTGTAGAAAATAAGTAGACAACTAAGCCAAGCTGTAACTGCCTTTTTCCTTCTTCTGTCTTAAAAGGACACAGCAAATATTATAAACTAGAAGCCTGGTGCACAAAATTCGTGCACTTGGGTGGGGGGAGGGTCCCTCAGCCCAGCCTGCACCCTCTCGCAGTCTGGGAGCCCTCCAAGGGTGTCGACTGGTGGGAAATGGGCCTACGCCTGCAGTCGGACATCCTTAGCAATGCCATGGAGGCAAGAGAGGCTCCCGCCACCACCACTGCGCTCACCAGCTTTGACCCCAGGTTCTGGCTAAGCGGTGCTCCCCTTGTGGTAGCACACTGACCACCAGGGAGATAGTACCTGGATTGAGTGTATGCCCCCTGGTGGTCAGTGCATGCCATAGCGACCAGTCATTCAGCTGTTCGGTCAATTTGCATATTAGCCTTTAATTATATAGGACTAGAGGCCCGATACATGAAATTCGTGCAAGAGTAGGCCTGCACAGCTGCAGTGGCTGCCTTGATCCCTTCCTCACAGCTGCAGCTGCAGCCCCAACTTCATCCCAAAAAAATGTCTGGAAGGACATCCAGTCTAATAGCACATTACTCTTTTATTATTATAGATACCCTAACCATTCTAAACTGCCTTCCTCACACATCACCACCACTGCCGCTGCCGTCTTCACAAAACCATCATGCAATTAAATCTGGACTGTAAATTCAGAATAGAGTAGTTAGGATTCCCTAATCCTCTTTCACTTGCAATTCCACATAAATTGTCATGCACATATGGAATGTAATTATTAACAGTGGAATTCCGTGGAAAGAACACAGAAATAATTATTGAATATTTACTATATGCCATGGTAGGTATCATATATACATTATAGATAATTATTATTTTGCCTGTTTTATAGGAAAAGAAAGTGAAGTTTTTCAAGGCCAAGTAATCTACCCAGGTTTTAAACCCTATTCTGCCAAATGCACCAAACACTTTTCTATAACAGAACTACAGTATGAAAAATCATTTATCTAACATTTAGTAGATACAAGGCACTGTGAAGGTATGATAGAAAGGATATGCCACCACAAGAACTGATTCTATTTTCAAGCTTTTAATAATATATATTTATATTTATTAGAAAGTGTTCATTTTAAAATATTAGTATGAGTGCTTTTTCAATTAGTATAGAAGTACTAGTACATTAAAACATGATATTTTTTAGAAAATATTCACACTTGATTTTTTCATAATACATTTAACTTGGTGCAAATTTCACCTGTACTGAGATATGTGGTTCATTTTTTTTTTTAAATCCTCACTTTTTATTGATTTTATAGAGTGGTATGGAAAGAGAGAAGTATCAATCTGTGGCCAATCAACTGAGCCACTCGGCCAGAGCTGTGCTTCATTATTTTTAGATGCTCTCTTAGAAATAATGGAAATTAAGTCTTCTTTTCATAATAAACAAAATATTATTTCCTCAAATAACATACAAATTGATGGTTTGTCTATTAATCTATGTAAATTAATATACTTTGAAATATAAACTAGTAAGACTATTTCAACAAGAATAATTCCTAACAATGTAGAACTACCTTCCTAGAAAGTTGACTATAATGACCAATTCTTTAAATTATATATGTATTTTATTATTATTATTATTATTATTATTATTATTGATTTCAGAGAGGAAGGAGAGAAACATCAATGATGAGAAAGAATCATGGATTGTCTATCTCGTGCACATCCCCCACTAGGGACTAAGCTTGCAGCCCAGGCATGTGCCCTGACCGGGATCGAACCCTGTCCTCCTGGTTCACAGGTCAGCACTCAATCACTGAACCATGCCGGCCGAGCTAAATTATATTTTACTATACTTTAACACATCAGTTTTCAAAATTAACAGATGTTTTATGCTTACGATACAAATTACAAAAGCAAAATCACTTGTAAGTGTCTTGTCTGGGAACAGTATATGTTTACTGAGCATAAATGGTGATTCCACAAACACAAGTATACACAGTTTTAGCTAAAAAAAAAAATTTTATTTTTTTTTATAACCTTCATAAGTAAAACACAAAAAGTAGAGAGACACATTTAGTAAAGCAGTGCCCTAGAGAACAAAGAAAGTAATTATATGGGAGACTTTAATGAATACAGCTTTGAAGCACTTCTGGAAATTACAGGCTTAATAAAATCACTAACATTCTACCAGTTGCTGAGACAGGTGACACTGCCAATCAGCTGCATTTGTTGAAGCATATTCTAAAGATTACTAATTAATCTCTACACTGAAAATAATGGCTGCCTACCATTTTGATGACCATTTTTAAAAAGAAAAAGGAACAGTCATTCTATGACCAAATACAACTAGATAAAACACAAGTCTAGGTAAGCTATGCATCTGCTTAATTAGTTAATTGTATCATTTCCTGGTGTGGTTTATACTAAACCCAAAGATACTACTGGCTGGAGTCATGAGACTTATAGTCTCTCCACCTGCTATTTCTGAGTTACTTCTATTTACTACTAAAAAAAAATTGAAAGTGTTTGTGAAGATACTTGGGGAAAGTCATCCTATATAATAAAGTTGTAATATGCAAATGGTCCTTACGCTGTGAAAGGTAATGACCGACTGCGTAATGACCGGATCACCGATCAACAGGGGGGTGGGGCAGCATGCTAAGGTCGCTGGAGAGCTGCAGGAGAGGGCAGGGCAGCAAGCTATGAGAGGGGGTGGGGGTGGGGGAAGCTACAGGAGGGCAGGGCAGTGGGCGGAGAGCTACTGGATGGTGGCAGCGAGCCAATGGTAAGTTACTGGCGCAATGATTCGTGCACAGCGCTACTAGTATTATCGATATATAAGATAGTATTTTATTTGTTATTGACTTTGAACAGTTCGATCATAAGCTCAAGAGAAATATGATTCAGGTAGGCATTCTCCTTCAGATCACTTCTACCTTTTCATTAGAACTTAACCCCCACACACACGCATACACCTCTGACCTCCCTCAGCACACACAACACACACATATACACAACACACACACACACACACACACACACACACACACACACCTGTATACTTTGTCCTACCACCATCATAGCCTACCTTTAATATCCGAAATCTGCTCAGAGCACTGCTCAGAATTTAACATTAAAACAGTCAATGTTTCCAAGTCTAGGCAATTATTATAAAAGGGATTCTGAAGTTCTTTTAAAAATATGCTGGCACAACATGCTAAAGAACTCATTTTAAATTCATTTGAAAACATTCTGGTATAAACATATAAAAAGTGAATACTGTATATGAGAGTGCTGTTCAGGATTTTCCATCCTTTTATGTTTTAAGTTAACATGGATTCTTGAATCTTAATACTATCCATTCTATGTTTTTAAAGTTGCTTTCATTCAACTGTACATGCCTATGACCTCCACCACGACCTCTACAGAAAGCAGTTGTGCACTTTCCTGTGGTGCAAATCCTCACAGACAAGTTGAACCTGTTCTTTTTGGCACTGAGCCCTTGGGCTGAACACATAGCTGAGATTTATAATAAAAGGAAAACTAAGGGGCATTATTCTGCAACATTTATCCTTCACATATAGCCAAGTATAATCTTCTACAACTTTTGAGAGCCCTTAAATAAACAGATCTCCTCTTAATTGCACAGTTTCTTATTTGTCACCAATTGTATGGCATATTGAGATTCATTTTACATGAGTAAAAAGTTAGCACAGAAATCATTTATACTAAGAGTTGTTAAAGTTGATCTCTTAATATTTATTCAAAAATAATACTTCTAATACACAGACCTAAGGATAATTATCTGCCTTATTGTCCCCTTAGCCAGGTCAATGCAATAAAGTAATTAATAAACACCTGTCTTCAAGAATCTATACTTGAATAAAATGGGTTTAAAAAAAAAATCTTCCTATAGTGTTCTTGTTGGTATTTTAAAAACATTTCAGAGAAAACATAAGCCTTTACTTCTACAGTTTTATGATCTCTTTTAAATTTCAAAGCTCAGTTTTAATTAATTTTCCATAATGTTTTAAAAACACTTCCCATAGATGCAGAGAATAGAGTTTAGGGGGGAGAGGGAGAGAGAGAGGGAGAGGAAGAGAAGGTGTGGGGTCGGGATGAAAAAGGTGAAGGGGTAAGCACAAATGGTTGTTATAAAATAGTCACAGGGATATAAAGTACAGTATAAGCCTTATACAATAAGGAGTACAGTCAATAATATTGTAATAACTATGTATAGTACCAGGTGGGTATTTGAAATTTTGGAGCAAATCATTTTATAAAGTATATATGACTGTCACACCACAAGGCTGTACACCTGAAACTAACATAAAATAATACTGAATGTAAACTATAATTGAAAAATACATACATATAAACATTTCCTATTCTAAACAATTTTGAACTGATATACAAGACTGCTGCCACGCTACTTCCTCAACCCAACAGTAAATCTGATACCCTGAGGAAAGGAGGATTTTCTGAGTTACCACACTATTTACATTAATTCTTCAGGATTTGCTAATTGATCTATCATCAAGACTTGCCTTGTTGAAATGAAAAGAAGAATATAACCACAAAAGTATGCTACCCTGAAAGTCAGGTTCAAACTGGCTTATCAGCTAATTGCTCAACATAAAGGAAACTGAAATATGTTGATTTAGGTGAATATTTCATTGCTCTAAATTCTTCTAATTTTTTTCTTTACTATTAAATGTAAAAACTGTACACCTATGGTGGAAGGGAATATTTTTTAACGGGTATAGAGTTTCATTTTTAAGATGAAGATTTATGGAAACTGATGGTAGAAATGGTTGCACAATATGAATGTATTTAATACCACTGAACTGTAAACTTAAAAATGGTGAAGATTGTAAGTTTTATGTTATGTGTACTATTGAACTAACTTTTTAAATGGTGAAAAAATTTAATGATACATATTTAGGAATGAGGGGTTTAGCAGTAAACAAAACAGACATGTTCATAGATGGCACCAAATGTATTTTGTGAAGACAAAATAACTGAAGAGTTAAATAAAAATCTATTTCATTAAAGTTTAACATTTTAAGCAACCTATTCATATTTTTCCTAAGAAAAGATGTTTTAAACAATTTATATCCCTAATACTTTCTCCGTGTGACTAGGGAATACAAGTAGAAGTTATGAGTTTGGACATTTTTTTAATTCATTATCAAAACAAAAAACATTTTTTTTCACATATGTAGTCTTCTTTCAGAAAAAACTAAATATATTCAATTGAAGTGTTTTGTCATTACATATTAAAATAGATATAATTAGCGTGCAGAATATTACTAACCAGTTTTATTCATAATATTAATTTATACAATATGAGGCAATATAAAAATTGAGGATAACTATAAAACATGGATCAAATATATTTTAAAAAATGCCTAAAGACCTGACCTTATTTTAAAAAATGCCTAAGACCTGACCTTACACCACATTCTATTATTATGCCAATGCTGCTGCTATGTTTTAAATGACTAAAGCCTCTATTTGTTTTGAAATGCATGTGCTTTAAGATTTCCATAATATCCAAAACTACTCTTGTTGAAGTCATATAATTAAAAATAACATCCAAAGAACCCATAGTTGCAATGTCAAGCAGGTTAACCCAGATTAACCTCCAAATAACTTAAAGCAGCTGGAAGAACATTCCCAGTCTCCATTTATTTTGGTTCTCTACACCACAACAGCTTTCCCATCTATATATCTTCCTTCTATCAAGAATGCAAGCATTCACTCTATTTTTTTTAAAGTCCCTGTATTATATAACCCCTTTGAATAATACAATGTTAAAAACATGGGCCTTGGAGTTCAAGTAGTCAAATCCCAATTTTACCTTGGGCAACTTTTTTTTTTTAACAATCCTTAGTTTCACCTGTAAAATTATTTTAAAGGATCAAATAAAATAAAAAATATAGCAGAATCAAGTGTCCACAACATGCTACCAATAATGATTATTATTTTTTGTATCATCAACTTCATCAGGAACAAGAAGAGAGGAGATATTTTGCCCCATCTCCACAGTCTGTTAGTCACTTCCACCAGATAAAATTACCACACGCGATCATCACCATATGAACAGTAACCTTTCAAAAGTCTGCTTCAAAATAAGGCCAGGCCACGTGGCTCAGTGGATTGAGCATCATCCCATGCACTAAGACCATGTTCAGCAAACTGCGGCTCGCAAGCCACATGCGGCTCTTTGCCCCCTTGAGTGTGGCTCTTCCACAAAATGCCATGGCCTGGGCGAAGTCTATTTTGAAGAAGTGGCGTTAGTTTAAGTTTAAAAAATTTGGCTCTCAAAGGAAACTTCAATCGTTGTACTATTGATATTTGGCTCTGTTGACTAATGAGTTTGCTGACCACTGCACTAAGAGGTCATCAGTTCGATTCCTGGTAATGGCACATGCCTGGGTTGAGAGATCGATCCCCAGTATGGGGCATGCAGGAGGCAGCCTATCCATGTTTCTCTCATTGATGTTTCAATCTCTCTCTCCCTCTCCACTCCTCTCTCTCTAAAAATCAATAAAAACATATTTTAAAAAGAAAGTTAGAACTCAAAACATCTACCTGAAAAGTTTTGAATGATGGTACAGTCCTCTAAGCTAACAATATACAAAACACATTATTTTTTGCACTAGGCCTCTAATTATCAATAATCCTCACTCAAGAAAAGAGGGCCATGTAAGAGCTACTACCACTGATGATATGATTGGTTCAAAGTATAACATTACTTCCTATATTAAATTATTTTTTCTCCTTTCATCTGTCTTGATTTATGCTACTTTTCATATTCAACTCAAGAGCCACTGTGGTATAATGAAAAAAAAAAAAAAAAAAAAAAAACCCAAAACTTAACTAAGAATGTAAAGGCTTATACTGTCACCCTGACTTCCATTTTCCTGCTGGGTTTTAGGGAAATATCAGTAAAAGAGAAAGCGGACCCTAGCTGGCTTGGCTCAGTGAATAAAGCATTGGCCTGAGGACTGAAGGGTCCTGCGTTCAATTCCAGTTAAGGGCACATGCCTGGGTTGCAGACTCAATCCCCAGTGGGGGCATGCAGGAGGCAGCCAATCAATGATTCTCTCTCATCACTGATGTTTCTCTCTCTCTCTCCCTCTCCCTTCCTCTCTGAAATCAATAAAAATATCTTATTTTTAAAAGGGGGGTATATGATTAGTAATATCCTTGCTGCATATATACATGCAAGTTCATTCAACGTCATAAAATTCTCTTCAATCACAATATTTTATATATATGATTAAAGACACAAAAATCTAACCTCACAGACATTTCCAAGCAACTCACTATATTGACTTTAGGAGTATTCTAAAAACTCCAATCCCAATAATAACATTTATTTTTAAAGCAGAATATAACTCAACAAGACTATAAATACTTGAAAAGTTTTAAATTAATGCTTGTCATTTATTTGCATTAGCACCACTTAATTGAAATTTATGTTTATGCTCTCCTAAAAAATAGTCGCACTATGATTTGAAAGAAGGTACTGATATTTACCAAAAATAAGACCCAGAAATGGAAAAGTTCCAGTAAAATAATCTATAATTATATTTATATTATATGAATGATTTGCTGTTTCTCAACAATAACATGTAGCAAGTCAGTAATTTGCAAACGTGCAAAGTATTTCCATGTGCTTAGCAAGAAAACTAGCCTAAACAAACAATGCTTAACAAAATTTTATTTCCCTACCATCTGTTTTAGTCTTTTTTCCCCCTTGGTCCCAATCACCTTCTTTCTTTCTGTTGCCTGCCTATTGCTCACAGTAACACTTGCAAAAGAATAAACAGCAAAATTAGATACCCAGCTGGGAATTTTAGTCCCAGATGTTACTTGACAATGATACAATACAGAGCTAAATATTTATGGACATATACTCCTAAAGAAACTAATAAATGCCTCAATGCAAACACTAAATATACTACAGTTTGTTTTACTTAGTCCTAAGGATTATCATTCAATATTCATCAAAAAATATAAGATCATATATTCTTTAAGAAAAATCAATATTTTTATTCCCATAAGCCTTATTTTCATCCAGATGTTTTTATCTGCCATATATAAAGGAAAAGGTATATATGTATGTGTATAAGATCTCATGAGGCAGAAAAAAAAAATTGAAGGCAATGGTACATAATGCCACACATGAAATAAAATATGAAACTAAAACACTATTAACATTTCACACTAGCAAAGATGCTTAAAGTAGCACCTCCTCAAATAGATATTATTGAATTACAGGACTACCAAAACAAAACAAAAAAAGGCAAACATATAAAAAATACATATACTCTAAAAGTATTTTAAAACACAATATCTATGAAATTTTCCTTTAAAATTTCTCTCTCTATAATAAAGCAATAAATGTTGATAAAATAGAGAAATTAAAACCCTTAATTAAAGTACAAAAGGACAAAGAGAAAAAAAAATTTTTAAACAAAGAGAAAGGGAAAAAGGGATAGAGATAGAAACATCAATATTGAGAGAGAATCACTGATTGGCTGCCTCCTGCATGCCCCACACCAGGAATCGAACCCACAACCCACGCATATGCCCTCACCAAGAATCGAACCATAATCTTCTGGTTCATGGGTTGATGTCACTCACTGAGCCACGCTAGCCAGGCCAAAGAGACAATCTTGAAAGTAACAAAAAGAAATGGCTCCTGATACACAAGTAAAGCCCACTAAGATTAATAACTGAAATCTCATCAGAAACCACAAAAGTCAGACTATAGCGGGAAGATATATTCAATGTGCTATCAGGAAAATACTGTCAACCAAAAATTGTTTATCCCAGTAGTCAGCAAACTCATTAGTCAACAGACCCAAATATCAACAGTACAACCACTGAAATTTCTTTTGAGAGCCAAATTTTTTAAACTTAAAACTTCTAATGCCACTACTTCAGAATAGACCAGTGTTTCCCAAACTTCTCTCATGATGAGAATCACCTGGTGGAGTTGTTAAACTACAGATTCCTGAATCCCACCTAAGAAGTGCTAAACTAGAATTTTGGGGAACTTATAGGTAAAATTGTCTTAGAGCACTAGTTAAGTATACAGTTTTACCTGTATGTTCCCCAAAATTCTAGTTTAGCACTTCTTAGGTGGGATTCAGGAATCTGTGGTTTAACAACTCCACCAGGTGATTCTCATCATGAGAGAAGTTTGGGAAACACTGGAATAGACTCACCCAGGTCATGGTATTTTGTAGAAGAGCCACACTCAAGGGGCCAAAGAGTCACATGTGGCTCGTGAGCCACAGTTTGCTGACCACAGCTCTAGTACACAGTGTGTGTGTGTGTATGTGTGTCCTATCAAATAAAAGAGTAATATGCAAATTAACTATCACTCCGCTACACCCACAAGCCACATTCACCAGCCAATCAGGAGCAAGTATGTAAATTAACCAAATCAAGATGGCTTCGGCCATGAAGAGAGCAGGAGGGAGGCTTGGGTTTCACTGGCATGGAGGAAGCCAAACTTTCCACATACCCTGGCCTGCCCAGGCCTCTGCTTAAGTCTAAAAAGCTTCATTTATAGAAGTCAAATAAATCCCAAGAAAATAACGGCAGCCACAGAGCTGGAGAGAGCAGGAGGCTAGGGTTTCCCCCAACAATGGAGGAAGCCAAGCTACTGCAGCCCTGGCCAGCCCAGGCCTCTGCTTAAGGCTACAAAGTTTCAATTATAGAAGATGAATAAATCACAACAAAAATGGCTGTTGCCATGGAGCAAGCAGAAGGCTTGATACTGCTCCAGGCTACAAAGTTTCAATTTTAGAAGATAAATAAATCCCAGATACAAGGGCCTCCACTTGAGTAGCCAAAGGTCATGGCCGGCCTGCTAACGACCACAGGCCACCATATGTCACAAGGGAACCCCTGCCCTGATCTGGGACACCCTTCAGGGCAAACCAGCTGGCCCCAACCCATGCACCAGGCCTCTATCTTATCTAATAAAAGAGTAATATGCAGATTGACCATCACAACAACACACAAATAGCTGCCCCCATGTTGTCAAAGATCCTACCCCCATGTGGACACAAGATGGCCCACCACTAGATGGCCAGCAGGAGAGGGCATTGGGAAGGACCAGGCCCGCAAGGGAGAGCAGTTGGGGACAATCAAACCTGCAGGGGAGGGTGGTTATGGATGACCAGGCCAGCAGAGAAGGGAAGCTGGAGGCAAACAGGCTGGCAGGGGAGCAGTAAGACATCAATCAGGCTGGCAGGGGAGTGGTTAGGGAGTGATCAGGATGGCAGACAGGAGCGGTTAGGAGAAATCAGGAAGGCAGACAGGTGAGCAGTTGGGAGCCAGCAGTCCTGGGATTGTGAGAGGAATGTCCCAGATTGGAGAGGGTGCAGGCTGGGCTGAGGGACAACACCTCCGCCCGTGCATGAATTTCGTGCATTTGGCCTCTAATATATATTTATATCTACCGTGTTTCCCCGAAAATAAGACATCCTCCGAAAATAAGAACTACTTACAGGTTTCCTTCTGAGTGAAATATAAGGCATCCCCCTGAAAATAAGGCCCCCCTAGGCTAAACATGAGAGATTTGGTCCACTGATTCTGAAAGAAATGGAGTCACAAGAAATTCACCAGGAAATTCAGGAATTGGATTGTTATGATGATGTTTCAGAAGATGATGGCATGATTGTCATTGAATAAATGAGTAAATTCTTGATACTGTAGGATTCACAGTTTGTCTGGTTTGTGTTGACAACTACAGTAATACCGTACCACCGTACCATATACAGGTAATAAATTTCCTTTATTTTCATTTAACAATAAATGTGTACCATATTCTTCATGGAAAAATAAGACATCCCCTGAAAATAAGACCTAGCGCATCTTTGGGAGCAAAAATTAATATAAGACACTGTCTTATTTTCGGGGAAACAGGGTATCTATCTATATCCATTTATATATATTTTAAGTTTTTCTCATCACAATTTTGTTGCATACACTTTTTTGTATACAGTTCTTATACATATTTTATTAGACTTACACCTAAGTAGTTCATGTTTTGATGCTATTACAAATGGTAATTCTTTTTTTAATCTTTATTGTTCAGATTATTACAGATGTTCCTCTTTTTTCCCCCCATAGCTCTTCTCCACCCAGTTCCCATCCCACTCCAGGCCTTTCCCCCTGACCCCACTGACCTCGTCCATAAGTGTAAGCTTTGTCCAATATCTTCCTTCCCAATTAAAAGTGCAGAGCATCCAGGTGCCAGCACTTTCTGAGCCTCCGCACTTCTTACCAGTCCCAATGCACTTCCTTCACCTCTCTAGTTGTGGAACTTCCACTCAGCCAGCTTTCCTGCGGTTCTGGTGGTAGCTGTTCTGCCTTTTAGTAATAATTTTGATGTGGTTGTGAGAGGCAGCAAGTATAAGTGTTTATCTATGCCACCATCTTGGTTCTATCATTACAAATGGTCATTTTCATATTTAAACATTTGAATTAAGCAGTCAGACATCACTCTTGAAGTCTGGGGCTCTTACCATCTGAGACCCCCTCGCTCCTTACCGCCCGCCTGCAGCAGAGGCAGGAGAGACTCCCACCACTGCACTGACCCCAGCTTCTGGCTGACTGGCACTCCTCCTGCGGGAGTGCACTGACCACCAGGGGGCAACCATTTGGTCGATTTGCATATTAGGGTTTTATTATATAGAATATTACATTAGCTATAGGTGTTGTATGTTTACCTTATCAAGTTTAGGTAGTGCTACTCTGTTTTTAATTTTCTAAAATATTTTGTTTTGAATAAATGTTGAATTATATTAAACATATTCTTCTCAAAAAAGAGAGAGAGAGAGAGAGAGAGAGAGAGAGAGAGAGGGAGAGAGAGAACTAGATAAACCAATCTCCACATTAAGTATTTAGAAAACTGAAAAAAATATTATAACCAATGGTTTTCAGAAACTGAATATCAGTCAATTCAGGCCTGAGATCTCCAAGGGAAGGGAAACAAATAAGGTTAGCTCTATATCACCATGGCTGAATCCATGGAGGCTGCTTCCAGGCCATGATACATGGAAGGGTAACCCAAAATAAGCCTGGGCTGTCAGGATAATTTGCAGGGCAGATTATCAGAAAAGAAAATGCTACACAGAGAAAACTATAAAGCAAGGTTCAGAAAACATTTTCTGTAAAGGACAGACAAATATTGTAGGCTTTGCAGGCCATATGATATCTGTCATAAATACTCAACTCTGCGATTAAAACATGAAAGCTTACAAAGACAATACATATATGAATGAGTATGGCTATGTTCCAATAAAACTTTAGTTACAACAACAGGTGGTGGGTGGGACTTGGCCTTTGAGATGTAATTTGCTTACCTCTGCTTTCTAGAAATGCTAGAGTAATGTCCTTAACTTTTGCCTGGGTAATGATCTGCACACGAGGGAATGTAAACTACTCAAGACCAAGTAAATAACCTGGAAACCAATAGATCAAGCAATTCCCATGCAAGACCAGAATAATTCATATTCTCAATAAACAAGGTAAAAAGGTCTCTCAATCCATGGGGTATCATGTATAGTCCTAAAAAAGATATCACCTTGAAAGTGAAGCTAAATTATAGCCTGACATAAAAGTCTTTTCTTTTATGCTCTAACAAAACTTAAAAGCAATCCTTGTGTTCTAACTGGTTTGGCTCAGTGGATAGAGCGCCAGCCTGCAGACTGAAGGGCCCCAGGCTCAATACCGGTCAAGGGCATATACCTTGGTTGCGGGCACATCCCCATTAGGGAGTGTGCAGGAGGCAGCTGATCATGTTTCTCTCTCATCAGTTTTCTAACTCTCTATCTTTCTCCCTTCCTCTCTGTAAAAAATTAATAAAATATTTTTTTTAAAAAGCAATCCTTGCAAAAATCTAACAGATGATAGGTGACTTAATTGCTCCCAAAGTCTGAAAATATTTAATGGTATACCATAAATTGTAAGATATTAAAAAACAAGGCAGAAATATATGAGCCACACCAGGGAAAAACAAATCAGTCAATAGAAGCAGACAGAGAAATGGCAAAGGTAATGAAATTAGCAGACAAGGTCAAAACAGCTACTATAAATAGCAATTATATGTTCAAAATATAGAGAAAAAACATGGAGGGTGAAACCAAGATGGAGGCATAGGTAAACACCTGAACTGCTGCCTTGCACAAGCACTTCAAAACTACAACTAAAAGACAAATGGAAATCATCCAGGACCACAGGAAGGCTGACTAAATGGAAATTCTACAACTAGAAGGGAAGAGAAAAGCACACTGAGACTCAGAGAAGCTACAGAAGTAAAGTGCAGAGGTATGAAGGCGCGCAAGGAGAGGGCTGGTAACTGAGTATATGGCTGGCTTTTTCAATCCGCAAGGAGACACAAGCTCCCAACTGCTCTGAACTCCACTTCCGGGCCAGACTCTGGGGACCCAGACTCATACAGGGAGAAACTGGACTGTCTGGCAGCCGGCGAAACTCAAGGGCGACTTTCTATCAGAGATGCTTGCAGTTATTACCAAGGGACACTGAGACCCTGGGGGCTTCTTAAGAAGGGCTGATGGGAAGCCACTGCTGTTTGCTCCACCCTGAGACTCTGCCCCATCCAAGCTGTGTGCAGAGACTTTTGCATATAAATGGCCTGTACCAATATGCAAAAACCTGAATGAATCTCACAAATATAACATGAACAAGCAAACATTTATCAAGTTAAGGTATATATGCTTAGATGTTAATGCTATTTAAAGAGCCAGAAAAAAATATCAATTAAAAAAAAATTGTGACTACTTTGGGAAAAAGAAGTTGCTGATTAGGTAAGCGGGGTTATGAGGAGGGTTTCTAGAGCACTGAGAATACTTGTCTTCTTTTACCTGACTTGCACTTTTGTGTGTGTGTGTGTGTGTGTGTGTGTGTACACACACACACACACACACACACACACACACACACTACATTTCACAAAACAAAAGGTTATAAGAGAGAGAAGGAAGAAAATAATGTCACAAAACTTTCTAGTAAGGTATTTAATGTATTAAGTTAAATGTTTAGGTAAATGAAATAATGATGGCAAATAAGCAAGCTCATGTAAAGATGCTCAACATTCGTCACCAGGAAAATGCAAATTAAAATGATAATGAGATGCCACTACACACCTGTTAAAATGCCTAAAAAATTTAAAACTCATAATACTGAGTATCGTCAAGAATGCAGAGCAACTGGAACATTCACACAATGTTGGTGGGAATGCAAACTGCTCTAGTCAGTTGTGATTCTCTGTATTCTCAGCCAGTCTCTCCAATTTTAAGGTCAGTAATTAGCCTTGTGACCTCTCTTCACTTATGACTCTAAGAAAAGTTGTTTTTCAGTCTGAGGACGCAGTGGCAATTTCCAAGCTTTATCTGTGAGAGGTAGTGACAACTTCCAAGCTTCTTACATGCCATACCAGAAACCAGAAGTGTGCATTTTCTTTTAAGAATGCTTTCCTACACTATAAGCTTAAAATTTTATGTAGAATAAGAAAACACATACAAACCATTATTATGTACGACAAAATAATTTTCCCTTTCCTCATACACTGATATATTCATATCTTCAAACAACTAGCCAAGATTATACACTGTTCTTAAACATATAAACCTTTTCATTTACCTGTAGAAGTCAATATAAAATTATAAAGTATAATCCTTGAAATATATCTTTCCAACAAGCAATTAAAATATGGCTTACCATTTTGATGCCTGTAGAAAATGTCACTGGTTTTATAGGTTTGGGTTTCTCAAGCTGCATTTCCAATTGGTTAGACCTATTTTTATGCTGAGCCAAAAGTAGAGCAACAGGGAGATCAGAACTTTCCTGTAAGAAAAGTTAATGTGCAATATAATAGTTAAAAAGAAAAACTTAAGAGCAACAGGTCTATTATTTTAAATTATGCCTTTTCATAAGTATTTGATGTCAACCTAAATATTCACTTTATGGAGAACATTTAACAAAAACAAAAAAAATTTAACATTCCATAATAAGAAAAGGCTGTTTTATACTCATAAATCAAAACCTGCAAAAAAATATTTTTTTAAATCCACATTAAAGAAAATATAATAGGGTCTTATTTCATCAAGCAATGCCAACCATATTTATTAAAATAAAAAAAATTAGAAACTAATCACAAAAAGAGTAGTACAAAGTACTATAACTTGGATCAGATGTTTATCTAAGACACATTCTTTTTACCAGTGAATTCAGACTAGTTTGAAATTGTTTCCCATTAGATTTCACCTGAGGCCGTTTGGAAATGATCCTTGTTCTGTTTGCACAATGGAACGATTGTTAAGTACAACCAAAACTACATTTATTTTCTCTTTTACTGACTTATTTCTAGAAAATAAGTCTAAATTTTAATTAACAAAATAATAGTAAACATTTTTAATATCTATGTTGATACTAAATCAGGATCACTATTTATATAAATCTATATACACACATAATAATAACAAGCAAATTACTAATTCTTATATGTAGCTATTTATCCTTTTTAACATGAAGTCCTCTTACATGTTTAAAGTGCTATGGAGCTAAAGTCTAAACTAAATGATATCCAGACTTTTCCTTCCTGAGTTGTCAACTGAATAAGAACACAGAAACATGCAGAGGAAAGCCAGGAGGGAAGATCACACACAGATACACACAAACACACATGCACACACAGAGTACTTCCTATATCTGTGGAAAAAAATAAAGGGCAACAGTGCATTTCTAGTTCCTAGTTTGCAAATCTAGGTTATTTACAAAAATAAACATATTCTTCAAGTGGCCAATAAATTTTTTAAATAGAAACATACATAACTTAATATTAAAAAAAAACTCTATCATGTTAACATTTCACAGTATGAAGTAAACATAAAGCAGAATCTAATTTTCTTCCCAAATCTAATAACTTAATCATATTTTAGGCACAAATATGGCTAATTAATATAGTTAAAGGACATAAAGTCCTAGTACAAAACTAATTCAAAAAACAAGCCAATTTACTTCAACAGAATTGTCCTAGAATAAATCTGTACCTCAAGAATTATAACAGAAGTTCTCTGCAAGAGCAACATTACAAAGATTAAATCTTTTAAAAGTAAGTGGAAGAACACATTTTATTTATAAAATATAACCATATTAAAGAGCAAACTCCTTGTGAACTAGCTTTATCAATAATGGAGAATGAATATATATTTTATTCATATTCTACTACAAGGCATCAGTAATGCATTAGTAACAGCACTGCTATGAATCTCTGTAGCTATTCTAGATTTCTACTAAGAATATTATAATAAAATTACAGGACATTTTAAATAGGCTGTGTGGCCCAAAATCTCTTAAAAGCTACTACAATCTTTTCATATGCAAAAACACTAACAGAAAGAAAAAAAATTGACTGAAAAGTTAAAACATTGCTTCCCAATTGAACTCAAATGCTCTTGCATACCTGGTACTTACTCTTAAAAACTTAAAGTTCTTGTGTAAAATCAAGACAATGTATTCACTTCAAAAAACCTGCTAATCAATACTTTGGCCTGGTTTCAATATCACATAAAAGAATCTAACTATTAAAATATATTCATAAAACAGCCAAAATTTAATAAAAATAAACATTCTAGGAATCTAAAACTAATTTTGCTACTCTGGCATACAATTTACCTCAAATCTGCTTTATTCCACTCTAGCAGTCAAAACTTTGGAGGTTGAAAATCTTTGTGAATGTTAACCTAGAATTAAGCAGGAGCTCTAACAACAACAAAATCTACCGAGTAAAATAAACTATGAGGAATTCACATCCTATTGGGAATACATAAAATGCAGATTCAGCCTTTCAAATTATCCCATTCTTCTATGCTTTCCATTTTACCTTGAAAGGTTCCTTAACCTACATTAATTGCCTGAAGGTACCTTGTTTAATACTTAAAGAAATTTTAATAAGACTGCCTGTAATACTCATTAAAAGCTTTATAATGACCATTTTTAAAACATTATTTTAACTGACTTTAAGCAAGCCATCTGGCAAACAATATTTCTAATAAAAATCAGCTACTACATTTGACAGCAATATTAGCCCATACAAAATTTCAGACATAAAGTCAAGAGAATTTTCAAACAGGAATATAAAAAGATTAACTAAATCAGGACCTGTTTTAAAATCTTTTTCCAAAGTGTAAAAAAAAAAAAAAAAAAAAAACCACCCTGAATTTACAGTTAGAATTAAATAAATGGACTTTTTAGGCAAAATTATAGTAAATACTAAGCCATAAACATTAATACCATAACATTAAAATCCTGTCATCTACAGTATAATATAATGCCAATGCTTTATAAAAGGTTAAAAAGTGACTTTTAGCACAAGGACCAAACCCAAAATAAGGAGAAGAAATTCTTATAAATAGTACTTACTGCCTAAATTGGATCCAGAAAATAACCCTAAAATTTAAGCTTCTAGACATATTTACAAGTGCCAATGCTATCTTTTTTTTATAAAATGTAATTCAATAATATACAAAGAAAAAGAATTATAATGTAGTGTTTTACTTAATAAGAATTTAGGATAAAAAGAAATTTAATGAATTCTTTTGTCAATAAGAACTAAATGTATGTCAACACTTGAATCAAAAAAATTAATATTTAAAAATTAAAGTAACAACAAATCTTTACAAATAAATTTTAAAATGGAACCTAGAAACCCAAACTTCATTGGTATTCCAAACCAATGTAATGTAATTAATTGTTCTAATGAATATAGTAAATTGCTAAGGATTATTTAACCACCATGTTATATGATCTAAACAGTGAAGAAAGTATGTGCAGTAATGACTTGCAGGTGAAGAAAACAGGAAGTGAGGGGGGGCGGGTTCTCACAAAAACCAATATTAACTCCAGATTATACACAATGTACAACACTTGCAGTTTCACATCATGCTTCCTGCTCCAGGGAATTAAATGGAAGCTTCGTGCCAATAGCAGCTCAGTGAGGCAGGCAAACTTGGTACTTTGAGACTTAAAAAATATGTAAGTTGAAATTGCTATGCAAAGATAACCTCAAAATAAAATCTAAAAACTCTTTAATTACATGCAAAAAAATGAAACTAGATCACCAACTTACACCATACACAAAAATAAAATCAAAATGGATAAAGGAGTTAAACGTTAAGACAGGAGACCATAAAAAAAAATCCTAGAAGAAGCCCTAGGCAGCAAAATAGCAGACATTTGCCATAGCAATATCTTTACCGATACAGCTCCTAAAGCAATGGAAACTAAGGAGAAAATAAACAAATGAAGCTACATCAAAATAAAAAGCTTCTGCACAGCAAAAGAAACCATCAACAAAACAACAAGAAAGCCCACTGCATGGCAAAACATAATTTGCTAACGTTATCTCCGATAAGGGTTTAATCTCCAACATTTACAGGGAACTCATACAACTTAACAAAAGGAAGATAAACAATCCAATCAAAAAATGGGCAAAGGATCTAAATAGACACTTTTCAAAAGAGGACATAGAAAAGGCCAAGAGACATATGGAAACATGCTCAAAGTCACTAATCATCTGAGAGATGCAAATCAAAACAACAATGAGGTATCTCACCCCTGTCAGAATGGCTATCATCAACAGATCAACAAACAAGTGTTGGAGCCTGATGCAGAGCAAAAGGAACACTCTTGCACTGCTGGTGGGAATGCATACTGGTGTAGCTACAGTGGAAAACAAAAACATTATGGCCTTTCCTCAAAAAATTAAAAATGGAACTTCCATTTGACCCAGTAATTCCACTTCTAGGAGTATATCCCAAGAAAACAGAAACACCAATCAGAAAGTATATATACACCCCTATGTTCAGAGCAGCACAATTTACAGCAGCTAAGATTTGGAGACGGCCTAAGTGCCCATCAGCAGACAAGTGGATTAGAAAACTGTGGTACATCTACACAAAGGAATACTACACTGGTGTAAAAGAGAAGGAATTCTTACCATTTGCAACAGCTAGAGGGCATTATGCTAAGCAAAATAAGCCAGTCAGAGAAAGATAAATATCACATGATCTCACCCATTTGTGAAATACAATGAACAAAAATTGATGAACAAAAATAGAATCAGAGTCATAGAAGCATCAAACAGACTATCCAACCGATGAGAGAAGCTGGGGGGGTGAAGGGGTGAAGGGGTAAGAAATCAACCAAAGACTTGTATGCATGCATATGAGCATGACCAATGGACAGACATGTGCTGAGGTCGGGGAGAGGTCAATGGAGGAAAGGGAGATTTATGTAATACTTTAAACAATAAAGAATTTAAATTATATATATATATAAAAAAAAAAAGAGTTAAAGTGTATTTTCATCCTATGTCTAAGTTCTGTATTTATTAATTCAATTAAGTGTATAGAGGAGCAGCATTACCAAAGATAAGTATGTCCCTCTTTGAATAAAATGATAAGGGATGCCGAAACCAGTTTGGCTCAGTGGATAGAGCATCAGTCTGCAGACTGAAAGGTCCCAGGTTCGATTCTGGTCAAGGGCATGTACCTTGGTTGTGGGCACATCCCCAGTAGGGGGTGTGCAAGAGGCAGCTGATCGATGATTCTCATTGATGTTTCTAACTCTCTATCTCTCTCCTTTCCTCTCTAAAAAATCAATAAAATATGTTTTTTAAAAAGGCTTAAAAAATAAATAAAATAAAATGATGAGTGAAAGAATATTTCAATAAATAATTATAACATCAATATTTACTAATTGATTTACTAAAGGTTTTAATTTCTCACAAAATATATGGCTCCAAAAACTATAAAACACAACCCGTATCATTTCACATGTTAAAGCTTTATGTGCCACATGATAGTTTCAAGAAAAGTTAATGGAAGTTGCTAAGGAAAATGCCATATTCTTTAAAAAAAAAAAAAAAAAAAAAAAAACTTCTTAATTGATTTCAGAGAGGAAGGGAAAGGGAAAGATAGAAACATCAATGATGAGATGCTCCCTACCAGGCATCGAGCACAAAAACCTGGGCATGTGCCCTTGAACGGAATCAAACCCAGGACCCGTCAGTCCATAGGATGATGCTCTCTCCACTGGGCCAAATTGGCTAGGATGCATATTCTATTAATATGCCTCTGTCCTTAGTTTTAAAACCAATTTACATTGCACTCAAAGTACACAGGGTTTATAATAAGCATTTTCTAAGCCTCATTAAAATGCCTTTATCCTTACTTATCCTTTACTTTCCTACCTTTCTCTAATTTAAATAATCTTGCTTTTTCTTTTTATTTCTGGTTAGCTGGCTTATGTGCTTTTGGGCAAAAAAGCTCAGTAGAAAATAGGCACATACACATTTACCCAATCACAGAATAACAAGCAGTATATCAGCTAAACTGAGGACCTCATGAAAATTATGTGGATTAAAAAAAGAAAGAGAAGAATACAAAAGACATCCCTGGAGCGTATGATTTTCTAGTTGTGAGTTTATCAATATCACTGGATTAAAAAGCATCAAATAATATATGAAGTCTATGAAACAGTTCATAAAATTTAGTTATTATTATGGCTGTTATCTACCAATATCAACAACTAGAGGGACTAATTGCAGGAAAACATCAATAACTTGCAAAACATCACTATTTCTTCTCATTCCTTTTCACACAAAAATATTAAATATAGTTCTCACAGAATAACTGGAGGAAACTCAGCCCGGAGCCAAAACAATTTAAAATGAGCCAGTTATTAGAAAACCAGTATTAATATAGAAAAAAATGCTTGGAAAACAATGTGTTTTAGACAGTAAGCTTAGAAACATGTAAACAATCTATTAACAGGTTGTTGGATTACTATGTCAGTTATATTACTGTCGCTTTTTAAATAAAATGGGTATTGTAAAAAAAAAAAAATTTTAATAAAGAAATCAAAGTGTTTTTGTTTTGTTTTGTTTTTTGTTTTTGAAATTCAACTTGGCGATATGGGGGGGCAGGCAGTAGTCTAACTCTAGTGGGAGAACTACTACTGCTCTGGCCCTGCCATCCCCTTTTATTAAGGCTTTGGGGAAAACATCTTAGGCAACATAAACAGAAATTTACATGTAGCCCTTAGGCAGGAAATAACAGAAACTTACATGGGATAAACAAGGTGGAGGCTGCTTCAGCTAACAATATCTCAACTAAAGGTTAGAGCAATTAAAAGAAATCAAAGTTTAATACACCAGCACAAATTGCAGAAATGCCATTAAGATGCCTTTATACAGCATAATAAATAAGAAACACGAACCCAAAGACTAACGATTTTTTATTGTAATTAGCATTAATACATACCAGTTCATCTAAAAGAGCCTGCTTATTCTTCCTTTTTAGAATTTGCTGTAGTTGTTCTTCTTTTTGTATAAACAGTCTTTTTTGTTCATTTTCCTGTCGTTCTACCTCTAAAGCTTCTTCCAGTTCCTCCTGTTCCTGAGTCTAAAACAGAAACATTTGGTATAGAATAAATTTAGTAACCAAAATCGATCCTATACCACATTCTGATTTGTTTTTTTTAGAAGCATAAAACACAGTAGCCACTTATTGTTTAACTAGAGGTATGGTACACAAAATTCATGCACGGAGGGGGATTCCTCAGCCCGGCCTGCACCCTCTCCAATCTGGGACCCAACCGGGGATGTCTGATTGCCAGTGGGATCGGGCCTAAACCAGCAGTTAGACATCCCTCTTGCAATCTGGGACAACAGGCTCCTAAACACTCATATGCCTGCCTGCCTGATCACTCCTAACCCCTCTACCTGCTGGCCTGATCACCCCTACCCTGCCCCTCTGCTGGCCTGATTGCCCTTACCTTGCCCCCTGCCAGCCTAATCACCCTACCTTGCCCCTCTGCCAGCCTGACCACCCCTACCTTTCCCCCCAACCTGCCTCATCACCTGATCATAGAGGCAGGGCTGATCAGCAGCCACCCAGGCTGCTGGCAAGTGGGCTGAACTGATGATCTCTGGGAGAGACAGAGAGGCTTTGTTGCTGGCAAGGCCCGAGACAGAAGCAGGATCTGATCACTTTACTTCTCTCTTCCGGCTTGTCAGCAGCCAATGCCACTGCTGATCAGCCCCACCTCTCTTTCTCTCCGAGAGGTCAGCAGTTCAGCCCTCTTGCCTACTATGCACACAGCCTGGCATTCAGTCAAGCCTTCAGTCATTTGGGATGTTACAATCCTAGCTCTTTATATATATAGATAGTGTAGCAATTCCACTTTAAAGGAACTAAAATTCATTTTATTTCATATGGATGTATTACTATTAAAGAAAATGACATGTAGCACTAAACAAACACCTAAGCAAAGTACATTGAGGCAAGTTGCAGAATTGCAGGAACTGTACTTAATAATTGGTTAATTTATTTATAATGATTAGAGACAGTTTCAAGCATTCATTTTACGAGATTTAACAAGGAAAACAAAACAAAATAAAAAATAAAACAACAAACAGACAATCTTTATACAGAACTATGGACTGACATACTCTATTTAAGATGAGCTTATTTAATAGCAACAATTTCTCAAACATAAAAGATAATGAAAACTTATCATAGCACTTAGCTTGTTTTTCCCAAGCTAAAATAAGACTTTTTGATGCTAGAATTCAAAAAAAACAAACAAAAAAAACCACCACTCATTAAGGTAAGTTTTTTTTAATGCATTTATTTTCTAATAAAGGCATGTAAATGTCAAGAGTCCTCTTTATGGACTGAAAAATTCTAATTTCAAAGCTAATATGTATATAGAATTAACTCCAGGTCTACTCCTTCACCTTTTATAATGTTCTTTAGAAGTATTAATTACTTATAGGCTCTGAAATCTATCCCAAACCTAACTCATACTATGCCTAATGCAGCATTACACCAAGTCTTTCCTCTTTAAGTCTTATGAATAAAAAATAAAAGGACAAATCTGAATGGCTTTATTTTAAAACCTTGACTCTTACTCTTTAAAATGTTGTAGTGTTTTTTGTTTTGTTTTGTTCTGTGTGTTTTTAAATTTATTTTTATTGATTTCGGAGAGGAAGGGAGAGGGAGATAGTGATAGAAACATCAATCTTGAGAGAGAATCATTGATCACTGCCTCCTGCAAGCCCCTCATTGGAAATCAAGCCCAAAACCCAGGCATGTGCCCTAACTGGGAATCGAACTTAGACCTCCTGGTTCATAGGTTGATGCTCAACCATTGAGTCACACGATATAGAATGGGGAGAGGGAGCATTATAGGTTTGGGGATCACCAACATAATATCAAAATTAACAGAGACCTCAGACAAGAGTATACTTTTATGTAAAACTAGAGGCCCAGTTCATGTCCCTTGGCCTAGTCTGCTGGGATCAGGCCTAAACTGGCTCTCAGACATCCCCCGAGGGGTCCTGGATTACAAGAAAGCAGTTCTTGGGTGTCGCACCCTGGAATCAGGCTCCCTCCTCTCTGGTTCCGAGTGAGTTACCCAAGAACCACAGCTGCCAAGTCACTGCAGGTTGGCAGCTCCTGCATTGAGCATCTGCCCACTAGTGGTCATTGCACATCATAGCTATTGGTCGGATGGTCGCTTAGGTTTTTTTATATATTGATAAAATTTTAAACAATATTGGATATTTTTATTTCATGCATAAAATAAACTTCCCTCCAAAAAAAAACCCAACAAAAATATACATTGAAGTCTTTTTTTTTCCCAGTTTTAAATATCTGTGTGTTTTTTTCATAGTGTCTCACAGTGGAAATCAAACCATCTTCTTCAAATACCCACTCTAGTCACCAGGTCCTGCTAGGACAAGCATTTCAAAAGACTAGCTGAAATTTTATACTTCTGGGACTTCTGAAAGGCATGTGGCCTCTCTCCTGGGCCATTTGTATATCTTCCTCCCTTGCTTTTTAAATGGCTGCAGGCTTTTGGCAGATCAAAAAGTCACAGAAATATACTGTGTGAAAGCACCTCAGGAGTAGATTAGAAATGGTGTAGAGAGTAATTAGAACAATGAATCCAGTGGTTCAATGGCATTCCAAAAAAGCATCCCAGGTTCTCCCCGATATATAAGTCAGTGAGTTCAGAGAGGCCTAGGAAAGTTAAGAAGAGAAGCATCCATATTTAAGGGCTCCCCTGCATCAAATTTCAATCACTTTGAGGTTCAACATCATAATGTTTCCCCAGGAAGAAAGCTGAAAACTCCCTCTGGCAATTCCTACTACTGAAATCATGATTTCTTGTTTGTTTTGTTCTTTAGAGTCCACATATTAGTGAAATCATATGGTATTTGTCTTCTCTGACTCATTTCACTGAGTATAACACCCTACTAGGTCCATCTATGCTGTTGCAAAAAAAAGGTTTTCATTCCTTTTTATGGCCAAATAGTATTCCATTGTATATATGGTTAACAGCTCTTTTATCCACTCATCTACTGCTGGGCAACTGGGTTGCTTCCATATCTTTGCTATTGTAATTAATGATGTAATGAACACAGGGTTGCATATATTCTTTCAAATTAGTGTTTCAGGTTTCTTCAAATATATTCCCAGAAGTGGAATCACTGGGTCATAAGGTAGTTCCATTTTTAGCTTTTTGAGGAAACTTCTCACTATTTTCCATAGTGGTTGCACCAACCTGCATTCCCACCAACAGTGCACTAGGGTTCCCTTACATTGAAGCCTTACCCCTGGTACCTGCAAATGTGATCTTATTTCAACACAGGGTCATTGCAGATGTAAACAAGTTAAGGTCAACTGGAAATCTGGACGTGTACATGCAGAAGAGAAGGTCATGGGAAGACAGAGGAAGAGATCAGAGTGGTGCCCAAGGTTGCTGGCAACCACCAAAAGCTAGAAGAGGCAAAAAAGGACACTTCCCTGTGGTTTCAGAAAGAACATGGCCCTGATGACACCTTCATTCCAGACTTCTAGCCTCCTAAATTGTGAAGGAATAAATTCCTGTTGCTATAAGCCACCCTGTTTGTGGTAATTTGTTCCAACAGTCCTAAAAAACTATTATATGTAAGATGAGCTAAGACTTCAGACAATAGGTATTTACCCCCATTAGAGATTGGAATAGCCATTTAGACAGAAAAACAAAGCTGCAAAGTCATGAATAAAGATGAAATGTTTGATTGTTATGGCCAAATCATGAGGTGTGAAAATGGGAAACAGTTCTAGATAAAGCTAGACAGGCAAGCAGAGAGCAGAACATGAAAGGTGTATCATACCATACTAAGGGAATTTGTGCCACACTAAGGCAAGTGGCAAGAATTAAGAAAATTTGAATGAATTTAGAAAGATGTCTCAATGGGGTTCAAAACTAAAGACAGGAAGACTAATTAGAAAAATATTTCAATAACCCAGGTAAGAAATTATGAGGGCCCTAAACAATGATAAAATCAGAAGGGGAATTAGGTTTGAAAAATGATAAGGAGAGCCCGGCAGGCATGGTTCAATGGTTGAGCATTGAACTATGAACCAGGAGGTCCCAGGTTCAATTCCCGGACAGGGCACATGCCTGTGTTGCAGGCTCGATCCACAGTGTGGGGTGTTATAGGAGGCAGCCAATCAATGATTATCTCTCCTCATTAATGTTTCTCTCTCTTTCTCCCTTTCCCTTCCCCTCTGAAATCAATAAAAACATTTTTTTTTAAAGAAAAATGATAAGGAGAGACCAACATGAAGTCTGAGCAGATATGCCTTGAACAACTGGAAAAAGGACATAATAGGAAAAATAAGTGACTGTGAAGATTAAAATGTTCAGTTCTGGAATGCTGAATTACAACTGCCCAGAATACATCCAAAAAGAAATGTCTATTTACCATTTATAGATATATGAGCATATTACATAATATAATCCTAGGAGCTCAGGAGAAAACTAATGGACTGCAGAAACATTTGAGAGTAATCGGTGTAAAGAGTAATCATAAAGAGAAGCACTAAGAGGAGACTGTGTTTAAGAGACAGGAAGGAAAGAGAAGTCTATGAAGAGGAAGAAAGAGAAAAGTGAGAACAGTAAGATAAGGAGGAGAATTTAGAAAGATGACTAGAAGCGCCAGAAAAGTTAAGGAAAAGTTTCAACACCAAGAAACAACTCATGAAACAAATATTGACTACAGGCCAAATGAGATTCAGACTCATAAAGAGTTTATCAGCTTTGGTAATGAAGAACTGGTAGACTCTATTTTCTCACTGAAATAGAATATATGAGTTATTTAGTGCATAGTAGGCCTCAATAAATATTGGTTGGCAAGCTAGCTGATTGAGTAACTGGGAAAATAATCATCATTAAAAATCAAACATGGAGGCAGACAATGAAGAAGGTATTAGAGTAAGAGAAGGGAAGCAAATTGAAAGACTAAAAGTCTCTGTGTTCTTCCTATTAGTGCTGCCTTATCCAATCAATTTTCTTTGCATTCACCAGCCACTTCAATCCATCAATAGAATTTGCTATTTTAAACTCAAAATATTTCTTTAATTCATCCTTACTTCTCCATTGCTGTTTAAGTGATCTCTGAACTCACTAATGACTTCAATAACTTCCTGAACTCCAGACTTAACTCTCTCAAATTCAACCTCCACTAAAATTAAACATAGTATCCTAATAAGGACAATACCATTAAACATATCCTAATAAAATGCCTTATTATCACCTTGCTAAAAACTCTTCAATGACAATCATCAATAGTCAGGTTCTTATAACAGTACTCTAAGGAATCCTGGGAATTCCCTAATAAAATGCCTTAAGATACACTATAGTAAAGACTGAGCAGATGAGAATCCAGCCTATCTCTCCTGCATCATCATCATTTCAACCAAAATATGCTGAGCAAGCTTTCGTTAAAAAAAAAAAAAAAAAAAAAAAAAAAAAAAAAAAAGATTTACCTGCTAAAACATAGAAAAAACTGTTCCATATAAGCCCAAATTAATCCTCACAATACATTAAGGTCTTAGGTGACCTAGGCCCTTTCACTTCTCCAACTTCTCTCTCTCTCTCTCTCTCTCCCCCTCTCTATCTCTTCTCTTCTCTTCTCTTCTCTTCTCTTCTCTTCTCTTCTCTTCTCTTCTCTTCTCTTCTCTCCTCTCCTCTCCCTTCCCCTCCCCTTACTCCCCCTCCCCTCCCCTCCCCTCCCCTCCCCCCCTCTTTCTCTCTCTCTCTCTCTCTCTCTCTCTCTCTCTCTCATTTTGGCAATACAGAACTATAGACAACTCCTAGAACTCTCCGTGATTATCCATGCTTTCTTACCTTTGCTCATGATTTCATTCTGCCTGGAACTTTCTTGTGGCAGCCTCCTTTCCCTCGCCCTTGTCCCATCTTCTTCATCTTGCTAAATTCTACTTGTCCTTCAAGGCTTCATAAGCATGACCTTGCCTGGAATACCTTTCCCAATTTTCCCAGAATGGGTTAGGTATCCATGTGCTTATGACATTATATAGTGAAATTACCTGATCCCTAGAAAATAGGGTTCTTATTCATCTTTGTACAACATAGCCTAGCAGATATTGAACAAATGTTTATTGAACTAAATATTTTTGTGCTAAATTGAAACACATTCTTACACTGCAATCTCTCCTGCTCATGAGAATCCAGAAAAGTGAAAGTAAAAATTAAGTTAATCTTCACTAATACTCTATTTCAAGATTAAAACCCCTTTATTCAGTTTCTCACACTCACATTGATTGATGTTAGGTAACAGCTCCATGAAACATAAGATATCCTTAGCAGACAACTCAGTAATAGTTTCTCTATGGCAGAAATGGGTCATTTTATGAGCCTAATCATGCAAGAGATTGCCTTTTTTCTTTTCTTCTTTGATACAACTCTGTTGCTTCTGCAACAGTGAGACTTCAGCATTCACAGAAACATGAAAGGCAAGTTGCTACCTCAGTTTAGTAAAAAGACATTAGCCATGTAAGTTAGTCCATGTCCGAGGTACCACTTGAGGGCTTTATCTATAAGGAGGAAGTCCTCTAACTCAAGATAAAAATACAAGCTATGTGATCTAAATATACTTTTTCCAATTTTACCGATAATTACAAATTCCTAATTAAGTAACTCAAAAATAATTAACTCTTTCCCCCAAAACTAGAAAGCCAAATTATACTAATCTGCATAAGCTAGACAATTAAATCTCTGCATGCATACAATTCTTTTAACATTAAAGAATATATTTTAATAATCCCACCAAAATTGTTTTTGCTACAGTAATGTGTGCCTCCTACTTACTGGTATATGCTTATTAGAGGGCCAATGCACGTAATTCGTACAAGGGGCTCAGCCTTCACAGTCGCCACAGCATGCCTTGGCCCCTTGTAGCCCCAGCTTCCCCCAGATGGTTGTCCAGAAGGACATCCGGAAGGACATCTGGTCTAATTAGCATATTACACATTTATTGTTATAGATATATACATTTATTAGTATTTCTGGTCTAAATTACAGCTAAATTCTTTACAAATATTACTTTTAGAGAATGATAGCTTTTTTAAAGATCATGTAGAAGCATTCATTTCTAAAATAAAAGAACAAGAAAATACTTAGCAACTAACCAGCTTTAATTTGTTTTTCTGAATGACATCTTTGTTTTCCTTTTGGTATATCTCCATTTTCTTTTTGGTATTGTCCAAATCCACATTGTTGGTCAAGTTGAAAACTACAACAGAAAGGAAATGACATGAAATATAGTTTTAGTATATATCTTGCATATGTAAAAAACAAATTTTCACAGTAACTTAATTCAATCAGGTTATCACTCCTTATAGCTCTATTTATATCTTTTTACCTACTATCTATTTTAGAGACTAGACTAATAGTTCAGCAATTATGTTTTCTGAGCCAAATATAAGGGACGTGTCAGACTATCACAAAATATGTTTGTGCCATAACCATATTAAATTTGATTTTTATAGTCCCCACTTTAACTTTAGAAGCATATAAAAGAATGCTTAAAACTTTTAAAGAAAAAAAGAATAAGTCTGGAATTTACTGTACTGGTTAGAGTCAATAGTCAAAAGAAGCTGTGGTCCAGAAACAAAACAAAACAAAAAAACAAAAAAAAAAGGATTTTAAAAATCATATACTTATATATAATTTATTTTTTAAAAACAGGTTTTATTGACATTCTAGTGGTCTCCAACATGGAGAGTCACAAGCTTGAATTATTTTCCATCTATTCTAGCTCTGGAAAAATATGAAATAAACAGGAGTTGAAACTTAATAGACAATGTAAAGGATAAACTGGCACCAAAACTTAAAATTGAAATAATTTGGTAAGAGAAGCTGCTGAAATGTTACCATAGTTGATAAATTTTCTGTTAATTAGATCTGCCTGTTTAAAATTCCAACTCAAAATAATTTGAATTATAAATGCCTTTATACCTTCTAAGTTCATATATATATATATATATATATATATATATATATATATATATAAATCAAAAGGTTGCTATAATACTCTGAATAAGAAAAACACCTCTTTGGCATATATAAGTTCACATTATAAAGTACCACCCCAATATTCCACCACTTAGTGTTTTTGCACCAACCTGTCAAGAAGGATCCAAATCATTTAGACTCTCCTGTTCCATAATTCAATTCAGATCTCCCTTGGCTTCCTCTGTAATCTTTCTCTATCCATTATTAGTCTTTCTACCCCTTCTCCAATTACTAACCACTGCTTCCTGCTGTTTATCCTATAAAAAGGTTTGATCTGCACTAAATATATTTTGTGTTCCTACAAGTTCCTTCCCCATCTCACTCCTTCTTTTAACTAACAATCATCTCATATAGTTTCTAGATTTTGGGATTCTAGAGTCCTATCAAATTTAAAAATACTGGAGGCCCAACACAAGGCTACCGACTTTATTAAGACTATCAAACATACTCAAAAGACCATTCTCATCCATTTTTTTTATTTCCCCAAAAGGCCAACTTACTTCAGAACATCAATTTATCATAATCAATGTTGAAAATTCAGGCTCATTTAGGTATGTAGAAAAATAAAAGCAATTCTCAATTCTATTATATACAATTTAATAACTCTGGGAGAAACAAAGAAAATGATAAATAATAGCCCTCTAGCTACCTTTCCATCTTTTTTTTTTATCACAAAGTAGAAAAGTAATAATTGTGGTAAACCTGGGAATCTAGCGAGGATGCAATGTAGGGCATTCTCCATAAGTCATATTTTGACCCCAACACAAAACAGAAAAGGTGGCTCCAAACTAGCATTGGCCTTCACAAAGGCAACTGCGATCCATTAGATGATATGGTCTGATTCTATAACCTTTTCCAACCACTCACAACATACTCTCTGTACTTAACAGGCCATCCACTAACCTAGGGGTGTCGAACTCAATCAGAGAAGGGGCCAAAATCTAAAATCCAGCCTAAATCGCGGGCCGAATGGTTTACTGAACAGTCATAAACTGACAATGTCATAAACTGACAGCGGAGTGCAGTGATGACAGCGCGGTACGGGCCACATTGCAAGGCCTGGCGGGCTGGATTTGGCCCGCGGGCCTTGTGTTTGACACATGTGCACTAACCCATCAAATCACAACCTCCACCATCCTCAACATCTATGCCTACTTAATTCTTTATTCACTTTTTTTTTCCCCTCAGGCACTTCATTCTCTTGATTGATTTGCTAATATATTCTTCTAATCTTCCTACTACTACTCAAAGTACTCATTTGTTTTCATCTCTGGCTCTTCTTGTTCTCTAAGCTATATGATTCTGTTTTTTGCACTCTTTCCTCCCTCAATGTTCTCTGGGCAATCTCATCACTTCCCAGTTTCAAACAAATAAATGCCAGGAATTGACACTAACTCAAAGTACATTTTAGAAAACCAAACACATAATTATATTCAAATTTGCTCCTTCTTGTAAATTCTTTATCTGTTAATGATGGGACTATCATGCTAAAATGCCAAAACTTAACACTTCATTAAATTAATCCACTCTCCTTTGTATTCTACAAGCAACATTTGCCAAATCCTACAGATTCTGTCACCAAAGTCTCTTTAAAACTGCCCTGACAAATGACCAAAACAGGATCTAATTTCTCCTTGAAAATTTATAATAATCTCTGACTTAACTTCCTTTCTCCGGGATCTTTGTATCTTAACCTATATCCTAATCCCATCCATAATATACAATTATGCCACACTATATTTCTGAAGCATACTCATATCACCTCCTACCTCTACCATTGTCTGCCATCCCTTATTTTACTAGGGGGGAAAAAAACATTTAGAATTCAGAACATTTCTGGCTACAACTACTGGCTATAACCCAAACTAACAATCTGGCTATAACTATTCTTTTATCTCTCCTTCATAAAGGCCACTCTTGAAACTAGAAAACTCTGCATTTCCCAAATGTCCCAACACTTCCTGCTCCAATTCCTTTCATCACACTATTCTGTCTAGCATTCCTGATCACCCTTCCTTACTACTGAAAATATACTCAATATTTAAGGTCTACCCAAATACTTTTCCATGAAGTTTACATAGCATTCAATACTTTGTACTTCATCTTGCAGTCAATGGTCATATTTAATACAATCTCTGTATCATCCAGACATAAGAGAAAGAAAGAGAAAATAATTTAATTATTATCTATTAGATTCCAAACATTGTGAGCATATTTCCTGTTTTCAAAGACAGTTTTAATAGGGAGGTCACTCCTACACAAATGAAATTAGAGTACTAATACAAAACACTATGTAATCTATAATAATAAAAGTGAAATATGCAAATCGACTAACAACCAAACAGCAGAACTGTCCGGACGACCTTCTGGGCCACCATGCTATGACACGCACTGACACCAGGCCAGCCAAGGCAGGTGCGATACGATTAGTGGAGTGAGGTGGGCGGACTCTATGATCAATTGTCCCAAAGAGGAAGGCCTAGGCCAACAGCCAGCAACACTGTGGTGGGTGTGTGGGGCAGGCCAGCGATCACCCTGCAGAGGGAGGCCCAGGTCAACCAAGTGATTGCACCCCATGCCTGTTGCCTGCAGAGGGAGGTGACAAGTGGTGGGGAAGAATGGGACAGTGCCACACAGATGGCAAGCAGTGGCAGTGGCAGGGGCAGGGGCAGGGCCAGCTGCTGGCAGCCAGGGGAAGGAAAGCTTCAACAGGCCATGATCGTCAGCCAAGCCTAAAGACCCTACCCAAGGGGTCCTGGATTGTGAGAGGGCACAGGCTGGGTCCGTCCATTCCTTCCCCCTCCCCCCCATGCACAAATTTCATGCACTAGGCCTCTAGTCAAGTGATAATAGCAAATCAAAAAGTATCCTTGTGCTATTCATTAAATAAAATTTAGCACTGTGCTAGTTTTTTTTTTAATGCTTATTAAAGAAACTGTCCTTCCTTTTAATGGAATCAACTACCAATTAACCCTTCTAAAATAAAGTTATGATTATGTTATTCAGTCATGAGTCACTAAGTTCACTCATTGCTTCTGCATCTATCATGCCTTGAAAAAATTTAATCTAAATCTCTCAAATTCCTTTTCCCTCTGTGCTTTGTGAGTTCTGCAGATTCCTCAGATCCTCTTCAAGAAGCAAGGTAGGAGAGAGAAGCAAAGGAGAGACCCAGGAATTCCAACCAGTGTGGCTTTCCTTCTTTTGTCTGCTTAAATGAATTCCTTCTCAAAATGTTGCTTAAAGAATACACTCCGTAGTACACTTGTATGTGTTTTTGTGTGTGTATCAAACATCTATGAAATACATATGACTGGTACTATATCCAGCATTTTACCTAATTACATCATGTTAATCCTCCTAATAACCTTATGAGATAGGTACACTTTACAAATAAGCTATAAATATATTAACTATGACCAACGTATACAGCTAATAAATGTTGGAACCTGGATTTTAAAGTATGCTGATTCCAAAGCCTGAACCTTATCTACAATATTAGTTGTATTGCTTCTCTCAATGCCTAAAAACCACTTTCAGTCTAGTTCAGCTATTCCTCTGCCCAACACTTTCCTACCTCCATGCCCACGATCAAAGGGCCCTTCTTAGTACCAATCTTAACCCAGAACAATTGTGGATATCCATATCTGGCTCATCTTTCTATACCCAATATAATCCCCAGGTCTTCCTTATAATTCACTTTGCAGGTACAATCTCTCCATCCCCAAATGCCCACAATACATTATCTAACATCATTCTGGTTGTACTTATAATTATTTTCAATGTACACATCTATTTGACCTACAGTGTTACTTGTGGGCAGATACTAGGTCTGATATGTCTTTAACACTCCCAGTACTTAAATTAAAAACTTCCAGTACACACCCATTAGGATGGCCAAAATCCAAAATACTAATAACAACAACTGCTGGCAAGGATGCTGAACAAAAAGAATCCTGATTCATTGCAGTGAGAATATAAGATGGCATAGCCACTTTGCGAAGACAGTACAATCCCATAATTGCATGCTTTGGTATTTATCCAATGGTATTAAAAACTTTGTCTACACAAAAACCTGCACACAAATATTCACAACAGTTTTACTCATAATTACCAAAACATGGAAGCAACAAAGGTGTCCTTCAGTAGGTGAATGAATAAATGATGTAGTACATACAGAAAAGGGGATATTATTCAAGCATGAAAAAGAAATGAATATCAATCCATGAAAAGACATGGGGAAACCTTAAATATATATTACTAAGCAAAAGAAGCTTGAGAAAACTACATACAGTATGACTCCAACTATATGACACACTGAAGAAAACAAAATTATGGAGACAGTAAAAGAAAGTTTTTTTGCCAGACATTGGATGGAAGGAGGAAAAGAGGGACAAAAGGCAAAAAACACAGAGAATGTTAAGGCTATATTGGTGAATATATACTCTCTTATACATAAAATATTATACAAAACCCATACAATGTACACCACCAAGAATAAACCCTAATGTGAACTATGGACTTTGGATGATAATTATATATCAATGTGGGTTCATCAACTATAATAAATTTACCACTCTGGTGAGAGATGCTTACAGTGAAGGAGTCTCTGCATATGTGGAGCAGGGTGTATGTAAGAATTCTGTATTCTTTGCTAAATTTTGCTATGAATCTAAAACTGATCTAAAAAATAAAGTCTATTAAAAATGGAGGTGGGGAAAACTTTCCCATTTGTTAAGAGCTCAAGAAATATTTGTTGACTTATCATGAAAGGAAAAAAAGAAATAAACCAATGCTAACATATACAATTATTTTTATAGATTAAATTAAAATGACCTTTATAATTACAGAATTGAATGACACAGTTGGCATAATAAGCAGATGTAAAATTACAAAAATAAATTTGGTTTCTTATGTTATGAATCTACTGAGAAGAAAAGGTAATCAAATCGATATCCTATGTTGAACTCTACTACAATAGAATGTAAAAGCCTAATATGCTAAGTGTCCAGTCGTCAGGCCGTTCGTTCAACCAATCAAAGCATAATATGCTAATGATATGCTAAGGCCGCTCAACCACTCGCTATAACATGCATTGACCACCAGGGAGCAGACAATCGACCAATAGGTTAGCTTGCTGCTGAGGTCTGGCTGATCAGGACTGAGCGAGATTGGCCAGACATGCCCTGGAGCCCTCACACGGTCCCTCCCAGGCTTGCCAACCTCCCAAATCGCTCCCCGGCCCCAATCCTGCACCACTGGGATCCCTTGGCCTGGCCTGCACCCTCTCGCAATCCAGGACCCTTTGGGGGATTGTCGGAGGGCCAGTTTCAGCCCTTGGATATCCCCTAAGCCAGATGTCGGAGGGCCAAAACTGGTGGATCCTGCAGGCCAAGCCAAGGGACTCCACTGATGCACAAATTCGTGCACTAGGCCTTTAGTATATATAAAAGCCTTTACGACCAAACAACCAGTCAAATGGTTGCTATAATGCACACTGACCACCAGGGGCAGACGCTCATTGCAGGAGCTGCCCCCTGGTGGTCAGTGTGCTCCCACAGCCAACCTCCCTCAGCCAGCCCACCTCCTACAACTGGCCAGGCCCCTCCCACAGCCCCTCCCCCAGATCAGCCAACCTCCCTTAGTTTCTCCCCCAGGCCAGCAGCCCCCCTCCCTGCTATAGGCCCTGATTGCCAGCCAGGCTGAGGGACCTCATAAAGGACCCCACCCATGCATAAATTCATGCACTGGGCCTCTAGTAAAAGATAAAAAATCACTTTACCAGAAAGCTAGACAGTGTACAAATGATTTAAACTTTTCATTTAGTAGAACCCAGAAATAGGTAAAGTGAAATTCTAAGTTAAATTATCTGTTTATATATCATTTCTTTCATTTATGCTTATTAAAAACTTTGATGAATTCTAATAAACTAAAATAACCAATTTATTTCATTTTTAATTTAGAAAGCAAAGTTAATAGCAATATAACAGATGTGAATCATAATCATAAATAATACAAATCTCTCCCTTTAAAAACAAGAACAAAAACCTCACAAAAGTAGATTTTAAAAACTTTTCAAATGAAGCAAGTTTCATTCATGCTACAATGAATCAGGTTGGTATAATAGCCTTAAAGAAAAAGAAATAGGAGATAAATTTCTATACAATCATTTGTCTTTTTATCTGAATACTGGTGTAGCTCAGATGTTGACCTGCTTTTAGTCAAGTATTAAAAGCCAACAAAATCGTATTGTATTTTCTGAAAGATTTAATGTTATTTAAGTACAATTTTCAAGTCTTTTTGACATCCAAAATTTATAATTAAAGCCCTTAGGACTTTCTCACCCTTTCAAAATAAGCAATACCCTGAACCAAAAGAATAATCTGTTTATTATGAAACTAAGAACAAACCTTTGAGATAATCCCTGGGGCCAAAAAGAACAAGAATTTTTATGCTTAGATTGTCATAACCACAGAAAAGAAACTATTGTTAATGCTATAAGAAAGTTCATCTTCATGTGTGCCCTTCAATTTTACGCAATTATTCAAATTCTACTATTTAAAATTTTTTCTTCACAATGAAATTTACATAAAATGACCAATCCCCCATTTATAAATTCTCAAACACTGATTCCTTAGCCACACTAACAACTCTATTACTCACTCTAGCCTTAGCATCTTAAAGGAAACCCTTCTACTTATAAGATCAAGTTCAAACATAAGAGCCTTCAAAATATGGCAACAATCTATACTTTTTTCCCTCTTATTTCCCACTATTCCACCAATCGACAACCAATGTTTTAGATTCAACACTATTAACTACTCTCAAATACTACCCAGCACTTTCATGGTTTCTGAGAGTCAGGAAAACTTATGTTTAAACTTTGGTACCATTATTTACTAGCAATGTAATCTTGGGCACAATACTTAAACCCTCTCCACCTTGTCTCCATATATAAAATAGAGATAAAAAGTCTATTTCTCTTAGAGTTATAAAAATTATTATATGAATAGTATAAACACAGCTCAATCAGGCACTTAGAAGTTCCTATAAACATTTTAAGTATGGTGATTACCAGAGGGAAAAGGGAGGTAGAAAAGGGTAAAGGAGGGATAAATGGTGACGAAAGGAGACCTGACTTTGGGTGGTGAACAAACAATACAATGCTCAGATGATGTATTATAGAATAGTACACTTGAAACCTATATAACTTTATTAATCAATGTCACCCACCCCAATAAATTCAATTTAAAAATTAACATTTTATACTTTTGATTAACACAGAGATAGCCAATACAGATATAGCAAACATCTAACTAATCATCTTTTTTTAAAAAATATATTTTTAGTGAATTTTAGAGAGAGGAAGGGGAAGGGATAAAGAGATAGAAACATTAATGAGAGAGAAACATCATCCACCAGCTGCCTCCTGCATACCCCCTAATGAGGATAGAGCCTGAAGCCCAGCAAGTGCCCTGAGGAGGAATCAAACCCTGTGAACTTTTATTTGGGAGTGGGAGGTGGAGGGAGAGGGTAGATGCCCAACCACAGAGCCACACCAGCCAGGCCTAACTAACCATCTTTGAAAGCAAAATAAAACACAATGTAAACAGCATTTGAAACAAGATTTTTAAAGGAAGTTTATGTATACAACAATCAGAATGACACACAACTAATGGTGGAGCCACACCCTAAAAAGGCTAAACTAGTATATCCTTCATTTCTATACTTTCCACCCAACAAAATAAAACAAAAAGAAATACTGCCTATTCTCCAGCTTTTATTTTCCTGATGAATACCATACAACTGCTCAAGGTCAGATTATTCTAATTTACCCTTCCTGCTCATTCTTACATCAAATTAGTCCCTGGAATATTCTATCTCTAAAACACCCCCTTTATCTATCACCCCTGCTACCTACTCCAAGCTCTGATGATTTCTCATCCAAATTATTGGAATGGTCTTTTAAAAATTATTACCAAGCCTTGAGTATCTCCTGTCATTATTCCATACTACTACAACACTGTCCCATTGGCTCACTACTGGTCATAGAATAAATTCTTACCCTGACAGCTTAGCTGACAGCCTAGTCTGTTTTTCAAGCCTCATTTCTAGTCATTCGCCAGTTCTAGCTACCTATAGCAGATTACATGCTTATTCTCCAATATGCTCAAAACCCTGTATCTCCCGTGACTTTGTTTTTGCTATAAAGGTTCTTCCATCCTCTTTCTACCTGTTAAACTCCTATTCATCTTTTAAGATCAAACTATAACTGTATTTCCTAAATGTGGAACTGTTTTATCTGTATTCCATAACACTTTATAAATTCTTACTTTCACATTATAGTAATTAGTTTACATAATTATCTCCCCCTTTAGAGTCTGAATTTACTGAAGGCAAAAAATCATAACTCCAGCAAGTGAAGCAATTCACATAGAACAGTTAATATTTGCAAAATTGAACTGAAGTTCAGAAAATCTACACTAATCAGAATAAGTTGCAAATTGACCGTATTTTCGTGACACCCACCAGCCAATCAGGAGTATGCAAATTAACCCAACAAAGATGCCAGGTTAATTTGCATACACACACAGGGAGCAACTAGGGGTGGGGCAGGACACTTGCGCCATCGCCATGGCAATAACACAGGCATTCCACACCGCTCCAGCCACTCCGGGCCTCCGGGCAGCATGGGAAGGTGGAAAAGCGGCTCTGGTCCAGACTGAAGGCGGTGCTGGCAGCCAGGGGAAGGAAAGCCCGGAGCTCAGAGCAAGTGGGAGCTGGTAAATTCAGTTCATGGTACCGGCCTTTAAGGAGGAGCTGGGTCTCTAGCAGCCTGTGTGTCACTCAGTCCCAATCCACACTGGTTGTTACAGTCTGTAGTTCTTACTGCCCGTAGGGAGTTCTTTCCCCAGCTCTGAACCCTGGGTTGGGGATCTGGTGTAGGGCTGGGACTCCTTGTTCCTCCAGGCGGCCTCCAAAGAGGCAATCTCCCTCCCGATTTAAAAAGCGGTACACCCAGGTGCTGGACCACCCCAGCCCATTCCGTGCACCTGCACCTCCTACCAATTCAGTGTGCTTTCTTCTTTACTTCTCTAATTGCAGTACTTCCTCTCAGCCAGCTTTCCCGCAGTTCTGGATGACTGTAGTTCTGTATTTTAGTTGTAATTTTTATATGGTTGTGGGAGGCAGCAAGTACAGGCGTTTACTTAGGCCACCATCTTGGTTCCTCCAAAACATTAGTTTTTAACTGATATACAACTACGTACAGACTTTTTAACACCTCTGAAATCTTATTTAAAAAAACAGAAATAATATTTTCTTTTAATTAAAACATCCTTTTAACTAATCATAACAGAAATAAAAGGCACTAAGATTACTTTAACCTCTGATTCTAGAATAATACTAAATAAAAGAATTCCACTTAGTCAACTACTTCAAAGTGTTTTGAAACTACTGTATCACAGAAGCATAAATGATAAACAACATATGGCTTTAGTCACCATGGACATAGTTATTAAAAATCCTGGATGTTTTTTTTCATCTGAATATTCTTTCCTTTTGTTTACTCTAATACATCACCAACATATAGATGGCATGTACAGATACAGCCTTCCTTCCCAGGTAAAAAGTGGTATTTGTCATATTTTTCCTAAGATAAAATATTTATTACTTAAGTATATCCTTTACTTAAGTATGCCTTCACATAACAAACATGGTTAAGTGCAACAGGGAATAATTAGTTAAATATCAGGTATCACAATAAAACTTGTTAGAGTTTTTAAATGTTCTCCTTGGCATCCGAAAGATAAATGCACACATTAGAACACCAAAAGTATAAGCAATAAAAAACTAACCAATTTCTTCTACTTCTTCCAGGAAATCATTATATTCTCTTAGACTAGGAAAGTCTTCTTCTCTTTTATTGTATCTATAAAAGGGGGAAAATTTAACATATCACATATTACTTGCTTTCAATATTATCTAATTAGTTTGTTTATTCTTACTTAATTCATACATGATACATAGAAAAGGATTGTTTACTATATAAAAGACTGTTTTCTTACAACCAGATTTGTGACTAGACCAAGAATGTTGTTCTTACTACTATATTTGTTAGACTACAGAGAAGTAGAATCAGGAGAAAGTGTTATAACACAAACTCTTTCTTACACGAGAAAGAAAAAGAAACTTGAATCATGAAAGAATGGAAAATGAGCTTAAACAAGCCTATCATTGGAAATCATATTGCTTACTTCTTATAGATTCATTAATTTCCAGAAAGCTAAAAGTTAATTAATTCAAAAAATACAATCCAATTTTTCATGTCAGTTATAGCCTGAAGAATTTTGTAAATATTAATACTAGAGGCCCAATGCATGAAAATTTGTGCAAGAGTAGGCCTTCCTTCCCCTGGCTTCTGGCACTGGTTTCCCTCTGGCACTTGGGATCTGGGCTTCCCTCCTCCGCCTACAAGCAGGCACCAGGGACCTGGGCTGGCTTCCCTCTGGCCCTGGCTTTGTCAGGAAAGACATCTGGAATGACGTTCAGAAGACGTCTGGTCTAATTAGCATATTACCCTTTTATTATTATAGATACCTCTGAAGAATTGGAAAACCATAGGCATTAATGATAAGAAAAAGAAAAAAACAAGAATCTAAGAGAGAGTATTTCCTAGAAGTAATCTCAAATAATAAAAGAGCAGCTTGGGGCATTGATAAACTGGTTAGGTGCCTAGAAAGATGCTGCTAAAACACTGGTGACCAAGGTTGAAACCAAAATAAATAAAATAAAACAATAATAGATTAAATATATATTAACTCTTTAAACTTCCAAAACAATAAGGTAGCTTGTAATAAAACAGATAAAATGAAACCCAAAGCTATTAATAAAGAGTAAAAAATAAACTATAAATGAAAAAGAATATATAGGTATATACACATATACAAAAATATACAGGGTGTCCCAAAAACATGTACACACACTTTAACAGCTGATAGCTCAATTGATGTTTGTTTGTTTTTCCCAGCCAAAGCTTTGAACAAAAAAAAAAAAATCATCCTAAAATGCTCCTGGAACTTTGAAAACACAGTTTAAGTACAAACACTGTCTTTATAATTATTCAGTGTGTATACATTTTTGGGGGACAGCCTGTATCCCCCCCAAAAATATATACAAACTTTAATATCCATTCATTTAATTTTCACTCCTTTTCCGATTTAACTGATTTGAAATAATGGGTGAAGCTGGACAAATGCTTTGAACAAGAAAATTTATCCATTAGACTTTTTCATAGAAATGCATAAAAGATAATGTTTACAGGTCAAAACTGGCAAAAGTTGATGAAGTGAGAGCGCACTAATACCAAACGAAATGATTTCATTGCTTCATATTATCAGAAGTGCCTGAACCAGAACGGTCATCAATTTGAAAACAGGCATTGACAAAAAAAATTATTCATTTATATAGATCGTTCTAAATTTTGAAAATCTATATGTTAATAAACAGTGACTTTATAATAATTCAAAGTGTGTATATTTTTTTGGGACATCCTATATATCAAAATAAATCATAGCTAGCATATGATTTTTTCTAATGGCCTTCAGATCTCAACTTAAATGTTACCCCCTCAGGCCTTATATGATATCACTGACCCACATCAACACTCAGCCATTAACTTCAAAGCGTTTTCCTCAATTTATAATTCAATTTTTTGGTTTACCTATTTTAAATTGTCTACTTCTATATTATCCTATGTTACCATGCTTTTGAGAGGGGCTATCTTACTCATTCTATACCTAGAGTCTAATATGTAGAATGCAGTGTTTGCACATAGTAGGTACTCAATATATATTTTGTTAACTAAATTAAAGTAAAAATGGCAAATAAATGAATTGTGAAGCCATCAATCAAGAGAATCTACTCTTCTCTATTAAAGGCTAGATAATTAATATTTCTGAGTTCTCTAAAAACTTATTGTTGAACAAATACATAGATGAATTTATACTTGCCAAACTGTCCACATTTCTATCTGGAAATAATTATCTCAATTACTGAAATAATTATTTTAAAAATCCTCTTTGTGGAACGGATCATTCAAGCACTAATACTTACATTTTTAGAACTTTTTTTCGAATCTCAACCTCCTTGTCAACAGTAGGATCTTCAAAGAGTTGTACCCTAAAATTGCTCTTTCTAAGAGGAATGCCACATTCAGGACAGTTTCCAGCTCCTCTCACAAATAGTAAGTCCACACAACTTTCACACCTGTTCAGAGAAAAATAGAATATAACTTTTAAGCTAGTATTCAAATGTACAAGATTGTAGATAGTTTTCCTTTTTATGTTTTGGTGTAGGGAGGGTGTTTGGGTAAGCTTTTTGAGGCTTGGAAGATTAGTCATTGCTATTTAAAATCTTACAAAAAGTCTTGGGAAAATGTTCATTTTCATTTTGAAGTTACTTTTCAGATGTAGGTATTCCAAGGAATACCAATTTGGTTTACCAAATTAAACAAATTTACAAATTAAAACAAATAGAGTTGGGGACTAGGAGGATTCAGAGGTAGCAGGTTAAGGAGTGTCAAAGAGGCATGTAAAAGAGTAGTCTGTGGTCACCTCCATTCTCAGTCCAGTATCACCCTTAAACCTGGACAAGAAAAGCCTCTGTTACAATCACTAAGACCAAGACTTTTTCCCCTTTCAGCCTTGTAAGAAAGCTTGAAAGTTCAGTAAGCAATTACACAAATGGAAATTATAAAAGAGAAGTGCTAGCTGAAGAAGTGCAAGCCAAAGGATGAAAAACTGAGAGTGCCCCCGTATGTACATGCGGAAAAAGGAGAAAATTACCACAACTCATGCCCAAGAACTACTAGAAAGAGTGACTACTTATAAAAACTTTAACCAGTTAAAGGTGGCTGCCCAAATCCACCGAAGTGATTGCCTACACTGGTTTCCCAGATACCTGCATCCCCTCTCTCCTCTCTTCTGGGTAGTGCAATATGGGAAAGAACTTAGAAGTCCTGAGTTGGAAGAGCAAGGAACTGAAGAGGTCAACCTCTCTGTACCAGATTTCTGGGGATTGGACAGGACTGGGATGACTGAGAGTGATACATTTCCCTTAATCTTTGTAGTTAAAGGAAATAAAATCCAACTACAGAAGTTGAAAATGGATCTAAGTACCACCCAATTATTCCTGCCCTGCCCCAACAAACCCATGCTACTTAATCAGACTAGCAAGTGGAAAGGCTGGCCAGAGAAGAGAGCAGCTCTTTTAGCCCCTGGGACTTGAGAATGCAGGCTTCAGGGAACTCAGGATGAAGAGTGGAAACTAAGACTGCACCAAGGATTTACCTTGATTCATAACTTTTAAATATTTACAACTTTTAGAATGCAGTCTTCAAGTTAGTTATAATCTTGCCCAAGAAGATATGTTAGAACCACACATACTCCTTTCTTAGCATTATCTGAAATTATGTCTTTCTTTATGTGTTCATTTTCTGTAACCACCCTAGTATGCAAACTGAATGGGGCAGGAATTTGGCCTAACTTCTTCTCTATCCCTAGTGCCTGCCACTTAATAAGTACTCAGTAAACTATACATAACAACAAATACATATGACAGAGAAAAAGAAAAATTCTAATGGTAAGGGAAAAGTTGAAGACAGAGATTGTCAGAGTGGATCAAAAATAAGTCCCAAGTATATGTTGTCTACAAGAAACCCACTTTAAATATAAAAACACATACGGAATAAAAGTATATGGATGAAGAAAGATATACTGTGCTAACACTAATCAAAAGAAACAAGATATACTGGGCTAACACTAATCAAAAGGAACAATGTTATCAACATTAACTTCAGACAGAACAAACTTAAAAACAAGAAAAGTTATCAGAAACAAAGAAGGGCATTACATAATAATAAAGGGGTCATTATTCAAGAAGACACAGCAATCCTTAATGTGCATGTACCTAATAACAGAGCACTGAAATATGTGAGGCCAAAACTGGAAGAAGTACAAGGAAAAATAGATTAATTGACTATTATATTGAAGACTTTAACACTTTTCTATCAGAAATGAACAGATCCAGATTCCAAGATGGTGGCAGATTAGGTGGAAGCCAAACTGGATTTGCAACTAAAATATCAATACAAAAAAAAAAAAAATCATCCTGAATAACCAACTGAAGACCAGCTGGAGAGAAACCTTATAAAAGGAAGCCACAGCCCAGCCAGCATGGCTGTGGTTGAGCATTGACCTATAAACCAGGAGGTCATGGTTTGATTTCCGATTGGGTCATAAGGTTGTGGGCTCAATCCCTAGTGTGAGATGTGCAGGAGGCAGCTGATCAATGGTTCTCTCTCATTCTCATTCTCTCTCTCCCTCCCCCCACCTCCTCTCTGAAATCAATTTTTTTTTTTAATTTTTTTTTTTAAAGAAAATAAGAGGAAACCACATAAAAACTGGCAGGAAGCACGGAGGCACAAAAAGGCTGGCCAGGGGCTCACAGGCAGCAGCTGAAGTTCTAGAAAAATAGCTCATCTGTGGGGGGTTCACCCAAACTAGGCAAACTGGTAAAGGTGCCCACATAACATCTGGCTGTGAAAAGCAATAGGATTTCATTCTGCCAGGGAGAGATAGCTGGAAATGCAGGTACCCACTTAAAGGGCCATCACTCAAAATTTCATTTGCAGCTACTCACATGGGGCTCCAGCAGAAGGAGGGCAGAGTGGACAAGAGCTGTGTGAGGAGAGTCTTGGTTTGGTGGCATTAGGGAGAGAGCTGAGGGGACAGCCACAAAGATCCCTGTGCTGAGTCACTGCTTCATATTGTAGAAGCTATCTTTTCAGGCCTTTCCCATCCATGCAGCATTAGCCTGGGAGAAGCAATTGCCCCACCTACTGAATTCCTCTTGCCCCACCCTGTGGAGCTTACTCCCTACTGAAGACTACAGCTGGACATTAAGTGACAGAGACTAAAAGACATCCTGAAGGCAGAGGCAGAACCCTCAGTGCTTTGATTCTTTGCCTGACCTGTTCCTGGGCCCGGGGTTAGTAAAAGCACACCTTGGTACATAGCTTAGTCCTTTCCACATATACAAAGGCCCAGCAGAGAGAGCTACAAGCTGTGGATCACTGATATCGCCAAACAGGTTGTTCAGGGCCAATCACAGAGTTTCTGACGTTGTCCTGCACCAGAGTCCCTCTAAAGAGGCCCAGAACCAATACACCAATTGGCCAGCTTCAGACAACAACAGAGCAGGATCCAATAAGTTTCACAAGCAGAATATCCACAGGGAGATATTGGCAGGCACCAAAACCTGCTGAGGCAAATTCCATTTCGTGTGATCAGCCCCTGCACAGAAGCCTACACACTGTGTTGGGGCTGAGCTTCACTGTTAGCCAGCCTAAGAGATGAGCCCATGCATAAATGGGCCAATAGCAATCAAGACTCAATTACAACAGAAGGGCCCAGATAAGGCATGCAAAGGACATTCTTAGACTACCAAATCCTGATGTTCAGGTAGACTGCACCACCGGGTCCCACAGATGACCTACTACATAAGGCCACCCTACCAAGACTGGGAAGTGTAGCAGATCTGCCTAATACACAGAAACAAACACAAACAAACAGACAAAATGGAGAGACAAAGAATAAGCTGCAAATGAAGGAATAAGAGAATTATCCAAAAGAAGAGCTAAATAAAGTAGAGGTAAGCAATATATCAGATATAGACTTCAGAGTAATGATTATAAGGATGCTCAACAGCATGTAGAAGGATATAGAAACCATAAAAAACGTCCAATCAGAAATAATGTGCCCAGCCAATGTGATTCAGTGGCTCAGGGTCGACCCATGAACCAAGAGGTCACCAGTTAGATTCCTGAGGAAGGCCAATGCCTGGACTGCAGACTCAATACCTCATAAGGGGTGTGCAAGAGGCAGCCAATCAATGATTCTCTCTCATCATTGTTGTTTCTATATTTCTATCTTTCTCCATTCCTCTCTTTATATTTTTTTAAAGAATTAATAAATACCATATCTGAAATAAAGAATACACTGGAATAAATAAAGCAGAGGATGATGAAGCAGATGATGGAATCAGTAATTTAGAAGACTAAGTAGGAAAAAACACCCAATCAGAGCAGCACAAAGAAAAAAGACTTTTAAAATGAGGATAGTTTAAGCAGTGTTTCCCAAACTTTTGACTTACGTGTACCCCTTCTATAATTTTCGTAACGCTGAGTAACCCCCATACTCATGAGAATGTAGAATTAGGCGCAGCTAAGCACGGTGCAGTGCATATCCCCACCAAACTCCGGTGCAATGCGTACCCCCACCAAACTCTTCCCGTACCCCTGGAGGTACACGTACCACACTTTGGGAAACACTGGTTTAAGGGATCTCTAGAACAACATGAAGGGATATCCATGTGAAGGGATAACAGAAGAAGAAGAGAGAAAGCAAGGGATCAAGAACCTATTTGAAGAAATAATGTCTGAAAACTACCCTAACCTGGTGAAGAAAAAGACATACAAGCCTAGAAGCACAGAGAGTCCCAAACAAGATGGACCCAAAGAGGCCCACACCAAGACACACCATAATTAAAATGCCAAAAGTTAAACACAAAAAGTCACTGTCAAAAGCTACAAGAGAAAAGCAGTCAGTTACCTACAGAAAAGCTCCCATACCATAAGACTATAAGCTTATTTCTTAACAGGAACATTTCAGGACAGAAAAGATTGGCACAAAATATTCAAAGTGATGAAAAACAAGGACCTACAACCAAGGCTACTTTACCCAGTAAGACTAGCATTTAAAATTAAAGGAGAAATAAAGAGCTTTGTAGACAAGGAAAAGCTAACAGAGTTTATTACTATCAAACCAGCATTATAAGAAATATTAAAGGGATTCCTTTAAGAAGCTGAAGAAGAAATAGAAAAAGAAATAAAAGAAACACCAGAGGAACATAGATTTAAAAAAACAAGATGGCAATAAACATAAACCTATCAATCACTTAAAAATGTAAATGGCTTAAATGCTCCAATAAAAAAACATAAAGTGCAATAGCTGAATGGATAAGAAAACAGGACCCAAGTATATGCTGTCTTCAAGAGACTCACCACACAATAAAAGATACACTCAGGCTAAAAGTAAAGGGATAGAAAATGATATCCAAGCAACTGGAAAGGGAAGAGAAGATGAGGTGGCAATATTTATATCTGACAAAATAGTCTGTAAAATCAAGGATATATTAAGAAAAAAGAAGAACACTACATAATGATAAAGGGAGCGATCCTAAAAAAGGATATAACCCCTATAAACATTTATGCACCCAAAATAGGAGCACCTGAATATATAAAGTATAGGGAAAGTAAATATTGATGGATATAAGGGGGAGATTGACAGAAATACAGTAATAGTAGGGGACTTAAAACACCCCATTGACATCAATGGATAAATTTTCCAGACAGATAATCAATAATGGGATGGCAGCCTTAAATGACACACTAGATCAAATGGGTTTAATTGATATCTTCAGAGCATTCCACCTCAAGGCAGCAGAATATACATTCTTTTCAAATGCGCCTGGAACATTTTCTAGGATAGAACACATATTAGTACACAAAACAAGACACAGTAAATTTAAAAAGATTTAAATCGTATCAAGCATCTTCTCTGAACATAATGCTATGAAACTTGAAATCAGTCCCAAGAAGAAAACTGAAAAATAAACAAACACATGTGTAGGGAGCGGCTCTAGAGTCAAGCCTCAGACTGACCTGTGGCAGGGACACAAACAAGTCCCAGCTTGGAGAGCAGAGTCCTCTTAGCATAATTAAGCTTGACCTTTAGTCCTCCCTAGCTCCTTCCTAGGTAGCTAATGGGCTGTGGGAGGTGCATCAAGTGCTAGTGAAACTCACAAGAACATTGTAAACATGTTGACCACTACTCTTGTTTTGCTTTGTGTGCTCTGACTATAAAATAAAGACTTGGCTTGCAGGCCGTGGCTCTGTCTTTCCATCAGAGAAGCAGTGTCCCACTGAGCCCTAGCTGTATTCTCTTGTCTGTCTTCTTTAATCCTTCACTGCCGCTCCTCAGGTTCACTGAACCTGTCCGTGCTGGACGCAGCACACATGGCTCCTAAATAACATGTTACTGAACAATGAATGCATTAACAATGAGATCAAGGAAGATATAAAAAGATACTTGAAAAAATGAAAATAACAACACAACAACCCCAAATCAGTAGAACACAGGGAAAGCACTCCTAAGAGGGAAATTCACAGCATGGAAGGCCTACCTCAAGAAGCAAGAAAAAGCTCAGTCTAACTTGGCACTTAACGGAACTTGGAAGAAGAAAAAAAACAACAAAGCCCAAAGTGAGCAGAAGAAAGGAAATAATAAAGATCAGAGCAGAAATAAATGAAATCGAATCTACAAAAATACAAAAGATCAATGAAACCAAGATAAACAAGATTGACAAACCTTTAACCAGACTCATTAAGAAAAAAGAGAGGACCAAAGTAAATAAAATCAGAAATGAAAGAGAAGTAACAACTGACACCAAAGAAATACAAAAGATTCTAAACCAGATAGACATGACAAAGAAAGAAAATTATAGGCCAATACCCCTAATTAACAAAGATGCTAAAATCCTCAACAAAATATTAGCAAACTAAAGCCAATGATATGTTCAAAAGATCATACAACATGATCACATGGGATATATTTTGGTGATACAAGATTGATACAATATCCACAAAACAATAAACATGATACACCATATAAACAAATCCTATATAATAAAAGCCCAATATGCAAATCGACCAAAAGGTGGAATGATCAGTCGCTATGATGCGCACTGACCACCAGGGGGCAGACACTCAATGCAGGAGCTTGCCCCAGCCTGCAAGCCCAAGACTGGACAAGGTGGGTGCCAGCAGGGGTCCTCCAATTGTGCTGCACCAGCACAGCCAAGGGTTCAGCAAGCCTGAGGGAGAGCCAGTGAAGGATGAAGAAAAAACAAAGAGAATAAGTTGGGTCTAGGTGCATCTTCTGGGCCTGGCTGAGACCACAGAACAGACCCAGATGGCAAGTTGAGTCTTTATAGTCAGAGGAAAACAAGGTAATGGTCACTCTAGTTATAATGTTCTTGTGAGTTTCACTTGTTTTGGCATCACTAGCTGCACCTCCCACAGCCCATTAGCTACCCAGGAAGGATCTAGGGAGTGTCATAGGTCAAGCTTAATTATGCTAAGAGGGCTGTGTCCTCTAAGCTGGGACTTATTTGTAGCTTTGCCAACAGGTCAGTCCGAGGCTTAACCCTATAACCACTTCCTACACCCAATCGCCTTGCTGGTCACCCCACAGATCAGCCATGATCGCCGGCCAGGCCTAGGGACCCTACCTATGCATGAATTTCGTGCACCAGGCGTCTAGTTGAAGAATAAAAATCACATGATCCTATCAAAATATGCAAAAAAAAAACCATTTAATAAAATCCAACACCCATTTATGATAAAAATTCTCAGCATAGTGGGAAGAAAGGGAACATACTTCAATGTAATAAAGGCCATATACAAAAAACCCATAGCCAACATCATATTCAGTGGGCAAAAACTGCAAGTGTTCCCCTTAAGATCAGGAACGAGACAGGGATGTTCACTTTCACCTCTCTTATTCAACATAGTAGTGGAAGGCCTAGTGACAAATATCAGACAAGAAAAAAAAAGGCATCCAAATAGAAAAAAAAAAAAAGTAATAAGTAAAACTATCATTATTTGAAGATGACATGACATTGTATATAAATAGCCCTAAAGATTCCATAAAAAAAAAAAAAAAAAACCTTGTAGGACTAGGACTGGTAAATTCAGTAGGGTAGCAGGATAAACAAAATAAATATCCAGCCGGGACCGGTGTGGCTCAATGGATAGAGCATCGGCTTGGGGACTGAAGGGTCCCGGGTTCGATTCCGGTCAAGGGCATGTACCTTGGTTGCGGGCACATCCCCAGTGGGGGGTGTGCAAGAGGCAGCTGATCGATGACTCTCATCGATGTTTCTAACTCTCTATCTCTCTCCCTTCCTCTCTGTACAAAATCAATAAAATATATTTTTTTTAAATAAAAAAAATAAATAAATAAAAATAAATAAATATCCAGAAATCGGTTGTAATTTTGTACACCAAGAATGAATTATCAGAAAAAGGAAACTTTAAAAAAATCCCATTTACAAATGCATTAAAAAGAATCAAGTACCTAGGAATAAATTTAACCAAGTATGTAAAAGACCTGAAGACACTGAAGAAAGAAATTGAGGAAGATACCAATAAGTAAAAGCATATACCATGTTCATGGATAGGAAGATTTAATATCCTTAAAATGTCCCTACTACACAAAGCAATCTACAGATTCAACGCAATACCAATCAACATACTAATGGAGCATTTCATAGAACTAAACAAATGTTTCAAAATTTTGTATGGAACCCCAAAAGACACCGAATAGCAACAGCGATCTTGAGAAAGAAGAACAAAGTTGGAGGAATCACCCTATATTTATCAAACTATATTACAGGACCACAGTAATCAAAACAGCATGATACTGGCATAAAAACACATATACAGATCAATGGGACAGAATAGAAAGCCCAGAAATAAATCCATACCTTTATAGTTAATTAATATTTGACAAAGAAGGCAAAAACACACAATGAACTGAAGACAGTCTATTCAATAAGTGGTGTTGGAAAAATTGGACAGATATGCACATAAATAATGAAACTAGACCACCTTCTTACACTGCACAAAAGAATAAACTCAAAATGGATTAAAGATTTAAATATCAAGACTAGAAACCATGCCGAAGCCGGTTTGGCTCAGTGGGACTGAAAGGTCCCAGGTTCGATTGCAGTCAGGGGCATGTACGTTGGTTGCGGGCACATCCCCGGTAGGGGGTGTGCAAGAGGCAGCTGGTCGATGTTTCTCTCTCATCGACGTTTCTAGCTCTCTATCTCTCTCCCTTCCTCTCTGTAAAAAATCAATAAAATATATTTAAAAAAAAAAAAAAAAGACTAGAAACCATAAAAATCCTAGAAGAAAGCATAGGCAGCAAAATGTCAAAAATTTTTGGTAGCAATAAATTTTCTGATATAAATCCTCAGACAAGAGAAACAAAAGAAAAAAGAATCAAATGGGACCACATCAAACTAAAGAGTTTTTGCACAGTAAAGGAAACCATCAACAAAATAAAAAGATAATCCACTGGATGAGAGAATATATTCACCAATGAGACATCTGATAAGAGGTTAAAATCCAAAGTTTATATAGAACTTATAAAACTTACCACCAAGAAAACAAATAATCCAATTTAAAAATGGGCAAAGGACGTGAATAGACAATTCTCCAAGGAAGACATACAGATGGCCAAGAGATATGAAAAGATGCTCAATGTCAATAAAAGTTAAAAGATACTCTACAAAGTGGGAAAAATACTTATAAAACATATATCTGATAAATCTGTCTAGTATCTAGCTAGAATATATAAGAAACTCTTGCAACTCAACAATAAAAAGACAAACAACTGAATTTTTTAACTGAGCAAAAGCCATGAATCGAATTTCTCCAAAAAATATATACATATCACCAACAAGTATATGACAAGACGATCATCATTAGTAATTAAGAAATTAAGAAAGTGTAAATTAAAATGACAATGCAGTGTCACTTTATACTCACTAGAATGCTCTATTTTACAAATGGATAATAACAAGTATTAGCAAGGATGTGAAAACCTTCATACATTGCTGGTAGGAATGAAAAATGTTCCCACCAGCAATGTTATCACTAACTGCTGTGAAAAATGTGGTAGTACTGTGGACATTTTGGTTCCTCAAAAAGTTAAACATAGAATTACCATATGACCCAGTAACTCCACTCCTAGTTATATACTCAAAAGATCTGAAAACAGGTACTCAAACAAATACAAGTACAAACATGTTTATAGCAGCACTATCCACAATAATGAAAAGGAGGAAAGAACCCAGATGTCCACCAACATATGAATGGGAGAACAAATTGTGCTACATACATACAACAGAAGTATTCAACCATAAAAAAGAATGAAGTATTGATACATGCTACAATGAAGATAAACCTTAAAAACATTATGCTAAGTAAAAGGAGCCAGACACAAAGGTCATGTATTTTATAAACCATACAGGCAATAAAAATTACCTCATAAAAATAAAGAATAACAGTCATAAAAACAAAGTTTTAAAATACATAAAATTAAAACAAATACTTTTATTTTGACTTGTAGTACATCAAAATAAAAAACAGACAAAAATTATCTCCAAGCAATTAGTATACATCGCCCGAAAAACATAATCTTATCTATATATATAAAAAGCCAGCAACCGAAACGCCGTAACAACTGGAACGACCCATTGCTATGACGCCCACTGCTGCCAGTGAACCAGCCTGATCGAGGGGGTGGGGCCGGCTGGCCAACCTCCTGCAGCCCCTCCCCTTGGTAGGCCCTGCCCCTGATTGCCCCCCTACCCCAAAAGGAATAGAATGGGTATCATCATGACAGGGAGGGAAAAAGGTGTAGTATATTTGAGATAGTTTAAGGAGTTGTATAATGTTTTATTATAAGAAATTAAAACACTCTATCAGCCCTCCCACTCTGATTAGGGGCAAGACTGGCCAACCAATTGCCTACAGTCCTTCTCCCCAGCTGACCCCACCCCTGATGGGCCCCCACCACCCTAATTGGCCCATGGCCCCTCCCCCCAGCCAGCCCCACCCTCCATCGGTCCCCCAACTCCGATCAGGGGCAAGGCCAGCCGGCCAACCATCCATGGCCCCTCCCCCAGGCTGATGACCCCTGATCAGCCCCCTTACCCCATCTGGGGGCAGAGCCAACCAGCCTACTGCCCACAGACCCTCCCCACTGCTGGCTCTACCCCAATCAGCACCCACCACCCAGCCAGCTCTGCCCCAATCCCCCCCTACACCAATCGGGGGATGGGGCTGGCCAGCCAACCTCCCACAGCCCCTCCCCACAGCCAGTCCCACCCCCAATTAGCTCCCCACCCCAATTGGGGGCAGAGCCTGCCGGCCAATCGCCCTCGGCCCCTTGGCCCCTACCCCTCTCCTCCCGACAGGTCCAGCCCCGATCCACCCCAATTAGGGCCGGGCTGGCGGGGCCCCACCTGAATATGAATTTGTGCCCTGGGCATCTAGTAGGTAATAAAGTGTCAAAGTGGGGTTATATAAAGAGGGAAAGAATACATACCTTACAAAGACAGCTAATGCCCTAAAGCTATATAAGCACATTCTACTTCCTCAACTACTCAAATTAATTTCTTAAAACACTATACAACTCCTAAACTATCTCAAATATACTACACCTTTTTCCCCCTGTCATGATTACACTCATTCTATTCCTGTATCCTCCACATTACTAGTATCATTTATACCCACTAGTGGTAAATACGTTCCATAGTACTACCAATAAAGTATATTCATATTGTCCAAACATTTCAACTAATGCCATACCAGCTGTGAATCCCATCATCTTTACCCTCCATTATGAACTTCCCTAATAGTATCCACTTCTCTCTCCCTAATACAGTTTTCTATACTTTGCTCATGGTCTTCCTGTTCACCACTATACCTATCTTCATTTCTTGCAACTTGAACATCCTCATAAGTCCTAGGCACTTACTTCCTGGCTTCCTTCACCTCCAAAATCTCTTGCTCCATCTCACTTTAATCACCCACTCTCATACCTTCAACTCTCCACCTTGTCATTATCAGTAGATAGATCTCTGGATTCTCTATTTCTAGCACCCTAATCTCTAAAATACTCTTCCTCTCCTTTCAGTTGACTTGCACTGGGTATCATCACTCTATCCTCTGACCCCACAAGGACATCCCATCCACTGACCCTATTACTCTTCCTCATTGATAAGGCCCTCAAAGTTCTAACTTAAATAAGCTTACATTTCAGCATCTAGTATTATAACCAATCCTTTGCAATTATACTTAACTCGCTTGCAGTCTCTCCACGATTATACTTCATGATCATCTGTGATTGAATCCATCTATTCAGCAGTCCATGCTTGTATGTGAGCTGTTCATTCTTGCTAAAGAAAGCATCTCACAACTTTATGAACAGAATTTACTTTAAAACCACCACCAAAAATCTCAAATGAGCTGTCAGTACTGTCAAGCATTCCTTCTACACTTCCTAAGTAAATTCATTTTCCTAATCCCTGAGAGAACTATCTCATACTTTCTCTTCTCTCCTCAGACTTCCACTTCCTATTCTCACCTCAATCATAGCTGGCAACCTAGCCTCAAATTAAATTAATATAGGATGTGGTCAGACAAAAATAATCACATTTCTGAACACCAATGCCATCAATCTAATTGCTTCCATAACCATATTAATCTGCATTTCTTTAGGTTAAAATGAAAAATACATACATATCCCTGCCCTTACCTAAGGCCAACCTCTCCCCTCCACTTATGCTCTGCATCCCATTCCCTACTCTCTACTCAAGTACTTTAATTCATCAATTCCACACCCCCCCCCTTCTCCTGCTTTGTCAATTTCTTCCTCTACTAAATCTTTTCTTTTTTCTTTTTTTTTTTTTCTTTCTTTTTTTTTTTTTTTTTAATGCAAACAGCAAGAGGATTTAATTTCAGAGCGCTGGGACCTGACCTGTTACTCACACAGGAGCGGCCAAGTCAAGTCCCGAGCAGAACTTCTTACAGGCTTATAAAGGCAAAAACCGCAAAGTTAGAACAAAGGACAAGGGGAGGGGGTCTTCTAGAAAGAGGGACAGGAATTCCTTGAGGGGAGGATCTACTACTAAATCTTTTCTATAGATTATGGGAAAGCCTTTGTAAAAACAACCATCTTAAAACACACACACACACAGTGTGTGTGTGTGTGTGTGTGTGTGTGTGTGTGTGTGTGTGCACGCACACACTACTGCAAGTTTGACTCTACATTCCTTTCCAGCTACCACCCAATTTCTCTGCTCCCATTCACAATGTAATTCCTGAAGCAAGAATTGTCTTTAATTCTATCTTCACTGTCTCACCTTCCATTCTCTCTTTAACTCATTTCAATCCATCTTTTATTCCTGACTTTCCATTGAAACAATTCTTGAGAATTTCACTGATGTCCTCAATCTTGCCAAAGCCAGTAATCAGAGAATCTGTCCTCATTTAAACTTTTAGCAGCATTAATACATTGACCACTTCCTCCATCTGAGAATACTATATTCTCTATACTTTTGTAACCTCACAGTTATCTGGTTTTCCTATTGTCTGCCTGCTTTTTCCATTTCTTTTGCTGACTCCTTCCCCTCTGTAAGACATCTAAAAGTTGAAGTGCCTACAGTTATTTCCTGGGCATTCTTCTTCCTCCATAAATAATCACATCTAGTATAAATGGTTTTAACTAGACTACAGACCTGATCTCATTCCTGAGCTCCAGATTCTAGCTAACTACCTAAACAAGAATTCCACTTAGATATCTAGGGTTATCTCAAACATAACAAGTTCAAACAGAATTCTTGATTCTTTCATCCTGCTCTACCTGCTCCTCACCCAAGTATTCCTCTTTCAGTAAATGTCACCACCATCCACTCAGTTGCTCAATCCAAAAATCTAAAAGTTCCTTAATTTCTCTCTTCCTAGTTCCTCATATTTAACTTATAAAAAGACCAATTGACATAACATCTAAAATTCTTGCTAAAATGCATCCATTTTTGGCAATTTCTATTGTTATAAGTCACTGTCACTTATTAACTGACATACTGCTAAAGCCTCTCAACTGTCCTTGCTTCCACGATTGCTCCAACTCTCTCATCTCCTTCCCCAAAATTTATTCTTTATAGAACAGCCAGAATAATCTTTCAATTGGAAATCAGCTCATTATACTTCCTTGTTCATGATCCAATGGGATCTCATGCTAAATTGCATACAATCCAAATGTATTATCAGATTTTTGAAGATACTAGATGATCTGACCTCTATCTCATTCTTCATCAACATGTCCTATCAATCAATATACTCCTCCTTCTTTCTGTCCTTCTAACATGACAAAGTCATTCAACTTTCATGCAGTGTATTTATCTTTTCTGACAGAAATTCCCTTCTCCCCAATCTTCCTACAGCTGTCTTCTAAATTAAGTCTCAAACCAAATGTCATCTGTTCAGAAAAGGCAGTTACTGAAAAGTTGTCTATTTTACTATCTAAGGTTGCCCTCCACTTGTGCCATAAAATAGCCAAAATTCTTAACAGAAACTGACCTCTCCACTTTTTAAAAGATCTTATCCAACAGAAGTCTCCTCTTTAGAGATGGCTTCTTTACCATCCAATCTAAAGTTGATAGCCGTTATCTTCTCTCATAGTGAACTAGGGTAATTGTTCTCCCAAGGCCTCTGGGAAATCTGGGGATTATATTTTCCAAAATATCTAGCACCAAGGCTCCAGTTTTGCTTCTACCTCTTGATAAACATCTGCAAAAGATTGGGAAGACTAAAGGACAGTAGAAATATTATTGCCCCTTTAGCAGCAATGGACAGGCATGTGGGTATAAGCATATGCCATATGAGGTTTCACCTACAGCTTTTAGGTTTTCTCCTATGAATCAACAACTGCAGTGATCAAAAATAACTGAAATCAGCAGCAGCAGTTTTTCTACAATTTTGCTCTTCCTGACTTCCTGAATGTTGCAGTTTCCCTTCCCTTACTGTTACAGTCTTTCTAGGAGGTTTGCAAGTCAGTAATTGCCTGTATTAAATTCCTAATGGCTTAATAAACATAGGGTGGTTTTTGTTTTCTTGTCTAAATCCCAACTGATACACATTCTGCTCTCCATCACCCACTTATCAAAACAAATAATTTTATGTTAATTTTTGTATTTAATATCTGACTCTCCTACTAGATTATTCAACAAGCACAGGAATCACATTTGTTATGCTCATTAGTATCCCAAGTCCTATATTTCAGGACAAATATTAGTCGAATGAATATAACACCTTAGTATAGTTCCACTCACTACATCAAACTTCACAGTTCCAACTCTCAAAGCTTCTCTACCATCTACCACAATTTCAATTCATCAAAAACAACAGCTTTTAGACTTTGCCTTCCCTCTCATTTGCTTATTCAGCCATCTCAGAGGCTTGGAATCACTCTTCATTTCTACCCAGCACCCTGGCATCCTGCACGAGATTACAAACAAGAACTCTCAAGTCAGTTTTTCACTTTTTGATGCGTTAGATTGTCCATCTGTGATTAACATGAGATGAGGTTATCTCTGATGAAACCAAAAATGCAATCTGAGTTACTGATTTAAATTCTAGTTTTGATCTTAAAATTGCCTAGTGATTATTCTGTTATAAAACTCATAATCAAAAGTAATTAGATCCTTTAAACATGTACTCTTTAATTCATCTGAACAAGTGTTCAACAAGGGAAAATTAAACCTTCCACTAAAACTGAAAAAAAAGTATAAAAGTGTTGTCTATTATTATTTAGTTTTACAGAAAATTTGTACTTATTTAAAAATATTTTGAGGAAAATCTACACACCATAGAAAATGGGCACTTATTTAGTTACCAAATTCAAATTTAATTAATAAATATTAAGTGCCCACAATGTGACAGACACTTTTGGAGGCACTGGGATGACTCCGTGAGCAAAACAAAGATCCTTGTCCACATTCAGCCTATCAGAGAGGCTCTAGAAAGATCGTTTAGAACAGAAAAGAACACTGTGAGAAGTCTGGCTTTTACTGTACAAGAAATGGAAGTTACTGCAGAGTTTAGAGGAGAGGAGTAATGTGATATAAATTACTATTTAATAGGTTTTTCTGGCTGCTGTGTGGAAAACAGATATAGGGGCATGAGCAAAACTAGTAAACTAATCATTGGCTATTATCATAAATGAAGGTGCTCAAACCAAGGTGAAAGCAATGAAGATAAGAGTGAAAAGTGGTCAGATTCTCAGCAAATAGAGACATTAATAGAAGAGGAACCAAAAACTACCAAGAAGCATGAAAAGATGAACATTCAAGGAAATATATAACCAGAGTAAAATACCATTTGACATCTGAATTTTTTTTAAGTCTAGCAATACCAAATGTTGACAAAGAATATATAGTAGTAGAAAAGAATTACAACTATATGTAAAATTGTAACTCAAAAACATAATGTTGAATGAACAAGTTGAAAAAGGACACATATATAAATTAGTATCCTTTATAACTGCTTGTGGGAATGTCAAATAGTGAAGCCATTATGGAAAGTAGTATGGAGGTTCCTCCGAAAATTAAAAAATATCATATGAGCCAGCAATCACATTCTGGGTATATATCCAAGATCCTGAGCCTTATATCAGAATCTTAAAAGAATATCTGCACTCCCAAGTTCACCGTAAAGTTATTCACAATAGCCAAAATATGAAAATATTAATAACCTAAATGGCCATCAATGGCTGAATGGATAAACAAAATGTGGTATATAAACCCTACGGAATTCAGCCTTAAAAAAAGAAGGAAATTCTGCCCCATGCAACAAAATGAGTGAATCTTGAGGATATTATGCTAAATGAAACAAGCTAGTCGCTAAAGAACAAATACTGCATGATTCCACTTATGTGAAGTATCAAAAGTAGTTAAAATCAGAGAAACAGAAAATAGAAAGGTGTTTTTAAGGGCTAAGCATAGGAAAAGTGGGAATGGGTATTAATGAGTACTGAGTTTCAGTTTTGCAAGATAAAAAGTTTTACAGATCTCTTGCACAACAATGTGAATATACTTAACACTACTGAATTGTACACTTAAAAGAAAACTCATATGTAATTTATACACTTGCATAAAACTCAAAACTAAATAATATACCGCTTAAAGAACCAGCAATATGTAACAAATCTATAAAGGAGGAAAAAGAATGATTAACACAAAATTCAGGGTAGTAGTCATCTCTATGGAAGGAGGAAATACAATAGAGAAAGGATAGAGGCTTCAAAGTGATTGGTAATATTCTATTTTTTAATCTAAGTGTTTAAGTACATAGGTGTTTTATTTATTATTATTTATTAAGCTACATATGTTACATATATGTTATATGCAAAAATAATTTTAAAATGTAAACTCAACATTATAATCTTGGAGACTAGGGTAACTTTTGAAATATACATAGTCTTGGCATCACACCCATTCTGATCTAAGGAGAAAGACAAAAAGGGTTTGTGGAAAGTCAATTTTAAATGGTAATTTAGAAGTAGGAATTTGTCATCAAGTAGACCTGGTGAATCCAGACTGAACCATTTACTAGTTTTCTTACCTTAGGCAAATTATACTTAAAATCTCTCAGCCTCAATTTCCACATCCATAAAAAGAGGATATTAACAGTACCTACCAATTAGAGGTACTATAAAGATTAAAAGAGATAATGAATAAAGAGCATTCAATATTATGACTAAGACACAGTAAGCATTTCTATAAAAGTAGTAGTACTTCTTTTTTAATTCTCAAAGGATATTTTTTTCTATTGATTGCAAGAGAGAGTGGAATGGAGGGAGAGGGAGGAGGGAGGGAGGGAGGAAGGGAGGGAGGGAGGGAGGGGGGGGGAGAGAGAGAGAGAGAGAGAGAGAGAGAGAGAGAGAGAGAGAGAGAGAGAGAGAGAGAGAAACACCGTGAAAGAGACACGTTGATTGGTTGCCTCCCACATGCGCCACTACCCCACTGCCAGGGCTGAGTAACCTGCAACAGAGGTACATGTCCTTAACCAGGAATTGAACCCATGACCCTTTGATCCATAGGCTGACACTCTAATCAGTGAGCCAAACTGGCCAGGACTAGTAGTACTTTTTAAAAACATTTCTAGGTTGATCTAACCCTCCTCTTGTCCTACCTTCATTTGAAATACTTTGTTATCCTAAAAGGTTAGAAAATTCCTGTTCAGAGATATGATTCTAAAATCCATTAGAATTTTTCCTTGTGTTTCTGTGGGCCATATCACTTACATAGACCAAAGGAAAAAAAACCTTTAAGGTCTTCCAAGACTTTTAAAAGTCAACTAGGAGTAAAGTTATTAAACATGCAACTCTTCAAAATTACAAATACCATTAAGGACAACCGTTCTATTTTTAAATGGATATGTTCTGGAATTCTTAGTAAGTAAGTAATATAATAATACTACATATTCAACCTCAAGCAGGAATAAAATTAGCCATAATTAAAAACTGAATCATTCTTGCCCTGGCTGGTGTGCTCAGTGCTTAGAGCATGGCCTAGGAACCAAAGGGTGTCAGGTTTCAATTCCTGGTCAGGAGCACCATACCTGGGTTGCAGGTTGGCAGCCCTGGTAGGGGTATGTGTGGGAGGCAACCAATTGATGTGTCTCTCTCACATCGATGTTGATATCTCTCTCTCTCTCTCTCTCTCTCTCTCTCTCTCTCTCTCTCTCTCTCTCTCTCTCTCTCTCAAAAAAAAATAAATGAAAAAATGGAAAAAATATCCTTAGGTGAGGATTAACATAGAAAAAAAAAAAAGAAGACGGAATCATTCTTGCCTCTAAGATAGTTAGAAAACCCAGAAAGGTCTGACAAGTCTGACAAGACATTACCAACCATTTGGATTACTATTTTTTTCTTCCCCAGCCATCCTCTTTGTTTTATAGATCTTAAGTCCCTTAGACTAGGCCCCAAAATTGGCCTCAACTCTCCCAATAGTAAATAGTGAGGGTATCCAAGAAAGATCCCAGAGGGATGAACTGTAGTAAAAAGAAATATTGGGCAGACTAAGACTATAAGCTGGCCAGACAGAACAAGGTGTGTTATACTCCAGGTTTGTGAGGGAGTAATTTGCATGAACCAGAAACTCACAAAACCATAAGTCACAAATCCACAAGCATAAGGGTTTCTTGTATATATTACACTGAAATACTCCTCCACTCACCTTTCAGAATGCAGTTCAGTTTTATATTGCATTCCCCATCCAAAAGTGCATTGTTAACACCTCAAGAAGCATATGGAAACCATTTCCCTGATCTGTTCCTATATTAAAAATGTTTACTATAAGAGAAACAGATCTCTGAACCCAAACCTTAACTACTTATTAAAACAGACTCTCTCAAATTTGATTTAGGTACAAACATTAGTTTTTATTATTAAACTGTAATTCCCAACACTTTCTCCAGGTTATCTGAAAACATTTCCGATTTCTAACTTTTTTAACATTTCCTATTTCTTAAAAATCATTTATTCTCATTTTTTATTGTTTCAAATTCAACTGTAATACATAAGAGGTTCTAATAAGTACCAACCAATACATTTGGTTTTTAAAAAATAAATTATCAAATTATGTTAATGAACCTCCTCAAAATGAAATCTAAGCAATAATATAATGAATGGTATTAATTATTCATTAATTTATTATTTGTCCTATATCTGAAAGCTTCTCAAAAAAAAATTCTGAAAACCAAAATTGGTACCCCAAAACAGGGGGAGGATCGCCAAAACTGATTTGGCTCAGTGGATAGAGCGTCAGCCTAAGGGGTCCTGGTTTCAATTCTGGTCAGTGGCATGTGCCTTGGTTGTGGGCACATCCCCAGTGGGGGGGGTGCAAAAGGCAGCAGTCGATGATTCTCTCTCATCGATGTTTCTAACTCTCTATCCCTCTCTCTTCCTGTGAAAAATCAATAAAATATATTTAAAAAAACAAAGACAAAAATAAAAAACAAAAACAGGGGGAGAGAATAGTTTGTATTTAACAAATGCAATCCTTTTACATTAACTGAATCACCATCTTAGAACATGAGCAAAAGCAAATATTGCAAAGTTAATAGATTATTAAAATAACCATTTTCAAGTTATATTTATACCTTTGTATGTCAAGACTTAACATTTAAAAATACATACGTGTGTGTGTGTGTGTGTGTGTGTGTGTGTGTGTTCTAAGATTATGGTTTTAAATTGTATGATTGTATGGAGGCAGAAAAGGCTTCTACACTTAAAAGAAAGTTATATCCAACCTCTGATAAAATCACAGTTATATGACAAAGTTAAATTTTTAACACAACACAATATGTCTTAGGTTGGCAAGTAAGATAAGATTCTTATATTCAATTTAACTGTGAATAGAAGCAATTAGCAATAAACTATTCTGGTTATGCCTCTGTTTTCCAATGAATCTTAATTTTATGAATGCTCTATTTTTTAAATCTTTTAGACATTTCTTGTCTGTTATTTAGATTTCTTGCCTCTAGCTTCTCCAGCACTGGACACAGCATCAGCCTATTTAGTTATATTCCAAACTCTGGCCACAACCTTCTGAAATACCAGCTCTCAATCTCTCATTACCTCCTTGTTCTCATCCTCCAGACCTCCAAAATATCTGATATTTCCTTTTTCTCATAAATACAGCTTACTCCTAATTTCACTACCTTTTATAATCAACCCTCCATTTCAGCTATTATCACTTGCTTATCGATTTGCCTGTTTGTTTACTGATACATTTCCTATCTTGCTTCAGAAAAAAATTTCACCGAAACTTTAAAATTCCATTCAATTGCCCTAGTTTGTTTGGCTCAGTGGATAGAGCATCAGCCTGAGGACTGAAGGGTCCTGGATTGGATTCTGATCAAGAGCACATGCAGGTTCAATCCCCAGTAGGGAGCATGCAGGAGGCCGAGCTGATCAATGATTCTCTCTCATCATTAATGTTTCTATCTCTCTCTCCCTCTCCCTTCTTCTCTGAAATAAAAATACATTTAATAAGTAAGTCAATCAATAAATGCCATTCACCTAATCATCGAAATCTCAAATATAAGAATTATTTTAGACTATTCCTACTTACCTTCATAGCCAACAAAATCGCCAAATCTTTTCAATTTACTGCCTAATCCTGTCTCAAATCTTTCCTACTTTCTTCAATGCCCTTAGTGAATGTCATTTTCACACATTAATTCAACATAAAAGAGGCTAAAAGTACGAGTTCTAAAAGCAAATAACCCATTAACTTGTAACCATTTATGATAAGCTTTATCTGCATATTAGACTATTTGACAGCTAGTAAGCAATACAAAAATCAAAAACAATTAAATTGGCTTTACTATCTGATAAACAGACAAGAAAGGTTTCCTTAGCATTCTGTCACTGTTATTTCGGAAATAAATATAAAGTCATAAATAAGGAAAAAGGAAAACAGTACTGAGCACAAATAGACTCTCCAGAAAAAACAGGGCTATGAAAATATTGTACAAGTTAAATGTATAAATGTATAAACCTAATGTTTATTTTTTAGTTTTGAACCTTACATTACTGCAATAAGTGCCATGCACACATAAATTTTTCATTTTATATTTATTCAGAAGTTTACATATACACACTAGTCCAACAGATATATCAGACCCCTAACAATTCTTTCAAAAACACTGTTAAGACGGAATAATTAAGTTAGATTTAACTGCATTAGAAAGTGAACCTTAAAAGACAGTACTGTGTATAGCTAACAAAACCAATCATTTTCCATGCTGGGCAGTAAGTCAAGAATCTCAATCACCAGCACCTGCATTAAACATAAACCTAGACAGTAAACAATTGTCACTGAAAGATAAATCCATGTGACTATATCTCTGGGGCTTAGGCAAAGCTAGTTTACATGAAGCAAAATAGCTTATTCAATGACCATATTTAAAGTAGTTCTTTGTTTTGACAATAAGTAATTTAATCATTTTTCCATCACTGTGGATCTAAAAGGTATGTTAAAATGTTATATTCTGCCAGGTAGATTAATATGGATGTATTGAACTATGCTTATACTAACACTGCTTCCTGGTCATTGTAATTCTAAATTATAGATAATGATAGGTTTAGAGAAATGATTGTGCTCAATTACTATTCGCATAAATTCTGAATTTTCATTGCTTGATAACTTACACTAAGTAGGAAAGCAGATAATAAAACACATTCATACACTGGAATTTAACCAAGTGAAAGTTGAAGTCAGACAACATTAAGGGCTCTAACCTTACTAAATCACATTGGAGGCTGGCATACAAAATGCTTTACAGCCATGGGAGACTAGTAGACAAATCACTCAACCACTTTGTACCCTAGTTTATTCATTTAAAAAATAAGGACATGAAATAGATGTTCTGAGATCTCTTCCAACATAAAAAGTTTATGATTCTAAGGAATTAACATACTATAGGTACATGTTGGAGAAATAATAAGCCATTCCTGTTTAATTGTTCATTGAAAATTAAACATGCTATATAGCCATTACTATAAAGTTGCAAAAAAAAAATAAAGTACTAATTAAGCAATGCAGCAATGGCCATTTCATCTATAAATTAACAATTAAAGATGAATGATAAATAAAGATAACTGTGCTCATTTAACCCTCAGTAAGAAATTTTCATTAGTTCCAATGGGAATTGGGGTGTTGTTGGTTTTTTAACTTCATTCATTGAGTTTAACTGAGGAAGAGGCCAAACTGAACTTTCAAAGTTTCAATGCCAGAACAGCTTTCTAAAAAAAAAAAAAAAAAAATCTGTCATCCACTAAAATCAAGAAATTGAACTAGCTGATTATTTGCTCTAGAAGGTTCCTTTGGCTTTAAAAAGTCTACATATGAGAATAATCTGTCTCTATACATCAACTAACAGTCTGAACTACAAACTGGGCTAGAAGAAATATGTTTAGTTTTCTTTATGTATTTTGCTTAAATATACAATAACACAGCTCAGAAAAAGTTTCTAGCCAAGTGGTCACAAATTATTTTTTGGTGAAGCATACATAAAATTCACTTAAAGAATTCCATAATGTAGAATTATTTTACTACAGAAAATCTTAAAATACTTTTCAACATTCACTCTCTTAAAAATCCATTTGAAACCAATTACAGTGCATTATAAGGTACTGAAGTAAAGAACTAAAAATTTTCTCATGAAGATGAGACTTGCCCAGAAAGTAAATAATTATATCCAAGAGTTCTATGGGGTTTTCCTTCTGAGAATTACACATGAGATTTCTAGCAAAGAGATAAAATTATGATCTCCCAGTTGATTGCTATAAACTTAAAGCTACTGACTCAAATTGAAGCAGCAATTTCCCACGAGATAAGAGAGCAGATGGTTTGTAAAATAGAAAACGGAGGGAAAACAAAATATAAATATATGATTTGAAAAAGAACACACTACCAAATGCTGAAACATATTAAGTATAATACAAGGATTACACAGATCTAGATAGTTTGATTCCATGATTAGCCAGGACATTTATACATGCTAAAAATTATCAACCCACACACACACACAAAAAAAAGCTTAAATATCACATTTAAACTAGAGTATTATTTACAAAACATGATTTAAGTCAGGAAAAAAGCAACCCATAAAACCTTTAATTAGCTTATATTTGATAACAAAAAAAAAAAAACTAGTAACCAGGGCAAAAGCTAATATTCTATAAACTATGAATATGCTTTGCACATAATAGTACTCAGTATTTGTTAAAGAAGTGATGAAAACTTTAAAAGGAAAATATAACCCCATAAATATCAAAAAAGGAAATATAAGCTAAATGAATGTTTCACTACAACTGTTTGAAATACTAAATGTGGACAATAAAATAAACTTGCAGTATTATGACAGTTTAAACTACTACCTCAGAGCTAACAATTAAAAAAAAAAACTGAAAAAAAGATCATCTCTAACTTTAAAAGAGGAGGTAGTTTCTTTTCCCCAATTACTAAGAGATCTCACATACAGTTTTCACTCATAAATCTGTTCAAAGATTTCTTACATTAAGATTACTCTGAAATGCTTGCCTTAATTAAAACAAATACGTATTTTATTTTAGTAATGGGATTTAAGGGCCAAGTGAACATCAAATGATTGGTAATCCTATGACACAGTCCACGCAAAAAAAAAAAAAAAAAACTACATACATTATATACGATTTTTAAAGGAGTCACAGTTCATAAGCATCTAGCAAGAAAAAGTACAATGACCAAAATGTTGAGGAAAATTCATTTTCTTGCACTCAAAATACAAAAATCTCTAGTTGTTTCTTTTGCGCTCTTGAGAGAATTTGCTAAAACTACTGTTAAATGATAGCACCTAGACTGCCATCATGAAAATCAATAATGCACCTGGTAAGGACACAAAAGACTGACTCACTTGTGTGGAATCCATTATCCTTTGAAAAAAAGCCCAAGTCTGGTACTAGAGGGCACTATGTACTTTTTACTGGACAAGAGGAGAATTATTTTTCCTTGTCCTGCTTTCCAGCTGCCCAAAGAATAGATTTCATACTAACTGTAATATGACTCTTTTACAGAAATAAAAGGTGGATAAAATGCTTACAAACAATAGTTATTTCATACAATTGTATTTCTAAATGTTCTTTCAAGATTTTAATTACTCAGAAAGTTAAATGATTTTAAACTGAAACTTCAACCTGTATTTTGCTTAAAGCACAAATATCAAGGGGAAAAATGCCTTTTGTCTGTATTCTAACAATCATATTGGAGATTTGCTGTTAAATACCAATATGAAACACAACAGGTATAATTGATCACAATGGATTAAAACCAACATAGCCTTTAATGAAATCCTCAGTGCTGCAAAAGTGTGTGAAGAAACAGGCACTTTTATACACTGTTGTAGGTAATTAACTGTTGTATTATACTTTATTAAATAGTAATTTAGAAAACTCAACATTTCATATTTTTCAATTTTCATCAAAAGGAGAAACATCCATACAAAGAAATATTAAGTGCTACAAAGGAGGCAAAGTGGTATATGCTAATACTCAAGACCTCCCACTAATTGAAAAAGCAAGGTAAAAGTGTACTATGACTCAACTTGTTCAAATTTCAAATTAGTATGACCATACCATTTCATTAAGGTATAAGTGGATAATATATTATCCACTTGGAATATATTATTTAATTGCACAAAAACTGTATGTAACTCTAGTCTTTCACATTCAGTTTCTGTGTGTGTGTGTGTGTGTGTGTGTGTGTGTGTGTATGTGTGTGTTTATTTAATCCTCACCCGAGGATATTTTTCCATTGGTTTTTTTAAAGAGAGTGGAAGAGAGAGGGAAAGACAGAGAAAAATATCGACATTGAGAGAAACACAATTGGTTGCCTCCTGCATGAGCCCTAACCAGGGCCTGGGCCAAGCAGGAGCCTGCAACCAAGGTACTTGCCCTTGAGTGGAATCAAACCCAGAACCCTTTGGTTCGCAGACTGATGCTCTCTCCACTGAGCCAAACCAGCTAGGGCTAGTTGCATATATACTAGAGGCCCAGTGCACAACATTTGTGCAGTAGGGGGGAAAGAGGGCTTCAGCCTGGCCTGAGCCCTTTCGCAGTTCAGAAGCCCTCGGGGGATGTTTGACTGACAGCTTAGGCCCGTCCTAACATCCGTAGTGTTGCCATGGAGGCAGGAGAGGCTCCTGTCACTGTCACTGTGCTCAACAGCCATCAGCCTGACTTCTGGATGAGTAATGCTCCCCCTGTGGGAGCACACTGACCATCATGGGGCAGCTCCTGTGTTGAGCATCTGTCCCCTGGTGGTCAGTGCATATCATAGTGACTGGTCGTTGCACCATTTGGTTGATTTGCATATTACCTTTTTATTATATAGGATCTTTTCCCTATTCAAACTGGCTTCATTTTTCTGCTATTATTTAAATAAAATCTAATTAAAAGACTTCCACAGAACAAACAAAAAAAAATCTAAATAAGAAGAAATTGCTCATATAAGTTTAAAAATCATTTTTAAGTCACAAAATAATTATAAACTCTGAGATTTTAAATTTATTTAGGAGACAGTATGGGCAGGATGTGGTGATTCTTGGATATAAGCCAAGAATATGTAAACAATGAATGACTCCCACAATTCTGACTTGGATCTTCTACTATATTTGGTGGTGCCACTACCTTCCACCATCTGAATTATGTTCCTCAGATGACTCCAACATTTATCATAACATTACTGTTCTGTGTTAAGACCTCAGGGCAAAGATTACCTCTCATTCAACTTTGCATCATCAACTCCATACTGACAACTTCTGGTCTTATCAAGGGTAATTCATTCACTATGTATGATTTCTACCTTACACAAGTTCACAATATAAATTCCAAATAAAATTCAATACTATTGTACTTATAATTCATAAAAACAAATCTATATATAAGCTAAAGTGTTTTTATTAAGAATTAACTCCTCAAATTACTATTATCATAAAATTAGTGCATTATCATAAAATTTAATCAAGACCTTAGTCAATAATAGAAAAGTTACAAGGTTCTCACTAAAAAACACCAAATTATCATCAAAGTTTACATGATATAAGGTTTACCTTTGCAATTTACAGTTATAGCAAAACAACATTACTGGATTCCTCTAGATTACTTTACTTCTTAAAATAATTTATACATCTCTGGACAAAACTATTTCTCTACATAATGACAATAGCTTATTTGACACAGGCCCCTGAAAATATCTCCCAATTATCACAAAAAAATAATCCCCAATAATATACATTGTTTTGGTAATATGTGTTTTTTTTATTGTTGTTGTTAATCCTTACCCAAGGATATTATTCCATTGATTTGTAGAGAGTGGAAGGGAGGGGGAGAGACACAGAGAGAGAAACATCGATCTAAGAGAGATACATGGATTGGTTGCCTCCCACACCCACCCCTACCAGGGCAGGTATTAAGCCTCAAACTGAGGTACATGCACTTGACTGGAATCAAACTTGGGACCCTTCAGTCAGTGGGCCGACACTCTATCCACTGAGCCAAACCAATAGGGCTCTTTTTTTGTTTAAATAAAGATGAAGTGATCATACTAGTTATCTATCATTGCATAACAAAATACTCCCAAATCTAGCAGCTTAAAACAATAAACATTTATTATCTCATATAGTTTCTGAGTGTCAGGAATCCAGTAGCAGTTTATTTGTCAAGATGTCAGCCAGGACTGTCATCTGAAGACATGACGGGGGCTGGAAAACCTAACATGACTTACTCACATGGCAGCTGCCCTGATTGCCAGCCAGGCCTAGGGAACCTACCCTACAGTCTCTTAGATTTAAAAATTAAAACCTGGTAAGGCTACTCTAACACTGAAAAAATAGAGTGATGCACCAATGATATGCATGGACTCTGGCTTGCACATTTTGCAGTTAGCCCTGATTCTGACACTTATAACTGTGTGGCAAAGCCAATTACTTCTCTCCGTTTCAGTTTTTCCACCCATAAGGTAGGGAAATGGTACTACTGCCTCAGAAGGATCATGTTATGTGCTACTTTTTATTATCAGGGCAAAAAACTGTAGCTGTCCATACAACAGCAAGATGCCTTTTACCAGTAGGAAAAGCATGGTCACTGCTGCATACAGCATCCCAGATTGTGGGAGGGATGTCCAACACCCCCCGAAGGGTCCCAGATTGGGAGAGAACACGGGCCAGGCTGAGGAACCTACTCCCCTGCCCCGCCCCCCGTGCATGAATTTTATGTACCAGGCCTCTAGTTTTTATAGAAAATCCTAGGGAATCTACAAACCATCTACAAGAATAAATGAATTTAGCAAAATTGCAGGATATATATAGTTCATATAAAAAAAAATCAATTGTATTCTTCTATAATACTAGCACCAAATGGGAAGTGAAATTTTAAGACTATATATAGAACCAAAAAATACAAATTACCTAAAAACAAATATAATAAAAGTTGACCAAGACCTCTATATTGAAAACTATACAACCTGTCTGAGTGATATTAAAGACTTAAATAAATCAAAAGATATATCAACTTCATTGATTGGAATGGTCAATATTGACAAGATGGCAATTCTCCCCAAATTTAAAGTAATCCAATCAATATTCTAGCAGGCATTTGTTATAAAAGTTGACAAACTCATTCTAAAATTGACACAAATATATAAAAGGATCTACAATGACCAAAGCAATTTTTAAAATGTAAAACAAGGTTAAAGAACTTGCACTACCAAATTTTAAGACTTACCATAAAACTGCAAAATTAAAACAGTTCAGTTGCATGGGCAAAGATACATATAAATCAATATAAGAGAACAGATAGTTCAGAAATAGACTCAAACCTTTTTAGTCAATTGATTTTTTAAAATATTTTTTAAAACTGATTCTAGAGAGGAAGGAAGAGGGAGAGAAAGATAGAAATGTCAATGATAAGAACAAATCATTGATCAGCTGCCTCCTGCTCGCCCCACACTGGAGACCGAGCCCTCAACCAGGGAATGTGCCCTGACTAAGGATCAAACTGTGACCTCCTGGTTCATAGGTCGACACTCAACCACTGAACCACACCAGCCAGGCTAGTCAATTGATTATTAACAAAAACACTAAAGCAACCCAAAGGGAAAAAAGAGAGACAATTCAACAAATGGTGCTGATCAATTAGATATCCTTGTAGAGGGAAAAAATAATATTCATAGCACACATGAAAATTAACTTAAAATGAATCACAGATCTAAATGTAAAATATTAAACTGTGAAATTTAAAGACACTCCTATTGATCCATGAGAAACAAAAACTTATGTTTACACAAAGTCTTTTACATGAAAGTTTATAGCAGCTCTTTTATAATACTAACAACTAGAAACAGGTCAATTGTCCACCAACTGGTAAATGGATAAAAAATAGTATATATCTTTACAATGGAATACTACTCAGCAATAAAGAATGAACCACTGCACTTAGCCACATCTACTGTGAGGATGAAGATAATTCATAGCAATCAGATGGTTGACATCCCAGAAAATGTGGACATCTCTCTGAAGAGACGCACAGTTATCACATCAATGTAGAACTCAGTCTCCTTGGAAAGAAAAAGAAGAGGCTCCAGGTTGACAAATGGTGGGGAAATAGAAAGGAACCGGCCATAGCACTAACTGCTGATGGTATCTATGTTTCTGAAAAGGAAATAGTTCAACAGGCTGATGAATAAGATCTAAATTGTTCAGCTATAGAAACAGCAAAATGCAGAATGATTCCTCAGACTTATTTTCAATATTTTAAGAGTCTCATGCTCTACCGACTGAGCTAGCCAGGCACTCACTATTTTCAATATTTTAAAGATGCAATAAAAGCCACACATTGAAAAAGATGAACCACTCATACACACAAAAACATATATGATTCTCAAAATAAGTAAGTTGAGTGAAAAAAGACAAAGAATACAGACTATATAATTCCATGTAAAATTATAGCAAAAGCAAACTATGATAAGATAAAGCAACTCAGTTATGGTCTAGAGATTAAAGTGGAGGGAAAATGGATTACAAAAGGGCATTAGAAACTTTTGGAAGGGAGTGATAAAAATATGCATTATCTTAATTGGGGTGACAGTTTCACAAGTGAGTAAATATGTCAAAACTTATTAAATTATATGCTTTAAATATGTACAATTTGGTGAATGTTAATTCTATTTCAATAAAGTTGAAAAAGCAAAGCAAATAAAAAGAAAAAATATTGGCAATACCTACTAAAATTTTAAGTACTCTGCTGTTAGAAATTTCTCTTATATACTCACATATACACACAGATAAGAATGTGCACTGAAAAGTTGTGATATTAAACATCTGGAAACAACCAAAACTTCCATTAATATATGACGGGTTACATAAATTACACTTGACCCTTGAACAACTCAGGTTTGAATTGTGTGGGTCCATTTATACACAGATTTTTTTTCAATAAACACTGTAAATGTATTTTTCTCTTCCTTATAATTTTCTTAGTAATATTTTTTCTTTAACTTGCTTTATTATAAAAATACAGTATATAATACATATAACATACAAAATATGAATTAATCAACTATTTATGTTTTCAGTAAGGTTTCTGATCAACAGTGGCTATTAAGTTTGGTGAGAGTCAAATTATATGAGAATTTTTAACTGCTTGGGAGTCAGCACCCCTCACCCCCTACATTGTTCAAGGGTCAATAGTAATACATTTGCAAAAGCTGAAATGCTCTGCAAGTACAGCATAAGAAGGTAGTCAATAATATTGCAATAACTATGTATGGTGTCAGTTGGGTACTTGAAATATCTGGAGTGGGTGGCTACTATGTGAAGTATATGATTATCTAACCACTATACTATACACCTGAAATCAATGCAAAATAATATTGAAAGTAAACTGTAATTGAAAATGTTTAAAACAAAAACAAAAACAAAAAAAACTTAAGAGCAAGAAAAAAAATGAATGACATACATCTGTATTCTCAAACATGAAAAGTTATCCACAATCCTATATAATAATACCCGATTATGCAAATCAACCAGACAGTGGAACAATTGGTCGCTATGATGCACACTGAACACCAGGGGGAAGATGCTCCACACAGGAGCTGCCCCCTGGTGGTCAGTGCACTCCCACAGGGGGAGCGCCTCTCAGCCAGAAGCCAGGCTCACAGATGGCAAGTGCAGTGGAGGTAGCGGGAGCCTCTCCAGTCTCCACTGCAGACAGGCAGTAAGGAGCAAGGGGTCCCAGACTGCGAGAGCCCTGGACTGCGAGAGGGATGTCTGACTGCTGGCTGATCCTGGGGATCAGGCCTAAGCCAGCAGGCGGACATCCCCCAAAGGATCCCAGACTGAGAGAGGGTACAGGCCAGGCTGAGGACACTACCCCCACCCCCCTGCCACATAGTGCACAAATTTCATGCATCAGGCCTCTAGTATATTGATAAATGAATGAACTAAATTGCAGAAAAAGTCATATAGCACAATCCTCATTGTGTTTAATTTTTACAAAAAAAGAAATGCATGTGTATAGAAATTGCTAGCTGTGGTTACATATGGTTGAACAGCACTCTTAGCATACTTAAAAGTCTCTACTAGTACAAATATTTTATAATTTTTCACGAAGAAACACTACATAATAGTTAAGATTGACACCACCACTCTTAATAATAATAAGTGCCCAATAAATATTAGCTGCTACATGCCAGGCATAACATCATCCCAAGCACTTTGTACAACTTGCCACTTATTTAATCTTCACAACAAACCTGTAAAGTAAGAAGTTATATTCTATTTTTTAAAAAATATATTTTTATTGATTTCAGAGAGGAAGGAAGAGGAAGAGAGAGATAGAAACATCATTGATGAGAGAGAATCATTTATCAGCTACCTCCTAAACGCCCTTCACTGGGGATCAAGCCCGCAACCCAGGCGTGTGCCCTTGACCAGAATCGAACCACAGGCCGATGTTCTATCTACTGAGCCAAACCAGCCAGGGCAGTAATATTCTTTTTATCACCATTTTAGAGATTTAGGAATCTGGGAGTAGGGGGTTTCAAAAACTCTTTTAGAGATCACAGAACTAGTAAGTGGTAGCACAAGAATTTAACTCGTTTCTTTTATTCCAAAGCTAATGCTTTTAACCACCGCACCAAAATGTCTCTCTGTAACATAATCTGGAAACCAACATCCCATAATTGAGTACAGCAATTGGGACCACAGTGTAAAAAGAATATAATCAAAAACACAGTTTTAATTTCTGTTTCTATGTTTTGGTAGGAAAAAAAACGGGTATTTACATATGTATATAATTGTCCTCTGTTAGGTATTTTATTAATCAATCTACTTTGACCATATGTTTTTAATAATTTCTTAATTTGTTACATTCTAACTTCTACATATAATATATAAATGTTAGTTTCTATTCTAATTCCAAATTATATAAGTCCAAAATACATAAAGCCAAAGGAGACACAAATAATATATTTCCCAAGGGGGGATTATGAGCACTAAACTTACACTAGCTGTGGTAATTTATTATTATTGACACCATTCCTACTATAAATTGTATGTTTTTGCATTTAGTTGTAGCACATTACAGAGATTGCTTTTTGCAATTAACCTCCACAAGAAATTAAATATTAATAAATGTGCCAGTTACAATTATGAGAAATAAGATATTCATAATCTGAACAATGTAGAAACATCCATTATAACATATTAAACTTTAGATCTTAAAAAATACATTTAAACTACTTTAAGAGTAAGTTTTTGTCTTTAAATTTTTGCTTATAAACCTCAACTTCCCAAAGAAACTCACTCCCTTTGCTATCAATTGACTGGGATTAGAACAAATATGAATAAGGAATTATTATCTACTAACAACATATTTTATTAAATTTTAAGATATCAATTATGTACTCATTTGACTGGCCACATTAGCATTTTTAGAAAATAAAGAACTAGGTAGCTCAGCAAATTCCTGTTCCATAAAAACTGCACATTATATAATATTGATTTCTACCTAATTCTTCCTTTGCATGTATGGGCAACACAAGAATCAAAAGGCAAAAATTAAAATGTTCAGTAAAAATATTATGCATAATCTTTTCTGTTGTCAAAAATATTTAATATGTTTTCAATAAAACAAAATATATACCTTAAATTAAAGTATTTTAAAGTAAAACTAAAAATAAAAATATTAAAATTATATTTTTAATGCCAAAGAATATAGAAATACATGCTTCATATGGTTCTCATATATGCTCCAATAGATCTCAAAAAGATAACATCACACTTCACAATCCTATTACTTTTTTAATTATTTTCCCTCATATTTTCCACTCTAACTCCACAGATCAGTACCAAAAAATAAGATCAAATAAAACAACTTGTTTTGGAAACATTATTTGAAACAGAACGGATACTTTGTTTATTTACAAATTAATTATATCTAGAAAGTAAATATTATAGAAATATTTATGAAGAAATTATACTAACATTGGTAAATTTCAAGACATTTATATTTTAATAAAATGAACTGTTTCAAAGTAAATCAGAGTTAACGCGAGATGCAGTTTGCTTCAGCTACCTGAAATCAGAATAGCAGGCTCATTAAATATATATAAATCAGTGATGCAGGGGCACTGCACCATATTGATGGAGCCTTCATTAATTTTCAATGATATAGCCACTGTCATATTTGTGTTCTAAAAAAATTGAGTGAGGTATACAACTATTTCTCTTCACTTGAAAACTCTGTTTTTTACATGTTTTAACTTAGTAAATGAAAGGAAACATAATAATCCAAAACATTTCTAATGAAGTTCATTAAATTTTATATTTTATCTTTTTAGATTATATGTTTATCTATAAATTTATATAGTATATATTTATTGATATACAATATCAAAAACTGAAATATGCAAAATAAAAATTCTACAAAATAACTAACTTATCCTTGTGAGGTAGTTGATATAATCTTTCTAGACATTTGAATATAGTAACACAAAGTAAAGTCTAAATTGTAGATTTTTCAGAGATATTGTGAGATCTTTTGCTCTCCAAAAAAACTTTGCTTCTAATTTAACTAAAAAGAAAGTTATCCTCCAAATCATTTTATTACATAATCAATACTTCATAGTTGGGCTTCCTACTTTGTATATAATTATACCTCAAGAACAAAATACTATGACATTGTTTATATATTATCAGAGAAAAAGATATGGCAAAATACAGGATTGATGGAAAAATCATTATAACATTTAAAGGGTTTTTTTATTTTAAGCTAGTATCTTGGAAACTAAAATATAAAGAGAAAATCGTTCTAAGCATATTAAACTGGTTTTGATAATGTTGTAGTATTTTTCATTTTTTACTTAAAATGGGCTTAAGTTACAAACTCATTGCCTTACATTGACAAGAATTTCATTTAACAAATGTGATCAAATTTTAATTGCATAATTCCTATCTGGGATTTACACAGAAAGAAAAAAATGGAACTGGCAGGTGGGCAATACAGTCATACAACCTTTCTTAGGCTTTAGTTGCCCCATTATTAAGAAAGGGAGGACAGGTGTAGAATAGAACTAAAAAGGTAATTGCTAAACTCCTTCCTATTTTAAATTAACTGTGTCTGCCAGCTTCCTATCAATCCTTTTGACAAAACAAAGTTCTTTAGCATGTACTTTTGCACAGACTTCCATCCTCAGCCTGACAGCCAAATCAGACATCACTATCCACTTTCCTAAAGGTTCTCATCCTATATAATAAAACCCTAATATGCAAGTCTACCAAACGATGGAATGACCAGTCGCTATGACATGCAGTGACCACCAGGAGGCTGACGCTCGCCCGAGGAGTTACCCCAGGTGGTCAGTGCGCTCCCACAGGGGGAGTGCCGCTCAGCCAGAAGCTGGGCTCAGGGCGGTGGCGGGAGCCTCTCCTGCCTTTGCAGCAGCACTAAGGACCCCTCCGGGGATGTCCAACTGCTGGCTCAGGCCCACTCCCTGGCAGGCGGACATCTCCCAAAGGGTCCCAGACTATGAGAGGGCCCAGGCCGGGCTGAGAGGCACCCCCACCCCAGGGGACGAATGTCGTGCACCAGGCCTCTAGTATTTAGATATTGCTCTTCAGTGGCTGCTCCACAAAAACATTTATGCATTTGGAACCATCTACACATTTTTGTTCCCTTGATGCTAATTGTGAAGTTTAGAGTATACCCACCAAAATTATTTGCTTCCCCAAAGGCCCTTTTTCCCAAACCAGGAGAATGGTTACAATTAGGTTTCAGAATTTCAGATTTCTGTTTCTTTAGTAATACTTTTTTTTTCTTAAACATTTTCTTTCTTTTTTTAAATCCTCACTGGAGGATATGTTTTTATTTATTTGAGAGAGAGAGAAAGGGAGAGGGAGGGACATATCAATGTAGAAGAGAAACATCGACAAGTTACATCCCTGACTGAGAATAGAACCTGGGACCTTTCAGTGTAGGTTTGATGCTCCAACCAACTGAGCCACACTGACCAGGGCTAATAGTACTTTTTTTTTTTTTTTTTTTAAATATATACTAGATGCATGGTGCATGGATTCATGCACCGGTGGGGTTCCTCGGCCTGGCTGCAGGGATCAGGCCAAAACCGGCTCTCCGACATCCTCCGAGGGGTCCCAGATTTTGAGAGGGCAGTTCTCAGGTGACACACCCCGGAATCGGCCTCCTCTTTGGTTCCAGGTGCATCACCCGAGAACCGCAGCTGCCACGTCACCACAGCTTGGCAGCTCCTGTGTTCAGCGTCTGCCCCCAATAGTCAGTGTGCACCACAGCTACCAGTCAGATGGTCGGATGGTTGGATGGTCATGTAGGCTTTTATGTATATAGATATACATACATTTTTAAATTGATTTCAGAGAGGAAAGGAGAGGGAGAGAGATAGAAACATCAATTATGAGAATCATTAATAAGCTGCCTCCCACACACCCCCCACTGGGGATCGAACCCAGGACCTGGGCATGTGCCCTGGACGGGAATCGACCCCTGGACCCTTCAGTCCAAGGGCTAACATTCTATCCACTGAGCCAAACCAGATAGTGCTAACAAATAGTTTGTTTCACACACTGCATAGAGCCCATTTTCATTCATTAATTACAAAAAATCCTATATAATGAGAGAAATATGCTAATTATCTGTTAACTCCATGAGGCTTAACGACCAACCAGATCACAGATCTGCAGGAGGATGGGGCAGTGAACTACAAGCAGGAGGTGGAGAGCAACAGGAGGGGGCAGGACAGCAAGCTATGAGGTGGTGGGAGGGAGTTGGGAGGAGCTATAGGAGGGCGGGACAGCAGGTAGAGAGCTATAGCAGGGCAGCAGCGAGCTACTGGCTACAGGTGGTCAGCAGAGAGCTACAGGAGGGGGCAGGGCAGCAAGCTATGGGGGAAGGAGTGGGGGAGGACTGCGAGAGGGTGCAGGCCAGGTTGAGGGATGAATTTCGTGCCCTGGGCCTCTAGTTAGGTATAACTGACTCTATCTAACGCAATATGCCTTCAGAATTCTATGAAAAAACTCCATGAAAGTCCTATTTCTTAAAATAGGTGGTCCTGATAAACAAAACAAAAAATTACCTTTTTCTGTAAATTAAGATAACATTTATGCTTGAATTGAAAAAAACAAAACAAACCCTAACTGGTTGGCTCAGTGGATAGAGCATCGGCCTGTGGACTGAAGGGTCCCAGGTTTGATTCCTGTCAAGGGCATGCACCTTGGTTGCGGGCACATCCCCAGCAGGGGGTGTGCAGGAGGCAGCTGATCAATGTTTCTCTCTCATCAATGTTTCTAACTCTCTATTCCTCTCCCTTCCTCTCTGTAAAAAAATCAATAAATTTAAAAAGGAAATACAAACAAAAATGGAATCCAGTCTTCTCTGATATGCTGCAATCAAGTCATTTAGCTGCTTGCTGGACTGAATTGATACATAAGGGAATATGCTTCCTCAGTTGCTAGCAGTAAAGGGAGACAAGTATTTTCGTGTTTTACCTCTTTTCTCGTTGCTACTGCTGTATTTTCTCTCACAAGTAGTACTCCTAATTCATCTTCCCACAATCCAATATGCCGTATCTTTTGGGAAATACTACTACTCCATCACTTGCCTCCTAAAATGGCTTTGCTACATGCCCAAATGTCTTTGCTACTAGAGGACACCATCAAAAATCAAAGTGAGTACAACCCTGTGATTGCCAGCAGCAAGATGGCCCAGTGATCCCTGCCTTATGGTATTCACACTCTTGTGTGTAAATACTTGCCCACGTTGCAACAGCACTGTTCAGTGTTAACACAATATGGCAGAAGTGATGGTGATGTCACTTCTGTGATTAGATTATGAAGGCTCTGCGGCTTCTGGTTCTCTCTCATCATTAATCCTGAGAAAAGCCATGTCATGAGTAGCCCTATGGAAGGTCCACAGGAGGAACTGAAGCCTCCTGCCAAGAACCACAGAGTGACCTGGGAAACAAATTCTCTAGTCTCAGACAATAGCTTGAGAGACCTTATGAGACCCTGAGCCAGAAGCATTCAGCTAAGCCATTCTCAGCTTCCTGACCCTCAGAAACTATGTAAGATAAATGTTTGCTGTTTTAAGCTAAGTTTTGGAGTAACTCATTAGACAGCAAGTGGTAACTAATATAAATAGTAATGCTAAATAATAACACATTCCTGCTCCTGTCAGATTAACATGTGTATTATAAAAATGTCAAAGTTCAATCCTGTGAAATACATGCTGTACAAAGTCAACACACTATCAAATCAAAAGTATTTCACATCAAATCTATGCTTTATTACCTACCAGAATAGTGAGATTAAAAAAATTTATTAATGCCCAAAGGTGAATGGCAATAGAAATGTTCACACATACGCCGAAACCGGTTTGGCTCAGTGGTAGAGCGTCGGTCTGCGGACTGAAAGATCCCAGGTTCGATTCCGGTCAAGGGCATGTACATTGGTTGCGGGCACATCCCTGGTAGGGGGTGTGCAAGAGGCAGCTGGTCGATGTTTCTCTCTCACTGACGTTTCTAACTCTCTCTCTCTCTCTCTCTCCCTTCCTCCTCTCTGTAAAATATCAATAAAATATATTTAAAAAAAAAAAAAAAAAAAGAAAGAAAGAAATGCTCACACATAGTTGCTTGGGGCATAATCAATACAGTCTTTTTTGAGAATAATGGAGCAATACCTATTAAAAGTCATACAATTCCACTATTTAGGCATTTGCCCTATAGTTTACCCTGTTATATCTCGTGATATACTTGCCTAAGTGCTCAGATACAGATAGAAAGATATAGATAATTAACTCGTGAAAAACTAGAAATCTAAATATTCATTTTAAAAACCTGTTAAATCAATTATAATAACATGTACAAATGAAGGGTGGTCTATAATCCACACTTACAGAAATAAAGAAAACATATACAGACTTATTTAGAAAAGATACCTAAGATATACATAAAGAAAAATTTAAGAAGATATGTAAAATCCCATTTCCATAAGAGAACATGATAATGAGCTCATTTTAAGAAAATTAAATTAGGATCATCATAATTTAAGCCACATTTTCACATTTTATAGTCTCATTCATTTAAAGGTAATCATTTTTGTGCAAATTTTCCATAGCAAGCTAAATAAACCCTATTTTAATTTCATTTTTGCTTAGCACCTATACTATCCACAAATAATAATGATGATGATGATAGTCATATTGAACAAATACTACATGATAGAAACTATTAATCACCTCCAAATAGTTTACACATATCATGTGATCCTCAAATAATGTAATATAAGTAACACTATTATCTTTACTGTACAATATTTTTAAAATAAAACACAAGGAATGAGTAAAGCCACAGAGTCTACAAGAGTAAAGAATTCAAAGTCAGAAGTTTGTTCTCTTAGCCAATGCCCTCTAGTCTTTTACTCACTTATTCATAGTTCAAGTGGGGGAAAAAAAAAAAAAAAAAAAAAAGACTAGTGTGTTCTATATCAAACAGCTTAGCAAATAAACCAAAACAACTGCCACCCTGGAATGTCTGTCGGGATGATTCTTAACTCTTATGAGAAAGCGAAAAGAGACTAAGGACGAACAAAAGTAATTTTTAATTAAAAATGGGTATTTTGTAATTGTCTAAAAAATGCCACTTATTTTACTGAAATCACGGAATCTTCCCTGCTTGGTTAATTCTATTAGGCAGAAATTTCTTCCAATCAATTACATTTAGTATTTGTCCAAAAAAGCAAACTCCCTTTCTTGGAGCATCACTGTAATAACTGTGTTACTGGAAAATGAAGAGAAACTGAACAAAATCTCTATAAAAACCTAAGAGGCTGCCCAAGCCAGGTAGCTCAATTGGTTAGAGAATCCTCCCATAGGCCAAGGTTTCGTGTTTGGTCCCATCAGGGCACATACAAGAAGCAACTAATGAATTCAGAAATTGATGTTTCTCACTCTCTCGCTCTCTCACCATCCCTCCTTCCTTTTTTTTCTCTCTCTCTCTCTACAAACCCATCAATAAGTAATTATCTTAAAAAGGAAAACTACTTTTTTTTATAAACCTAATAGTCTATATATAGTGTTTGCCTCTCTTTCCCTTTCTGTGCATTCTCCCTAATTACTTTTACCTTATTTTCAATCTTAACCCATTCACGCATGGATAAAGAATAAAAATTAAGATTAGTTTAAGATATGTAAAAAGACCAAGTTAATAAGTCCCATCAAATTCTAACTACAACTAATCATGCAATGTATGCTTACCCAAAGACTCTGTCTACCACACTGTAGTTAGGCACCCTTTTTTTTAAATCTCCAAGAAACAGAGGAACTACAGGAATGCAATAGACGCTCACCCTAATGGAGCACCGAACATCACAGGCTTTGGTGAACCACATCTAACCATAAAAAATACGTTAACCAATCCCTGTATTTATTCTTCAAAATACTAGTACACAAACCCAACCTCCCTCCTTCTCCCAGCCCAGCCCCTTAAAAAAAAAAAAAAAAAAAAAAAAGCCGGGCATTCCAGAGTGAAACCTCCAGCATTCCAGCATTCCAATCCGGGCAGGCCCACCTGATGAAGGCCCCGGGACAGTCCCGACCTCCCTCCCTGTGAAATGGGAACGTTGGCACCGACTTCAGGAAGCTATGGCAGGAACGAAGTAAGATATCTCACGATAAAGCGCTTAGGACAGAGCCTGGGACATAACGGGCACTCTGTAAACGCCAACCATTATTATTATTATGTCTCCAGAATGAAGGGCCTGGAGTCTGGATTTTTCTCCCTTTCAGGGATGAGACTCTACCCAAACTCCATCAGGACAACTGGGCATATAGACGGGGGCGGCATATTCTCACAGGGATTGTTTTCAGAGCACTTTCGCTCGTTTCAACACAATTGTTTTTCGTGAAAGTAAACACTCCGACCCCCCATGTTTTTACCCGGCGATGTGTCTGGACCCCAGGAGACAGCGCAGCCTGGAAATAAGAGTCCAGATGCTCCGGCTCCGAGAGGGGCCGCTGACACACGGCGGCCACCCCGGGAGGCGGCAGCCCGGGGCAGGCCAGCGGCGACAGCCGGCTCACAGAAACAACGGCCCTTTTCCCCTCTTCCTTCCGGGTGTCAAAACGAATGACGCCTTTTCTCTCCCTGAAACCGAGGCAAAGCATCTTTGGGCTCTCTCTCCTCCAGCCCTGCGCGTGTGAATCCACCCCCACCATACCACTCACGGTCCCCGACTCACAGCGTGTGTCCGCACACATTCACCATCAGCTTTAAGGAAGGGTTCCGGTACTTGGTGGTCTTACACCGTGGGCAACCCTGATCGTCCATAGTGCCCTCTTTCGTAGGGACTCCCCGACGCCGGCTTCGCCAAAGCCAGTCACCTCCCTGGCCCCTAAGAACCGACACCGAACAGGTTCCCACCAACAAGCACTTGGCCGAGACGGTCCCTTTGCGAATGAGCGCCGGCCGGGAAGAGGCACCGCGGCACAAAGGTTCCGGCTGCGAGTTTTCCGGTCCTGCCAGGAGCCTCGGTGGGTCTTAGCTTCCGTGAGACAGCAATACCTTGGATTTCGGGGGAGGGCTCTTACAAGGTAAATGGCACACAAAGCCTCATCATTGTGCACCAAACTGAACTTTTTTTCAAGGAACAGTTTCACAATTAGAAACATGTATTACATCTTGTTCTGTCTGAAAACATTCTCATGTTTTGAAAGATGTATGGCTGGTGTACAGAACATTCAGAGTAGTATTTTTTTATTTTATTTTATTTACGATTTGATGGGTTGTGCTTTATTGTATATTCCTTATGCCTGCACATTCATGAAAGCACAGAAATACAATACTATGCATTTGCAGATAGAAAGTTTGGAAATTTTAGGATGAAAATCTCTGCACCGATCCTAAATATTACAGATTCTCACTAAATATGTCAGAATACTTTTATAAATAATAGCTAGTATCTGCTCTACAGTGATTAACAGTGTCACCTGGCTCTCATATATCTTACCTTCTCTGCATAAAATATATATATTTTCCCCCAAATATTGAACGAGAGAGGGGGTCACAAAAGAATATTCACTTTATATCAGCAATTTTAAGATTTGAGAACCTAAATCTCTTTGGAAATTGTAAGCCATGTTCACTGCATTTACAAAAGCTGCAAAGGGAAGTCTGTAAACAGCTCTATGAGAAAATAAACTCCTCCCATTGTAAGGGACACAATCTTATCTCCATAACAAGGATGTGCTGATACTTCCTCAATATGTAGAGTAAATGAAAAATGAGGGAATGACTATCAGTAGTGTAATATGAAAAAAATGTTATGCCAAGCATTATCTTGTACTCGGACCCAAATTCCATCAGGAGAAATGGACAATAATACAAAACTTTTCATAACCCAAACAATGAATACCAGCTGTATACACTCAAAGTAATTTAAAGTTTTTGCCCTGGCCACCAGTTGGTTAGAGCATCATCTGGAATACACCAAGATTGCAGGTTCAATTCCTGGTCAGGGCACATACAAGAATTAACCAATGAATGCATAAATAAGTAGAACAACAAATATATCTCTCTCCCTCCCTCCCTTCCTTCCTCCCTCTTTCCCTTCCTTTCCTTTTTCTTTAAAGAAAAATCAGTAAATAAATTTTTCATAGCAGTTTTGCACTTTTCAATAAAAACATTAAAAGGGCTATTCCAACTCCCACATTTTTTAACGGTGAACCCAGTAGGCAACCCAAAGTGTGGAGATACAGTTTAGATTACCACAGGATATGAAGAGAAAACCTAACAAACAACTGAATACCACATCTGGGAAACAGCAGATCAAAGCTGACCATGGCAGCACAGGGCTTTTATATTAGTATATAGACATAAATAAGTCCTGTCATCTGCTTGATCATCATATTGTTTGTTAGACAATACCAAATGCTGTGTTAACCTGGAGGCTTATTGTGCTGCTATTGTCTTACTGAAAGAGAACACATCCAAACCAGTTACCTGACTCAGGATGAAGCTCTCTAAGAATAAAGGCAACTTTTAGGGTCTTTATATTTTAACAGAGCAGGAAACTTCTGGTGAAAGGCTGAATATGATCAGTGAGCAAATACAACTTTTAGCCATTGCTACAACCATCATAGAGCTAGAGACAGTAGAAACAGATTTGGCTGAATTCAAATGTGAGCTTCATCACTTAGTGGCTATATGACCTCAGCCTCAGCTTTCCCAATTATAAGTTGAGGATAACACTTGTAAAGATTAAATGAGATATTTCATTTTAAGTGCTTAACACATTACTTAACACAGAGTAAGAGCTCAATAACTGTTAGCCATTATTAAAGTAGTATAAATATTATTAGCAATAGTCTCTAAAAGAGGCAATGTAATGGGGAGGAGCCTATACTTTGAAATCAGACAGATCTATTTTTTCTAAATCTTTATTGTTGAAAGTATTACATATGTCCCCTTTTAATCTCCATTGACTCCTTCTATCCTGCCCCAGCCCCCTACCCCCTACCTCCTACCCCAGGCCTTCACCACGCCAGACAGATCTGTTTTTGAACCAAATTTATTATTATCCCTTACCTGTTTCCCTCCTCTATATAATATACTGCACAGGAGTGCTATAATGATTAAATTTCGTGACATGTACATATACAAAGGCCCTACTACAATGCCTCATGCATAATAGAAACTCTGAAATGTACACCATTATTACTGGTAGGGGTCACTAACACAGAATAGTCAGAAAACTTTGAGAAGGAAAGCACTAATAGCAACAGATTGCTGAATCAAACAGAGCCTCAGCCTATGTTAAAACCACCAAATTATCAAGTTTCCTCCATTTCTGAAGAGACATGCACCTGGACCACTCCTCCCAAATCTGCTCATCCTCCAGCATTCCTCTCTCAGTTAAGAGTAGATTCTACCTCTCTGGGGCAGTGTCTTTCTCAAATGCAGACTCTCCTTTTCAGTCCCAGGACTCCAGGCTGGGTTTTCCTCATCTGAAGAGCATATTTAGATATCATCCTCCTCTCCCCCAACCAACAACTTACGGAAAACAGATCCTCTCCCACAGGCCTCTGGAGTTTCAACGTGCCTGTTAACGCATTGCTGATCCGCTGGCCTACGGATTGACATAAACCCTTAATGGACCAATATAAATCTTCCCTAGAATTTGTCAAATTGGCAGGGAGGGAAAAACAGCACCGCCTCTTTAATGAAGTGAGAGGATGTGAGCCGGGAACAACTACTGAGAGCCCTGGTTCTACACCTTCTGGGGAACGCCCTTTGGAAGATTAAAACTAATTTGAGAAAGGCGAAGATGAGTGAAATGACACCATGGGTCTTCATTTCACTGACCCCATCTTCACATTGTTTGGTATCAGGATCCAATAAATTCATATTTTGTCGGAGGCCGGTTCAAGTGGGGTTTCCCCAGCCCCTGGGAAAATTCATATCACCACAAGAAAGCTGCTCTCCCTACGAGACCACTAGAACCTGACACTCATTCCCTCTCTGCCCGGATCTTCTTCCTCCACTATTATTACCCACGAAACTCACTAAGTCATCCTCCTCTTTCCCATGCCACAGGCTGGTCGCTTGGTCACTCAGAACTCCCAGGAAATACATGCAAGGCTCCCTCTACCAGTCTTAACTAATCTCCTCATGCAAGTTTTTAAAACCCCAGGCAAGTATTCTGACTGTTCTAGTTTGGGGCACGTGGCCATCCCTGCACCTATCCACTATGGCCATGATATTATGTAGATTTAACAGTTGTAGAAGGACTACTCTGTCCACCACACCACAGCAAACCGAGCATTTCAATCAAAGTCCTTCATCATTGTTCCCCAGCATGCCTTCTAAGCTAATCTCCCACCACACACTTACGTAAAACACATTTCAGACACACTGAGATACTCAGTATTTTTACGTAACTTCATGGCTCCATGCTTTTACTCATTTTGTTCCCTCTGCTTCTAATGAGCTCTCTCCTTTTTCTCTCAAAATTCAAAATAAAAGCCACTCCTCGTTGCCCTTCCTGCTTTCTAAATTAGTCTCTTTACCCTGACCACTCCCACACCCTGTATTTACTTATGAATGTTTTGTCTCTCCCACTGGCTTTTATACTCAGGATCAGAGGCCCCAATTTATTCATCTTTCTGTCTTTCAGTACCTGATGCAACACTTTGTACTTAATGAGAACTCAATAAGTGTTTGGCAAATAAATGATCCTTTAGAAATGCTGAATACATATCATCAATCCAATAGAACACCTCCTCTGCCTGGAAGATAACTTTAGAACCTACATTTCTTTTTTTTCTTTTTTCTTTTAATATATTTTTATTGATTTCAGAGAGAAAGGGAAAGGGAGAGAGAGATAGAAACATCAATGATGAGAGAGAATATTGATTGGCTTCCTGCAGGCTGCACCCCACCCCCAATCCCTGCACTGGGGATTGAGCCTGCAACCTGGGTATGTGCCCTGACCAGGAATCAAACAGGTGACCTCTTGGTTCCTGGGTCAACGCTCATTCACGCTCAACTGTTGAGCTATACCTGGCTGGGCGAACCTAGCTTTCTTAATGGTACAAGTACATAAGCTTTCTGAAATAGTAAGAGTGTGCCAAGATATGGTTATCTGGCCTTTCCTCTATCTTTCAGACCTGCAAAGTCAGCCTTGAGAAAGAAATCTCCACTCTTGGTAGCAAAACCATTAAATATAGTCAAGCAAAGTGTAGCATTCTGTGCTGGACCAAATTTTCTTGAACACTAAAGTGGCAAAACATTTCCAGGCACTCGCATCTCTCTCTTCAGGCAGGAAGGAAAAGATACAGAAACAAGAAGCTTGATTTTCACTCTCACACAATCCCAGCCTCAACTTTGTTTTCCCAAATTGCAACACAGATTTAGACTCTATAGCAGCACAGCAGACTCAATGTTCACAGCATGGCAGGCATAAAAGGAGAGGCAAAAGTATTCATCAATTTTACAAATCATTTTGGCAAAACTAGTGCTCTAAGGTGAACCCTACACACCCTCAAGTCTGGTGTCCCATTGTAACTGACCATGTTGGAGGCGAGGGCTTCCAGTCTACTTTAAATTGCTGCCAGAATAAGCCAGCTAAAGGAATCCAGAGGCTGGTGTTGGATTTCATTCTGGTCCTACAGGAATCTCCTCCTGGAGCTATAGAATACCAGTGTAGCTCAGACTACTGACATCAGCAAAAGGTCACTGTTGTTTCTATATCATGTTGAACTTGGTGCTCTGGAGGCGCCGTACAGAAGACATGCAGAGAAACCCAATACATGGTTTTCCATGTCATTGCATTATATTTGATAGATAATTCACCTGAAGAAGACTTCTGGGACCTAAACTTGGATAGCCCCGTAATATCAACAAGTTAATTTCTCTTAGGCATATACAACTGAAAAGTTTCCTACTTTGTACTATCAGGAGGAAGAGAGCAAACATTTAACAAAGATTAATTGTGTGCCAGGTGCTTTTTGGCACATCTTATCTCATTTAATCCTCACAACAATGCTGTCCACTTTTTATAGTTAAATAGCTAATAAACGGCAGAGCTAGGATTAATCCTATGTCTAGCTAGCTGATCCCCAAATCCACATCCTTTCCACTAAACCACATTATCTCCTGTCTACTTTGCTTTGATAAGTATGCTTTTAAAATTCAAGTAACTAAATGCAATGTGGTATCCTGCATTGGATCATGGTTCAGGAGACAGACATCAGTGGAGTAACTGGTAAATCTAAATAAAGTGTAGAGTTTAAGTAGTTAATAATATTGCACCAATGTTAATTTGTTTGGGTAAATGTATTTTTTAAATAGATTTTTATTGATTTTTTTATAGGAAGGAAGGGAGAGGGATGGAGAGTTAGAAACATCGATGAGAGAGAAGCATCGATCAGCTGCCTCTTGCACACCTCCTACCGGAGATGTGCCAACATCCAAGGTACACGCCTTTGACCAGAATCGAACCAGGGACCTTTCAGTCCTCAGGCTGACGCTCTATCCACTGAGCCAAACCAGTTAGGGCTGGATAAATGTATTATTCCAATGTAAAATGTTAACATTACGAAGAAAGTATATGGGAACTCTCTGTACTTTTTTTTTTTTTTTTTTTTTTTACAGAGATAGAGATAGACACATAGATTTGTTTTTCTACTAATTTATGCATTCATTGGTTGCTTCTTGTATGTCTCCTGACCAGAGATGGACATCAAACCTGCAATGTTGGCGTATTGGGATAACTCTCTAGCCAACTGAGCTACCTGGCCAGGTCCTCTGTACTCTTTTTTGTAACTTTTTGTAACTTTTCTATATGTCATAATTATTCTAATATATATATATATATATATATATATATATATATATATATATATATTATTCTTTAAAAATCAAGGAAGATATTGTCCTGAGCTCAATATCTAACTAGGCACTTTCAATGGGGTAGAAACATGTGGTCTTTTCCTTGATTATGAATTTTAAATCTACCAGCGAGATCAGTGCTGGCTTCCTTAGGGTTGTACAAAAGAAAATTAAGTATGAAATCAAATGACATCTTGGTTGACCATCCATAAAGTTCAGGCTGTCCAATGAAAAAGAAAACTTCACCAAGTTCATCCTGACAGCAGGTGACCTACACAGCTGCTCTATGATATGCTGAAGTAGGCAGTTATGGGTAATTGGGAAGCAGAAACAGCATAAGGCCACCCTGACATAAAGGTTAAGATGATGTTATTAAAATGCAGGATTTTGAGAAAAAGCATCAACAAATGGACCCAACTGACTCACAGAAATCAGAGAATCAGAGATGGGGTCATCCTCTTTTGACTAAAGACCTTACACAAAGCCATGAAGGAAAGACACATAACTGCAAAGAGCAGCAGACTCCACCCCCAGGCGCTTCACCTCAAACCAGAGGGCAGTCTCCCATCTGTCTGTGTTGTAGGAAGAGCTGCTGATCCTGCACTGATCTCCCCAAGACACCTGCACACAGAGATGATGTTTCTGCCAGGAATGTCATCTTTAAAGAGCTATTCATACACTTACATTTTTTTTTTAATGTTCATACAGAAGACTTAAGTTTACCTACTGTTATCTAAATCTAAAGCTTGGATTTAGATTTAGATAAATCTACTCACTCTGAATAAACACGGTTAAATATTCTATATGCTCACGTTAAACTCAGTTGGATTGCCAGCCCTTCAGGTGATTTAACATTAAACACATTTTTTAAGGCGTTTTGTTTTGTTTTGTTTTGTGTTTTGTTTTGTGTTTTGTTTTTTGTCTTCTCATTGGGCTTCTTATACTCCTTATGGTAAGGTTCCAAGCATTTTTCTCTTTGGAATTTTAACTTACGTACTGTAAATGCTTTCCCCCTTAGAACATTCCCTAGTGCCATCCCATTCTTGACCCTTTTGAATACCCTTCATAATAAAGAGGTCAGAAAGCGGGGTCAAAGAGAGTAACAGCTAGGGAAGTTTCTGAGTTTGTCCTCTTTGAAATTCTGTCATCTGAATATGCTGAGAAGGGGAGGCGCGGGGGGGTGGGGAGGGCGTGGGGGGGGGTCATCTCTTTGTTAAAGAGTTTCTCATCCGGACCTTTAGGCCACACACACCATTATTATCCCCCTCTGGAGAACCGTGAAGACTTGTCTTTGCAAAGAGTCTGTTGTCCAGTTCTCAGGCCACCTTCGGTAACTTCCCACCCGGGGGGAGCGTGGCCTGCCAAGAATGCCGGTGTTTTCCTCCAGGTATAGGTAGGTGCCCGGGGGTCAGGGGGAGAGGGAACGGCGAGGGGTGGAGTGGGAGGCGGGTGATCGGCGGGGATAGGAGCGGTGTCTCCTCCCCCCTCGGAGCGGAGCGCGCAGGAGCCAATGAGGCGGCGCCGCCCGGCCGGCCGGGCCGCCGGTGCCATATAGCGTGCAGCAGCCCGCGGAGTCCCGTTGGGGGAGCGGCGGCGGGCAGGCGGCTATCCTTTTACACCACTTTGCTCTCTCGCAGCTATCTTCATGGTGACTGCGTGGTCGGGGGGGAAACCTGATCGGCCAGATCCAGCCGAAACCGGGAGGGAGGGAGTGGGCTTTCCGGAGGGGGGGAAGGGAGGGGGGAGGGAGACGCAGCAGGAGCAGGAGGAGGAGGAGGAGGAGGAGGAGGAGTAAGAGGGGGGGAAAGAAAGAGGGGAGAAGAGTGCGAGGGAGGGAAATAAACAACACCAAAAAAATGTCCTCTTCCTCCCCCACCGGGCAGATCGCAAGTGCGGCGGACATCAAGCAGGAGGATGGGATGGAAAGCGCCTCGGAAGGGCAGGAGGCGCCTGGCGAAGTGGCGGGGGGCGCGGCGGCGGCGGCGGCGGCGGCGGCGGGGCTGAGCCCCCCGGCTCCAGCCCCTTTCCCCCTGGAGCCCGGGGCCGCCGCCGCCGCCGCTGCAGCCGCCGGGGTGAGCGGAGAGGAAGGGGCAGCGGCGGCGGATCAGGTACAACTCCACTCGGAACTTGTGGGCAGGCACCACCACGCCGCCGCGGCGCACACCACCCTGGCCTTCTCGCCCGACCATGTCGCCTGCGTGTGCGAGGCGCTGCAGCAGGGGGGCAACCTGGACCGCCTGGCCCGCTTCCTGTGGTCGCTGCCCCAGAGCGACCTGCTACGTGGCAACGAGAGCCTGCTGAAGGCGCGGGCGCTGGTGGCCTTCCACCAGGGCGTCTACCCCGAGCTCTACAGCATCCTCGAGAGCCACAGCTTCGAGTCGGCCAACCACCCGCTGCTGCAGCAGCTCTGGTACAAGGCGCGCTACACCGAGGCCGAGCGCGCCCGCGGCCGGCCGCTGGGCGCCGTGGACAAGTACCGGCTGCGCAGGAAGTTCCCGCTGCCCCGCACCATCTGGGACGGCGAGGAGACGGTGTATTGTTTCAAGGAGAAGTCGCGCAACGCGCTCAAGGAGCTCTACAAGCAGAATCGCTATCCGTCGCCCGCCGAGAAGCGGCACCTGGCCAAGATCACCGGCCTGTCCCTCACCCAGGTCAGCAACTGGTTCAAGAACCGCCGGCAGCGCGATCGGAACCCCTCGGAGACCCAGTCCAAAAGGTGAGCGCCAACTTTCCTCCCCCTCCTCCTCCTTCTCCTCCTCCTCGTCCTCCTCCCCCTTCCTCTCCCCCACCCCCTTCCCAGCTTTCTTTTCCTCCTGGCGCTCGCAAACATGGCGCTTACCTTCCCCACCAGCCTGGTCCGGCTGCCCACCTCTCCCCGCCCCCCTCCCTTCCCCCGCCGGACCGAGAAAGGGGAGGGGGGCGCGCGGCAGAGACGAGGGGCGGGAGAACCTCTCTCCTTTTCCTCCACCACCCCCCCAACCCCAGAAGTTTCTCGTCGCCCGCCTGGGGCTCAGTCCCCGCCCCCACCCGGCTGGTCACTGCTGCCCGGCTTCCCACCCCCTTCCCTCCCTGTGGCTTTGAAGTTACCACTCTCTCCCCGCGTCTGGCGGGGCACAGGAGCGGGTGTAGGCGCCCGAGAGGCCGCTCCTGCTGCCCGAGGCGGCGGAGGGGAGGTGGCCAGCGCCGGCGGGGTCCGCGCCTCCGGGGGGGGGGGGCGCACCGCGCGCTCCCGGACCCCCGGGCGCCCCTGCCCACGGCTCGCCCCACCCCCTGCCTCGCGCGCCGGGGGTGGCGGCGGCGGCTGCTGGGGGAGAAGGGTGCTGGTGGTGAGGGCTGGCTGCGCAGAAGGGGGTCCCGGGCCGTCGAGGTTTTTATATGACAGAGTTAATCATTCACCCCGCCCGCTTGGTCCCCTCCGCGGCCGCGCCAGCGCGGGGTGCCGGTGCGCCCCGGCGCTGCGGTGTTTTGAAACCTGATTCTGAGCTCCTACGGCTCGGGTTTCAGCGCCGCCTGGCCGGGGCGGTGGGGCCGAGGGCTGCCTGCTGGGCCCCGGGACGCGGCGTGGCTCCCGCCTGGTCCCTGGTCAGGAGAGACTGGCCAGGCTAATGGCTGGCATAAGGAGGGGCGCAGGGAGGAGTGGGGGTGCTCTCCACGCCGCACCTCCCAAGAGCCCACCCTGGCGGGTTTGAACTTTTGGACTAGCTGGGGTTTGTTTTTGTTTTTGTTTTTCCCTTCGACTGGTAGGCTATAATGGGTGTCCACCTCTTTTGAGAGTCAGACACCTGGTGTGTGTGTGTGTGTGTGTGTGTGTGTGTGTGTGTAGCGAAGTAAAGTAAGAAGGTGGCCTGGAAAGACGGTGTCTCTAGCCCCCAGGCTCTGCTGGAGAAGGAATCTGGGGGCCCCGGAGCCCGCCCGGCCGGGCAAAGGTGACCGCCCGGCGCATTCCGGAGCCCGCAGCGCCCGCCCTGCCCGACGGCCCCGAGCTCCTGGCCCCCGGCGAGGAGGGGGCGCTGGCCCGCGGCCGGCCCGCGGTAACCAAAACAAAACGCTCCCTGACACCGGCCTGCACCCTCCGGCCTGCCGGAGGCCCAGAACCTGCCCCCACACGCGTTTGAGGCCACGGGTCCCGTGGCTCCAGCCCCGACAGAATCCCGGGAGCTGGAGGCCGAGGGTGGAGAGCGGGTGCCGGGCGCAGGCCAGCTGCCCTGCAGCCTCCGCTCCCGGGGCGGGGCGCGTCCTCCGGGTCTCCTGCACCACATTCTACCTGCTTCCCCGCCCCCCACCCCCCACAATCCTACACCCCCGTCCCGGGCCCAGTTGCCTGGTTTAGGCCCCTCTCCGGATCTGCCTCCCACCCGCACCCCCGGTGAGTCACCCTCGCAGACGGCGACGGCGGCTCAGCCTCAGCTCGTAAATCAAAGCGCTTTCTGCGCTCCTGGCCCCGCAGCCCAAAGCCACAGTAATCCCCTTCCCTGGGCATGAAAGCGAACCGGCCGCTGGGCACTGCAGGGATGTCGGATCTTCTTATGGGCCGAGTCCCACCGAGCCATGTCCTACTCGCCATTTCTCCCCCACCTACCTACCCTCAGACCAAGTGGGGAACCCCCACTATTACCCTTCCCTGGATTTCTTTTCTCTCCCCCCACCCCCAAATTGGGGAGCTGAAAAACAGTCCTGTCTGGAACAGAAGGACCAAGAGTGCTGGCTGGGGAGGGGCCTGGTAGCTACCAGGCAGCTGAGTGACCCACCCTTTCCCTCCCACCTCACCAGGGCACTGGATGGTGTGTGTAACTAGGCCCCTATGGCTTCCTTTGGATTCAGGGGCGACTGCACACAACAGTTCTTGGGTTGAAAGTGCCTTTGCCACAAGGCCAGCCACTTTGTTGAATGAAAGAGTTGTCAGTCTGGTGGAGTAAAAGTTTGGGAGCAGGTGAGAAAAAAACGATATCTTGTTAACTACCTGACAAGCAAAACAGGACCCCTCCCACTTCCTGCTCCTTGTGCACTTTCATTTACTACCTTCAACATACACTCATCTGAATTGGCTTGAAGGGGAGACTGACCAGGATAATGAATGAGTTTTTTCTATGGTGTATAGTGGCATATTTAACAGAAAGGAAAAACTTTAATGCTATACACATAATTCTCCTGTAAATTCTGTTAGTTGCATTGGCATCTTCCCAGATTTTCTGTCTAGTCTGAGAGGCCTCCTGGTTGAAGCAGCACTAAAAGATTTCCTGCTGTGCTTCCCTTGAATGCTACCGTTAATGGGGTTAGAAGCTGGTTCTCCAAACAAACGGCACTCTGTGGAATGCCAGCTCTCTGACCTCCTTCATGCCTTGGTTTCCCTCTCCATGCAGTGAGTCGGATGGCAATCCCAGCACTGAAGATGAATCCAGCAAGGGTCATGAGGATCTGTCTCCTCATCCACTCTCCGGTTCCTCTGACGGTGTCACCAACCTCAGCCTTTCCGGTCACATGGAGCCAGTATACATGCAACAACTCGGAAATGCTAAGATCCTAAGCTCCTCTGGAGTCTTGTTGAATGGAAGCTTGGTACCCGCAAGTACTTCACCGGTCTTCCTCAATGGTAATTCTTTCCTTCAGGGACCCAATGGAGTTATCCTAAACGGATTAAATGTGGGGAATACGCAGACAGTGTCGTTGAACCCGCCCAAAATGGCATCCAACCTTGTGAGCAATGGCATGTCCATGAGTGACATCCTGGGCTCCGCCTCCCAGGATGTGAAGGAATTCAAAGTCCTCCAGAGTTCTCCGGCTAACTCGGCAGCCACCAGCTCCTACAGCCCCAGCGCCCCCGTGTCCTTCCCGGGGCTGATCCCCAGCACGGAGGTGAAAAGAGAAGGCATTCAGACTGTGGCTTCCCAGGACGGAGGCTCTGTCGTGACTTTTACCACACCCGTTCAGATTAACCAGTACGGCATCGTCCAGATCCCCAATTCCGGAGCCAACAGCCAGTTTCTTAATGGAAGCATTGGATTCTCTCCACTGCAGCTGCCTCCTGTTTCAGGGGCAGCTTCACAAGGTAAAATGCTCATTTGGTCCGATAATGCGCCCGGCGTGTTTAGCCAGCTGCTGTAAGTGACACATGTGGTGAGAGCTATGGATTGATGTGACTGTTCAGGTACCCTATTGGCAGCCACAGCTGCAGGATATAGCCCTGATTTGTTTCTCCTTCTTCACAATACCCGTGTAATCTGCAGCTTGCCTGCGTCCCTGGCATCATGGAGATGGGCTTTTATTTTCCTCACCGCTGAATGGAAAAATACAGTTCATAGCAAGTCTTGTCAGGTCTACGATGATAGAAATATGATAAGTCAATCGGTGCTTACAAAACAACCCATTGTTTGACATTTTAAGATTAAAAATTAATAACACCGCCAAGAGCACGTAGTTAGTGAAGCAGTTGATAAGAATGTGTACACTTTACCTAAGCATTATTCATTCGACTATAAAGTGTTTTTAGAAGAGCAAGATTGGATCAATTGTGTTTGATTCCTGTTCCTCCTTTAAATAAGACTAACAGATCTAAAGGAAAACCGGAAGAACATGTGATTGGCTGTCTATTGCTCTGCACATGTACTCACCTCCTAAGTGCAGTTTATTAGTGAGGGCAACTATAAGCCTTATTTTATACTTTTGTGGCTTTACTAACAATCTGCTAAAGGAAGCATAATCTAAAATTGGGGAAACCAGAAGTTGATATGCCAATTCTTCACTGACTTTAACCAATTCTGGATGGCTCTATGTCTCTCTCTCTTTTTTTTTTTAAATATAGAAACAGGAATGGTCAGAATGGCCATGAAGGTTGCAAATCCCATTGCATTCAGGAGAGCATGATATTAATGCATGGTTGCCTTCCTACAAGCAAGTCTGAAAGTCCAAATTGTTTTATCAACACAAAATAAGTAATTGTTTGCCTTAAAGGTCAGCTTCCTATAAAATGGCTTTATCAAAAAAAAAAAAAAAAAGATCTATTTATAACAACTGTGATCTACTTCAGCTCATTTGAGGCATTATTGGAAAAAAATGTAATGGAGTGAATTCCTTTCGGTACATTTGTTTCTCTTTAGGTAAAATGGTAGTAAAACACAACAGACCTGCAGCATACTATTTATTTTTTCATTGTTCCAGGTTATGGAAAGGATTACGCTAAGTCACTATCCAACAGAGGGCAAAAATATGAAAACCACAGGGAAAGCCAAAGTGCTTAGTTTTATAATATTTTAATGTGGATCTAATCCCTTGTCTCACTTTAGGAAATTTCCAAACCGTCTGTAACATTTTAGAGAACATATTTGGCCAAAAAGCTTGGTATATAGATTGAGCGAGGAGAAAAAACAGAAATCCTTTTCCCATGTAAATCTGGTAAAATGCTACCATAGAAAAGTATTGCAAACTGATGACTAATTTTTTAATGGGGTCTTTAATATGAATAAAAATAGCATTTTCAGTTTAAAAAGTTAAACTCAAATGACAGAGCTGTCAATCCTTTGGCTGTCTGGGTGATTGGAAGGCTTAAGTTTAACCAGATGGGTCCAGGAAGCCATGTTTCTTCATTGTGGTTCTGTATTGCAGTTCTTAGTAAAGCATTTGGGGATTCAGCCTTTCTCAAAAGGAGATACCTGGGCCTTTCTTAAAAATACCTGGACAAGATAGATAATCTTTCTATGGTTGGCATTTATATGGGAAAGCAGAATATCTACATATTTTTCTCGCTTTATAATCTGAGAAAATAAGGGTTGTTTTTTTCTTTCTTATTTTACCATCATTACAAAGTTATACTTTGTACCTGTATCATTTTTCAATTGGATTTCTTTAGCTGATTTTGAAAATATTGTTCAATTTATCACTTAATTGCAGTTATATTAAATGTCAAGTTTTAGATTACATCTGCTTTTTCCCCCTTCATTGATACCTTATAATTTATATGCATTCAAAAACATTACTTTATTTATATTTGATAGCAGTTGGAGAAATGTCACATTTATTATCAATATATTATTTATGGCACTATCAAAAATAACTGATTATTTTGTTCACATATGCACTGGCAATCAATTTCACAACCACATAACACAAGAAAATAAACATCTATTTCAGGTATTTTTTGCTACAGTTTAGCAGCCAACAGGAATTTTAAGGCATACTTAAGATGAAGTTAAAGTTTTTCAAATAAAAAACCTTTTTTATTCATTCAGCCTAGAACAAACATTAACATTAGGAAAGAGCCCAAACATACATAGAAATGTTTTTCTTAACACAAGTATTTCCATGATGAATATTTTCAAGTGGTTAATTTTTTAAGTTCAAATATAGTGTGTTTGTTTTCTTTTTCTTTCTTTTTTTTTCTTCATTTTAAAGACATTCCTTTGCATTTAGGATAATTTAAAATGTTTGGAAGACATTCATAGCTCTGTGGCATTGATTTATCAATAGAAGTAGTGATATAATCACAAAATTACTGTAGTAATTCAAGAAGACAAATGTTTTACTTGAATTACTGTTTTCTCAAAATGATTAAAAGTTTACTAAACATCTAATTGAAGATCAGGGTAAATAGCCCTTCTGAAACTATTCTGTCACAAAACTCCCCCACGTCTACCTTTCCTTCCATGCCAAGATCTTTGCCATCATTTCACTAGGCCTATGTAAAGAGTCAGAAAGAAAAGTTTTGTTTGATGGTGGGAGTGGGGCAAAGATCTGATTCTACATTATCTGAGTTACCTGATTTGAACATTTCCTCAGCTTTCTACTTACATTTCTTTTTTCTACTTCTGGCCTCTGCAGACTATCATAACAAGAGTCTCAAAAGATTCAAACCTGAAAATAGAAGCATAAGCTCTAGTTCTTTATATTAATCTATATTTTTTACATTCCATTTCATTATTATCATTAATTTCTCCTATCACTGCAACACCGAAAATTCCGAACTGACACAAGAAAAGAAAAACGTATCTTACTGAATGTTGTGTTGACTTGACATTATTTTATGGCTAGTTTAGTGAAAAAGTCTGCAACTTGTCTGTACAGGTTTACATGGTTAACATTAAGCCCCAGGGTAACTCATTTTATGTGGCATTTTCTCCACTTCCATTTATATGTTATGTGAGTTACTGAGCTTGTCCTGAACAAAGGCATTTTATTTTGCATTTGTGTTTTCTAGTTCTGACTGACACAGTTAGCAATAACTATCAGCTAAATGAAAGATAACAAGTTGGGATCTATATGGAAAGTAATGAATATTTTTTTTCTGAACCAAAAAACTTGACTAAAATTAGAACTTGGAAAAGATTGGTTTTCACATTTGGTTTCTAAACCAGTCGTTCTCACTCCCACTTGGTCATCAGAATTCCTCGGGGAGTTAAAAATACACCTGTTCTAGAACTTACTGAGCCAGATTCTTAGGAGTGGAGCCTGTGACTCTGTAGTTTGAAGTGCTCAGGGTGATTCTACTGAACTCGAGGAAAATCATGCATATAAAAAGGTAACTTTTTCCCCCCTTATCAGTTTAATCAGTGATCATCTGTACTTTTTTTTTTTTTTTTTTTTTTTTTTAGGTAACGTTTCAGTAAATTCAAGCACTTCAGATGGGAGCACATTTACAAGTGAGTCTACCACAGTCCAGCAAGGAAAGGTTTTCTTGAGCTCTCTTGCTCCCAGTGCCGTGGTATACACTGTTCCTAATTCAGGCCAGACTATAGGGTCTGTTAAACAAGAGGGCTTGGAGAGGAGCCTGGTGTTTTCTCAGTTGATGCCTGTCAATCAGAATGCACAAGTAAATGCAAGTATTTCTTCCGAAAATATCTCGGGGAGTGGCCTCCACCCACTGGCCTCCTCACTAGTTAATGTATCCCCAACCCACAGTTTTTCCCTGACTCCCCCTACCCTACTCAATCCCACGGAACTAAACCCTGACATTGCTGATAGCCAGTCAATGTCTGCACCTGTGGCAAGCAAATCTACTGTGACATCTGTCAGCAACACTAACTATGCAACTCTTCAGAACTGCTCCCTTATTACTGGTCAAGATCTATTGTCCGTCCCCATGACCCAGGCTGCCCTTGGGGAAATGGTTCCTGAAGATCAGGTGGGTCACCCATCCCCCGCAGTGCACCAGGATTTTGTCAGAGAACATCGGTTGGTTCTGCAATCAGTAGCTAACATAAAAGAGAATTTCTTAACAAATTCAGAGAGCAAAGCCACAAGCAACTTAATGATGCTGGACTCCAAATCCAAGTATGTCCTAGAGGGCATGGTTGAGACTGTCTGTGAAGACCTGGAAACAGACAAAAAAGAGCTTGCCAAGCTCCAAACTGTCCAATTGGATGAAGATATGCAAGACTTATAAACTTTATCTCCCTTTCCCCACCCCCCACCCTTTTTTTTTTTTCCTCCTGGCATCAGACAGCAAATCTTTTCACAAAGCCCTGAGGACATAAAGCATTTTCCCATTTAAAGGGAAACACTAGTTTTGCAAGTAAATGCATTCAAAAGACTGGATTGATCTGCATGAAGATCACAGAAGTAGGACTGCATTACTGCAGTCTTTTTCTTCACATATGTTCTCTTTTAAATAGATGGAGACAAAGGAACAAGATGGAATATATCAAGTCAAAGTGTATCATTTGGTTGACTTAATATAATTCTGAGGTCAAATGGAACTTGATAGTTTTTTAAATTAAAAATGTATGCACCTAACAAAATTAAATGTCACTACAGAGCATTAGAAACAATACAATTTTTTTTTGTTTACTTTTACTCCATGGGCATTGATGAGGTTTAAGTAGCATAATGGTACTCCACTATTCGAAGGGTATATTTTTGAATATATGCATTTCTGTTTTTCAACATTTTTGTGAAAGTCTTGGTTTGTCTCTACATGTTTCCAAATGTGATTGCTAATAGTTCTGTGTGGCTGAGAAAGTTTGCAACTCCACTAAAAACTCTGAAACAAATTTCAGTATGAGTGTAAATATATTAGTCCTATAAGCAAGGATTTGAGTAAGTACAGTGAATTTTATTTATGCTGTATATGTTTCTCTGATACTTCAGACACTATGAACTAAAAAAGATGTTTTCTTACTGTTTAATTTATTTTTATTGTTTGAACAGGAAGTGAACATAGTTATTTCCAGCAAAGTTTTACTTTTTGTAGAATTTTAAAAGTAATGATTTTTATCAGGAGTCTATTAAGGTCAATATTAATAACACTGAAACAGGAAATCCAACTCCCAATTTTGGAATTTGGTACTTTTTTTCACATCCTTGTTCTTTATTTAGCAGCTCTCTGGTTCATTTAAATATGTTTTATATAGAATTCTATGTGCCTTTTTACCTTGTGGCCTTTTTATTATTCTTACTAAGGTACGGAAGTGTCAACGGAAGCACTGATGGCTCTTTTCTACTATTCTAACAGGGATAATTTCACCACAGAATTGCTTTAAATCGAAGAACTTAAGTTTCGCTTTTATTATAATGTATAATGTTTATGATGCAAATGGGTGAACAATCAATTACTGTTAATGCTTTTCATTTCAATGAAAATAACAGTTTAGACTACCATGTAGAATCAATTCTGTAGGCTATGAAAACAACCATTTTAAAGTAAAGAGAGAATATGTAGATTCTATTGAGCATAATTCTATCCTGTTGAAACTTAGTTCTGACTGTTTTGAATCAGATCTTACATTTTGACTTATGACATATGACTGTTGTTTGCACTATATTGTCACGTCTTCTTTAAAAGTAAATCTTTTGGGGTTTCTATCAGAAGCTTGTTTGATAATGTGAGCTGTGGGTACAGTTTTTATCAGGACTCTGAACACAAGCTGTAATAATGCAAATAACCTTTCTGTAGTGAGTAAAGTCTCTGATCTCTGAAAAGCAACAAAAGTGGGAAAATGATCTCTTCAGAGACGACTTAACGCTGTTGAACATAAACATGCCACTACAACTCGCTTTCTTTAAGATCAGAACAAAGGGTCCACTCCAGATCACTGCAGGCCCAGCGTGTTGAATAAGGGCCATAGAGGACTTAACTTCTGTCAATCGGAAGTTACTGCAAGTGGAACTTGGCAGGCATAGACGAAGAGCCCTAGGAAGAATTCCTCTTCCATCATTTTGATAAAGAACTTAGATCCCTTTTTTTTCTTTCTTTTTTATAAAACGGATTAATGTTTCTAAACTGTTGGAACTTACACGTTTTTCATTTTGTTTTTTACAAAGTCAGGTGATTTAGAGTTCTCTTCCACTCCACCACTACTTGTACAGCTTGTTTCTTCTTTGGGTGTGCGCTGATCATGTTACTGAGATTAATTACATGGTGTAGTTTACATGAAAATGATGTTTTCCACTTGATTGCTGCAGATATCAAGAGTTTATTAATTATTTAAAAATCACCATCCAATAAGGGAGGTGGGAAGGTTTTAAAAGTTGTATATGTTATATATATAACTGGAAAGGTTCTCTGTCTTCCAAAAATGTAACGAGCCTCTTTTATTCATAGTTCTTCCTCTTTTTTTCCCATAAGAAAAAGAAAAGATAGCACAAAACTTAAGACTTACCTAAGAAACCCATTCATACTCCCAACGTGATGTAATTATAACCCTACAATTACTCCAGGTAGCTACACAATATACCAGGTAAGAATCAATGCACATTATAAAGAACGTACTGTTCTTTTCTGTTCTTTCAGTAAATTATGGGCCGGCTGGTATGAAGCCCATGTATATGTGAATGAAATAAGATAAATCCCATGATCTCCACGCACAGAATTGCAAATGTCTTTTGCAATGCCAAGGGCCAGACCTCAGAACCCTTGGAGTTCATGTGGCAGAATTTCTCTCCTACATAAACCAATGCTTGAAGATGCTGCAAATGACCCTCTAATGATCCCCACGGAGGAATCAGAATAGGGGTAAATAACTCTCCCTGCAAACCCCAACCCCTGCGGCTGGCTGTGGGATTTTTTATGTGAGCCTAATTATGCACTCTTATCAGCCAGAACTTGGCATTATAGCTCTTAGTTACATCTAGTAAAGGACAGTCTGTTGTCCAGTAAAGGACAGTCTATTGTTTAAAGAGAAGGTGCATTTGTTCCTCAATCAAGCAAGAGCACCTGTGTTGTACTGCTTTATAGCTCGTGTATATTTATAGCAATGAAAAGACTGAATTGAACACGTTTCAGTGCCTTTCTTGTGTTACGAAAGGCAGGTAGACGTCATAGCCATAGATAAATATCCGTAGTAAATTGCACACTGACCTTAAATCACCTTGTATATGCCGTTACATCTTGCATGGTAAACGTTGGATTATTGGGCATGTGTTGCAGCCTGCCCTGCTTACATCTTAGACAAGTGTGCATTAGTACATAGCCAGAGGTTCATTCTTTAAAATGTTCTTGACAGATCATCTCATACAAATATAAATAATTCAGGAAAACTGGGGGAAAGACTTTTACATTTTACAAAAAAAAAAAAAAAAGATGTTTCAAAGCCTTCCTAGAACTTAGATGATTAGAACCTAACATTTGTTTTGTATCTAACGGATACATCATTGTTGATTTAATATTACCACCATACATTTTATTATTACTCAGAATTATATAGCATGTGACTCTTGGCTTTCAGGGTTATCAAAAAGAAATTTATTCTTTAGTTGCATGTACTGTATGTTTAGAGGCAACCAGTTATATACTCGATATGGTTTTCCTGTGCCTTACACAAAGAGAAAATCTACACAGAATGTATATCATGGGATGGGGTAACTGAGTCTTTACTGCACTGTTAGGTGATGGCACACAGAGCATGGCCCGGAACATTTCTGTGCTTAATTACCCAACCAAAGAGCTCTAAAGTATGTATGTTGTACTGTAATAGGGGTTTATGCCTGGACAATTAAGTGTTTTATTTGTTTTCTGAAATGATGTGAACTTATTTTTCTAAACACTATGCTAAATAAACTTTATATTTATACATACCATATGTTGAAAGTTATTTTTCCCTGACAAAGCAAAGAAGGAAATAAGAAAATTAAAAAGAGCCCACACAAACATTTCATAGGCTGGCAAATAGAAGAACAAACGATATCATTTTGGAAAAATAGAATTTGTTGATCTCTACAAAATTATGCAATTTACTTAACGGTACTGCATACTCAGAATTAAATGGTTATATGTCTTATTTCCTTTAAGAAAAGAAATGCTTCTTACTCATTTGGGTGTCCCAAAACCTGAATCTGGCACTATAGAAGGTTTAATGAAATTAAGTTGAAAGGTCCAAAGATCTTTCCACTCCCAATCCTATTGAAAGGGCTCAACAAAACTATATATATAATTATATATATATAACTATACATAGCCAGGGAGTTGGAAACATCAATCAATGATGAAGGAGTCATTGATTGGCTGCCTCCTGCATGCCCCCCACTGGGGATTGAGCCACAATCTAGGCATATCCCCTTGACCAGAATTGAACCCTGACCTCTTGGTTATAGCTGGGCTATAACCCACCTTTTACAGCACTCCAAAGTCTGCTTATACCATGGTTGGGTCCACCAGTGGTTTGACATAGTTATGGAGATAACTGCATTTCTGAGTGTATAGAAGCCCCAGCCTTGGTACAGTTTGGTCCTAATTTTAAAATTATGTGGTATCTGATTGTGTGTGCCTCCCACACTGAAATGAAGAGGAGACTAATAAGTAGAACTGTACAATTCAATTACAAAAATAGTTCAAGCCATCAAGTTAATTTCAGATATTATGCCTAGATTTTTTTTTTATATTCTTGCCATTCTGTTCATTTATTTAGTTCAGCAATTTTCTATGTAGTTAATCCAGTTAAAGTGAATAGTGTCTCAGTAAGTGAGTACAGGGTCAGAGTATTGTGAAGTGATTACATTTTATAACATCTTAACCAAACAAGTATTTCAAAACATTTGACAAGGTCACTGACCTTCAAACATTTTTTGGCTCCTGGAAAACTGGCAAGTCAAATAAAATCCCTCAATGGGAATTCAAGACTTTCAGCTGTATGATTGTATCTCACTTTTCCAGTTTCTCTTAAGAAATAATAAATGTGGAAATTTACCTTTGGACCTCACCATTGCCAATACAAGAGCTAGTAAAGTAAATAAGGTACATTCAGATAATGGTCAGTGCTACAAAGTCAACAACAGGGTGTAATGGGGTTAAGAATGGAAAATGGTAGAGGTGGACTACACATTAGATTGATCAAGTAAAGCCTCTGAGGAAGTAATATTTCAGCAGAGAAGCGTGAATGATGAAAGGAAGCCAGCCAGCCAGACCTAGAAAAGAGCATCCCAGACATAGAGAACAGCAGGGCTGGAGGCAGGAGCAGAACGGCTAGATCACAGTGTTAATTCTCGGAGTCGTGTGATAGGAGATCCAGTCAGAGAGATAGGCAAGTCTCATCACAGGTAGAGCTTCATTATTCTGTACCAAATAGTTTGGATTTGCCTCTGAGAAGCAAGAGAACGATATAACATGATTTACACTAAAATATCACCAGGCCTATTCCTTGGAGAATGGAATTGTAGGAGGCAAGAGTGAAGGCAGAAATTTCTAAACTATGACAGGTTGTCCTAAGCTGTTGGACAGGAAATACTTGAAGCATGTATAGCAGTTTATCCCCAAGTGGCTCCAGAATTTGGAGCTCTCCAAGCTTACTGTCTACTCTGCCTCCTGCTGCTAACCAAAGCTGCCAGCTTCCTGCTGGGATTGTCCCAGCCTGAACCTGTTCCCTGAACTCCAGGGTGGTAGATCCAGTTCCCTAGTGGATATTTTCAGAATGTCCCAGTCAACCTTGATTCCATATAGGAATTTTTAAACTATTGTCTTTGCTCTAAGTCTATTCCCCAATCTCTGTTTCTCATTTTCATAGCATTCATTAACCAATTGGCCACATAAAAATCTGGGATTCACCCTAGCCAGTTTGGCTCAGTGGATGGTGTGTCGGCCTGTAGACTGAAGGGTCCCTGGTTCGATTCCGGCCAAGGGCATATGCCCAGGTTGTGGGCTTGATCCCCAGTGTGTGTGTTGGGGGGGAGGAAGGGGGGAGTTGCAGGAGGCAGCCAATCAATGATTCTCTCTCATCACTGATGTTTCTATCTCTCCTCCCTCTCTGAAATCAATAAAGATTATATATGTATATATATAAAATCTGGGATTCATGCCCAGCCAGAGTGGCTCAGTGGTTGAATGTCAACCTATGAACCAGGAGGTCACGGATCGATGCCCAGGTTGTGGGCTCAATTCCCAGTGTGGGGCATGCGGAAGGCAGCTGATCAATGATTCTTTCTCATCATTGATGTTTCTATCTCTCTCTCCTGCTTCCTTCTTCTCTGAAATCAATAAAAATATATATTTTTTTAAATCTGGGATTCACTCTGTAGTCTTTTCCCTTCTTCTCATCTCCGTCAGATCACTACGTGTATCCATATCTTCTCTTTCATTGTCTCTTGAATCAATTCCTTCCCCTCTATTTCTAAGGTTACTGCTATAGGTTTGGCACTTACAACTTCTCAACTATACAATCACACTACCTCCTATCTGGTATTTTGATGTCTGCTCCTCATTTCAGGCTACGTTACAAGTATATTCAGATGGAACTTTCAGAATTCAAGACTTATTATCTGAGCCTTGCTTTCCAGTTTAAAACTTTAATGGCCCTCCATTGCCTATGAAATACCATTTAAACTCCCTAACATACAAAGCCCAGGCCCTACCTATGATTAGTCACATCTGTAACCATATGAAACTATGTCCCAAAAGGACCAGGTCTTTTCTTACCACCCAATCTTCAAGACTCACTACATATAATACTTCAGGAAGTTCACCCTCATAGCCATGGCCCAGTCTGTGAATAGGTGGGGATTAATATCCTCCTTTAGTGTGGTGCTTATCATATCACTGTCATTATATGTCTGCCTTGCTACACTTTCATCTTTGTTTCTCTGACATTTAGTATAGTAGAGCATAGTAGGGTTTTAAAAATTATTTGTTAAATGCATAGTAACTTTAACAGTCATTTATCCCTTTAGATCATTTCACTTGCTATGGATTAGGGATCTGTATGGCTAAACTGGTTCAAGTATTATCCCTATTTAAAAGACAAAAGTAGTCGAAACCGGTTTGGCTTAGCGGTAGAGCGTTGGTCTGCAGACTGAAAGGTCCCAGGTTCGATTTCGGTCAAGGGCATGTACGTTGGTTTCGGGCACATCCCCAGTAGGGGGTGTGCAAGAGGCAGCTGGTCGATCTCTCTCCCTTCCTCTCTGTAAAAAATCAATAAAATATATTAAAAGACAAAAGTAAATACTTTTGGGGGTAAAGCCAGAAAGTGGTTATGTGAATCTTATAGCATTAGTGGATGGTCTTTATAATAATTATTTTCCTTACTGCTCCAAGGTTTTCTTCCATTTACTTCCAAATGGTTCCAGTTGATAGAAGTTGGCATAAGTTTGCCAGACAATTTCATAAGCAGAAATGTACTCATTAAGCTTTTTTAGATCAATGTTTCAAAATAGCGGTGGTGTACAGAAAAGTTATTTATAATTATATATAGATATGCTTTCTAAAAATATTCTCTCTGTGGAGATATTATTTGAACTGAGCAGATGTCTAAAGCGTCTATGAGGAATTGAAAATGGGACGTAGAGTTTCGGCATCAGGAAATCTGGATTCTAATTAGTCTTTAGATATGGAAAATATCAATGTACTTCTCTGGGCCTAATTTTTCCCCCATTCAAATGGGTATGTTGGATATTATTATACTTGAGATCCATTCAGTAATTTTAAAAAAGGAAAAAAAGGAGTTAATAAAATGCATTCCCTCTCCCTACCCACAGGTTAAGAAGATCAGATCAATTACAGAGTGAAAGGACGCTGTGACCTGCCAAGGGCTACAAATATAAAAGATAAAATAACTGATAATGATTCAACAACCTGTACCCCCGAATTATTTAGAGATGTAGAGCTAGGTGAGGCAGGTCTAGCTTTGTACTCTTTCGCCTTCTTATACGTATCTACTTTGCTCCCTCGTTGGTCTGCCTTTCTCTCAGGCAATGCCCTACTGCCCTAAGAGCCTTAGCTGATAATCATGATGTTGGTAGTTAGCAGCTTAAGGTATAATGAGCTCAGCCCTTTATCCTGGGGAACTGGCATATCAGGGAACACTTTTGAAGACTCAAAAGTACGAAGCTGTAATCGTGGACGATAAGTTACAAATGAATAAAACTAAGCAAAGTGTTCCCTATTTCTAAGTGCAGCAAGTGGTGTGTGTGTGTGTGTGTGTGTGTGTGTGTGTGTGTGTGTGTGTATGAGCAGAGAAAAAGAGAGAATGTCCTCATTTTCCCCTTCTTTGTGTGCCCCCCTTTCCTGCTGGATATCAAGGATCAGCCAATGGAATCTGAGCTGTTGGATCCTCTGAAAATAATAAACAGTGTAGCTTTCCCCACACCCATCTTATCCAGAGCCTGCAAATTTTCCTTCAAGAGGATTCCTGAGTTGAAAAATCATTAGCTATAATAAAACCATAAAAATTAGCTATAGCTGAAACCAGTTTAGCTCAGTGGGTAGAGCATCGGCCTTAGTACTGAAAGGTCCCAGGTTTGATACCTGTCAAAGGCATGTACCTTGGTTGTGGGCACATCCCTGGCAGTGGGTGTGTAGGAGGCAGCTGGTCGATGTTTCTTTCTCATCGATGTTTCTAGCTCTCTATCCATCTCCCTTCCTCTCTGTAAAAAATTAATAAAAAATATAAAAACAAACAAACAAAAAAGTAATGACAATTAAGAGTTAAATTTATAAAAAAGAATGATCTATAGAAAAACAAAGGTTGTTCTGGGATTTTGCTTTGTTTTGCTTTGCTTTTTAAGATGTGCATGACATAGGAGATGTGCCAAAGAGAAACCCAAAGTATACATTTGATTGAAAATTAGGAAATATAACACCTTTTTGTATTTCTTTTTATTTATTTAATAAGTACCTTTTACTGTGTAATTTAAACAATGGATGGCCTTCTATTGGCTCTAAGAGAACTATAGCCTCTATCTGAATGGCCATACGCCCTGCTACAAGGCAGACTAATTCTATTCCTAAAAGGAAGAAGGGGACAATATACACTGGGGGTCAATTAGTGGTATCTGCCTACTTTCTTGAAGCCTACGGACTATCCCAGTGGTCGGCAAACTCATTAGTCAACAGAGCCAAATATCAACAGTACAATGATTGAAATTTCTTTTGAGAGCCAATTTTTTTAAACTTAAACTTCTTCTAACGACATTTCTTCAAAATAGACTCGCCAGGTGGTAGTATTTTGTGGAAGAGCCACACTCAAGGGGCCAAAGAGCTGCATGTGGTTTGCCAACCACTGGACTATCCCTTCTAGATAACAGATTGAAAGTAGTCATATAAAGGGGTCAGAAAGTGCCATTTTCCCACTACAGATCTAAAGATTCACCTTCCCATTAGAATGATAAACATCATCTTTAAATTACTATAATCTCCTGTCTCCTTAAAAAGTTTGAGGCAATAACCCTGGCCAGGTGGTTCAGTTGGTTGGAGTGTTGTCCCCTACACCAAAAGATTGCAGGTTCAGTTCCTACTCAGGGGACATAACTAGGTTGCAGGTTTGATCCCTGGTCAGTGTGCATATGGGAGGCAATTAATCAATGTTTATCTCTCACATCAATGTTTCTCTCTCTCATTCTCTCTCTCGTGTTCTCTTTTTCTCATTCCCACCTCCCTTCCTCTCTTTCTCTCTCTCTCTAAGATCAATAAAATGATATTTTTTGGGTGAGGATTAAAAAGAAAACTTTGAGGCAATGCATAATTCCTAGTTTAAAATATAACTTGAAACTGCTCATATTTTTATTTTTTTTAATTGTTGACAACATTACAGATGTCCCTATTTCCCCTCCCCTCATCCAGCTCCTGTCCCACCCTAGGCCTTCACCACATTATTGTCTGTGTCCATGGGCTATGTTCTTTGGTTAATCTCTTCCCGTCCCCCCTCACCTCTCCTCTCTGAGGTGTGTCCGTCTCTTCCATGAATCCATGCTTCTAGACTTACTTTGCTTGTCAATTTATTTTGTTCATTAGGTTCCACTTATAAGTGAGATCATGTGATATTTGTCTTTCTCTAGCTGGCTTATTTTGCTTAGCAAAATAATCTCCATGTCCATCCATACTGTAGAAAGGCTGGGAATGCAGACTGGTACAGCCACTGTGGAAACCAGTATGGAGTTTCCTCAAAAAATTAATAATGGAACTACCGTTTGACTCAGCCACCTCACTTCCAGGAATCTATATATATAAAAGCCTAAGGGACTTTTACGGTCAAACAACCAGAATGACCAGTTGACCAATTACTATGATGTGCACTGACCACAAGGGGGCAGACATTTAATGCAGGAGCTACCCCCGGTGTTTAGTGTGCTCCCACAGCCAACCTTCCACAGCCAGCCAATATCCCCTGGTCCCTTCCCTCAGCCAGCCAACCCGCCCCCCCATCGAGCAGATGGGGGACCAGCCAGTCACTTTATGTCCCAAGGCCCCTCCCTCTGGACAACCTGGTCCCACCCCCAATGGGCCTGATTAGGGGCAGACTTGTTTGTAGTGGCAAAAGATTGGAAAGGGCTTAGATGTTTATCTTTGGAAGGGGGCAACTAAATGCCATGCAGTTTTTAAGAAATATATTGTTAAAATTCTGAAAATCAATGTACACAAGATTTATTGCTACAAAACCATAATTTAATGGGTTTCTTTATAGGTGACAAGAAGATACACAGATACACACGCACATGCACAGAGAGTCTGGGGAAGAAGCTACATGATGAAACATGATTGAAGAAAGAAGGATAACTTGTTCCCTTTTATATCCTTTTATTTAAAAAAATATTTTTTATTGATTTCAGAAAGGAAGGGAGAGGGAGAGAGAGAAACATCAATGATAAGAGAACATTGGTCGGGTGTGTCCTGCACGCCCCCTACTGGGAATGAAGCCCACAACCCCAGCAGGTGCCCTTGACCAGAATTGAATCTGGGACCCTTCAGGCTACAAACCTATGCTCTACCCATTGAGCCAAACCGGTTAGGGCCCTTTTATATCCTTTTAAATTGTTTAATTCTTTTTATCATATATCACTTTTTCTTTTCTTTTAAAAAAATATATTTTATTGATTTTTTACAGAGAGGAGAGTGAGGGATAGTCAGAAACATTGATGAGAGGGAAACATCGATCAGCTGCCTCCTGCACACCTCCCACTGGGAATGTGCCCACAACCAAGGTACATGCCCTTGACCAGAATCGAACCCGGGACCCTTCCACAGGCGAAGGCTAACGCTCTATCCACTGAGCCAAATCAGTTAGGGCACATATATCACTTTTTCAACAAAACTGAAAAACTTTAAAAATCACTATTAATACTCTATGACTCTGTACTTATCTTTCTAGCAATATATCCCAAAGAAATAACCTGAGAGACAAACAAAAATGTATGCCCATAATGCATCAGAAACTTGGATATAGCCTAAATGCCCACTATTATGGAAACAATTGTGAAAACTATAATTATTAATACCTTCAATTGTACCAGAAATTGATATAATGAAAAACAAACAACAACAAAATAAACTTAGTAAAAAGGCAACAAGTACATATAATAGTTGTTGCCACTGGGGAGTAGCACTATGAATGTGTATTATTCTGCTTCTTTATACTTCTTTGTTTAATATCAGTCAAGGTTTCTGATTATAAGTGACAGAAATCCAAATAAAACTAGTTTAATTAAAAGGATGTTTATTGGCTCAGTGAATCAGTTACTAGAACTGCACATTGGGGTCAGTGTCTGCTGTGGTGGACCTCCACATGCATTATAACTCTGTTGTCAGTAGCTCCTGGATTTGCCCGTTAGGGTTTTGCCACTAAAGAAGCAAAAAATGTTCTCCATTCTTTTGGACAGGCTAGGGGCAGATCCAGCTAAAATAATCCAAATGAAAAATTCTCATTGGCCCACTCTATTTTTTAAAATAAAGTTTTATTGATTTCAGAGAGGAAGGGAGAGGGAGAGAGAGATAGGAATATCAATGATGAGAGGGAATCATAGATTGGTTGCTTCCCGCATGCCCCCTACTGGGGACCAAGCCCTCAACCTGGACATGTGCCCTGACTAGGAATCAAACCCTGACTTCCTGGTTCATAGGTTGAGCCTCAACCGCAGAACCACACCAACCAGGCTCACTGGCTCATTTTAGATCACATGCCCAACCATTACCCAATCACAGTAACAGGGCAGTAGTGAGACACTGTGATTAGTCAACGTGGGTCAGGTATCTATTCTTAAACCAATCACTGTGGAGAGGGAAGTAGACTTATGAAAGAAGACAGCACCAAGGGGAGGTCACAGGATCTGTTCTGCTTATGTTTGTGGCTAGTCTCGGGGCCTCTCACATTCCTCATGCTGTACAAGAATTTAAAAACAAAGCAAAATAGCAGCACCCACTCTGGCTAGATAGAGTGATGAGGCATGTGATATACCTGGAAGAAAGCTAGATGCTGAGCCATCAGAATAGCAACTGCCCATTGCACTGAGAATTGCAATGAGAGTGTTATCTTGGATAATCAGGGGGGGAAAAGTTGTAAAGTAAAAAAAATAACATCATTTCCTTCTTTCTCCCTCTTGTACTGAGGTTTAGTAATACCTCTGGAATACTTCCTTACAGGCCTTCTGATTACTTGGGGGGGGGGGGGGAGGGAAATTATATCCACCTTCTCATTAGAACTTGAAATCCACTTTGCTCTTTCTGTATACATCACTAGATGCCTTTCTAAATTTATTATTTCAATGGTTTGAAAAAAATTTATATAATCTGCTCTATTCTCTTATGACTCAATTCACTGTGTAGTATTTCTTTTATTAATACTACAGTACCAGGCACTTAAAACCTGTAGTTCATTAAATAACAACCCTGCTAAGTTTATATTATTTTTCCCATTCTCTACATGAGGACACTAGAGCTCAAAGTTTAGGTACCTTGCCCAACCAAAGATGAGAAGTGGAAGCTTTTGGATTTGAAGTCAGATCTGCCTCCTTTTTAAAAAGCACTTTTTAGTCTAGAAAACTATTCATAAGGATCATTAGCACATAACAGTGAGTGGAGAGGGCCTGTTGCTTTAAAAGTCAGTAATAGCCCATGCATATCCCATGGCTGCTGCTAGCCGGCTGTGAGATCCTTAGCTCACATAATCTATCTCATTTTTCTCAACCAGAAATTGGAGGAGTGGTCCATGTCCTGTTTACCGCAAAGTGTGATTCGTACAATCTAAACACTTCTACAGACATGCTTCTGCAAAAACTCCTTTCCCATGGCAGCAGAGATAGAAACAGAACTGTTTGAGGTCCTTCACAGATCCAACACAAACAGTTTTGACGAAATAGTGGGAATCAGTGGTCCAAATTTGAAATAGTATTTTCCAAAGCAAATTGAGTTTAAAAGAAAGATATGTTCAGACTATTAATATATTTCCAAATAGTCCTGGCTGGGTAGCTCAGTTGATTAGGGAATCATCCCAACACGAAAAGGTTGTGGGTTTAATCCCCAGTCAGGGCACATTCAAGAAGCAACCAATGAATGCATAAAGAAGTGGAACAACAAATGGACCTCTCTCTCTCCCTCTCCATCCCTTTCTCTTTCTAAAAAACCAATCAATAAATTTTTTTAAATATACATTCTCAAATAAAGCATATGTTTATCTAACGAAAAACTTATTCAAAATATAATTGTCAATGTAGTCAAAACCTGAAATTTTGAAGTTGAATATCAGATTTGGTAAAATGGGAGTATGTTAAAATATTGCTGTAATTTACACTTGAATAGGTTGGAGTATAGCTAGCTAACTTACCTCATTTTAAAATCATTGAACCAAGAAAGAATGAACCACTCCTTCCAATGCTGAATTCAGCCCAGAACATTGTAGGCTTGGGGTATCAATTGTGTTGCTATCACTTCACATGCTCAAATCATTTGCTTCTAAGGCACACCCTCTATGCTGAGGTGACAATGTCAGGAGGGACATCCAACCTCATCAACATTGTACCAGGACCACCCAGACCCTCTGAGTACCAGGCCACCAGGCCAAGACTTTCCTTGCCTTGAGGTAACTTACATCTGGAGGCTGTTGGTGTCCTTACCTACTGATTGGTTGCCCTCAAGATTATGTGTGGCTCAGTGATAGCATCGACCTATGAACCAGGAGGTCAGGTTCCATTCCTGGTCAAGACACATGCCTGGGTTATGGGCTTGATCCCCAAAAGGGGACATGCAGGAGGCAGCCAATCAATGATTTTCTGTCATCATTGATGTTTCTATCTCTCCCTCTGCCTTCCTCTCTGAAATAAATAAAAAAAATATATTTTAAAAATATATATTTTATTGATTTTTTACAGAGAGGAAGAGACAGGGACAGAGAGTTAGAAATATCGATGAGAGAGAGTCATCGATCAGCTGCCTCTTGCACAACCCCCACTGGGGGGATGTGCCCGCAACCAAAGTACATGCCCTTGACCTGAATCGAACCTGGGACCCTTCAGTCCTCAGGCCGATGCTCTATCCACTGAACCAAACCGGTTTCGGCTAAAAAAATATTTTTAAAAATTTATGTCAGTCCTTCAGAGATGTTCTAATAATATTGAACCGCAAAAAAAGAACATGTTGGTTCTCCATAATTTGGCCACATTTACTCATCTCACCCCTACCTCCCCTCTCCAGGGTCCAACTCTGCAAACCAAGGGCTCCATATAAGTAGCCTTTGTCGAGCCACAAAAGATCCTGTTATATCATTTCCCCAAATCCCAGGGGGCCTACTTGACATACATTTACATAACTATGCTTAGCTTCTCAAGTAATACTTGAGAACAAAAAACAAGGAGAATCTGCACCAAAGGGTCTTGCTGTTTTTAAACAGAGCCAATATTTAAATGTAATTTAAACAATGGCTAATGTATTTGACTAAAATTATTTCTAATTAGGCAAATTCACCACTAACACAGGTCAGGTATACACATAGGTGTATATATGTGGGTACACACACACACACACACACACACACACACACACACACACAGGTTTAGTTCCCCAACTCAAATCCATAAATGTAGAAAGTCCAAAAGACTGGTATATTCAGAAAGATATTGGAGTTTACTATTACTTGCTCCTATAGTCCACTAAATAAAGTCTCAGAAAGTTTCTATGTTCTATGATTGTATACACTCTAATAATTCTTACAAAATTTGCCAAAGTCAAAAGAACATTTGAACATTTAAAAATTTTTAATTACAAAAAATTTTAAGTAGTTACATTTTTGTGTGAATTTCACTATTACAATTGTAGAATCTAATTCAACAAACAAAATTTAGGGTTATGGGGGTATCAAAATCTAACAAGATAGTTTCTGAGACCTTATTTAGTGGACTATAGGAGCAAGTAATGGTAAACTCCAATATCTTTCTGAATATATCAGTCTTTTGGACTTTCTACCTTTAAAGCTCCATTTGTTTAAAATATCTAGAATCACAATTGGCTAAAACATAGCAGATAGGTTATATGGGTTTTTGGATCTGTAGTCAGCAGAACTAAGCTTCAACCCTATTTGTAACTTCATGGAGGTGGATCCTCCCAGACTCACTTAGCACATGCTTCATAAAATCGTTGTGAAGTTTAAATGAAAAACAACAAAACAGCGTCAAGCACCCAGCAAGTGCTTAAAAACATCGGCCATAGTAATTACTATAATCTCTTGTCTAATTTAATGCTAAGATATTTTAGTTTCACAAGCTGTACTTACTACTTACTGCTCATGCACGTGTCACTTTCATCGTTTCTATTACCACAGCAAGATGTTTATATTGTCCTTTACAAAGTGGTAAATTTCACCTCTCCTAGATACGCTCAGTGTTGTAAAATGCAGAAAACAAAAAAGTAGTTCAATTGGGAAGATTCCTCTCTTGTTAGTATTGTGATATTTAAACATTTAGCTCAAGTATCGATTCTCTTTGCATTTAAATCCATTTTAGACGTTAACAATGGCTAATCTAATTGCTAGTGACCCAACAATTAACACATGAACACAAATCATGGACATCAAGTACATATTAAAATCAAATAACAGGTACTTTTTTTTCTTTTAGTTCTTTGAGGTTATTGATCAAGCCCAATGTAATTTCCTTTTCCAAATGGAATTCCGGTTCTTCTGTAAGAAAGAGGAAGTAACAACATCCCCTGGAAAGGCCTATCAGACCTCCCTCACTAGGTTAGAATGTCAGTGGAAAGGAGAAAATGAAAATTAAACATCTCAGCTAAAACATAGATGGGAAACTGGATAAGCTGATCACTCTCTATGTTGATTACTACATTTGTTAAGGCTAAATGCCTGATCCATATTTGGGATTGTCAGTTACTCTGCTTTTAAAAAAACAGTAAATGAATGATCCCATCAACATTGTGTTGTGGTGGAGATTTATCTGCATCAAATCTGACCATGTTTGAAAATCTTGATCTATTTAAAAGGTTCAAATTTAGCAGAACTTTCTTCCTTGTCAGCACTCAGAAAAGCCTTTGAAATGGATAGGAACGGAATACAAGTGGGTTGTAAAACAGGCCCAAAACATTCTGTGAAATTCCAAATGTCTTTTCCACAGCTACATTCTCCTCCCATGATTACTCTATACTCACTTTAGTGGAAAGATATTCAGTAAATCAGAAACTGGAAGTTGGTCTCTAGTGAAGCCTACAGCATATTTGTTATAATGTTAGTGATTTTTAGAGCTTCTCCCTCCTCAGACAGCTTCCTTTCCACCCCCAACTGGTGTGAACTGGGCCAAGGTTACATTGATGGAAATGCTTAACCATTTCCTCTAGCTTTTTGTACAATGATCAACACAATGTTCAACTATGGTGGTGTTTATATTAGATTGATTTAATAAATCATATTGCTCCCCATTCCTAATCTCCATGATTCCTTCATAATATTTCACCGAATGCACTCATAAAATGGGATTAATCACATTTGCCTATTATGGTGGACAGTTATGTCCAGATAAAAGCATTCGAATCACCTCTAAGGAATACAGTTTCCCTGCTCAACCCATAAATGCTGTTGCCCTCACCACCAACTCTAAAGATGGGTACATATATCAGGACTGATGGAGCCAAAGCATGGAGCCCTGCTGCCCTTGGTCCTTGGTCCCTGCTCCTATCATACTATACAGCAATGACTTTTGCACTAAGGCAAGTTGGAAACATTATCTCCAAAGAAATTTGGGCGGTATATGTATTGTATTCATGCAATAACAACTCCGAGTACAGGTCTGGAGCACCAGAGAGGACCCACTTTGTTGAGGTATTTGAGGACAAGCTCAACCTGAACACCTGCCCCAGCATTTTAATGTGAATCCTATCACTCACATTCTTACCCCCAAACGAGAAACCTAGCTCTAAGTCAGGGTCCGAACAAAGAAAACCCTATCCAAGCTACCTACATCAATCAAATTTGACTTTGATATATTAAAAAAACATAGACCGAGAGGAAATTCTGTAGCTAAAGTGAACATCACCAAAACAAATATTTAAGAAGAAGAAAAAAAAAAAAAAACTGGCACAAACAGCAGAAATAAAGATGATTCATAAAACATAAGAAACTGCCAAAACCGGTTTGGCTCAGTGGATAGAGCGTTGGTCTGCGGACTGAAGGATTCCAAGTTCGATTCCAGTCAAGGGCATGTACATTGGTTGCAGGCACATCCCTGGTGAGGGGTGTGCAAGAGGCACTGGTTGATGTTTCTCTCTCATCGATGTTTCTAGCTCTCTATCCTTCTCCCTTCCTCTCTGTAAAAAATCAATAAAATATATTAAAAAAAAAAAAAGAGCAAAGGAAAACAATGAAGAGTTAATGGAGATTAAAAATAACAAAATAAAAATAATAAAATCTAAGAAATACAAGGGAATCTCTTGGCACATAGAGCAAAAAATGAAAAACACAAGAGAAAAACTTCAAGAGAGGTAGAACCAACTAAAAGAACCTATATCTGTCCAACAGGACACCCAGGAATAGAGAACTGATGGAAAAAATCATAAAAATAGAAGAACATCCCCCAGAGTTGATATGAGGTATAAAATTTCAGACTGAAAGAACCTGTTAAATACAAAACAGGATTAAAAAAGATTCGTACCTAGACACATTGTGAAATTTCAGAACACCATGGATAAAGACAACACACTAAAAGCTTTTGGGAGGAGGGGCTAGGTAGGAACAAGTTACTACAAACAAATTACAATTTTAGGGATCCATTGCCACCTGGAATGCAAGAAAGCAATGGGGTAGAGCAAAGCAGCTGAGAGAAATGTCTGATGTTCTGGCTGGAGAAGTGGCCAGTGGTGCAATGGAGCAGCCCAGGGACCGCTCACACCTGAGACAGACTGCAGAACAGCACATCAGAGGTGGAAATCCAGGACAAACACAGACGGACAGAAGGACAGCTTCACTGAGCTCTGAAGAGTGTCAGTTGTACCCGAGGTAGTCTAGCATTTGCAAATACATGTGGAGAATTTTCAGGTGGAACTGGGACAGGCATTCTTAGCTGAGACACCAAGGGGTGGTTAAAGCAGTATTGGAGCATCAAGATAAAGAAGTATTGAAACATCAACGTTTCTAAAGAGCTTTGTCTTAGTTTTCCAGGGCTGCTCTAATAATTCACTTCAAACTGAATGGTTTAGTTAGTTACAGCATTGTCCCAAGAGACCAAAATTGCAAGTTCAGTCTTAGGTCAGGCACATATAAGAATCAAACCAATGAATGCATCAATAAGTGGAACAACAAACTGATGTCTCTCTCTCTCTCTCTCTCTCTCTCTCTCTCTCTCTCTCTCTCTCTCTCTCTCTCTCCTTTTCTTTCTCTTTTAAAAAAAATATTTAAATATTTATTGTCAAGAGTATTAAAGATGTTCCCCTCCCCCACCTTTTCTTCTCCCTCCACCTGGTTCCCATCCTGCCCCAGGCCTTCACCACTGTATCTTTTGTGTCCATAGGTAATGCATATATGCTATGTTCTTTGGTTAATCTCTTCCCACCCACTCCCCATTCCCTCTGAGATTCGTCAGACTGTTCCATGTTTCCATGCCGCTGGTTCTATTTTATTCATCAGTTTATTTTGTTCATTAAGTTCCTTGCTAGTTTATTTTTATATTTAATTGCTGATAGCTATGTATTTATTGCCATTTTGTTGTTCATATTTTTGAACTCCTTTGGTTTTTTCTTGTCTGTGAAGCTCTTTATCTGACCTTCAATTCTAAATGATAGCTTTGCTGGGTTCAGTAATCTTGGTTGTAAGTCCCTGCTGTTCATTATTTTGAATATTTCTTGTCACTCCTTTCTGGCCTGCAAAGTTTCTGTTGAGAAATCAGCTCACAGTCCTATGGGTGCTCCATAGTAGGTAACTATTTGCTTTTTTCTTGCTCATTTTAAGATTCTCTCATTGTCTTTTACCTTTGGCTTTTACCTTTTAATTATGATGTGTCTTGGTGTGAGCCTCTTTGGGTTCCTCTTGCTTGGGACTCTCTGTGCTTCCTGGACTTGTAAGTCTACTTTCACCAGGTGGGGGAAATTTCCTGTCATTATTTCTTCAAATAGGTTTTCAATATCTTACTTTCTCTCTCTCTTCTCCTTCTTGCACCCACCCCCATAAAGTGAATATTGGTACTTTTGAAGTTGTCTCAGAGGCTCTTTATACTGTCTTCATATTTTTGGATTCTTTTTGCTTTTAGCTCTCCTGATTGGGTATTTTTTGCTTCCTCATATTCCAAATCACTGATTTGACTCTTAGCATCATTTACTCTACTGTTGATTCCCTGTAACTTATTCTTCATTTCAGTTATTGTATTCTTCATTTTTGACTGGTCCTTTTTCATGTCTTTGATGTTCTCACTAATTTCCTTGAAATTCTCACCAAGATCTTTGAAAGTCTCACTAAGTCCCTTGAAGCTCTCATTAAGACCTTTGTGCATCCTTATATCTATTGTTTTGAACTCTGTATCTAGTAGTTTGCTTTGCTTCTACTTCATTTAGTTCTTTTTCTGGAGATTTCTTCTGTTCTTTTATTTGTGACATGTTTCATTGTCTCCACATTTGGCCATAGGTTTTTTTTTTGTTTTTTTTTTTTTTGTGTGTGTGTGTGTGTGTGTGTGTGCGCCCGTGCGTGTTTAAATGAATTAGATAGAGATGCTATGTCTCCTGGAATTGGTAGAATGGCCTTATACAGTAGGTGTCCTGTAGGGCCCAGTGACTTAGTTTTCCCAATCACTTGAGTTGGGCACTCTAGGTGCATCCTTGTGTGGGCTGTGTCTTGTAGTTGAGCCTTGATTGCTGTTGGTGTCACTGGGAGGAATTGACCTCCAGGCCAATTGGCTGGGAAAACCAGCTGTAACTACAGTGGATTAACTGCTATGCAGAAAATATTCCTATGAAGCTGGACTTGGCTTTGGTGTTAGTATGGCACTCATGGAAGTGTAGAGTATAATTTGGTGTGGTCTGAAGTTTTATAGTAAAATACCAATAGTTGGGGCCTCCCAGGAGGTCAAAGTCAGCCATTGCCTGTGCCCTTCTTGGGGCCACCTGTCATGAGCTACAGAGCAATTTGCAGATGGTTGCTATTTGTGTTGAAGTTGAAAGCACCCAGGAGAGGCCAAGATGTGAAACAAGGCAAGCTACTGCTATTGCCAGGCCTTGGCCCTATTGAGAGGAATGGGGCACACTGATGCCAGCTGCTGCTTGTTCTGAGAGATTTCAGGAAAGTTTATTGCCTGAGTCAAACATGGAAAGCCACTGCAAACAGCTTGGATGGGGCTGCAAATTGGCCTGGGGTAGGATCTCAGGAAATCACCAAGGTGGAGCCAATAGTTTGAGACAGGCTGATGGAAACTCAGATATGGTTACCAGTGAGCTCTGCAACGGGGGGAGGACTCAGCATATATACAATAGCCTCTGCCAGCACTTTTGTCTGGGAGAAAGCTGCCCCAGAGTTCTTGCACCAGTCCCTGACAATCTTGTTTCTGCCCGTATATTCCTGGATCCCCACCAAGCTACAGCCTCAGTGCTGGAGCTCAGAGGGAGCGACTCCCAGTAAATCTGTGATGGGCCCTTTAAGAGTCACTGCCTGGGATCCCAACAGTCTCTATATTACTTAGTTACAATCCCTGCTGGTTTTTATAGCCCAAAGTTATGGGGACTTCTCTTCTTGTCACTGGAACTCTGTCCTGAGGGGTCTGGTGTGGGGCTGGGATCCCTTGATCCTCATGGGAGGCCTCTGGAACCTAGATATACCCATCAAAAAACACACCACATGTGAGTGTGGGACCAGCCTGTTTCATGCCTCCACCCTTCCTACCAGTCTCCATGTGCTTTCTCCTTTACTTCTCTAGTTGTAGGCCTTACATCCAGCCAGACTTCAGGCAATTCTGAATGAATGTGGTTCTGTATATTAGTTGTAATTTTGATGTGGTGCTGGGATGCAGTGAGCACCAGCATTTACCTACACCACCATTTTGGTTCTCTCCTCTCTCTTTCTAAAATCTTACCTAATAATAGACAAACATGTAAATTGACCATACCTTCACCACACCACCAGCCAACCAGGAGTGATATGCAAATTAACCCAACAAAGATGACAGTTAATTTGCATACACAGGAACTGAGTGATGAGGGCAGGATGCTTGCATCTTCGCCATAGCGATGATGCAGATGTTCTGCCCCACCCCAGGTCTCTCAGGGCCTCTGGGTAGCATGGTAAGTCAGAGCCAGAGCAGAAAGAGGCTGCTCCCAGAATGGAAAGAGGTGGCTCCGGGGCCTGAGTGGAAAGGGGCTGGACCAGAGTGGAAAGACAGTGCCGGCAGCCAGGGAAAGGGAAGCCCATTCTAGCATGAATCTTCATGCATTGGGCTTCTAGTCAATAAATAAACAAAACAAATAGATTTAAAGACAAGATGAAGCCAATAGAAAACAAATAGAAGATGGTAGACTGAAACCCAATCCTATATAATAAAACCCCAATATTCAAATTGACAGAACGGTGGAATGACCGGTCACTATGACGCACACTGACCACCAGGGGGCAGACGCTCAACGCAGAGCTGAACCCTGGTAGTCAGTGCATTTCCACAAGGGGAATGCCACTCGGCCAGAAGCCAGGCTCATGGCTGGCAACTGCAATGGCAGTGGCAGGAGCCTCTCCTTACCTCTGCTTCAGGCAGGTGGTAAGGAGCGAGGGGTCCTGGACTGAAAGAGGGATGTCTGACTGCCGGCTTAGCCCCTGTCCCTGGGGATACTGGACCTAAGCCAGCAGGCAGACATCCCCAGACATTCCCAAAGGGGCCCAGACTGCAAGAGGGAGCAGGCTAGGCTAAGGGGATCCCTCCCCTCCAGTGCACGAATTTCTTGCACTGGGCCTCCAGTTCATTATATAAATAAGTTCATTAAAAGTAAGTGAATGTCAGTTTCTTGGAAACGATTAAATTACATGTTTTTATTAGAAACACATGTAAACATAAAGACACAGATAATCTGAAAATATAAGATGGAAAAAGGCATAGCATGAAACACTAATCAAAAGAAAGCTGATATGACAATACTTATGAAACAAAATGTACTTTCAGGCCAGAGTGTTATTAGAGATAAAGAACATTTCATAATAATAAAAATGTTAGTTCAATAGGAAAATCCAACAATTTTAAATTTGTATGGACATAACATAGGCTTAATATATATAAAGAAAAAGTTAAGTAAAATAAAAAAAGAAATAAACAAATTCACAGTCATAATTGGAGATTTTAGCACACCTCTCAATAACTAAAAACAAGAAGACCAAGTAATCAATAGAAAGATATTTAAACATTATTAAGCCACTTAACTTAATTGATATTTATAGGATACTATACCCAATAACTGCAAAATATACATTTTTTTTCAAATGTACACCAAATATAGACCATCTGCTGGGTCATAAAGAAAGACTCAGCAAATTTCAAAAGACTGAAATTGTATGAAGTATATTCTCTGACCATTAGAAATCAATACAGAAATATAAGGAGAAAATTCCAAAAATGTATTAAAATTAAGGAACATACTTCTAAATGACCTGTAGGTGAAAGAGGAAATTGAAAAATATTTTGAACTGAAGAATAATGAAAATAAAACATCAAATGTGTGGAATGCAACTAAAGCAGTGCTTAGAAGAAAATTAATAGCTTCTAATGAGTACATGAGAAAAAGAAATGGTGGAAAATCAATACTCTAAGCTTCCCTTTTATGAAACTAGAAGAAGAGTAAATGAAACTCAAATAAGCTCAAATAAAGAAGAAGCAAATAATAAAGAACACAGTAATCAATGAAATAGAAAGTATATATACAATAGAGAAGTCATCATAGCCAAATTTGTTCTTTAAATAGAGTAATAAAATCTAAAATTCCTAGCAAGAATAATCAATAAAAGAGAAACAAATAACCAATATCTGGAGTTTCAAATGTGATGTCATTACACAGTCTACAAATATTTGGAGAACATAATGAACAACCTTTTGCTAATAATTTTGACAATATAGACAAATTCTTTGAAAAATATAATTTACTAAAACTGAAACAAAGAAGTAAAATACCAATAGTCTGATATACTTTAAGAAATGGAGCTGAAACCGGTTTGGCTCTGTGGATAGAGCGTCTGTCTGCAGACTGAAAGGTCCCAGGTTCGATTCCGGTCAAAGGCATGTACCTTGGTTGCGGGCACATCAGTAGGGGGCGTGCATGAGGCAGTTGATCGATATTTCTCTCTCATTGATGTTTCTAGCTCTCTATCCCTCTCCCTTTCTCTGTAAAAAAATCAATAAAATATATATTATTTTTTTTAAAAAAAAGGAAAGAAATGGAATATAGCCCTGGCCATTGCGGCTCAGTTGGTTAGAGTGTTGTCCTGAACACCTAAAGGTGATGGGTTCAATTCCTAGTCAGGACCTAAGTTTTGGGTTTGATCCCTGAACTAAAGGTAATAGGTGAAGGTTTCTCAGGTTTCTCTCTCACATTGATGTTTCTCTCTCTCTCTCTCTCTCTCTCTCTCTCTCTCTCTCTCTCTCTCTCTCTCTCTCTCTCCTCTATCTTTCTCTTTGGAATCAATTAAAAAAAAAAAAGAAATGAAATATATAGATATATAGTTAAATTCCTATAATAATAATAATAATCATCATCATCATCATCCAGGACTAGGTGCCTTCCAAGGGAAATTCTGACAAATATTAAATAATGATATTCTCTCTCAAATACTTTCAGAAATTAGCAAAAAAGGGAACACTTACCTACTTGTTTTATGAGGTTAGCATAAATCTGAGCCCAAGACAAAGTCCTGTCTGTATACGGATACAAAATTTCAAAATAAAACACTAGCAAATTGAATATAGAGATAAAAATACATTATGGTTTATACCAGGGATGCAAGTTTGTTTTAACATTCTAAAATAATCAATGTAATTCAGTACATGAAAAAGGGGGGGGGGGGAGAGAAAAACCATATAATAATCTTAATAGACACAGAAAATGCATTTAATAAAACATAACATGCATTCAAAAAATTCTCAACAAATTTAAAATAGAAGGAAACTTTATTAATCTTACAAAAGGTATCTACAAAAAAACAACAACAACAAAAAAAACCCTATAGCTGGCATATTTAATGGTGAAATACTGAATACTTGCCCCCTATGGTGCCAGTGCAACTCTGTGGAAGAAAGTTGTTTTTTTCCCCCCAACCTATGAGTGTAGGACTATTGTATATCCATATAGGGGAAAAAAATCCTCAAAAAGTTGATTTTCTACCTTGACAACATATTAAAAAATTAATTGAAGGTGGCTCTTAAGTGTAAATATTAAATTGAAATATTTTAATTTCTAGAAGAAAACATAGGGGAACACCTTCCTGATCTTAGGATAAAGATTTCTTAACTAGAACAGAAAAATAATAACCATAAAAGAATAAAAATATAATTGGATTTTATTTAAATTAAGAACTTTTATTAAAAATCTTTTTAAATAAACAGACAAGTCACAGACTAGGAACTATTTTATCTATCTATCTATGACAAAGATAGGTAAAGAATGTATAAAGAACTCATGCAAATCAGATAAAATAAAAAAATAAAAAAACTATACAGAAACAATTTAAAGATCAGGCAAAAGGCTTGACAAGTATCACACAAAAGAGAATATCCAAATAGCTAATAAGCATATGGATGGTCAATATCATTATTCATCAGGAAAATAAAGATGGTCAATATCATTATTCATCTGGAAAATAAAAATTAAAACCACAAGAAACTATCATTATCTGCCAAAAAGTCTAAAATGTAAAAGACTAAAAACACTGAGTAATGGGAAGGATGGGAAGCAGGTAGAACTCTCATGCAATTGCTGGTGGGAGTGCAACTTTAGAAAACTATTAAGCAGTATCTATGAAAGCTAAACATATACCTACTCTATGACTCAGCAATTCTACTCTAAGTGTATGACCAAAAGAAATGAATATGCACGGCCAATGAAAGACATATACAAGAATGTTATAGCAATGTCATTCATTGCTGTAAAATAACTAGAAACATTAATGTCCATCAACAGGAGAATGGACTATTAATCTATTGCATATTCATGCAATGTAATTCAAAGCAATAATAACAAAGAATTAACTGATATGCACAACAATATGAATGAATGCAGATATTAGGTTGAGCAAAGAAAAAGACATAAAATAGTTTGATTTCATTTACACTACATTCAAGAATAGAGTAAATTAATTAATGTTGACAGAAGTCAGAGTGATGACCCCTGGGATGGGTGGGTAAAGTGGCAAGAAAGAACTTTCTGAGGAAATGAAAATGTTTTATACCTTGATCTGGATGATGGTTACTCAGATGTATAGTAGTACATTTGTAAAAATCATTGAACTGTACACCAAATTTATATGCTTTCCTCATATCTATATATTTTAGAGATATAATGATGCTAAACTTTAAAAAAATTAATTAGCCATATTTTCCTAATCAGACTAGCAAAGATTAAATAATATAGATAGGCATTTAGGGAAAGATAGTGGAATGGAAAACAGTACAAACTTTGAAGGACAATTTGGCAACATTCATCAGAATCTTAAGATACATATACTTTGACTCAGTAATTTAACTCTTAGCAACTTACCCAATTAGAATAGTCACATGAGTACTCAGAAATATATGTGTGAAGACAAAGAATCATTATAAAAGAAAAAGATTGGGGGGGAAAGACATGTTCATCAATAAGAGAAAAGTTAGATAATTTTAAAATATATATATATTTTATTGATTTTTTACAGAGAGGCAGGGAGAGAGATAGAGAGTTAGAAACATTGATCAGCTGCTTCCTGCACACTCCCTACTGGGGATGTGCCTGCAACCAAGGTACGTGCCCTTGACTGGAATCGAACCTGGGACCTTTCAGTCAGCAGGCCGAAGCTCTATCCACTGAACCAAACCGGTTTCGGCTAGATAATTTTTTTTAATCCATGAAATATTTTATAGCTATTAAAAAGCTTGAGGTACATGATGTATTTTCATCTACTAGAAATGAGACTAAGAACTGGGTAAACAGAGATAGGCAAGCTCAGGCTTATGGCCTCCATTCTACCACATATCCAATCACTTATACACTCTTTAGCTCTGTTTCTTTATTAGTAAAATGGAGTTAATAATATTATTCCTCCTCACTCATCTCAGAAGTGAGAATCAAATGTAAGAAACCCGTTGAAGCTCTAGCTGGTTTGGATCAGTGGATAGAGCATCGGCCTGTGGACTGAAGGGTCCTGGGTTGGATTCCAGTTGAAGGCACATGCCCAGGTTGCATGCTCAATCCCCACTAGGTTCATGCAGGGGGCAGCCAATCAACGATTCTCTCTCCTCATTGATGTTTCTCTCTCTCTCCTTCTTCTTCCTTCCTCACTAAGCTCAGTCCCCAACCAATCAAAAGTTTGGAACCCCTGATTCAGATAGAAATAGGTATTAAGTCAACATTTCCCCTTTCATGGGGAAAAGCGTGGGCTGAATCCCTTTAATGGTAGCAGGCCATCAGGTTTAGCTTTGATCTGTCTTGGCTTATGGTTTCCCCTCACTGCAGGAGACAAATGGGCTGGTAAAGCAGTACAAAGGATGTCCCCACTTACTCAACCCCAACTGGAGCCAAAGAACATTCAATGAAAAGAACAATGTGATTGCCAGTTTTGTAGACAAACATGAGCCCAGTTTAGCTCAAGGACTGTAGCTGTTGGAAAACACCATCTCCTGGGCAGCTGCTTTGGCTACTGTCCCCAATTAACTTACCAGAGTCTCAAAAATAGAAGGCAACCTCTGTTCTGTTATATAATAAACAGCTCTTTATTTGAAATGACAATATTTACTTCTCCTATAGTGAACTCCAGCAGCCCACAGGCAGTGGGCAAACAGTAGACATGCCTAAAATGGAAACTTGAGAAAGCAGTTTAGCTAGTAGTTTACTCTAACTTCCTAACTTGACCATCAGGTAATTAGAAGATCCCCACCATGTTTCTCTCACATTTTATCTAGTTTGTACAGGATCATGGATTTCATGTGATTTTGTTACCACCAGGAATATCTTTCTTGTTTTGGTGAACATGCAAAACAGATGTGAAGTAGTGAGTTCTCCAATGCATGTGTGTTCAAGCAGAGCTGAGGGCTGTCTCATCAAGAGGGATTTTCTGAGGGATTCTACTTAGAGTGGCAGGTTCAACTAATAACTTCTTGGCCTCTTCCAACAGCAAAGAGTCTGGTGTCTATATTCCCATGATCTCATTTTCAAATGGCATTTTTTTTTAAAGGGAGAAGAAAAGAATAAATTATGATTATGAACCTTTCCGTTGTTTAATCTCCCTCTTAAAAGGAAGGAGCTGTGATTTATGTGGTTGCGTCCTTTATTGTAAAAACCCTTCCTATACCTTTATAAGCATATTTGTAGCATAGAAAATCACTTGTAACTTCCTCTTAGACTTTATATTCTACTCCTTTTATCATATTGTGGCAACACTCCAGAGCATTTCCATTTCTTGCAAATCTTGGGGAAAGAGAACTCAACTTGGTTACACTCTTCTAAAGGGGTCATGTACATTGAGACATGTTTAAAAATTGTTTGGTTGTTTAAGTGGCATTCAGAAGGCAATACTGGCTCCTTGTTTTCCCTCATGCTCCTATTCACTGTTGTTTGGCCAACAAGCTTTACTTACTTTAAAAAAAAAAAAATTAAAAAAAAAAAAAAATATATATATATATATATATATATATATATATATATATATATATATTGATTTTAGAGAGGAAGGAAGAGGAAGAGAGAGGTAGAAACATCAATGATGAAAATCATTGATCGGCTGCCTCCTGCACACCCCCTACTGGAGATCTAGCATGTGCCCTGATCAGGAATCAAACCGGGACATCCTGGTTCACAGGCTTAATTTTTTTGACTGGTGCTTGGATTTTCTTCAGAGATTTCCCTTTCTTGTTTAATTTTCCTGGTCTGGTGTCACTTCCCTGCTAAGCCATTCAGGAGGACAAATAATTTCCTATTTAATTACTTAAGGAGGACAAATAATTTCCTACCTAATTACAAGCTAGAAACACTATAATTCCCACAAAATTCTTCAGAAACCCAACAGCCTCCCTCCTAGTAAAAACCTAACCTAAAAGTCCTCTTTCAATAATCATATAAAGCAAAGTAAATTTTGGTTAGGTCAACGTTTGGAGTTAAACTTTAGTCTTGCTGATAGAACCTTTTTTTTTTTTTTAATGCTTCTACCTCATGCCGAGTGAATGATTATTCTCAAAGAGTAGCCCAGTGACAGAGTGCAATAAAATCATCTGGGGTGCTTGTTAAAATGCAGATGCCCGGGTTCCACTTTGAACCTAGGGAATCCAAACCTAGGTGCAGGGCCCAGTGAGCTGCATTTTTACAAGTGCCCCATGTCATTTGCGTGCCCCCTAAAATTTGTGAAGCACTGCCCTCAAGATTAAACAAATCCTTAATTTTCTGGAATGTCTAGTATTTCTTTTTCTAAATAAGCCAAAGAAAAAATTGTAAGCATTAAAGGTACAGGCCAAACCTTGTCATAGAATCTGTACTCTATGGTAACCCTGTTTATGAACACAGAGTGGCTTCTCCATGGGACAGTTAAGCTGTAGTAATTACCTCAGGGTTCTGTAATCTGTGTGTCTCCTCCCACATGACATTTGCACCAACTAAGACTATGGCTTATTTCCAGGATGGAAGAACTACCAGATCTTTGAAGACTGAGGCACTTTATGTTACGTTTTCTTTTTTTCTTGGTAATTTGAAGATATTTATGACATTTCTCACAATCTTGATCTTGAATTTCAGACTCTAAATTAAGGAGAACAACATTTTACGAGGGCTCACTGAATCCAAATCACTTTAATCATTGATTTCTTTATGGAAAATTGCTTTTTAGATAAATTGGGAAGGATCTTGGATAAATAGCTCTTATCTGCAAGCTGCTTCTGACTTATAATTTCATGGGCAAATTATACAATCTCTTTGCCATATTTTTGTAATAGGGGTAACCACTCTATAATAAGGATAATGCCTCCCAAAGTTGCAAGAAGATGAATGCGATCAGGCTTGTAAAATGTTAAAGGTTCTTGAGTGAGGGATCCTATAAAACATGTAAATTATTAGTATTCCTTTTATAGGCCTTCAATGAATTATCGACCTGTCAATGATGAACCTGCCTCTTGAAATATTCCACCTCCTGTTTTTCAGACTTACTGGAATGACATGATCTGCTTTTAAATTTTCCTGGAATATTTTGGGGAGCTTTAAAATTTAGTCAAAAAACAAAATAAAGCAACACTAGTTTCCCCCCAAGCATACATGCACTCCTAAGACGAGAGTATCTGCATCTTTATCTCACTTTGTATTGACTAGATTGATTGGATTTACTAAACCATTTGAGACATCCAAGCCTCGAGTCTTTGGGTTAGCTAAAGTATCATAAAGTCCACTAGCTTATGAGCAGTAAACCCTAATGTAGGAAAATGATTAGAAATAAATCATTTACTTGATGCCATTCTTGGTTGTGAAATCATCCATCTATTTATAGCTCCAGTGCTATTGTGCAGACTGTTTTACATTTTTGCTCACCTCAAATTAAGAATTTTTTGAGACTCTGACTAGAAATAAAACCAACACCTATCTGCATATTACAATCATTAAGTTCTTTAGTATGAGGAACCCCTACTTGGCTCCAGAGGATGTTTGAAGATTGTTCCAATGTTGTCCATTTGCAGGAGGAGAAGGGAGTTTTTAAATATCATTGAGTTTACTGCTTGAATATGACTATCATACACAATTGCCTTGTTTTCTAAAGTTTATTTTATAGGGACAAAACGTGTAACTTTTATGTAAAAGAAGGGACAATTAAAATCTGGGATATACGATAAAGAGATAAGATGGGTTGACAGATATAGAGAAAAATAAGGGAGGGATGCATGTCAAGTTTGGCGAGGCTGCCTCTCTTGTACAGTAGATCCATATAAAAAAAATTTCTGGAACTGAGTAAATGACAAACTACTATTGAGAATTTTTTACAGGGAGAAAGGGAGAGGGATAGAGAGCTAGAACCATCGATGAGAGAGAAACATCGACCAGCTGCCTCCTGCACACCCCCTACCGGAGATGTGCCCGCAACCAATGTACATGCCCTTGACCGGAATAGAACCTGGGACCTTTCAACCCGCAGACCTATGCTCTATCCACTGAGCAAAACCGGTTTCGGCAACTATTGAGAATTTTCTTGCAGAGTTTCATGAAAGAAAAATATTTATGTCCATCTTGACAGTGGCTAAAAATAGGTCTAGGGATAATCCAGCAGCATGGGTTTGGTTGACTTCATTTCTTGAACAAAATTGAGGAGTAAACATTTACAAATTTCCCTAATATTTTGTGATCAAGGAAGTGAGATATTAGCGCGCGCGCACACACACACACACACACACACACACCAGTGTTGTAGCTACCATGATAGCATTGTCAGTTAGCCTTACCTTGAAGCCTGATGAAAGAAGCAATGTATTTTGATTTGAGAGTCCCCCCCCCACGTGGTAAAAATAAAATTTGAAATTTCAGTAACTGGCATGAAAAAAATGTTAGTAGTACTCAGGAAGTTTTCAGAAACTAGAGCTTTTACATAATATGAAAATTTTCATGTTTTGAAGGATCAGTAAATTATGTAGTGTACAAGAGTGAGGTCTAAATTACCCACTCAGAAGGGTAACCTTATAGCCCACATGTCTGGATCCATGTATGCAGATGGACAGATACACTTCATTTCTCCTGGGAAGCCGAGTTCTAAAAAGCTATCACTCAGAACAGACCATTTTACGATTGCATGAAAAAAAAAAAAAAAGGAAAGATGACAGAGTTGCTATAAAAAATGAAAGGCCTTTGGAGTATTAACAGCTGAAAACATTACAGCTACAATGAAGATGTGAAACAAAAATCAGCTTAAAACTGCAAATTAAAAAAAAAAAAAAAAACAACCTACCCAGAAGGGTTGAAGCATATGGACACCCACCCAGTTTGCAAGGAGGGCCATGGGAGCCCCAGACTTTAGCTTATTAAAGATGACCTTTCCCCTCTCTAAAATTTCAAAGCTGACGTTTCAAGTGCTGAGCAGACTGTGTGCCATATGTAACATGACCTCAGCTCCACTCTGCCGGAGCACTGATGGCATCACTAATGAGAGGTGAAAGGTCCTTTTCTTGCAGCTTTTTCAGAAACCCACCAACTCTTGCCTGTGAAGTAAGACTCCCCCCTCGCCCCCCCACCCCCCTCTATTCCAAGAGAACTGCCTTTAATACGCAGCCTCGAAACGCTTTTATTACCAGTCAACTTGCTTATAGCCACCGCCAAATGGCAGGATGTACAATCACATGCAGAAGAAAATATTTATTTTGACTCAGAAGGCAAAGGGATTAAGAGAACATTGTATTAACCTTGCCTTTCATCTATGTTTTTAAAGGGAAATTCTCCAGGGGCATCCATTGAAGTTCTATTTTTTTTTTTTTTTTTTATAAAGAGAATCAAAGACTTTTAGGAAACCAGGTGTGTGTTTATCTGAGGGGAGGAGAGAAGAAGGGGAAGAAACCGTATTAGGTGAGGAAGGCAGCTTTAGAGACTGCAAAAGCTGCTTTAGAGACTTGCAAAAACGATGTACGCAGGGAATCTTACCAGGCATTCCTACCAGCCAGCTCCTCCCCGCCCCTACCCCTTTCCTTTCTGCTGCTTGGAAACAAAATAGCTTTTTTTTTTTCCCCCGCCCCCTCCAAGCAGGTTGTTATCATATTCATGGCATGGTCAATTTCCGTTTGCCAAGAAAATATTTAGGCTGATCAAAGAAATTACAAAATCGGATGAATAGAAACAGACGTTCCCACAAGAGGAGCGGTTCTCCACGTGAAAAGGCAGGCGGATGGAAGCCCACCCAGTTACTCCTAGGAAATAGCTCCCTTGCCAAAGGCGGAACTGCGGGGCCACCTGGATTCTGCTGAAAGGGCCGGGGAAGAGGCACGACTCTCCAGGAAATTCCCAGGGAGAGAGGCTGGAGCTTGAGGCTCTCAGGTGGCCGACCTGTGATGAGAGGATGGGGTCCAGTATCTATTTACAAATCAGGAGGTCCTTTAACTCCGTGCGTTAACACAGAGGGACCTTTCCAGACGGACCAGGAGTGAGTTTGGGCTCCTTTTGTTTTGTTTGCCTGGCTTAGTATAAGCATGGGAAGACAAGAACTCGTCATTCTTTGTAGATGACAGATGAGTATGTGCTTTTGGAGAGGAGGGAGATAGTATCTCCGGAATTAATATAAATTCCGTTTTTAGATTGGTGTGTTTGGATGGGGACTAGGTGATCGTCTTCGGGACCCTCTGGTCCGGCCAACTGGTGACAGTAACTAAGAGGGTTTTCTATCCCTTCGTGGTTCCTGGGCAAAGTGCCGCCAACCCAGGTGAGGCCACCTGCTTCGGTGCTTGGATGTGAGAAACACACACACACACACACACACACACACACACACACCAAAACAACGCTGGCTGGCGTCGCCGTTTCCTTCCGCAGGAAACTGAAAAAGAAGAGGGCTTCGCTCCCGGAAAGGGCGTTGGGGTTCCAAGTCCCCTCCCGCTGGCCTCGGGCAAACGGGAGCACCTCCACCGCCCGGGGCGCGTCGCCCAACTCCCCGCTGGGCCTCCAGTTCTCCGAGGGGGAAAGCGAGGGAGGGAAGGCCCTGCAGAGAGGCAGTCACTGTGGGGATGTGGGGAGAGAGAAAGGAGGCTCCCGTCCTGCGGCGAGACCCACGCGGGGCTGCCCGGGCCGGCAGGGCCGCGGCGGGGCAGGCGTTCCCCGGGCTGCGGGCTGAGGACCCGCTGGCCATCCTGGCCCCTCGCCGCCGCGCGCCCCTCACCCCGGCGGCTCTCCCGGGCAGATCTCCTCTCCTTTTCCTTTTGTTTCGTTTCCGTTCCAGCCGATCGGAATCCTTGTCCAGGAGGACAGCGCCCTCTCTCCTCCAGACGCTCCTGCCGCGGGCCTGCGTCTCCCCTCCCGCCTCCGCGGACCTCTCAGAGCCGCGCTCTCGCCTCCGCCCGCCCCCGCCCCGTCCCCTCCTTCCTGGCGCCCCAAGAACAGCCCGGGGGACCGGCCGGGAGCGCGGCGGGGTCCGCAGCCTGCTCCAGTCAGACCCCTGGGCTGGGCCGGGCCGGCGGGGACGCGGACCGCCGGCTGCGGGGTGGGGCGGAGCCGTGCCCGGCCCCGGAGAGCTCAGCGCGGCCCCCGGGAGGGGTTCCCGGTGCGGGCGGCCGGGCGCGGGGCGAGGCCTGGCGGCCCGGGGCCCGCACAGCCTGCGGGGGGCGGGGCCGGTGCACGCGGGGGGCGAGCTCCCCACCCGGCTCCGGCCCCGCGCGCACCTGGCACAGCGACGCACCCGGGACCGCGGGACGGACCTGCGAAAGGTGGTCCCGGGCTTGCATGCGGGTGGGTGGATAGGTGGGGGTGGCGGGCGGGCTGCGGGAGAGGCCGGGGAACCTGGTAAGGCCTTGCGCAGCCCCCGAAGCGCCCCTCGCGGTCCGGCTTGCAGGAGGGCTGCGCCCAGCACGGCGGCGGCGGCGTTGGGGACGCGGTTGCAAAATTTCAGTAACTGGCCAGACGTGCGGAGAGGCATGGGTGAGTGGGCACCTCCCCAGCACGGCCCACCCAGGGCGCCTTTCCCCGCAGCTCCGAGGGCTGCTGCTTCCGACAAACGCCGCGTGGCCCGGTCGGATGCAGGGGATCCACAAAACCTGGATCCTTTAGAACCCAATGTGCTCCAACGGGAATGGAAAACATCCCCCACAGCGTGGATTTGCCTCGACATAGGTGCAGGCCTGAAGTGTTCCCAGCCATCCGCAACCCCAACCCCAACTCCAACCCCAACCCCAGCCCCAGCCCCTCCCGCTGCCTCGGAGCGCCAGGGGGAGTTCGCCTCCCGCTGACCCGGCTGCGCAGCGCAGGCGGCTCCCAGAAACTGGCTAATTGAGTCACAAACCGCCCGCCAGCCCCGAACAAAGCGATCCATCCCGTCAGCTCCTCGCCCAATTTGTCTGAAGCACTTTCTTCCGCAATTCAGACGCATTATCTTGTTTTTTGCTTTTTTTGTTTTTTAAAAAAGTATCGCGGCAGAAACGTGGCAATTATCCCGGGCTCGGGTTACGCTAAATGGCGTTGGCTAAATGGCGTTGGCCTGAGATGCGCAACGACACCGATGCCGCGAACAGCCGCCCGCCTCGCCGCGGGCCTGCACCCCGGGCCGGGGAAGCGAGAAGATCGCGGCCGGGGGTTCCCACACCCAGTCCCCTCTCCCTCCCGGAGGCCATGGCAGAAAGGAGCGCGGGCCTTTGTCCCTAAAGGCCGGGCAAGACGTGGTCACATCCAGATACGACCCGGCCACGCTTGGGCCCCCGGCGTTGGGTCAGGAATTAGTTGGGAGCATCCAGCACTGCGAGGGGAACGCGGTGACAACTGCACTGGCATTGGGGAGGGTGGGTGGTCCTGGGAGAAACTAACCCAAAAGGGGAGTCGGCTCGGAGGAGTGGGGAGAGGCCTAGGTCTGGGGGCCCGGGCGGGCGGACGCCTCAGGGTTGGAACCCGAGAGAACTGGAGAGGCCGAGGGACCACGAGGCATCTCTGCACCGAGGGAGGAGGAGGTGGGGGGAAAGTGCGCTCAGAATCTTCATCTCGGCCTGCCGGCCTGGGGTTGGGCCTGGAAAATGGGGAGGAAAGAAAAGAGAAGGAGCGAGAGACGTTGGGGTGCGGGCGCTCTCCCCAGCCGCCCAGCCCGCAGTGGTAGCCGAGCGGTGCGTGTGTGTCTCTCTCCCCTCCTGCTCGGAGCAGCCCCCACATCTTGAAGTAATCAGCAGCAGAGAAGGGACTCGTCCCCCTGGCATCTCAGGTTAAAGAAGGAGGTCCAGGAAAATGTGGTAGAGCCATTACAAGAAACCCGAGCCGCAGTCATCAGGGACTCCAATTGCCATCGCATTAGGATTGATTAGAGACCAGCAGTACCGTAATGACCCGGAAAGAGGGGCAGCCGGGGATTATTAATATCAGAATGTGGCGCGGTGGGGGCGGGAGGGAGGGAAGGGGGGAGGGAGGGGGGAAGCAAAGTGGGGAGGGAGGCGTTTTAAGTTACTAGGATTTATATGTAAGTGCAAGGCTTACCTGAAGAAACCGGATAGTCAGTGAATCACGAAAGCAATAAATCTAATTGCATCTAAAATTTCATGAAGCCTGATTTTTTTTTTGGGGGGGGGGAGAAGAGGGCGGGCAGTAAAGCCATCGTGAAAACTAGGTTAACATCTTAGTTTTTATAAACACGCAGTTATATAAACTTATTGCAAAAATCCAAGTGGAGAGATGAGGAGGGTTTTGGATCTTCCCTTACCAACAGGCCTTTGAAGAAAAGATTTTGGGAGTGCGTTTTTGGGGTCACTTCCCTCCAGGGCTATGGGACAATGGAACGGGCATTTTTTTTTTTTTTTTTTTGCAGAGTCTGCAAAGGAGTTAATAAACCAAATTTTAATTGAAACAGTGATACCTGAGTAGTGGCTTTTGGTTTTGTGTTTTGTTTGAGAAACCAATGGTCAGGATCCCTAAGAGATGCAGAGAAGAGAGTGGTTTGTCTCCTTCCTCGGACTGTGAGCCAAAACAAATCAGCCCCTGATGGTCTGGGCTGCGACGCAGCTCACTGGATAATTAACTCCATCTTTCCAGTCCACCCTAACTGTTTATTTAGTGTCACCCTGCATTACTGTCACTAGCACTTTCCTCTGAACAGGAGGAGCTGCAGGGTCTCGCCTCCCCAAAGGAAATTCTTCTTAGCTTAGACAGATGCGGTGTTCAGGATGTACATTAGTTAAGGGGGGGGGGGGCTGATTGGAAACTCAGTGGAAGATAAGAGTATCTTTCTGTAAACTTGCCTTAAGGCACCCTAATAAAGAGAAGGGGGCAAGGAGTGTCTTACATTCTTTAAAAAAAAAAAAATGGATTCTTACAACGCTCTCTTTCGCTTTCCAGAAAGGTGTTTGGCATCTGATATTGGGTGGCATCTTCAGGCTCAGATCTGGCAGGTTGGCGAGTGCCTGGGCCTGAGGCTCCTCAGAGCGTGGCTGCAGTGTCCCCCCAGGTGGCCAACCGGTTTTCTTCCGCTCTACAACCGGGCGCCCCCACCCTCGGCCAAGGCCACCCCTCAGGGTGGTGGGGGCCCTGGACTGAGCCCACACCCCAGCCCAGACTTCAAAGGCACCTTGGTGCAGGCCACCAGCATGGTGTCTGTGCAGCCTCCCAGCGCCTGAGCCCGGCTGAAAGAATCCGCGCAGGGCCCAGAGCCACACGGAGGAAGGAGAATGCAGAGGGAGAAATAGAGAAACAGGAAGAGGAGAGGGACTGGGTGTGTGTGTGTGTGTGTGTGTGTGAGTGAAAGAGAGAGACAGAGAGAGACACACACACTCAGAGAAAGAGGGAGGGAGGGAGAGAGAGAGAGAGAGAGAGAGAGAGAGAGAGAGAGAGAGGAGAGAAGAGAAATGGAGAGGAAAGAAATTGAAAGAGAATTAAAAATGAGAAAGGTTCACACACAATGAACGAGCTTCCTCTTCCAGGTGGAGAGAATTAGATAGATAGATAGATAGATAGATAGATAGACAGACAGACAGGTCAGACGTGGGTACGCACAAGGAGGGGATAACTCCTCCAAATACAGTCTGTTCCCCGAGCCCTGTTCCCCCACAATCAGAGTGCGCTCCGCTGTGTCTCTGCCCCTCTTTCTCTCTCTCCTTCCCCTGACCCGGTACAATGTGGAGACTATTTTCAAGGGCCGCACCGGCGGCAGGGATTTTAGCAGGGAGCGGGGATGGGCCCGCAGCCCTGTTTGTCCAGGTGTGGGCGGGAGCAGCGGCCCTGCGTCCTGGGCTGGCGCTGAGCTTTCGCACCACGGAAGCTGGAGGCTCTGCTCCCGCGCCTCCCGCTTCCAGGAGAAAACTCCCTTCCTCCTTCCCTCCCTCCGTACATACATAAATATATTAGGGAGCAGACAAATCTTCATTGTTCAGAACTAAGCCGAGGAGGCCGGCCGGCTCCCCTCGCCCGGCCTAGCGCGGCTGGAAGACAGGGAGGGAGGCGGGGACGGCGCGGATCCGGTGTCAAGTTGCAGATTCCCACTAAAGATAACGAAACGTGATCTATTTTTCAGAACAGCAAGTGGATGGGAAAGAACCTTGACAACACAAAACTCATTTACTAATGGACCGGTTTTGGGTTTCTCTTCTCCGCGTGCGCACATCGCCCGGCCCGAGCTCCCTGCCTATTCAGCCCGGAGCGGCGGCCCCAGGAGGCAGGTGGGCGGCTGCCCCGGCGGCGCCGCGCCGGTCGGCGGAGCCCGAGGTCCCCAGGGCAGCCGGTCCCCGAGTTTCCGAAGGAGCAGAGGGAAAAGATGAATGTTGTCCTTTCAACCAACGTGTGATGAGTCTTCTTCGAGGACGCTAATTTGTGGAAGAAACCCCTCCGACACCTTTCCCTTCCAAATATCTGTAGTGAGAGTAGGATCCCCGCTGCTCTCCGTGGCGAAGGAATTCCAAGGAAGCCTCTCGCTCCAAGCCAGAAGGGAAACTAGGGGGTCCCAGCCAGAGGTTTTTTGAACCAAGGCCTCCCGTCACCACAGCCAGGAACTCCAGCAGCAAATAATAGTGCCTCCGCTGTGGCCTTTCCCTAGAGGAGCTGTGCGCTCCGGCCGGCCCGTTACCTGCAGAGTGGAGGCTATAAGAGCGGAAACCGGGAGCCAGGCACCCCTCTCCAGCGCGCTCCCCCGGGGAGCCACGAGGAGACTAGGGCGGCAGCTAGAATTGCTCGTTCCCTTTAAATCTCCGGCGCATCTCTGTTTTTCCTGTGATTTGCATTGACAGCAGAGGTTTTAAGTTACTAGAACAACTCCAACCTTTCTGTGCGCGATTTTAAAACGGATCATTTGGTTTATGTGGTTTGTAAATTCATGTCATTTTCCCTCTTTTAGTGGTTTTCAGTGAAAGGGTCCATTTTGGGAAACCTTATATATCCGAGCCAATAATTAACATTTATAACAATTGGTTCCCCTAACCAAGGGATCGAAATAGCAGGTAGGCTCCTTAGGACAAAGCGCATAGCACTTTTCCTTTCTTTCTGATGATGAGATCTATTGGATTCAAAGCCCGGAGGAAGGCTGGGCCGCTGGGCTGGTCTCTGAGATTGAGCGCCACTTCTCACCCAGCCTGGTGCCCGCTGCAATCAGGGCATCCACGCTGTCTGTCCTCTTCCCAGTTGTCGCCAAAGTCTAGTACGTCCTGACTCCCTTTGAAGGGAGATGAAAAGAAGTGGGCAGGGAGGTCTGGAGGAAGCTGGGGAGGGAGAGGAGTGGTCATATTGATGTCTAATTGCCATCTCTCTGCCCCCTGTCATCCCCTGTAAATTTATACCTGCCCTTATTTGTCCAAGCTATGCCTCATTTCCTTATACAAAATTGTTAATTATAAAGTACACTCAATACTCATCCTTTGTCTTTTTAAGAGACCCTCCCTGCACTCCCCCCCCACACACACACACATTGTAATTCTGCACACTTGCTCCAGACTTGGGTGTATTTAACTGAGTTGTAGAGCCGAGTTTAAGCCTCCGTTCAGGTCCTTTCACAGCTGCCATGTCAATAAGAACTGTTCCAAGTAGAGACATTCCTTCTGGCAGGACACTGCAGCTTCTTAAGACCTCATTGAAACACCAGGAGTACTAAAATAAGACTGTGAGGGGGGAAATTACCAGACACACGGGCTTGGGTGAGCCATGCCAGGCTTCCAGTTTAGAAAGTCAGTCATTGGGTGCACCATAAGGTAGGTAGGGGCTCTTTTGAAATAATGTGCATCCACTGAATGCACTTAACAATTCCAAAGGTAATGAAATATCAGCATCTGTTTCCATGGTCTAATTGCACGGGACACTGCAGAGTTTCAAGGATGCAAAAAGCGTTGTGTGGGGAGTTCAGCAGAGAAGTAGCCTCTCTCTTTTTTTGGAATCTCCTGGGAGGCAGCCAAGGAGGCGGAAACCCTTCACGAGTTCAAAACGTGCATTACATGGTACCCTGGACCGGGTGCATTCTCTTATAACCATATAAATAATACAAGGGGAAACCCACACAGCGCTTCTGCGTCTCCCACTTATGTGTCAATATGCAAAGGGTTCTGCAGAGCGGGGCTTTGGCTGGTGGAATCAAAAAGTTTAAAGAGTCGTCAGTTCTTTGCATTCACTAGGAGGGTGCATTTAAAACAAACACATTTTTTGAAGTGTACTTACAATTCTGTTTTGAACTTATCTAATCAGGGATAAGTATAGTCATAAAGTCACTCCCTTTCCACCATTCGGCTCCCCTTATCTCCGGAGCATTGTTCTTATCTTCTGCCGGTCTCAGCTACTGACAATAGATTATCTTTGTTTAGAGACGCTAATTGTTTTCAAAATCTTCTTAGTAATTGCTTTGGAACAAGGTGTGCAAATGAGGCTTAAGATAATTACAGCTTCATCTGTTTGTGCAGTTTTGCTAAGCATTCCCCACACATACACAAAATAACAGATGATGGGACTGAAATTGCAGGACATCTCTCATTCCCTGGCAGTAAAATAGGCCAGCCCTGCAATCTACACACACACACACACACACACACACACACACACACACACACAGCACACACACACCTCTCTTGAATCTTCTAGGAGCTGCTATCCCTCCTTGCTTTGAGAGATGTGTCTCTCTCAGTGCAGGGCAAGGATTATGTTACAATCGGAAGGCTATTGGAGCCGGACCAGTTTTATTTAATTTACACCCCATCCAGCGGCTTTCATAAAAGGTTCCCAAAGCATTTTTGCTAACAGCAAGTAAAGCTTCCGGGCATTCCGCAATAGCAGTGCTGGCCTTGGGAAACGCAGCCGCGCGAAGGGGAAACTGAGTCCTCAAGGCTTAAACCATAGAACATTAATCAAGTCGCAGATGAATCCTCTGGATCCTTCTCTGCTCTGCAGCTCTGCTCTACACGGCTGGCTCTTCGAGTGGTCCTACATAGTCTCGGGCTTCTGACGACGAGGGAAGCGCTGTCCCGCTGGCAGTACACTTGCGCTTTGGAGCGCGGTGGGGGCGAGGGGCGGAGAAGGGAGGAGGAAATTTGGTTTGGCTTCTGGAGCCCAAGCCAGCTCGGAGAGAAGCCACTCTCCGGGGCGGCTGCAGCCCAGAGCTCTAGGCTTGCTCTTGTATTATTTACCTCGTTCCATAAGCTATTCATCAATCCATTATTTATTCATTCCAACATTAAGGTAATTAAATATGAGCTCACCGGGAAAGGGCACGTCTGCGAGGGACAGGGGTACGGAGGGAGAGGAGGAGAATGAGAAGGTCTGGAGTCATTGATTTGCGCAGAGATGTGCGCGGCTGCCGGCTGCCCTTAGGTGACACTGCGGAGGGGGCTCGCGTTGCAGGGTCCTGACGCGATCACACCCCCGCCCCCCGCCCTCCCGCTCCCCTGCGGCTGCACGGCTCCCTCCTCCCCCCTCCCCCGCCCTCCACCTCGCTCCCACCTCTCCGGGTCCTTCTGCTCTCACCACTCCCAGTCCCCCACTCCGCAGCCTCGCCCTCCCCGCGCGGGGCGGCGCGGCCTCCCGGCCCGGCCCGGCGGCGCGCGGGCTGGCCGGGCGCGGATAGGCGCCCTCCGCAGCCAATCAGCGCGCCGGGGGCGCTGCGCGCTTTAAGGCCGCCGCCGGGAGAACAGAAACCAAGCTCCCCGGCAACGAGCAGCATCCACCCGGCGGCTGGCCGAGCCGGCTGGGCCCGACAGGCTGCGGCGTGAGCTGGCCTCTCGGTGTCCTGCGCGCGCCCCACTCCTCCTCGTCCAGCTCTTTTCTGGGTTCGCCCATCCCCAAATCTCGGCTTTTTTTTTTTTCTTTCCTGCTAGGGGAAGCCTAGGAAGGGGGGGTTCGTAGGAGCAGCCGCGCCCCCCTCCCTGCGGCCGCCGCCCCCTGCACTTTCGGCTCCGCGTTCCCCGCCGCGTGCGCCCGGACCGGACAGCGCGCCCAGGCGGCGGCAGGCCCCAGCCATGTCGATGCTGCCGTCCTTCGGCTTCACGCAGGAGCAAGTGGCGTGCGTGTGCGAGGTGCTGCAGCAGGGCGGCAACCTGGAGCGCCTGGGCAGGTTCCTGTGGTCGCTGCCCGCCTGCGACCACCTGCACAAGAACGAGAGCGTGCTCAAGGCCAAGGCCGTGGTGGCCTTCCACCGCGGCAACTTCCGCGAGCTCTACAAGATCCTGGAGAGCCACCAGTTCTCGCCGCACAACCACCCCAAGCTGCAGCAGCTGTGGCTGAAGGCGCACTACGTGGAGGCCGAGAAGCTGCGCGGCCGGCCGCTGGGCGCCGTGGGCAAGTACCGCGTCCGCCGCAAGTTCCCGCTGCCGCGCACCATCTGGGACGGCGAGGAGACGAGCTACTGCTTCAAGGAGAAGTCGCGGGGCGTGCTGCGCGAGTGGTACGCGCACAACCCCTACCCGTCGCCGCGGGAGAAGCGGGAGCTGGCCGAGGCCACGGGCCTCACCACCACGCAGGTCAGCAACTGGTTCAAGAACCGGAGGCAGAGAGACCGGGCCGCCGAGGCCAAGGAAAGGTACGCGATGTGCTTGCTTCCCCGCTTGCTGCTGCCGCCCCGGCGACCTCGGGATGCCTGCCATTCCCCCCCCCCTCCCCCTCCGCCCGTTCCCACCCCCGCAGGCGCTCGCCACCGCGTCCTGCTGCTCCCCGCCCGCTGGAACCCGTCCTCCGGGCGCGCCCCGCCGCCCCAGCGCCGCAGCCAGAGTTCATGAACTCTGAGGGCGCCGGCCGGGCCGGGCCGGGCGTGATGGGAGCGCCCGCGCGTGGGCTTCTCGGGGTGTGGGTGCCCAGAAATATGGGCGCTACGTTTCTCCTGCCTCCTTCCCTGGCTGGTTGGGGTGAGGTGGGGAGTAAGGGGGGGTGGAGAGGGTGTTTCTAGACCAACTACCCTGTTTCCCCGAAAATAAGACAGTGTCTTACATTAATTTTTTTCTCCCAAAGTTACGCTAGGTCTTATTTTCAGGGGATGTCTTACCTTTCCATGCGCTAGGTCTTATTTTCGGAGGATGTCTTATTTTCGGGGAAACACGGTAGAAGGGGAGTGCGGATGGCTAACGCAAGGGAAGGATTCGGTAGGGGCAGAGGGCTCGAACCTCGCTCCTCTTCCCGGAGGGAGGGATGGAGCTGGCCTGAGACTCCCGGGCTTTCCTGGAGCTCTCCGGCTAGCCTTTTGGGCGAGAGGTCGCCGCTTCCTTCCTTCGCATTAGCCTTCCTAAGGGAGGAGTCTTCTTCCAAAAACCCACAAAAAGAGAGCGTGGGGAGAGGTGGCGCCCGCTGACTCCCCGGCGCCCCCGAGCCCAGCAAGGATCGCTCCTCTGCGGGCGCCCGGCCCGTCCGCCAGGCGGTCCGCGCCGCCGCACCGGCCCGGGAAGGGGTCTCCAGCCGCAGGCTTCTCTGGCCTCGGAGCTCAGAAGACATTTTTTATTTAGAAAACTGCCTCTGCCTCCCCACTCCTCGCACCAGCACCCCGGCCACCTGGCCCCGTCCCTCCGCTCGCAGCAGCTTCCGACTGAGATTCCAGATTTCCAGATTCGGGTGGCGGCGACCGCAGGGAGAGCGCTTCGGGGAGTCCAAGGAGTTTGGGGGGAAACCTGAGCGCAGGGCCAGTTGGATTTCCTTTGTTTGCCTATGAGTTTGAGGGGGCCGAAGGTGTCGCCCCCGCTTTCCATTCTGGATACGTCCAGCCGAAGTGGGCTTTCTGGGAGACACTAAGAGAAGGGGGGGGGGTGGGGAGAGAGGGGAGGCAGGTTGGCTCTTGGGGTGCGCAGGACCTGCGAGCACTCGGCAGAAGCGCCCAGGGCTTCCAGATCTTGGAAGTCTACAGGCACCCATCGCCCCCGCTGACACCCGGCACCCCGCACCCGCGCCGGCTGTTGCTGACACCCCGCACCCGCACCCGCGCCGGCTGTTGCAGGGACAGGACGTTTCCCTGGCGGGGCAGGGTGCGCCGGGGTGGGTGTCCGTGGGGAGTCCGGGAGGGCGGCGAGAAGAGCTGAGGACTGAGTGACAAGGGGACAGGGACAGTGTGGTTCCAGTTAGATTTTAGTTACAAAACGGAGGCCTGCAGGCCAGGCCGGAGGGCCCAGGACCTGATGAAACCGGCCGCTGGCCGCGCTCCCCGTGTTTGCTCCGGTCACTGGGCCGCTCTGGACACCCCTTCCCGTGACCTGTCCTGCGGCTCAGCAAGCGGGGCCAGGGAAACGCGGCGTGTAATTCTTTCCTCCGATGGAAGCAGGACAGCTGACTCGGTTCACCCCAAACGTGTGTGCTTTGGGCACTGTTTACCCCCTGATAATTTTCTTCATCACCAATAACCATTTCCCGCGAGATTATCAAACTCCTAAATAGGGTGCTTGTTGATAGGTGTTTAAAAATAATGGTCTGAACAAAAGTTTTAAAATGATGTGTGTTTTACATAAGCCCCACTGCTCTGGCTTTCTGAAATCTGGAGGTGGAAGGGACTGGCTCGCCATTTCTCCAGTCTCTTAACTTTCCCCAGGCCCGTGGCATGGGTGGCCCAGCAGGGCTCCTCCATCTGAGTCTGTGACTGATTGCACAATGGCCCTTCCAGCTCCCCTCCCTCCAGCTCACACTTTTTTTTTTTTTTTTTTTTAACCATATGGTGTTGTCCTCTATTTCTCAGGGAGAACACCGAAAACAATAACTCCTCCTCCAACAAGCAGAACCAACTCTCTCCTCTGGAAGGGGGCAAGCCGCTCATGTCCAGCTCAGAAGAAGAATTCTCACCTCCCCAAAGTCCAGACCAGAACTCGGTCCTTCTGCTGCAGGGCAGTATGGGCCACGCCAGGAGCTCAAACTATGCTCTCCCGGGCTTACCGGCCTCCCAGCCCAGCCACGGCCTGCAAGCCCACCAGCACCAGCTCCAGGACTCCTTGCTGGGCCCTCTCACCTCCAGTCTGGTGGACTTGGGGTCCTAAGTGGGGGGGACTGGGGCCTCGAAGCAGCAGCGACTAGGGACACTTGTAAATAGAATTCAGGAACATTTTTGCAGCTTGTTTCTGGGGTTCTTTGTGCATAAAGGAACGGTGGACTTTCACAAATATCTTTTTAAAACTCAAAACCAACAGTGATCTCAAACTTAGTCACCTTCTCTCCAGCTCTTTCTACTTTTGCATTTCCCCTCTCAGTGCAGAAATCAGGAAAAAGAAAAAAAAGAAAAAAAAAAAAACCCAAACAAACAAAAGCACCCAGTCACCCAGTCTTAGTTCTAGGCAACCCATCTGCCTGCTTCAGTAGTCCTTCTTTTTTTTCCTTCAAAGAATGGGAATTACAAATCAACTAGATTTTAATTATTTCCTCTTAATTTATTTATGGAAAAAAATTTGAGAAGAAGAAAAGGAAATGAGAGAGAGAGGGAGGGAGGGAGGGAGGGAGGGAGAGAGGGAGGGAGGGAGAGAGAGAGAGAGAGAGAGAGAGAGAGAGAGAAATAAGTCAAAATAGTGAAAACAAGAGCCTCTAGCCCAGGAGGAAATAGTTGCATTCTTAAGGTGAAAAGGACAAATACGATCTTATAACTTTTTTGATGGGGAAAATTAAGTTTACATTTTTCATATTTAGTGTTAAACAATTTTATAGCTTAACATGAAATAACAGTATTAGGGGGAAAAACAAGTGCCTAAATGTCTTAATGCTCTCTGTGTGAGGCAGTTAGAGATAGAAGTGACCATTAGCAGTAATACAGCTATTTTTGTCAAATTTAGTGGGGTTTTTGGTGGTTCTTTGTTTTCTTGGGTTTTTTTATGGCAAGCTTTAAAAATGTAACAATGTGAGAAAACAAAACACTCCTGAATGCCATTTCTTTTCATGCCCTCACAGCGTTCCTCTCTGTATCCTACTCCTGTTAAGGGTTGCCCCTGTTCCTAGTTTCTAGCCTGCAACAAATATGGGACAAATCTGGCAATCTGGTATTTGTTACTAAAACAGCATGTGTTTCCAGGTTTCTTTTCTATTGTACCTAAACCTGTCTAAATTAAAACTTAGTAGAACACCAGGAGTATGATTCTGTTTCTCAAAGGTGAGTTGTGTATTGCTGCCATTGCTGCCCCTTCTCTCTCTCACCTCCCCTTCCCCCCCACCCCCACCCCCCACTTTAACAGATAGTTTTGTCGCTTTTCTACTTAATGGTGGTTATGGATTGCAGGGTACCTGAACCAAGAGTGGTGACTGAGTTAATTATGTGACAGAAAAAGAGTGAATTTGGCTCTGAGCTATTAATTTATTTTTATTATTTACATATGCAATTTTGTTTACCACTAGCTCTACTCCACAGCATTCATTTGTTAACTCAACTCTTTTGTACTAACAAGTTTATGACCAGACTGTGAAGGTAAAATAATTTATCGGTTTGGAGGAAAAAAAAAAAAAAAAAAAAAAAGGAGGGGGCCTCGGACAAGGAGAGGAGCTGTGTGAATTAACCTGTACAAATAGAAAGCAGACCAGCGGCGGCAGCGCAGAAGCTCTCGGCAGTGCTGCCAGGGAGCGTTTGGAAAAATCGCAGCAATCAGGTAGGCTCCATACTAATTTTTGCCGGGGGCAAAAAATGATGTATCTCTGTATTTAGCTTTTAAAATTAGTGAAACCAATGGCATTATTTATTAAAATTCTACTCAGGATACCAGGATTGGCTTGCTTGTGCTTTGTAAAATATTGTTCCCCAGAGAGAGTCTATTTATTTTCTGACATGACAGTTTCATAATTTTAACTTTTCCCCATCCGTGTCACCTTTAATATAGCAATTTCTTTTTTTTTTTTTCCCTTCCTCTTCCCTGTGCTGATCTAGGAAACTGAGGTGGGGTGGGGATTAAGGCCTTATTAGTAGGAGGGTATTTTTAAAATGTCAAATGGATTTGACGGAGTTCAAGGGAGAAAGGGTCACTGTACTTAACTGTAGTCACTTTTACTTATAAAGTCATTTTTCCCCTCGGTGACGGACAGATGTGCACACAGCCGCTCTGAGACAATCGTTTGGATTGGGAGCTCAGGGTCCCAATCTCCCTTGTTAGTGTTTTGGATCATTAAGTTGGTGTTTATTTAAGTCACTAGGGTGTTTATTCTCCAGGTCTTGGGCCGTGGAGAAATGCCACCCTCTGCAGGAGGGGGCTCTCACCGGGATCTCCGCACATTCTTCACATTCACTCCCCAAAACAAACAGCCTGCACAAAGATAGCTTTCAGTGACCCTGACAGGCTTCAAAGGACGCCGAGGAAATCTCCCTGGAAAATAAGGAAGGGCCAATTACTTTAATTTCTTACATGCCCTCTCTTCCTCCTCCGCGGACTACCCCCCACCCTTCCAGCTCTGCCTGGTATAATTTTAGGTTCGTGGAAGCTGTCTCCCTGGGCACGGGAGCCCACTTCCTGCTCCCTCGGTCGGTGAATCTTGGAAATGTCAGCAGATTTGGCGAGGAGCAGAGCAGCGGGCTGATCCTATAAAAGCCCCTGTGATTACTGCTTGTAAACTCGTTAAAAGGACAATTTTCTGTCGCAGTCATAAACTCTTTGTAAAATCCCTGGCACTCGATCCAGAGTGCATATTCCAGATGTGTTTAATAAGAAATTGCACAATACATGCCCTCTGCCACCCTCGCCTCGGTCTGGCTAGACGAGGGAGAAGCAGGAGGAGGTGAGAAAGTGGGTTGTTTTGAGTTTTCTTGGCAATCATGGTAGGGCGATCATGAGGGCCATATGATAAAATATATATATATCCTCCCCCCCCCTGGAGGAAATCCTTGAGGACCAGCTGCTGAAGGACTTCCCATTTACCTCCTTGGCCTCGCAGTTGAACTGAATCAAAGCCACTTTTCCTTTCTCCCCCCACAGATTTCCTAACCATAGCCAAAAGCAATGGACAATGGCTTATCCGTAAAGTGTTTTTAAGGACGAAACCTTACAGCCGTTTGCCAAGCACAATGACAAAAGTAACAAAACAGAACCAATACTAGGTCGGTTTGTTTTTTTGATGGTTTAAGTCTGAGCACAGGATTGTCCGGGTCCGGCTGCCTCCTCTTCCAGACCTCTGGGCTGAGACCGCAGCTTCCTCAGTCCTCAGAGGTCTGGGGGCTTGGCGGGCCGTTTCCCCTTTGGGCTCAGCAGGTGGGGGGACTCCAAAGCCCCAAAGGCCCCATCGAGGCGCAGGCTCGCTGCTCTTGAACCCATTCTCCAGGCGAGGACAGCTCGGCCTTCCCCCAGCTGGAGTGGAAGCTTCAGGAAGAGGCAGTGACGTTGGCACGGATGGGAGAACAGAGTCTGTGGAGCCGATCTCCCCGGACACGGAGGGCCCGCGGGCACCTGGCACTGACCTGGCGCGCAGCGGCCCTTCCTCGGCTCGGCGCCCGAGGCTGGAGGGGCTTCACTCCCCGGCCTCCCCGCCTGTGAGACTTTGGGAAAGTGCAGGCAGATCTCCACGTTGGGGATCCCCAGGCTTCGCTCCTTTCTGAGGGTCTATGGCTTCTGCTACTCGCACTCTCCCGAGGGCATCACCGAGGCTCCTCCCTGAGTGAGATGCCGCTGTTCCCGCATCACAGCGCGGGGCCTGGGGCCGATCCGCTGCGCCCGGGAGAGCAGAGGCTGCACGGCCGGCCTCGAAGGGCCAGACCGTGGAGGAGGCTTGGCCTGAACTTCTCGGGACCACGCAGGTGCCATTGTCCTGGGCACCCCAGGGGCACCACCTCTCGCAGTCCTGGAGCCGAGGTCCCCGCGGGTGGGCGCTCCCTGGCTCTCAGACCCGCGTTCTGCGCCCAGGGCGGCGGGCTCAGACATCTGAGCCGGGCCGGGAAGCGGCCTGGGCCCTGCCGCCTGTTCCTGGCTCTCCCTTTCCAGCTCCGGATCAGACCTGGCTCCTCTGCTGCCTGCAGCCTCGGCCTGGGCTCTCGGACCCGGGCTTTTGGGCCGCGGCCCTTGCGGAGGGGTGCCAGCCAGAGAGCGTGCTCCTTCCCCGGCCTGGTCGCAAGGACGTCCCCGGCCAAGGAGAGCGGCTCGGTTTGTAGAGTCTCGGGCAGGACCGGCGGCGGCAGCTCCACCGCCTCCGCGGGGCACGGGCGGACGTTTTCTCCCCGGTCCGGGCCCTGGTGAGGGCATCGCCCCTTCCCCAGCCGGAAGCCACTGCCAGGGCGGGCAGCGCGCTTGGCCTCCGCCTCCCGATGTCGGGGCGCACTTTCTGTCCTTTGGCGGGTTAGGTAGGTGGCTTAGGCAGGGAAAGGTGAGACAGAGCTAAGGTGGGGAGAGGCGCTGGTGTTCCTTGTTTCTCCTCTTTCTGAGCCTTTCCCGGGAGTAGAAGCCTAAAAGCTCTCCTAGGCTATTTCCTCTAACCTCCGGGAAGCCGGGAGAACCTGTGTGGGTACCCGCTTCGTCCCGGATGGGGCAGCGCGCTGACGTTTCCCCAGGGCCCAGGCCCTTAGCCTGCAGGTATGCTCTGCGGCCCCAACGTCTAGTGACCCCTTCCCCAGTCTGGCTGAATCCAATAGCCCCACCGGGAAGAGATGCGTGAGCCAGCCAGGAAAGAGCGAGCCAACATCGTGGGCTTATTATCCCCTCTCTACCCAGAAAAAAGCGCTGCCCTGGAGAGGCCGCAGTTTTCTCTAGCGTTTTCCACCGAGTGTTCGCACACCACTTGGTTCCAGCTGATGAAATTGGAAACCCGTTCTCCCACTGAGGATGACAATCAGGGTTTTAGACGCTGTGGTAACTTCCAGACAGCGAGAAACAACACTGCAGTAGCAATTAAAAACAAAGAGAGACTGCTTGAGGCGCTGGATGCGCGGCCTCTTCCCCACTCAGAGTTTCAGCCTCTTTCCTTTCCACTTGTTAATGAACAGCTGAGACCCCAGTTCTCAGCAGGTAGGGAGCACTGCCACCTTAAGGTTTGCTCCTCTCTATTGCTTTTTTCTCCCTCTCCTTCTGGGAGAGTGCTTACTGATTGTTTTCTTTTGCCATAACGTTAAAATATTCTTAAAAGCACACCACCACCCCCTGATCAAACAGGAAAGCGCAGAAAGAAAGAAAAAAAACCACACAACAAAAACAAAAAAACTAAAACCCAAATAGTCTTATCTCTGAAAGAGAAAAAGGTGAACTTCAGATTTAACACACACTTAAGTGTACCTGAAATGGCTACCCAGCTGTAATCAAAATACTACTAGGCGATAGTGCCTGCGCTCCCTTCTTCACTGCCATTCGTGGTTGTCATTAAAACGACAGATAGATAAATAGAAAGATAGATCCTGGCCCTTTTCTTACAATAATAAGGAGGCTTTAGAAATGTATACCAGCTTCCTCCCTCTGGTCATTCTTCCCACCAGCCTTAACTTAGAAGATAAAAGATTTATGGGACTGACATAGGCAGATCCAAATAGAAAGACCCATGGATTTGCACAGGCACATTTATAATCATTTGCTATACAACTTATTTTAATTTATGATTTTCCATTGAGTATGGCTTTTCAAAATGCCATGGCTTATTTATACTAGATACATGGTGATGGTTCAGTATTTGAATTGACATACATGTAGGATGGTAAAGGAAAAAACAGTCTTAGACTATACATCTTCTTACTGACACAGGCCATTCAATTGTCTTAAGATTCTTAAAGAACATTTTAGTATTCTTTAACATCTCACAGAGCTGGTCAGCATCCCTGACACGGAGTCTGCAGAATCTGGCCGCAAGTCTGTAAAATTGACTTTCTAGTGTTCTTTACTTTATATTAAGTATTTTTACAAACTCCACTCTCCTTTTCATCCCCCTTAAGGCAGGGCTTTAGCTGCTTTGCAACACTTCAGTTCTAATTTGAGTTGCCAGTTATCCCAAAGATCTAAATGCCAGGAAAAGGCAACAGGACTTCGAAAAAAATACCAAACCAAACCAAACCAAACCAAACCCACATAGCTGTGACATCTTTAGTTGGCTCTTACTCAGATATTATATTTAAACTGTAAGCACAAGTATGCAATAATATTCCCCTTAACTTTTGCAGCTTGTGTGTGTGTGTGTGTGTGTGTGGTAGTGGTGGGGACTGGTGTGATTGGTGGAAGGGAGCAGAACCTTCCAGGGCTTGTATAGAAACGCACATTTTTTTTTTAGCGTGAGATAGCATAGTCAGCAATATTTTGCAAAAGGCAATTTTACCTCTAGGTCAAGGAGGTAATTACAAGGAAGAAGCATTATCTCTGAATTTTTTAATAATGCTACAATTATGAAAGAAGGCAACAAGCTTTTTTAAAAATTAAGCTAGAGAGAAGGTCAATGTGCCTTTGTATCTATGAAGTAAAAAAGAACATTTCAACCATTGAAGCCTTGTCTGTCTACAGATAAGTGTGGTGAATATTTTCTATGTGTTGCTGATGAACATAACATGCTTCCTCTGAAAGCCAAGTTCTTGATTTAATTGAAGAATAATATTGCTCAGGGCTCTACCTCTGAGAACAAATAGCTAAAATAAGAAAACGAGTTCTGGGAATCTGGAACCAATGGCTGTTTTCAAAATAAACAGGCAAAATCTTCATGAAGAAGGCCAGGAGGATTATTTTAACTACCTTATCTCTCCTCTCCTCTCCTCTCCTCTCCTCTCCTCTCCTCTCCTCTCCTCTCCTCTCCTCTCCTCTCCTCTCCTCTCCTCCTCTCCTCCTCCCCTCCCCTCCCCTCCCCTCCCCTCCCCTCTCCTCCTTTCTTCTCCTGTCCTCTCCTCTCCTCTCCCCTCTTCTCCTCTCCTCTCCTCTCTCCTCTCCTCTCTCCTCTCTCTCTCTCTCTCTCTCTCTCTCTCTCTCTCTCTCTCACACACACACACACACACACACACACAAACCCTTATGGAAAAAACTAAATGGCAGCCTGGCAATGCAGGCCCCTCACCATATTTCTGTTTTTAAAAATTCAGGCTGATTTAAGGCCTCCAAACTATCCTGGTTAACTTCTCCAACATTAATATATCTTAGAAGCAAAATCTGTAGGCGTTTTCTCTTTCCCTCTAATTTTCTGATTTTCTAGGGAGGGAAAGAGATATAGGGGGGGAACAAGAACACAATATAAAATAAAAATTAATTTAAAATTTGTATTATAATATTTAACAAGTAGCAGTTGTACCCACACAGCAAAAGAACACTAGTAGGCGAACCTTTCTGCTTTTGTGCAACTAAGGCAAGAAGTCATTTTAAAAAAATTACCTCTGAGTTAAGTTAGAAATGAAAAGAATGGAGGAGATTTGAAACTGTTTGGATTTTGTAATTTCGAGCCCAACATGGATGCTCAAACACGTTGATTTATACAGAGTGTAGGGGAGGAGAAACACCAATGTACAGAAGGAAGTTAGGATAGAGATTTCCCTTTTGTTAGAGTCAGCCCAACCCTCACTGGCACCCTGACAGGCCGGAGAGCTTGGAATCCACCTAAATGCAGAGACCACACCTGGGCTCCTCTCATTAGGTGGAATCAGATGACTTGAAGACGCTTCATCCTCTCCTGGCTCCTCCAGATTCCAAGTTCCTCCTCCCCCCCCAACCCCCCCCTCCCCCCAAGACTGGAACCCCACAAAAATAAGAGGTAAAGGTGATCTCTCCAACTCTCATTCGGACCATTTGGTGTGAGGGTGGGTACTGGGTTTTCTGAAAATGTGCTTTTCGTTCCCCTGGGGGGGGGGGGGGGGACGAGAAAGAGTTAATTTGTCTTCTGACAGGTTTCACACTGTGGGCAGGTCTGCCAGCGCGGAGAGGAAACAGAGAGCAGCCCTATGATTAATTCTACCTGCTTTTCCCATGAGCGATCACCTGCTCCCGGGGTCATGAATAGCAGGTAGCTCTCCCTCTCCGCGGCTCTGAGAGCTCCGTTTGTTTGGTGACAGCTGAGTGACAAGGCCTGAAACCTGAGCCCATCGCCCGGCCTGATGGGGGGATAAAAACCCTGGATGTTCCCTCAAACATTTCAGGAAATGAAAGTTGTAACGCGATCCCTCCTGCGCCCACATCTTCCCCAGCGAGCACAAAAGCTCAAAGGAGCCTTCTCGGATTGAGTTCGGCCTGGAGTGGATGGAGGGAAAGCGGAGCCCGGCGCGGGGCGGGGGGAGAGCAGGGAGAAGGCTGGAGCCGGCTGGCAGGCTTTGGAGCCAGGGCGGGCGGGGAGCGGGCAGCGGGCAGCGGGCAGCGGGCAGCGGGCAGCGGGCAGCGGGCAGCGGGCAGCGGGCAGGAGAGGACGGGGCAGGGGCCCGGGCGCCCTCGGGGCCAGTTTCCACGCCGCGTCCCAAGCGCCCTGCGCCCCGGGACAGCGTGGGCCGCCGCCACGGTCACCTCGGCCTCAGGGTCAACCCGGAGCGGGAAGGCAAACCCGGCCGCAGGCCCAGCGCAGACCCCGGGGAGCCCCCGTGTGCCGGGCCCCGCTGGCCGGGGTGGGGGCGCCGGGACCCCCGCCGGCGCTGGGGCAGAGGCGTCCCTTCCGCCCCGGCTGGCGACTCGCGGCCTCACTCCGCGCCCTCGCGCTCGGCCGCCCGTCACTCAGCACCGGCCCTGCCCCGGGCTCTCCAGGGCGGCTGGGAGGGCGAGGGGGGGTGGGCATGGGGGAAAGGGGAGCCGAGGAGTTCACGCCCCCACCCCCACCCCGCCCGGCTGACCGTCCTCGGGTAGCGCTCCCTGTCAATCACCGCACCCGGAGCTGTTGCAACCTCAGGGTTGGCAGGAGGAAGTCAATTCAAGGCCCCTCGAGGCCAGTGTTTCTCCTTAACCCAGACAGCTGCTTTGTTCTCTTCCAGAATTTTCCTTCTGCTTCCTGCATGAATTCAGGAATCCTTCCCAGACGGCATCATCAGTCCCCATCTCCCTCTCTCTCTCCAACCTTCATGGGGACTAGGCAGGCGGTACCCCACTCCCCCCCCCCCTCCTTATTTTAACGTAAAAACACATTACAGAGAGAACTGAGGTGTAAAGCAAATAATGTGTTGTCACAGATCCATCACTTGCACACACATGCAAATTGGGTGACTTTGGTCAAGTTACCTAACTTCTCTGAGCCTCATCAGGGAAAACTGGAACTCTAATGCTTACAGGGCATGGGTACGGTGAAGCTTCAATGAACTGAAGTATTAAATGTAAAGTGCTTGCCACAAAAGATTAAATGAATACTAGCTATACTTATAACACCCTGGAAGCCTTCTTATACTTTTTTTGCAAAGCTGCCTGGGAAAATTCCCATGATCCTATAGAGTTTCCAGTGAGGGCAGATCATGGCCATTTCTTGCTCTTGTTGGAATCACTGAGGGAAGCCCCTCAGGGTTGATAGAGACCTAAGATCTGACTAGCCTTGGGCATCAGGCAAAGAGGAAACGTTTCTTGAAATTCTCAGTCTAGGATTTAGAAGTTTAACTCCAGCAATTTAATTCTGAAATGATATTTAATCTATAATGATTGGATTCTGGTCATCTCTGTTGTTCTTCGTGACTTAAACACTTATGTAGATGCCATCATATGTGGCAGAATTCCACTGATGAAAAATAAAAGCCACTTAAATGTGCCTGAAAATGACAAATTACCTGGGAGGGAACTAAAGCATTCAGCTGAGTAGAGAATTTAAGGCCCCACCTAAATGTGTCAACATAAGTGTAGAATAAGAACCTACTTTGAAGATTTAATGCCTTGCTGATGTTAACACAGTGCTGGATATAATAGCACCTGATAAATATTTTTTGAGTAAATGAATGGGCTGTTGAAATGACGGAGAGTCTTTAGATAGAACACAATTCCCAGAGTTGGAATTTCGCAGGACCCTCTTGGGTACATTTCTTCTCTTGTGACACTCGCTAATGATCACCAGGGATGAATAGCTCATTTTGACACATTGCACATCCTTCTCTGATTTCAAGGTCTTTCTGATGTTCTCAGTCAGGTATTACTGAAAGCAAAATGCATGGCTGAAACTTGCTTGGGCAAATTGTGTGTGTGTGTGTGTGTGTGTGTGTGTGTGTGTGTGAGAGAGAGAGAGAGAGAGAGAGAGAGAGAGAGAGGGGAAATTTGAGGTTTATATTTGGGACTTTTGCTCCCTAGCCTGCCTCAGTGGTAGAACCAGAGAACTAATGGTAGGAGGAACAGCCCCAGCAAAGGTAAATATAAAACCTATAGAGTAGTTGGAGCATGCATGTGGTAGGTGTCTTTAAGGATGGGTCCTCACACACTGTAATTCCCTCCCAATGATTTCATTATCATTACTGGAAAAAACATTTTGTGTTCAGTTCTTTAATACTGCATTTTCCTCCAGCATCTTCAATTTCTTCAAAAGTATCCTAGCCAACTAAAATCTATATGCTTAAGTTTTTAGTTTATGGGATTGATCAATTTATAGTCAATCACCATATAGGCTCAGGAATTGCTCAACACTTCTTTTGTGTAAAAATTTTGTTATACAAGCAGTCCTCAGGTTATGTCTGACTTGACATACGTTGTTTCGTGGTTATGTCGCCATCTCCCATTTATTTATATAAAAAAAGTTCCGTCATTTTGACGTATGTACATATGTGCTTTATGTTTTTTATTATTTATTTACCACAAGTAAAGGTCAGGAATTATCTTTCTTTAAAATTTATTTTTTATTGTTTCACTTCATTACTGCTGCGTATGTGCTCCATATGAGTGGTATAGGTGCTTAGTAGGTGGGTTTGACTTACGGCGAAAATCGTGTTACACTGCGCCATAGGAACAGATCTCCAATGTAACCTGAGGACCTGCTGTACTCAGATTTCCTTGAGGTAGAGAAAGCAGATGTATGTTTAGAAATTTACCCAAAAAGTCTGTTATATACATACTAGAGGCTTGGTGCATTAAAATTCATGCACTGGAAGGGGGGTCCCTCAGCCCAGCCTGCTCCCTCTAACAGTCTAGGAGCCTTCAGGGGTGGGAGGCAACCTGGTGATCAGGGGAAGGTGATGCTCCATCACACCTCTGCTGCTGCCACTGCCAGCAGCGCAAGCCTTGGTTGGCCCTGGTTACCTGAGCCTCAGGCGGCCCTGGGTGGCTGGGGGTCTCTGAGGGAACGGGGGGACTCTGGAGGCAGTCCTGTGGAGTGGGCCTGGTTTGCAGTGTGCCTGCTGCCTCAGCAGGGCTAAGGGGACTGGGTGCTGCCATCTTTGGCTGTGAATACCACCATCTTTAAAGGTGGGGGAGTCAGTTAGCATATCCCCTCCTTATTGGCTGTAGGTGCTGCCATCTTTGTGATGGCATGAGGACCAATTAGCATATTCCCTCTTTATTAGGATACACTGCTTTGTGCCTGCAGAATTGCACATGTCCTCACAAATGCTTATTTTTGGCAAATACCTGTTGAAATGTTACTTTTATTTGTGGAGTAAATATTTAAATTTAAGTTGTACACAGACAGAAATGATAGAAAAGCTGAGAGTTCAAGGCCATCACTTTTAAGAATGTGTCCTATATTCACAGAAACATTAGGAACTATGTTTGGAACTATGACTATATTGCTGCTAAATCATTTGCATGTTATCAAATGATTTGCATAGTGCCAGGGCCAGGAGTTATCAGAATTATGCTCTCTGCCATTGCTTTAAACGTGATTGAGATAAAGAACTATGTAATGCTTTTGTTTCTAAATTGTTTTATCATCCACATATTTAGAAATGAAAAATATGTCCATTTGGCTCAGTGGTTGAGTGTAGACCCACAAACCAGGAGATCGCAGTTGGACTCCCTGGCAGGGCACAGGCCCAGGTTTCTAAGCTGGATCCCCAGTGGGGGGTGTGCAGGAGGCAGCCAATCAATAATTCTCTCTCATCATTGATGTTTCTATCTTTCTTTCCCCCCTTCCTCTCTCTGAAATCAACGAAAACATATTTTAAAGAAATATGTCTGTGTATTCACTCAAAAAATAAAGAGAAATAAGAAAGAGCATTTTATACTAAGGAATAAGTTAGTTTAAATTAGATGAAACTTTGCAGAGGGTTCTTTAAGGAGATTTGGGTAGATTCCAACCGTTAGCATATCATTCAAGAAATGAAATGGTTTGGGGAGTTCCAAAAGGCACGTCCGCTCTAAATCAGCTTTAGTTCTTTTCAAATAAAAGAATATATGACTGAACTTGAGGTTGGATAAAGAGGGGAGTCTTATTTCTATGCTGCAGATGTATTAGAGTGAAATAAAACAAGTGTGGAAATACAGGCTCCTCAACTTAAGAGTTTCTCTAAAAGACTTATAGGTAAGTGCTGAATCAGCAGTTCTTATCCAATCACTTAACCTTCCCCAAACTGAAAGACTTATCAATATCCTCAGACGTATATTAACTTTCTACTGGAAATTAGTTATAGCTAAAATGAATTAGCCCCCATGGAGTGCTTAGAAAATAGCATACTAGAGGTTTTCAGTATATTTATGATGCATGACATTTCATGATTTTAATTCTAGGGCAATCTCAGCTGACTGATCCTTCAACTGCTACAAGTATTTTTTTTCCTCTTTTGATTAAGGCCAAAAAACAAAACAAAACACACACACACACACACAAAAAAAAAAACAACAATGGAAAAACAGTCAGTTTTTTAAATAAAATTTAAATATTTTAACATTAGTTGAGCTAAACAAGGAATGAAATGAAATAAGCTTTGTTTTTCAGTGTTCAAGTTTTTAGCATTATATGGTGTCAAAATTACTGTAAAAACATATATGTGATAGATGTTAAAATTTGTGAGCATTGCCCCTCTCCCACCCCAACTATATCACATGTGACTTTGGGATAATAAAGACTTGATATTGAATAGTTACCTGAAATGGATAAAATATAGTAAAGCAGAAGTATCAAGTTTTTGTGAAGATATGAAGAAAACTCACAAACAAGACTCAAGATTTATTTTAATCTTCCATTACACTTATTATGAACAACACAAGTGATTAAGAAAGACCTATTTTCTTTGACGGTTCTCTCAGCCATACTTCCCTAGAGAAGTGTACCAAAGGAAGTATGGTAATGAGGATTAGGAGAGTCAAATACTGCTAGCCAGTGGGTGTACTGTGGATTGTATTACCTGCGGGAGTGGAGGCAAAATACCCATAAAATAGCCTTTCAGATTCAGTTTGTCTCAAGTTACATTGTGAAACTCAGTGGTTTGGTACAGTTGTACACGCATTGGCTCTGAAGAATTGAACAGAGTTGGGGTGGGCCAACCCTTGTGCAGAAGGACATGCAGGTGGTACCAGAGGTTTTGGGGTTTGTGGTTTCCTATGGGAAATTCTTTAGGTGATTGCATCCCCCCTTTTACCCCCTGAATAGAGTGGGTCAGAGGCAGAAGGCCCAGGGCCTCATTTCTAGCTCCGTCTTGTTTCACAGGCCAGTCTGTATTACGAAGACTAATTTGAGCCACACTGTTATTTATAATTTCAGCATTGGCCCTCTTTCACGGAACATACCAACACCGGTGTTGAAATCGTATCTTTCATTCATTAAGAGAAGAGAGTTCTAACATGCCCTATTTCTTAGCTGAGAAATAAAACCTCAGGTTCTGACCACATAATTCACCTTACATTCCTTAGTTCTCTTGGAAGTGGTATCAATAATCCTGGTAACCTGGTGGAAACTCAGGTTTGAGACCTCCTCCGTGCTCATTTAAGTACTAACCATAACTGAAGGTGGCATTTATTTTTCCTTCCCCGTTCTGGACTGCAGTGTGGTATTTTTCTGCGTACAGTTGTTAAGTTGATGGCTGATAAGCTGATGGCCAAGGAAGTTTTGAAGACTTTCTGTTTAGATATATTTTAATTGGTTTAACCTCTTAAGACTGAACAAAAGATTATAATACCTACAAACACTTTTAATGGAAGAAAATAGAAACTTTTCTAAAATGTTGGCAAATCATTGAAACTATGATACTAATACTGTAACTACTTGGGCTACCAGGATGGTAATATTTTACTAAGAAAAATGAATCATTGGGTTTTATAGGAATCAATGGATTACTAGGATGAATGAAATACCATCTCAAAGTGCAGTCATGCTTCAGGTCAACGTCAAAAAAGGTTTTATCTTGGACCAGCTATTTTAGAGACAATAAACAAGAGCATTAGTGAATTTCCATGTCCATAGTTTTTTTGAAATGTATGGGAAGCCAGAGACCACTGTAACTTATTTTCTCAGCAATTTGATTTATCCAGTCATTTCTTAAAACCTGTATTCTGCCCTAGCTGATTTGGCTCAGCTAGGATACAATGTCGGTCTGCGAACTGAAGGGTCACAGGTTCGATTCCGGCCAAGGGCACATGCCCAGGTTGTGGGTTTGATCTCCAGTGGGGGGCATGCAGGGGACACCCGATGGATGATTCTGTCTTATCAGTGCTGTTTCTGTCTCTCTATTCCTCTCCCTTCTTCTCTGAAATCAATAAAAATATATTTTTTTAAAAAACACCTGTATCCTTTTTTTAAATGTCTTCCTTTTTTACACATCCTCATTACCATTCCAGTAGATTCAATGCAATTAATTGTCTTTACAAATGGAAATAAACACTATGTTTATTGATTGATTCATTAACAGTGGGCAATTAATTAAGTCTAGTGAGAGGAGACAGTAGAGTTGGTAATGAAGGTGGATTAAAAGGGATAAGAAAAAATATTTTCTCTCTTTTTTTCTGATAAGGTTGTGCTTCTAATTAGCCAACGATTTGTGAAAAGGAGAAATGTAATGCTAGAAGGGATTAGAAGGTTAAGGGAACTTTTCTGTGCTTGTGCTGCCTGGCTGAGCCAATGGCTTTGCATATAGGAGGCTGACATGTCAGCACAGCGATCTCTGCTAAACTTCTGCCCCCCTTGCTTTCACCAGAAATGAATCCAAATATTTAGTTATGCTCTCAGTGTTGCAATTAAATTAGGAATTTTGCCTAGAATGAAATCTCAGAAAAAGTGAAATTCTTGGCCATGTATGTACAAGCAATGATAGATAATAAAAGTAAGGTTTGAAACAATAAACATCTCATGAGATTTCCGACTCAGTAACGTCTTTGTTTATGATAGATGCAAGGGGAAGGGGTGGTGGAATGTACCTTTAGCTTTTATAGGAACATTTTTCTACCTTGAGAATTTGGCAATAGCTAGAAAACCACAAATGTACACGCACCTCCCTTCCTGGCAGTATGATTTAAAGTGGCTGTCTCAGAAAGAATCTGCCCATGGCCTCAGTTCTAATTCATAGAACTGAAGTCACATTTGTTTTAAAAAGTTGACCAGTTAAGTATAAAGAAAGCTCTCCTTTCTAACAATGAGTGGAGAAATTATGGTTAGAAATGTTATTCATGAGCAATCCACAAAATGGTTCTTGGATCAAACGTAGCGTTAACAGAGGGGATTTGGCCATGGACTCTAGATGCAACCTTATATGGGATAGCTTTATCTCCCTGCCCAATCTCTCCTGATAAGATTGTGCTGGCGGAAACTGAGAACTGTTCAGGTGGCTGAATGACTGGTCTTGAGACAGATTGTCCCTGTGAAATGGGCAGTATAATCACACAGAAAAACATCATCGTAACTTCTCATATTTTATAACCAAAGTACAAACTTTTTACTTCACATATTTTATAACCAAATACAAACTGGACTCATTGAATTGCTTATAATATACACTGACTGGCCAGATTATTATGATCTCTGAATACATGTTAATCTGACCACTCACTCTATATATAGTGTATATTTATAGGCCTGGTGCATGAATTTGTGCATGGGTGGGGTCCGGCCAGCCTGGCCAGGGGGAGGGGACATGGGCAGTTGGCCGGCTTTCCTACTGGTTGAACTCCTGGTTGAGGTGACAATTTGCATATTAGCCTTTTATTATATTGGATATACACTGAGTGGCCAGATTATTATGCATTCAGAGATCATAATAATCTGGACACTCGGTGTATGAATATTCTCACTCATGTTTGGGGTGAGGGGGGTGGTAAATATTTTTATTATAAGGATTTTAAAAAGAGGATCTTTGTCTTTAGAATGTGACTCCAGACCTTTGCCAGGCAGGATTTTCATTATAAACAAAACAAAACAAAACAAAAAATATGCTGCCAGAGCACTCAGGAAAATGTTAACTATAGTAAATAGTCATAAGATAAATGAGAGATTTTTATCTAACTAGATTTGGTGACTGTGTAGGTGTTTAACTGTGTGTTAAACCAGGAAAAACACATCTAATATAAACAGTGTTATTTTTTGGAACAATAGTACTTACGTTGGTTAACAAGTATAAACATGTATATGAATTACAGTTACACTTTTTAAACTAGCTTCTTCCAAGTGCCTAAGATTATGCCTACATAAAACTAACATCACAATTTTTTTTTATTAAATTATTATCTGTGTACATTAGCATCACAATTTTATTAAAAAAACAACTACTTCAGCTGAAGCCGGTTTGGCTCAGTGGTAGAGCGTCAGTCTGCGAACTGAAAGGTCCCAAGTTTGATTCCAGTCAAGGGCATGTACATTGGTTGCGGGCATATCCCCGGAGGGGGTGTGCAAGAGGCAGCTGGCCCATGTTTCTCTCTCATCGACATTTCTAGCTCTCTATCTCTCTCCCTTCCTCTCTGTTAAAAATCAATAAAATATATATTTTTAAAAAACGAGTTCAGAGTGGCTAAGAAAAAATGTTTGAGGTTCTAGATAATTCCTGAGAACAGGCTGCTACTTACTGAATAATGATTGTAAGGCTCTTGGCAGAAGCGTTTAAAGCTTTACCGTAACCATTGATGCCCACTCAAAACACTTCAATATTTATCTTTTAAAAAGAATTTCTGGTATTATTTCTAGAAACAGTAATTATGCTCTCAATAAAATGCTTTTAGTCACATTTCAGAGAGGGTTAGAGAGGTGAGTATAAGCCTAGGTTTAGCACATTAATTATAATAAACTTCAAAGGGTCTAGAACTGGGGTTAAAATCCAAACAATATCTCATGAATTCTCAAATTGTTCACCCTTCAGATGGGATCAGCATTCAATGATCTGGGGACCTTGTCTTGGTCAGTTTCAGAAGATGGCATTATAGTTCCTTTTTGTTTCTTCCACCCCTCAACAAGAACACCTTGACCCCAGTGGTTTATAAACAATCTGTACACATAGTTCTCTCTTTTGAGTATTCAATACATGTCTCTGGAGTACTCTCAAGTTGTCAGATGTTGTCCTGATATTAGAGGCTGCTTGTTCTTTGTTTAAGGATCTTTTAATAAGATCCCATCCACATCAGGATCCCAGAGGAGCCTCATCAGCCTATATTTTTCTGAATTCTTGTTCCTGAACATGTATGTCTCTGCTCCTGTTTTCTTGAGTCTAATTTCCTTCTGTGTTCTTTCTCTCCCCCCCCCCCCCCCCCACTTCGCAATGCTACATTTTATAGCATGGACGGCATCTGAGGGGAGATAAAGGAAGAAAATGGACAACTGTCATATAAAACAAAGTGTATTATTTTGGTATGACCAATGCCCAGCTCATTGCCAAACACCTAGATGGTGCTTTTTGAATGGCTGAAAAAATGATGTTCAGAGAAGAGACATAAGGGACAGTGAATGATAGAAACCTTATTTTCGTCTTTCATGGAGTCCAGATTGAGTACAGGACTAGAGGGAACAGCTGGGAGAGATTGAAGTGAAACTGTCAGGAAAAACCATGTGATGCTAAGGGGTTTGGGACTTCAGGACTTTTTACCTGGGAAATCTGAAAGTTGCTATATTGGGAGAATTTAAAGAACGGCAGATGATTATTTTTGGAAAGTGGTCTCACCCAAAGGCTACCACTCCCCAATCCTCATCTAAGGATATGCATTTTCATAGATTATTTTGGAAAAAGAGGGAGGGAGAGAGAGAGAGAAAAAAACATCAATATATGAGAGAGAAGCATCTACTGGTTGCCTCCTGCACCTGCACACACTGCACTAGCGATGGAACACATGATCTGGAATCAAATCTGCCACCCTTTTGTGTATGGGACATTGCTCCAACCAACTAAGCCACACTGGCCATGGCAAGATTAAAAGGTTTTAACCAATGTTTCTATGTTGGTGTTTGACAGGTGTGGTCTGTAGACCACCTGCATCAAAACCTACTGGTGTGCTTGCTTGTATTTTAAACAAACATCCAGAAGTGATTCTTCCCCGAACTAAAATTTGAGAACAACTGTTCCAAGTAATATTCCCATTTTATAGCTCATGGCATTGTTATCTCTTACCTGGATTTCTGCAATAGACCCTCGAAGTCTTCCCACTGCCATACTTTCCTTCTCTAGTATATCCGACAAGCAGCAGCAGCCAGAATGAGCCTTGGATCATGTCACTTCTCCACTTTAAGTCCTTCCTTGGCTTCCAATTACACTTAGAATTAAGTCTAAACTTCTTATTGTGGTCTAGAAGGCCCAGGATGATCGTTTTTAAATCTCATTTCACTCTTCCCTTCAGGCACCATACTTCAGTCCTATGAGCTTTTAGTGCCTCAAATAAGTCAAAGTCATTCACTCTTCAAGGACTCTACAGACACCGTTTCCTCTGACCCTTAAGATCACCCCTCTTCCACCTTAACCCTTTCTGCCATTTGTGTGTTACCACCTCAGAGGCCTTTTCTTTAAGATCTATGTATTGCAGCACAGAGTTTAGGTGCTATGGCTGTAAATATCAGAAAACCACAACCTCAACTGGCTGAAGGTAGGGCAGGTTCCAGGTATGAGCCTCTAGGCAGTATCTCATAGGAATCTTCCTGGCTAGACCATCTTCCGTGAGTTGATGCCATCCCTAGGCTGGTTGCAAGGTGATTGCTGTAGTTCTAGGCAACTCATCTAGTCACAGCTGCATCCGGAGGGACAGGAGAACTTTCTTTTCCTTAAGCTCTGAGGAGGAAGGAAGCCTCCGCCAACCAATGTTTTGTTGTCTCTTTGACAAGAATTGGGTCACATGCTAGTTTATAAACCAATCCGTGGTGAGGGTTTGGGGTAATTGTGATCAGCCCTGACCAGGGATTCTTATTCTCAGAATGTCTTTAAATAGACACCATTGAAATCAATTAAGAACTATTCTTAGTACAATTATTAAATTGTGATCCAGTAATAAATATTGTTTTTATTCATTGGTATTAGACCCTAACAGTAATTAAAAACAATTGGTCTATAATAATTAGTGTAATTTAAAAGCAATGACTAGTGTAAGTGATATTTTGAGATATCTGCAGCAGTAATGTGCCTTGAAAATATCTGTGATTTCTATTGGTGACAAAGACACAGGTACTATGAATACTACTTGGTTTGCTGCCTATAGCGATAATTGAAAGATATGTTAAATTTCATTTAGAGATTAATTAAAATATAGATGTGATTTTTTTTTCTTCATCAAATACATGTGCACCCTAAAACTAATCTAAGGTTAAGAACCCCTGGCTTAGACTAATCACTTGAAAATTAAGGATATAATAATGTGTTTAAAATGTAAGTATAGCCGAAACCGGTTTGGCTCAGTGGTAGAGCGTCGCGTCGGTCTGTGGACTGAGGGGTCCCAGGTTCGATTCTGGTCAAGGGCATGTACATTGGTTGCAGGCACGTCCCCGGTGGGGGGTGTGCAAGAGGCAGCTGGTTGATGTTTCTCTCTCATCGACGTTTCTGGCTCTTTTATCCCTCTCCCTTCCTCTCTGTAAAAAAATCAATAAAATATATTTAAAAAAATGTAAGTATAGTGCCTAGTACATGGTAGATGTTCAAGAAATGATAGAGTAAAACACAGAAGCTTTGGGAATCCAAAATCCAAAATAATATAACTTAAATAAATTTATCCTGATAAACTAAGAATGGGGTATAGGTGCAATATATTAATGTGCAGCTCCAAAAGAATTTCACATATATATTCCAAGGCAGTTAGAAGAATGGCAAATGAGTGAAACTAACTGGGTGTATGGATTAGAATTATATCAAGAATCTTAAAAAATTATACCAAGCTTAATAAAGTTATTAGGTAAAGAACTTGTCCCTTAATGCCCATGGTTTAGTACCACCATTCACTGTGATTGATGTGCTTGGACTACACAGCTCAACCTAGGTCATGCTGCTGATACTGGATAAACCAGAATCCAGACTTGGCTCTGCATTCTATGGTGTGGTCACCTTGGCTCAGTGCTGGTGGTTCTGGCTTGCACTAGTCATGGTTCTTCATTAAATTCCTGCTAATGACCCTCCTCCCCTGAGAAGGATGTAATTTTATGACCAATAAGATGTCATATTTTGGTCAGGAAGAGGAAAGGTCATCTTGACCCACAGATGGACTGGGGGAGGCGAGGCATTTGCTTTATCCATGTGTGCATTTTGGGGCTGGAAGGAGAAACTTAGAGATAAGGCTATTTTCTGATGAACATTCTTGTATAATTTCTTCATAATAGGGAGTAACTTCCAGATTTCCCGAAGTATAATTTTATTCTGAGGATTACCCTGGCTAGACCTTCAGAGGCAAGTCTCCTACAGGCTAAGCACCCAAATTTTGGAGTTGAGTTCAAATTCTGACTCTGGAATGTACTGTTTGTGTGATACTTAGCAAATAACTTAACCTTAGTAATAGTAATAATAATAATAATAATAATAATAAATACATAGTAGTAGTCATAGCAGTAAAAGTAATCATATATTTAGGACTTACTCTTATCAGGCTAACTGCTTTGCATGGATTCCTTTAATTCTCCAATCCTAAGAAATAGTCCATACTTTTTTTTTTTAATAAATTTTTATTGTTCATATTATTACAAGTGTTCCTTTCCCCCCTCCTTCCCACCCCACCCTCTGCCCTTTCCCCAACCCCCATTGTCCTCATCCATAGGTGCACAGTTTATGTTCAGTCTCTTCCCACATTCCCCTCTCCCCTTTTCCCCAAGAATCATCAGTTCACTCCCCTTCCATACCTCTGATTCTATTATATTCAACAGTTAATATTGTTCATCAGATTTTTTTAAATTTAATTTCCTTGGTTTTTAGATTCACTTGTTGATAGTTACGTATTTGTTGTTCATAATTTTTATCTTTATTTACTTTCTCTTCTGAAAGAACCCCCTTCAGCAATTCATATAATTCTGGTTTGGTGGTGATGAACTCCTTTAGCTTTTTTTTATTAGAGAAGCTCTTTATCTGACCTTCGATTCTGAGTGATAGCTTTGCTGGGTAGAGTATTTTTGGCTGTAGGTTCTTGCTATTCATCACCTTGAATATTTCTTGCCATTCCCGTCTGGCCTGCATGGTTTCTGTTGAGAAATCAGCTGACAATCGTATAGGAGCTCCTTTATAGGTAACCACCTGCTTAGCTCTTGCTGCTTTTAATATTCTCTCTTTGTCCTTTGCTCTTGGAATCTTAATTATGATTTGTCTTGGTGTGGTCCTCTTTGGATTCCTCTTATTTGGAGTTCTGTGTGCTTCCTGGACTTGTAAGTCCAATTCTTTCCCCAGGTGGGGGAAGTTTTCTGTCACTATTTCTTTCAGTATGTTTTCAATATCTTGCTCTCTCTCATCTTCTGGGACCCCCATGATTCTGATGTTGGATCGTTTGAAGTTGTCCCAGAGGTTTCTTACATTATCTTCAATTTTCTGGATTCTCTTGCCTTCTAGCTTCTGCAGAGGAATGTCTTTTGGCTCTTTATATTCCAAATCTTTGACTTGATTCTTGCGATCTTCTATTCTGTTTTTAGGACTCTGTATAATATTTTTTATTTCAGACAATGTATTCTTTATTTCTTGTTGATCCCTTTTCATATCCTCATAGGTCTCATTTATTTTATCGGCCTTTTCTAGGAGTCTCTTGAAAAACCTTATAAGTGTGGTTTTGAACTCTATATCCAGTTGCTTTTTGTCCTCCATTTCTTTCGTTTGTGATCTATTTGGTTTAGGCATTTTCACAGGCAGCTTTTCTGATGGGGCGGAGTTTCAGGGTGGAGCCTACAGCCTTGGCTTCTGTCAGCCCCGCCCTATGCGACTCCTGAGACTCAGGGTCCTTGAGTACTTGTTGTAAGCACCTCTGAGAGAAAGGTGCCCTCGATTTTTGCCTGCTACCAAACAGTGTAGGCTCTCCCGCAATGGGCCCGAAACTGGGGTTCAGTTCAGTTGGAAGTGGAGTTGGAGATGGAGTTCAGAGCAGTCTGGAGCCCCTGTCTCCTTCCCGCCAGGGCAGGCCTACGGCACAGCCGGCCTTCCCTTCTCTGCGCGCAGTGTGCTCGCCGCAGGGACCTCCTTTCTCCGCTACCCCGGGGTGCCGACTTACAGCCCAGCTCCCTATGGCTGAGCCTGAGTCCCCGGGGTCTGGCCCAGAACTGGGGTTCAGAGCAGTCAGGGGCCCAGCACAGTCGGAGTTTTATCTCCTTCCCGCTAGGGAACGCCAGCCAGGCACTCGGCCTCCCTCCTCTCCGGCTCCGTCCTCTCCATGCGCGCGCCGCGTGTCTCCGTACCTTGGGCTTTTACAGCTCCTCCGCGCTTCCTTCTGGTTTTCTCCTTGCTTCTTGTTGTAGGATTTCCAGTCAGTCGACTTTCCTGTAGTTCTGGGTAATGTCCATTTTATATTTTAGTTGTATTTTATTGAAATTGTTGCGTGCGGCTGCGGTTAGGTGCCTACCCGAGCAGCCATCTTGGATTCTCCCCCAATAGTCCATACTTTTATCCCCACTTTAGAGAGGAAGAGATGAGGCTAAAATATATTATGTAACTTGCTTCTAAACATCATTTTTCTTTCCTACAAGATAATTGTGCCACCTGCTTCATAGTATTGCTGTAAAAATTAAATTGCCGGATGCAAAAAGGTGAAGGGATTAAGAAAAAAAAAAAAAAAAAGTATATATAAAACACATAGACACAGAACAGTGTGGTGATAAACAGAAAGAAGGGGGGAATGGGGACAGAAAGAGACTTTGCTTGGGGGAGGGCACACGATGCAGTGGACAGATGATGTTTTGTGGAGTTGTACACTTAAACCTCTATGGCTTCGTGAACCCATGTCACCCTAATAAATTCAATTAAAAAAATTAAATTGCTGGATGTTGCAGGTTATTCACTGTATGATATATAAGTGCTCAGTGGGTGGCAATATTAGCTAGTTTTAGTACACCTGATCTTATACAGCCAGGAAGTCCTTATTGTTCTTCTGTTTATTTTACTAAAATAATAGAATGATTGATTTTGCTTGTCCAGGAAGAGATGATATGGGTTAATAATAAAAACAGGTACATGTGTGACTCAAGGGCAAATACACTCTAAGCATTATCTATGATCATCCCTTTTGCAAAACTATTCCTGGGCCTTCATGAACATGATTTGGCAACTGTAGCCACTTTGTTATATTAAGAGAATCTTTAACAAGGAATGCCTTCTTGTCTTTTCTTTTCCTCAAGTCTTTCTTTTAAAACAGGTTTTGGCTTTTTTTTTTTTTAACATTCAAAGTGGTATGTGATTCCTTACTCCTATTTCAAATATTGCTAAGTTAGGAAAGGGACAACAGAAATATATTTATTAGGTCAAATTACCGTAGACTGGATGGCTTAAACAACAAACAATTATTTTTCAAAGTTCTGGAGGTTGGGAGTCCAAGATTAGGCTGTCAACATGGCTGGGTTATTGGTGAGTGCCCTCTTCCTAGTTTGGGTCCTTACATGTCAGAAAGAGAAGAGAACTAGTTCACTGGTCTCTTTTTCTGCTTCTGCTTCTTCTTCTTCTTTTAAAAAAATATATTTTATAGATTTTTTTCAGAGAGGAAGAGAGAAGGATAGAGAGTTAGAAACATCGATGAGAGAGAATCATTGATCAGCTGCCTCCACCCCCTACTGGGAATGTGTCCACAACCAAGGTACATGCCCTTGACCGGAATCAAACCTGGGACCTTCAGTCCACAGGCCGAGGCTCTATCCACTGAACCACACCAGTTTCGGCTGGTCTCTTCTTATAAGGGCACTAATTTCATTCATGAGAGCTCTATTCTCACGGCCTAATCAGCCCACAGACACCCTGCTATCAAATACCACCACACTGGGGATTAAATTTTTGATATATGAATTTTGGGGGGATACAAACATTCAGTTCATAACATTCCACAAAGCTATATTTTCATAAAAGAATTTATCTCTTCTTCGATTACTTTATACCAGAAAAAAAAAAAAGACATCAATTGACTGGCTGCTTATATCTAATGTCAAAATTTCATTTAAAAAGACTCCAGGAATGAAATTAATGATCTTTTAATAAGAAGGACTCTGTCTACTTTTTACTGAGTATAATGAACCAGTTTTTTGTGAACGAAGATTTCTGACCTGCAGGACAGCTTCCTGTAGCCTTGGGTGTGAGTGCCACCTGGTGGATGCTCTACACACTTTCCTTTATCTCAACCCAAGAATGGTGAATCAGTTGCAGTCCTTCATGGGAAAGTGCCCAAGTAACACCCCTTAGATTTTAGGTCACAAGGACAGCTGTAATGCCTCTCAAGTAATGTGATCTTTGGGTAAGCATGAAGATTTATAAAAAACATAGGACTGAAGCAAGTTGCACAGTGGGGAAAAATAAAAATAAATAAAAAACATACTCGGGAGACAAATGCAATGCAAACATATTATACTGAGCTATTGTGTAGAAGCTTGCCAGTCCTCTGTTTTATGAGCTCCCTGCCTTTTATACACTGGTGACCTAGGCAGTTGTGAGTGGTGACTTACCTTCAGGAGCCTTCACCTATATCTTGCAGAAGGGTAGGAAATTTGTGATCCCCTTGGTTGCGACCATGTGTTGACTTCAATGCCAAACGTGTATCTTCATCCTAGAATTTTGGTTTTGCCACCGTCATCCCTATTTGGGGGTCTACAGGAGACATGTCCCTTTGCATCACTTTACTCTAGTGGGCTCTGTGAAGATAACGTCACCTGGGACTTATGGGGTAACTCAGTGGACTGGGATTCATAGGAGCATTGGGACAACATAATTTCCATTGAGGGCAAGAAGGTAGAAATGGCTTTGAGGGGAAATAAAAACATGTTTTGCTCTTTTAAGAACTTCATGAAGTTTCTGCCAGATTAATCCTTGGAAGGACATGAGAATTGGATAGAGGTTGTGTGGTAGCTACATGGGAGAGGTGGAGGGAAGGGGCACTAGAAAAGGGAAAATCATTTAGCCTTCTCCTCCTTGGGGCATTTCAATCACTTTTGCAGAAATTTTAAAGTTCTGGAGGTTGTTCCCTATGTTATTCCTGACTGTAGGGTTGTCTTCTTGGCATGATGTGACCAGTTTTCTCCTCTTGGGATCTTGCAGAAGCTTGTGGTATATATTTCTCCTCTTCTGGTTCTTTTTCCTATCATTCAAAACATCATGAATAATTCACAGAAGAGTCTGTTGGGCTAAAGCAAAAATTGTATTTCTCCGTTCCAAAGTTGATTAATAGGTTTTTGTGGCTCAATTTCTAAACCTACAAAATGGGATTCAGATTTGGAAAGGGCTCACAGCAGAGGAAGCTTTCTGTTTTTATTGCTGGTTATGTCTAGCACAGGACCCCGGTAACTCAAGGTGGTTGGAATTCAGTATTTTATGGGGAAGTGATTGGTGCTTGGTGAAATTTCCCCAGATTTCTAGGTGACAAAAATCTATATTGTATGATATCATATGACATTTTGGCACTCTTGTCTTTACCAACATCAATGCCCTGCCAGTTTACAGAATTGAGATGTTATTTCTTACACCTCTAATGGCAAAATCAGCTCATTAGAATGAGGTACTCTGTCCTTCCCAAAGATTACATGTTCATATTTCTGGTTTCTCTTTATTGATTTAACCCAGGGTTGTGGGCTGGAAAACGTGGAGATGCTCTTCAGAGGGAGTAAATCCCCTTGGATCTCTCATGATGCTATCCAGGTTCTATGTTTCCTGCACTTTTAGTCTGGGGCAACATTTGGCAGTTCTTGGGTTTCCTTCCTCTGGCTCCTCTACCACATGATACCCAACCCCCAGCAATTTTATTTACTCTGACTTTCAAAGTACTTGAGTTGTTGTTATAATTGGTATACCGGTAATAGTAGTATCGTATAGATTTGTGTCATATCTGTAAGATCCTCTTGGTTTTACACTGAATACGTTTCGGTGGTTTTCTCTGCTTTTTCATTATTGGGTTCTCAAAAATATTGCTGGACAGAAATTTGGTTCTGAGAAATTTTGTGGAACACAAAAGAAACCAGTTACACAGTCATTCTATGGAAGTCATCAGGTTTTGCAAAAAGGGTTTGAAACAAGAGGAGAATGGAAGTGCAGATCTCAGTGGGTTCTTAGTGTTTCATCACAAAGTTTTGTGGTAAGACCAGGACAAAACCACAACCTTTACTGTTGGCCAGACCAGTACTAGAAGAATGATTGATTGCAAGGTTAGCCAAGGTCAGGCGGAAACTTGGCCTGTCCAAAACCCATACCTACTGAGTTTTGCATGGTTTGGGGTTTCCAAAACAGAGAGCATTATGGGGCCCAGCCCAAAGCTAAGGCCTCGAGTCTATGGGGATGGGAAAGTTGTTCTGGCTTGGTTTGTACGTTAGCAGTACCAAGGTGAGGAATTTTATCTGCATTTTCTATACAAACCTTATTTACTTAACCTGTTCTTTAAAAAATTTTACAAAATCAAAAGCATGTCTTTTCTCCCTGTTTCCCTGCCTTATTGCAAGACCAGGACTCCAGAGTCTCCAGACATTTTCAAAGGCCACGAACAGATTTAGCTCTTGAAAAAATTTCTGGCTGCACTTACCAGCACTCACAGACTACATTCAATTTCTTCAGCTCAATGTTTGGGTAATTCTCTAGGGAAAAAGGTAGCAAGGTTGCCTAATCTTTAAAAAAATTGGAATTAGTCTAATAGTCTGAAAAAAATCATTGTGCTCTTCAAGAATAAGAATTTGAAGGAAATAAAAGAAACAGTCAAGCTCAGAGCCTAAGGCCTGTCCCTCAGTGGAGTGTGGGAAAAGTGACACACAAAATACTCATTCCCTTGTCAACTTGTGGGCAGCCCAAGTTCTGATGAGGGCATCATCGGTGGGTGGTATGAGCTTGGGAACGACTCTAGCTATGCCAGAACCAAGTCTTCTAAGGGGTGGCAAAACCCATCAAGCCAATGAGGTATGCTTTTAGCTACAAATTATAGATAACTCTCCTACACAAGGTTTCAATCTTACAGGGTGTTATCTACAACAAGAAGTCCAAGACCGGCAAGGTGGCTTACTGCTGCCATCAGAAACATAGACTCCTTTTCTTCTTTTCACTGCACTGTCATCTTCATTCTGGTCACTTTGGGATTTCCAAATGGCTGCTGTGGTTCCAGATGTCATGCCTGCATTCCAGACAGGGGAAAGGAAAAAAGGAGCTGAAGGGCAAATGGCAAAGACTTAAGGACACAATGGTGAAAAGGCCCCTTTTATGAGGAAAATCAAGGGCTTATCCAGAAGGCTAACCCAGCAGATTTTCATATATGCTATGGTGGCTAGAACTGTGACACATGCCGTCTCAGTAGAAAGTGACTAGGGCTGCGTGGCTAGGTTGAAGATACTGGTTGGGTGATTCAGTCAATAATACCTATCTCAACTAACTCAAGACAAATGGTCAACAATAAAAGGATACCCTGCAACCACACAAAAGAGCACATGTGAAGTACTCATGCTATGGGAGGTCTCACCTACAAATCAGAACAATGGAATTTTATATATATGGTTTAAAGTATTACAAATAATAGTACATATATCTCCTCCCCCCTCCCCCCGTTGACCTTCCCCTGGCCTCCCCTACACCTCAGCACATGTCCCCCCCCCTCCCCCCCCCCCGCAGTCTTGCGTCCATTGGTTATGCTTATATGCATGCATACAAGTCCTTCAGTTGATCTCTTAACTCCCCCTGTACCTCCCTAGCCTTCCTTCTGTAATTTGACAGTCTGTTTGATGCTTCTCTGCCTCTGTATCTATCTTTTTGTTCATCAGGTTATAATGTTCTTTATTATCCATAAATGAGTGAGATCATGTGGTATTTTTCTTTCACCGTCTGGCTTATTTCACTTAGCATAATGCTCTCCATTCCATCCATGCTGCTGGAATTCTTTCTTTTTTTCAGCAGTATAGTATCCCATTGTATAGATGTACCATAGTTTTATAGTCCACTCATCTGCTGATGGGCATTTAGGCTGTTTCCAAATCTTAGCTATTGTAAATTGTGCTGTTATGAACATAGAGGTGCATATATCCTTTTTGATTGGTGTTCTGTTTTCTTAGGATATATTCCTAGAAGTGATATTACTGGGTCAAATGGCAGTTCCATTTTTAAACTTTTGAGGAAATGCCATATTGTTTTCCACAGTGGTTGCACCAGTCTGCATTCCCACCAACAGTGAAGGAGGGTTCCTTTTTCTCCACATCTTCTCTAGCACTTGTCATTTGTTGATTTGTTAACAATAGCCTTCTAACAGGTGTTACCTCATTGTTTTTTTGATTTGCAGCTCTCAGATGATTAGTGACTTTTAGCATGTTTTCATATGTCTCTTGGCTTTCTGAATGTCCTCTTTCAAAAAGTAGCTATTTAGATTTTTTGCCCATTTTTTTATTGGATCGTTTATCTTCCTTTTGTTAAGTTATATGAGTTCCCTATGAATGTTGGAGATTAAATCCTTATGGAGATAACATTGGCAAATATGTTCTCCCATGCAGTGGGCTTTCTTGTTATTTTGTTGATGGTTTTTGTTTGTTTGTTTGTTTTGTTTTTGTGGGGTTTTTTTCTGTGCAGAGCTTTTTATATTGATGTAGTCCCATTTGCTTATTTTCTCCTTAGTCTCTCTTGCCCTAGGATCTGTGTCTGTAAAGATATTGCTACAACATATGTCTGCAATTTTGCTGCCTATGGAGTCTTGTAGGTTTTTTTATGGTTTCCCATCTTACATTTAAGTCCTTTAGCCATTTTGAGTTTGTTTTTGTGTATGGTGTATGTTGCTAATCTAATTTCATTTTTTTTTGCATATATCTGACCAAATTTCCCAGCACCATTTATTAAAAAGTCTGTTTTGACTCCACTATATGCTCTTGCCTCTTTTGTCGAATATTAATTGAGTATAATGGCTTGGGTCAATTTCTGGGCTCTCTATTCTGTTTCGTTGGTCTATATGTCTGTTCTTGTGCCAGTACCAGGCAGTTTTGAGAACCGTGGCTTGATAATATAGCTTGATTTCTGGTACTGTGATCCTTCCAACTTTGTTCTTCTTTCTCAGGATAGCTGTTGCTATTTGGGGTCTTTTTAAAAAAAAAAATTCCAGATGAATTTTTGTAGAATTTGTTCTTGATCTTTGAAATATGCCATTGGTATTTTAATAGGTATTGCATTAGATCTATAGATTGCTTTAGGTATTATGGGCATTTTAATTAAGTTGATTCTACCAATCCATGAACATAGTATGTTCTTCCATTTGTCTATGTCTCCCTCTATCTCTTTTTTCAATGTCTTGTAGTTTTCCAAGTACGGGTCTTTTACATCCTTAAGTTTATTCCTAGGTATCTTAATTTTTTTGATGCAATGATAAATGGGATATTTTTTCATTTCTCTTTCTGTGAGTTTATTATTGGTGTATAAAAAGGCCATAGATTTCTGGGTGTTAATTTTGTATCCTGCTACATCGCCAAATTAATTTATTAGGATTAATAGGTTTTTGATGGAGTTTTTGGTGTTTTTTTATATATAGTATCATGTCATCTGCGAATAAGGACAGTTTTGCTTTTTCTTTTCCAATTTGGATGCCTTTTATTTCTTCTTCTTGTCTGATTGCACTATGGCTAGTACTTCCAGTATTATGTCAGACAGGAGTGGTGAAAGTGGGCATCCTTGTCTTTTTCCTGTTCTTAGTGGAAATGAGTTTAGTTTTTGCCATTGAGTATGATGTTGGCTGTAGTTTGTCATATAGTGCTTTTATTTTGTTGAGGTATGATCCCTCTAATCCCACTTTGATTTTATCAAGAAAGGGTGTTGAATTCTGTCAAATGCTTTTTCTGCATCAATTGATATGATTATGTCATTTTTGTCTCTCAGTTTGTTTATGTGATTATCACATTTATTGATTTGCAGATATTGTACCACCCTTGCATCCCCAGAATAAATCCCACTTGGTCATGGTGTATGATCTTTCTAATGTATTGCTGAATCTGATTTGCTAGAATTTTGTTGAGGATTTTAGCATCTATGTTCATCAAGGATATTGGCCTGTAGTTCTCTTTTTTTGTGGTGTCTTTATCTGGTTTTGGGATTAAGGTAATACTGGCTTCATAGAAAGAGCTTGGAAGTATGCCTTACTCTTGAATTTTTTGGAATAGTCTGAGGAGGATAGGTTTTATAATAGTTCTTCTTTGCTTGGTAGAACTCCCCTGTAAAGCCATCGGACCAGGGCTCTTGTTTGCGGGAGGATTTTTGATCACTGTTTCAATTTCTTCAGTAGTTACCGGCCTATTCAGGTTTTTTTATTCTTGGTTGAGTTTTGGAGCTTGTATTTTTCTAAGAATATGTCCATTTCATCTAGGTTGTCCATTTTATTGAAATAGAGTTGTTCATAGTATTTTTTCCATAATCGTTTGTATTTCTGTGGATCGGTTGTTACTTCACTTCTTTCACTTCTGGTTTTGTTTATTTGAGTCCTTTCTCTTTGCTTCTTGGTGAGCAGGTGTGAAGTACTTATGCTATGGCAGGTCTCACCTACAAATCAGAACAATGGAATTAAAAAATATTTTTTAATTGATTTCAGAGAGAAAGGGAGAGGGAGAGAGAGATAGAAACATCAATGATGAGAAAGAATCATTGATGGCTGACTCCTGCACGCACCCTACTGGGATTGAGCCTGAAACCTGGGCATGTGCCCTTAACTGGAATTGAATCCGGAACCCTTCAGTCTTCAGGCCAATGCCTTATCCACTGAGCCAAACCGGCTAGGGTCAGAACCATGGAATTGAACAATAGCCAGCAGACAGCATCACAGCTAAATTTCAGTGGACTCTCAACAAGAAGGTGCTTTGTGAAAGTTAACAAAATCCAGGTCAATTGGTATCAAATGACCATAAAGTAATTGTGCAAATGGCAGTAATTCGACATGAGGTGATTAAAATGTAATATTATGAGCTATTGTTGACCACTCGAATTCTCTGAATGAGCAAGACAATTAAATCCCATACCTTTCAGGGTCTTAAGGAAGCATTTCTTTTCTTCCTTCCTGTCCTCCTTCTTATCTTCTTCCCTTCCTTCCTTCCATCCTCCCTTCCTCCATTTCCTCTTTCCTTTTTCTTCTTTCCTCCTTTTTTCTTTCTTTCTTTCTATTTCTCTTCTTTCCCTCCATTCATCCTTTTAAGTTTTCAATCTTGAAAAATCTCAGCATACAGAAAAAGGATACCCACATACCTTCCATTAAGTTTCAATAAATTATCATTCACTTATTTTATCTTTCATATATACAACATTGTATAAACAGAAATGTATAGAAACATATATGCATATGTATAATATACATATATGTATATACACACATCTGTATATATATTAACTACCTATCTTTGAACTATTTAAAAATGCTTCAGACTCTTTACCCCTAAATACTTGCACATACATCTCTTAAGGAGACATTTCTGTCTGGATGTGTAACTGTAGGGCAGATATGTGGTAAAAAGACTGAAATAAAGAAATATGATTGATGAAGAAAGTGAGACAAGAGGAACCCATGAAGCAATTATGCACAGAATAGGGAGTATCTGCACAGCTCAACCTTAAAAATAATGCCACGCTAGTCATCACCTGCAAAACACATGCTCTCTGCATATAAAACTCACATGAGAGAAAGACATAGCACAGAAAATATAAATTTAATTCTCTAGGTAGTAATTTTTCTAGCTATATCTTAACTCTAGGGAAGAGAAAAAAATCAGAATATAAAACATTTTCAAGTTATTCTATTACAATTCTCTTGCCTTTATAGTTACGAAAAATTTTAAAGTTAGAGAAAAGTTATTAAAACAAATACCCATGTATGTGCTGCCTAAAATTAAAAATGAAAATTTAGGAGTAGCTTTGCATTTTCAAAAGAGAACAGCAAATCTTCATCTTTGAATGCAAATGTATTGGAAGAAAAGAAGTAAAGGTGTAAGTAAAATATCCCAGGAAAGGGTTGTTTTAGGAATTAAAACCATGTAGTAACAAATGGAGAGAGAGAAGGGTTAGTTTGATTTGTGGAGACTTTAAAAGCCTCAGGATGAAGTTACATGAAAAGGGCAAAACAAAACAAGATAAATTGTTTCCAGGCGTTCTTTTATGCCTACGAGTAGAATGAGCCGGAATGAGCCGCCATTTTTTTTTTTCTTTCTGCTGTAGGTGTCAATGTTCCTGAGTATCCGTTCAGCTAAGGCCTAGTCTTCATTGTTGGCAGTGCTGATGGCCAGTCCAGGAGGCCCCAGAAATGGTGGGTGTGCTGTGCCCACATGGCACCCTCTTTCATCCTCTGTGAGAACAGTGGATACATCAAAAGCTGAGGGAGCCCATCTGTGGCTGGTGGTGTCCACGTTTGTCAGATTCCAGCCAAAGCAAGTGAATTGTGGTGGTTAAACAAACAAATAAACAACAAACACACAGTGGGATTGATTGAGAATCAAGGGTGAAAAGTGAGTGGCTCATTGCCCAGAATCTACCACGCCGCCTCTATTCCTCCTCAGGGTGCTGAACAACTTGATCCAGAAGTCATCTACACCACCTTGATAGCCAAAGCAGAGAGAGCTAGCACTGTGAATTTGGATGTATATTCTTTCCTAAACCTCCTTGTTTGCAACGTTAAGTTTTCAGGCTGCTTTCTTCCTTCTTGAATTTTCCTTTGTCTGCATTTTCCCTGGTTACCTTTTTTTTCTTTTTGTCTACTTATGCTACTATTTCCTTCATCAAATCTCCACTCTGATGGGCAGCATGTTTCTAGGCAGCTAGGGTAAAGGGGTGAAAAGAGTTTCCTCATTGGTATTGACTTCCACTAGCTTTTCTTTGGGACCAATATACTCCTTTTCATGATTCCATTTTCCCCGACTTTCAAGCCTCCTTTCCTTTTAATTAGGCAAACCTAACCTCAGGGCTCTATTGACAGGAGAGGGCTTTCAAAAGCAATGCTCAGAGGGTGTGCTTACCAGAAAGGTTAGCCAGCAAGCACCCAGCTCTTGTACAAGGCCATATGCTCTCTGAGGAATAAAACTCCATTAACAGACTTTTTGTTGCTGGAGGGATTTTTATTCTTTCCTCTTTTCAGACTTAGAAGGATGTCGAAAGTGTTTATTATTAGCCTAAACTGAGAGCAAGTGAGTGTCCTTATCATTCAAAAACAAATACACCTGCTTGGCAGCAGGAACTCTGCCTGGCTTTATGAACCAGGAAAATCAACACTGTGTTCAGAGCCCAGTCAGTAAATCTAAGGGGCCTGTAAAGTCATGTTGGAGGAGGGGTTCTTTGTGGAAGGATGCAGACTTCCACAGCTCAAGGTTTCCCGCTGGAAGGCCAGGCTTGGTTGTCATTTATCTGCACAGACTCTAATTGATGTGTCTTATATTATTAAACGTGGAATACAAGAACTGACGGGTGGGAATGCACTGAAAAGTTAATTGGGAAGAAACCTAAGGAATAAAGGAAAACCAATATGTTCTGACTGCTGTCAGGTTGGCTTCTTTCTGATGTCTCCCGGATGTCCCAGCCCTTTACTTACTTTTATTTTTTTGCTGAAAAGAGAGCTACTTTAGTTCTAAAAGTTAGTCATGCCATTGTCCTGACTTCCTTCTAGAATTAAAAATGAAATTTAAGAGTAACTTTGTTTTTCAAAAGGAAAGGGACATCCTGATAGGGACATTCCCCAGGCTATAACCCCCCGATATTTATTTAGTTATTTAACTTATTTTCAAGTGCCTGTGAATTTTAAGGTACTGAGCTGATATGGACAAAATGAAAGTAGAGTCTGACAGGGGTCCTCAAACTTTTTAAAGTGGGGGCCAGATCACGGTCCCTCAGAGAGCTGGAGGGCCGGACTATATGAACTACTAATCCCTACTGTAACACCTTGGCTGCGCTCACTGCCCAAACAACCTGGCGGGCAGGATCAGACTCCCCTGGGGGCTGCATGTGGCCCGCGGGCTGTAGTTTGAAGACCCCTGTAAACTTAGGATCTAATGAGGATATACCATTAGAGTTGTATACCATTCAGGCCCCTAATACACACACACACACACTAGACCCTTCTCACTACTCCCCCCCTTCCACCACCCCTCCTGCTCCCACTCTTTCATTGTCAGCTTCAAGGACGTTTTCACATTGGTGGCAGTCACCTGCTGTTCCTGACTCTATCCCCCTGTAATTTTCTGCCTTTCCAGATTAGTCCCAGAGGAATGTTTTATTGTTGTTTTTTGACAGCTTTAGAGTCACCTGAACAGGTGGGTATTGTTGTCTCCTTTTATAATACCTCAGCGGCTTGCATGTGGTTAGATGGTTCATCCATGTGGGAGAGATTCCTAGGTCAAATGTAGGAGCTTGAGTGGCTGAGAGGGATACTGTTTTTGAAGGTATTAAAGCATTCCAGGATCTGCTTCAAGAAGTTATCCCAATTTAAGAAATAATTGAAATATGGTTATTAATATTAATGAAAGCAATCGAGGAGATTTAGAAGTCACGTTTGTCAGATTTTTAAATCTAGCATAGCCTACAAGAGTATGTACATTTTGAAATGAGCAGAACTGTGTTCAAATTCTGTTTCATCATCTTCATATGTATGGCCTTAGACAAATAAGTTGTTAAGCTTCTAAGCCTCTACTAGTATTTTCACCTCTGTAAAATGGATATTAGCAATATTCACTTTTGAGAGTGGTGTGAAGATTGAGACAATGTGTATAACAGCTTTTAGCTTTATGCCCCAATGCTAATTCTGTCTTTTCATCTTCCTCTTCTTTTCCTCAGACGATTATGCCTGTATTTTATTTTAGTCCATTCTTTTTTTTTTCTTCCCAGTTCTTGGCTTTTCTCATTGTTTTTGTTCTAATTTTTTTTCTGGCTGATCTTGTCTCTGTTTTCCCCCCCTCTCCTCTCTGTGGATGTTTGTTTTGCCTGTGTTTATTTTTCCATCGTAAACTTTCCTTGAGTTCCTTTCTCATTTGCCTTTTTCAGGCATCTTTTGTTTTACCTGGGTCTCCAGCCCTTTGCACATTGATGTCAACACGGACTGCTGATTTTGGACTTTGCCGGGGAAAGGAGGGTGGAAGGTGCGGGAAGACAGCTCTTCGGGGGCCTGGAGAGAGGATATTGGGGGGTCGGAGTGGTTAGTTGCTGTGCTATACATATTTTGCAGACATATTTTTCAGTTCCTGGCCAGAAGTCTGACACTTTTTCCCACAGGTCCTCAGGGTTTTTTGGATCTGCCCCGATTGCAGTCTCTTTCTCTTCCCTCCCTGTTTTTCTATCCAATTGCAGTGAAGCTCAGCTTCCCCCTCCCCAACTTCCTGCTCTCTTGCTTTCCCTGAAACATGTTTTACCTATTACTGCTCTTCTCCAACATTTCACTTATGCGGAACACCCACTTGGAAGTGGAGTTGTTTTTGAAGAGAGGGAGGTCATTATTGATAATAGCAATAAGGATAATAGTTGAATATGAAGTGCCAATGCTCACACAGAGCCAAAAACAAGACAGCAGGAACTTCTGACCCTGTTCCATAGGGCACAGATTCCTAATAGAATCCAGAGAGTCCGGAGGATAGAAACAAATTAAGGGAGAGGTGGCTGTGACAGGAAGGAGAAGCAAGGGAGAACTTGTTGCATTTTAATTTCCACAAACATTTATTCATCACCTACACTGGGCCAAGCAGAATGCTGGGCTCTGGGTACTCTTTGATGAACAATGTACAGAAAAGTTCTGTCTTAAGTAACCTTTGATGGTTCCAGTGTGTTCTAATGAGTTAGAATTTCCTGGCAACTCAGGTCTAATATTTTAAATGTGGACCTCATTTTCTATCTAGAGAGACACCGTGGAAGGGGCCTTGGGGCTCCAATGGTGGCAACAGATCTCACGGTGCTTATGGGCGATGTTTGGTACGCACCTCAATTACCCATCACGTGTCCTTAAATATTTTTATTATGGCAATCGTAAACAAATAGAAAGAGAATAGAGGGATGAATGTTTATCACCCACTGCTCAGCTTCAACAGCTACCAACATTTTATCAGTCTTGTTATATCTCCTTCCTCCTTCATTGTTTAAAAACATTTTTTTAAAATTCTCCACTATTTTCTTGAAATGTTTTCATGCAAATTCCAGACATCATGCCAGTTCAAACTTTATTTCAGTCTGCACCTCAAGTAGGAAGAGATTTTTTTCCTTACATAATCACCATGCCATTATTATAGGGGAAAAAAATCCTGTATAATAAAAGCCTAATATGCTAAGTGTCTGTTTGTTCAACCATTTGACCAGTGGCTATGATGCGCACTGACCACTAAGGGGAAGATGCTCTGAACAGTAGGTTAGCTTGCTGCAGGGGTCTGGATCGGGACTGGGCAAGACAGGCCAGACACACCCTAGAGCCCTCCCGCAGTTTCTCCCCAGCTGGTCCCTATCAGCCCTAATCAGGACTGGGTGAGACAGGCTGGAAATGCCCTGGATGAATCCGTACACCAGGATGGTTTTGGCCAGATCCCTGCAGGCCAGGCCTCTAGTCAATAATAGTCATATAATTTCTTATTCCACATGCAAATTTCCTCGGTTTCCTCAAAGATGCCTTTTTATAGTTGGGTTAAGATCAAAGCAAAGCCCACGCCTTACTTTTGGTCATTTTGCCTTTTAAATCATGTATTCTATATAATGGTTCTCTTTCCCCTCTAGACCTGTGATCGGCAAACTGCGGCTCACGAGCCACATGCTGCTCTTTAGCCCCTTGAGTGTGGCTCTTCCACAAAATACCACGGCCTGGGCAAGTCTATTTTGAAGAAGTGGCGGTAGAACTTTAAGCTTAAAAAAAAAAATTTGGCTTTCAAAAGAAATTTCAATCTTTGTACTACTGATATTTGGCTCTGTTGACTAATGAGTTTGCCAACCACTGCCCTAGACCCTTGAGTTTTGTAGAATTTGAAGGTGTTTACGTTGTAGTGCTCTGCCCAGATTTCTGCTTCCTGACTATAGCTGCTGATGGCCTACAGACTGTATCTACTGACTGGTTGTTTACAGGAAAGAGCAGAAGGTGTGGCTGTCTTGCTTGAATTTTGAACAACTCTGAAAGACCATCTCAACTCGAGAGCTTCCTGTGACACTGGCTGAGACCTCAACTGTGCCTATATCACAGAGCAGTTTCTTCCTTTGCCCAATCTTATTTCTCTTGTTCCCTTTTAGGTATGATCCCCAGTAAAATCATGGACACAAATGTCCATGTCGGAGTCTATTTCCTAGGAAACCTGACCGAGGACAGTTGTTACGACTCCTGGCAAAGCGGGATCTAGAATTGGATTTTAGAGCTGGATGACCTTCCTCTCAGCTGGCAATACAAACACCCTGGCTGGTGGTAGGTGGAGTACTGATCACATTCACATGGTATAAAGGTGCAATTTTAAAATAGCCATTTCCTACTCTGCTCTTGCATCACAAAACACCCCTTCTTCTTTCTGCCCTCTAACTTCACAAGGAATAATGGTTGGCATGGCCTCACTCTCACTTTTTGTTGAAAAAATATTTTTCTTTTAATAAACTTTTTATTTTGAGATAATTGTATTTTCACATACAATTACTATTTCATGCATTAAATCCCCAGAACTTATTCACCTTATAACTGAAAGTTTGTATCCTTTGACCAGCATCTCCTCATTTCTCCCACCTGCATCCCCTGGCAATGAACTTTCCTACTCTCTGGTTCTATGAGATTATGAGATTGATCTTTTTGGATTCCACACGTGAGATCATACAGTATTTGTCTATGTCTGGCTAATTTTACTTAGCAAAGTATCCTCCAGGTTTGTTCATTTTATGCAAATGGCAGGAGTACTTTCTCCTCTCTCTCTCTCTCTCTCTCTCTCTCTCTCTCTCTCTCTCTCTGTCTGTCTCTCTCTCTCTCTCAAATACTAAGTATCATTAAAAGTGGAACAATGAGCTTGGCCAGTATGGCTAAGTTAGTTGGGTGTAGTCCCATGCACCAACAGGTCAGTGGTTTCATTCCTGGTCAAGGCACATACCCAGGTTTTGAGCTTGCAGGAGGCAGCTAACTGATGTTTCTATTTCTCTTTAAAATCAATAAAGACATTTTTTAAAAAGTGGAAAAATGAGTGCTGTGAGCTTCTTAATAAAATACAATTTGAAGTACTACCTATAAAATATTCTTGCCAAAAAGTTGAACATACGTCTAATCAAGGTTTCCAGTTTACAGGAAATAGAGGGAGAGATGGACAAATTAAATGATTTCTCAAAGAATAAAATAGATAAGTCCAGACTATGAAACATTCTACAGGACAATTAATCTGGTTTCTGCAAGTCAATGTCATAGAGGGAAAACTAGATAGATTTAAGAGACAAAAAACTAAATGAAATATGTGAACCTTGTTTGGGGCATGATTCAAACACAACAACTATGAAAAGATATTTTCATGACAATCGTAGAAATTGATCATAGACTGGATATTAGATGATACTAGAGAATTATTGTTAATTTAAAAAATATGATAATGGCCTTATGATTACATAAGGATACATATTGAAGCATATGGGGGTAAAATGATGTGTTGTTTTAAATTTTATTTGAAATGCTTCAGCAAAGAGAAACAAAAACAAAAGACAATGGATGATATAATTGCAAATGTTAGTAATTCTTGAGTGTGAGTAATGTGTTTATGAGAGCTCATTATCTATTCTCTGTTTTTGTGTGTGTTTGAAATTTTTCATTAGAAAATAGAGAATAGAGCATTTTTTTTTTTAGTTTTTAGCACACTTATTATTATAATGTCTAAATTTACCTGGAGATACACTTCTTGGAAGATGAGATGAAGTTGTGGAAAGTGCATGACCTTCAAAGTCAGACAAATGTGGTTTGAATCCTACCTACCTCCCAAGGTCCAGAGGAAGAAGGGACTGTGGCTGGAACAAAGAGAGCAAGAGCAGAAAATTGGCTGGTTTATAACTGTGTGTGTGTGTGTGTGTGTGTGTGTGTGTGTGTGTGTGTTGGCAGGCTGTGTCAAATTTGGAGCAAGCACATACTTTCTCTGTCTTTTTGTCTTGTTTCCTCCAACATTATTTCATCAGTGTAAAGACTGTCTTATCAACAAATTATCTAAAGGGAAATTTTTGGAACATTATTACTTTTGGAGATAGATCATGACCTGGAGACATGTCTGCTATCTCTCCTCTCTTCCTAGGAAGAGGGAGTATAGTGTGAATTGAGGCTGGAGAGGTGGGTCGGGGTCAAATCATGTGGGGCATTGTAGACTATCTTAAGGGGTTTTGTGCTGATCCCAAGCGTAAGGGGAGTCATCCAAGGATTTTTAAAAATATATTTTTATTGATTTCAGAGAGGAAGGGATAGGGAGAGAGAGAGAAACATCAATGATGAGAATCATTGATTGACTGCCTTCTGCATGCCCCCTACTGGGGATTGATCCCGCAACCCTGGCATGTGCCCTTGACCTGATTAGAACCAATTGTTTAGTCCACAGGCTGATGCTCTGTCCACTAAGCCAAACCAGCTAGGGCTAAGGATTTTAAATGAGACATGCATGTGACAGGTTGGTTTTGTGTTCTGAAGTGATGCCTCTGACTAAAGTAAGGAGAAGAGATTGGAAGGGGCCACAGTGAATATACTTAGTTCTCTTTGGAGGCCAGTGTTGTTGTCCATGTGAGAGAGTGGTTTAGGGTGGTGGTGGTGGTGGTGGTGAACATGGAGGGGAGAGACTTCAAATTGGACAACTGACCACAGTCTACCTCTGAGTTTAAGGAGATAAAATGCACAGAACTTGACAACTGAATATTGTAGAGTAAAAAGGTGATGTCAAACATGATAGGTTTCTGACTGGTGGAACAGGAGGGATGGTGGATTAATTCACTCACAGATCCTTGGAAGAGGACCAAGTTTTGAGGAGCGAAAGAAATAATGATTTTGGTTTGGGGCACATTGAGTTTGAGTTTAAAGTGCCTTTGAGACATACAAGAAGTGATGTCAAGAATGCAGTTCAGTGCTGAAGTCTGGAGCTCCGATGAGAGAACAGTGTGAGTCTACTAGTTTGGTTGAAAAAGTTCACCTTTGGACTTTCCTATGTAATTGCATTACTACTATAGCATATGCAAACATTCCACAGATATAACACATTAAAACATTTCACAGCTACATACCTATGAGGAGCAAGTACACATATAAACCAACATAAAGTTTTGTTTTATTTTACAAATGAGCAAGTTCGTTTTTTTGCGCGCGTGTGTGTGTTTTTTTACAGGAAAAGTTACCTTTTCTCTGGTTTTTATTTTTTATTGCAAATGTCGAGGAATTCTGGCAGTTGCTAAGACTTTTGTGAGCCAAGTATGCCTTAGTTTTCTCCTATTATTACAGTTTCTCTTTTTCGTGATGCATATTGCCAGTTACTAGTTAGATCAACTTTCTGTTGAAGGAGATTGCTCTGGAATTGCAATTGCTCTGGAATTGCAATCTAGCAATTGCTAAGCAGGAACACCCTCTCCACTTCATTGGAGAAAGCCACCACAGAACTGTTAAAGTGATCTAAAGAGTCAGATCTCAAGTATATTTTAGGTGTGGGACAGAAAGTAAGCTGGTGGGGAAAGAGCGGTGGTGGTGGAGATACTGTCTCTAATCCTATGTTTAAGAAGGTCTATAAAATGTTGCTTTTGTAAATAAGTTGGTATCTTAAAGGGCTATAACTCCCTCAGAGCCTTTGGGAAACTCAGATGTAGCCTGTGGTCAGTTGTCCAATTTGGAGTTAGTTTTGCTTAATCTCCTGGTGAATACTTTGTAGTGATGCTGTATTTTTAACTGGGAAAGGAAGTCAAGTTAATGGTGCACTAACTGGCCCTTCGACAGCACTTGAAAGTTTATGACTCTTCCCTTGCTGCACGTATTTATTCACTTCTAGGTTTTCCTAATTGCTTCTTCATTTTGCAGATCAGTCCATGATTCAGTTAATAAATAAATAAAATTATTAAAACAACATATTTGGTTTATCTAATTACTGTCTCTTGATTGATATCCTATGATTCATTTCACTGGAATTGACATGATGTTTCTGTCAGTGAGTTAGAGAAGGGCAGGTATTACTACTATTATTCCCATTTTTAGATAAGGTAAACAGTGGCCCAAAGAGTTAGTAAATATCAGAACCAGAGCTGGAGCACAGGTGTTTTTATTTCTATCTTAATAAGGGAGAAGGGGGTGTGGGGAAGGAAGATAAAAGGGAGAGAGTAGGAAGAAAATAAAAGAAAATGAGTTTGCTTATTTATTCCTTCAAAAACTTTTTTTTTTTTACATCTTTTTTTCTTAAATTGATTTCTGAGAGGAAGGAAGAGGGAGAGAGAAATGGAAACATCAATGAAGAAAGAGAATCATTGATTGGCTGCCTCCTGCACACCCCCTACTGGGCATCAAGCCTGCAACCTGGGCATGTGCCCCTGACTGGAATGGAACCGGGGACCTTCAGTCCACAGGCCGATGCTCTGTCCATTGAGCCAAATCAGCTAGGGCTTCCCCCCTGCCCCCCCCCCCCCACAGCTTTAATGTTCCTGCTCCTGAAAACACAATGATGTAATATGCATGATTACATGCCAGAAGCTAAAAGTCCAGTGGATGAGAGAAACTCATAAATATTGTAGTTCAAAGAGAAAATTAAAGAAGGGCCATGGAAAATACATTGTGTAAAATAAATTATAACATAAAGTAATTTTTTGTTGCCTTGGCTGGTGTGGTTCAGTTGGTTGGGCTCCGTCTCGTGCACTGAATTCCCAGTAAGGCCACATGCCCAGGTTACAGGCTTGATCCCCTCTTGAAGGAGGCAGCCCATCGATCGATGTTCTCTCACATGGATGTTTCTCTCTCCGTCTCCTTTACTCTCTCTAAAAATCAATTAAAATATTTTAAAGTAATTTTTATCAATGATCTCAGTTTCTCAAACCCAAACATCTAATACCTTTTTATTTCTTTGTCTTGAAGTGGATACTATGCATTATCTGATGTTATTTTTCATTCAAGCACTTTTAAGTCTTCATGCTATTTCCCCCTCATTTTGGCATAAGACTCCAATATGTATCCTTTCTTAGCCACAATGGCCCACAGAAGTTGTTGCAAATTCCTGTTTTCAACTGTAGGACTCAGAATTATGGGTTTGGAGAAAGGCAGGACTTACAGATGATCTTCCTACCCTGTCTTTTGGACTCTCCTTGTATAATTATGGAAAACCTTGACGAAGCACCATGACACACTCCTGAACTTCCAAATACTGTCTATTTTACCTTTTACAACCTGGTCAATCCAGGGATAAAATAATGGGCTAGATGAGAGAGAATCATTGATCGGTTGCCTCCTACACACCCACTACTGGGGAAATTTACTTTGTTTTAAAAAGATATTATTTCAGAAATCTTGTTATAGTGTTGAAAGTAGAATTGCTTTGGTTTGAGTATAGAAAAGATATGGTGACTGATGTGACCCATTTAATTAAATATAATTATCCCTCTTCACCTAGTACATCATGCTGTTTTGTGTGTGCTTGCATGTGTGTGAATCACCACGAAGCAAACCACTACTTCTTTACATTTGGGATGTGATGGCTGACCTATTCCTGTGGTCATTTTACAAGAGGGAGGTTTGTTTACATATGCATTTACTCAAAAAGCACTTATTGAATATCTACTATATTCAAAGCACTTTTAGATGCATGGATACATGGGAGATACAGATGTATTATACCTGGCTCCCAGGAAGGGTTCAAGTGAATTAGTAAGATAATATGTTTATGTGAAAATTGCTTTATATAAGCAGATATTTTCCCAAAAGAACCTCAAATCAATACATCTTTTCCTATTGCTTGTTTGGCCCAAAGGTCAAATCTTTCCAATGTTGTTACCTTTCTACACCATATATCCTGGACATAAGGAATGGCAGTAAATCAGTCTTGGACTTGGTTCATACTCTTATGTCTCAGAAGCTGTGGAGACTATGGTTGTGACAACACCATTCATCTCATCCACTGTTAATCCCTCAGAGTTATAATCTTCACTCCGATTTGAGTAGAAGAGGAAGCTGAGACTAGTTTTGCCTTTTGAATCATGCAGACATTAAATAACTTGAATTTTCATCCTCACTGATTTCTTTTGCAAAATGCCCTGGCATGTCAGATGTGAGCACAGAAACCATGGTAGGACTCCCTCCTCTTGCAAAGCAAAGTGGAGTGTTACTGTCACAACAAATGCATCTTTTCTTTTCCTCTAGTTTTCATAAATGCCCAGGTGCATAAGCAAATATCCTAGGGATTACATGTGGCTTGCTCCAGGTCATAATAATTTCTATATTTTCTATGTTTGTGGTCTTTTTTTTTCTTTTCTTACTCTTTCCCTAAATTCTATTATCTGGCCTACCAAGAAAAGATGCTTATTCTCAAAATATAGATTTAGAAAACTAAGGCTCCATGAAGGGAAATCAATGACAACTCAACTTGTTTGGCCTTTGTTCAAAAAATAAGAATTGTATATCTTAGTTATGGTCTGTTAGTTGCTCTGGAATCTTTGGTACAAATTAGTAATGATTTTAGTTGTATTTGGCATTGAAAGCAGCAGAAAATAAGACACGTTTTATTCTATAGAGTAGTTCCAGCTGGTGTTGACTGAAGCCACCTGACTTTTAAATAGTGTTTATTGCAAAGGTCATCTTACATCATTGCTCTGTTGTGCAAGGTTAATTGCCAATTTGTTTTAAATATTATGCAAAAGCCTTGGCTTGGTTGTAGAAAACTTAGTCTTGAAGAATTTGACTCTTTTAGGGATGAATAATTAATGTCTTGTGATATCATATGCCTGAAAGAGAATTCTAAAGTTATCCATGATTTTCCTTTTCCTAAATGTAAGTGTATCCTATTTTTAAAAATCCTGGAAACCACTCTATGTAAAAATATAAATGAAAATTTTAAAGCAAACATGGTGAGAAAGTATTTACAGAAAAATACGATAGACAAAAGATTACTAATTTTGTTACATAAAGAACTTTACATAAATGTATAAGAAAATCAATAAGACTATTTAGGCCCAGCTGGCCTGGCTCGGTGTTTGAGCATTGACCTATGAACCTGGAGGTCATGGGTTTGATTCCCAGTCAGGGTATATGCCTGGATTGTGGGCTTGATCCCCAGTATGGAGCGTGTAGGAGGCAGCTGATCAATGATTCTCTCTCATTATTTATGTTTCTATCTCTCTCTCCCTCTCCCTTCCTGACTGAAATAAATAAACTCAATAAAAATATATTTTTTAAAAGATTACTTAGGTAAGTAAAGAAAGGATATGAACAAACATTCCACAAAAGATAGGTGTAGGGAGCGACTCTAGGGTTAAGCCTCAGACTGACCTGTGGGAGGGCCACAAACAAGTCCCAGCTTGGAGGGCAGACAGAGTCCTCTTAGCTTAATTAAGCTTAACCTTATAGCCATCCCTAGTTACTTCCTAGGTAGCTAATGGGCTGTGGGAGATACAGCAAATGCTGTGAAAACAAGTGACACTCACAAGAACATTATAACTATGTTGACCACTTTCTTGTTTTTCTCTGACTATAAAATAAAGCCTCAGCTTGCAGGCTGGATCTTTTCATATCCTCATCCAGGCACTGGAGATCCTTCAAGCCCTAACTATTTTCTCTTGTCTGTTTTTTCTTAATCCTTCACTGCCCCTCCTCAGGCTCACCGAAACTGCCCTTGCTAGATGCATCACACATAGGTATATAGCAGATGTTATTTTGTTGTTGTTGTTGTTGTTGTTATAGTTAATCAAATTAGCAGACTTGATTATAATAATTTGGGAGTATGCTGAAAAAGGTATTGTCTAACATCATTTTTGAAGTAGATAAATTAACATGATTCTTGCAAAGTAAGTTGGAAACTGTATGAAGATTCATACATTCATTTTCAGAAATTCTACTTTTAGTAATCTATTCTGATAGTATAATCCTATATAATAAAGAGGTAACATGCAAATTGACCCTCATGCCCTGGCACAAGATGGCCACCCCATGTGGTCAAAGATGGCTGCCGCAAGATGGCTGGCAGGGGAGGGTAGTTGTGGGTGATTAGGCCAGCTGGGGAGGGCAGTTAGGGGTGACAAAGCCAGCAGGAAAGGGCAGTTGGGGGCAAACTGGCCTGCAGGGGAGGGAGGGCAGTTGGAGGAGACCAGGCTTGCAGGGGAGGGCAGTTAGGGTGACCAGGCCAACAGGGGAAGGCAATTGGGAGTGACTAGGCCAGAAGGGAAGGGCAGATGGGGGCAACCAGGTCAGTCGGGGGCAATCGGGCTTGCAGGGGAGTGTATATCTTTCAATAAAAAAAGTACTAGAATGTTCACAGCAGCACTGTTCATAATAGCCCTAAACTGGAAACTACCCAAATGTCCATCAATAGTAGAACAGAGAGAAATTGCGGTGCAAGTGTTCTGCAGCAGGGACAATTAACAAACTACTGTTATATGCAACAGTAGTTGATCTCACAAATACATGATTGAGCGAAAGAAGATAAAACAGCTCACATATTGAATGATTTTGTCTATATTAAATACAAAGGTGGCAGATCTATGCTGTTAGAAGTCAGGATAGTATTTACTCTTGTGGAGGAGGTAGTGACTGGAAGGGAGCATGGGGAGGCTTCTGTGGGACTGGGAAAGTTCTGTTTCTTGATTTTGGTGTTGGTGACATGGCTCTATTTACAATAGTTTGTAAAAAAATCCATTGAGCTGTGCATTTATAATACGTCCTTTGTGTGTTCATATTATTCTTCAATGAAAAGTTAAAATTAAACCCATATGACCCTTATATATTTAGAAATTTAAAAGCATTTATTAAATACCTCATGAATAAGAGCATAGTCAAAATGGAAATTTGTAAATGCCTAGAATTATTGTAAAGAAAATACTAAATTAAAATTCATGAAATATAGCAAAAACAGAGAGAAATGTCTATATTTTAAAAATACGTTTTACTGATTTTTTTTAAAGGAGAGAGAGAGAGAGAGAGAGAGAGAGAGAGAGAGAGAGAGAGAGAGATTGATTGAGAAGCATCCATCAGTTGCCTCCCACAAGCACTCTAACTGGAGATCAAACCCACAACCTGGGTATGTTCTCTGACCAGGAATAAAACCAGTGATCTTTTGACGAATAGGGCAAACACTCAACCAACTGATCCAGGGTGGAAATGTCTATATTTGAATATTTACATTATAAATAAGGAAAGGATGAAGAATTAATGAGCTAAGCATTCAACTTAAAATAGCAAAAGATCATCAGAATAAACCCAAAGAGAATAGAAAGAACCCAAGGTAAGAATACACATTAATGAAATAGAAAAAATAGAGATAAAATAAAGAAGATCAACAAAGCCAGAGTTGTTTCTTTGAAAAGTCTAATAAAATAGACAAATCTTTGGCAAGACAGATGATGAAGAAAAAGAGAACATGTAAAAACACTATTAGTAATGAAAAAGATATATAGTGACATTCAGCAGAAATTAAAAAGATAGTAAAAGAAAGCTATGAATGACTTTATGCCAATAATCAAAATTTGCTGAGAGAGTACAGCTTGTGTTCTCTCTCTCTCTCTCTCTCTCTCTCTCACACACACACACACACACACACGCACGCACACACACACACGCTGTGATGTGTGATGGATGTTAATTTTTCCCTAGTTTTAGATAATGGCATACATTACTGTGTAAGTTTAAGGTTTAAGCTAAATGTAAGGCCATTCTACCAGGCATGAGGTGATACCTCATTGTGATTGCTTTTCCCTAATGACTAGTGATGTTCATGTACCTGTTGTCCATTTGTTTATCTTCTTTGGAAAAACATTTACTCAGGTCATTTGCCAATTTTTAAATTGGATTGTTTTGTTTTAGGTTTGTTTGGTGTTTTTAGCTATTGAATTGTGACTTCTTTATATAGTTTGGGTAGTAATCCCTATTCAGATATATGTTTTGCAAATATTTGATGGATATGTTAATTCACTTGATGGTGGGAATTCTTTCATAATATATGAATATTAGCTCATCATGCTGTATACTTTAAACATAAGAAAATTTTATTTGTCAATTATACCTCAATGAAGATGAAAAAGTAGAGGAAATATAAGAAGTTTTTGCCATTTGAACCACTTGCTATGTTAAACAAACAAACAAACAAAAATCCAGATATACTGTTTATAAGGCATATATCTAAAACATAAGACACACTTAGCAAAGATACATTCTTAGCAAAAGAATGGAAAATAGACACATTGGGCAAAAGCTATAAGGAAACTAGTGTGGTCCGAAGGCCTGGCTGGCCCTCAGGGCCAATCTGTGGGATGATTGGCAGGGTGATTGGGGAGTGGGGGGCACTGGCACCCACCTTGACCAGCCTGGTGCTGCCCACTTGCTGGCCCTACCCCCCACCACTCTGCGGGGCAACCAGTGCGGGGAGATCAGGGGGTCCTTGCTGGTACCTGCCTTCTGGCCTGGGGCCTGTGGGGCAGTTCTTGCATTGGGTGTCTGCCCCCTGGTGGTCAGTATGCATGATATAGACATAGACATAGACATAGACATAGACATAGACATAGACATAGACATAGACATAGACATAGACATAGACATAGACATAGATATAGATGATATAGATATAGATATAGATATAGATGATATAGATATAATGATATAGGTATAGGTATAGTATATGTATAGGTATAGGTATAGGTATAGATATAGGTATAGGTATAGGTGTAGGTATTGGTATAGGTATAGATATATTGATAGATATAGATGGTATAGATATAGATATAGATATAGATATAGATATAGATATAGATATAGATATAGATATAGATATAGATATATGGTGAGTATCAAACAGCATCCACTAACTTCAAATATATATAAAGATAATGGGATGTCACTCCCCTGATTAGGTTACTATGTTATACTGCACAGGTGATCAGACTGTCACTTTTGTGATTATGTTACAATATATGACAGCAGACTGATGCTCATGTTTCTCCTTGCTGGATGAATCAACAGTCATATTGAGAAAGCACACATGTCCAACAACTATGGGTAGCCTCTAGGACCCGAGGGAGATCTCCAGTCAACTTCTATCAAAAAACCAGGGCCCTCAGACACGTAGTCACAAGGAAATGAAGTCTATCAACAACCTGAAAAGCTGGGAAATGGATTCTTGTCCCGTCAAGCTTCCAAATGAGAATGTAGTCTGGCTGATGCATGATTGCAGCTTTGTGAGACTGATACAGCAGAGGATTTAGTCAAGCTATATCTAGACTCCTGATCCATGGGAACTGTGAGATAATCAATGTGTGGTGTTTTAAGGCACTATATGTGTAGTAACCTGCCACATATAGCAGTAGTACACATAGAAACGTTTGTGTTGGGGTGAGTATCAAAGAGCATCACCTATGTGCCCAGAAAAGAATATTGCCAGGCAAATAAGAAAGGTTATAATACATTTCATATATTACTTTATACATAGGCTATAGCTGGTGGTGATTTGGAATTAATGAAATAGTGAAAATAAGTGATTCATTGCAGTAGTTTGAAACTTTTCACTAACTGAATTCTGATGACAGTTGATATAACGTTAACATGAATGTTTTTGTTGTTTGTCTGTTGGTTTATTGGTTGTTCTGTCTTCTGGGTGTTTGCTGTGCTTGTGGTTGAATAAAGCACTTCCATGGGCCTTTCATAGGATTTCTGGTGGGTTACTTCTTTCTAATTTTCCCTATATCCATGCTCCCAAAACCAACAAGAATTTTTATATTAGATGCTGAATTCCATACCTTCCTTATTTCCATAAGAAATCCACTAACTTCAAGTGTTCTATGATTTTTTTAAAGGAGTGAGGAGGAAATACCCTTTTAATGAAGGTTTGCAGAGAATCAAAGAGGAGAATCACGAATGAATAATGCCCTAACATCATCTTGCTGGCTCTTTCCCTCTGTCCTCTCAGTTTCTCCCTGAGCAATTAAGTATTTCCTCTCTTCATCTCACACAGGGCAGTTTTGCCCTCCTTCAGTTTCCCTTAAGGTCTAAGCTTTTAAAAATATATATATTTTATTGATCTTTTACAGAGAGGAAGGGAGATGGATAGAGAGCTAGAAACATCGATGAGAGAGAAACATCGACCAGCTGCCTCCTGCACACCCCCTTACCGGGGATGTGCCCGCAACTAATGTACATGCCCTTGACTGGAATCGAACCTGGGACCCTTCAGTCCATAGACCGACACTTTATCCACTGAGCCAAAAACGGTTTTGGCCTAAGCTTTTATCTGAATTGACTAATCAAAAGATTTCTTCCAAGTAAATGTTTTGTATGTGGCCAGACTGCCACTTGCCTTCCCAATATCTATTCACTCCTTTTCCTTACCAACAGAACTCAGATAAAGTATTAATTTTCCCAAGTTTTTATTAGAGCCAATAAGATGTACGTAGGCTATATGGGGCATTGGGGAAAACTATGATTTCCTGATATAAAGGGGCAGATTCAGTTGCCATTACCCTTTGCCCTTTCCCTTCTTTCCTGCCTGGACAGACATAGTGGTTCTCAAGGTTATTGTCCTCTTGTAACTTTGGAGATCAATGGCAGAGCAGGAAAACAGCAGGACAACCTTGAGACTTTGTTGAGCTGTTTCACTTGCCCTCGTTATCAGCCTCTGGAACTATTGTCATGGGAAAGAACAAAATCTCATATTTAATTAAATCATTGTTTGTTGGGTTTCTGTTATGTCATCTTGGCTAATGCAGTGCTCTTCCTAAAAGGAGTTCTGGTGAGTAGTTTATTTTCCTTTCTACTTGCTTCTTTATCTTTTCTGAAAGGCTTATTTTGAACAACTAAAAAAAAAATTGTTTCTTTTTTGCTCCTTCCTTGAGGCCTCCCTCAGCATGGTGATTTATCTAAAAGAAACATGAATCTGACTTCAAAAAGCAGTAATGGTGCCTGGCCAGCATGGTTAAGTTGTTGAGCATTAACCTATGAAACAGTAGGTCATGGTTCGATTACTGGTCAGGGTACATGCCCAGGTTGTGGGTTCGATCCCCAGTGTGGGGAGAGGGTGCAGGAGGCAGCCAACTGATGATTCTCTCTCTCTCTCTCTCTCTCTCTCTCTCTCTCTCTCTCTCTCTCTCTCTCTCTCTCTCTTATTCTCTGGGAAAAAAAAATTTTTAAAGCAATAATTGTTTTATTGGAGCCTCTAGAGCACAGGGAGAATGGTCCCATATAGCTCACAGCAAAACTTCCTCCAATCCTTTTTGTAAAGCTTTCTCCCCAAAGTCACAGATTAATTTATATTATATTCCTCCCCGTCTCTCTTTGCTAATTCCTCCTCAAAACTCTGTCCGCCTTTCTTTCATCTTCTCACTTCTATCTTTGAGTTGAAACTTCTCTTCAAGAGAAGCTTCATGCCACCACTTTGGTAAATCAAATTGTTCTCTTCACTCTTCCTGAAATTTTCAACTTATCTATGAACCCTGGGAACACATTAAAGAATCTATGTGCAGTTGCAGACTTGTACTCAGAAGGCAAAGAGAGCTGTGAAAAACGACGCTTGAAATTTTTATCCCATGAATTATTAGTCAAGATCCTAAGATCTGCAATTGGCAAGCTGGAGCCCAAGGAAAGCTAATGGTGTGGTTCTAATGAATGCCGGTGGCTTAAGACCCAAAAAGAGCCAAAGTTTCAGACAATCCAAAAACAGGAAAAGAAAGGAGAAAAAAAAAAAAGATGTTCCAGCCAGTCAGGCAGGAGATGTTCTCCTTTACTTGGGAGAGGGTCAGCCTTTTTGTTCTATTCAGACCTTCAACTGATTGGATGCTGTCTACCCACAGAAGGGAGCCCAATCTGCTTTATCCAGTGTATTGGTTCAAATGCAAATCTCATCCAGAAATACCCTCACAGACACAACCCGAATAACTTTTAACCTATGTCTGGGCATCTCTGGCTCAGTCAAGTTGACACATCAAATAAACCATAACAGCCCATCACACTGTATCTCTCACACAGCTCTCCATAATATGGGCCAACTTCCTACACTCCTTTATGCTCACTTCCCTCCCTCTGCCCTTGATCCTTTCACACCAGGCTGTTAGTTCCATATTCTGGAGTAGACTCTTTCCCACCTTTCTCCCCTTCAAACCTCTCTTCGTCCTTTAAGACTTAGCCCAAATGCCACTTCCACACATTTATGTCTTCCCCACCCCCACCTACAAAAGCATTTCTTCTACTACTACCCAACGACACAGATGCTTTCTTGTTCCTTTCCTCCTGTTTTCTTTCCTTGAAAAACTCTATTAATTATTATAATAAAAACATTTCTGGAAAAGCAACACCAGGCACCACATGCATTCCAAGTCTGGTTTTTGTTATCAGATTTGTTTTCCATACAATTCTCACCATGAGCGTGAAGTTATGGTGTTGTTCTTGTGGCGGGATGTAGTTGGCTCTGCTTTGTGGTTGGAGCTGCCAACCTCTGGATTAAATAATAAAGAGCCAATTGTATATTTCAGGGCTATTACACTATTTAATCAGAGTTTTAAAAATTGTGTAGAGTTATGAACCTGTAAATGCGTTTCTAATCAATGCTCTTTTCATTTCATTGAAGTAAAAACACTTTATGTGGATTATCAAGGGAGGACTATCCTACCTTTTCTTTTCTAGAAATGAGCAATTTTCCATCTAGAGTCTTCCTCCTCAATTCCACCCCCCTCTCCAATTATTACAATTTCGTTTTAGAAAAACTGGGATCAGTTAATATATTTATAGTAAAAATAACTAAATGTTGGGATATTTCCCACATTACCATATATAAATAATTGTAGTGCCTTTATTTAATTTTTATACATTGCAATATGAGAAAAAATGTATTTAAGTGACATAAATACTATATTCTTACAATTTTATTTTCTTGTCAGGAATTTTCTTTTAGGAGTCTTATGAAATGTGCTGTTGTGGGAGAGACATTTATGTTGGAGAAAAATGTATCAGCATCTAAATGTCCACTCTTTATATATCATTGTGTTTTCAGAGCAAAATTAGAGTTCTTTCATAATTAAAAAAAAAAAAAAAATATATATATATATATATATATATATATATATATATATATATATATATATATTATTGCTTTTTTACGAGAGGAAGGGAGAAAGATAAGAGAGCCAGAAACATCAATGAGAGAGAAACATTGATCAGCTGCCTCCTGCACACCCCTTCCTGGGGATGTGCCCGTAACCAAGATACATGTCCTTGATCACAATCGAACCTGGGACCTTTCAGTCCACAGGCCGACGCTCTATCCACTGAGCCAAACCGGTTTTGGCTCTTTCATATTTTTTTTATAAGCAAATGGAAATTGATTAAAACAACTTTATAATTCATAACTCTTTTTAATAGAAGAAAACATAAGTCAGGCATTTAAATGTAAGAATGCAGAAATTTTCAAGAGTATTCTTTGGTATCTGTCCATATGCTATGGTTTTGGGGGCCAAGTAGCTGAACTTGCTATGACACTTTTGTTTTGAGGGAACAGAATGGACTTTAGAAGCAAGCCTCCTATTGTAAAACAGCTTGGGGAAGGCATCCAGGGGAAAATAAAAGAAATCTGCTATGTATTAGAAATGCTCTTACTCAGATATGGAAGGGACATTACTTGCAAACATAAAATATTTTGGAAGAGAGTCATTGGCCCCTATCCACTTAATTGGTACATTTCAGGAATCCTTACTCTGGTTGGCATAGAGAATATTCCTTCTGTCTTTTACATTCTTTTTTGGTGACTTGATTAATAAATTCAGACTATTTTAAGAAAAATTAGAGCTGTAGAATTGGAATCAAAGTGTCTTTGGTCAAATTGGACTGACCTTGGGCAAGTCATTTAACATTTTGGGTCTGGATTCCCCCCACCTCTGCTGCATTTAAGGAAAGTGGACATGATTTCATATTTGCTGCTCGAGTAGAAGAGGAAAATGTGTCCTTGGCTAGAGAAGGAGGAGGTGATGTGGTGATTTTATGTGTTTTATTTTTAGCTATTAAAGACTTGCTCTCTCAACCAGAAAGTAGGATGATGATATATATTTGTCAAGAATTTGATCAACGAATGAGTGACAATGATAGACATGCAAATTATTGCTTCTATGTGACTTTCTTCTCTGAAAGGATCATAGGGACAAACTTGCCTCTAATTATGTGTTGCTCAGCTATGGCATTTTTCATTAGAGGATGTCGAAATGTTTTGCAAACATTCATTAAGACTTGCATCTTCCCTATGAAGTGAATATGATTGTTTTCCTGGCAGACAGGACAACAAACTGAGATGTAAAAACACTTGAGAAGCTGCCCAAGAGTAGCCTGTGGAATAATGCCATCAGGAACCAGAGGGACTGTTTATGTTACTTGCTCTAACCTGCAACACTATAGAGTTACTTGGTGGAGGTCAAGTCATTAAGACAAAGTTTGAAAGAAGGCCAATCAGCCTTGGTGCCCTGGCTAAAGTTCTCAGACGCATCAGAATGCCTGCATTCTATGCAGAAATGGAGGTAACCCTATCTAAGTGAAGGAGGAAAAGTTACCAGGAGACTGTTTCTGTCTTCTCTTCAGAAGTTGGGCTTCATTCCCACCTGGTGTGATCGGTAGATTCTACAGGGTTAGGTGAAGTGTGTGAAAGCAGGGCTTCTAAGGAATCTGGATACTTCCCAAGGTATTATTACAAGTACCACTGGGGGTTTCAGGGTATAAATGGAAAGGGCTAATGGTTGGATAAATGGCCCCTTTGCTGTTTGATCTCTTTTTCACAAAAGTACAAAAAAAAAAAAAATCTTAGTCACTCCAGAGACTGCTTGAATAATCTCTGAATGCCTTAGAGGACTATCAAACCCTTATTTTTACAGGTTCTTAATGTGGGAAGGTTTTGCTCTTGAGTGTTCATTTGGTGGCTGTGTGGAGAAATGGCTGACAGACAGAAAGTAGTAGTTATGGTGGAATTTATTTTTCCCTTCCTCTTTTCCCATTGCCTCACTCCTGAACCACTGCCTCCTCATTAGTCTTGTCATGTTGTTCCTTCTTCACTCTGTCCTGTGCACCACCGCCAGCTTTGTTTAAAGCACTGCTTTCACGGTACATCTCTTCTTAGAAATCTCCCGTGGCTCTTCATTGCACAACATCAGCAGTAACTGCAACTAATGGAGGCTGAGTCCTAAATTATGAGTAGACACCGTACTAAGGGCTTTCACACCTTATTTTTATTTAATTCTAAATATTTCTGTATAATTTTGAAGATACCTCCAAAATTAAATCCTACCCTTCTTCTCTAATTGTATTTTCTTCTATTCTAACATGAATTCTTTGCTCTGGTGAGACGGTGTCTCATTTCTGTGTCCTTGCACTGAATAGCATTATCATTATCCTTAGCTCATTTTGTTTCCCACTCATTGAATGGGCTCACTTTCCTCTACCCAGTCAATTCACTCTTCTCCTTCTCCTCCTTCTCCTTCTCCTTCTCCTTCTCCTTCTCCTTCTCCTTCTCCTTCTCCTTCTCCTTCTCCTTCTCCTTCTCCTTCTCCTTCTTCTCCTTTTAATCTTTACCCAAGGATATGTTTTTATTGATTTGACAGAGAGGAAGTTAAAAGGAGAGAGAGAGAGAGAGAAACATTGATTGGTTGCCTCCTGCATGCACCCCAACCAGGGATTCCAACCAGGGATTGAACTTGCAGTCTGGCTATGTGCCTGACCGGGAATTAAACTTGTGACCTTTTGGTGCATGGGACAATGTATAACCAACTGAGCCACATCAGCCAGGGCTCAATATACCTATCAAGGAGCAGCTTGAGACTTATTTAAGGGTTTCTATAAAAAATTCTATTTTCTTTCTATATACTACTCACTGTTATTTTATTATATAACTAGAGGCCCGGTGCCCAAAATTCATGCATGGGGACAGAGGGGGTTTGACCCTAAGTCCAGCCTGTACCCTATCCAATCTGGGACATCCCTCTCACAATCCAGGAGTGCTGGCTCCCAACTGCTCGCCTACCTGCCTGCCTTCCTGATTGATCCCAACTGCTCACTTGCAGACCTGGTCCCTCCCAACTGCCCTCCCCTGATGGCCATCAGTCCACATAGGGGCAGGATCTTTGATCACATGGGGGCAGCCATATTGTGTGCTGGAGTGATGATCAATCTGCATATTACTCTTTTATTAGAGAGGATAGAGGCCTGGTGCATGGGGACCAGCTGGTTTGCCCTGAAGGGTATCCTGGATTAGGGTGGAGGTTCCCTTGGGGCATGAGGTGGCCTGGGAGAGGGGCCTATAGTGGTTTGCAGGCCGGCCACACCTTCCAGTGACCCAAGTGGCAAGTTAACTCTGTCATAAGGATTAGATAAGATAATATGTATGAATGCTTTACATAAGTGTTGCCCATAGCAAACTCTGAATAGATGTTAACTATGTTTTATCAATGAATACAAACCCCTATATGGTTCTTGATGCACACTAGCATTTAGGATTCATGGAGCTACAGAATATCCCATTCCCTGAAACTGTTTGGGTGCTAGTGGAATTATTTTGCTTTTCAGATGGTTTGTTCAGAAATCCCTCAACTTTCAAGTGTCCTACTTCATCCAGGTAATCAGTTCTGTTTAGTCCTGCCGGTGACAAAGTGCAGAGATACACAACTTTGGAAATATATTTCTGTGGCTCGGAAATGTTTTATATGTATATATTTCCTTCCTAACTAGGTTCCAATAACTATAAGACATTATATTTGATTTTCATATCAGGGTGCCTAGCAGAGAGCTGGATATACAAGAGAACCTTAGTATGACTAAAATGCAGGCTCCACACATGCCAATCTCAGCCCTGCCTGGTGTGATCCTTATTAGGTTTTCTCAGTTTCTTGTGTCTGGATTTCCTCATCTGGGAAAGGGAGGGAATTAGTTATTTCAATTTCTTTTCCAGAACTGCTATGAAAAAAAAAAAAAAGTCCACATAGCACCTCAGCATTTCTAGTATGCCTTCAATTTGCAAAAATTCAAAGAAAACAGACCCAAGTTTCCCCACAGCTGGTGTTGGAGCTCTGAGTACTTACATTAGGTTGACATGGCTGGTATCACCAGATGTCCTAGCACAACCTTTCATTATGCTATCTCACCGAAGCAGGTTTGGCTCAGTGGTAGAGCGTCGGTCTGCGGACTGAAAGGTCCCAGGTTCGATTCCGGTCAAGGGCATGTACATTGGTTGCGGGCACATCCCCGGTAGGGGGTGTGCAAGAGGCAGTTGGTCGATGTTTCTCTCTCGTTGACGTTTCTAGCTCTCTATCTCTCTCCCTTCCTCTCTGTAAAAAATCAATAAAATATATTTTTTTAAAAAAGAAGAACTACAAAGGAAAATATTTCAATAAAAGATCATTTGACAAAAAACAAAACAAAAACATTATGCTATCTCATTGTGAATAGTTATTTCAATATGAATTGCATAAATGCCCAATTATAAAAAGAATTACATTTTCAGACATAGCTCCTTTTAAGCCTTACTCTGGCCCTTCTATTTTCCTCCTCCTTCAATTCCAAAAGGCATCTATTCTCTAAGATTTAATTGATTCCTTTCAAAAGGAAAATAATAATTAATAATAGAAACACAAAGGGCCACTATATACATTTCATGTACTTTACAGATTGAGTCTGTTAAACAGATGAAGATTCTGATTTTCATCCATGATGTAATATGTCTATCTTTACCAGGACATTGGTGTAGTTGTTTCAGTAATCGGGGCTTTGTAATGATGCCATGTACATCATTTTTGTCACTGAATCCCTTTAGGAATGATGTCACCTTTGGAGGTTTTGATTCAGAAATCAGTACATCAGAGAGTATTCCCTTTGAGCTAATGTCAAAGCAGAACTTTGAGAGTTAGCAGAAGTCTAGAGTTGCTCTCAAACTCACATCTCCCCACTACAACTACGTTCTATACCTTTCTGTATCTTTACTGAAATCACAGAGCATTGTTCTTAAATTTTTATATATAGTTTTTACAGTGCTTCAGACAGCTGGTTTTTATTTTAGTCAGAATTAGTCACACTGTTTGCTGGCCTGGGAATTTGTAAAAGTTTTGGATGGAGAGACTGTTCTTGGAGGCTGAGGACTGTATAATTTTGTTCAAGTTTTTTTGGCTTGCTGAATTCACTGCTGTGGTTCTCAACAGATGAAGGGTGTGTGTGAATTGGGCGTAATTGTATCAGGCAAAGTTCTCCACTGGGTGACTTCTAATAAATCAGTTTTGCTGACTTTCTGAATGTTAGAGCACTACTAGAAAGAAGATAAATATTATGAGTGCTCTTGGATTGTTTTATCATGGTAAGATTCCCCTAAATCCTTTACTGATATAATAAGAGATTTGATTTAGGTTTATGGGCATTTGTAGAATGATCTCCAGCATATTTGTTTGAGTGTTAAGGCTTGGGTTATCTACTTAAGACATTCTCATTTATGTCATAATTTATCCTTCAGATAAATCAGTTAGAAATCACTTTATTTTCCACCATGGAAACATCTGGTCACATCAGTGGACCTTAGTATTGCAAAGTAGATTTTGTTTCTTGTATTTGATCAAAATCTAATGGTAAATCTGGCAATTCAACCTACAGAGCTAGTTGATGGAAAATATTTAGTGCTGATATCACAGCTGCTTTGTTTTCCCACCTAAAAGTTCCAACAAGTCCTTCCACTTGTCAGTCTGTCCCATGTGTCAATCCCTGGTTAAAGGCTGGAGTAACTTGGAAATGCAGAGAATGAGCACAGTCTCTTCTCTCAAGAGCTCACAGTCAAGAACACGTCAGATAAGTAAACAAACGATCCAATACAACATGGTAAGGGCTGTGCTGGAGGCTGTGTAAACAGCAAATTCCTGCTATTACTTGTTCCTGACAGAGAAGTCAGGGATGTGCTTTCTGATATTTCTCCACTTGCGGCCTCTCCTGAAAACGATGAAGACTCCATGATTCAGAGCACAGAGGGATGTAGGCTTTCCAGTTTGGTCCTTGAGGAAACAAAACAAAGCAGTAAGATTTTGCACACGAGGTGGTGCTGCTGCTCTGTAGCAAGAACTGGCCATCCCTCCCCAAGGCCAGTGGGAGTCTCCAATTGTCTCCTGGCTTGTGCTGAAACACGGAATTCTTAGACTGGACCCTCATTGGCCTTCTAGAGCTTTTAATTCCCAGGTACATTTACTTTCTGAGTGAAAAGATCTACTTTATCTCTGAAGGGCTATTCATCTCCCATCTTAGGAGGAATGCTTTTGCTTTCACTGAAAGTTATCAAGGCATTCCTGAGAGAGCTCTTGAGAAATATGGGATTTACTACCTGAATTCCCTGGAGTTTTTTATTTTGTTTTGTGGTTTTGGTTGGCCTCACAAGCTTTTGGAATAGGCTTAGCTGTTGGAAAACTTTTCTGGAAGGGTGGAATGGAGGCAGGAGAAGGAGGCCCCAAAGCACTAAACTGCATTAGAGGGCGTGTGTGTGTGTGTGTGTGTGTGTGTGTGTGTGTGTGTGTGTGTGTTTCACAATTGCTGCAGTATTTCTGGTAAGAAAAGTTATTAGGTGTTTATGGATGTTTCAAAAGACCAAGGGAAAAAAAAAGCAGATTCCATGTTAAAATATCCACTTGGGGACCCTTAACACTCAGAACAGAACCTAAGTTGGGAATGCTAAGGGGTGTGATCAGCGTAAAGCAGCAGTTGCTTCTAACAGGGGGTGTCAGCTGGATGTGGTTCAAGAGGAAAGGGGTTGCCAGAGCATTCCCAGGGGGGATGCATTGGCTTGACCAGGTGGATCAGGAATATAGGTTTTCTTATTGAGTCACACCGACGTGGTCCCAAACAGGGAAAGCCCTGCTCAGATCATGGAGGGTTATCTCCTTGTCTGCCTCCTCCAGGAGGGGCGGTGGAAAGCAGGCTTATGGGAAAAGGTAAGAAAGCAGAGTTCCACAAGGGGTATCCACCAGAAGTATGTTAGGCTGGTAATTTTGGTGTTTTAGAATAAAATACCCCCCCCCCCACATTAGAGATAAGGTTGCTTTGAATTGTTTTTTACAGAGCAGGTGTGGGAATGGCCTTAGCCTGGCCTACTTTCTCATCTAATCCACAGGCCACAATTGCTATTCAGAATTTAGCATTTGGCCATGAGTTTCTTTAGCATTCAAGTTTTGGAATATTCTGGGGGGAAATCTATAAGATGTTTAAAAGGTTATAAATATTATGAGATATTCTTTTCAAAATATTGTTTGAATAAGTGGTATGAGTAAGGGCCCAATGTTCATATCCTTCTAATCTCTTCAGTCTAAAAAGGTGGTAAAAACAGAGTATACTGTTGCATAACCTTCATGATATTGTTTGTGCCTAAATTGATTTAATACATATGTACCGTATTATACTATATTATGTAAAGTACAATACATGTAAAATATGCATATTATATGAGATGATTATATAATACACTGTGCATGTATGTAGCAATAATATAGGCATATAATACATACTTTAGTTATACATTAATGGATATAACTGCCTCTTGTTGTATATTATGGGATAGAGCAAGCAATAAAAGATTATTATTTAGTAAGTCTTAAGGTTATATAGTCAGTGATTATATATTCTAAACTTCAAATCAAATTAAATATTAATTTGACATTCACTCTCTATGAAATATCTCTAGTCACTATTTGAGATACAAAAAGTTCAGGACAAGATAAAAATTAAATGAATCAGCCTGTATCCAACTTTTCTTTTCTTTTTTCTTTTAATCCTCATCTGAGGATATTTTTTTCATTGCTTCTTCAGAGAGAGTAGAGGGGGGGGCGGGAAAGTAGAAAGAAACATCAATGTGAGAGAGACACATTGACTGGTTGTCTCCTACGCATGCCCTGACCAGGCCAAGAATCAAATCTGTAACCCAGGTATGTGCCCTTTACCAGGAATCAAACCCGAGACCCTTAGGTTCGAGGACCAACATTCTAACCACCGAGCAACACCTGTCAGGGCACTATCCAAGTTATAGATGGGTTGAGTTTTAAAAGTTTCTTTTAAATATTTTATTGTAAATTAGAACACATTCCTATTAAAAATATAATATATGTTAGTTAGTTTCTCTGGATACCCAACAAAAGCTCAATTAAGCCATCATGATTTATATAACAACTAATATAATCTGATTTCTGGGTGTTGGAGGGAAGGAGCATTAGTTGAAATGAGAAGAAAGTAGAGATGAGAAGGAAGTAGAGTTCTGCTGCTGTTATGAGTCAGAGCCTATCCTGGGCACACATTTTAAAACAAGAACATTTATATTTGACCAGTGCCAACTTCCCTTTCTGTACCTTCTTCTAAGGATCCAGCACTCGTATGCTATCCTAAATGTTTCTTAACTTGTGGCTGCCCACTCAAGTCTAAAATCCCTAATGTGTCTCATGTGCTAGAATTAATACCACACCCACTCTATTAGTGATTTGGGATACGTGGTCTTTGTACCAACTGCATCAGAATCATCTGGGGTGCTTGCTAAAAACAGATTTTTGGATCCCACTCTAGACCTCCTGTGAATCAGAAGGAATATATTTAGATTTATAATAAAGTCCTTGAATCACATTTAGATTGGGTACCTCTGAAATGAAGTCTCTTATTTTACCAGAAGAGCCAATAATGCAGAGTATTATTCAGCCTTAAAAAAATAAGGGCATTCTGCTGAAACCGGTTTGGCTCAATGGATAGAGCATCGGCGTGGGGACTGAAAGGTCCCAGTTCGATTCCGGTCAAGGGCATGTGCCTTGGTTGCGGGCATATCTCCAGTAGGGGGTGTGCAAGAGGCAGCTGATCAATGACTCTCTCTCATTGATGATTCTAACTCTCTATCTCTCTCCCTTTCTCTCTGTACAAAATCAATAAAATATATTTAAAAAAATAATAATAAAAAAAAATAAGGGTATTTTGCCATGTGTGACAACATGGATAAACCCATAGTGGGGAGGCAGGAAAATTAGAAGATTTTGGGTAGAGGGTTCAAAGTTACAGATGTGCAGGAAGAATAAGTCTAGAAGTCTAATGTACAGCAAGATGACTATCTATTCTAATAAAAGGGTAATATGCTAATTAGACAGGGAGATCTTCCCGATGTCCTTCTGGACAAAGCCTTGGTGGCAGGGCAGAGGCAGAGGTAGTTAGGGGCAATCAGGCCAGGAGGAGAGGGCAGTTGGGGATGATCAGGCTGGCAGGGAGGCAGTTGGGGGCGAGAAGGCCGGTGGGGGAAAGGTAGTTAGGGGCGAGCAGGTTGGCAGGCAGAGTAGTTAGAGGTGATCAAGCAGTCAGGCAAGTGAGCAGTTAAGTGCCAGTGGTCCTGGATTGAGAGAGACATTCCCTGAGGAGTCCAAGATTGGAGAGGGTGCAAGCCATGCTGAGGGACACCCCTCCATGCACAAATTTTGTGCACCAAGCCACTAGTATTAATACTACTGTATTATAACTGCAAATTTACTAAGAAAGCAGAATTCAGATGCTCTCACCACACACATTCAGTCAAAATGGTAACTTTGTGAGATGAAAATGCTAATTAACTTGACTATAGCAATCATTTTACTATGTATATTCCTACCAAAACACCATGTTGTGTCCAAATGTATAATTTTAAAAAATAAAAGTAAATAAAAACCACAAGTAAAAAAGAGAGCTACTAGTGTAAGCCAGTGTTTTTCAAACTTTGGCATGCACCAGAATCTCCTGGTGGGCTTCTAAAAACCCAGATCACTGGGCCCTCACCCCCAGAGTCTGATTTAGTAGGTCTGGGATGGACCCCAGAATTTTCATTTCTAACAAGTCCCCTGGTGACCTTCATGCTGCTGGTTTGAGAAACACACTTGGAGAACCATTAATCTATTACTAGACTCTGTGGAATTGAGATATTTGCATTTTTTAAAAGAGTACGCTTACTAGCCCAAGTGGATCTCAGACAGTGGAGCACTGCAAAATGAAAGCGGGAAAGACTGAGAGGTTAGGCCTGTTGGGCAGAGGTGATATCTTGAGTTCTAACTGGATTTCCTTCCCCGCCTCCCTTCCCCAAATCAGGCCTTCTTATCTGTAACCCAATCCCATCCATTCCCCTACTAGTTCCAATCGTGGTGACAATAAGAGAACAGGCTGGGTGGGGAGGGGTAGGGCATGGAATTATTCATTTCTGAGAATCTTCCTATTGTGCCAATGTTTAAATTTATTTAATTTGCCAATGTTAGAATTTTACTTTGGCCACCAGGGGGCTCTCCTAACATTGTTTAAACATAGACTGTCCCAGTGGAAGAGAGAAAGGGAAGCCATCCTTTACTGAAAGGACTGGATAGAGTGTTTGACAAAATTTGCAACTAGGGAGTTTCTACACTATTTTAATTATTAAGTTTTTCCCTGAAGTTATAAAAAAAAATTAAAAATCACTAATTGGTAAATAGAAAAGAACAATAAGTAAAAGGAGACTTGAAAGCGTGAGTGTTTACTGTAGAAGCTAGAGAATAAAATTTGGAGTGTGATAATTGCCAGATGTGTGGGACAGGGATGTGAGAATTAATGAGTTTTTAAAAGAGAGTAACTATTCCGGACTCAAAGGTTTGGTTTGTTTTTCTTTCTAGACAAAGCAACAACAAAAGAAAAAACAAACATGCCTTTACTCAGAGTTAATACTTCATAGTAAGGTGTTTTCCCTACTGTGGATGAGGTTATGAAGTACATATTGGTTCTGTGGTTTGACTTTTTTATTAAACTTGGCGAAGTGAGAGACCTTTCAAGGCAAATCAATTGCTTAGACAATGATATTGTGCAGGGATTAGTTATTTTCAGAACATTTAGAGACACAATAAACATCACATTGAGGGCAGATGACATGTTTTCTTCCATTCCAGAGAGACTTGCTCCTAAAAATCAAAGTAAGACAGTTTGGTTTGGGAAAGAGTGGAACCAAGGCTGCCTTCATGGGTAAGTGACTTGTGCAGTCACACAGGGCCCTAGACTCCGAAGGATCCCAGGCTGGTTGAACGCTCTCCTGTTGTCTTTTTGAGATCTTAGTAATTTTTTAACGAAGAGACCCACATTCTCATTTTGCACTGGACCCTGAAAATTACGCGCTGGTCCTGAGTGGTTGAAAAGATTGTCTTCCATCCTTCTGTTTGGCTTTTGTTTAGAAAAGTAAATCAAAGTTCTTGTCCTTGGTTTTACTTTAGAATCACCTGGGGAGTTTTTGAGAACTCTAGTGCTCGGACTGTGCCCATACAGATCACATCACAGTCTTCACGGGCGGGTTCCAGGCATTGGTATTAAAAGAAAACAAAAACAAAAAACAAAACAAAAAAACAAACAAAAAAAACAACTCCTCACGTGATTCCAGAGTGCGGTGCAGGTTGAAAACTGTGAGTTGGGAGGCTAATTTCCAGAAGCTTCCTTCCATACCAATCTCCCCTGCTTGGATTGCCCTTGTGGTTTAATGGACTTGCAAGCGTCTAGATTCTTCACACAGGCTTTGTGTGTTAGAAGAGCAAATTGTATGAAGTTTGAGTTGTGTAGATGATGTGTTTTATTTTTATTACTGTCCCCTTAAAGATTATGGAATTACAAAGGAAGGCATCTTTCTTAAATATAGGTCTAATCTCCCTTGTATTCTTTAAAATGTATTCTTTACTCTGGAAAAACAAACAACAACACACCCTCAGATATTTAGATGAAACCTGAAAAGGGGACCAGATAGACTTCCCTCTCCTTTGCTAATGGCTGAATGTTCACTCAGCGCCTTCCCCAGCGCCTTCCCCGGCTGGGCCCGCATCAGGTTTCATTAGATGTCTCTTCTCTAACGGAAGGGTTTCTGGGGACACTAATTGTTTTTTCTTCATGAGTCACCTGTGGGCTTTGGCAATAATCTAGGAGCGTCTGGTCCCAATCCCTCTGGATTACAGGAATTGAAGGTCCCAATTAGAGATCTGGGGTCCTACAAGGGCAGGTCCTTTTAACCTTAATTCACTGGGGGCCTCCTGCGAACAGAATTGTTTTGCCACCTTCGACCTTCTTGTTCCCTAACGAGTCAGCAGCACACAAGGAATTGCTCTCCTCAGTGTGTTTGCTTAAATTTATGTCTACATACAGGTAATTTAGGGATTAATTCTAGTCCTGGATATTTTCTTATGAGGTTGTAGGAAATCTTTCCACTTGTTTAGCTTTTAATTGAGCATTAAACAGAGAGTCACTTAATGGCAAAGTAATGAAATGTTTAATGAAGGTATCAGTAAGCTGCAACCCAAAGGGAGATGAAAAATAGAATAATCCTTGGCTCTTGGAGCTCAGAGATTCAGACCCCCAGGGAGGCAGCATTTTACTGGTATGACTTATGGCCCAATTAGGAATAAAAGATGATGGTGAAGCTAAAATTTGGAATAAGGTAGTTAGATATTGAATAGTTTCTCTTTTGCAAATAGTCATTGGTAAAAGTAATCTAAATAATTTGTGTATATAGCTTCAGCCTTTGAAAAGTAAATTGTTTTTGCATATATTATCCTCTGAATTGAAATATATATATCTTTTCAGTTCATAAAAATATTATTTGATGAGCACCTACTCAATATCAGATATGATGCCAGGTGCTTTACATACATCATCCTGAAATCTGAGAACAGCCCTGCAAGGTAGGGATTGTTGTCTCATGTTAGAGATGAGGACCTGGGCCTTGGATAGGCTAAATGACTTTCCCCTGTGCTCAGAGCCTATGGATGTCAGACTAGAACTCTCAACTACCGCTAATCTCTAAACTCTGCTTCTTTCTACTATTCTTGCAGGCATAGATTTTTTAAAAAAAACATACAGTAAAATATATGTAACCTAAAATTTACCAATGAAATCATTAAATGTACAATTCTGTGGTATTAAGTGTACTCACATTGTGCAACCATCACCCACTCTCCATCTCAAGAATTTTTTCTTTCTCCCAAACTGAAAGTCTGTACTCATTAAACAATAACTCCCCAGTTCCTCCTCCCCTCAGCCTCTGGGAAGCACTATTAGGCTTTCTGTCTCCATGAACATGACTCATCTAGGGGTTTCATATATATGAAATCCGATAATATTTATGTTTTTGTGTCTGGCTTATTTCACTTGCCATGTTTTCAAGATTCATCCATGTTGTAGCATATACAATAGTACATCCTTATGCGGGGGAATGGGGAAGAAATACATCCCAAACCCTCAGTGGGCACTTGAAATCTTGCATAGTACCAACCCCTGTATGTACTATGTTTTTTTCCTATACATATCTATGATAAAGTTTAATTTATAAATTAGGCAAGTAAGAGATTAACAACAATAACAAATAATAAAATAGAACAGGTCTATAAAAATGTGCTACAATAAAAGTTAGGTGAATAAGGTCATGCTCTCTGTCTGATAACTGACTGATAACCAAGTAACGTATAGGTAGATACACTTACTAGGTATAGTGGTTAATAATGGCACATTTTGTAATTTAAAAAATCACAATAATTTCAAAAGAAACATCAAAAGTGCTTTATCTACAGTAATGTCCATCGCTAGTTATACATTCCCCCCATCTTTCAGTTAGTTTGGGGATACCATCCCATTAGAACTTTTCTTGTTTTAAGGCAAACCATTCAGAGACACAATTTTCCATTTCTTTTTATTTTAATATTTTATTAATTTTTTTACAGAGAGGAAGAGAGAGGAATAGAGAGTTGGAAACATCGATGAGAGAGAAACATCGATCACCTGCCTCCTGCACACCTTCCACTGGGGATGTGCCCACAACCAAGGTACATGCCCTAGACCAGAATCAAGTCTGGGACCTTTCAGTCCACAGGCCGATGCTCTATCCACTGAGCCAAACCGGTTAGGGCTCCATTTCTACATATGTTTTGAAGTGCTGTTCAGAAAGTACGTGTCCATCAGTTGGAACAAGTGGTAATCTGAAGGTGCAAGGTCTGGTGAATACAGTGGGTGGGTTGATAGTTCCCAGGCAAGATCTTTTTTTTTTTTTTTTTTAATATATTTTATTGAATTTTTACAGAGAGGAAGAGAGAGGGATAGAGAGTTAGAAACATCGATGAGAGAGAATCATCGATCAGCTGCCTCTTGCACACCCCCTACTGGGGATGTGCCCGCAACCAAGGCACATGCCCTTGACCAGAATCGAACCCGGAACCTTTCGGTCCGCAGGCCAACGCTCTATCCACTGAGCCAAACAGGTTTTGGCCCAGGCAAGATCTTTAACACGTCTTTAACTGGTTTGAAGTGTGTGATGGTGCATTATCATGAAGCAAAATTACTTTGCTGTGTCTTCTGGCCCATTCTGGTCATTTCACAATCAAAGCATGGTTCAAATTGATTATTTGTCATCGGTAGTGATTAGTATTAACAGTCTCACCTGGTTTTATTATTTTATTGATTAAGGTATTACATTTGTGTCCTCATCCCCCCATTAACTCCCCAACTCCCCATATATGTGCCCCCCCCCCCCCCCCCCGCCTGTTGTCTGTGTCCATTGGTAGGCTTATATGCATGCATATAAGTCCTTTGGTTGATATCTCGCCTTACCCCCATCGTCCCCTACCTTCTCTGAGGTTTGACGTTCTGATTGATGTTTCTCTGTCTCTGGATCTTTTCTTGTTCATCAGTTTATGTTGTTCATTATATTCCATAAATGAGTGGGACAATGTGGTATTTATCTTTCATTGCCTGGCTTATTTCACTTAGCATAATGCTCTCCAGTTCCATCTGCTGTTGCAAATAGTAAGAACTCCTTTTTTTTTTACCGCAGCGTAGTATTCCATTGTGTAGATGTACCACCGTTTTTTAATCCACTCATCTGCTGATGGGCAGGTAGGCTGTTTCCAACTCTTAGCTTTGGTGAATTGTGCTGCTATGAACATAGGGATGCATATATCCTTTCTGATTGGTATTTCTAGCTTCTTGGGATATATTCCTAGAAATGGAATTACAGGGTCAAGTGGGAGTTTCAGTTTTAATTTTTTTAAGAAACTCCATAGTGTTTTCCACAGTTGCTCCATCAATCTGCATTCCTACCAGCAGTGCATGAGGGCTCCTTTTTCTCTACATCCTCGCCAACGATTGTCATTTGTTGATTTGTTGATGATAGCCATTCTGACAGGTGTGAGATGATACCCCGTTGCCATTTTGGTTTGCATCTCTCAGATAATTAGTGACTTTAAGCATGTTTTCATATGTCTCTTGGCCTTCCTTCTATCTTCTTTTAAAAAATTTCTATTTAGGTATTTTAATGGGGATTGCATTGAATCTATAGATTTCTTTGGGTAGTATGGGCATTTTGATGATGTTGATTCTACCAATCCATGAACATGGTATGTTCTTCCATCTGTTTATATCTTCCTCTATCTCTTTTTTCAGTGTCCTGTAGTTTTTCACATATAGGTCTTTTACCTCCTTAGTTAAGTTTATTCCTAGAATCTTAATTTTTTTTTGGTGTGATGGTAAATAGGATTGCTTTTTTAGTCTCTCTTTCTGTAAGCTCACTATTGGTGTAAAGAAATGCCATAGACTTCTTGGCATTAATTTTGTATCCTGCTACATTGCTAAATTCATTTATTAAATCTAATAATTTTTTGATGGAGTCTTTAGGGTTTTCTATTTACAGTATCATGTCATCTGCAAACAAGGACAGTTTTACTTTTTCTTTTCCAATTTGGATGCCTTTTATTTCTTCTTGTTGTCTGATAACAATGGCTAGTACTTCCAGTATTATGTTGAACAGGAGTGGTGAAAGTGAGCATCCCTGTCTTGTTCTTGTTCTTAGGGGAAATGATTTTAGTTTTTGTCCATTGAGTATAATGTTGGCTGTGGGTTTGTCATATATGGTTTTTATTATGCTGAGATATGATCCTTCTATTCCTACCTTGCTGAGAGTTTTTATCAAGAAATGGTATTAGATTTTGTCAAGTGCTTTTTCTGTGTCAATTGATGACTATGTGATTTTTATCTCTCAATTTATGTAATGTATCACATTTATTGATTTGCAGATATTGTACCATCCTTGCATCCTCGGGATAAATCCTACTTGGTCATGGTGTGTGAACTTTCTGATGTATTGCTGGATCCGATTTGCTAGAATTTTGTTGAGGATTTTGGCATCTATGTTCATGAGGGATATTGGCCTATAATTTTCTTTCATTGTGTTGTCTTTATCTAGCTTTGGTATTAGGGTAATACTGGCTTCATAGAATGAGCTTGGAAGTGTTCCTTCTCTTGAATTTTTTGGAATAGTCTAAGGAGGATAGGTTTTAGTTCTTTCTTGAATGTTTGGTATAACTCCCCTGTGAAGTTGTCTGGCCCTGGGCTTTTGTTTTCTGGGAGCTTTTTGATTGTATTGTCCTTGATATCTTTCAGAAGTTTTTTATGTATTTGGGTGCTCCCGCATTGGGTGCATATATGTTTATCAGGGTTATGTCCTCTTGTTGTATCGATCCCTTTAGAGTTATGAAGTGGCCTTCCTTATCTCTTGTTATGGCCTTTTGCTGGAAACTGATCATTGTCAACAACCTTCCTTGCTCTGAAAGGTCAGACTAGTTCCCTCACTGCTTAGTTGAAACATTGTTAGCTGAAGCAGCCTCCACCTCTGTTTGTCTTATGTAAATTTCTGTTATTGGAGTTTCCTGCCCAAGGGCTATGGTGTATCCCATAGTCTCAAGAAGGCCAGAGGACGAGAGTAGTCCTCCCACTAGAGGTGGGCTTCTGTCTAGACCCAATATTCCCAAATTAATGTTTTTCTAGTCTCTTTTCATTTGTGTGCAGCCTTCTCCAGAACCTGAATCCTAAACTGGAACCCTGAACCACATGGGACATGAAAGAGGTTCCCACATCTGGTGCCTAACGTGGGATGTCTGGAGGAGATGATATTTTTCACCTAGAACAAAGGAGGGAAAAAATAAATGGAGAAAAGGTGTGGAAAATTCACCTAAAAACAGGTGAGGGAAATTCACCACACCCAAAGCCAATGGCCAGCTGCAAAACCCGGATCTGAAAATAGGGTGGGAATGTCTTTTTCAGCCAGGCTAATGGAGAAGAATAAAGTAAACTTTATTATAGACTTTTGTTTTGTATGGTTAAAGAATGTGGATTCTTGTTCAAATTAAAATCTTAGTTTGTATTTGGAATTTAAAATATGTAATAAGAAGTGAAACTCCACTGCTGAAACCACCTATGGTGTGGAGAAATTCAAAGGTGACAGGAGAGGGCAAGGCTATCTGCTCTTCCACAATAAGATTACCCAATGCCTTGTTTAAAAATTATAAAAGAACTCGCAGGGAAATGTAGATCTTGGCCAAATTGGATGTTAGTTATTACTTCAGAAAGCGAAAAAGAAAGAAAAAATTTGAGATCTGTCTTTATCTATTAAGCATTAAAAAAAATGTATGGCCAGATCTGTTGCTGATGCTTCCCCTGAAATAGGAGGTTGTGGGGGAAGAGAGAGAAGTGGAGATCCAATGTGAAAGCCCACTCTCCCAGTATGCTAAGGAATGTGGTAATTTGCATTTGAATGGCTACAAACTTCCTTCAAACTCCTTAGGCAGCAAAACATTTTTTTTGGAAGTTTGCTTAATTATGTAAATAATAAAGTTAAAGGCTTGATATTTTGAAATGATACAATGCTAAATATTTGACTTGCCAGCTTTACAAGTTCAAAGTGCAAATTAAATGGGGAGAAATTATATAGTTGTGGTAATTAAATGCCTAAAGTATAAGAACTTATTTTTGAGAAAATAAAATGTTGTGTTTTCTCTAATAATTAGGAATTCAAAATAAGTTGCTTATTGTTGGTCTAATTTAAAAAGAGGATTAATTCAGTGATTTCAACCAAAAATTTTCTATGCAAAAAACAGTTTAAAATCTAGTTGATATCTTAAGATAATTATAAAAAATATTATAATCTTTAAATCATATATGGATATATATATATATATATATATGATGGGTTTTTTTCCATGTTAAAATTTCAAGGTCTTAACAGAGATGATTTTCTTAGAAAGCTCCAAGGGCCCGGAGTAATAAAAAAAAATTAGCCGAAACTGGTTTGGCTGCGGACTGAAAGGTCCCAGGTTCTATTCCAGTCAAGGGCATGTACGTTGGTTATGGGCACATCCCCAGTACGGGGTGTGCAAGAGGCAGCTGGTTGATGTTTCTCTCTCATTGACATTTCTAGCTTTCTATCTCTCTCCCTTCCTCTCTGTAAAAAAATCAATAAAATATATTTAAAAAATTTATTCTCTCTTCTTAAAGGAAATCTTTTTAAATTTAACAGATTTAATATACTTGTAATTGCATGGAAAACCTTATTAAATAAAAAAATTAATAAATATATTTTAAATGCTATGAAGGTTTTAGCCTCTAAGAAGGGCAAAATGAACTAAATAATTGATAGCTAGTTTGAAATTGAATTGCCATGGCGTAGAGCAAAGAATATCCTTACATAGTATTATTCTACAATGTCATAATTTTTGATATTTTACAACAGCATATTATACAATTATTCCAAACTTACAAACTAATTCTTTGAAAAAAGGGCATGAAAGGAATTAAGGCACTGGGAAGGCACTTGAGCATTCTATATTGGCCTCTCTTGCCCTTTTTGCCAAGAGGGACCCTCCCACAGCTGTTGCCTGAGCTTTCTGTTCATGCTGAGGTTGAAGCCTTGTGGTGGCTGGTACCAGGGATCTGTCTCTCGCCCAACGGTATGAGCTGGGTCCTCCCTGGAGAACAATACTGGGTTCCCCAAGATATGTGATCAGTGCCGGGGCCCTGCCAGCATGTGAGAAGATCCCAAAGCAGGTGCCGGGCATGGAGGCCACAGGAGCATAGGCTACCAAGGAGACAGAACTGAACCTCACATCACCCTGCTTGGCCCTGGAGGATGACTAGTTAGCCAGAGATGGGTATAATTCCTCAGGGAAGGAACAACCTAAGACAAGCACAGTCACAGAGGGACCATCAGGAGAGAACTTGGGGGTCAACAGAGGTCATACCCTCACCCCCCAACATTGCAGGGGCTTGAGCCCCCACCCCTTCTGAAGGAGGTCTCCTGCCCCCATGGCTGCTTCGCTTCCCACACCCAACTCAGATCAGGACCTAGGCAACAAACAGACTTGTCCCAGCTCAGATCGGGACCCAGGTAACAAAGAGAGACTTGGCCGACAGCAGCTGCCCTATATCTAAATCCAGCCTGACACCAGGAATGCTCAGAACCTACTCAAGGATGCAAATAATCCTTTCCATTAATATTTGTAGGGTAAACTAAGATTGTTGTTAGAGTATTAAATTTGACAGTAAAATAGTAGTCAAGTTTTCAGATTAATTTTTTTATTTTTTATTTTTAAATATATTTTATTGATTTTTTACAGAGAGGAAGGGAGAGAGAGAGAGAGCTAGAAATGTCGATGAGAGAGTAACAGCAACCAGCTGCCTCTTGCACACCCCCTACCGGGGATGTGCCCGCAACCAAGGTACATGCCCTTGACCAGAATCGAACCCGGGACCTTTCATTCCGCAGACCGACACCCTACCACTGAGCCAAACCGGTTTCGGCAAGTTTTCAGATTAATTTAAATTGGCTAATTGAAATAAATGAATATTAAAGAAAATTTAATTGTACTGGACAAAAAGCTATTCCTAGAGTATTAACTAGAATTTCTATAGTAGGTCATCTGATGGTAAAATTACTTAACATGCAATGAACCTAAAGCAGTCATATTTTTGTGCAAAAAAATTAAAATTTAAAGTTATCAAGATTGCATTATAAAAATTTTCCAAAAGCCTCCTAATAATTAAGTAAAAATAAAGGGGGGATAGTAAAGTAACATTATGTAAGGAAAAATATCCTGAAAGTAAATTACATCTAGAAATTTTTATTTTGAAACTAATTTTCATTTGTAATGCTAACAGCAGGACTCCCATGAAAAACACACATGATATCAAAATAAGCCAAAGGAAAATCGTTTGGGCTAAAAGTAAAAATGATCCCAAGTCAAATTTATAGAAAAGATTCCTTCCTTAACTTTTGGTCAAGAATAGGTTTGTATATTTTCAGAAAACAACTCCAAGATCATGTGGATTCCTGCAACAGAGAGGAATTGACAGGAATGCTCCAGCCATGAAGACAAGAGGAGAAACAGTCCAGAGATGGAAGACGCTGACGAAGCCTTGCTATACTAGCAGACAGCAGCTGTGCTTAGCTGCAGGTTGCCCAGGACCAAACCAGAGAGGGTCAGATGTGCATTGCCACCATTTGTCCATCATCTAGATACCATTCCTGACATGTACACATAAGGAACTTTTGACATTGAAAGTGGGACTCAAAACTGTTGGACATTGAAATTGGGACTCAAACATTTTTTGTTCTTATATGTTTATTTCTAGTCTGCAGATGCAAGGTTTTTTTAAAGGAAAGAAACGGATGTGGGGGGAGGGAAGGGAAAGATGCCGGAAACTGATCATTGTCAACAACCTTCCTTGCTCTGCAAGGTCAGAGCTAGTTCCCTCACTGCTTAGTTGAAACATTGTTAGCTGAAGCAGCCTCCACCTCTGTTTGTCTTATGTAAAGTTCTGTTATTGGAGTTTCCTGCCCAAGGGCTATGGATGTATCCCATAGTCTCAATAAAAGGGATAATAAGGCCAGAGCAGCGAGTCACCCTCCCATTAGAGGTGGGCTCCTGCCTGGCCCCCAATATTCCCAAATTAATGCTTTTCTAGTCTCTTTTCATTTGTGTGCGGCCTTCTCCAGAACCCAAACCCTGAACCAGAACCCTGAACCATGTGGGATGTGAAAGGGGTTCCCACAGCAGTAATCAAACTCAGTAGTCCAAGAGATGATATGGAGCAAGCACTGTATTAAATTCAGGGCTATTCCATTCATACCAAGTTTTAAAACTTGGGCTGGTTTAGAAATATAGGAAAAGTATTTTGAGGTTGATGTCAGGGGGAACCATCATGCCCTTCCACCAAATACCTTTATGTCATGGTCAAATCAATTGACTGAAATTAGCATTTTTTGTTGATTGGTGGTCACCTGCTCCTCATGGTAGACTGTGAATGGATCCAAAATTATGAATCCATTGGTTTTCAGTTTTATATGTGTCTAAGGCACGATTTACACCTAACCACTGTTATAGACTGACTTGTGTTCCCCCTCCCCCAATTCATGTTAAAATCCTAACTCCCAGTGTGCCTACAATTGGAGAAAGGGCCTTTAAGTAGGTAATGAAGGTTAAGTGAAATCACAAGGGTTTGGTCCCAATCCCATAGGACTGCTTGTCCTTATAAGAAGAGAAAAAAACAATAGACTACTATGTGAGGACACATCAAGAAGCACCATCTGCAATCTGAGGAGAGAATCCTCACCAGAAACCAAGCCAACTCTGCCAGCACATTGGTTTTGGTCTTCTGTTCTCCAGAATTGTGAGAAAATAAATTTCTGTTGTTTAAACCATGCAGTTTGTGGTATTTTTTAAAAATATATTTTATTGATTTTTTACAGAGAGGAAGGGAGAGAGATAGAGAGCTAGAAACATTGATGAGAGAGAAACATCGACCAGCTGCCTCCTGCACACCCCCTACCAGGGATGTGCTGGCAACCAAGGTACATGCCCTTGACCGGAATCGAACCTGGGACCTTTCAGTCTGCAGACCGGCGCTCTACCACTGAGCCAAACCAGTTTTGGCAGTTTGTGGTATTTTGTAATGGTAGTCTGAGCAGACTAATAAACCCACTGAGTCACTAAGATTAAGTGATACTAAAATTTGGAGTCCATAAACAAAAGTTAGTATATATTAGGGAGATAGAGATGCAGATAAAGATAAAACATATGACTGCTCAGTACGTACTTGACACTGTTGTAGGGGCTTTGCAATGACATAAGATTTGTGTTATTAATTCCATTTTACAGATGATGAAACTGGAACCCCCCAAAATGAGTAATTTGCCTAACATCATACAACTGGTTTTCAAAGTGACTCCAGACTGTGCTCCTAATCACTAAACAATATAAAAGTGCTGTTCAATTATCAACAAGTCAACCAAATGACAAGTGCTGGCGAGGATGCAGAGATAAAGGAGCCCCCATGCACTGCTGGTGGGAATGCACACTCGTGCAGCCACTGTGGAGAACACTATGGAGTTCCCTCAAAATACTAAAAATGGAACTCCCATTTGACCCAGTGATCCCACTTCTAGGAATATATCCCAAGAAAACAGAAACACCAATCAGAAAGAATATATGCACCCCTATATTCATAGCAGCATAAATCACAATAGCTAAGATTTGAAAACAGCCTAAATGCCCATCAGCAGATGAGTGGATTAAAAAACTGGTACATCTACACCAATGGAATACTATGCTGTGGTAAAAAAGAGTTCTTACCATTTGCAACAGCAGATGGAACTGGAGAGCATTGTGCTAAGTGAAATAAGCCAGGCAATGAAAGATAAATATCACATGATCTCACTCATTTGTGGAATATAATGAACAACATAAACTGATGAACAAAAATAGATCCTGAGACAGAGAAACATCAATCAGAACATCAAACCTCAGGGAAGGTAGGGGGCTGTGGGGGTAAGGGAGGAGAGATCAACCAAAGAACTTATATGCATGCATATAAGCCTAATCAATGGACACAGACAACAGGGGGGTGGGGGTATGAATGGGAGGTGGGGGGTAATGAGGGAATAAGGACACATATGTAATACCTTATAAAGAAATAAAAAAAGATAGCAAAAAAAAAAAGTGCTGTTCAATAGCAATATGATATAAACCAGTGGTTTTTAACTGATGTGCCAAAAGAATTTTTAAAACATGCAATACCTGACTATATAATTAGGGGCACTGACCTCTTTTCTCTTAGAGTGGCAAATAAAAAAATGACCAACAGCCAATACAATAGCCGCCCAGTATGAACGAACCAAAATTTTACCTTTTTTTTAAATTTTTTAAAAATATATTTTATTGATTTTTACAGAGAGGAAGAGAGAGGGATAGAGAGTTAGAAACATCGATGAAAGAGAATCATCGATCAGCTGCCTCTTGCACACCCCCCACCGGGGACGTGCCTGCAACCAAGGCACATGCCCTTGACCTGAATCGAACCTGGAACCTTTCAGTCCACAGGCCGACACTCTATCCACTGAGCCAAACCAGTCTTAGCACCTTTTTTTGTTGTTGTTGTTGTTAGATTGGCAAAAAGATATATTTTTTGGTGTGCTGCAGAATTTTAGTAATAAGTTTATGTATACCATGAAACAAAAAGGTAGAAAATTGCTGATGTAAACCAAGTATGTAATTTATATTTCTTTAGGAGCCATGTTAAAATATGTAATGAGAAACAGGTAAAATTCATATATTTTATTTAACACAATACATATTATAATTTAAATGTGTATTTAACATAAGCAATTATTGAGATATTTGCATTCTTCCTTTAATATGAAGTCTTCAAAATCCAGTGTATATGTTAAACTTACAGCACATCTCAAGCAAAATTTGTATTATATTTCAAGTACAAAATAGCTATATGTGGCTGCGATTACTGTATTGAACAGCACATGTACAGAAGGCACTATAGCTTAGTAAGAAGCCTGGAGAAGATATTGCAAAGCTCCTACTTTATATACACATAGTTATAATTCTTCTAGTTTTCTTGAAAGATGTAATTATCACAGTTCATCACTAGTGTTGTCTTGAATTGACTGTGGTTTTAAATTGCTCCTATTAGTGTATTTATTAAAACATGTATAGAACTGTTTTTATTTTTTTCTTGAGAATAATATGTGTGGTTGACATTTGGTTAATATCCCGTAAGTGGGAGCATGTAGAGTAGGAGGGCTTTCTGATCTTTTCCCCACCTAAAGAGTTAGAAAAAAAAGAAAAAAGAAAAAGAAACCCCTTGAGTAGATGGATCATTGGCCTGACCTAGCCTAGCATTGGTCTTTTTTTTGTTTGTTTGTTTTGTTTTGTTTTTTTAGCAATGATTGTTTTTTTTGTTTTTTTTAATTAATAACAAGACACAATCGTGAAACATAGTTAAGGAGGATTCTACGACGGTGGAATAGAGTAATGCTGACCAGTTTACATAAACCCATTATGTTGAATACAGCAAAACTGCCCTCTCATGATGGTTTGAAAGTGTTTCTGAAGGGGTCTTTTTTCCTAACATTAGCTTAACTCCACTGTTACAGAGAAGTTGTTTTATTAAACCAAGTAAAAAAAGAGTTTCACCGTGTTATAAAGACCACATCCCTTCAAGACTTAAAAAAATATATTTTAGATGATCTTCTTCTGTTTCACCACATATCCAATTATTCTCTCTAGGTTCTAAGGCTAAGAGTATAAATGCAATGGTTCCCGTTTGCCTTGTAACTGTAGTTACAGTTGGTTCTCTAAAGCAAATGTTTCTTCTCCTTTGCTTCAGCTTTACCAAATGATCTGAACGGAAGCAGTCTTTTAAAATGGCTGTGATGCACTCGGTATTTTCAAAAGCAAAGCACTGCGACCATTTAGTTTCTTCATCATTATTACAATGTGTCCAGTGGCTCTTCTTGTAGATTAATGCCTGAGCTTCCATTAAGCGTTCTCTAAGCCCACTCATAAATAGGCCAGTCTATTGTCCTTTTCACTAAGTATTCACATGTAAGACTTGGGAAATATTCAGAAACGTCACCAGTCAGGGAGGAAAAACCCATACACACCAGCTTTGATAAGAAAAAAAAGGGCTCTCTAGAAGTTCTTAGGAACCTCAGGGGGCCTCCAAAGGGGAGTAGAATAAACAGACAATCAGGAAAAACAGCCAGGAATTTGGAGAGCTGATAGTAGCCCTCCAAATCTCCAAAATAATTGTCAGTAAAAATATTAAGAAAAACTGAGATTTTTTTTTTTAATCTGTTCACATAACTAGCAAGTCTGAGGAAGATCTGACCTTGGGCATGCCATTCAGTGTCTTAAGCAATGCTTTCACGATTCTCTTTATTTCTGCTCCTTTCTATTTAGTTTCATGCCTTCCTACTACATGTGGCATTTCTCACTGTGACAGAAATATGGTCTCTGACAATGCAGCAGTCATTCAGTGCCCCACAGCTTCAGCTCACAGGGAGAGAGAAAACTATTCCTTGGCCCCCAATTTGGAAAATTTCATGGATATTGACCATTCTGGGTTTGATTCTTTGCCAAACTGGGCATTCGGGCCACTGTTTCCAGGGAGCTCAGCCTGGCTCACAGGCCTGCTCCTCGGTGGTGGTGATGGGGACAGGGGACACTGTGATCTGTAGCTCCAGCAGATGCACACAGAATAGGGGGAGGTGAGACTTCAAACTGGAATAGTGCAAAGGGTTGAAAATAGTTACATGCTTTCCGAAGCTGTTTAAGAAAGCACAAGTAGTTAAGGATTCTAATAATTCTAGAACAATACTTTTCAAATTGGAGGTTTTACCAAGCAGTTTCCACTTCAGTAGGTTAGGGATGGGGCCGGAGATTTCACATTTCTAGTAAGTTTTGGAGACCACCCTAGAATAGCAGTAGTCTAGAAGACATTTGTCCATTGTGTATAATTTTACAGTATTTGGTCAGCAGAAAACTGAAGAAGGTTACCTATGTGAGAGTGAATTTCGAAGGTTTTCAATTTAATTACTTGAATTATTCTTCATCCGGAGCACTCTCATAGAAAGCGTGATGCTCCTTCGGGCAATACTGTTTTGTGATTTGTTAAGTGCTCCCGTCTAGAAGGAGAGCAATGGTTAGCACCCTTACCTTGAACATAATTTTGAGTAACACTAAAGGAAGATACATTAGAAATACATTGTTCTCCTGAAGACATATAGTGTGAGAAAGAGAAGGATGTGAGGCTAGGGCTGGGACTGTCTGCGGTAGGATGATACACTCACAAGGCAAGGCCGAAGAGAAGCCTTGATGTGGGCAGTGGGAAGAAGTTCTGGTGAGCAGGTGAGCAGCCTCAGAGAGGCTCGGTAACCAGTAAGAGGGCTCCAGCTCCAGGACTGGACAATAAAAAAAATCAAATGATGTGGGTGAGGCTGGGGGATGGCAATGGACACTGGCATGAGTGAGGTAAAGATCACAGGAAAGTATAGAAACTAAGAGAGTGGGCAGATGACCAAGGTGAGTCTTTAAGGTACTAGAACAGGAAAAAGGCAAGAGTTTAGTTATAGAAGCACAGTTGAACGCCATCCACATACCAATCTGAGGTATAAGATGGAAAACAGGCGGGCTTGATGTCCATTCCCTTAGTGCTGAACCAGAGCTTTCTTTTCAGATCTCAGGTTGGAGGGAACAGAAGTTTCAGAGTTTAAGGGGGTAGAGGGAGTAAGGCTACACCAGTCCTGATCAAAAGGTCCTCGATATAAAGCAAGGATGTATGGAGAAGTACGGAGAGTAATGCAAGTAATTACTCAGCATTACTATGATTATGCACATTTTCACATTTGGAGAAAGTTCCATGATTTTGGGGGGTAGCTATTCATTGAGATTTTATAATTACAGAGTCTAGTCATTGTTAATGTCTTATGTTGAGAAAGAAATGTGTTCGCTCCACCAGAGTGTAGTGATAGTTGGTAGATAAACAGATTTGTAATCCAGAGTCTGTATTACCGCTCATCCATCCTGCAAAGAGGAGTCAGTTCAATCAGACAATCTATTGAACCTGAGATACTTACTTTAAATTATAGTATTTCCTCTTGCCCTTGGATTAGCTGCAAGGGAACCAATCTAAAATACAATTTGAAAGCCTTCCTAGTTTTTACTTCTTTGGATTTATTTCTTAAAATAATAAGGTTTGGGATCAAAAGGAAAAATCTGATTGGCTATCTCCCCAGAGTAGATAATGCAAATAGCCAGGGATGCAATATATTTGTCTTCAAAATTCAAAAATTTCTACACCAAAAATGCACATTCTCTAATATAATATGTAGGAAAGTGTGAGGACTTTCGACTCCATGGGGTACCTGTTTTCTTTTCTAATCCCACATGCGAAATAGCTGCCATGCTTCCACTCTGTCCCATTCACCCCTTTTCTGCAGTCAGCACTGAGCACAGTGATGAACCAGCTCCCTTTGGAAGCCTTCAGAACTTGCTCTGAGATGGGAAGGCCCCTGGCACTTGCCTCAAATTCTGTTTCTACATAGCAAGGGGAGAAAAGAGTCAGGAATAGTCTTTATTGCCACATCTCACTTAAGATATATAACAGTCCAGGGTCTTTGACTTCCCTGGGATAACTGCTAATCCCCTTTCCCTTTCGTAGAAGAGGGAGAGCAAAGAATCTAGGCAGAAGACAATTGCAATCATTCAAGTTTAAGAAGTAATTCAGAGGCAGCAACACATTTTTTGTGTGTGTGGCAGAGACTCAAGAGTAAGAAACAGTACATTTTAAAGGGTTCTAAAAAACATTGACTATGGAATGCCACATTAACAAGTCGGTACAAATTAAAAAACAATACGCCCATGGTGATTCATGGTGACTCAGCTAAAGTAATTTGGTAATCCTAATGTTCTCTGATGTTCCTCGATTTTGTGTGTGTGTGTTTGTGAGGGGAAGAGGAAATCAATTTAATGTTTTTCATTTAGGTGAATTAAAATTAAGCAAAATTACTTTTCTTGGTTTTGGCACTTTGATTGAACAAATGAATAAGCACATGTCTTCTGGATATTTCCACCTGGGAGCACAAACATGCTGAGCCTCCCTATAAAAAAGAATGTGTTGACTCAAGAATAGGTGACAATATATTTTTTACTTTTTTATTCTGTAAGAATTTTAAACATAGAAAATTTGTGAAAGTATTACAAAGATTTTGGTTTTATATATACGCCATGCAGCTTTCCCTAATGTCAATTACTTACATAACCATTGTACAACAGAAAACCCAGGAAATTAACATTCATATATTAATTACTATGATCTACATTATGAACCTATTGTACCTAAGTTCACCAGTTTTTCTCCAATGTCTTTTTTTTTCTTTTCTTTCCTGTTTCAGGATCCAGTCTGGGATGGTACATTGCATTTGGTTGTATGTCTCTTTAGTCTCTGCAGATCTGTGACACTCTTTAGTCTTTCCTAACCTTGACACTTTTGAAGAATACTAGTTACTTTTTAAAATGTTCCTCAGTTGGGTTTGTCTAATGTATTTTGGTGACAGAATTATGCATTTTTGGTAGGAATACTATACAAGTCATATTGTGTCCTTCTCAGGGCATTATAACAGAGGTACATGATATTGATATGCCTTCTTATTGGTAGTTTTAGCCTGGCTCACTTAGTTAATTTTGTCATGTCAAGTTTTTTCACTGTAAAGATACAATTTTCCCTTTTGTAACTGCAAACTATCTTTGGATAGTTTGAGAGTAGGCTAATATACTCAAACTTTAGCCCACTAATTTTTGCACCCATAGATGAACTTTGACTGCAACAATTATTACTGCATTATTTCCCCAATAGTGACTTTGTATTTCTTATTCTTTCTACATTTATTAAATTTTTCTATAAGGAAGAACTTCCCTTTCTTCCTCATTCACTTATTCAGCCGTTTATACTAGTATGGATTCATGATGTTTATTTATTTATTTATTTAAAAATATATTTTATTGATTTTTTTTTTTTTTTTTTTTACAGAGAGGAAGAGAGAGGGATAGAGAGTTAGAAACATCGATGAGAGAGAATCATCGATCAGCTGCCAAGGTACATGCCCTTCACTGAAATCGAACCCAGGACCTTTCAGTCCGAAGGCTGATGCTCTATCCACTGAGCCAAACTGGTTTCAGCGGATTCATGATGTTTAATGTGTTTTATGGGTTATAATCCAATACTATCACTATTTATTTAATTACTCCACTGTTACAAATTGGCCATGTGAGGGTTGGCTCCTGTATACTTTTGACATGCCTCATTCTTTTAAAAAGAAATTCTTTGTTTTCTGGCACCAAAATATTATCTAGACTTATCCTGCCCCAGTCCTGGAATCAACTGTTTCTCTAAGGATCCTTGATGCCTTGTGTGCAGGGATCCTGCATTGCTCTGTGCCTTGGTGGACAGCCTTTTGTATGTGATGTCCTCCTACATGTACTTACTTTCTTTCTCTGACTTTGGCCTTGAAAGGTCAATTCCCAAGTTGACCTGACAAATAGCAAATAAACCTCTCCCGGTGTTTATTGTGCCCCAAATTTCCCTCTGAACTATGGATTTTTTTTTTTTTTTTTTTTGCCTTTGGCTCTTGGTGTCTCCTAGTGACTTTTTGCCATTATCTTATCTGGCTGAATCCCAATATTGGCGCTTACTCTTTTGTCCACTGCACAGACTTGCTAAGTCCAGCCCACATCTCACTAGATGGCATAGTTGAATGCTATGGAGGACTAAACTTTTCAGCTACCTTTAACTGTGCTGATTAGACTGAGAGGTTGGGGTAGGATTAATTTGTTTCTCTCTCTGGCCTTGGGGAAAAGTGTAGGTTGAATTCTTTTTTTTTTTTAATTTCTTTATTGATTAAGGTATCACATATTTGTCATCAACCCCCCATTCCAATTCCCCCCCACACACACACACACACTCATGCCCCCACCCCCCTTTTGTCCTTAACCACTGGTTAGGCTCTTATGTGTGCACATAAGTCCTTTGGTTGATCTCTCCCTTTTATCCCCACCCTCCCTTTGAGGTCCAACAATCTGACCCATAGCTCCTTGTCTCTGGAAAGACAATCTCAGTGAATAGTTGGTCCTGGGGAGTGGAGCCAGGCCAGGAGCCCTACAAAGGATTGGGTAAGGGCTCAGTCTGTAATAGTCACTTCTCGTAGCAATTGTATTTCCTGCTTTGCACTTCCAATCCGTTATCCTCTAACCATTAAGTAACACTTTATTCAGAAGTTGTGGCTTCGCATTAGGGTAATTCAGGGATTTTAGTGGAGTTTCCCCCACATCGGTGAGCCAGAGAGGCAGGTACAGTGGGGGGAGCATAAGTAGAGAGAGCCATGCTTGGTGGCATGTCAGCCTCATGCAGGAGCAGGAGTTTCATATCATAGCAGAAAAACATAAGCACACTTCTAGCACAATCTGGAGAACTTTTAGTTTCCTTCAATCAAGCCACTGTTTATACAAGTTTCTTGTGTATCACTCCAGAGTTTACTTACTCAGGTATGAGTATATAAGGTCTCATTTCCATACCTTTAAAAAAATCTCTGGCACCCTTTAAAATTCACCATCTTTCCCTAGCCATCAGTGAGCCACTCCTTCTTTTGGAAAAAAAAACAACAAAAAAACACACACACACTTTTTTATTTAAATTTCAGATTATTCTGAAATTTCCTAAACTGCCGAAACCAGTTTGGCTTAGTGGATAGAGCGTTGGCCTGCGGACTGAAAGGCCCCAGGTTCGATTCCAGTCAAGGGCATGTACCGTGGTTGCAGGCACATCCCCAAGTAGGGGGTGTGCAAGAGGCAGCTGATTGATGACTCTCTCTCATCGATGTTTATAACTCTCTATCCCTCTCTCTGTAAAAAATATCAATAAAATATATTTTAAAAAATAATAAAACATAAAATTTCCTGAACTGAAACATAGATTCTATATATCCCTTAGTTATGTTAAATTCATCCATTTAGTTCATTAATTTAGCAAAAATCTATTGATTTTCTGCTGTGTCAAAAAGACCCTGTATTTAGTTCTTACAGGATTATGAAGATTATGTATCTTGCCCTTGAAAAGCATATAATACATTAGGAGATATAAGATATGAAGCTAAATAACCATGAGAGAGATGTATAAATTGCCACAGCAATTCAGAGAAGGAGAGCTTAGTTAAATCCTATGGATCAAGGAAGGCTCTGGGAAGAAAATGGCCTTTAAGTTCAGGCATGAAAGTTGGGTCTATTCCCTGTAGAAATGAGGTGAGGGAAAAGGAAGGACATTCTGTGTTATATCTCAGCACTTTTGTTTGCAAGTGAAAGAAATTCAAAGTGGCTTAAACGAAGAAAGGAAAAGTAGAAGAATGACATATTACTTAGTAGCTCCTGTAACCAAAACCAGAAAAGACGAGGCTGGAGCTAGCTTCAGGGGCCAATCTAAGAGTAAAAAAAGAGTTGCCCCTCTGCTTCTAATTCAGAACTATCTGTAAAGGACTGGCCTAGGTTGGTGGTTATAACCCTCTGGGAATTGGGGAGGAAGGTACTAGGATTGGTGACCTCACCAGAAAACAATGAATTGGAGAGGAGCAGCTCTCTATGGGTGCTGCTATTAGAAGATGGTGGGAAAGGACACAGGGCAGGCAAAAAGTATCATGAGCAAAGGCATGAAAGCAGAAGATTGTAAGTCACACTCTGAATATGGTGGGGCGCTCAGTTATGTTTCAGATAAGCCTGGGACTGGTGTGAGGGAAGTGAGACATCTATAATGCAAAATTTAAGGATAAACTCACTCTCAGAGGTCAATCCTGAACTGATAGGACTCTGAGAGGGAAAGAGTACCTCCTTAAATTTTGTATGTTAGACACCTACTTGCCTGGCCCTGTTCAGAGGAAAGGGATGCTCAACAGTGTCGAAAATCAACAGGTTAAAGTAGTTTGATGACCAACTAGAATGACTGCTGAGAGGACAGATTTGATGGAATAATGAAAATAAAAGCCAAATTGCAGGATGTTAAAGAGTAAGTATATAGTGAAGAAATGTACGCTACTCTTTCTGAAGTTTGGTTGCAATTCCTTACCATGATAGAGAAGGAATAGCTGGGGACCCGACACATTTTTATTTTTTTTATTTTTTAATATTGGCACTATTTGGCCCAAAATGCAGTTATCTATCTCCATGGAATGACTTGAAAGGTATCTGGCTCTCTTCCAGCCAAAAAATAAATTTCTACTAGCCTATTAGTGATGTCTGAATTGCTACCATTAGTGATATTGGGTTATTGAATTAAAGGATTATCTCCTAACAGTTAGTAAGTACCCTCCCGGGCTCCCATCTGTAGGTAATTCATTAAGCTTTTAGCAGCTATTTCCGTGATGTGAATTGGTTTATCTGATTTTGTTTGTGTGTGACCACTGAGAATAGATTTTGACAAAGGAAGGATAAGAACACTGAAGGGTTTTTGACAGTTTGGAGGTGGTACTCGTAAGGAGGCAAGGTGAAGCACTCCCCAAAGGAAAGGCAGCCAGGTTCTAAGGGGTAATCTGCCTCTCGATGTTCCTCAGATCATTTTCAATCTTACACTCTCCCCCCCACCCCCTCACATCAATGAATCATTTTTAAAGACCGCTTTGGACTATAACTTGTCAAATTTTTCTGGGAATATACTTTATGTCCCAGATAATAGAACAGTGTACTGGATCTGTTCTCACTGGGCCTATCCAGAGGCAGAATTACCTTGAAGCAAATGATGCTTAGGTTTCCAGATACCTCACTTGCCTGGGCCCATTTTAGCAATATGTTAACATGATCATGCATTCTGGGAAAATTTGCAAAATAAGATAATTACAACAGACCACTGTCTCTTTCCACTCTTGTTTCCACTTTGTCACATTTTCCCTAAGACTGTAACAAAAAAGGCCAAAGTAGCCCTGGAGTAACCACAGTCATTTTTGTGATCCAATAGCTAACGGGAAGTTGAGTTGGATATGCAATTAGTTTAGGCTTACTAGTATATGTTTTTTACGGTTTGCTGTCACTTATGTGTACTCTTAGGCTATTGCTAGCTGCTTCAGTGCAGGGATGTATTGCTGGAATATTCCTACCACCCACTGTGCCAACGCATGTGTCACAACATGAATGTGTGCTAGTAAAGCCCTTGATCACAAACTGGTGAGTGTTATCAATGCAAAGATTATTTAAGATGGGTTACTGTTCAAGGAAACTTGAAATGTCTTGAGATCTTACTGCTCATATATGAAAAAAGCTCTTCTAAATTATGAATTAAAAAATTGCAATCAACCCATACTGAAGAAAATCCGAATTATCTTTCTAATTGTGATTATACTATGAAAGTGTTGTCTTATAAAGATGTAATCAGCCCAAACCGGTTTGGCTCAGTGGTAGAGCGTCGATCTGTGGACTGAAGAGTCCCGGGTTCGATTCCGGTCAAGGACATGTACCTTGGTTGCGGGCACATCCCCGGTGGGGGGTGTGCAGGAGGCGGCTGGTTGATGTTTCTCTCTCATCGACGTTTCTAGCTCTTTATCTCTCTCCCTTCCTCTCTGTAAAATATCAATAAAATATTAAAAAAAAAATAAAGATGTAATCAAAGACACACAAAAAAAAAGTAGAGAGAAAACTTCTAGAGGTATACATGATAGGAAATGAGTAAAATGATTGTGTTATTGTTTGATATTTTGTTATTATTTGTTGTATTTGCCAGGTTTTAAAATGTTGTAGTTTCTTTTCATTTTTTATAAAAACACTTAAATTCTTGTCTTTATAAAATATAAAAACTATCATTTGGAAGTATGACTGTACCAGAAAAGGCCAAAGAAGAATCATCCACTCTATGCCTTCTCTTTTATGAGGTCACTCAGGATATCAACTATGATTATTGTTGCTTGTTGCCTCACATTATTTTTATCCATGTATCCACCATAGTTTACTTGCCCTTCCACACAAATTAAAGATCTCTTTTTCACATATTTAGGGCCTGGTTGGAATGCTGAAATTCTGTGGTATGTTGTCTTTTGACTGACATCCCCTATTTAATATGCTTCACTTTCCCCTGATTCTTCTCATTTGTTGCTAGAGAAAATAATGTGACCATTTATGTTTGTTTTTTCTCCCACCTATCTCATAACCGTTCTTACCCACTCACCTAAGTAACTGCACACAATTTAGAGATCTTTCAAGAATGAAACTGCTAGCTATTTTGGACTCCTGTCTAACAAAACTGAAGTACCTGTAATGCAAGTCTTCAAAACATGGCTTCTATTTTCCTTTTCCTACAATCTAATCTTCAGTCTTTTCCCAGCATAGGACTCATGCCTTCTTCTCTCACTCTTACGGTTTTGGTTTTTTTTCTCATACCCAATTTTGTAATCATAATTTTGTATCCTTTACTTTAAAGAGTATCCTCCCTTCCTACTTGTGTTCACTTCAAGCCCTACAAAATCTGATTCTTGTCTGTTCCTGTGATTCTGAGCAAGTAATGTGAGATACTAGTTTCCTTATCCGGAAGCCTGGAATCACCATCTCTGCTAACTTAACTTTGCCAAGTTCTTTGAGGAAGTGAGATGATGCAGGTGAAAGGACTTATTTATAAGCTATAAAGAGCCATACAAATGCAAGTAAAGTGGGATCACTGCTTCCTCCTCAAAGAAATGGGACTTTCATTTCCCCCAAGTGGTTATGTTATCTTTTCAGTATTTATACTTTACATTTGGGATATCCTGACTTGCAGGACGAGCCATGATCCCTTTGAAGAGCTTCACATAGAGGACAAGAATGATGGTGCCAGCACAAGCCCACCCATTACCACTGTTGGAACACCAACTCATTGGGTTCTCTCTGCTGGGGGTGATGAACAGAGTTGCTTCTGATACTGAGGACAGCAGTTAGCATTTAAATTCAGTAATATTTCAAATATTCAGTACTTCTGGAGTCTAACCTGAGAATTTTTCATTTCTAACAAGTTCTCTAGAGATGCATATGTTGACAGTTTGCTAGATAGAGAACCCCCATGTTTCAGTTCATCTTCAGCTATCATCATTGATAAATCTCTGTTTTAATATGACAGTCACATCCAGATCCTGGGGTTGGAACCTGGATGTTTGGACAATTTCTAGGTTGTCCATTTTTTATGTTTTAAAGGTATTTCATTTGATTAAAATATTTGCTTAAGTACTTTAATTTATCAAATCCAAGATGCCACTGATTGTGAGACACAACTGGGTTTAAAAAAACAAAGCTCAAATAGTTGAGTGACTAGCCCATATTCACAGATTAGGTATTTTCAAGCAAGATCTGTTTGATCCCACCCTCTCAGATACCAGTTTATTGCTACAAGCTGCTTCTATATAGGTTTCCTCTTCCTATTTGTGTGTCTGTTTTAAGTCGATGAATCCAGCTCATAGTCATAATTGCCTGCAAAAATGATTTTGTAGATCAGATGTCTAAATATATGTATGCATAAGGGCTTTAGTCAAAACACATACTTAATCATGAATGTATGGAAAGTGAGAAGTATACCCAATGCAATAAAATGTGCTTTAAATGAACAACTCTTCAATAGGAATTTTAAATATTTGAAAATGTTTGGAATACATAATAAACTAGTTTACTACCAACCAGGCTGCTCACATATCAAATTAAAATGCTCCACCTGAACTTAGATATTTTATTTCATGGAAGGAAATTCAAGACTAATCTCTTCAGCCAGAAAGACAACTAGTAAACGTTCTCATGTTGCAAATTGACAGTGTCAGGCTAAATGACTTTCCAAGAAGCAGTTATATATATATATATATTTTTTTTTTTAATCAGAATTCAAAATTACACACAGTTCATTTGCTTTTGTCCATTAAATTTTGAAGTTGAGTAGATTTCCATGGGGCTTCTGTGATTTAAGATTTTAATGAAAACTCTGGTTCCCCCACTGGGTCAGTCTGAACATGGGTGCGGAACGCCAATCCACTGGTTTAAAATTGAACACCTTATCTGAGTTTGTGACTTTTTTGTGTGTGTGTGTGTGTGTGTGTGTGTGTTTACTTTTTAATTTGTAGGCCAAGCGTCAAGACTAAAGTGGGGGTGCAAGGAAGAGAACGAAAGAAAAGAAAAGAGGTTCTTAGAACAGGAATCCTCTATCATCCTATCGTGGACAAAAATATTAGGATATAATAGCTGCCCTGTTTCCCCGAGAATAAGACAGTGTCTTATATTAATTTTTGCTCCCAAAGATGTTCTAGGTCTTATTTTCAGGGGATGTCTTATTTTTCCATGAAGAAGAATACGGTACACATTTATTGTTAAATGAAAATAAAGGAAATTTATTACCTGTATACGGTACAGTAGTACGGTAGTTGTCAACACAAACCAGACAAACTGTAAATCCTACAGTATCAAGAATTTACTCATTTATTCAATGACAATCATGATATCATCTTCTGGAACATCATCATAACAATCCAATTCCTGAATTTCCTGGTGAATTTCTTGTGACTCCATTTCTTTCAGAATCAGTGGACCAAATCTCATGTTTAGCAATAGCATTCTGAGACAGAGCCTGGGGGGGCCTTATTTTCGGGAGGATGCCTTATATTTCACTCAGAAGGAAACCTGTAAGTAGGTCTTATTTTCGGAGGATGTCTTATTTTCGGGGAAACACGGTAGAATTTTCGAAATCCAAGTAGTAACCCTTACCTTACTGTTGGCGGAAATGTGTGTGTGAGAAGGTAATTGTCATGTAATGAACTCAGAGCCACAGGATATCTAAAAACAAAACAAAACAAATCAGAAAAAAACCCACATGCCTAGAGGAAGAATCACCCCAGACAACCTGACAAGTAGGTAAAACAGGTGACCAGCACTGGGAGGACTTAAGGGAACTGTGGGTCCAGCCTGGATTAGTCATCACTGTGGCTCACATGGGCTCAGAGCTAGCAGCAGTCCTCCACTAATTCCGAACAGACAGGCCTCCAGGAAGATCCATAATTCATTTCGTCTGGAAATATTTATTGAGCACCTAATACTTAGGATAGGCGCTGGGAATATAAAGAAGAATATGATTTGGCCCTTGCCCTTAAAGAGCTAACACTCTAGGGGGGGGGGGAGGGAGAGTCAAACATATAGATACATTAGTGTATTACAACCTTTAACACAGACATTTCAGTAAGGTACGGTGGAAGCATTAAGAAGGGAGAGGGAAAGTCTCTGAGGGGCCCAGGTAACCGAGCATGACTCTCTCCAGGAGGGGAAGGCTTGATGGCTTAGCAGGTCAGCAGTTCTGGGCCCGGGAAACCAAGGGACGAACGGAAAGGGCGCGGGCAGAGGCGTGAAATTGCGGGTTCTGCCTGGGATCGCCCGAACGCTCCTTTGTCTCCAGACAAGGGAGCGAGAAGGTGGCGAAAGCTGTGTAGGGTAGGTCTAAAGAAGTTTGGGAAGGTAAAGCCTAGCTATTAGAGAAGCATGGCAGGATCTAGCCCGGGGAGATTCCTAACAGCAGAAACGGGAGCCCCCGGGTTTCCAACAGGAGGGGTCTCGGGGGGCGGCGAGGCTGCCGGTGCGGTGGCGGACACTCGGTCCTCAGGGCGCGCTGGCCCTGGTTCGCGCCCCGACGGCCGGCCCGCGGGTCTGCCGAGCGCGCCAAGCCCTCTCCCTGCGCCTGGAGCCCACCGGCTCTCCGGGCGCCGCGCGGGGACTCGCTCAACTGTCCCGGGGCCCGGCCGGCCCAGCGGCTCCGCCGCCTGCCCAGCGCCGGCTCCTCACCGCAGGCCCCGACCCGCGCGCGGGGGGCCCAGACCCGCGCGCCGTCAGAGGCTGGAGGGCGAGCGCGTGTCCCCAACTGCCCCCCTCCCCTGAGCGTTCATTTGTGTTTATGCCCGCACCTTGATTTTTTTTATTTTTTAATAAATACATTTTATTAATTTTTTACAGAGAGGAAGAGAGAGGGATAGAGAGTTAGAAACATCGATGAGAGAGAATCATCAATCAGCTGCCTCTTGCACATCCCCTACTGGGGATGTGCCCGCAACCAAGGTACATGTCCCTGACCGGAATCGAACCCGGGACCCTTGAGTCCGTAGGCCGAGGCTCTATCCACTGAGCCAAACCGGTCCCAGCCGCACCTTGATTTTTATTGAATCCCCGCACCCTGGCTGGGAGAAGTTTCTGCCCTCGTGCTCCTTGAGGCAGGCGGTCTGACGGGTGGCTCGCGGTCTACCCGTCTGGGAACTCCCAGGCGCCAGACGGGAAACGTGGTGCGTGGAGCGTCCATCCACCGTCACGATCCGGGCCCGGAGGAAGGAGACCCCTTCCCGCGTCCTGGGGCCACTGTGGTCCTCCTATCTTGTGGGGGAAAGGCCGACCTCCCCGCGCAGGATCGCCTCCTCCAGGGAACCCCCCGCCCGCGCCCCCGCCGACGCCTCTCCGCGAGGCTCCGGGGGGCGCACGGCGGAGGGACGCGCTGGGCGCCCGGGCCGGCGCGCGGACAATGACCCCTTCTCCCCGGGCCGCCGCCTCCCCCGGCCACCGCCCCCCGCGAGCCCCCGGGCAGACCTATTAGCCATTCAGCCCGGCAAAACCCCGCGGCCCGCGCTTTGTCCCGCGGAGCCCGGCGCCGTCATTAGCGCTGATTACGCTGAGCCGCCTGACAGCCCCGCGGGCCGCCGCGCAGGCCCCGCACCCGCCCGCCCGGCCGGCGCACAAAGGCGGCGGAAATCGCCGCGCACTCCGCGTCCTGGCTGAATGGAGCCAGAAGCCGCTTCCCCTCTCCTCCCGCCCCATTCACGTTGCCTTTTGATACAATATATTTTTTTTCTTTTTTGTTAAAATTAGGGAGAGAGACCGAGGTCAAGGAAGATGTTGCTTGAGCTCTTGGCCTGGCATTTGTTTAATGTAAACAAAGAGCAAGGCCTCCCCTCCCCGGGCCTCTCTTCCCCTCCCTGCCTCCTAGGTTTTCATAAACAAACGGGACCAGAGAGGCGGCAGCGGCGGCTGGAGGAGGCGGAGTGGGTCTGCAAAGTGGAGGCCACAGGAGCTGCGGCCTTCGGGGAGCAGGAGCCATCGCGCTTTGGGGGGAATGGCGGGAGTTTGACATACGTGTCACCGGTTAAGGAGCCTGAGCTAGGGTTGGGATCTAACCCTCACGTGGGTCAAGTCTGCTGAAATGTACGAATGCAGCTTCTTTCCACTTTGCTGGAGTAACATTTTTGTTGTTGTTGTTGTTTAAATTGTTACAGGAAAGGGATTTCAAGAAAGAAAGGAAACCCATCATATGGAGATTTCTCCAAAATCAGGAAACACCCACATTGCTTCCTCCTGAAATTAGAACGAACAAACAAACAAACAAACAAAAAACTACCGCCTTTCAAGGCTAGGATAAAACTGATACGGAAAACAAACAAAAAAAATGTTTAAAGGAAATGAAACGTTGACAACAGCCGTCTACAGGAAGATTTGGACCAACTTCCAACATGTGATAATACTTGATTATTCACAAAAGCAGTGAGGTGCCACCGGGATTCACATAAACATTCTTTCAAGTCTCTTAAATAATAGGACACATATTAGCTAAATCTCCAGATTGGTGAAACAGAATAGCTACTTATAATGTTATCCTTAGGCAGCTGGTTACTTAAAGCAAATTAGATGTGTTTTTTAAAAAAAGATATACTTGAAAGGCTTTCACCAAAGCAGGAAGAAAAATCTTCCATTACTGTTTGCCTCCCACACCCCCCCCCTTTTTTTTTTCTGAGCAATTGTTATTTAGAAATTATTTCTAAAGAGAAAGCTTAGTTCTTAGCACGAGCCCCTTTTTCTTGAGAATGCAGAGTGGACATTTCCTTTTGCTTTTAGGCCTCATTTAAACCGGTGAGTGGGATGGGATTTTAGAATCTCAAATTCCTTTACATAAGTCCACTAATTAGGCCTTTCCCTTCCCTGTTGGATCTGGAAGCATCAGCTTAAGAGATAAAATTTGCCAACTATCTTCTTCAAATGCTGGTTCTGGACAGCTCCATAAACAGGATGGAGTGAGGCTGGGGAACAAGGCTGGAAATCCCTTGATTTTCCATTGAAGTGCAGTACTCTCTGGCAGATTCAGGACCCCAGTGATCGAGGGAGGCACCTAAGAGTGCAAATTTAAGGAGGCACTCAATCCCCGTGCCTTGCACTTGCTGCACTTGCTTGACCTTTAGAGTGAATGCCTCCTTAAATTTCAGGTGTCTCCTTTGCTTCCTCTGGAGAACTGGCCCGGCTTCTTGGCATTCTAGGAACTACCGGGGACTCTGGGAAACATAACAAAGTCCGGAGGAAGCTCTGCCATCCAAGCCTTTCACAACTCGCAGTAGGACTTTTGCTTGCTTTTTGGAAGAGCACAGCGTGATCACAAAGACTTCCCTACTCTTCCACCTAGAGCTCTTGTGCAAGAAAGAGAGTGTTGATTGTCAACAGATCTCTGGCTAAGGGCTGCTGTCCACAATGACAACCACTTATAAAGCCCCAATGAGGCCAAATCTGTTTCAGCCATTGAGAAACCAGAAATCAACCTTTATTTATGTTGCTGGCTTCCCCATATATCTTGCCATTTGACTGCTTTTTGTCTTCCATGACTTCTCTTATTTTTGTTCCGTTTGCACATTGGCATATCCATCCAAATAAGTTAGCAGGCTTCTGTTAAGGACATAAAGGCAAATTGAAAGGAGTCTAATGGGGAGGGGTACTTGAGGAGGGAAGTTCAGCTCAATTTATTTAAATATCATTGTCAAATTGTATAATATGCTATCCTTTTCACTGGGAAAAAAAATGAAAGCTTAGAGACTCGCTGGATAGCATTTACAGTTTTAGTGCAAGAACTCTGTATGTGTATGTGCGTGTGTGCCTGCACACTTAGGGAGGGCAAATTAAATACTAAGAATATTTATATGTTTTAATTGAAGCAAATTAAATACTAAGAATATTTATAACTTAATTACAGGACAATGAAGCTCTCCGTGATTTCTTTTATCTTTAATATAGAAGTCAAGATTTATCTGCAGCTTTCTATTTCACCTCAATATGTGAACATTCTTTCCCCATCGCAGTATATTCCTTTTGTTGAAAATAATGCATTTGATTAAAACCTGCTTCTGCAACAAGAAGATGTTAATCTAGTTTTTACAGCCTCTCCTCTCTCCTTTTGTCTATGTTTAATGAGTTCAATCCTAAATGGAGTATATGCTCACCCTAGCATGATCGTGAGTACCTTCTGCTTTTGTATGGGAGGGGGCCTCAAGGAGATGGAAAGTCTTTCTCACTGCAGAGACTGTGTCAGATTAATCTTACATTTTTATCAAATAGGATTCACTATTAAGCCCTAAAACTTGGCTTTCTAAATTGTTCTTGAAAGCCGTTGACACTTAATAAAAGGGAGTGTCAAGTGGACAAGCCATGGTTACCTGTGCTGGGGGTGTGGGGAGTTGCCTTATAGGGGATGGTCACATTGCCAATTTCTAGGTTTAAATATATCATGCACATGTATGTACATACATACATACATACATGCAATTTGACTGGGAGGTGGTTATCGACTTGGCATAAAATATACCAGAAGACATCAGAAAAGGCAAAGGGTACCATTTGCACTAGAGTCCTCGCCTGCCTGATGGAGGAATTTTTTTATTGTTTAAAGTATTACATGTCTCCTTTCCCCCCCAATTACGCGCCCCCCCCCAAAAAAAAGATTTTTTTTTTAAGGAGTCCAAGAGTAGCTCCCTTAATTAGGAAAGGTTGCTCACCAGATTTTTATTGTTTGACTTCCTCATACAGAACCCTGCACCTTTAGAAACAGCAAGTTTCCAAGATACAGGGAAACCTACCATACCAGTCTCTTAAATAAGTAAATAAACAGCATATCTATGTTTTGTTTAAAAAAAAACTTTAAAGCAAAAGTTATACATATAGCGTCCTTTCGACATGAAATACCCACGGGAGATTCAGAGATTCGGGGCAGGCGCTCAGCGTGCAGTTCCCGTTCCAGAGGCATCTTCACGCACTCTCCTTGGGGAAAAAGCAAAGCAAAGAGAACATAGCGCTGGTCGGGCCTCACCGTGGGCCCCTGCACCACTGGGCGAACATGACACCCCTCTTGCAGGCACCTCACCAGAGAGTCCCTGGCCACCTGGCTTCCAACGCGCTGCAATTGTCTGGTGGTGGGTCTCTCCTCTTCCCTCCCGCCTTCATTTTGTCTGTGTCTTTTTACACACTGGATTCTGTTTCCGAGCCTGCTGTTTGGGCAGCCTAGATGTCGCACTCGCTGTCGCTGGACGTGATGGAGATGGCTGAAGTGGCCGCCTTGCTGGATAGGCTGGCGGCTGGGCTGGCTGTGGTTCCCAGCACCTCGGTACTGCCCTCCTCCTCGGCTCTCAGCACCAGCCCGGAGCCCTGAGACAGGACTTGCTGCTGGAGTCTACGGGGAAGGAATGAAAGATGCTTAATATATTTCCCATTGCCCCCTGGTCCTTGTCGCGACCAATGGCCCTCCCTCAGAACCCGGGCGTTAAAGCCAGCAAGATGAGGCAACAGGGCTTGAGCAGGAGTCCTCAGCCACCTCTGCAGAGCCCTTCTTCAGCGCCCGTTCTTCTCCCAGTCTCCCCAGGCCTCCGATGCTGGGCTCCCAGGGTCATTCCCTGATGCTGGCCACCTTTGAGAGATTTACAATTCTGTCAGGATAAAGGGAGTGTGGGTGACAAGGGCAGAGTGGGCTCCGGGGCAGGGTGTATCTGTGCCTCCAAGGCCTGGTCGGCCCAAAGCTAAGGGCAAAAAGGGGCTGCCTGAGAGCTGCAGGGAGCATCTGGGCCTGCGGGAAGAGGCAGTGTTTTTGGCCAAAACGCCCGGCTGATTGAGGGCCATACGCTGGAAAAGAAAAGAAAGCCATAGCCCACGAATCTGCTGTTTTGAGAGTGGGCTGCCCACGCATGGGAAGAGAAGAGCTCCACTTCCCACTTCTTAGAAGCAGAAGTCTACGGAAAACTGTTTTCATAGCATCAGAGAGGGACACATCCGGGCTTTCAAGCGGCCAATACACGGCATACACGGCCGCACCGCTCACAAGCCAGGCTTTCTTTAATAATAAGAGAATTAGCTTTGGGCCTTGAGGTCCCTCATTGTTCCTGGGACGTTAACTTCTGTCCTCCCAATGCAGCCTGCATCTGGTGACGGGAACCAGCTGCTGGACCGGCTCCCCAGACTCCCAGAACGAGACTGTGTAGAACCAAGCGCCCGGAAGGAACCCCCTGCCCAGAATCCCAGAACGCTGGGTCTCCAAACCCAAGGCTCAGACCGTGCTCACATCCAAGTCGCGGGGCCCGCCGCCCGCCGCCCCCCACCCCCTTCCTGGGTGAGCGCACGGCGGGGAGGCTCCAGGGACTGACCTGTTCTTCGCAGCAGCAGCCCGGTCCCTTTGCCGGCGGTTTTTGAACCAGTTGCCCACCTGCGTCGGGGTGAGTCCGGTGGCCTGGGCGAGCTCCCGCTTCTTGCTGGGGTTGGGGTACGGGTCCTGCAGGTACCACTCGCGCAGCAGGTGCCGCGTGCGCTCCTTGAAGCAGTGCGTCTTCTGCTCGCCGTCCCAGATGGTGCGCGGCAGCGGGAACTTCTTGCGCACCCGGTACTTGTCCACCGGCCCCAGCGGCCGCCCGCGCAGCTTCTCCGCCTCCTGGTAGTGCGCCTCGAGCCACAGCGCCTGCAGCTTGGCGTGCGAGTCCTTGGTGAACTTGTGGTTCTCCAGGATGTGGTAGAGCTCGCGGTAGTGGCCGCCGTGGAAAGCCACGATGGCGCGGGCGCGCAGCACCGACTCGTTCTTGTTGAGGGCCTCGCAGGCCGCCGGGGCCACGGGCAGCGACCAGAGGAAGCGGCCCAGGCGCTCCACGTCGCCGCTCTCCTCCAGGGTCTCGCACACCCCCGCCACTTGCTGGGGGCTGAAGTTCAGGATGGGCAGCTGGAACATGGGGGCGGCGGCGGCGCCGGCGCGAGTGCCGAGCCGGGGACGGGACGCGCGGCGGCAGATGCCCACCGGCCCGCCGGGTGCGCCAGGCTCTTCGCGGTGCACCAGCTCTGGGTAGCCGGGCTGGCCGCTGGGATGGCGGCGGCGGCGGAGGTGGAGGTGGTGGAGGTGGCGGAGGTGGAGGTGGTGGAGGTAGTGGAGGTGGTGGAGGTGGAGGTGGTGGAAACGCACCTGCGGGGAGCGAGCGGGCGGGAGGGGTGGGAGGAGGTGCGGGCTCCGCGGCTCAGGTCCAGTTTCGCACCGTTAGGGCCGAGCTGGCGGGCGAGCGGGCTTCTCTACTGGGGTGGGCGGATTGGCAGCCCGGGCGCCATGGAGACCCCCTGTCAGTCACCGGCCGGCTCTGCCAATCAAGACCGCAACCGGGGCGTCTAGGCCATTTCAGCACCTCCCCGCTCTCAACAGCGCCCGCTGTCCGCCCGCCCGTGGACTTCCCCGCAGCATTTTGTTTGCAGAAGCCCGAGGAGGAAAAGACTTGCGAGTAGCTGGGAGGAAAGAGTCCAGAGCAGCAGCGTTTCAAACGCCCCCCCCCCCCAGCCTTGTTCTTCTGTTCCCCGCCCTCTCCCCCCTCCCCAACCTCCACCCCCGCCCCCAAGAGGCAGCGAAGCTACAGGAATCCACTTTGGGGCGATGCTCTGGCTGGGTCAAGAGGTCTCCAGAGGACAAAGAGGACTGGCCAAATTGAAACCCTCCAAGGATCCGTCGTTTAGTCGTAGCCAAAAGGCAAACAGTTGCGAGGGAGCGCAGGCACGGGAAGGGAGGGAAAGGGGATCACCTCATTTCTTTCCAGCAGCACCCATCCCCGCATGCCTTTCCTCCTTGTCTGTCTGCCAAAGCAGCCCAGTGGGGAGCCAATCTGCAGCAGAAGGAACGGACCCGGGATCTGTAAGGAGGTCAGTGTGGACACTACACCCCACCACCACCTTCACAGGCCTCCTGAAATCACTCAGAGCCAGGTGCTGGCCCCAAGTCAAACGCTCGTAGGAAAAGGGGCATCGCACCCTCCAAAAGTTTATACTTTTCAGCCTCTCTGCCCCCCCCCCCCCAGTTTAATGGACTTGAATAAATGGGCGGCATGGCCACATCTAGAGTGAGAAGTCATTGGCAGGTCAGGACAGCTACTTAAAAGCTTATGTCAAAGATTTTTTTTTTTTTAAATATTGATTTGCTTTTTCTGGAAGGCTAGTTTTTCCCCTAGTCTGTGTTGGAACACTTAACTCTTAAGCTGGGGATAGAAACTCTAACCTTGGCCTTTTTAGCACAAAAGTAATTCAGTAGAGGTAAAAAGGGGAGGGGGGGAAGAATGAGGGGGAAGAGCAGGGAAAGAGTGGCACAACAATGGTCTGCAGGGGTGGGAGTGGGAGGGGGGAGGGCAGAAAGCGCTTACTAAGCTGTTGAGCACTGACCCCGCCCTCAGAGAAGGGCCTTCTTGGCTGTCCTGCCTTCAGGCCCTAGGGTTGAATTCGTAACTTTTATTGATTTCCAACTGACATTTGCATCCTACCATGTTCTGAGGTCAAGGTAAAAAGCAACCCCAATCTCACCTGGGCCTTTCACTGGGGTTTAGTTTGAAGAAAATGATTGGGTGGGGTGGGGGGTCCAAGGAAAACCCCCTTTAAAGGCCTATCCCAAGAAAGGAATCCACGAGGAAGGTTCTCCTGGACCTGGACTGCCTTTTCTTTAGTATCAAGTACAATCTGTGCGCGGCTGCGCAGCCCCGGTAAGTCAGAAGGCAGATAGATAGCACAGATGGTTGGAGGTGTCGGGTCAGATCATGCTACGCCTCAGTGCAGGGCAAAGCTCGTTCTGACGGGAAACCCTGATATTATTTTCACAGATCTTCACAGTTCACTCGGAAAAAAAAAATAGCAGAGGGGAAGAAAAACGCCCTGCAACCATTTCTATCATTTCTGTGAGATTGCCAACAGAGAGGCTTTCTCTTCTGAGAGCTCATTTCCTTGAAATGCGACAGGGCAGGGGCAGAAATAAAGAGAGAGATGAGGGTCATGACAAAGCACAGACCGTAGGGTGACTTCCAAATCCGCAGGAAGGACAACTTTTAGCGAGAAACATCACGCACAAGGGCCCACGACAGGGAGTGCAGAACGGAGAAGGGAGACCACGGGAGAGCCGAGTGCGTGGCACTTCTGGCCGAGGATGGAAAGCATCCCCTCCTCCCGTTCACATAAGTCCCTCCGTTCCCTCGGGAGGTCTCCCCTGCCCGCTTTCCCAGCAGAATCGCTCCCCATCCGTGCGCGTGCGGAAGCCGCCGGGGGTGTCTCGGGACCTTACCGGCCCAGAGGCCAGAGCAGCTGGAGGCGATAAGCTGCGGTGCCCCAGGGGACCGAGCCTTCTGCACCCCCTTTTCTGCGCAAATTGAAAGCAGCGAATTCCGAATTGGGGGGAAACTGGCACCTGACCCTTAGTCTTTGTGAGCAAGTCCTGTTAGCATTCCGAGTCTAGGTGCCATAACCAGGAAATGGGGGTATTTATCCCACTCCTTGGTCAGTAGTTATGCAAATAGGAAATGAGAGGACGCGTTGGCTTGTGCGTGTCTGGTGCTCTCGGACGCCTGGGACCCAATGCAAGACTGGCTGCCCAGCAGAATCCACCTCCTTCCTCACCCACCCGACGCGGCGTCCGGGCGCGGGGCGGACGGGGTCTGAGAAGTGTCCGGAGGCTCCAGGAAATTCTATCGTCACCAGCGCAGGGGGACTTGACTTAATTTTGTTCACTCAAAGGAAATGAACTCCTCCCCACTCCCTCAGCACACTGGGATCATGTGTGCGTTCATCAGCTTCCTTTAGGGGAAAAGACAAACGGAAGAACTACGTGGGGCTTCCCCATCCCAGGAAATGAGACAAGCTCCGGTGGGTTCCTTAGGAATAATCTTATTGTGGCGAAGGCAGGGACGCCCCCCCCCCCCGCCCCCTTTTAAAATGCACTTCTCTCAGGTTTGCCAGGCAAAAGCTGGACCTTCGGGCTGGCTTTTCTTAATTTCACATCAGGCTAGATTTTCACCAGTTTTGGAACCTTGCCCTGGACTCGCTGTCCCCCGCCCCCACCCCAGTTTTCTCTTGCGCTGGACCAGGAAATCCAGGAGGTGCCCAGGCTGCCCCTGGGTGCGGACCTGTTGGTGCAGCTCTGCAGCTGTCTGCAGCTCGTTGGTGTGGGAGTCTTAGTCAAATATTCGATTCTCACTTGGAATCCATAGACGTCTGTTTTACTTTATGGAGAAAATATGGAGAGAGAGAGAAAGAGAGAGAGAGAACCAGACCGCGAAAGAGAGAGAAAGAAGACATTGCCCCTGGGGCAGATTCTACGTCTGTCTAACTGTTAAGTACGGAGGCAGCCCGCAAAAGGCCTCCAGGGAGTTGTGAGGTTCATACTAAAGATCTTCAGAGTTCGGTCTGGGACTTACTTCATGCAATTTTGTAGTCAGGGATTTTAAGAACGTAGCAATTGAAGATATCTGATTTTGCTCTCAGGAGCAGAAGGACCCGTGGAGTCCCAGTTATACTCTGCCGAACAATCCGCCAAGGGAGAGCACTGCTTAGAGGTCAATACATTCTCTCCAATCTCTTGTCTTGTTGGCTCTTGGCGCTGGTCTTGCCTTTTATTGGACTCTTCCTAAACCAAACGCCTGTATAGAAAGGCGTTTTTGTTTTATTTCCTACACAATTCTGTCGACAGGGATTTTAAGAATGTAGCAACTGAGGATATCTGAATTCCTGGATAAAGACATCTGTGCTGCATGTGAGAGTCAGTCACAGGCTGGAAGGACAGTGAGAGCCCAGCCTTTTGTGTATGCCCATTTTTATTTTGGGGGGGAGGGATCTTGAGTCTCCCCCCCCTTTCAAAACTGTATGTTGCCAGTGAGTGAGAATAATGTAAAAAAAAAAAAATCTAGAAAATTAAAATTACTGTCTTTAGAATTATAGTATTAAAATTTCACACTCTCAAGTATTTACTAACGAAGTTAGGATTCTGATTTCAGAAGATATCATATGCATAAATATAGGTATATTTGTTTATGTATTTGATGGTCTCGAGCTTCAGGTTATGGAATTAATTCAATATCCTCGCTTTATAGTGCTAACTATCCTAATAAGCTCCCAAGGTAGACTGCTCTATTTCATGCATTCTTCCCCTGCCAGTGTGCACCTTGTAATGAAGAGCGAGGCCTCTTTATTGTCTACTTCTGAGAACAAACACCACTGGGAAATGTTTTGTAGATTGGCACTGTAAAATTAACAGACAAAAAAGTATTACAATGAAAATATTAGTCTAATTTTACATGATTAGGATATTTTTGTTGTTAGTTGCAAAATTCACCAGCTCTTTTTAAAACTGCTTATGTTAAGCAGAGGGAAATTTTCATAAGTTTAAATGTGGGAAAATGTACCATTTGAAAGTAACTATTAATTAGCATTAATTTTTTTAAATGTTAGGCTGACTATGCAACTCTGTTTTGACCTCTTGTTTGTGGTTGTGCCTAGACATTTGATGAAAATTTGTATTTAAGCCAAAAAGTGCATTGCAAGTCATACTTCTTGTTTAAACTATGGTCTTGAATTCACTTTTCTCTCCCCTGCTTCTGTGGGGTAAGCCTAAATTTTCACAGAGCTTGTTTAGGGATATGTATCAATCAGTGGGTTCTTATGTGAAGGATTAATGTTAAAAAATGTAACCAGTCTGTCACTTAACTTTATTATCAGCAATGAAACAATAGTTGAATGACTGAAAGAATGATTAATTCATAGTTTTCTACTTGAACTTTAATTTTCCCGCCAGCAGGTTATTTTTGACCATTTTCAAATCTAAGATCAAAGTGTCTTTCTAAAATCCACATAGAAATTTTAAAAATCAATGAAGTGAAAATATGTTTATTTATGTCCTCTGGGATGAGTCGAACATCATCACATTAAATTATATGCATACCATATATAATTATTAATTATGTGTTATATGTGTAGTAATAATTCCCTTCTAAGTACTGTAACATCAAATAGAAGCATTAGCCTCCAATAAATATACCTTACGTTCTCTGAGTTGATCCATATGGTTAGCATAAGCTACTTTAAAAATTGCATTATAAAAAATACATTTACATGGCATCTTACCCTTCAAAGAAGCGAATCTCACCAGAGGGCAATTTTACTCCCTCTTCCAAAGGACATTTGACAATGTCTGAAGACATTCTTGGCTGTCACAACTGGCATCTAAGAGGTGGAGGCCAAGATCTTACAATGAATAGGACAGCTCTCACAACAAAACACTGCTAAGATCCTGCTTTAAAGGATCCCCAATAATCAACAAAGACAGACATTACTAACACTTGCTAAAATTCTGTTTATTCTGGTGTTGAAGTACTTTCAAAGGAATCAGTGCCCTTTTAATTTCTCGTTAGGTCTATGCCACACCAATAAAATTTGTTCCTAAGAACCTACTATAATTTTGTTCCTTAAAATTTGCTGTAAATACTTATCATTACCGAATACTTAAAAATTTAAAAATATCCCTGAGAAAAGTGTTGCTATTATGTTACAATCTATGATTTTTGAGTATTTGCTGAGACAGACGACAATGATTGAAGGCTCTTGGCCAGGCCCTCTTCATTTTACAAATGAATAAAATATGAAGACCAAAGAGGTTAAGTGATTACTCATATTATATAACAATTAGTGTTATATAATAACACTAATAATTAGTTAGTGGTAGAGAGGTTTAAAACACAGATTCAAACCTCTGTCCATTAGATGCCTTGCTTATCCTACCCAAGGAAGATGGGATAATTCCAGCTGAGTTTGAGGGCAGAGGATTTGAGTCACACATGAATATGTGTAAGGTCCGATGCTGTTTCCTGTTCTTGTGACTTTCAGAGTTTGGAGCAGTCTAGTTCATAGATCTCAGAGAGATTTAAACTATTCTGAGTCTTGCTAAGTAGTGTACCCTTGCAAGCTCTAAAAAATTTTTGAATCTCAAATGTGGCTCTGAGATTTTAGTTGTCTTCTTTGGGGGAGGGGAGGTAAGAAATGTTGACATTTAGGTTTGCTGAACACCTTTTTCTGAGGCATCACAAGAAAATGGAACTGAATCCAGCCTCTTGGGGAGGAAAGATTGGACTTGAGGTGCTGGTAAGGCTTGGTTTAAGTAAACACACACACAGACACACACACACAGACACACACACACACGCACGCACACACACGCACGCACACAAACACGCACACACATACACTCTCTCCCCTCCCCCAAATAAAAACCCAACCACCTCCAAACTCTTTTGTCAGGTCTTTCAAAAGAATAACAGTGATGCTCACTAGCATTTCTATAATTAACAAGCTGTCAACATTTCTATTACAACTACAGAAGTCTATTACAGACCACAGAATTGTGATAAATGTTTCTTTAGGTCTGAAATGTTAGCCTTCATCTTCTTTTCAGCTTAAGGGCAATTTTTGAAACCAATTTTGTTCCAATCATTTTGGATCAGTTGTGTGGTAATTTTGGAAGTGCAGATGCTCTAGGCCCACCTATTGAAATAAAGATTTTTAAATGGAAACACAGAGAGGAGTCTGCTTAAGCCCCAGTGGGGACCAGCTGCAAAGCTCTGGCAGGGAATTATGTAGACAGACAGTGGGAGTAGATTTAGAAATAAATAAGGGACAGAGAAATATGTGCATGTTTCGTTTAACAGCAGATTTTTTTCCTCAGCTTCTTCAAACTATGGAATTCCGTTTTGTATTCTATCTGTTCATTACTTTCTCTACTATTTCTTAAACTAATATAAGAGAATTTGTCATAACTATTAAAATTTGGGCTGAACTGATTTTTTATTTCTATCCTTCATTTAGTTAAAATTTCTTTCTACCTTTCTCACCTCCCTTCTCCTTGTCTACCTTTTTATTCTTGTCAGTCCTTTCCATGGATTCTGAAAGTTCATATTTCCCAATGATTTGGTAGTTCTCTGTATTATAATAATTTGTATTTCTTTTTTCCCTTTCCTTTTCTGTTTGCTCTGATTCTGTGACTCTTTCCTTCTGCTTCCCACTCTCCATTGCCAAATATCTTCTCACTAAACTAAGCCTTGTTAAAATGTCCAGAGGTAGACAAAGACAAAGTGAGTGCTTACTCCTGAAAGCAGATGGGGGATGGTAGTATTTATCAAAGAAGAAGGGTATAGTGCACATGTGTCAAACACAAGGCCCGCGGGCCAAATCCAGCCCGCCAGGCCTTGCAATGTGGCCCGCACCGCGCTTTCATCACTGCACTCCGCTGTCAGTTTATGACATTGTCAGTTTATGACTGTTCAGTAAACCATTCGGCCCTCGATTTAGGCTGGATTTTAGATTTTGGCCCCTTCTCTGATTGAGTTCGACACCCCTAGTATAGTGCCTCTAGAATGATGTTTTAGGGCTGTGATGCTTCTCTAACTGAACTTATGGAAGCAGATAAAATAGTAAAAACAGCAAGGGTAGTTTACTTGAAATTTCCCAAATGTTCACTGTATTAGTTTCCTGTAGCTGCTGTAACAAATTATCACACACTGGGTATTTTAAAACAACAGTTCTCTGACAGTTTTGGAGGCCACAAGACTGAGATAATCACTATTGCTTGGTGCATGTCATTATAGACCATTTTTTCTACATGCAGGTACATCTTTTTTCCCTTTTGACAGAAATACTGTTCTATAACCTTTTACTGTCATAACATTTTGTGGACATTTTCCTGCTAATAATTACACATTATTTTGAATGGCTGCATTGTGTTCCATAGTGAACATACTATAACTTATTTATCCGGTCCCTATTGATGTTTATTTAAATTGATTCTAGTTTTTCATCAGATTCACAAGGTGGTCCAAACACGTCTGACATCCCGGCCATCCCTTCCCACAAAGAGGTCGATGGCCACCTTGGCTGTGTGCTCAGTGGTTAGAGCACCAGCACTAGGGTCGTGGATTTGATTCCCACTCAGGGGCACATGCCTGGTTTGTGGGTTCACTCCCCATCCCCAGTCAGGGCACATGTGGAAGGCAACTAGTCAAGGTGTCTCTCTCACATCAGTGTTTCTCTCTTTCTCTCTCCTCCTCCCTCCCTCCCTCCCTTCCATTTTCTCTGAAGGGCAATGGAAAGAATATCCTCAGGTGAGGATTAATTAAAACAAAAACAAGTTTCATGGCCAACTAGGGATTTTTCCCACTGATGCCTCTTTCCCAAGGCCCATTTCTTCAGTCTCCTGGCTGGTGCACATATTGTCAGTTTGCAAACTGGCCCCTGTGCCCGGAAGGCAAGGAGAGACCTAAGAAAGAGGCAAAGAACTCCAGGTTAATAAGCAGTTGGTTTAATAAGCTGAGGGAACATAATTGCAAGACTTGTCCTGGGGAGCTGTAAAGCAAGTAGATCTTCACAACTGTCTTTTTACATCTTAAAAGTTATGCATATTGCCAAAACTGGTCTGGCTCAGTGGATAGAGCATTGGCCTGCAGACTCAAGCGTCCTGGGTTCGATTCCGGTCAAGGGCATGTACCTTGGTTGCGGGCACATCCCCATTAGGGGGTGTGCAAGAGACATTCTCTCTCACTGATGTTTCTAACTCTCTATCCCTCTCTCTTCCTCTCTGTAAAAAATCAATAAAAATATATATATTTTTTAAAAAGTTATGCATATGAGGCCTTAACTGGATTCAGTGCAGTATTTAGTCAGATGGCCTCACAATTTACTCTTTCAAGGCTATGTTCTTGAAAATGGCTCCCACTGTGGGAATGATAGGCAGGGCACACAGTCTACGGACAGGGGAGGGGCTGAGGAGCCTCTGGTTGCCAGGGTCTAGCTTGTAGGTCAACTGAAGGTCATGTCCTTTTGACGACCTCCTCCAACAACTTGTATTACATAAATAGTTAATTTGGGATAAATTATATCTTGAATGCTCCCATTCAGGTACATGGGATGGTTCTTATTTATTTAAATGTCCTTTTGTGTCTTTTAATAAAATTTTTCTAGTTTCCTCATGTTGGAAAAGCAGATAGGATAACTGAAAAATTATGGGTTTATTGTAAAGGTCTTAAGTCTTAAGTCCCATACAATTCCATAGATTTTGAAGGCATTATTGTATTACAGTGTGGCATAATAGTTAACATTTACTATCATTTAAAATGAATGAGGAAGTTTTTCCATTGACTCCCCGAGTTGGTAGATATGGATAATTGGAGGGGGAAGAGGAGCAGAAAATGAGGTTAGAGCTTGAAGAATTGTGTAAAGTAGGGCATGATAATTGGCTCTTCTACCCCCCCTCCCCCCATGAATGCACCCAGACTGCAGCCTAAGAAATAATCTTTAGTGAAATTGAGTGATTAGCCTGGGAGGGTAAAGGTCACTCAAAGTGGAGTGTTTGTGCTTACTCTGGGCTTAGAGGTTATGCCAGAGCATTCAATTCGTAATGAGCCTGAAGGATTTGATGATATGGTGAAGAATATATATGATTTTTTTTTCTGTTGATAGGGAGAAAAAGTATAATTAGAAACTCTAGGAAGAACAAAATTGGTGCAAGAAATCATGGCTCAAATATGAAATAAACTAAAGCATGGCATGATTATGATCAATTGATGAAAATTTAGTTGGCTTTGATGCTTGGAAATTTGATACAAATATATTTTCAAATAGTATGTAAAATGACACAAAATTTCATCATCTCTACTTTTGTGCATTTAAAAGAACTTTATAAGTGCAGGTGACATAAAACCAACTTACACTATCTTGAACAAAAATGGAATCCATTGGCTTAAAGAACTGAAAGTGCAAAGATAGTTGACTCCTCCATATCTTGCTTCTGCTTTTATTTATGTTGTCTTCATTGTAAGGCTAGTTTTTCCACATGGTGAGAAAGGTAATTATCAATTGCTCAAGCTTTACAAGGTTTTTGGAGTTCAGAGAGACTTTTTTTGTTTGTTTGTTTGTTTGTTTTTCTTTTTTCCTTTTTCTTTTTTCCCCATTCAACACATACTGTTTAAGAAAAGACTGGTTCCAGAGATGGAGTGCTTTGATTGGCCAGGTCATTGGTCAATGGTGGGAGGTTATTAAATGAAGGATAGAGCATTAGATGCAGATTGATGGCCAAGTCCATCCCTGAGATCAGAGTCCTATGGAAGCTAAATGCATAGCATTATTGGTTCTTGTTAAGAAAGAGAAATTCTATTGTCTGAGGGGTAACTCTTGAACATTCTGAGCCTATATTTCTCTCTAACCTTTTTTTTTTTTTTTTTTTTTTTTTTTTTTTTTTTTTTTGTGAGTTTCTACCTTGCTGGATACCAGAAGCAGTGGAATATGAGGGGGACAACTTTAAACTTCTGAGAGAAGTTTATATCTTAGTTACTGCCAGTTTAAAAGTTTCTTTTAGATAATTTAGTCTTCTCAGATAAATACTAAATCTGCTTTCCTCTTCCTCTCTAAACTGTCTTTTTTTATGGCGATGGGGCAAATGAGACTTCATAGGGTAGATGGGGTTTTGGATACATTGGTGTCCTTTGGATCCCTTCTGGTCTCTGCTGTGGAATGAATGGTTTTATAGTATGGATTGGCCCCCGTGAGGCCTTGTGGAGTGTTGTACAGAAACTCATTACTAGAATCTAGGCTTCTAGACATTTACTTCTAGAGTGAAACACTACATACTTTGTCCTCTGCCCATTACCTCTGTAGACTCTTCACTAAAGTTTTATCATTTGAATCATCTGGGGTGATTTTTTGTTTCCTGCCCCGTGGGACCCTGACTGATACAGAGTTGCTGACTGACTTAGAAGCAAAGGACATTGAGGTCATTCATTTACTATCTCCAAACTATCATCCCAATCACATATGCATATCTTTATTAAAGTATGCATAATCATCAATATCTGTGTCCACAGTCAAATGGAGAAGTTGAGAGCAAGGACTTTCTTCATCTTTATATACTTAAATACTATGTAAGTGCCAAAGACTCCAGAGAAAATGTCACAGATCTCAGAGAAAAGATATATCTATAATAGTCAGAATAGACTGTTTGGGGAAGTTAGGACTTGAACTCTGAAGAATGGGTAGATCTCATCATTGATGTTTCTATCTTACCTCTCTCTTCCTCTCTGAAGTCTATAAAAATGTATTTAAAAATACAGAAAAGTTAATGTGCATTTTAATAGAAACAAACGACTCACTCCCCAAATGTTTGCTGAGGGGAAAACGTGTTTGAAATCTTATGCTTGCTTTTCAAGAACTTTTGAAAAAATGCTGATTGAAAATTGAATTTTTATGATTGATGCCAGTGTTTTTTACTGTTAAAGTTGATATCAATGTTATTGTCGTTCTCAAAAAGCTTTTAAAACGGTTATCAGAGGAAGTGAGTAGTGTTAAGAAAACCACTTTCTTAAAGAAACCAGGAGAGTCTCCGAGCGGCCCCCAGCCCTCCGTTTAGGGATGCTCTCCGACTTAGAAAGCACCTGCTTCCGGGTTGTAAAGCGCTTGGCTCCTGATTGGCCAGGAGGAAGCTGTGACTGGCCTAGTCTCGCGGGACTTGGGTCTGGCTCTTCCGCCCTTCGCTCTTCTGCGGCGCCAAGCGGGCAGTTCCGTGCCGGCGTCTGCCTTCGCGTGCCAGGCGTTCGATTCTGAGTGGATTCTGGGACCCGGGAAAGGAAGGGAGTGGACCTTCGGGTCCCCGGGGCCATTGAGGTGGGTGGGACAGGGAGCTGTGTGTGGCAGTTATTCCCCGCGCTGGCGGGCCCTGTCTCCACAGAACTGCGGGAGGTCGTGTTCTAGGGGCTTCTAGAAGCTTCCAGGCGCGTGGCTGGCCTCTGCTTTGGTATGGCCGCAGCCACGGGCGCCTCCGCGTGGGTGGAGGGTGGGGCGGACTCAGGTGAAGGGAACCAGGTCGGACGAGTTTCCTGCCTCAGAGCGGAAGGGCCGCTGGGAACCTGGGTTAGGAGTGGGGCGTGTTTTGTAAGCCAAAGTGGCAGTCCCGGGAGAACCTCCGCTTTCTGCATTCTTGGTAGATTCGTAGGTGCACAGTTGCTGTAGGTTGGTAAGGGACTTTCTTTCTGTTTTTCTTTTTTTTTCGGTATAGCAAAGGTGGAGATTTATGGAAAAACAAGTACAGAACAAGTACAGACTCCTGCGTGGGGAGGGGGAAGAGTCCCCGGTAAGGGACTTTCTTTAGCTGTCTTGCTACTCCTAGTAGGACCCCTTCGGAAAGGACATATTGAGAGGAATTTATTTTATAGGGCATGTCCTTTTGAGAGTTCTGAGTGTCTGTGGACTCCAGAATATTCAGACAAGGTGTGAGGGCCCCCCCAAAAGTTTGTCATACTACAGCATTCAATAAGTATTGAGTAAAGCGCTCACTATCTCTCTGCCGGGCACTGAGCTGAATGGTTCTCTGCCCTCCCCAATTCTTGCTCCATCCACATTTTTCTGTAATAATGCTATGTTAACAAATATTTTACTGAATTTGTGCTGTTTTGCATACGACTTCAGAAAATCCTTATTTATTTATTTATTTATTTATTTATTTTTACACAGTATCCAAGATGAATGACAGCCTATTTGTCAGCTTGGACAAGCTTTTGCTAGAATTCGGTAAGTATGAAATAAAAATAAAGAAATATGTAATTATTTGTATTATGATTTGCTATTTTAACAATGATGTGAAGTCACAAAAGAATTATTTATTTTAGTTTTTCAGTATGAGCAAGATATAAGTACTAAAGAAGATATGGTTCAACGAATTAATAGTAAGTAGTTTTGCATGATAAACATTTCTTATGGCAGGTAAAGTAATACGCAATTGCCTTGCTCAAGATAACTTAAGTTGGCATTATAACTTTTGTGCAGTTCTGTTGATTGCCTAATAATGTCCTATTCTGTATTCAGTATTTCATTTGTGTAGAAGAATTTTGCTTTAAGCTGAAATGACCCTCTGAGTGCAATTAAAAATAATGATATTTTTCTCAAATAACACAGAGTGAGTCAGGGGCCAAGATTGATGGGTGCCATATTTTTCAGGGATGATAATTCTGAAAATAATATTAAGAGTGAAAGGGCAAAGCAAATTACATACTGTATTTTCCGGCGTGTAAGACGACCCCCTAATTTTACAGTTAAAACCTAGGTTTGTGCCTATATTCGCTGTATAAGACTACCCCCCACTTCAAAGAAAAGACTTACTTTGCCGTCAAGATCTGCAGGTAATTTTTGTGCAATATTGGTCTTTTGCCCCCGAATTTCGGTTGACTTTTTTTCGTTTCAAAAGTCGTTTTATACGCCGGAAAATATGTAAGTATATTAAGATTGTACAGAAAAACTATGAAAAGAAAATAGAACCATTAATTTCTTAATAGTTCTGAAAAGATAGAATTTAGTTGTCTTTTCTGAAACAGAAAAGAATACAGGCTATGAAAATTTTATTTTAATCTTTTTAGGAAACGGTATTTTACTTTTATCTGTTTTAGTCACTACTAAAAATGAGTTGAAGGTGCCTTTTTTTTTTAATGGTTTATTTATTTATTTATTTAAATATATCTTATTGATTTTTTACAGAGAGGAGGAGAGAGGGATAGAGAGCTAGAAACGTCGATGAGAGAGAAACATCGACCAGCTGCCTCTTGCACACCCCCTACCGGGGATGTGCCCGCAACCAATGTACATGCCCCCGACCGGAATCGAACCCGGGACCTTTCAGTCCACAGACCGACTCTCTACCATTGAGCCAAACCGGTTTTGGCTGAAGGTGCTTTTAATAATTAATTGACATGGAATTGAATAGAAATTTCACATTTGTCAAAAACAAAACTTATTATTATATATGAGTAAACATTTACATGAACTTATAGCTTCATTAGATGCCATTGATCTTAGATATCACTCTAACCCTCTTACAATAAAAGGATGTTTATCTTTCTCTTCAGTGCCAAATACAAATTCTTAGCATATGGGTCTAGGAGCAAGCCTGGCTTTGGTTCTTTGCTTTTCAGTATAGGGCCCGTCCCATCTCATTTTCTCTCCATTCTCTGACTGTCTTCCATTTAGGTAAATTACCAAACTACTTTTTCCTATTGTATTTGTTTATTTTAATTTTATGCTTTTTACCTTAAGAAAATATTTCTTTTCTTTTTTTTCAGAAGGCTTTGAAGATATTAAACAAAGTAAAGCAATAATTTGTAAGATACAGGAAACTATAAATGCAACAGATGAGGAAATTGGTTATTACTGCAAACATAGTAAGGATATCAAAAACAACTGTAGTAAGTGAGTATTTGAAAGAAAAGAACTTTGAGTAATTGTCACTAGATTCTTTTATTCAAGGTTTCTGAGTTTAGAAACTACTCTTTTATAATAGTATTTTATATTAGCACAATGATTAATTAAGTCTTAAATTGCCTTGTAAGAAGGGATCACAGGAAATTCAAAAGAAAAAAAGTGCTTTAAGATCTCTCTAATTCAGATCCAACTAGTCTTACTTGTAAATACTGAATTTTGAATAATCTAGGTTCAGTATATAAAATTACTATTACATAAATGAATTTGAAATAATTTACATCTTTGAATTCTCAAGATCGTATTTTTGTTTAGTAGAATCTAGGCTAAAATTAGCAGCTTTCCAAAATAAAAGTATTTACTAGGTTAAGAATTCTTTCGATATGGCATCAGGTTCTACATTCTAGTAGTTAAATCCATTATAAGATATAACCATTTTGAAATAAAGAATTGTTAATGGGACTTTATTTTATATACAAATACTTAAAAATAAAATGTGAGAGGAGAACCAATATAGCAAGGGTAAATGCCAGTACTCATCGCCTCCTACAACCACATCAAAATTACAACTAAAATACAGAATAAAAGTCATTCAGAATCACCTGAAAGCTGGCTGAATTCAAGTCCTATAACTAGAGCAATAAAGAAAAGATCACATTAACGCCGGTAGGAAGGGTGGAGGCATGGAACATGCTGATTTGACACATAGGTGTGGCATTTTTAAAAAATCACGATGGTTATCTCCAAGGCTTCTTGTGAGAAGCAGAGAGGCTCAGCCCCACACCAGACCCCTAGCCCTGGGTTCCAGAGCTGGGAAGAGAAGTCATTGTAACTTTGGGCTGTAAAAACCAGTGGGGATTGTGGCTGAATGATACAGAGGCTATTAAAGTCCCAGGTGTTCTCTTAAAGGACCCATGTACAAACATACATGATCCTGCTTCCCCTGATCTTCAGCACCAGGTGGAGGCTTTGGGGGAATCTAGGACATACGGGGAAGAACTGGATTGTCTGGAATTGGGGCAGGAACTAGGGGGCGGCTTTCTCTCACAGGAGTCATTGTTCTTGTGCTGGGCCCTCCCCTGTTGCAGACTAGCAGCCGTAACTGAGTTTACATCAGCGTGGCTCACACTGCTCTGGTGATTCCTGAGACCCCATCCAAACGAATTTGCAGCCCTACCCAAGCTGTTTGCAGCTGTTTTTGCAGTCTGCCCTGGGTCAGTGTTCAGACTTTGTTAAAATCTCTTAAACAAGCAGCAGCTGGCATCAGCATGCTCCAAACCTATCAATAAAAGGTCCAAGACTTGGCACTAGCTCTTACTTCACAGCCAGCCATCACCTAGGCTCTTGCCCAACACAAATAGAGCCATTTGCAGGTCATGGTAGCTCCTGCCAGGTGGCCCCAGGCAGTGGCTGACTTTGCACCTCCTGGGAGGCTCCAGAGCCAGTGCACTGGTGGACAGCTTCAGACCATACCAGATTACCACTCTACATATTCACAAGTGATACACTCAAGGGACAGACTGAGCACCAAAGCCCCATAGAAACAAATCCTGCTCCATGGCATGTCTCTTGTACAGAAGATCTTATATTGTAGACGCTGCTGATCCTCATAGCCAATTGGCCTGGAGGTCAATTCCTCCCAGGGATGCCAATTCCTCCTGGGGATGCCAACAGCAATCAAAGCTCAACTACAACAAGACTGTACACAACCCATACAGGGCTGCACATAAAGTGCCCAGCTCAGGTGACTAGGGAGGCTTAGCCACTGGGCCTCATAGGACACCTAATTCACATGGCCATTCTACCAATTCCAGGAGACATAACAGCTCTACCAAGTACATAGAAACAAACACAGGGAAGCAACCAAAATGCATAGACTACTGGATACAGAGTTCAAAATAATGATTATCCGGTTACTTGAGGACCTTAATGAGATTTTCAAGGGACTTAATGAAACCTCAAGGATCTTAGTGAGAAATTCAAAGATACGAAAAAGGACCAGTCAGAAATTAAGCATACACTAACTGAAATAAGGAATAATTTACAGGGATTCAACAGTAGAGTAGAGGACTTCAAGAGTCAATTCAATTATTTGAAATACGAGGAAGCAAATAACACCTAATCAGAAAAAAAAAGAACCCCAAATTATGAAGATAGTACCAACATTCACATTTTGGGGGTGCCACAGGAGAAGAGAGGGAGAAAGATATTGAAAACTCATTTTAAGAAGTGACAGAAAACTTCCCCTAGCCAATGGAAAGAAATAGACATAATTCTATGAAGCACAGAGTCCCAAACTAGAGGAGCCCAAAGAGGCCCACACCAAGCCACATCAGAATTAAAATGCCAACGGTTAAAGACAAAGAGAAAATCTTAAAAGCAGCAAAAGAAAAGCAGTTAGTTACCTATACAAAGCATCCATACGACTGTCAGCTGATTTTTCAACAGAAACTTTGCAGGCCAGAAGGGAGTGGCAAGAAATATTCAAAGTGATGAATAGCAAGGATCTACAACCAAGATTTCTCTACCCAGCAAAGCTCTAATTTAGAATTGAGGATCAGATAAAGAGCTTTCCAGACAAGAAAAAGCTAAAGGAGTTCACCACCACTAAACCATGGAATGTTAAAGGGTATTCTTTAAGAAGAGGAACAAGAAGGGATAAAAAACATGAACATTGAAATGGCAATAAATACATATCTATCAACAACTGAATTTAAAAAGTTAATGAACAAGAAATCTATTGAACAGAATAAAATGATGAACAAAATAGAATTAGAGGCATGGAAACATGGATCAGACTTAGGAAACTCAGAGGGAAGGATAATTGGGGGATGGGAAGAGATTAACCAAATATCTTATATGCATACTAGAGGCCTGATGCACTAAATTTGTGTAAGTCACGGTGGCTTGCCTTGGCCCTTGCAGCCCTGGCTTTGTCTGGACGGTCATGTGGCTGGTATAATTAGCATATTATGCTTTTATTACTATAGAATATGCATTTCCTATGGACACAGGCAATGGGGTGGAGAAGGCCTGGGGCATGGTGGGAACTTGGTGGAGGGGGAAAAGTGGAGATATCTCTAATACTCTCAACAATAAAGATTTTAAAATATATATATGAAAAGGGAGAGAAACCAAGATGGATGCATAGGTAAACACCTAAACTGCTGCCTAGCACAACAATATCAAAACTACAACTAAAAGACAAAACGGACACAATCTAGAACCAGAAGAAAGCTGGCTAAGTGGAAATTATACAACTAGAAGGAAAGAGGAAAGCACATTGAAATTCAGAGGAGCTTCAAAAGACTGAGGTATGGAGATGCATGTGTGCAGAGAGGACGGGCAGCTGACTGCACGGGAGGCTGAGTGCACTGCTGGTTTTCTAAAGCAGGAGGGAGATGGAAACTCTTGACTGTGCTGAACTCCAGTCCTGGGTGAGAATGGGAACCCAAACTCATTTTGGGGTGAATTTGGACTGTCAGGAAAAGAGAAAGCACACTGAGACTTAGTGAAGCTGCAGAAAGCATAGGTCCAGAGGTGTGTGTGCGCATAGATGATTGACTGCTGAGTGTACGGGTGGCTAAATGTGTGGTTGGCTTTCTAAAGCAGGAGGGAGACTGCAGCTCTCAACTGCTCTGAACTCCAGTTCCAGGCAAGTTTCTGGGAAATAAGACTCATTCAGGGAGAAACTGGACTGTCTGGCTGTAGGCGAAACTCGAGGGCAGCTTTCTCTCAGAGGTGCTTGCAGCGATTACTGAGGGACACTGAGACCCAGGAGCCTCAAAGAGCAGGGTTAACGGGAAGCCAAGGCTGCCTGCTCCATCCTGAGATTTTGCCTTATCCAAGCTGAGTACAGAGGCGCTTGTGAGTCTTCTCCATAAGGGTGTCTCCAGCACAGAAGTTCCCCCAGCGTAGACACAGCTGATCCTCACAGCCAACTGGCCTGGAGGTCAATTCCTCCCAGTGATACCAACAGCAATCAAGACTTAACTACAACAAGGCTGTGCAGACTGTCCACAAAAAGGTGCACCAAAAGTGTCCACCTCAGGTAACTGGGAAGGCTGAGCCACTGGGCCATATAGGACACCTACCACACAAAACTACTCTACCAATACAGGGAAGCAGCAGAAATGCATAGACAAACATCACGAATGAAAGAAATGGAGGAAAGCAAAACAACTGAATATAGAGTTCAAAACCATGCTAATAAGATTTTTCAAGAATTTCCTAGAAAAGGCCTATAAATTTAGACTCTCAAGGATATGAAAAAGGACCAACTAGAAATTAAACATACACTGACTGAAATAAAAAATATTATACAAAGACCTAACAGCAGATTAGAGGACCACAAGAATCAAGTCAAAGATTTGAAATACAAAGAAGTAAAAAACATTCAACTGGAAAAGAAAAAAGAATCCAAAAATTTGAAGATAGTGTAAGGAGCCTCTGGGACAACCTCAAGTGTACCAACACCTGATTTATGGAGGTGCCAAAAGAGAGAGAGCAAGATACTGAAAACTTATTTGTAGAAATAATGACTGAAAACTTCCCCTACCTGGTGAAAGAAATAGACTTACAAGTCCAGGAAGTGCACAGAACCCCAAATAAAAGGAATCCAAAGAGGACTACACCAAGACACATCATAATTAAAATGCCAAGAGCAAAAGACAAAGAGAGAATATTAAAAGCAGCAAGAGAAAAACAGTTACCTACAAGGGAGCACCCATATGACTGTCAGCTGGTTTCTCAACAGAAACTATGCAGGCCAGATGGAAGTGGCAAGAAATATTCAAAGTGCTGAATAGCAAGAACCTACAACCAAGATTACTCTACCCAGCAAAGTTATTCAGAATTGAAGGGCAGATAAAGAGCTTCACAGATAAGAAAAAGCTAAAGGAGTACATCACCATCAAACCAGTATTATATGAAATGATGAAGGGTATTCTTTAAGAAGAGGAAGAAGAAGAAAAAGGTAAAGATTAAAATTATGAACAACAAATACATGTCTATCAACAAGTGAATCTAAAAATCAAGTGAATAAAAATATCTGATGAACAAAATAAACTGGTGAATATAATAGAATCAGGGGCATAGAAATGACTGAAAATTCTCGGGGGGTAAAGGGGTGTGAGGGGTGAGGGAAAAGGCTGGACAAAAATCACACCTATGGATGAGGACAGTGCGGGGAAGGTAAGGGCAGAAGGTGTGGTAGGAACCAGGTAGAGGGGAGCTATGGGGGGTAATAATCTGAACAATAAAGATTTATTAAATTAAGAACAACAGTAATAATCTGAACAATAAAGATTTATTAAATTAAGAAAATATATATATGAAAAAAAGAAATTGTTAAGTTTTTTATAGTTCATTTTGTCTTTGTATTAAGTACTATATTTTAAATTCATATCTGTTTTAAAATACTTTTTTCAAAATTTTAATAAGCTCTTTTGGTTTATACCTCATTACTTTAAAAAAAAAATCCTAGTAATTCTTGACATTGAGCCTGAAAACTGGTCATGGCCCTGACCGGGAATCAAACAGTGATTTCTTGGTTCATGGTTCAATGATCAAACTACTGAGCCACACTGGCCCTTTCAGATCTTTTTAATAAGTTTTAAATATTGTTACATACTAGAGGCCTAGTGCATGAAATTCGTGCACTTGGGGGGAGGGTCCCTCAGCCTGGCCTGTGCCCTCTCGCAATCCCAGGAGCCTTTGGGGGATGTCTCACTGACAGCTTAAGCCTGCTCCTTGCCTAAGCCATCAGTTAGACATCCTTAGTGCTGCTGTGGAAGTGGCAGAGGTTCCTGCCACCACCGCTGTGCTTGCTAGCCGTGATCTGGGCTTCTGGCTGAGGGTTGCTCCCCCTGGGGGAGCTCACTGACCACCAGGGGGCAGCTCCTGTGTTGACCATCTGCCCCCTGGTGGTTAGTGCATGTCATAGTGAATGGTCGTTCTGTTTTATAGGATACTTAATGCACATCTATCTACATACCTTTTCTTTTTACAAAGATGGGTGTATACCATATTTATTCTTCAACTTGTTTTTTGAATTTAACAATATGTAATGTAAATGGTATTGTATATGTAATGATTATTATAGGCTTCACTTTTTATGAGCTCCACAGTATTTTTAGTATTGATGTGTGTATTTAACCATTCTTCTATTAATAGACATTTATATTGTTTTCAGTTTTTTCATATTATAAGCAACATGTCCAAGTATCCTTTCACATTTATAGACCTATTGCTATAGGATGAACTTCTACAAGTGAAATTGCTAAATCAAAGAATATGCATGCATATTTAAACGTTTGATAGATAATGTCAAACTGCTCTCCAAAAAATTTATACTAATTTTATACTTCCACCAACAATGTATGAGAGTTTCTATTTCCTCAAGCCCTTGCTAACACAGGAATTAGTAATTTAAATTTTTTGGCTATTTGATCTATAAAAAATATATCTTGTTGAACTTCTAAATATATTTTTGATTTAGGTTTTATTGTAATGATTTTTACCAGTAGTTTCCATTACCAGTGGTATCCTAGCTCTCTGAATGCTAACTCCATCAACTAACTGCAATGGGTGCTGGGAAAGAACGGATTTTTTTTTTTTTTTTTTTTTTTGCCAGAGAACCTGTATTCAAGATGTATTGTACTTTATAGTACAATTTCATCTCTGCTGGGTTCTGAGGACAGTTAATAGCATCTGTTGAGTTTAATACCATGACCACCTCTAGTTTATCATGTCAGCATGCTGGTTTAGAAATGTAAATGTTAAAGATGAATTCATAATAGTTCTAGAAGAAAATATAGATGACAACATGATCTTTGAGAGAAAACTTTTCCAAATATGTCACCAAAAGTAGAAATCATATAGGAAATGGATAAATATGACTACCTACAGATTAAAAAGAAAAACACCCTAAATGATACAAAAGGCAAAAGAAAACAATTTATTAAAACAATAATAGTAGTTATTTTTCAGTGTTGAAAGTATATGGATTGATTTTCTGTGCTTTCTAGTGGGCATTTATACTTTTTGAATCTGAAAAAATTAAAAAGATTAGAAAGAAGAGCTAGAGAAAATACTTGAACAATACTTAGAATGGAGGCTGCCATGATATATGCTAATTTTAGATTTTTCACATTGGTAACACTTTTTGAGTCATGTAATGAAAATGTATAAGATGAATATTTATTTTGATATTGCCATCTGATTTTATAATTCATTTATAATTCATTTTGGCCTAGTTCAGGAGGGTGTAACAACCTGACTTTTTAAGTTTCAAAGAAGAAAAACCCTCTCTTTAGCCCTTATCCTAGCTCTTTGAATGCTAACTTCAAAATAATTTCTTAGCCAAGACCTTAGAAGTATGATGAGAAAGAAAGCCAGATGTTGCAGTGTTGCATAAGATATTCCAGAAATGCCATAGGAGTATATACACAGTCCATTCACGTTACAATTGCTGCTTCCCTAGTCATTCCAAAATGGGTTTTATGTAAAAACTAGAGGCCCAGTGCATGAAATTTGTGAACTTGGGGAGGGTCCCTCAGCCTGGCCTGTGCTCTCTTGCAGTTCGGGAGCCCTGCAGACACTGCTGGCCAGGTAGCCAGGGCGTCCCTCTGTGGGGTGATTGTGGGGTGATGGCGGGCCCCTTACCCCCCCACTAATCGCATTATACCCGCGTTGACTAGCCTGGCACCAGTGTGTGTCATAGCATGGTCATCCAGAAGGTCATCCAGACAGTCGTTCTGCTGTTCAGTCATTTGGTCAATTTGCATGTTACACTTTTATTATTTAGCTTAACAGATAATAATATTTGAGCATATGTATAATTGCATGAAGAATGGTAGTGATGATGGGAGATGGGACTATTTTTCTTGATGTAAGCTTGTTTTCTCTAGGAAGGGAAAAACTTGTTTATTTTTAAATGGTTGCATTCATTTTCATTATCTCTAACAATTCATTTATCATTCTGAGATGCTGATTATGTTTTTTTTCTTAGCTGGAAGCCAACATGTGATGTTTTTCATAAATACGAAGACTATATGAAGGACCGATTCGCTATTTATCAAGAAACACTTGAAAAAGACAAGTACAATATATAAATGCTTTTATTTTGTTAAACCTTGTCTGAGGGTATTTTGTCCATTGATTTTTAGAGTGGGTGGAAGGGAGGGACAAGGAAAGGGGAAGGTCCAAAAAGAGAGAGGGAAAAAAAAACAACAACATTGATGTGAGAGAGACACATTGATTGGTTGCCTCCCACACATGCCCTGACTGTGGTAGGGGTCAAAACTGCACCCAAGTATGTGCCCATGATTAGGAATAGAAACTGAGATCCTTTGGTAAGCAGGCTGATGTTCTAACCACTGACCTATACCAGCTAGAGCGAGTACTTATGTTTAAGCTTATCATTCCTGTAAGTATTAATAGGGTATGCTTTGTAAGAATGTAGAAATTTTGTACAGTGGGGGGTAGATTTTTGTTTTGTTTTATTTAACTTTATTTTCATTGTTTATACTATTCTAGATGTCTCCATTTTCCCCATCTTTGCCCACCTTCACCTAGTCCTCACTCCTTCCCTCTGGCCAAGTAAAGCCTTGTTTTTGACTTTTGTGGTGCTACTAAAGGCCTACCTATTTGTTATATAGCTCTATCAAACCCTGGATTTATTTACATATGTCCTTAAACAGAAACTATCAATAGCAATTACTATAGCAGAGTGCTTCAATTAACAGTGCTTCAGTTATGACTGAATTGTTACAAGCAAACATCTGTGAGAATAGTTAACTGTAGATTTAGCTTATGAAAAATTTGGAATACAAGTTTTACCCGCAACCCAAAAATAGAGCATTCTTCTGAAATCCGTCATAAGCTGAAATGGTGTCAAGTGAAGAAGCAGTTACCATCAATTTATATGGAAACATTTTTTAGTGCTTCTGGACCTAAAAATAATCTATTAAATCATACCAAATAACACATAAAACCAAATAACATTAACATTATAGTAAAAGCAGGAATGCACAAAGTAAATTGAGATAAAGCACAGCTGCTCACAGATACAGTTCAAGGTTATGGTGGCTTAATAATGAGATGCTGATAAGATAGTAATGACTCTTCTTGAATCATGACTTAGCTATGCTGGGCTCTGTCAGAGTTCCTATACAGAGTATGTTAGAAAAGTGGGCAGGAATATGTAATATGAACAGGATAGATGTGGTATGCTAATCTAATCAGAAACTGGTGTCTCAGACTCAGTTTCCTTACAGGTAATTTCCCTCCTCCCTGGACCATTTCCCTAAATTACAACTTAATTAGCAAATATGCATTTAGAAGAATAGGAGCTTGTTTGGGCTCAACTGCTTTATCTGCTTAAAGGGAACAGAATTTAGTAATATTAAGAAATTAAAACATTCTCAAGATTCAGATCTGCTAGTACAAGGTTATTAGCTCTACTTTTTTTCTTACTATACAAGCAGTTTATGTTTTTACAGTTATCTTACAGATAACCATTATAGTATCTACACTAATAAAACAGAAACATGCAAATTGACCATTTCTCCACTATGCCCACCAGCCAATCAGGAGCGAGTATGCAAATTAACCCAACAAAGATGGCTGCAGCCACAGAGCTGGAGTGAGTAGGAGGCTTGGTTTCCCCCAGCAAAGGAGGAAGCCAAACTTCCAGACTGCCCTGGCCTCTGCTTAAGAAGGGGCGGGGGGGGGGGGGGGAGGAGGAGGGGCTGGGAGCCTTGGTTGCTGGGGGGCATGGCCAGCCTGAAAACAGCCATCAGCCCCTCACCCAGGCTGGCCAGGCACCCCAGAAGGAACCCTCACCTCATGGGGGCATGGTCGGCCTGCAAACCACCATAACCCCCTTGCCCAGGCTGCTCCATGCCCCAAGGAACCCCCCACCCTGATCTGGGACACCCTTCAGGGCAAACCAGCCACCGCCCACCCATGAACCAGGTCTCTATCTATACTAATAAAAGGGTAGTATGCTAATTAGACTGGGAGACCTTCTGGATATTCTTTTGGACAAAGCCATGGTGACGGGGCCAATGTAGAGGTGGTTAGAGATGAAGAGGGGAGGGCAGTTGTGGGTGATCAGGCCAGGATGGGATGGCAGTTGAGGGTGATCAGCTAGTGGGGTGGGGGCATTGGGAGTGACACGGCCAGCAGGGAGGACAGTTGGGGGTGAGCAGACCAGCAGGGGGGCTAGTTAGGGGCAAGCAGGCCATCAGTGGGGGTCTGGTGGGGGTGAGCAGGGCAGCAGGGGGGCGGGCAGTTTGGAATTAGCAGGCCAGCAGGGGAGCAGTTGGGGGCAAGCAGGCCAGTGGGGAGAGGAGGTGGGGGTGAGCAGGCCAGCAGGGAGGGCAGTTGGGGGTGAGTATGCCAGCAGGGGGGACAGTTGGTGATCAGGCTGGCGGGGGGTGGGGGGGAGGCAGTTGGGGGCGAGCAGGCCAGCATGTAGAGTGGTTAGGGTCAATCAGGCAGGCAGAGAGGTGAGCAGTTAGGAGCAGCAGTCCAAAATTGTGAGAGGGATGTCTGACTGCCAGTTTAGGCTCAGTCCCTGTAAACTAGCAGTAGGACATCCTTTGAGGGGTACCAGATTGGAGAGGGTGCAGGCCAGACTGATAGATACCCCTCACCCCTGTGCACGAATTTTATTCACCATGCAAGAATTTCCTGCATTGGTTTTTAAATAATTTCCCCATATAGTATGGCTTAATTTATAAAATTTACTAAATTTTGAGCAACATGAAGATTATATATTTTTAGAATATTTTCTATGAGTATTAATTCTTGAAGCTAAGTATTTTATAAGAATTGGGTAGAAAGAGGATAAATATTTTAGGCTTTGTGGGCTACACAGTCTATGTTGTAACTACTGAACTCTGCTGTTGGGTACAAGAGCAACTTGAGACATTATAGAAATAAATGACTATTTCAGTAAAACTTGGTTGATGGAAATTAACAGTTTGAATTTTATATAACTATTTTTTACTTTTTTTGTTTTGTTAATGGATATTTTTTCATTAATATTTAGAGAGAGTGAAAGGGATGGGGAGAGACACACAGAGAGAAACATTGATGTGAGAGAGACACATCGATTGGTTGCCTCCTACATGAGCCCCAATCAGGATGGGGATTGAGCCTGCAACTGAGGTACCTGCCCTTGTGGGACCCTTCAGTCCATGGGTCGATGCTCTATCCACTGAGCCAAACAGGCTAGGGTTGAAGTTCATATAACTTTAATGTGTCATGAAATGTATATTATTATACTTTTTATTTTTCCAGTCATTTAAAAATGTTTAAAAAAAAAACCCAAAACATTTTTAGCTAATAGGCCATACAAAATCAGGTGGCAGATTAGATTTGCCCCATAGGTCATAGTCACTGACCCCCTACTGTAGAGCAAGCAAATGTCAAATAAGAAGGAAGAGTGAATGTCATCTTGCAAGAATTAACTGTCTCACTCAAGACTTGTACCTAAATAGATGACTACCTACCTCTACCTGTGTTGGAATGGAGTTCCAATCAGTGCTGACATTTTCTTTCTAGAATAGTTTTTTAAAATATATTTTTATTGATTTTTTACAGAGAGGAAGGGAGAGGGATAGAGAGTTAGAAACATTGATGAGTGAGAAACATGGATCAGCTGCCTCCTGCACACCCTTTACTGGGGATGTGCTCACAACCAAGGTACATGCCCTTGACTGGTTTCAAACCTGGGACCCTTGAGTCCACAGGCCAACACTCTATCCACTGAGCCAAACTGATTAGGGTTCTAAAATAGTTTTGAAGTATACCAAAATGATTATGAAACCAGAACATGTGAAACCATGTTCTAACACATAGAACATGACTATGTAATAATTTTGGCTTAGATAGTTGAAGAAGATTTAAAAGTTGTAGTTACAGAAGTAGCTGAACTGGGGAGAATAGAGACTCGTAACTCAGGAGGAATAGAAATTCAAGAAGTGATCAAAAGAACCAGGTTGTACACTGCCCAGTGTAGCTCGGTTGGTTGGATGTCATCTCATGCACCAAAAGGTTGACAGTGTGGTTCCTTGTCAGGGCACATCCCTGGGTTTTAGGCTCAATCTCTGGTGGGGTGGGGGAGGAATGCAGAAAGCAGCCCATTGATGTTTCACTCTCACATCAACATTTCTCCCTCCCTCTCCTTTCCTCTCTCTCTAAAAGAGCTAATAAAAATATATTTAAAAAAAGAACCAGATTCTGTAATGTCAATTGGAAAGAGCTAAAGAGATATGGAGTTTGACAAATTAACTCATCGGTGACCTTGGGAAGGTAGTTTCATCAGAATGGTGAGAATGAAAATTAAGTAGAAGTGTATTAAGAAGTGAATAACTCAGGTAGTGAAGAAAAATTGGAAAATGTGATGGAGTTAAGGAAAATCTGAAAGACAAATGGTATTTAGGGAAGCAGGGATAAGTAGATATTTGACTTGCCTTTTATGCTTAATTTAGTAGACTTTAACAAATGATAGACAGTTGTAAAATATACTCTGTAATAATGACATCATTTTAAAAAATTTTAACAGAAAAATGTACCATGGTTATGTATGTCAATATAAAGATGTTTTGAAGCAATACCAACTAAAATACTCAGAAGCACCCCTTTCACATGAATATTATGAGAAGAAAAGAGAACATGAAGAAATTAAAAACAGAGTGTTGGCATGTACTGAACAACTAAAAATGAATGAAACTATTTTTATGGAATTTCTAGGTATTAATATTTTTATTATATATTGTTTTAATAGTGGCATCTTCATAATTAAAGTAATAACTCAATCTAAAATACAACTTTGTTTTTCAGTGCCTGCTCCCTTCCCATCACTTACTAAATGGACATTGCATATGTATCCACAATACTTATATTAATATAATATTTCTACTTAGAATTTTTATTAGATAAGTATTATTTCTGTATTTTAATTGTTATTGTGTTTCTTTGGTGAGAATCACATGGGTTTATTTTATGTTTAATTAAAAAATTTTAGAATTTTAAAGTTCATCTGGGATTAGTTTTCATATATGTGCATGTCATTAGAAGAGGCAATTTTAATGAGAATGAAGTGCAATATGTATCTGGCTTTAAGTGGTATGTCTTAGCAACCAAACCAATGAAAAAGTCATCTTGCTCTGTCTTACCAAAGGAAGAATTCCAATTACATCAGTTGATTCTAACTTGTTAGGATGGAAAGCGGTAA